>NC_134020.1:26559250-28016750 GCF_040712315.1 Castanea sativa
GGATTTCAGCACATTTTGTTCTCTTTGACCATAACATCAAAATTAACCTTCACAAAAAAAGGAGATTAGGGAGGGAAGGGGGGGAGTTCCCATTCACTGTTTAGCTTTAGTTTCATCTACGAATTCCCAAGAAATTAAAATAATGGTTTAACTTGTGAAATTAAGATCAAATGATCTAACAATTCCCCATATGGTCACTTTAGAAGCTTAAGTGGGTTCTAATTTGCTCAACTAGTAAAATTTATGATGGTTGTATAAGATATCTGGGGTTCAATCCCTGCCTACACCAAAAATTGATTGGTGTCTTGATCTGATGATAATGAGCTATCATTAGGAGGGGACGCCATAGGTTGAAAGTCTCAAAAAAAGAAGTTAGGATTACCACTCTTTAGAGCCCTAAATGTGCTGTGTAGTATAGCCTCATGGATTGCAACAAACTTTGCTTTCTTTAAGTCTTCGAATGCTGTGAGAAAGGCTTTTCTGACAAGCTGGATTCCTTCCTTTGTTGTACCTATCAAGGCAGCACCTCTTTTTCCTTTGACTAGCTTTCTGAAAACTTCAACTTGACACAACAGCTACCAATCTTCTTTGTAAGGCCAGGCAAGAAGAAGATGTTGGTTACTCCCTTTGTTGTTTGATCTTGACCTGTAAAATTTTCAATAAAAGCAGCATTGTGCCTATGACTCTGTGAGCTAAAGCACTTGAGGTTAGCATAACCTCATTTATATTTGGAACTTTCCTTTTGAAAATGACGTCATTTCTGTGATTCCATATGCACCAAAGAGTGACAAGTAATGTAGGAATGCAATTCTTAATTCATTGTTCCTTATTGCTTCCTTGGATCCAGCTACTAATCCAATCAGTTATGGTGTGGTAAGGGAGATTGTCTATTCTAATGGTTAATTCACAGCCTAACCAGACAGCTTTAGAGAAGGGGCATTGAAAAAACAGGTGGTCTAAGGTTTTCCTATGTTCTTGACAAAAAAGGCAGATATCAAAGCAATTTATGCCTCTAAGGCTCTAAGGATAAGTGTATTTCTCACAGGGAGGGCAGAATGTAAGATTTTCCAAATAAAATGCAGAATTTTTGTGGGAGTGGAAGCTTCCATAAAGTTTTCCAAACTTCTTGGGGGAAAGGAGTTGGGGTTTGTTAGGGTGGAAGGTTTTCATTGAGGAGGATAGAGTAAGCTTTTTTCACTTGGAATTTGCCATTGGCCGAATGAGGCCAAATAATTTTATCTTGGAATTTTGATGGACCAGTCTTTGTTAGGGGTATGATGGGTTGATAATCTCTTAAGGATTTCATCAAGCTAAAAAGGAAAGCTTTCGTGAGTTTTAGTCGTGATGCCTTGGATTATCCAGGCCTTCCTTTTTATAAGTGAAGTTAGGGATTGTCTTCCCTATAATACCCGATCTAAGAACAACATTCCTTGGGTGATGGGTCCATGATTGGTCTTTATAACTTATAAGTGTAGGATTTATTACTAAAATGGGTATGGGACAAGAGAAAGCAATTGTTGATTTTAGTCGTGGATAGGAGATTTGTTATGTGGCAGAACAGAGGATAGGCAATGGCTAAATGCACAGACATGTTTGATTTTAGTAGGGAAAAACTGTTAAGGGTTTGTGCTCTAAAATTCAATTTATTAGCATGTTATAAATAATTAAATTGTTTAATTATATGAGATTATTTATATATAAACTAATTGAACATTATCATATAGTCATTGAGATGCATTGTATGTGATTTAGATATAAATCACAGTTTCTTATAAACTAAAAAATGTATTTCATAGTCGGTAATGAAATTGAACATTTTATCTATTAAGACTGTATCATGTCATCTACGATGATTTATCTTAATTTTGGAAATAGAGACTTCTAGTTGATGTATTAGTGTCTTATATGTATAAGACACATTGAACTAAACTGTGTTGACACCCTATTTTACAACCCGCATTTAACCTCACATAGAGGGTAAAAGGATAATTTCACCTTAGAAATATGCATCTTGATTCTGGTCATTAGATTTTTAATTCTATTTCACCAAAACGATCTTGATGTTGTAACGATCAAATCGACTAGTCATAAACCCTAATCAAACCATCAGATTGAAAGTTAACATCAAATCAAGTTTTCATTAAATCAAGTTTTAATGACCGAGATGCATTATCACAAATTGAGCACCCTTTTGGAACTAATTAAGTCTGAAATGGGAGTGATTGGAGTACTTTAATGTTAATTGGAAACTAATTTGGGACCTATTAATGTTAATTGTAATGAAATTATTTTCTAACAAATGACTTTTGCTCACCATTTTGTTAATATATCTCAAAATATTTTGAATTTGTGAATAACATTAATTTTCTCAAAACTAGACATCTGGGGCTTTAATTTGAGCATAAGAATGAGACAATTCTGATCAGAATTGAGTAAGATATGATTTTTTGAAATTGGCTCTACAGGCTGATACAGTAGTTACAGGAAAACCGAATTTTGTTTACTCCTCACTCCCACCAATCTCTACATTTAATGTACCAGATTTTCTCAAAGGCTAAAATAAGGTCTAGGTTCATGATTTTTTGTCAACCCTCATTAAATGACATTCCGTTCATATTTTCCCCACAACTACTATATAAACCCCCCCATCTCTATTCAAAGACACAAAAACTCATCTTTTCTTCTCTTTTAAGTTTTATTAAAGTAGAGTAGTTTTGTCATATCCTGGTCTTCCTGAAACTCAAGGTATTGAGTGAGACTCACTCTCCCTCTCCTAACTCTTCTTTTCCTTCACCCTTAGGACCTCTACCAAGAGTCTCCTCCTCCACTGTTTGGATTTTGCATGAAGGTATAATCCATTTCCCTAACTAGTTTTTTATGTTGCCATGTTGAGAATTTAAGATTAAAGCATGATAGTAATTATTTAAATTCTCTTGAATATATTTGAATGTCTTAAATATTCTTATGTGTTCTTCATATGTTCTTGGTTGTTCATTACATGTTCATGCATAACACTAGTTTTGATTGTAAATCCACATAAAAAAAAAATATGAAAAATGTGTTTGTTTCATAATTATTTCAAATCCTTGAATATAGGATATCACCATCCACACATATTCACTAGAATTTATTTTTTAAACCAAATGCAATACTTAATAAATTGAATTAGGGTTTATCACATGCACACACATTAAATTCAACATACAAATTGATTGACATATTGGATGATATGATATGAATATTGGTCGCCAAAGTCTAGAAAATTGGTTTCACCAGGCAAGGTGGGTGTCTAACACCTTCCCACCTTATAACATAGCCTCCAAGCTTAGATCAAGGGTTATTAGATCAAATACTTATCCATGTAATTTTCAATTTATAGATTGTAACTAGGAAAATAAAGTTATGTATTTTATCTTAGATTGTATCTAGAATCAAAGTCATGTAATTTCCTATGATCAATGTAAATTCAATTTCAAATTAATAAAACGAGGAATTTTTAATTTTGGTTTTCTTATTTTTTCAATAATTAAATAAGTGGCAAATCCATTATAAAACCCTTAATTTAAAGGGGTAAATATAATCAGTCGAATCTCCATTTTGAGAGGCAAAAACATTACTCCACCCATTCACGTGGATTTTGGCCCAACATCAAAAAAGGGGTCAGGGGCACGGTCTCTCATAAACCGTTGTGAAATTAATTGTTCAATTAACAGCTGTCATCTGAATAATAAATCTAGCGACTTCTATTTTTATATACTTTCAATCTTAAGAGAATTGTGAACTTGATCATGAAATATAGGTTGTTTTGATATATCAAGAAGGAGATCTAATTTAAAGGTCAAAACCTCAATATGTTGAGTAACCGCATGTAGTGTTGAAGGAACACATATTCTCAAGATGAAATCCATAATCTCTTTTTACAGAGACACGAAATATCCCCTTGAAATAAGTTTAATAGGATATGGTTATTCAAGGTGCTGGGCCCAGCCACTTTAGTAAAGAGTTACTAAAATTTATATTTAATGAAATTAGATTTCAATATATGAATAACTAAAAGATTAAACCGAGTATTTAAGGAATAAAATAGTGATTTACAAAGTGATAGTTTATTATGACTTTGTTCACTGTGAATGTTTCATGGAGGGGTCATATGATATTATATTAGAGTTTTGTGATATAATTTATTAATAAAGTGTTGAGGTCCAAAATGTTACAAATATCAAGATCTGAAGCAAACGGGCCCTCAAAACTAAGGAAGGCCCAATCCATGAGCCAAGACTCATTTAGAATGGGCAAAAGGAAGCCCAAGCCCATGAATGGGTAAGTCTTAGGCCCTAGAGAAGAAAGAAAAAAGCAAAGAAAGTTTGGCCTAGCCCTCTGAAAATGGAGCTCCCAAGGAGCCTAGGGAGAAGAAAGGGACTGGACCAAGATACATTGGAACTGCTAGAGCCAGGGAGGGGATCATCGAGAAGTGCAAGAAAGAATCAGCTAAGATTTTGACAGTTTAAGGAGGCATGCCCATGGGCACAAGGAATGAAGAAAGTCATGTCCCATCAGTAGTCCACAACTCAGAAGAAAAGCTTTGGAAACAGATGGTGACATAGGAATCAGCGCCTAATGAAGGGATCCTAGTTCCTCGAGAAAAGCTGGGAGCTGAACCAAGAAGGAACGTGGCTGAGGATCTTTCAACATGACAAGGATTAGTCTACCTATTTGAAGAAAAAGGACAAAGGATGAGACAGCCAAAAAAGGGTTCTAAAAAGTCCCTATAGAAGCTTTGGAGAAAGGAATAGGAGTCAGCCCCATCAGGACCCCCCAAAAGAAGACGGTCACCTGGGAACTTTTTGGAGGGTAACCTCAAAGGAGAATGCAATAAGAAAATAAGGATAGGACTAGCCACCAATGTTGCTGGCACAACATTGGTTCTAGCACCCAAGACAGCAAAAGGAGGGAATTAATAGCATACCAAAAACCCTAGGAAGATACTATAAAAGAAGGATTAAGTTACTAGCAAAAGGCATTCAGCAACTATTAATTAGAGCAAAAAAGAGCATTTGAGAGAGCCATTGGAGTTAGAGTCTTATTTGCCCCTTTGGTCCCATCCCAAGCTACACACTAAATCTTTATTGAGCTGGCCTAAAAGGTTAACCCAATTAGATAATCAGTTGTTTATTTAATAAAAATTGTTAAATAAAGTAACTGTCTAGGTTGTTAAAACGTGCATACAATTAGAAGAAGAGAAAATATTTTTCTCTTTAATCTCTCTTGAACATAGTTTTTTAAAATAAAATACTATGTACATAAGAACTGATTAAGAGACCATACATCTTGGGCATTATGTGGAATTGGGATGAAGATTAAAGGTCTTCTCAGGATACAATTTACTTCTCGTTTTTTATTTTCATTACATCAAAGTACTCCTTTTATTCTTTTTTCTAGAATTCAAAGTTGTATGTAATCTCTCATAGATGAAGTAAATCTTTATGTTGCTTCCACTGCTTGTTTTGTATGAGATGCAAAACCATGTTTTCCAACAAAAACATGGTGAAAACATGGTGGTTGAGACTTGAGAGCGTTAAATGGTGATAGAGGCCAACTCAGCGGGTGATTTGTTCAATGATATAAAATGGACTTCACATGGGCCTTATGGAAGACTTGCCTTCACCCTTTTGGTGTGTATTTGTTTCCCTGCAAACGTAACACCCAAAAGGGCTGTGGAGAATGCCACAAACTCATACTTTCCTCCTTCTCCTCCTTCCAAACCTTACCTCCTATGGGTTTGAATTGTAATGACTTGGGTCTCGTTGCAAGCTTGGGCTACTAATTGAGTCCTCTAAACTATGGATTTTGCTAATCAACTTAAGAAACTTGTGTGGTAATGGACTTGATAGCTGTTAGATCCATTTTACAGTAGTCATTCTTGCTTTGTTTCGAACATTGGTGCTTCATTTGTATTATTATGCAGACATTCGCCTTTAATTTTTTCATTGGCCACTTTGATTTGGGCTTGCCAATCTTAATACATCCTAATAGAAAAAAATGGGGTTGGAATAGGAATTTAACAATTCTATCTTCGGAGAATTCTTATTCTTCTATTTTGTTAAGAACAAAATCTAATATGATTGGAATAATTTTTCTCTAAATGTCCATCTTCTTGTTATATAGAAGGTGAATTTAGGTTCTGATGATGCGAAGAAAATTAGTAGACTGGATGCTTCGGACTTGAAAGGACTACTTGCTCTCTTGGTGGCTTGAAAAAAAGAAGAGCGATCAAAGGCGACCGGGGTCGCCGGCCAAGAACCTTCCGATGGCAAAGTTAGTTTTCTCTCTATATTTTTGGAGTTCCAACTTTTTTGGGAAAAGTAAAAAACGTACCTTTGTTTTGCCAGAATGAGCGTTTATATAATGTCCTAAGAACGATTATCAAACTTATAACCTTCCCTGGATTTGAGGAGGTGTAAGGGTTCGGGAATAACTTCCACAACTGTTTAGGAGTTGCATTTTTCTCACATAACGGTCACTGAAGGTTGTACGTGTAATACAGAGTTACTTATACACGTGAATTTTCCCAAGTGTCAAGGGCTCGTCCAGGGTTCCTCGTCTAGAGATCCTTTAGTCAAGCATATTACTTCCATGGAAGGTCGTCCCCTCCATGGACGACCTTATTCAAATCGAGGTGGATGGATCTTGGACGAGACAGTGGTTCTGTCAAACATGGCCATGTTAATCTCGTCCGAGCACCTTCCTGTATGGATGAGATTTCTAATCTTGCCTTCCTGGTTTTCTCCAGGACGACCTCCATGGACGATATTGGAGTTGGTAAAAATCATTCCCATCAAGTTCTTAACTAAATATATAAGAGAATAATATTTTAATCATGACGAGGAAATGCCACAATCAAAAGAGACAACCACAAAATGGAGTGGTATAAGTTTTTTATTTTTATTTTTGAGAAATGCAGCGGCATAAGTTAGTATACAAATACAATATTAGCTCTTGTTTTTTGTCCCCCAATGTCCAAAGCCTACGGATCAAACCTGGACTCAACAAGTTGGGAGAGCCAGAGGCGTACGCTAAGCTAAAAGCCAATGGCTCTTGATGTTTAGGGCACAATAAAGTGGATTAAGGTCCTTTTTCATGGCCCATTAAAAAAAAAGTCTCTCATAATTAGTCTTTAATGGTCCGTTTGGATTGAAGGAGGGAGAAAGAGAAAGAATAGAATAGAATAGAATAGAGTATATTAAAATTGGCTTAAAATTAGCTTATTTTTAACTAACTCCCCTCACTTCTCCCCCAATCCAAACGGGCCCTAAAGGAAGGGGTATGCTTCATAGTACTACAAAACTACAACAATATTATGCTAAAGAGAACATAATACACTATAACTAAAAAACCATAATTTTTTAGCAAAAAAAAAAAAAAAAAACTAAAAAACCATAATTTAAATTAGTATTAAAGTTTCACTCCATACAAATCAACATTTCCTTTTGAGGTTCAAGCTTATATTTAACTCCAATACCAACTATACCATAACAAAGTAGTAGTGGCACATTGGTACAGAAAATTTAAGACAAACCAAAGCCACCATTGTAACAATCCACACTTAATTTGGAGGAAGCGGATATGCAAAACCCGGGGCTGTTTTACTTACAATAATATAATAGCTAAACCCAACAATACATTCCGGCTTCTTGTTCCATTTTATTAGTACTATAATTTAATAGACATAAATGCTTTTTTTAGGCCTTTGTCCATCTTTGCTCATTTGCAGCTGCATGGGTCGCAGGTGCAGTTTGATCCACACTTGCAGCCTCCGTTCTCTGCTCCAAAGCTAATCTCAGACCCCTCAGAGTAGCTGCAATGACAGTGAAAAAAACTTAATTAAACCAACAGCTATATATATGCAATAGGCTTGAGTTACAATTTAGGCCCAAGAAAAATTAAACCTGCCCCCCTATCTCCAAACTCTTGGTCCCTTCTAAAAAAAATATATGCCTAACTCTTGGCCCCTTAAAAAAAATGTCCCTAACATACCCATTTATGTTATTTGTGTCTCTGTTTGTGACTGTATTGTTTTTTTTTTTTTAAAAAAAAAAAAAATTTCTTTGTGAAATATGTTGCAAAACTGTGAAGTGTTGAGTGGGTGTGAGTGTAACCTATTATAACTTATAAAGAGAATAGATAGAGTGAGTAATTACTAAAAAGTTACTTAGTAAAATTAAAGAAACTTATAAAAAAAAGAAGAAGTAAAGTTAAAGAAAAAATAGTAATTGTACAGTTAATAAAAACATTTGGTTGGCTAATGGGTTGTTGAGGGAAATGCTTTAGCTATAACAAGCTAATAAATTTATAATTTGAAAACTAAATTATGAATTGATATATAATTAATTTATAATTAATTTCTTATGCATACTGTCCAAATTTTTATATTTGTCTTTATTTAGTAACAATAATTAGTCCTTTTGTTCGTAAAAAAAAAAAAAGTCATTTTGTGAGATTCAATTTTAGAAGAATTTTGCCCCCTCTTAACTTGAAGCTTTGTCTCCATCCCTGACTTAATTCATTTCCATGTCTCATTAATCCCATTTCATTATACATAAATATACTAACGTGTCAGTGATCGTGATTGATATCATATCATTATATATCAAAAACATAATAAATAAATTCCTTAACTACTTTTCAATCTTATATTTAACAAATAAGTTTGTAAAATTAATGTAATAAAAGTTATAATATATCTAGTATCATGTATCTTGTAAATATGCATACATCTTCGCAGGTGCAACCCCAGTAATGATGGTCTCAGTGCTGGTCTTCTCTGAGAGATCAGGGTACATGCTGTTGCTGCAAAAACATGACAAAAGTTTACTTTTAGCCCAAGAAACAAGAACTAAGAATTTGACAATGAAAAGATAGAGAAAGGGAAATTGAAACGAGTCCAACTCTTACACTATCAAACTTCTTAGAACCAATATTAAATCAAGATATAACATATATATTAATTGTGACACAATGAAGTTGATTTTCAAGGAAAACAAACTTCACGAGAATTGCAATGGTTAAGAAAAGTAGAGTATTTACCAGTTGCAGCCACTGCCGCAATTACAGCTGGAGCCACATCCACAGGAGGAAGACATTTGTTTTAGTACTGTAAAGAAGGATTGGAAAATATTTTCCAGGGGATTGATCAATTCACTCACCCTTGGACGAGTTTTGTACTAAACAGCTGAGCTGCTATTTATAGTGCAGGTAAGGGTATAAGGGGTGCCTATCCACCGTACACGTGGGTGAATCATAGGTCAATTGCGTCTATGACTTCTTACTCTTAGTGCTGCATTATTCAGATTCAGGTGTGCCGTGTGCAATTGAATATTTTGAATTTTGCTTCCATGGTGGGGAAATTTAATATATTAATTTCTTTTACTGGTATAAATTATTATCAAAAAATAGGTATGAGAAAAGGACTTTATTAGTTAATAAATTGTCACGATGAGATAGCACTTGAGGATAATCATATCATAATTTAGGTAGATCTTTCAAGTTTCAAGGTTTATAATGATCAGTTGTTACTTCAGCTAATAGCTTAATTGGAGTATGTTTAGAAATTCTAGCTCTTGTGAAATGGAATATATTTGAGGAGGAATTGACTTGTTGGTGAGTCACGCTCTGCCTTCTATATATTATTTATTTTTACATATTGGTGGGTGTATTATAGTGACAACTATACATGATTTTGAACAAAACTTACCTATGCTTCCCTAATTGAATTCACTATTTTGTTACATTGAGCAATACATGATACAAACAATATTTTGATAAGCAAGATTGTCTTTCACAAGAACAATCAAATTTAATCATGTGACTTATTGTTAACACAATCACACAATTAAATTCAACTGAAAACTTCGATATAAGACTTAGAAAATAGTATCTAAATTTTTTTCCTATATTTTTGAGGTAATCTTTTGAACTTAATAGGAATATAAGGCATCTTTCACTTGATCCTGATTCCTATGGTAATTTTTGTTATTTTATAAATGATGTAGAGATCTAAAAATGCAAAGTAGCATGCTTCATGCCTCTTGGGGCTGCCGTGAACTTACCTACGTGCTCATAGCAGATAAATATTCGATAAAATTGAAAGATTTCCGACTGATAATACCTTTTCAGCATTCACTTTCCTCAATTTCTTTCTCTATTATTTTTTCTGCATATTGAAGGTGCACCTACAATTAGTTGATCTTTTTGTCTAACATTAATTATTATTATTATTATTATTATTATTATTATTATTATTATTATATCTCTCTCTCTCTCTCTGTGTGTATATTTTTTGATGGGTTCTTTTTACCTAACATTAATTAGTTATTACTAGTCTTATCATACTCTTCGTGCGTGCGATGAGGTTTTTTATTTTTTATTTTTTGGGTTTACACGTTTTACTCATGGCAAATTGGTAGTTTTATTTTATATTTTTTTTATTTTAAGAAGAAATTGTATTTATGCTTGACTACCAATGTGAGAGAGACATGTGGAGGTGGGAGAAAAATTGTTTAGTGATAAAAAAAAATGGTATGTTTTTGGGGAAAAAAAAAAGCAGTATCATTTATTTATTTATTTTTTAAAAAGAAGAAGTTGTATTAGTACTTGACAACTAACGTGAGAGAGAAACGTAGAGGTGGCAGAAAAAACAGTTTTTTATTATAAATTTAGCTAAAAAATAAGAGTTTTTAACTTACTGATTTTACATGTCTAACCCTATGATTTAAGTCTTAGAAATAGATGAATTTGAGGGTATTTTAGCCATTTAAATTGAGGATATCAAATAGGGGAAGCCCCTTAAATAGTAACGTAGAAACAATATATTTTTTGATGGGTTTTGGTTAACTTAACTAGTATTTTCTTTTAGTTATTGGTGGACACTACCTATCCATCTGACATTGGGAGCCTAACTTTAAGCCGTCTACGGCTAGTTTATCGTCTATGGTAGTGTGGGTAAGGCTGCGCGAGCTACCTATAGAATATTATGAACCTTCAACTCTTAGGGAGATTGGGGAAACGATTGGTCCAATGCTAAGAATTGATACACATACGGCGGCTGAATCTTGAGGCATATTTGCCAGACTTTGCATCCAGGTGAACTTCAACGAGCCGATCACTAAACTCCTAAAGATGGGGGGGGGGGGATTGACCAACCAGTTTAGTATAAGGGAATTACCTCCCTGTGCTTTGCATGTGGACGTGTGTGTCACAAGGCGGAGCAATGTCATTACCAAGTTCGAACTTCGGTAAGAGATGAAGGGGTCGGTGAAGCAGAGAAGCACGATGTAGGAAAACGCCAAGAAGAGCCAAGGCAAACCTCGTTAGAGGTAGCGGAGGGTGCCTTCGGGCTGTGGGTTCTGGTATCACGGAAAAAGCAACTCATCAGGAAGGGGTTGAAAGACCATGCTCAATATTCCTCTTTAAGGCCTTCTAACCAAAGTCCAAGGAGTTTGTCTGCTCATAGTATGTCCAGGTCGGCGTTGGGCTCAAATAAAACTGGGGAGGGTAGTAGCATAGGAAAGTGAAAGCCTAATAAACCCACAAATAGAAGCTCAAGTAGAGAGGAGTGTGTAGAAAAGCCCATTCCCTTAGTCAACCTTAAGCACGTGATACCATCAGAGAGGGAAAAGGCCTTTAGTTCAGGCTTAAAGCCAAAATTTAAGGCCCGAGAACCTGTGAGTAAGAAAGGTAAAAGTAGGAAACTTTCGCCCATTTGGAAACAAGTGGTGGCCAATCCTTTTGGTCCCACATCTGAGAAGGGCATTAAGCTGAACTCTCTAGACAATTCAGATTTTAGCTTGGCCGAAGTCAGAGAGTTTAGAGCTGGGGGCTCCATATCTCCCTCGGCAAAGCTTTTTGGCCACAGTACAATCAACGAAAATCAAGATACAAGCAGCAAGGTGATTCGGTCGGAGCAGGTGATGGAGATGCCGATGAGGGAAGAGGTGGAGAAAGTGGGTATGGAGACAAACTTAGATCCAGACCCGCCAACACCTCCTTCAATGGAGAACTCAAACCATCCAACCCAAGATGGAGGATCACGAGTATCTGTTAAGGTAGTCTTGGAAAGTATTATTAAATGAATATAGAAAAGAATTGACCCATCACTCCGTTAAGGGAAGCTGGGGCACGATGATGAGGCTGGCCGAGTTTGCCATAAGGGCCCGTGTGATGACAATCAGATGGTAATTGAAACACCAAAGGATGATATGCAATTGGAAGAAGGAGGTGATGTGCCTATATCCTCCTGATTTATGCTTTTCTCCTTTTCTTTTCCTTGTTACCATGAATTTAATTATCTGGAATTGTAGGGGGTCTCTTAACCCCAATTTTTGTAATAATGTGTCTGACTTAGTTCGCATTCATTCTCCTGCGATTTTAATTCTAACTGAAATTAAAACTTGTGGTGAAAGGGCAAAAAGAATTGCTAGTAAGCTTCCGTTTGATGGGGCAATTTTTGATCGGCTTGACTGGTGGGTTATGGTTGCTCTAGGACTCCTCTCGGGTGGAAGTTATTGAGCTTTCCTCAACAGAGCAGGAAATCGATGCGGTAGTTACCCCAACCTATTCCAATTCCACTTAGTTGTTATCTACAATTATGCCAGCCCAAGGTTTGCAGAGAGACGCCTCCTCTGGGACAATCCTATTGCAGTCTCTGGTCTCCACTCCCTTCCTTGGGTGATTACAGGGGACTTCAATGAAGTCCTTATGGGGGAGGATAAATGTGGGGGGCGGTCTGTTAACATCAATAGAGCTCTTCTCTTCTAGGAGTGCTTAGATACCTGCAGATGATTGATATTGGTTATTCTGGAGCTTGGTTCACCTGGTCTAACCACCAACCCTTAAATCATCTGATCCAAGAAAGGATTGAACGGGTGTTTATTAATGTGGAATGGAATTTCCTCTCTCCTGATGCATTGGTCCAACACCTCTGTAGACGACTAAATTTCTTAGTTCGAAATAAATCAAACAAGTAAAATAGTTTCACAAATACGAACTTGCATTGATAAATGTGTGGTACAATTCTCTGTAATTACAAAAGAGTGATTCTCTGATTCGATCTCCTTGAAAGATTTATTGATTGGAATTGTGGTAATGTGATTTTGATTTGAACATAAGATATTCTTCAATTTGGCTGAGGAATGGATCGAAGATCTTTGAAACGGAATTACAATGAATCTCTGGCTATGAGCTTGTTAGAAATTCTTTGTTCTTCGTGTTCTTTGTGTTCTTCGTGTGTTCTTTGTGTTTGGAGGTTTGTGGTGGAAGTTCTTCGGTGTTTTAGAGGCTTGATTCCGTAGAGCTTCGTTGATTTATGGTGTGTTGAGGTTCCTGGAGGCTTTTGAGCTTGATTCAAGTGAACTTTGAGATTTAGGAATATGATTTGGATAATTCCTCTTCAATTTTTCTTTGTACTTGAAGGTTTGTGGTGGAAATTTTTCAGGGCTTTGGAGTCTTGAATCCGTAGAGCTTCACCAATTTGTGGTTTGTTAAGGTTTCTGGAGGCTTTTGAGCTTGATTCCAGTGAACTTTTAGATCTAGACAAGTAGTCTGGATGATTCTGCTTCGAATGTTGTCCGTATTCGAGGTTGAAGTTCTTGAAATTCCTGGAGGCTTCGGGGTTTGATTCCGGCAGAGCTTCTGGATTTCTGAACTCAAGATCTCCTCTTCCTTCTCTTTGTCTGTATGTCCTCCTAAATGTCTTAGGAAGGCTTCTATTTATAGGAGTTTAGGGGTAGGTGAGCGACACGTGGCGGAGTTTGATTGGTGACACTTGTCATAGCTTGATTGGTCCGCTTATGTCATCGCTTACACGTGCTGGATTTCTTGTGTCATCGCTTACACGTGCAAGGCTGCTTGTGTCATCGCTTACACATGCTGGATTACTTGTGTCATCGCTTACACGTGCAGGGCTGCTTGTGTCATCGCTTACACATGCTGATGCAGTTTCATGCCTTTATTTCAATGACACTTGGCGAATTTCTATTGGAATCCGAATAGTGATGGAAAAACCTAGCAGCAATACGTGGCGCCTTGTAATTGGTTGTATTTTGTGGACTTGGTAGTATGATGTGTCAGCTTGTAATAGGTCGAGAATTTTCCTTCTCTACAAATGCCCCCTCGAGACTCGTTCATGCACACAGTTTTGGAGTGTGGTGAATGAATGAGTCTTGAAAGAAAATGGGTCTTTTTTTTTTTTTTCTTTTTTACTTGACTCTTCTAGTGAAATAGTTGAAGGTGGTGGAGCTTTTAACAGGATGAAGTAATTGCAGAAGAGTAGACCCACCCATATGAAAGGTTTTGATGAGACCGAGAAGGGGTCTGCCAGTATTTGAATATGCTCGTGTGACCGAGCTTTCTGAGCAAATGTTAAGTCAAAGTAATTTCAGAAGAGTATTTTGGATCGTTGGTGGCGATCACAGGGTGTTGAAGATGGAGAAGAGGTGAGAATGTTGGCTGGGTACAGCATGCAGAGCTCTGGAGCTAGCCTCTTATTTTTAAGGACTTCTGGTGAAGTTATATCTGAAGGGTATACTTCGGGTCACAGAGAGAACATGTGGGAGTGTGGTTGAATGCGCATGTGTTATTGCATCACTCAGGTTAAGTTGAGGTAATTTCAGAAGAGTATTTTGGGTTTGTTAATGTTGATGGTGAAGAAGATAGAAATGAAAATGAAGTGAATGAGTGAAACATATGACACCATGGGACTGGCCCTGCATGTTGGGGACTCTCTGGCATAGATGTCTCTGGTAAGTACACCTTCAGATGTGGGACTGGCTGCATGCTGAATGAAGTCTGACGGCAAGTCATTGAATGTGCTTGTGTGACTGGACCATACTAACGGACATTAAGTTGAAGTAATTTCAGAAGTATATTTTCTGAAATTCTTCAAGCTGATCTTAAGTTGGAGTAATTCCAGAAAGTGTGTTTTGTGGTACCAGCAATGATGACCTTTGGACCCCATGATGGCAGAAACATGGGATGAGGCTTTGGTAACCCTTCACCGACACCAAAGGCTAATTTCTGATGAGCTGGTCCCTTGGAGGTCATCACAAGTGTTGGATGGAAAACAATTTGTAGGATACCCCAACACGTTTTACAACCTTCACCTAATGCCACTTGTTGGAAAAGCACAAAAGATGAAAGATAGAGCTAACTTGTGATCCTGGTTTTAGAAACCAACCAGGTTGCTGTTTGTTCCGAGTTGCTACTTCTAATGGGAGACCAAGCAGTTGGAGAGAGATTACGGAAGCCCTGATCTTAGGAACGGGTGTCTCTGCTGGACTTGGATTTTCTGGTCAACCAAACCCAAGAAAGCATGGAACAACGATGCAAACCGTGTTATGAGTAACTTTATGGACAAATGAGGTCGTTAAGTAGGGAAACAAAATTTGTTTGAATCCTAAAACAGCGATAATGTTGTGAGAAGGGTTTCTACTGAACCATGAGAGGGTTGATTTCAAGCTGATTATGAAGCGATTTTGGTTGCTAGGTGTTGAGAATGATGAGGCCACAGTGAGAAATGGCCGTGAGAAGGAGGATTTGAAAATTTGAAAGAAGCAAATCTTCATTTCATGACTTAGTGTATGTGTTTTTTTTTTTCTTGATGGATTTAGCGGATCCGGCCCTTCTATTTATAGTGAACAGATGAAGAATGGTAGCTGGGTGGTTTAAGAATGGTGGACGAGACTTTTTGGTGAGAACGGTGGATGGGAACGGTAGGCGCCGAATGGGAATGTTAGGTTGGAGACTGGTAGGACTGACAGAAATAATTGGCTGAAGTAGTGACCCAATGTAATTTCAATTTTGAGACATACTTGTGAGAGTTCATCTGTTTTTGAAAGGGGAGCCTTGATTAAGTTTGGAGGATAATTTTGAGGGAATCCAGACCAAATGGATGGATCTCAAATTATGATCTTGAGAGCTTAAATTTTGGACACCGCTAGTACTTTGGAGAAGCGGGTGTAGTTTTTAAGTCCAAAACAAATACCTGGATTTCAAAATCAAAATCTTTGCGAAAACCTGATAGGACAAGTTTTGCTTGAATACCTTGATCTTCGGTCAAAGTTTACACCAAAGCCAATAGTTGTAGACTCACACTATTTGAGCAATTTTGGATTCTCAAATGAATAAATAGACCCAAAAATTGAAAAGTACGCGAAAAATTGAGCAAAACAGGTCAATCTTAAAAATTTTGACTTTTGGTCAAAATTTATGCAAAAGTCAATTTTTTTAGAAATTGGACTGTTATGCAATTTTCGAGCCTCGGTTGAAGAAACAAACCCCAAAATTGGAAAGTAAGCGAAAAATTGAGTGGGACAGGTCTGTTTTGAAAATTTTGACTTTTTGGTCAAAGTCAAAGTCTTAATTTGTCAATGTTTTTTTTTTTTTTTTTTTTTTCAGGCAGTCCGAATCCGGGTCGGGTTCTCGGGTCGAATCGGTTTGATGACGTCATCCGTGACGTCATCGGATTGCGCCTGGCGCGTGTGACGCGTGCAAGCGCGTTTGGCGCGTGTGAGAAGTTATTCCGGCGCGTGTAAGAGTGTGTCAACGAAGTCCGGCGCGTGTAGGCGCGTGGAGGATGATGGTGGCGCGTAGTAGCGCGTGTGACTTTGTCGGAGTTTCTGGCGGCGCGTGGAGGCGCGTGGCTTGGCCTCTGAACCTAAAATTTTTAGGTTTTGCAGATCTAAGGCCGTTGAAGAGCCCTGTGTGGTCAGTTTTGTGAAATCGTGCACAGATTTGCACAGTTTTGAGTGAGAAACCCGCGGGTCACTTGAGAATTTGTGGCCGTGTGTGGCGGCGCGTGGCCGGGTATCTGGGCCTGAAATTTTCAGGTTTGGCGGATCGAAGGTTGTAGAAGACTCCTGTGGTGTCAGATTTGTGAAATAAGGTCTGGATTTTCACAAATTTGGACGAGAAAGTCGTGGGTCTTTGTTGGACTTATGGCCTTTTTTTCTGGTCTAATTTTGTGGTGGCCGCCCTGATAGGATGTAGAAATTCTGGTGGCCGCCCTGACAGGATGAAGAAATTATGGTGGCTGCTGAATGTTGATTCTTTGGGTCATCTTTGTCAGAAAATTTTGAAAATGTGGAAGAGAAGCAAGCATTGTTGGACTTCTCCTTATTTGTTTAAAGTCCCTGAAGATTGCATGCATTGTTGGACTTCTCTTTATTTGTTTGAAATCCTCCGAAGAATTGTTGGACTTCTCTGATTTTAAGTGCATTTGAGTTTGCAAAATCTGATTTTGAGTTCCAATTGTTTTCACATTTCTGAAATGTGAATGAAAATTTTTTTTTATTGGTCAGTTGGGTTTGCTGACTTTCTTCATTTTTTTTTTTTTGTCTGCTAGTTTAGCAGAAATTCTCTATATAAGATGTGAGATTGGCTTCGTTTATTTGGGCATTCTTAGCCTTCAGTCTCATTCTTAGCCTTCAATCTTCTTCTCTAGCTTTTAAGATTTTTTTTTTTTCTTTTTCTTTTTCTTTTTCTTTTGTCCTTTGTTTAGACATGCAATGAGATTTTCTTCTGACATTTTTTTCGTTGTTGCTTGTTTTTGTTTTGCAGCTCAGTTTCCTTGATCTTTGGGTTTTGACATCAAACTTCACGCTGACGTTCTCATAGAAGTGTTTGCCTTCATTTGGTGACTTTGTATTTCATTGATAGCAACGTTGCAAGAACGTATGTCTTCATGTTGTTACATTCTTTTCTTGCATCAACAATCTTTTAGTGATATTCGTCTTTGCAACGACGTTTCCATAAGGATATTCAGCCAGGCAATAATGCTATCGCCCATGAAGTTACGTCAACACTTCATTTGCACAAAATTCATGCCAACATTCATCTTTGCCATGATACTACGTCAACACTTCATTCACATCGAAGCTGGGCCAACATTTATCTTTACCATGAAGTTACGTCAACACTTCATTTGTATAGAAGCCATACCAACATTCATCTTTGCCCTGAAGCTACGTCAACATTTCATTTGCATCGAAGCTGGGCCAACATTTATCTTTACCATGAAGTTACGTCAACACTTCATTTGCAGAGAAGCCATGCCAACATTCATCTTTGCCCTGAAGCTACGTCAACATTTCATTTGCATCGAAGCTGGGCCAACATTTATCTTTACCATGAAGTTACGTCAACACTTCACTTGCACAGAAGTCATGCCAATATTCATCTTTGCCATGAAGCTACGTCAACGCTTCATTTGCATGGAAGTTATGCCGTCATTCATTTTTACCATGAAGCTACGTCAACACTTCATTTGTACAGAAGCCATGCCAACATTCATCTTTGCCATGAAGCTACGTCAACGCTTCATTTGCATGGAAGCTGTGCCGTCATTCATTTTTACCATGAAACTACGTCAACACTTCATTTGTACAGAAGTCATGCCAACATTCATCTTTGCCATGAAGCTACGTCAACACTTCATTCACATCGAAGCTGTGCCGTCATTCATTTTTACCATGAAGCTACGTCAACACTTCATTTGTACAGAAGCTGTGCCGACATTCATTTTTGCCATGAAGCTACGTCAACACTTCATTTGCACAGAAGCCATGCCAACATTCATCTTTGCCATGAAACTATGTCAACACTTCATTCACATCGAAGCTGCACTAATATTGGCCTTTATAATGAAGCTTGAAGTTTCAAGAAGCTCCCATCGAGACTTTGAGGATGCAAAGAGATGCCAATAAAACCTTGAAGATGTGAGAAGAATGCTGCCATGATTTTGACATTGCACGAACATGCCCTTAAAGGAGAGATGATGCAACATCAACTTCAGATGTTGGAGGAAGGTGACGTTGTCCAGATTTTAGAGACATGATATGAAACAACACCACTCAGAAGGGAGATGATGTGTTTCAAATTTCAGAGTTGTGAAGTGGCACAACCTAGAAGAGAGACAATATAGCCTAGACTTTGAAAGGTACAAAAAAGATGCCCCCAGGAGATAAGTGATGCAAAGTATACTTCAGAGACGTGGGAATATGTCCACAAAAGATGAGCAATGCCATGCAAACTCCATTCCTTGCAACAGAGGTTGAAGATTTTATTTTACTCCACAACCGAGAATCAACTTATCATTATTTCGAGGAAAGCTACGTAACACTAATTCTTTGCAGCTATCACTTTCTACCGCAATGATCTTTGAACATCATATAGTGAGCAATTGATTGATCTTAAGCAACGCCTTGCCAATCAAAGGGTTCTTGAAAGCATGTTGACGACCTTTGGACAAACTCTTCAAGCTAGACTGGCAGTCCTTCTTCTTTTTATGTGACTGAACTAAGTGAAAAGTACTAAGCTGCCTACGTACCCCGGAGAGGGATCAAGTCATTACGTAGTTCAACCAAAATTTTTTTGATGATTTTTTTTTTTCATGGTTTTGATGATTTTTTTTTTTTTTTTTTTGGTTTTGGTGATTTTTTTTTTGTTTTGTTTTATTTTTTTTTTTGCTTTTTTTTTGTTGTTGTTTCTTTTTACAAAAAGGGAGGGCTCACGTGTGTAATCCTCGCCCTACACCCCACGGTGTTTCATGGGTACCAATTGCGCAATAGTGGGTATCACCACTAATCGAACTCGAGACCTTGGCCTCAAGGGTGACATGGGCATCCAACCACTATGCCACACTCACAAATGGTGACATAGAATGGGATTAATTTCTCCTTATTCGTGCACTTTCAAAGGTAATGGGAAAACATCATGTATCCTTGTAGTGCTGCAGTGGGTAGTTTAAGCTCTTACCAAGGAGCAATTCTCGATTTTCAAGCATAGAAGCATTTGAGGAACTTCCCATTGATGGGGCTGATCCTTACACTCTCATTGTCAATCAATTTGTAAGCCTTATTGGTGTTTGCCCCCTGCTAGAGAGTTGGAAGTACATCACAAGCAATGGTCACATGGTTTGACTCGACAACTTCGTCAAGGTCTAGATCAATCTTGTTTTCTTTGGCAAGCTTCATGATTTGTTCTTTGAAGACGAAGCATTTTTGAATTGAGTGGCCAATGATGCGATGATATTTGCAGTAGTTAGGGTCATCAACTTTCCCTATGTCTTCTGGTCGCTTGCATTCTGGCAATTCAACCAGCTGTAATTGCAATAGTTGTTCTAAGATGTTTGGCACATCTTCATTGGGGAACGGATATGATTTTTGCTCACGTTCCTTAAAGGTCAGACAACGCACTTTGTTCTTTTGCCATCCTTCAAATTGTTTTTCATTTGTTTTTGCTCCTCTCCTTGGAATCTTAACTATGGTAGTGTTAACAGTTATTGGGTCTTTGAGATTGCCTTTTGCATTCCTGTCATTCATCTTTACTTCCTTTCTGCTTTCCTCAGGTATGGGAGGTTTTGTATTTCCGTGGTTAGAGATACTCAATTCCATGTCATGTGCACGAGTTGCCAATTCTTCGAATGTTCGGGGTTTTGTCCCTTGCAGGATGTACAGAAGTCCCCAGTGCATGCCTTGGATGCACATTTCTACAGCAGATATTTCAGAAAGTCTATCCTTACAGTCTAGACTCAAAGAACGCTATCGATTGATATAGTCAACAACGGGCTCGTCTTTCCACTGCTTAGTATTGGTAAGTTCCATCATGCTTACCGTACGGCGTGTGCTGTAGAACCGGTTGAGGAACTCCCTTTCAAGTTGTTCCCAACTATCGATTGACTCGGGTTCTAAGTCTGTATACCAATCAAAGGCATTCCCTTTTAGTGAACGAACGAACTGCTTTACAAAGAGGCCTCCTTGAGTCCCTGCGTTCTCGCAAGTTTCTACAAAGTGAGCAATGTGTTGCTTAGGGTTTCCCTTTCCATCAAATTGCAAGAACTTAGGGGGTTGATACCCATTTGGCATTCTCATATTGTCAATGCGCTTCGTATAGGATTTTGAATATAAGAGAGAATTTGTAGAAGAACCTCCATATTGTGCTCGTATGGTATTTGTTATCATGTCCTGCAGTTGTTGGACAGATATTGAGGCCATTGAGGTGGATTGTTCTTGTCGGGGAGTGTTTTCAATTTCTTTCCCTTCATCATCCTTTGCAGATGCGAATTTATGACCATGGCTTGATTCACCAAGATCTTGTACTTCGAGTTTGTTCATTAAAGTTGCAATTTGGAGGTCCTTATCTTCAAGTGCTTTTGTGAAAAGGACGACCCTTTGTTCCATTTCAGCCATCTTTTCTTCCATGGTAGAGGTGTTAGTCATCATGACTGACACAACTTCCACAGATGATGGAGAAGGAAGTGAATTGAAGTGAGCACGTGAAATCTCATCTTTTGGGTTCCCTTTGATGAGAGAGAAATCATGCGACCAGCTTCTTGTGGAGGAAGAAGGGGATTTGCCCCCATACTTGAGGTGTTCCAAGATGGAGATGTCCTTGTTGATGACCTTGTTTCTTTTAAGAGGGTCTAAGGAGATGATTGTCTGGACCTTGGCTTCCTTGGTTGATTGAGATTGAAGCTTATTGTGAGCTTTAGGTTGGCTACACTTGATTGTTCCAATGCAACCGTTGGTGGTAGCCGTACCAAGTTTAATTGAAGTAGCTATTGTTAAAGCTTGAATGTTCTTGCTAGAGGCCATTGAAGTTGGTAGCAAGATGATGAAGATTTTTTTTTTTCTTTGAAGGAGAATGAGATGAGAGGCAGAGAGGTCCCACTGGGCGTGCTAGAATTTGTAGACGACTAAATTTCTTAGTTCGAAATAAATCAAACAAGTAAAATAGTTTCACAAATACGAATTTGCATTGATAAATGTGTGGTACAATTCTCTGTGATTACAAAAAAGTGATCTCTGATTCGATCTCCTTGAAAGATTTATTGATTGGAATTGTGGTAATGTGATTTTGATTTGAACATAAGATATTCTTCAATTTGGCTGAGGAATGGATCGAAGATCTTTGAAACGAAATTACAATGAATCTCTAGCTATGAGCTTGTTAGAAATTCTTTGTTCTTCGTATTCTTCGTGTTTGGAGGTTTGTGGTGGAAGTTCTTCGGTGCTTTAGAGGCTTGATTCCGTAGAGCTTCGTTAATTTATGGTTTGTTGAGGTTTCTGGAGGCTTTTGAGCTTGATTCCAGTGAACTTTGAGATTTAGGAATATGATTTGGATGATTCCTCTTCAATTGTTCTTCGTATTTGAAGGTTTGTGGTGGAAGTTCTTCAGGGCTTTGGAGGCTTGAATCCGTAGAGCTTCACCAATTTGTGGTTTGTTGAGGTTTCTGGAGGCTTTTGAGCTTGATTCCAGTGACCTTTGAGACTTGGACGAGTAGTTTGGATGATTTTGCTTCGAATGTTGTCCGTATTCGAGGTTGAAGTTCTTGAAATTCCTGGAGGTTTCGGGGTTTGATTCCGGCAGAGCTTCTGGATTTCCGAACTCAAGATCTCCTCTTCCTTCTCTCTGTCTGTGTGTCCTTCTAAATGTCTTAGGAAGGCTTCTATTTATAGGAGTTTAAGGGTAGGTGAGCGACACGTGGCGGAGTTTGATTGGTGACACTTGTCATAGCTTGATTGGTCCGCTTATGTCATCGCTTACACGTGCTGGATTGCTTGTGTCATCGCTTACTCGTGCAGGGCTGCTTGTGTCATTGCTTACACATGCTGATGCAGTTTCATGCCTTTATTTCAATGACACTTGGCAAATTTCTATTGGAATCCAAATAGTGATGGAAAAACCTAGCAGCAATACGTGGCGCCTTGTAATTAGTTGTATTTTGTGGACTTGGTAGTATGATGTGTCAGCTTGTGATAGGTCGAGAATTTTCCTTCTCTACAACCTCAAAAGGGCACATTCCAATCACTGCTCTGTTTTGCTCTGCTTGGACAAGAATCATGATGTTAATCTGCCTCGGCCTTTTAGATTCTAACCTATGTGGCTATCTCATCCTACATTCCAAAGTATTTTTAGAGAAGCTTGGTCTGGCCCGACTGGTCTGTCTAGTGCAGTTGCCATATTTGTGGATAAGGTGAAAATCTGGAATAAAAATATTTTTGGGAATCTCTTCCATCGGAAGAAGAGATTGCTTGCAAGGCTCCGAGGAATTCAAGTAGCCCTCTCCACTCATCCTAATAACTTTCTGGTGGAATTAGAGAGGCAGCTAAGATCTGAATTTCATGACATTTCCAAAATTGAAGAAGAGTTTTGGGCTATGAAATCTCGAATTACATGGCTGGTAGAAGGGGATAAAAATACTAGTTTTTATCATACATTGGCTTTGGTTCGTCGAAGGAGAAATCGCATCTCCTGTTTGAAGGACCGGGTAGGTAATTGGATTCAAGGAGATAGAGAAATTGCTGAGTTCATTAGGAATGGGTATGCCGAGTTGTTTTCGTCTAGCCATACCTATTCCATTCTATCAACTTGGAATCCTCCTTGCTGGCACAATTATTTAAATGAGGAGGAGATAGCAAAGCTGAGTCATCCAGTCTCTGATGAGGATATTAAAACCGATCTCTGATCACTTAAGGCTTTTAAAGCCCCAGGCCCTGATGGTATCCATACGATGGTTTTTTAGCGATTTTGGCTATTGGTGGGTGATTTTGTGAGAGAGGAAGTGAAGGGCATATTCTCTTCAAGTATGATTCTGGAGTACCTCAACCACACTATTATCACTCTGGTCCCCAAATGTAAAAATCCAGATTCCTTCAATCACTATCGGTCGACAAGTCTGTGTAACACAATGTATAAGGTTGTTTCAAATAACGTTATTGGAAGACTTAGACTCCTACTGCCTGGTTTGGTATCTCCTTATCAATCTGCCTTTGTTCTTGGCCCGAAAGGTATCAATAATGCCATAATAGTGCAAAAGATTATCCACTCTATGTCTAAGGAAAAAGGGAGGAGTGGGTGTATGGCGGTTAAGATAGATTTGGAGAAAGCTTATGATCAGCTCGAATGGAGCTTTATCAAGGATACCCTCTCTCTCTTTCAATTTCCAAGTCATTTTATTAAGTTGATTATGAGTTGTGTATCCTTCTCAGTTATTTCCATTCTTTTTAACGGGGGCACCTTAGATCCTTTCCTTCCGTCTAGAGGAATTAGGCAAGGGGACCTTCTCTCCCCGTATCTCTTCATCTTGTGTATGGAAGTTTTAGGAGCTTTTATTTTAGAGAAATGCAATTCAAATTGTTGAGATCCTATTAAGGCTTCTTGTGCTAGGCCGGCCATTTCCCATATGTTCTTCGCAAACGACCTTGTTTTGTTTATGAAAGCAGATTGAAAAAATTGTGTGGCTGTTAAGGATGTGCTGGATTCTTTTTGCAGTATCTCCGGTTAGAAGGCAAGTCAAGATAAGTTTCGGGTTTACTTCTCTCCTAATGTATCAGCTGATGCGAGGGCCGAGATGTGTGATATTTTAGGATTTCACTCTACCTCTTCCCTTGGATAATACTTGGGGATTCTGATTAAACACTCGGTAGGGACTCAAGATTTTGGCTTTATTATTGAGCGGGTTTAGAACAGGCTAGCGGGGTGGAAATCTAATCCGCTTTCATTTGCCGGAAGACTTGTTCTTACTCAAGCGGTGACCAACACCATTCCTTATGCTATGCAATGTGCAGCACTTTTGATTAAGATTTTAAGTATCATTGATAGGTTGAGCCGTAATTTTCTGTGAGGTTCCTTAGAAAGCAAGAAAAAAATCCATTTGGTTAGTTGGAAGAAGATTACTATCCCAAAGAAAGAGGGGGGGGGGGGGGCGTTGGGTATTCAAGCAGCAAGGGAAAAAAATATCGCAAGCCTAGCCAAGTTAAACTGGGGCCTTCAAACATAATCTTCATCCTTATGGGCCAGCGTCCTTACTTAAAAGTATCGATCTCCAAGAAGAGTAGCTACAGTATTAGAGGTTCTTGCTTTTCTATCTGGGCTTCCATCTGCAAAGGTGATTCATTTTTCTAAAAAGGTACGAAATGGATTTTTGGCAAGAATAGCGAATTATCTCTTTGGTTTGAAAGTGGTTGGACACAGGGCCTTTTCGAAGCTTGATTGTAGGGCCTCTCAACAGGAGGGAGGAGGGTATGATGTTGAAGGAAGTGGTTAACTTCTTGGGTTGGAATTGGCAGGCCTTCTCCTTTATGTTTCCTAAAAGGTTGATTTTGGAAATGAAAGCCACCCTTGTCTCTTTCTCTGCACAAAATTCTGATCGCATCACGTGGTCTTCTTCTCCAAGTGGAAATTTTGAAATGAAGGAAGCATATAGGTTGGCCAGATTGGAGGCAAAAGGTATTTGTAATGATAGTTTTGAGGGAGAGTGGATTTGGAGGGTGTCATCTATCCCCAAAATTAAATGCTTTTTATGGAAATGCTACCATAAAAAAGCATCCCTGTAAGCTCATTACTTGCAACTAGGGGAATGGATATCCCAATCGTTTGTTAGCTTTTTAACTCAGTTAGAGAAACAATCCTACATGTTCTTGGAGATTGCCAAGTTGCCTGGAACCTTTGGACTGCCTTATCTCCACCTCTCCTTACTGTTTCCTTCTTTGATTTGTAGCTCTCTGACTAGCTTCCGCTTAATTGTTGTAGCACCAAAACTATGGCCTCTTTGGACGTAACTTGGGGTATATTTTTTACATTTGGAATATGGACCTTATGGACCCATTGGAATGGAGTTTTGTTTCAGAATGAAAGAAGTCAGCGGGACCTAAAGCATGAAGTCTTAGCTAAAGCAAATGAATTTGCTTGTATCGGAATTCATGGCAAGCTGATTGCTAACCCTTGGACCATTAGAGTGTCTTGGCTTAAGCCTCCTTTGAATTGGTACAAGCTTAATTCAGATGGTTTGTCGCTTGGAAATCTCGGACGAGTTGGTGGTGAAGGCCTAATCTGAAATGACAAAGGGGAATGGATGAGAGGTTATGCGAGGGCTGTTGGGCACATAACCAGTGTTGCAGTGGAGCTTTAGGCATTTAAAGATGGTATTAGGTTATGCATTTCCCTTAAACTCCCTGATGTGATTCTTGAGCTTGATGCCAAGCTTATTGTGGAGCTGATGCAAAAGGAAGATTATAATCAAAATAGCATAGATGCCTTAGTGAGTAACTGTAAGTCAGGTCTGAGAGAAATTCCTTTGGTTCAAATTCAACATTGTTATCGCAAGGCAAATAAATGTGCCGACGCACTTGCTAGGAGGGGGGCCTTACTCCCGTAAGATTTTGTTGTTTTCTTAGACCCCCTGGCGGATGTCACTTTTTTACTTAGTTTGGACCCTGCTGGGATAGTTTATGAACGTTCTGTATTTGCTGTTTAGTTTAATACATTTCCCTTTCTACCAAAAAAAATTCTACCTACACCAAAAATAAATTCATAAATGTCTTAACTTAATAGTAAATAACAATTATCACAAAGCGTCATAGGCAATAGATTTCAAACCCTATTATATCCTTAAAGGAACATATTTTGTTAATTAACTGGAAATAATAAAAAGTAGATGAGGGTTTTATTTTATAATTAAACTTTAACTCGGCCACAAACATCCGAAGAAAAAAAAACTTTAACAGAAGTAAAACAAAGCCCTAGGGATAAAAATTCAATTTTTAAAAAAGGAAATGAGAGAGATGTATTTGATATTTTTTTTATTAGGAGGAAAAATGATTTGGCAAAAATTAATAAATAAATACGAAAAAATGAGACGAGATTTAAGTGTCCTAGCTCTATATTTTCTGTATGAGGCGCTATTACACTCACCTAATAACTTTTTGTATTATTAAAATCTCATATATCTCATTGTTGGATTACATGTTTTCTATATTCTTAACGTGCACATTTGTCTCCGCTTATTTGTTATGTGATTGGAGTTGAATATATGTCTGAAATACAAAAGAATATAATTTGTCTAGAAAGAATTTTTATTTTTCTGGAATGAAACTCTACTTAGTCCTTCAAATCATTGTCTTTCAATTTTGATGCCTTATTCATGTTAGCATTTTGTAACACAGCTCTATGAAATGAGTTACTAACTAAAACAATATTAGAGTTTTGCCTCAACTCATGTCACCTAGACAAATCTTAAATAGATTTTTTTTTTTGAGGAAATTAATATTATAAGAATTAACGTGATTTTGAGGCATGAGGAAAACACTTTCTTTAAGTGATAATTACCCTCACTTGAAAGAGTTTTCTATCATGTTAAGAGTGATTCACCTTTAGAATACATCACCATTTGATATTAGGCTGCGTTTGTTTTAGTGGTAAACTGAAATCTGAAAACATTTTACACCCAGGTCCATGTTTGGTAGCACTTGAAAATACAGTCAAACTGAAAATAGAATTCAGTTTGACTATAAAATATCCTAGCCAACCCGTAAAATAATTTCAGTTCTCACTTTACCTTCAAGTGGTTTCCAATATTACTCACTCCTCACACACTCCTCTCACACACGGTCTGAATACCTCTCAAAGCTCACCTCAACTCTAGCCCACGCACCAACGAGAGAGAGAGAGAGACAGAGAGCTCCACCCACGGTCCGACGCCAGTCCGAGCTCCACCCACAATTCAACGAGTGCCACCGCTGTCTTCCCCTCTGCGCCAGTGAGTTTCCTCCCCTATCTTCTCTTATATCTAACTCCGACCTCACCTCCACCCATCTAGAGCTCTACATGTACCGATCCACACACCTCCGCCCATCTCGAACTCTCCTTCACGCTGGCAAAGCCATACTTGCCTCCAACATCTTCCAAGCCAAGCTCTCAAACCCACCCTCTACATCCCCTCAAACCCATCTAGCCAAAATCCACCCTCAAACCCATAAAAAACCCAAATTTCCCACACCTTCTCGGATCCGATCTATATATATATATATATATATATATATATATATATATATATATATATATATATATATATATATATATATATATTTCTATGTTTACTTATATGAGTTATTTATATTTACTTATTTAATTATCCATTATTTATTTAATTATTGATTTAAGAAATTTACTTATATTGATTATTCAGATGTTACAAAGTGCACTTTGTTGGTGTTAAAATTATACAGAGATATATGCGCATAAATTTTGGTACTGGTTATCAATGTGATTTGGATGTTTTGGTGAATGTATATTGATTATTCAGATGTTGATAATTGTAGTTTGCTAGAGTTTAAATTATATGTAGAGAAATGTATGTGCATAAATTTAGGTACTCGTTATAAATGTGATTTGGATGTTTTGGTGAATGTATATGGAAGCTTGTGAATACTATGGACACACTGCCACAATGGTTGTTTTTTTCCATTGATCTTGAATTGGGCTTTTTATAATATTTATGTAAATTTGGATGGTTTAACAAACTTTGAGCATGATTGTATATACTGATTGTGTTAGAGATCACGGGTGTTGTGTTGGTTGACAGGGTGTGCTCTGTTGTTTTCTGCTTGTGCTGTTTTTATATACTGTGTAATAAATAGCATGCTTGTTTATGTACCTCTTAGACCACAGTGTTTGTGATTTTTAGATGAAGAAAAAAGCCAAAACAGCAATTCTTGCCTCAGTTGCATCTGTCCTCCTTGGGGGGGTTGCATTGTTTAGGAAATAGTGGCGTAGACGACTGTCTAGGGCGCCTTATGTTAATTGTGCAGCTGAAAGAGAACATTACATAAATAGTATTCTGCATAGAAGTGAGACACATTGTGTAAGTCAAATTAGGATGAAGCCTATAGCTTTCCACCAGTTATGTGACATCCTCACTGAGGGTGAGCACATACGGCCGATTGTTCACATGTTAGTTAAGGAGCAAGTGCTAATTTTCTTACACATAATTGGTCATAATGTGAGGTTCCGTGTAATTGGTAGTCAGTTCCATAGGTCGACTGAGACTGTTCATGGATATTTCAAGGTCGTCCTTAGGGAGGTCCTGAAATTATATAAAGCTCTAATAAGATTGCCTAGCGAAGATACACTCCCAGAGATAAGGGATAGTAGAAGGTTCTACCCATATTTTAAGGTAAATATTGCAACTTGTGTATTTTTGTAAATTGTGAAGATTTGTGTAATTTTAAACCATTATGTCTATCGAAAATTAGGATTGTATTGGAGCAATAGATGGTACACATGTCCGTGCATCTGTGCCACCTGAAATAAAAAGGAAGGTTTCATGGTCGCAAAGATGGAACCACTCAAAATGTGTTAGCTGCCATTAGTTTTGACTTGAAGTTCACTTATGTATTGGCTGGATGGGAGGGCAGTGCACATGATTTACGTGCGTTAAATGATGCATTTGCTAGGCTAGAGGGATTTTCAATTCCCGAAGGTATTATATGATTACTTCACCTTTTGGGTTTATTAGTTTAATAATTTTGTTCGTTTTACTAAGCATAGTAGTGAATATATGTAGGCAAATATTATCTTGGTGATGCTGGGTATGGTAATAAAAATGGAATTTTGTCACCTTATCGGAGCGTTCGATATCACTTAAAAGAGTTTAGTAATCATCCTCCTAAGAATGAAAGTGAATTGTTCAACCTCCGTCACTCTTCATTGAGAACTACCATTGAGCATGGGTTTGGAGTGTTGAAGAAATGTTTCCGAGTGTTGGATGTAGAATCATTTTGGTCTTTTGAAACCTAAGTGGAAGTAATGTTTAGCATGTTGTGTGATTCATAATCACATTATGGGGGTTGATCCTATTGACTATATTATGGAAGTTGCAATGAACCAAGTAGAGTCTAGTGGCTCAGAACGAGAAACACGTTCATGTCAAGACTCCATTGAAGATTGTAGAGTGTGGAATGTTAAGAGAGATGAGATATGCCAAGCCATGTGGTCTGATTATACCAGGAGTGGAGAGTAGTACTTTATTCGGATTTCTATAGTTGTAATATGTAATGTATTTTTCGTTTGTGTAAGGACAATGTATTTATTATAGACTTCTGGTGGTGTAAGGACAATTATTTTCAGCATTACATTGTTATTTCCAGTAGTTGTTTCATTTTTTGTGCACATTTGTAGATTCATTTGTTAATGCATTTTTCCTCAAATAAGCATGGTTGTTTGTGTGTTTGATTTGTTGTTTATATGCACAGTAATTATTAAATGCTACTCTCACTATACAATTTTTATATGTAGTAATGTCGAAAGAGAAAGTGAAGGAGAAGGAGAAGATTGGCTCTAATCAGTTTGGGTGGTTACCTCCAATGCACACTACCATGCTTACTCTACTTGCCGAAGAGGCCATGAGGGGCAACAAGCCCTCAAACACTTTCAAGGCCAGCTCCTCTGCCACTGTAGCCAAGGCCATCTTTGCTAAGTTTGGGGTAGAGTGCTACCTTTCGTTTGTGGAGAATCGGTTGCGTACATTGAGGACCATGTGGAGTACCATTCAGATTCTTTGGAAGAATAGTGGATTTGGATGGGACGACAACCTTAAGATGATCACATGTGATGCCAAGACCTATCAGTAGGAAGTTATGGTATGGCTTCCAAAAACATTTTGTTAATACAGTCTTCTTTTGATGCTTTTGCGATGTGTTTTGAGTTTATTAGTAAATATTGAGATTATGAGTCCATATGGAATCTATATTGAATTGAATATTGAATTTATGAGTGAAGTGAATATTGCATTATTATTATACATTCCTTTCTCCCTTACAAGCGCATCTTAAGCATGCCGAGTTTTTAAACAAGAGGATAGAGATGTACGATGAGTTGGCCATTGTAGTGGGTAAGGATATGGCTACAGGCAGCTTTGCTAAGTTATATGTTGATCTTGACATATAGCAAGAGAATGGGGATGATACTAAGAAGGGAAAGAATGCGGTAGAATCATCCGCCACCAAGTCCACAGTTTTGAAGTCCCGCAAAAGAAGTTGTGCACTTCCTAGTGATGATAGTGTTTTGACTGATTTGTCTGATCAGCTTAAGGAAATTGTTGTGGCCTTGAAAGAAATCAACCGGGGCCTTGTTGATTACGCCAGTCTTTACTTTGAGGTGATGGCTATGGCATCGGATGGGTATAGTGAAGATATGCTCGCAATTGCCTTTAACCATCTGTGTGAAAATAAAAAGGCCGCTAGGGGATTTCTGGCCAAGAATGCTAAGTCGAGGAAGCTTTGGAAGGATAGTTATTTTTTTACTTGACTCTGACTTGTCTGTTTGTTGTTGACTGTGATGGTAGCTTTAGGTATTTGGTCATATGTTGTAGTACTAGTATTCACCTATGATTGTATTATATATATGACAGTATTGTATTATTGGTAAGTAGGCTATGTATGTATTTCTAACCTTGGACATACATTGATGGTACGTATATTTTGCGGACTGTTATGCTCCAAGGGATAACAGTTACGTACCTTGACTGTAGGATGTATAGTCTTTTGTATTCTTGGGACGATACAATTGCCCAAGTAATGTATGTTCACTGTAAGCATGTAGGGCACACGTGTACTGTTCAGATACCACGTGTAGGTATCATTTTTGTACACCATGGAGGTGTAATGCCAATGGTGAAAGTCATTATGTGCGTTTTGATATAAATATTATGATGCTATCCAGATGCTCTTTGTTGATGTCAAAGTGGATGAGTACTTTATTTTGGTGTTGTTACAGGAATGTAGGTGTTTCTTTGCAATGCATTTCATATTTTCCATGAAATGTTTGAATAAACCAAACATGGGAAAATGAATACAGTAAAACTATTTCTGTAGCAGCCAAACATTGGAATTTGCTTTCTACCTTGTTTTCCATGGCGCAGTCAAATAGCCTGAAAGCATTTTCCATTGAGCCAAACGCAGCCTTAGTCACCTGCATAGGTATTCAAGTTGTAAGAGCACCAAGCACCACTCACCCCTGTTGTAGAGCCACATATATGTGTGTGTGTATATATATATATATATATATATATATATATATATATATATATATATAGTATGTATGTATTCTCTGAATCATCTTATATTGTTTGTATTTGTGTTCCTTTAACACATTAAAGCAATTAACATATTTTCTCTAATTAAGTAAAATTGTATTGCTAATGTTTCCAAAAAAAAAACAGTAAAAAAATACTATTCCAATAAGATTCTTTAGCTAGGAGTTTTAAGAAGCTAGAAGTTTCTCAAGATTTAATTTCTATTATTATTATTATTATTATTATTATTATTATTATTATTATTATCTTCTAGAATTTTTTTGTATAAAAGTCGTACACGCCATGCCTATACTGTGTAACTAAATGTTCATATAAACAAGTGGTATAATATAATTTCGTCAAATGACTTGTTTTGACTTTATAAATATATTGAAATTGTCTAAAACCTTATAATCCTCTCTCCCATATGATAACTATCAATTATTAAGAAAAAGTAAATTAAAATTATTATCAAAGTTTACTTGTGGAATTTCATACTTTAAAAAAAAAAATCACTATTGTAATTGAAACTCAATTAGCTGAATTTTCATAAGATATTTGATTTAAATTAATTTATTTTGAATTATTTTCAAATCTATGATTTTTTTTATTATTAAAAATTTGGATTTACATGATGAACATTTATCATGCAAGTTAAAGCAATTTTCGCTTTCTTATTTTTTCTATCCAGTTTTTCTTTTATTTAATTATATTATTGACATATTTTTTAATTTATAGGAGAATATAATTATTGATTAAGTTGTGCCTGACATGTGCAAATATATATATATATATATATATATATATATATATAAATAAAAGGACACCCTTTTTTTATAAATAAATAATTAAAAAAGTCACCCTAAATTGAAAAATGAAAAATAAAAAAATCTGGAAAAAAAAAATTTATATGAGTAAATGGTGCTACACCTAAAGGTCCTGATGGGACCAGTCATTGACATTTATGATTTACCCACATACACGATGAATGCCTACCCCATTATTTCAAAACTATTCCTTATGTTGCTTTCGTAAAGATTATTTTTGTCAATTTATTTTACTATTTAACTTATTTTTACTACTATTCATGAGTATCACTGCATTTTTTGATACTATTTATAGGTTTTACTGTACTATTTCAGCTAACTTTTATTTTTATTTACAATACTCTCAGTAAAAAGTTTTTAGTTTTAGCAAAATAAGTGAATATTAAATGGACTCTTAGTGTCTAACTTGGCAAACGAGTTGAATTGGGTTGGGTTTAGGAATATTCACCAAACCACACAAACTGAAAAAATCGCACCAAAATTGCTCACAAAATGACATAACTACATTGCACGTAATAGTGCGTTGCACCGCACTGCATGATGTAGTTCAATTTACGGTTTTATAATAAGAAAACTGCACAAACCACACCTCAACCTCTCTATATATTAATATATTTATTTATTTATTTTTAATATTAAATATATTATTAATAGTTCAATAACCCTAGTTTTTTTTAAATAAAAAAGTTTGATTACCATAGCAAGTATTGATTAGGAAAGCCAGCCAAAAATAAAGAAAAAATAGCTCAATAGTTTAAAACGTGGCCCAAAACAAAGGGAAAAATTAGTTTTGGAATGTGTAGGAAAAACTCAAAATTTGAAAAATATATCAGCTTTAAGCCGTTCAAATCACATCTTATACACTGCATTGTATATGTGCTCCAAAAAATGAAGTGCGGTATGATTATAGTTTTGGCTAAATTCTAAACCGCATCGCATCACACCACACTGTACATGTGATTGCAAAAATAAAATGTAATGCAATTATGGTTTTATTTAAACCGCACCGTAAAATACGGTGCTAAAATAGTTGGGTCTAAGTTAGGTTAATAAATTGGGTCAAAAACAAAAAAGTTTGTCCTAAAATGTTTGAGAGTACCTACCCCATAGAGATGTTGAAATTGGTGGGCCTATATACACATAGAAACTCGCAGACAAACTAACAAAATAGTTCAGGTATATTTAACAGTTGCTTTATGCTAGTTTAAACCAGAATGAAGTTGTTTATTTATTTATTTATTTATTTTTTTTGAGACAAAAGCTATTAAAATATTGAAGGGTTTGTCAAAGCTTCAAGAAGCAAGAGTGCGTAAGCGAGGTATGGTGAGTAACGAGGGCACAGATAAATGAAGATAGGAACAACAAGGGCAATCGCTATTGCAGATGGAAACCGACAGTAGTAGCTACAAGTAGTGATGAGTTCTGTTGTGTGGATGCTGCAGATGAATACTTCTCAGGTTTTGGTTGAGATAGATCCAACATCATTAGAACCTGCAGCAAAGGGATCGAAACTTGTTCACCTAAGTGTGACCTTTTTCTATGAGAAAAAAAAAAAAAAAAATTGTGTATGGTTTTTTTTATAAGAAAAACTAAAAACTTTTAGGGGCTGTTTGGTAAGGTATTTTGAGTAACAGTTTTCAATGTTTAAACAACATTATAAGCATTTTCAAACACTTTTTCATCCACAAGTATTTCCAAAAAATATAAACAACGTTACTAGAACAATATTACCAAACGGCCTCTTAAGATTGTAAGAAACGAAGAACTGGGTTTAGCTTTTAGAGACCTTGCTTTTCATTGTTTTTTTTTTTTTTTTAAAACTCGTGTGAGAGATGCGTGACCATTCCATTAGTTTTTTAACAATACACTAACTGAGGTACTTATTTGGTAGGTATGTAAAGTTTATGAAGTAAATTGGCCAATAAAAAAGTTCAAGGGGTGTATGAGTATTTTTCTCTAATAATAATAATAACTAGTCTCATCACACTCTTCGCGCATGCGATGAGACTTTTATTTTTTATTTTTTGGGTTTAAATGTTTTACTCATGGCAGATTGGCAGTTTTATTTTATTTTTTTATTTTAAGAAGAAATTATATTAATACTTGATTACTAATGTAAGAGAGAAATGTGGAGGTGGGAAAAAAAACTGTGTAGTGATAAAAAAAAATGGTATGTTTGTGAAAAAAACAAAAAAAAAAAACAGCTTCATTGTTTTTTCTAAGAGAAGAAGAAGTTGTATTAGTAGACAACTAACGTGAGAGAGAAACATAGAGGTGGGAGAAAAAACTGTTTTTATTTTTATTTTTAATTTGGCTAAAAAATTGGAGTTTTTAAATTACTAATTTTTCATGTCTAATCTTATAATTTAAGCCTTAAAAACGGATGAATTTGAGGGTATTTGCGCATTTAAATTGAGGATCCTAAACAAGGAAAACCTCTTAAATAGTAATATAGATAATATGATTATATTATATGTCCTTTGAATACAAATAAGAAACAAATAACAAATTACTCAAGAATAAAATTTAAATAATACATATTCTTAAGTTTTTACAATCCATAGTTCACCACCACCACAAAAAGAATGAGAAAAAAAACTAAATGTTGTGGACCACAATTTTTTTTTTATTCTCATCATTATAAATACTAAATGTGCATGTAAAACTGTTAAAAATGAATATACTATACTATTCCATTTGAGTTTGATACGTGAAAAAAAATTCACTTAAAATTTTAAAAAAAGGGTTTGGGTTGGATAAGGCTAGACCACTCATAGTTAAGCGAGTCAAGTATGGGTCGGCCCTTGTTTTACTACAGGTTAAGTTAGCTTCTGTTTGGATACCAATGAAAATTAAAATTATTTTACTATTCAGCTTATTTTCGCAACTATTCATGGGTCATACTGCACTTTTTGGTATTATTTATGGGCCCCACTGTACTATTTCAACTAATTTTTACCTTTATCTATAGTATTTTCAACAATAAGTTTTTAGTTTCAACAAAATAAGCAGTATCCAAACAGACCACTAGGCATTTTTCTGATCAAGTTAGTCTAGGTTTTGCCAAGTCTATGTTATACTCCTAGAATTTTAATATGAGATTTTTTTTATTAGTTAATTGTATACTTAATAAAAAAAATTTAACGGAATTGGACGAAAATGCTTGAATTTTATAAATTTGAAACTTAAATAACTCAATATAACGAAACTAAAGATAAAGAATTGAAATGAATTTTAATCGAACTGAGAGCGACAATTTACATTTTAACCGGAAAATTATAAAATATATAAAAATTATAAAATTATTAAAAAAAAAAAAAAAAACCTCCAACGGGCCCAATTGAGATTGATGGGTTTTTCAATACAAGGACTGGGCTCATCGGCTGAGTATTTAGTACTGAGCCTATCAGCCCCCACTCTTCTCCAAACTAAGCATGCTAACGGTAACCCTTGTGATTCAACGTAGGGTCACTCAGGCAATACGTCGAACACTTACAATTCCATTCTCACCGCTCAATCAAATCCTTTTTAATTTCAACTTTCTGTGCACTCAAACGCCTTTAAATTTTCCCGAGAAAGTTTTGGAGTCAAAAGAAGGAAAACCCAGTTGCTTATCTTATAGGATTGAGAAGTTGCCGAAGGGTGAGTCCGTTGGGTTAGCATTTCAAAGCTGGATGGGTGATGGGTTTCCCATTCACAGAGGCGACATTTTCCACGCCATTAACCGTCTTAGGAAGCTCAAGATGAACAAACGCGCACTTGAGGTGACTCTCTCTCTTGAAAAGCTATGGCTGTGGATTTCAGTTTGATAAACCAAGCTCATGGACTTGTTTATTTTTCCTATGTTTGTAAAGATGGTGTTAGAATGATGATTAAAAAGCTCTCACTTATGTGGGGTTTAGGAGAGATGATTGGTAAATAACCTTAACTTTAAGTATTTTTTAAGAGAATGATTCCCAGACTTGAACCCATGACATGTCGCTTCAAAAAAGTGGTAGTTTAATGAATTATTGTAGTATCATAGCATACAAGTGATAAATAAAGGTATCACCTCAACATGTTCAAATAGTTCAATTAGAGGAATTATTGTTTTATTAGCTTAAAAGTGGTGAGAAATATTGGTTGTGATTTTGATTTCTGTTTTTTCCTCAAATTTTCCTTGGCAATTGATCTATATGCTAATGCAATATCAATTATAAGCAAAGCACATTACTGTTGCGGATTGCTTAGAAAGCAAAGATGATACGAATTCATTACAAATTTATGGTTAGTTCTTACCTCTGTGTCATCTCAAAAGTAATTTTACCAAAGACATGGTAATGACATCCATAGTAGAACCATTGGATTATCACTGGCATTTTTACTGATTTTCAAATTGAATTCACCTTCATCATTTCCCCCTGCATACGTGATCCCCTTCTTAACTGAATTGAGTTGTACTGACAAGCATAACCACTGTGAGATTTGATAACCCTGAGCTATTTGTTTGCTTTGACAGGTAATGGAATGGGTGATCAGGGAAAAGCCCTACAGGCCCAAGGAATTAGACTACTCTTATCTTTTGGAATTTACAACTAAATTTCATGGGATTTTGCAGGGTGAAAAACTCTTCTCTTGTGTCCCTCCTGAGTTTCAGAATGATTTGCTCTACAATAATCTTGTGATTGCATGCTTGGATAAGGGGTCAATAAGGCTTTCACTTGCATACATGAAGAAGATGAGGGATTTGGGTCATCCCATCTCACACTTGATCTTCAACCGCCTCATAATCCTCCATTCCTCCCCAAGCCGTAAGAAAATCATCCCCAAAATCCTGACTCAAATGAAGGCTGATAAGGTGACTCCACATGTCTCCACCTATAACATTCTTATGAAAATGGAGGCCAATGAACACAATATTGAAGGGCTCATGAAGGTATATGGTGACATGAAACATGCAAAAGTCGAGCCTAATGAAGTATCTTATTGCATAATAGCTACTGCACATGCAGTGGCAAGGTTGTACACTGTGGCTGAAGCCTATGTTGAAGCAGTGGAAAAGTCTGTTACAGGGGATAACTGGTCAACTCTAGATGTTCTAATCATATTGTATGGGTATTTAGGGAAAGGAAAGGAGCTAGAGAGAACATTGGGCATTGTGCAAGAACTCCCCCATGTTAGGTCTAAAAGTTACATACTTGCAATTGAAGCATTTGGTAGAATTGGACAGCTGAGTCGGGCTGAAGAGCTTTGGTTATATATGAAGTCGGTAAAAGGGTTAAGATCTAGTGACCAGTTCAACTCTATGATATCTGTATTCTGCAAACACGGGTTGATTGATAGAGCATCTAGGCTTTTCAAGGAAATGGAGATGATTGAGTGCAAGCCAAATGCCATAACTTATCGACATCTTGCTTTGGGTTGCTTGAAAGCAGACTTGGTGGAAGAAGCCTTGAGAACTCTAGAATTGGGGATGGATCTAACAGCGAGCAAAAGAGTCAGGCATTCTACTCCATGGTTGGAGACCACTCTTTCGATAGTTGAGATTTTTGCAGAAAAGGGTGATTTGGTGAATGTGGAGAAATTGTTTGAAGAGCTTACAAAAGCTAGGTATACCAAGTATACATTTGTGTACAATACTTTGCTCAAGGCATATGTGAAGGCCAAGAAATATGATCCAAATTTTTTGAGAAGGATGATTCTAGGAGGTGCTAGGCCAGATGCTGAGACCTATAGCCTGATGAAACTTGCTGAGCAGTTTCAGAGCTGAAGTTAATCTGTTGTATGCTTAGTTTATTTATTCATGTTTCTTGATTCTTCTCAGCACAAAGAGCAAATCAAATTTCTAAGTGGAAGATAGTAAGAAGAGAGGTAGGAAATTAGGGAGGATCATCTGGTACATTCTGATTACAGTTATGATTAATGTGAAGATTCTGAGAGAATAATATGCTCAATTTTACTTCCTGCTTCAGCTTCACCCCTTGGTTGAAATAGGTGAATTATGAGAAAATGAGTCTCGTTTGCAACCCCCCTACCCAATTTGACACAGCCTCTCTGTCAGTCCTATTTGACACAGACTCTCACCCAACGTTCTCCATTGCAGGCAACCTCATCTCCCCCCTCCTAATATTCATCCCCTCTCTCCCTTCCCCCACCACCTCACTGTCTGGTTTTTCTTCCTCCACTTCCCTCCTGTGCGAAGCTGCATTGTTTTCAGCTTTCTCAGCTGGCTCTCTCTGTTCCAAGCACTGACAGGTAAGTAATTTTCTTTGCTCAATTTTTTTTTTTCCTATGGTCTGTTCTGATCTTTGCATTTTGTATCAACTTTTCTCAAATGACAATTCGTAGTTAAGTTGGTTATTGAATGTTGCTCTTGCTTTTGAGCAATGTAAAATCCCAGTTGTATGCTTTTGTGGATTTTTACTTTGCCTACAATCTGTTTGTTGAATAGCTTTCTTGTCTCTCAAATAGGTTCTTGTCAATAGGCACACAAAAACTCTCTGTTGTGGAGCATTTAGCTTAATTGGATTTGTAAAGCTTTCTTTAAGAAACGATTGGAGCATCCTTGCCCCTTGATTCTTTCAAGTGTGTAGGGGAGTTTGGAATAGAAACATGGAACTACTAGTGACATTAATTTTAGTGGAAACTTTCTTGGGTGATTTTAAGTTGAAAATAAAGGGAATGGATAATGATTTTGTGACATTTGTAGGAAGACTGGTGATGTATTATTAAAATTTGTGGTTTTGATGTTATTTAAACAGCTGTGCAAAATGTAGTGATTCTGGTAATTTCTATTTAACAAAGGGGTGTGGATGTTGATTGTGATATTATGTTGAGGTGGGAATTTTCAAATTCTTGCGTGAAATACTTGGCTCTTGCTTGAAGTTTTGAGAACTGTGAACAGACTATTCTTGATCTGAACCTTTTCTCTTTAAAACTTTTTTTGATTGGATGTTAGCATTGGGTTCTTTTTTATTGTGTTCATTATTAGATATTTGGTCTTTAAGGTCTCTCCCTTGTGTAGTTTCGGATCATTGTCCTATTATTGTGGAGGTAGGTGGTTGGGCGAGGGGATGAGTTCCTTTAAATTTGAAAATATGTGGCTTAAAGTGGAGGGTTTTGTGGACCAAGTTAGCTGCTGGTGGAACGGTTATCATTTTGTGGGACCCCCTAGATATGTTTTTATGTGCACTAGATGGGGGAGGTAGGAGTTGGAACTTACTTTTCCGCTGTGAATTTAATGACCGGGAAATGGGGAGATTTTACTCTTTCTTTGAGCATGTTTCTGCCAGAATTCCAAGGGGGGATTTTAATTTGGCAATTAAATCGTAGTGGTATTTTTTATGTGCTCTCCTTTTATAATTCTTTATTGAAAGCCCCTTTTGTCTCCTTCCCTTGGCAAAGCATTTGGTGTATTAAGATATCTAAAAGGGTGTTTTTCTTTTTATGGACTGCTGCTAGGAGTCATATTCTTAAAATTGATAACCTTGTGAAGAAGAACTTGCTTCTTTTTAATTGGTGTTGCCTAAGTCAGTGTGATGAGGAAACTGTGGATCACTTACTCCATTGTTTATGCTTTGTGGAGTGAGGTTTTTCTTATGTTTGGGGTTCAGTGGGTGATGCCGAGTACAGTTGTCTCTCTTCTTTTCGCTTAGAGGAATTGGTCAGGAAAATTTTCTTCAAATATTTGGAAAATGGTACTAACGTGTCTTATGTGGTTAGTATGGAAGGAACACAATGCCCAAACATTTGAGGACATTGAGAGACCTATTGATCTATTGAAGACTTTGCTAGCTAGGACTTTGTTTGAATGGTCTCATATATGGGGTCTTAGGCATTGTAGGTTCCTTGTCTGATTTCATTATTCCTGTTAGATTTTCCTTTTGATTTGATTGTATTCTTTTCATTGCTGTGCGTTTACAATTGTAAACACATTGCACTTTTGCTATCAATAAAACTTTTATTACCTATCAAGAAAAGATATTTGGTCTTTAAACTTTGAGAGGCTGATGTTTCTGTTCCCATGTATACCCTCGGTGTACTTGGGCTATCTTTTTCATTAATAAATACTTTTAATTATCAAAAGAAAAATTCTTGGCTCTTGGCCCCTATTATAGGGATGCTAGAGGTGGGGTTTTGGCCTTTCACATTCTATGCCTTGAACATATATTATTCTTATATATGTTTGTATGTATGAAGTATGATGCATGAAAGGTATTGTTTGTGTATGGTGCCTGTTCATAAACAGCATGTTCTGATTAGCCTGCTTGTGGTTATCTCATTTGGAGGTGTACTTGCAACAGCTTGGACTGTTACAGTTGTGGGCATGGGTACATAAATTTTTCATGATGATATGCTAGTGCTAATGCCTCATAAGTCCACATTCCTAAGTGATTATATGCAAAATATATTCTGTCCACTATAACGTAATCTGTTTGGTAATTGTTGTGCACTCATTCTTTGTGCTGGCATGTAAACCAGTTAAAAGTAATTTTTGATATATGTGTATGTTTGTTAAGGTTGTTGGGGGCAGAGCAATCGACCACTTTTTTCAGTCCTATATTCCTAACGCTGTGATATCAAGTTCAACTTTTCACTTTACCATGCTTGGACCCATCTATTAAGTGGAAATCTAGGAGCAACCTGTGTGAGGTGAATTAATCCCATTATTTTATTTCCCCTGTATATTTTTTTTTGCGGATAGATCTAATAGCGGTAATAAGTTTGCATGTGTCTTGGACTGGTTCTTCCCAAATTCCTAAAGATAAATAAATCAAAAGATTGCTTGGTCATTTGATAAAAGTATTAAATGCTCCAAATTTGTGTACATTATTTTGTTGAAGGTTGTAACTTGTAAGACAAAGTTGATCCCTTTCCTGCTGATATTGAGTAATGTTGTTCTTCTTTTAGGCTTAACCTATTCTTTTGTTGCAAAAGCACTTCAATTTTTTTGGTTAGATTAAGATATAGTATTTTTTTTTTTTTTTTGATAAGTAAAGGAAATTTTATTCAAGAACTTAATAATGAGTCACCTGAGTATACAGCCGGGGACCAACATAATCAAATACATAAATTACAAGTGATGGGAATGATTTTTACCAACTCCAATATCGTCCATGGAAGTCGTCTTGGAGAAAACCAGGAAGGCAAGATTAGAAATCTCGTCCATACAGGAAGGTGCTCGGACGAGATTAACATGACCATGTTTGATAGAACCACTGTCTCGTCCAAGATCCATCCACCTCGATTTGAATAAGGTCGTCCATGGAGGGGACGACCTTCCATGGAAGTAATATGCTTGACTAAAGGATCTTTGGACGAGGAACCCTGGACGAGCCCTTAACACTTGGGAAAATTCTTGTGTACAAGTAACTCCGTATTACACGTATAACCTCCAATGACCGTTATGTGAGAAAAATGAAACTTCTAAACAGTTGTAGAAGTTATTCCCGAACCCTTACACCTCCTCGAATCTAGGGGAAGTTATAAGTCTGATAACCGTTCTTAGGACATTATATAAACGCTCATTCTGGCAAAACAAAGGTACGTTTTTTACTTTTCCCAAAAAAGTTGGAACTTCGAAAATATAGAGAGAAAACTAACTTTGCCATCAGATGGTTCTTGGCCGGCGACCCTGGTCACCTTTGATCGCTCTTCCTTTTTTCAGGCCATCGAGAGAGCAAGTAGTCCTTTCAAGTCTTAAGTATCCAGTCTACTGATTTTCTTCGCATCATCAACAAGCATCCATCAAATCATAGACTGAAGAAATAGAATGACTTCCTATGATAGACATCGAGTTCGATAGAGTTATAAAGAAGAAAAGTTTTAAATCAGCTATAGTCCTTTCAGAATCTTCAAAACACCGGTTGTTTCTATCCCGCCAAATGCACCACATCAAATAATGAGGGACAGCCTTCCAAATTTTCTTGCCAACAAGCAAGGAGCTGAACTACAGTTTTTGGCATTGCCCAGTGGATACCAAACAAAGTGAACACCATAGACCACAACTCATAAACAATAGGACAATATAGTAAAAGATGGTCTACCAATTCTTCATTACTTTTGCACATATAACACCAATCTAGAATCAACACCTTCTTCTTACGTAAATTATCAATAGTCAAGATAGTTCCTAAAGCTATAGTCCAAACAAAAAATGCAACTCTAGAGGAAACCTTTTGCTTCCAAATACTTCTTCAAGGGAAGGATTGAGTACATACACCCAACAAAGTCTGATAGTAACTTCTTACCTCAAAACCCTTACTCTTAGCAGGTGTCCAACACATCTTATCCTCACCAATACCTCTCAATGAGACTCCAAATATAACATTCCAAAAAACAGACAAAGAATTTGATTCCCTATCATGAATATCTCGCAGAAATTCTAAGTCCAAAAAAAGAATCTTGTTAGGAAATTGCATGAGATCAGCCACATAAGCCTCCTTATCATTATTGATTCTAAATAAATCTAGAAAACACATACTCAAAGGATTATCCCCACACCAAACATCATGCCAAAATTTCACTCTAGTCCCATCTCCAATCTAAAATTGAATGTAGTGAGAAAAAGTAGACCAACCACTACTGATAGTTTTCCATAAACTCACCCCATAGGAGCCTGGAACAGAATTAGAGCACCAATCTCCCTCCTCAACTCCATGTTTAGCCCTTATAACCCTTCTCCATAGTGCTTCTCTCTCATACCCAAATCTCCACAACCATTTTCCCAATAGTGCTTCATTAAAGTATCTCAAGTTTCCAATTGCTAGACCCCCAGATTGGATAGGAGAGCATACCTTGGACCAATTCACCAAGTGATGTTTAGAATCATCTCCCAGACCACCCCAAATAAAATTTCGTTGAAGTTGTTCTATACGATATGCTATATCTGCTGGAATTGGAAAAAGGGAAAGGAGATAAGTAAGTAAATTGGATAATGTACTTTTTATGAGAGTAAGTCTCCCCCCTTTGGATAGATACAATCTTTTCCATCCTGCTAACCTCCTTTCCACCTTCTCAATGATGGGATTCCAAACTGCTCTATCTTTCGATTTTGCACCCAATGGAAGGCCTAAATATTTCATAGGAAGTGAGCCCTGCTTACAACCCAATGCATCTACTAGCATCTCAAAAGGAACCACTCCCACAAGAACTAGTTCAGACTTATCCAAATTAATTTTCAATCCCGGTACAATCTCAAGTTAGTTCAACCATAAGAATCCTATTTCCTTTTGCAGTAGGTCGTGTGCTACACAGTCAGTTCAATACTTTTCCTAGATCTCCCCATGTCTTCAAATTACTATGCTATTTTGAAACTTCTTATCAAAAGATACGTGTGCGCTTTTATCCTTATCGCTGCACTGATTTAACCAGGGCATTTCATTAGAAATGAAAAGACATTAGCACATCACACTAGCCAATTTAAGTTAGTTCTTTGGTTGGCCAAACCTGTAAGCACTCAAAATCCTCAGATTTTGTGCTAGGATAAAATTGATTTTCGAGCTTTTGACATGAGCTTGTTCATGCTTATTAAAGAAACTTACTTGCATCATTATATTATGTTTTAAATTATTCATTAAAATGTCTTCATACTCATCATATTAGTGTTTTTTTTTTTTCTTTTCTTTTTTGGTTCTCTTCTTAACACAGGCACACCCCAACCACCAACAATATTTAAACAAAAAAATTGATGTTTGAAAAAATGACTGGTTGTGGGTAAGGACATGGCTACTGGGGGCTTTTCAAAGAGCTTTATTGATGTAGATGCACCGGAAATGAGCAGAGGAGAGAGTATTGTGTGTGAGGGTGCAGGTCGGATTAAGAAAGAAAGAAATAAGAGAGGGAGGGGTAGATGAGATAAGGAAATTTGTGGTGGGGAGAGTGGCTATGTAAACGGTTTTAAGTTGTTGAGTTTGGGTTTTAACCATTTCAAAATTTTGGTATCTTGAACTATTTTGGATTGTTCAATAGATGATGATAATTTCAACTACTTTGGTGATTATGTAGGTGATTCTTGAACTATTTTGGGTTACTGCCTTTTTGTTTTTTTTGGCGACCAGATGGGTTAATGCCTGTGTGATTTGGATTATGGTTGGTTTGCTTATGGTCGTGCTATCATTTAAAAAAAAAAAAAGAACTTTCTTGAATCATTTTCTTGCTTATCATTTCTTCTTTTATAACTTTTACTTTCGTTGTTTTCCTAGGTGCTAAACTGTGACAGATTTCCTAAAAAAAAACACACACACACACACAAAACAATAACAAAACTGTGACACATTGGTGGGATTCAAATACACATTTTTATTGGAGTTTGGCATCGCAGGAATTCAGTCAAACATTTTGGTTTAAAAACATTTTCTTTGGATGATTGAATTTTGTTTTGCTTTTGCTTTTTTTTTTTTTATAATTTTTTTTATATATATATTTACAGGATTTGTTAATTATTAGGTTGATTATGTTCTTGGTCTGTATTTAAATGACACATTGCATATACCCATTAATACCTCCTTGTTCGTAGCCTGGCTTCATTTCTAGGCTCCAATTTATTTCTCTTCTTCTTTTTAGATGCATACAATTTTCTAGCAATACCTCTGTTCTAGCACTACGCATTGCAAACCATCTGATTTGCATAACATAATAACATGTTTGGAAGAGTAATAATTAGTTTATGCATCTAGCATTTGCAGCAGATACCTTCTGAGGCACATTGCATCAATAACTCTATCAACCTGAAAGCCAATAACTGTGGTCTACAATTTTCAAAATTTTTTTCCTCTCACAAATAACAAATTCAATATAAAGGAGCTCAATAAAAAACAGTGGAAAATTAGTGGAAATTAGATCAATATCAGATGCAAGAATCATGGCTTATTCCTTGGCAGGGAGATCACTTCAAAATTCCAACAATATTTTTAGTACTTTACAAAGATCACTAGAAGAAAAATGCATATGCTCAAAAATTTCTTGTGATACAATTTTTGTTTTTATTTTATTTTATATTTATTTTTATATATAACTGAGATAGCCTGATGGCCCTAAAAAGTAAAAAAATAAATATTTAGCAGGATGGAAACTAATTATAACGAAGAAAGAAAATTTTTTCTTTGGCTAGGAAAAGAAAATAGAAACGCCTGCTTTGCACCAAGCAGTAAAGCTTTATTATTGAAATTCAGTTGTTATTCTTACAAGCTTACAGATTCAAAGGAAAGGATGACAAAACGAACAGATCACATAGTTTCGTACAAAGAGGAGAACCATCTGTTCAGGTGAGATAGTTGATGAACTCTGCAGCAGTTGCAATGGCACCACCTGCAATGGCATCTGTCACAACCTTGTCTCTGCCATTGTTAGTGACTGCAGATATCAATGCACCCGTCACTACACCACCGATCATGGCATTCTTCTGCAATACATCCAACACAAGAAAATATGTGAAGAAAAAATTCTCAGTTCAAAGTCGTAACTGCAAATGGATTTCTTGATTGTATAAGAAGACAGGAAATTCTTGCCGCTTGAAACTTGAAAAAAAAAAAAAAAAAGGAAAGGAAAGGAAACTGTTCAGTTTTTAGGGGTTCTAACATCAAATCTCAATGATTGGCCCCGACATAAGTACAACACCAAGTAAAGAAAATATAATATAGGATGAAAAAAATAAATCAATACAGTTGAGGCTCCTTTACAAGAAACACCTCTTGACTGTTGTTGAAAAAAAAGAGTAGCAATCTTATTGTGCAGATAACACAAAACATGTGAGGGTTATCTGGTTTTCTTTCAGAAGCCTCATAAACACTAACAGGTTAAATATAGGCAAAATAATTTGGAAACTATGAAACATAGTTGAGATTAAATGTATAGAATCAGTGGCCACATTCAGAACCCCTATACCAATTTGCTCGTATATGAATAACAGGAAATTCAACTTGCACTTTATAGCAAACATACCCAGTCACTAGTGCCACGAATCCTCTCTGCTCCATACTCCATTCCCACATACAATCCAGCCACAGTTCCTGTTCGTTAAATAATAAGGATTCTTAGTTTGGCTTCTCATTACAAAGAATAAACTCGGATTATCTCATGGGTAACAAAATATCCAAATGACTTGCACTTACCCCAATATGCCCCTTCTTTACACATCTTCTTCAGCTGCAATAATACTAGGTTCCATTAGTAGGGCAAGATTGACATGTAATACTCATCTATTAATAGAGCAATGCTAGATACAAAATTTTCACAACTTACTGAATTAGCAAGTTGTGATGGAGCAACATCACTTTAACATAAGTCCATCACCAATAATACTAATATTATAGTTTTACTATGCATCAATCAATACCATTCATGTGAAATTATTTCACTAGATTATTGATTGCCACAACACTTGTCATATTTATGTTTATCATATTCTAATAGCTTAAACTTTGGAAATTTTGGAATTCAAGTATATTTTCACCAATTGCAATTACAATTCACCACTGACCACCTTAGTGAAAAAAAAAAAATTGTGCCTAGCAATTGTTAGAAGTATTGGTTATATGATTAAATTTATCATATCCCAATAGTTTATGCTTTTGAGATAATCGATAATTTAACATGATATCAGATTATGCGATCTTGAGTTCAATCATTCACTCCTCCACTCTAGTTTCTATTTAAATTCTCACGTGTTGAGCCTTAAATTACAATTCTGCCCCCACACGTGAGGGAAGTGTTAGAAGGATTGAATATGGTAAATTACATGACTGACCGATCTGTATGCTTCTTTCACTGTCTAAAAATATAACCATGCAACTAAAATAAACCAGTCTTAGTAGAAAAATCTGATATAAACCAAAGACATACTCACCGTGTGCTCAAAATTGTGACTGGAAATATTCCCTGCAAATAGCAACTCTTGCTGAGAAAATTATACTTGATGACAAAAGAAAATTAAAACGAAGTTGATCTTATATAATGATTTTGATTACCGTAAAAGATTCACAATTTACTGTTTCCATCTTCTTCAATTGGGAGAAAGAAATAATAAACAAATAAAAGTAATACCTTTTTTAATCATGTGATAAGCCTCCTCTGTAGCTACTCTGGTAGCTGCGACCTGAGCCAAGTGAAGCAAAAAACGAAGTCATTTTAAAATTTAATTTCAACGTTGTAATCTCAAAAGTAAAAGACAATCAAAGAAGAAGAAGAAGAAGAAGAAGAAGAAGAAGAAGAAACCAACAGTGCCGATCTTTAAGAAACCATCAACGGTGAGATTAAGGAAAGGGTTGCCCATGTCAATTGCCACATCAACCTTCGGCGTTGACACAGAACCAGAAAACCTGCTATGAGGCATCCTTCTCTTCTTTCCACTTTCTTCTTCACAGACTCTGTGTCTCTCACTCTCTCTCTCTCTCACTCTCTCTCTCACAAGTCTCACACTACTCTACTCAAGCTTGTCCTGTGCCTAATATCTATATGATATTTTAGATTTTTTTATTAAAAAAAAAAGAAATTCAAAAATGTTTTTTGTTTTGTTTGATTCCTTGAAGTTGAGGGTGATGTGGGGGAGTTTACCAAAATGCCAATAGAGGTTGGCACTTGGCAAGATCTTTGCATGCGCCGGTCCTTTGGGGCCTGAGTTGGTAAATAAGGAAAGGTGGATGTGCATGTGATTTACTGATTTTTACGAGACACTTTCTTTTAGGAAGCGGTTGGGGGCTCTCTCTCACTCCAGCTACGTTTGAAGAAATATTTTTGTGTTCTAATACTTGGGCCTTCCTGTAGTTAAATTGAGCCCATATGAAAATGAAGATCGGTTTGAAATTTGGGTACTAATGTGACAGGTCCATTTCGCCTCCTTGTTTTTGTTTGTTGGTTTTTCTTATGGGCTATTCTACCTATTTCATAAGACTGTCCCATATATGAATTTTCTCTCTAAACATACCACCAAAGTTGTTACTGGTGTGGTCAATGCCGACTTAATAGGTGAGCCTAGGTAACCACCTAAAGCCTCCAATGAAAAAAAAATCTCTAAATTTTTACTAATAGAAATACTTGTACTAATAGAAGTATTAATTGAGCTGTAAATATTTACCAATAAATAAAAAATAGTTTTTTTATCAAAGAAAAACCAGTTAAAGAAAAATGTTTTATTGGATTGATCAATTATTTAATCTCTCACACATAAATGTTAAAAGAACTCATTAATCTTACACTAGTAAATATATAAATTTAAACTCAAATTTTATTTAGAGATATCAATTTTATAACTTTATTAAAATTTTCAATCATAATTTTTTAGTATTTGATTACTTCATTCAATAAATAGTGTTTATTTTAGTTGTCTAATCATTGAGTAATGCAATGAGTTCGTTTTAATTTGTAATTTTTTTTTCTTAAAAAAAATAGATTTTAAATGAAAAAAAACCAAATGTTAAATAAATATTCTATTAATATTCAAAGTATAAGAATAGACTTTATTTAAAGTAGTCGGTTTATGACCTACAATACCTTGAGCAAGCCTTGAGTGTGGTATAAGCTCGGATTTCTTGCTATAAACATTTTGGTTCGAGTCTTACTAATAGGTAGGGTGGATAGGCTTAACCTTGTGCTAATACCTTTGTGTTTGGCCCATGTGTGGGTATGGCCACACATGATAACGCTATACAAGTAGTCACCCTCTCTCTTTCGACGTTTGATAACTCAACAAGTTTTGAAATGCTATGTAAACAGTATGTGTCCTTAAATATTTTGCTTTCCTCTTTAATTATAAGAATTGAGAAAGAATTACAAACTAGAAATAAGATAGTCACTCATGACCGAGTAGTTAGGGTGCTTGACGCTAGTTTAACTCTCTTTCTTTCTTTTTATTTTATTTTTTATTTTTAACTAAGTAATACTTTCATTTAAATCAAAGGAAAACCAAAAAACATCAAGATAGCAATTGTGGAGAGTATATCCATCTCTTTCTTAGGGAACAAAACCAAGGGCCAATGATCATTGTGATGGGAATCATTTCTACAAAATTTCACAAAAAGCCCTCATCTTGTAACGTTATGGGTTTCAGTTTCTCTAAGATTTGGTTGGCGCCATGATTGTGCAGGGCAAATGTGTGTTTTTAGACAAAAATGCAAAAACGCGTGATTCGCCTTCCATTTTGTTTTTAAAATTCAAAAATTCACATTTTAAAATCGATGGCACATGCCTTTTTTTTTTTCTTTTTTTTTTTTAATAAATAAAATTTTCACAATGCACAATTTTTAGGATCTCAAAACCTAAGATACTCTTAAATATTTGCTTAATGAAAAAATTTTCATTTTTAAAACAGAATAAAATTTTCACAATGCACAATTTTTAGGGTCTCAATACCTAAGATACTCTCAAATATTTGCTTAACGACACTATATCAGCTTGAAGAAATGCACAAAAACTCTCACATCCCCTCAAAATTTTATCTATTTGCTCCTTAATAACCATTTGTGCATCATTCACAAGTGGCTACCCCTTCTCAGCAGCTCTAGTATAGAAGCAAGTGAGGCAGTCGCCTAAGGCTCTCAAGTAGAAAAAGGCTCCCAAAATTTAACCAATAAAGTAATTTTTTTATTATAAAACTATTCATTAAGCCCAAATATTAACTAATAAATAAAATAACATTTTCTTTTCAAATGAAAAACAAGAAAAAAAAAAGAAGAGAAAAAAGTTATGTCCACAACAATTTTCACAACAAATTCTAAGTAGCAGGTTGTTACTGACTGTTATTGGTGGGAAAAAAGTAATTTCAATAATGGGTTCAAGTTAAAACCAGTAACAACTTAATACTTAGAATTTGTTGTAAAAAATATTGTGAATATAACATTTTTAACCAAAAAAAAAAAATACAATACACAAAGAATTTCATAACATTTTTCATAACAATTGAGTTGTCAAACTTTTACTAGTTTTCATTTAAGTCTATCACTAACATCACATTTTTACTTACCACTACCAATCAGTCATATCAATAACTTTGAAAAGTTTTGTCAATTGGTAATTTTGTATCTAAAATAAGATAATAGAATTTAAGTAATATTAATAATTTTTCTCAAAAAAGTTATGTTTAAATGCATGAAAAGTCTCAAAATCAATTTTCGCCTAAAGCCCCTAAATGTATCAAATCGCCCCACTTCTTAGTGCAAGTAGTGGCGAAGTGGAGAATGTCCTCGCAACAAAGAGTCTGATGGGCTGATGGTGGTTGATACACGTTGGGTTGAAGGCATCTAACCTTGGTGTACCCAAAATGTAGCATCACTTTCTTTTGGAAGTGGGAAACATGCTGAGCAAAGGCTCTCTCTCTCTCCAAGGAAGTTGTTGTATTGTTAAGATCTTTTTATTATGTACCAGAAATAATAATTTTAGACGGTCAATTGACAAAAACAACACTGTTTTACTAGTTTTATCGATCAGTTAATGTGATTCTTAAAATTATTTTTTCAATATGAACACTTTTGTGTTTAAATTTAAAAAATTCACTTTCTTTCAAACTGTTAATTCTAACTAGGGCTGTAAACTAGCCAAGTTTTGTCGAGTAGTGCATGTTCAAACTTGATTTGTCAGGAAAAGTCAAAACCTTAAGCTCGGTTCAAGCTCGTGATAAGCCTAAAAATAGTGTTTGAACTTGAGCTCGTGGGAAAGCCAAAAAACTTGTGCTTAGCTTGGCTTGGCTTGGCTTGATTAATTAGTCAAGTCTAGATCAAGCTTAATATCAAGCTCAAACTCAAGCTTAAGTCAAACTTTTGAGCTTGATATTTTAAAAAATTACATTATCAAATACTTAAATCTCTAAAATTAAGAAAAAAAGAAAAATAAAATATTATACTCATTTTATCATGCATCTAGTCCTACTTATGATTAGTCATTATTCAAATTAAAATTTTACATAATTAAATTCATTCATTCATCATTCTCTGTCTATAGTTTCAGCAATTGTTCAAAATACAATTTTTACATTCACATTAGATGGTGAAGAATTAGAAAAATACTTGTTTGTAACTATTATGAATAAGAAATTAATAATATGTTTCATAACTATATTTTAGAAGATTTATAGAGAAGGATTATACGTGACCAGCTTAATTAATCAATTAATTTTTAAATGTAACTATAATCTAAAGTGGTTATTGATTAGTTTAGAGGGAAGGAAAAAAAGAAGAAGAAGAAGGTAATGGGTAGTGATTTTATGTTGGCCACGTCATTATTAAGATATGTATAATCAGCATATTTAGTTAACATATATAAACTTATAAATGAGTTTATACTTGATTTTTTTTTTTTGGGTATCAAGCCTAATAGCTCATAAGCTTATTTGTGAACAATTGTTTTGCTTGGGCTTTGCTTGTTTATTAAACAAGCCTAAAGCTAAGGCTCAAACATGGCTTATTTATAAACAAACAAACATGAACAAGTTTTCTATTAAGTCGAACCCAAATTGTTCATGATTAGCTTGGTTCATTTACACTCTAATTCTAACAGACACTAAAAGTGACTTTCAAACCAAACTCAATGGACCAATAATGTGGAGTGGAGGAATTTTATAGGGGAAGTATAACGTTTTTAAAAAAAAGTATAACATTTAAAAGCTTCTCCTTAATAAATGAAGAATTTATGTCAAGAGAGTCAATCTCATACCAGAGACTATACCGGTTTAACAAATTATTCTTGATTTTGACTTTTGCATCAATTAAAAGAAAAAAAACACAATGTAAAAATAAAAAACTTAATTGTTCATTGTATACAAAGAAAACAAATAATACTAATAAGTTAATGCAAGTAAGTTACCATGTACTTACAAAAAATCAAAAATTACCAAACTAAAAAAAGAAAAAGAAAAGCTTTTTTCCTGTATCGGCCGATATTGCCCAAAATCAGCTGGTATAGTTGGTATTTAAACTGGTACGAAATGTTGGCATTTCGATACTGGTATATGTATGGGTATGGTATATATCAGCTAGTTACGGTATCGACCATCTTGATTTGTGTCTCATTTTCGTTGTCTTTATCACTGCTAGTTGTGCCGTGTATGCTTTGACTCTAAAAAAAATTTGTTCTTCAATCAGTTAGATCTAGACAAAAATTACCTCACTTTTATGGTTTCTTTCTACAACAATTATGCACATTTTTCCTCTCAACATCAAAGTTAAAATTCACAAACGGAGGAGATTAGGGAGGGAAGGGAGGAGTTCCCATCACTGTTTAGCTTTAGTTTCATCTACGAATTTCCAAGAAAATAAATGGTCTAACTTGTGAGATTGAGGTCAAATGATCAAACACTTCCACATATTGTCACTTTAGAAGCCTGTTTCTTGTTACCCATATAATATCACTATTCACAACTGTGAATAAGAGGTGAAGTTCCTCGCTTCCTCCCTAACTAGTTTTAACTTCGAAAAATTTTGTTTAGACCCCATGTGATCCACACACAATTATATATCACCACAGCAAAGCAATTACCAAATCTATAAGTAATATAAGTAGAAAAGCACGACACAAAATTTGGTGAGCAAGTGAAAAACCAAAGAAGAGCCTTTTTAATGTGAAAATCACAATGGGGACAAAACCAGTCCCATAGAAAATTCATTATAGAAAATCCAGTTACAATGATCTATTTACAAGGCTTTTGTATAGTAATTAGAACCGCTATTGTAACCTCTATAGACGCGGTACTTGCCTTCCTAGTACAATAGCTCTAGAACCTTTAAAATCTTCCTATAAGTGGGCTTTTCATTGTTAAGGGCCTCTCTTGCTGGAACTTTCATGAATCTTTTAGATTTTGCAAGTGGCCCCAACCCAACTAGTAAAATTTATGCTTGGGGTCTATGAAAAAACTCGAATAGGCCCAATCTTACCTTCAAATCACTCTCCTTTAAATCTCCATTTAAATTGCATGGAGTTTTAGCCACACATAAAAGAATCACCGTTCAAGCCAGGCAACAAAGATACCTAATATATTATTTTAATTTATTTTTATAATACCCAATATCCTGTTTGGTAATGATTCTAATGAAGATGCCTAATATCATCAATCACTTAATTCGAACTCTTTTTTTTTTTTGAGAATCAACTTAATTTGAACTTGAAGTCTTCATTTCAGCAAAAGTCATTATAGGGAAATCTAAAGTCTTTATTTCAACTGTTTTTTTTGTGTGTGTGTGTGTGTGTGTGTGTGTGTGGAGAAACTCTTTATTTCAACTCAGTTTCTCAAAACTATTTTTGCTATTAAAAAAGAAAAAAGAAAAAAGAAAAAAAAACCCAGAAGCAGTCACAATCTTGATGGAGCCTGAAAAACTTTGGTAGGGTCCTTGCCTACTAACTTAGTAAAGGTTTGAGTCGTTTGACTTGGGTGGACGACAGTAATACAATAGCTATGGAGATTGGAGATTGCCCATTGAGTGATTAATTGCTAGCTCGTCAAGGTAGACTAGACCATATATCTCCAGAGTCCAGACAAATGGAGGGTAGAATTATTATAGAGATGCACATTAGCCAGTGGACTTTCTTGCATGATTGCATGTGCGATCTGCCAATGGGTCCAGCTCCATGGAATTATATACTAATTGCTAACCCCACACATGAAAAAGTTTAAGGAAAAACTATTTACATAGGATTCAGATTTAAGTTAGGTTTCAGTTAGATTAGTTTGTAAGAAATTTTGATGATTGAATAAGAGATTTGAGATTAATTTTCGTTTCTACTAAAAACTGATTGACATTTTGGTTTAATAATAATGAACATGATCATCAGGCCAAAACAAAGATCACAAATTCTAAGCAAAGTAACCAGTAAAATAAATAATAAAAGTAAAAATAATAAGTTACTTCAAGTTAAATGACAAAAGACTTTTTTTTTTATTATATATAAATAATGTAAAATTAATTTTTAATTTGCTAAAAATTATGGTAAATGATTTATAAAATAAATTAAAATAAATAATGAAATTGAATTTATTTTTAAAAAAATTCAAAATGTTAATAATAAATTTTAATCGAAATAGTAATTTAAATTTATTAAAATTTTGGTAATATAAATTCATCAATGGAGGATTACTTTATAATTATGATGTATCTATAGTGCAATAAGGATGCTCATGAGTTTTTATTTTGAGGAAAATAATTAATTTATATTGGACTAGCAATGTAAAATTTACATTATAGACTAAACAAATGTGTACAACATTGTACACATATGTTTAGTCTATAATATAAATTTTACTAGCATGTTTAAATTATTTTCCTATGGATACCCTTGTTTAATTTTTTTATTATTAAAGTTTAGGGCATGTTTGGATTGAGAAGAAAAGGAGGGAGAGTGGAGTAGAGTTGGTTGAAAATATACTAATTTTGAGTGAAATATACTCTACTCTAAACGGACCATAAGAGTTTTTTTTAATTTAGTTAACACAATATTGTATTTCTGATAGAAATGCCACGGTTTAAATCTAACTCTACCAACTATTGAATTATATTTTTAAAATCCTTTATTAAAATTTTATTAAAGTCATTAAGAAAACTTTGGAATCCTACTAGAAAACAAAAAAATTCTCAAAGAAATTTTATGAAGGAATATTAAACATTCTTTTCATGTTAGACCACAGGGCCAATTCAGCAAAATATTGCCTAAAAGATTCTAATTAATTAACCAACTAAAAATATGCCTAATTTGATTACAACTATAAAAATTACTCAAAATAAGGAAATGAATCCCTTATCTAGAATTCAATAAATCCTCCAATAATGATTGACCCACACCTCATTGTTTTATTTCTTGACCAAGTATCTTCTTAGAGAAATATAACACATCACAAACTGTTATGCAATAAATTTCTCTGAAATTTCTCTGAAGTAAATGACTATCAAAGTGATAAACTTTCTTTATAATCTTGTTGATAAAAAATAGTTACATGCACGAGTAGATTTTTTTTTTTTTTTTGTTGAGAAACATGCATGATTAGAACTAAATACCCCAACGCGGTTGCCTCCACCGAAATTCTCTCTAGTATCCACCTCTAAAGAAAACAAAAAGGCCCTGACTACTGAGAGGATCGACGTACCTGCATATGCCTTCACATGAATCAGAAAGGAAAAAAGGTCAAAACCAAAAACTGAAAAAAAAAAAAAACAAAAAACAATATGAAAGCTACTTGAAAATAGAAATAAAATTTTCCTTACCTTCAAAATTTACATGGAGACATTAGTTGGACATAGAGGGACAGATATATCAGTAATCCCTTCTAACATCAATACAACACTCTTCATGGAAGGACGAAGAATTGGATCATCTTAAATGTACCATAATCCCACTTTAACCATATTCTCCAAGGTTCTTTTATCTACTTGTTCACCACCCATAATGTTATCCAACTCTTTAGCAACAAAGCATTTATATACCCAAGTAGAAAGAACAGTTTCTTCAGGTCTTGATACATTGACCTCCATATTCTTTCTGCAACATACGATCTCCAAAAGCACTATTCCATTACTATAAACATCTGCCTTTACTGATATTGGGATGCTCTTCTGCCACTCAGGTGCTATATACCCTCTAGTCCCTCTAACCAATGTGAAGGTCCTTGTTTGATCTGGCATTAATAATTTTGCCAAGCCAAAGTCAGAAATTTTAGCTGTCCAAAATTTTGATGGCTTTATATCACAATGAATAATAGGGGCCTTACACTTTTCATGTAAATAGAGAATCCCTCTTGCAACATCCAATGCTATTTTTAATCCTTCATCCCAGTCTGGATGCCTTATACCTTTAAAACTAAGATCGGCAAGGGAGCCATTGCTCATATATTCATAGACAAGTAACCTCTTAGAGCCCTCAACACAATAACCCAACAATTGAACCAAATTTTTGTGGCGAGTTCTCCCTATTGCTCGCATCTCTGCATGAAACTCTCTTTCACCATCTTCCACCAATTTCTTTAGTCTCTTCACAGCAACAAGTTTCTTACTTTTGTACAAAGCCCCTTTGTACACCGTTCCAAAGAACCCTTACCCAACTCATGTTTGAATCCATTTGTAGCTCTTTTAAGCTCATCATATGAAAACAAATTTAAAGTAAGCCCCTTAGTCAAGACCAGCGTTTCACTCTCTTTCAGTCTTTTATACCTTAGAGCTCGAATTTTGAACGTGTAAAGGCCAGAAATTCCAAGGGCGAGACAGGAGAATGTTGTAAAAGCTAAAATCAAAACAATTATGTGCCATTTAGCCTTTTTCGTTGTCACATGATGAAGAGGAGGCTTCTTTGGGGTGGAAGAAGTTTTATTCCAGCTTTCAGTGCTCCTTATGCCCACCTTGAAAAAAGCTACGCTATTTGTATCCCCTCTAACATATCTCAGTGGAAGCTTTTGTCTCTGGCAATATGAATCCTTGAACAATGCTGCATCAGAATTGCGATTTTCCAAGCAAGAATTGCTGCATTCTTCCTTTGTTGACATGGGTACATATGCGTAAGGATTATCTTGCCAGAACATATTCTCCTTGGAATACATGTAAAATGCAATATGATCTTTGTGGCCACCTCCGCACCCTACTTCCGAATAGTTTCTCTCACAGCCGAGAGATTCGAGATTTGGATCAACAAACTATGTTCCAGGCTATGAAGCACGGGTGCGTTTCAGGATTCAGGTGCAGGTGCGGGAGCGGGTGCAGGACTCGGCAATTTTTGAAAAAGTAGGGTGCGGGTGCGGGTGTGGGTGCGGCGGGGTGCGGCTATTAAAAAATTATTAAAAATATTTTTATTTATATTTTTAATATATTGCTAAACATACTTTTTTCACAATATATAAACATATACCAAATTTAAGAGCAATAGTAAATAATAACTAGAATACAACTCCATTATATAAACATTCCATGATGTTCGAAAATTAAAATACAACTCACAAGTTTGAAACTAAAACAAAATAAAAGATACATCAACAAGACAATCAAACATCAACTTCATCATCATCAAGATCAATAGCTTCACTTCGAACTTCACTTTCACTAGTAGTAACACTAGTGTTAACATTCCCAATAACCATGGCCTTCAACTCTGGCTCATCAAGTGTAAGAGCTGCATTCTCAAGAATTCCAGCTCCTCCATGTATGTCGGTCTCATTCCAAGAGTCTTCTGCAATATCCCACATCTTTGTATCTCTATTTATGTACTCCGTATTGCACCTTGACAAGAGTCGAAGATTAGAATGCACATATACCAAATCTTCAGCGCGTGTAGGAGCCATTTTGTTTCTTTTTAAAGAATGAATAAATTTGTATGTGCTCCAATTCCTCTCAGCACATGAGGATGAACAAGGTTGTCCAAGAAGTTTAAGGGCGAGGGTTTGAAGAGTTGGAAATGCGGAGCCATGGTATTGCCACTAAACCAAAGGTTGTAAGACCCACCTATCTGTCAAGACGGCTGGTGAAGGAAACCTCCCTCCTGAAAATGCAGCAAACTCAGATTTCACCACATTTAATTCATTCATATCTTCAAAGAATCGATCCAAACACATGCTCCTTTCCATAGAAATTTCATGATTTCGATGTGGAGGGATGCGTTTTGAATTCTCTGAAAGCCATTCAGTGGAGTAATACCTAGAGTTAAAGATTAAAAAACAAATATAAATGAAACGTGTGTTTTACTAGAAGGGGGAACTAAAGAAAATAGAAAATAAATGTACTTACTTAAGATTTAAGGAATGAGCCAAACAGTGTAGTGGAGTACAATTTTTAGTCCAACGATCAATAAGTATATCATACACCACACTCCAAAATGAGCTCTACTCATCATCTTCCAAGCCTTTATGCCGATATATTGCTACCTTCACCTTCTTTATCATTGAATCCCACATCTCATACACAAGATGAAGACAAGGCTTATCTGTGTCAGCTACTCGTATCTGTTAGGATTTGTGCCCTTAAATTCTATTGTATGATGCTATGTAAGATATTATGTATGACATTATGTATGACATGATGTATGACTTAATATTGTGATTAATAAAGTTATTTTATTATTATCTAAAATAATGGTAACATGTATATGGGACATTATCATATAGTCCATGAGATGCATTGTATGTGATTTATGTGAAAAGTCACAGAAGATGTAAATCACAAGTTCTTTGTAAACTCAGAATTTATAGTTCGTAGTCGGTGATGAAATTGAGCATTTCATCTGCGAAGACTATAACATGTCAACTAAGATGATTTGTCTTGATCATGGAAGTGAAAACTTCTAATTGATATGTTGATATGTTTTAAGAGTTAAAACATATTGAACAGAACCGCTGTGAGATTTATTATTTTTCTAACGACTGTCAAATGAATAATAAATCTCATGACTTCTATTTGCATGAACTCTTAATCCTGAGAGAATAATGGACCTGATCATGAAATGTAGGTTGCTTTGATATATCAGGAGTGAGATCTGAAGTGACGGTCAAAACCTCAATATGTTGGGTAGCCACATTTAGTGTTGATGGAACATATATTCTCAAGATGGAATTCATAGTCTTTTGATGGAGATATAAAATATTCCCTTGAGATAAGTTTAATGGGTTCAGTTATTCAGAGAGTTAGGCCTAACCACTTTAGTAAAAAATTACTAAAGTATATATTTATGAAATTGGATTTCATAAATATATAATGAATAACTTTAAAGGATTAAACCGAGTACTCAAGGATAAGATGTAGTAATTTACAAAGTGGCAGTTTACATTTATGACTTTGTGTTACTACGAATATTTTATGAAGGAGTTGCACGTATAATAAAGTCTTGGGATATAATTTATTAATAAGGCCTAGAGTGCAATTATATTTATATAGTGGTATTAAATATAATTAATGGTAACTTTGGACTTGTCAAGATTTGACGGAAAAGCCCAAGGCCCATTGGAGCTAGTGTCTTATTGGTCCATTTTGGTCCCACTCCAAGCCACACACTAAAACCCAATTGGAAAGGCCCAATAGGCCAGCTGAATTAGATAATCAGTTAGTTATAAAGGGAGAAACATACAAAATTTTTATGAGAAGAGATTAGAAAAGAAAAGAAACGGTGTGTGAGAGAGTGTGAGACACACTTTCATTCTCCCTTTGAAAAACTGATTGAGAGACCACACATCTTGGGCGTAAAGTGGAATTGGAGTGAAGATTAAAAGTATTCCCAAGTGCTTCTAATCTTTGTTTTGAATTTCTCCACACCAAGGTACGCTATCTTGTTCTTAAATTCTGAAATTTACATGGTGCACGTTATTAACCATGAATGAAATAGATCCTAGTTTGTTGCTTCCGCTGTGGGTTTTGTATGAGAAACAAAACCAGAATTTTTCGTTCAATATCATATCATAAATAGGTGCTGTGAATTCAAGGATATAATTAACCCTATCCCACCAAAGATCACTTAGAATCATCTTCTTCACCTTTTAAGCTTTTCCAACATCATCCTCCCTATAAGAAGCCCATTGCTCACTAATAGCCATGGCTTGAAGGCATCTTTTTATCAACTTCAACCTTTTTAGCATTAAAACAACCGAAGCAAATCTAGTATTAGCAACTTGGAGCAGTTTTAATGGACAAAATTCATTAAACATTGCCAACCTCATTGAATGGTTCATGATAAAAACACGTATGAAGGATGCATCATTAGCAATACGTGTAATCCAACTACATTCCTCATATGTAACTTCATTCTTTTCAGTGTTTTTTGTTGCACAAATATTCTTTAAAACTAGATTGAGAGTGTGGACAACACAGGGTGTCCAAAATATTTTAGGATACTCACCCTCAATAAGAGCTCCAGCAAACTTCATCACATTAGCATTATTAGTGATGACTTGGACAACTTTCTCATGCCTAATCTCTTTTATAGCATCCCTCAACACCCCAGCAATATAATGTTTGTCTTTGAACTCACCTGATCCATCAATTGCCTTTATAAACACTGGACCCCCACTGATACAACCATAATATTAATAAGAGGCCTCCTTTGTGGATCTGACCATCTGTCAGAAACTATACTTACACCATTTTCAACCCAAAAGTCCTTAACTGGTTTCAAAAGTCTATCAACATGAGCATCTTCTCTTTGCAAAAGTGTTGTTCTTAAGGCATTGTATCCAGGAGGAACATAACCTGGAATGCTATGAGTAGCGGCATATGAATAGAAACTATGATAATATGGGTTCCTTGCAAAGTTAAACGAAATCCCACCGGTGTAAAACATCCTAGCAATTTGACTATCCAATTCATGTCTAGCATTATTCTGGAATAATTTCTCTACCGTAGGATTCACAACCTTCCTCCTCTTATTACCATCAAAGGAATTTGTACTATCACTCTCTTCTTGTGTCCGAGATGAGGGACTACTCCCAATAGGCCCATGGCTTGGGGGAAGTGGGGGTAAGGGAATTTGTCTTCTCCGTTCTCTTTCTAACTTATCATTCTCAACCTGATCATGCATTTGCTGCATTTCCAACCTATGGCTCGGTGTCACACTAGGGCATACTTTAATACCTTTATTAACAATTCTTAATAAATGAGTCTTAATCCTAGAATAGGATCCCAAATAAATATTACCACAATAGTTGCACTTAAATTGTGTGTTTCCACCTGATTTAATAGTAAAATCAGATGGTTTTTCTATTTTAGTCACATACTACCAAAGAGGAGCTTCATCATTTGGCACTTCTTCATTAGATGAAGGTGAAATTTTTGTGCTAGTAACTTCATCCATTGCAAATTAAATAGATTCAATTTAACCTACAAATAATTTCCAAATATATAATAACTATTAACTAAATAAAAAATCAAACCCCAGTGTCACAAGACTCACAAAAAATAAAATAAAAAAATAAAAAAATCAGATCATCACAGATTCACAACACAATCATAAATCTGAGTAATAATAACTATTAACTAAATAAAAAATTAAACCCCAGTGTCACAAGACTCACAAAAAATAAAATAAAAAAATCAGCTCATCACAGATTCACAACACAATCACAAATCACAATGAGTAATAATAACTATTAACTAAATAAAAAAATCAACTATTAACAATTACCTAAGAGTGTGAGTGTGAGAGCTATGATACCTGAGGGGGGAGATGGAGAGTAGGGGAGACGAAGTGGAGCACTGAAGGCAGAGAGTGGGAGAGAGTCTAGCTGAAGAGTGAAGGCAGAGAGTGGGAGAGAGGCACAAGAAAAATGAAGAGGCAGAGGGCTGGGTCGGCTGAGAGCTATGGAGCAGAAGCACGGATTGAGTGAAAATTGAAGAGAAATGAAAGTGTATGTATGTGTTATAGGGTTTTGGTTTTTTTTTTTTTCCAAACGGTGCATTTGCACCTTTTTTTTTTTTGGCCAAGTTAAACGGTGCGTTTCGCACTTTTTTTTTTTTTTTTTTTGAATTTCGGCCGTATCGGCTGATTTTGCTAGTATCGGTGTTGCACCCAATGCGGACCGATTCGGCGTGAATTGGCCCGATTTTGCGCGCGTCAGCTCGAATCGGCGCGTATCGCGCTGAAAAAAATATTTTTTTAATGTCCGACGTGGCACGGATGCGCAGGCAGCGGTGTCACCTGCGCGTCCCTGCGTCGTGCCACTTCGGACACGGGTGCAGTGGCCCAAACGCTGCACCCGTGCTTCCTAGGTTTCAGGAAGACAAGCACAGTACGCTTTGTAATCATTTAGTGTGCAAAAGCTGTTGAAGCCACAAAAACCTTTCACTTCACAAAGATCCTCGTCCTTCAATGCTGACCACAAAGGTATTGGTGATGATGAGTTTTGTTTGTCTGCTTTGTCAAAGGCATGGGAGTACAACCGAAAAATTCCATCAACAACAAGAGTTGCACGATAAATGGTGTTGGTGTTATTGTCGGCCAATGGTGATCTCAAAACTTTAACTCTTTCGATACTAGTGCTATTGATGATTTCTAGAACACCTGAATAATTGAGATAAAGGTGAAACTTAAAGCTTTTGGAACTAGTGATAGAGCTCCAATAAGCTTCACTTTCATCGTCGACAGTGTTTACCGGGTAGAGAACCAAGTTTCCATCATCCTACATCTTCAGACGATACTGTCCAGTTGAGTGATTGGTCTCTGATGAACTAGAGAACAATTGAGCACCAGCGGACAAAATCTGCCCTCCCAAAATAGTATTAGTGGGATGGCTGAAACTCTCCCAAATGATTGAACCATTTTTGTTGTAGAGAACAAAATTGCCATTGTCAAGCATACAGGCAGAAGAAGTTGACTCTGTTGCTTCACTGCTGATAAGCTTCTCTACTCCTTGCTCATCAGCTCTCAAACAAAGCTTACCATCCATTGTCAAGTCTAGTGTCGAGTTTGAGGTGACCGGAGAATCATCACAGTTTGCTGTCCACACAACCGTTACATTATTGTCTGTACCCACCAACCAGATTCCAACCATAAAACCATTGCCCTGTGGATAGAATCCAAATGCAAATTGGCCAGAAAAGGAAAGCCAAAAGGTGGGGGAAGTTGTGGTATTAAGTGAAGAGCTCAGGTTTATTTTTTGGTTACATTGCTTCTGTTGAGGTTGAGATCCTCCAAATTTAAGTGACATAATAGAGAGTAGAAAGAAAACAGTAAATATGGAAGCAATGAGAGAAGGATGAGAAAGGTATTAGGAACATCACAACATGCATATACTTTTTATTTTGAGAACTGACGAGCAATTAGCTGGCAATTGTTGGGGCTTTTACTAGATTTTAGGAGATAATTTAGGGGCATTTTCAGAAAAAAAAAAAAAAAAAAATTGTACATCGCGGGCAACTAGTTAACAAAATCAGTTGTTTGTCAAGTGTCAACAAATAAAATTAGTCATGGTAGCTTCAACATGTGAACGTATAGTTAGGGGTGGCAATTTTTATCCATATCTATGAATCCGCCCACCTTATTTGGATAAGTTTTAACCCAACCCATTTAAATATTTGGATTAAATGGGTAAAGACCCATTTGGTTATTTAATTAGATGGGTCTAAATGAATAATTCCACTAATAACCACTAAACCCATCTAAAATTTAAATTTAAATAAACCCACAAAAACCCACTGTGAGGGTCCTTTTTGACAAATGTCCAGGCCCAAAATAGAAGCAAGGACCTCGGGCCTTTTAGTTATGGTGTTAAGGAACTGGGCTTGGTTCACTGCAGCTAAATGGGCCAATTACGAACCAAGTGGTGCGCAGAGCAAGAATCTTACAATACACACATACTAGCAAACACGGAACACGTATGTATTGAACAGCAAGAAACAATAAAGGAACAATGTAATAAAGAAAAGACACAGAATAAATGATGGGGATCCTTAAAATGATGCAAGATATCTCGTTGTCTTTTCTTAATTGTGAATTACAACATGCTCACTAAGACATGTTACAAGGTCCAAATGAACTCAAAAAGTATATACTTAGATGGCTCTCTAAGGCCCTAAGACTTGCAAAGTTTGAATCCCTTCGAATCCAAGTATGTTCTATAGTAGCTGTTTTAGGATACCGGACAATATTTCTCTTTCTTTCACTACTTTCTTTGAGAATTTTCTCAATGATTCTATTATGATTCGCTGTTACTGAATGCCTCTTCACTATTGGCTGCTTCTTCCTTTTATAGCGTCATTCTAGGGCTCTGGGATACCACTAGTTCCCTTCCTTTGCTCCCTTGGGTACTAGAGCATGTTGTGCTAGCAGCTTTGGTGGCTGGTCCCTTCCTTGTTTTTCATAGTTTTCTTCTTTTGGTGATTTTTTCCCAAAAAGTTCTTACTGACTTTCTATTCTAAGGTGTCCTTAGGGGCTCCCCTTTTCAGACTCAACTTTTTGGCTGCTTTTCCTTTTGTCATTTTTCCTAAGTGGGCTGATTCCATCCCTGCCAAGTTGAAAGTTCTCCTAGCTGCTTCCCTTCATGGTTCCATGGTTGTCAAAATCGCGATCCGGATCGTAAGATCGTACGATTTTACGATCCCACCTCATCAAAATGTTTAAGATCGCACTAGGATCGTAAAAATACTAGGATCGTATGTAGGATCGTGTAGGATCGTATAGGATCGTAGGATCGTATAGGATCCTACCGATCCTACCGATCCTACAAACAACATAAATTTTTGGTTTTTTTTTTATCTAAATTTTTTTTTATTAAGTTTGTTTGATCATTTTATAGTTGCTAATTAGTGATAAAATATTTAGACTTCTATAATAATGAGTCTTTATATATGTTCTTTGGAAAGTTCCATACTGTTTAGAAATAGCGAGCAACAATTTTGAGTTTAATCTTTCAAGCAATTTCTCTAGCAGTTGCAAACTCTAACATGAATATATATGGCTCCCCTTCTGCAACCAAACACTAGAGTTTTATAGAAGACCTTGTGAGGTGTGAACTATTATCCTAAATCATCAAAAGCAATAATGTTCATGGCATGAGAGTTGGGTTTTAGATATATTTACTAGGAAGCTGATTCTACATTTGTCATTCATCTCCTAATATTACTAAAAAATATATATATATATATATATATATAATTTTATCAGCTATGCTTGTATTTGTATATTGATCGATTGATTTTTTTGAGTATGCTCTTTAATTGTTGTTGAGTGGTATAACTTGAATAGTTGAGTGTGACATTGTATCTTGATGTCTTTTGTAGTTCTAGTATACAAATATATAATGTCTACATAGATGATGAAATGGGTGATGATGATTAGGAATTTAGGACGGTAGTTATAAGAACCTTGGAATGAAAATAATTAAATGTTTACTTCACCTTAATATTCATTTTACTTTTGGATTTCATATTGTAGTTAGCTAGTTTCCATTTGTTAACTTATTTTGGATTTCAAACTTGGAACTTAGAACTTAGAATTTGGAAAATATTTTCCATATGTTTTGATAAATATTTTGGTATTTGGTTGCTTATTAAACATTTATTGAAATTTTTAAATACATTAGGTCAAAACTTAAATATATTTATTTCGTTAGTATAGACTTAGTGACGTATGACATGCAAATAATATCATATGATGCAAATCTTAGTTTTTTTGTGGATGAATTTATAATTTATGTGATTATTCAACATACAAAGTCATTATCAATGTGTTTTTTGCTTTAAATATGAAAATATGTAGGATTTTACGATTTACGATTCGATCCTACGATTTACGATCCTACCTACCTTCAACGATCTCACGTAGGATCCCGATTTTGACAACCTTGCATGGTTCTTCCTCCTAGGTTCTTCGAGGTACCAGCCTCCTTGTTCATGAATTGGTACTTTCCAATCCTTCTGGTTCCTTTTTGCATCATTGGGTGATTGAGAATGACGTTTCTGCTCTTTGTTCCTTGTGTTTCTTGGCACTCTTTTTAAGCTGTCTTAGTCTCATTCCTAGTTGTGCTGCACATCCCACGGACCTTGAGGCCCTAGTAGCCTCTGGGTATCCCAGCCTAATTCCTACTGCTGGACTCCTTTTTGATTTTTTGATCTTGATAGGCTGGACTTTTTCCTTGTTTCCCTTCGTTTAATAGGCCCTAAGGCCTATCCTTTTATGGGTCTTCGGCTTGAAATCTTTTTAATGGACTTGGACCTACTCCCCCCCCCCCCTCTTTTTCGTGGTGAGCTCAACCCTTTTATTATTATTTTCCATGGAGTGCATTCACTGTGCTATTTTGGGCCTTGATGTTGTAACTTTTTATACCTCAACATTTAGCCCCCCAAGCTAGTGGGTTGCTTGCAATCCACGCGTAAGTAGACTAGAACTTTAATTTCCATAAGAATTCCCTCTTCACTATTTTAATTATCCTTAGGGTTCCTCCTCTTCTTCTTTCAGGATCTTGCCTTTCCCGCCAATGGTGAGCATCCTGGTTTTCTTTGCGTGTTGCACTTCTTTCTTTTGTAACTCCCCCTCTTTGCACGAGACGTGGTAGTTGAATTTTGGAGTAAAAAAATTCCTCCACCCACGCTTCACGTTCCCCTTAACTCCCATTAATAACTACCAATAACTCTCTTCTTTAAAATTAAATTTTGGCAACTGGCGCGTCTTTCCACACAATGTCTTCTCCAACTACTCTTTGCGCCATTACTACAATCACCTCATACTTTCTTTTCACTTCCCAGAGCCTTTCATTCCAAGCTTATCTCCTTTCCCCCAGTTAGTTTATTTCTCTGTTTTCTCCTTATGTGTTCTTTAATCCCTCGATTTTCCTATCTCATAGTGCACTTGCCGTTCTATGGCTTCTTCTTCCTTACGAAAAAGGAAGGAGCATACCTCCAGTCCCTCCGAGGGTGAGAGCTCTTCTGGGTCTGTGTAGCGCGAGTTACAAGGGGTTACAGAGCGCCCAGCTTTCCCTCTACGGGACCCCTAGTACACCCCCAGCCTAGGTGTTCTTTGGTTAATCTGGTTTTGCAGTTCCTCCCAGGTTCCAGATCCAAGAGAGATTTCAGATCTCCAAATTAGGCGAGGATCTTGAGAGGCGGTTCCTATTTTCTTCGACTTCGTTCTTGGGAAGATCACTGGTTGGCCCATTTAGGTGGACAAGGAACTTTCTGATAAAGAATTTATTGGTTGTCTGGAGTGCACCGGGATCTTGAAAGCAATGGAAATTTCTAGGAACCTTAAAGGTTTTAGAGACACCAAAGGCCTCAGACATTTGGTATGCTGCTGGTGCCCTTCTCTTCATACCTTCTTCTTTTCTGTTGGCAAGCTTACTATCACCTTGGAGGATGTGGTCAATAACTTCTTTTTTCCAATGTTTGGAGATGAGAATCCTTTCGACATTAGTCTTTCTGGCGAGGATCTTGAAGTGGAAGAAAAATTATTCGGTCATTTTAGGGGGCATACTGCTTCTCCTAGTGGGAAACCAGCCAGAATGGGCAATAGGTCATGAACCTTTTGCAAGAGAAAGACAAGGCAGTCAAGCAAGCTGGGTTCCTAGTGCTCTGGCTCAATAAGTTCTTATTTAGTGAGTTTCCCAGGTATGGGGTTAAGTTTGTTTTCTTCCCTTTGGCAATTAGACTGGCCTAGAGTGCTCAGTATCCCCTAGCCCCCATGTTCTTGGGCCATGTTTACTCTCAATTGGATCTACTTCATGGAGATGAAGTTGAAGGTGATTCTTGCTATGCTATCACCTCGTCTCTCCACTGCGCCATTCTCCAAGTATTCATGTGGGATCCTTCTTCTGTTACTTTGGCAAAGTGTAGAAATTTGAAGTTTGTAAAAGATAAGTTCTAGGGATCTCCTGATGTAATTAAAGCCCTGTGTGGTAGTTCTACTAACAGCCACCCCATTATTTTTCGTTGGGCTAACTTAAAAGGTGACAACCTCAATTTGGTTGAGCTATTTGATCAAGCGGGGCACTTAAGTTGGCGTTCTCCTCGGGAGTTCAGCCCTAGGTTCGCCTGTAACTCTGTGCTAGCTTCTTTTCTCAATTCTCCATGGAACACCTTTGATCTACGCTGTGGTGATGAAGGTAGTTTGGCCTACCTGGCTTGTATTAGTCCCTTATGGCTTCTAGTGCCCTCCTTAAGTGGCCCCAGATACACCCACTACTCAGTACACCAGGTACTTCGAAAATTTGGCTTTGATTAGGACTTCCCGCCAGTGTTTAAAGATATAGTTCCTTCTTTCCCTTCTCTGGACCCGTTCTTGAGGCGCTAGTGGCTTTGTTGGCTACTGGAGAAGAGTTCAGAAGACCTTCTTTGATTATGTCAGTTCTGGCAAGATTGAGAGAGTTCCTAGTCCTAATATTTTCTCTGCTCCTACTTCTAACAGACGCCTATCCCTCCCTACTGTTGGCATTGTATCTGCTACCATAAGTAGCAAGACAGTGGTCGCGGAGTGGCATGCTTCTAGGGGTGGTTGGGTATGCTATGCACAAGATTTTCCAAAGACTTGGTTGGGGTGTGACCTTATTGTTGGTACCTCTTCTGGTGTGCCAATTAAGAGAGGGGCAATAGAAGCAATTGGTGCTATCACTCCCATAGGAAAAGGTAAAGAAAAAAAGATTAAACAGGAAAAGGTTAGAAGAGCTGAGCTCAAAGAAAGTGTTGAGAGTATTGAGGCTGCCCCTGAGACTAAGAAGAAGAAGACTGCAAGGTCCCAGAAGTAGTTAGTAATTTCTGAGGAACTCGAGAGAGTGAACCCCCCTCCAACTAGAAAGGAAGTTGGCCATCCCTTAATTCCAAGGACTCGAGTGAAGCCTAAGGTAGAATCTTCTCTCTCTTAGGTTCCTGTGAGTTCCTCAGCCTAAGGTTCTTTGAGATCATTCGATTTTATACCCCAGTCTCCCTTAGGACCCTCTAGGCATACCTATAGTAGACAAAAGACCATTGGAGAATCTGTAGAGAGAGAGAGAGAGAAAAGGGCAAGGCCTCTTTCCTTCTTCTCTCTTTTATTTTGCAGTAGTTCATTGTTGTTGCTGTGTCTTTCCCCTTCTCTTTTAATTGATGAATGGTTACTTCTTCCTTGTAGTCCAAATGCAAGTTAAACCCCAAGAGAGGCAGGAGTCAGTCTTCCGGTGATGATGTGGTATGGTCTTCTTTTATTCGTGCATTTTTTTGTTTGCTTTCTCTCTTTTCCAGTGTTGTGTACTTATGTATTTTGGGATGTTCTGCCATTTGCTTTTCTTTCCCTTTTGCAGGTAGAGGTACCTCCTCCCACGTTTGGCGGGACTCTGGTGGAAGAAGTGATTACAGCTTCTTCTAAAGTTCCCCCAAGCGTAGAAGAGGAGCTCCTTAGCGGTGGTGTGACTGAGGAGGTTGGGCAGCCAATGTAGGATGTCCAACCTATTCTGCTTTCTATTCCTCTAGCTGCTCAGGACCTTGAAGCTCCCTAACCTCCTATTCCCTAAGATCTCCAGCTTGTGTAGACTTTCGGTCCTGCCAAAATTATGCCATTTGAACCTGTGACTGAGCCTATATTAGGCAAAGAGTCCTTGGGGAGTGTTTCTTCATCCATACAAGCAAGTGAAGCTCATTCACTCCTTATAAATATGCTTAACCTTATTATTATTATTTTTTTAGAGTTCTTGTTTTTCTTTCTTCCTTTAGGTTAAGCCAGTGTTCAATCTGCCCTTGAGGCCACCTCTTCCTTGGAATAAGGGGGTTTTGAAGGTGTGTGTCGTTCACCTTTATTGTGCTCCCCCTTCTTTCCCTCTAATTTTTTATACTTTTACCCTGCCTTTTTCTTCTATGGAAAAGCCCCCAGTATCCTTTCCTTCCTTTAGCCATTTTGCCAAAGTTTCCCCACCCTTTCTCCAACGTGCTGTGTGTTCTTTCACAGAGTCCTCCAAGGAATTAGAAGGGCAAGAGGAGGAAGCTATGCCGCAGGGAGGTGACACTGGTTTTGTTTAGCTTTCTCTTACTTTCCCACTTTACATCTCTACTTTGGTTCTTTCCCCTTTTTTCTGAATTTTGTCTGCTTTTGCAGGTGCTGACACAGGTGTCAACGATCTTGAGGTCGTAGTTCCTGAGGTAGCCGTGGAATCTGCTCCTGGCGTCCAGGTTGCTGAATCTCAGGCAAGGACCCCTTGAATCACCCAGAGGGTTGGAAGCTCCTTAATTCCTACGAGTGGAGATACAACAATAGGGAAGGCTCTAGAGGTGACTGTTTCAGATCCTAGCTCAAGGCTCCTTGCTTTCTTGGCTCGCTTTGATCTCTTGGAGTTCAACAGCCTCCTTACAAGCCATTTTCATCGCTTTAGGCCTTCCTTTGGTAGCTTCCTACACTTCTCTGTGCCTATGAAGGGTTTGCCATTGCTGGAGGGGTTGTTCAAGATCCATGGAGACTTCACCAGTGGGTTTAGGGGAGGTGTCTTTCTAGGCAATATCCTGATGGAGCTGTTGTGTGCTGTGCTGATTTCTTTGAAGGATTCCTCCCTTGAGTCCTGTTTTGAAGAGAAACTTTTGGAATGAAGAGGAGTGGTGCAGGATCTCATAGAAGCAAAATTCGATTTGTCCTTCTTGTTGGAATATTTGCGTTCTCTGGCTTACATGCTATTCTAGAGGCAGGCTTCCAAAAATCTGGATGCTGACATTGCTGCTGCTAAGGAGGCTTTAGCCCGTGCTCACAAGGTTTTGCATGATTGGAAGGTTAAAAGGCAGCAGGTCCTTTCTTCCTCAGCTGTTCCTGCCATTTCTCCAGACAGCTCCTTGCTAGTCGGCCTTGTTCCTTAGCTGCTTACTCTTCTTTTCAATTCAGATGTGTATATATATATATATGTGTGTGTGTGTGTGTGTGTGTGTGTGTGTGTGTGTATTTTAGACAATTGGGTTGTATAAGTTCTATCTCTTCTTGTTTGAACACTATTTTTGGCCTTTCCTACCCATTTTCTGCAATATGGATCTGTTGTTATTTTTTTTAGGACTGCTTCTAATTTTTGATAGCATGTGGATCTGCTCTTTTTTTTTTTTTTTTTTTTTTTTTTTTTTTTTTTTTTTTTTAAAAAAGAAGCAAAAAGTAACTAAGTCTTGGGCCATGGCCTTTACAAATTTTGCTGTAGGTCTTGGATCAGACACTCTGGTGGTTGTTTTGCTATACAAGTAATGAACTGGGTACATTGAATGCTTCTTCTTTTTTTCCAAGTCCCAGGTTATGAACCAGGCAGACTCCTTTTGTCAAGTATTGGGCTAGGTATCCCGGGCACTTGTTTCTGCCCGTGGTCCCAAGTCATGTGCTTTGAACTAATTGTGGTGTGAGTCTTGGGCCATGTGCTAAAGTTTTTCTTTTTCCCTTGCACTGGCTCAGGTACCCCCCTCCCTAAATCTGCCCATACTTGGGTTATGTAACGCTTCACAATTGTTTATTTTAGCCGTAGCTTAAAGGACAATAAAAGTAAATTTCATTGAATCGAAATAAAGTCACCATCTAAGGAACACAAAAAGCGGTGTCAAAGGTAGTAAGGATCACATAATGTCCTTCTACCATTGGTTCCTAAATAAAAATTGTACTTAAACAAAATACATAACAAAAGTAAAGATCAGTGAAACACTTAATAAGTTGAAGAGTTGGCAAAAAAGTCTTGGTGTACTGAGGTCTCTCCCTTTTCATGTGTAGTACTGTTTTAACCATTTCCCATTTATGGGATCCATCAGGGCCATCCCATCTTCCTTTGTGAGGAAGTAGTACCCACTATCATGGGCTTTTCTAATGATGTAGGGCCTTTCCCATTTTGGGGCAAATTTGGAGGGTCTTGGGAGATTTTTCTTTACATGCTCTGCTGTTCTTAACACCAGCTGCCCCTCAATGAAGGCCCTTGGGTGTATCGTTTGTGCGTAGGCCTTAGCCATCCTCTGCTAGTACCTCTAGCTCCTCCTTCTAGCTACTTCCCTTTCTTCCTCTAACCCTTCCAGATTCGCCAACCTTCTTTCATTATTTGCATCCTCGGTACCTTCTTCGTTTTCTTTAAGCACTATTCTTGGCGTAGGGATGATTAACTCCACAAGGCTGATGGCCTCCGTCCCATAAACAAGGGAGAATGGTGAAAATCCAGTGGCTGTCTTCATAGAGCTCCTGCATCCCCAGAGTACATCTGACAAGTGGTCACTCCATTTTCCCCCATACTCGTGTTTCATTTTTTGAAGGATCTTCAGCATCACCTTGTTAGTAGCTTCAGCCTGACCATTTCCTTGTGGGTAGTATGGTGTGGACCTTCCATGCTTAATGTAATTTGCCTCAGTTAGGTTCTTCACGTCGTTGTTTATGAATGAGGTCCCATTGTCACTAATCAGTTTCTTGGGGATCCCGAATCTTGTAATGATGTGCCCTCGAATGAACTTTGCCACGAATACTTCAGTGGCTTTTTTTAAAGGAATAGCTTCTACCCACTTTGTAAAGAACTCAATGGCTACCAGGATCCATATGTAGCCATTGGAAGGAAGGTTTATAGGCCTATGAGATTAAGCCCCAAAGTGTGGAAAGGCCACGACGTTGTCATAGCTTGTAGCACATTTGGATGAGTGTGGATTGCATCTCCAAGTACTTGGCATGCATGACACGTTTCAACCAACTCCTCGGAATCCTTTTTCATTGTTGGCCAATAGTACCCTTTTTGAATAGGATCCCGTTCTATAAGAAGTACCTGACTACAAGTTTCTTGAGCTGGTGAGCTAATGCCTTGTTAGTTGGTAGGATCCCTTGAGCCAAGTATTCCATGAATGGAGTCCTCCAATCTTCCATGACAAATATAGCATAGCTTTCTTCCTTGTCTACCGAGAGTTAACATCTTTGACACTTTTCTTGTATAGTTGCAGCTTCTTTGTTCATATTTAGCCAGTAGTACCCCATGCGCTGCATCCTTTTGTATAGGTTGATTTTTTCTGCAACTCCACAGACCTGGCTATGTAGTTCTTCCAATCTTAGCTTTCCTTCTTTCTCATTGATACATCTGGATAGGATCCCTCCAGGTAGCCTCCTGTACAGCTCTCCTTTTATCAGAGTGTAATCCCTCAATTCCTTGATACTTCCTTCATGTCCTGCCTCTTTTATTTTTTCTTTAACCTCATTCCTCCAATCCTATTGCTTTGGTTCTTCAGAGAACATCTTTTTGAGGATCCTTATGATGGAATGTTCTTGTGTACATACTTTTACCAGAGTGTCTCTTCCTTTAAATGGTACTTGGGATCCTAGGGTGGCTAGTGCATCAGAGAACCTATTTTTAGTTCTTTGGGTGTACTCAACGCTAAAGGTCTGGAATTCTTGCTCCAGTCTTTGCGCCCAAGTTCTGTAGGCTGCCAAACTTTGCTCTCTTATTGCAAAGTCACCTTTCACTTGGGAGATCACGAGGTTAGAGTCTCCTAAAACTCTTATATGCTTCACTCCTATGCTGAGTGCTACGGTTAACCCAGCCAAGTATGCCTTGTACTTAGCTGCATTATTTGAATAGGAAAACCCAAGTTTGAAAGATAAGGGCATGGTGTCCCCATCTTTGCAACTTAGTACAATTCCTAGCCCATTTGAAGTTGTTGTTGTTGACCCATCAAACCCCATTGTCCACTTCTTTCCCGGGGGTTCTGCCACTGCCACATCCCCGGGGATCTCTTCACTTAGTGAGCATTCTTCCTTCCCTGGGAATTGGGCTAGCAGATTTGCTATGGCTTGACTTTTGATAGCCTTGGGGGTTCTGATACCAATGTCATATTGAAAGAGCAAAACCAGCCACTGTGCTAGCCTTCCTGTCAAAAGGGGCTGATGAAGGAGTGCTTTTATGAGATGTGACTTAGTTACCAAGAGGACCTGGTGGGCTGAGAAGTATCGTTTTAGCCTTTGGGATGTGTAAATAACCACTAGACATGCTCTTTCTATCCTGGGGTACTTGGTCTCTGTATCCGTAAGTGCCCTGCTTACGTAATAAATGAGTTGTTCATTCCCATCATTGTCTTCTTGTGCTAGCAAGGCTCCTATAGCCTGGGAATTTGATGCTAAATATGGCAACAGGGGTCGCCCACGTACTGGTGCTTGTAAGGTGGGAAGATGGTTTATGATCTGCTAGATTCTCTGAAAGGCTTCCTGCTACTCAGTTCCCCAAGCAAACTCAACCCCCTTTTTTCAGCAGTTTGCATAAACTACTTGCGACTGAAGCCAATCCTAGCACAAACGTTCTGATGTAGGAGACCCTTCCAGGAAACTTTTGAGCTCTCTTACAGTTGTAGACCTTTTCATTGTTGCAATGGCTACCACTTTGGCTGGATCCACTCTTATGTCTTTATGATGTACTAGGAACTCGAAAAAATTTCCAGCAGATAACCCGAAGGCACAATTCATGGGGTTCATGCATAGTTTGTACTTATTGCACCTTTCAAAAACTTGTTCAAGTATCTGAAAGTGTCCTACCCTGGTTTATGATTTTACCACAATATCATCCATATAGTTTTCCATTTCTTTGTGCATCATATAATGGAAAATAGCTGTCATGGTTCGCTGGTACATGGCCCTTGCATTCTTGAGGCCAAAGGGCATTACAGTGTAATAAAAATTCTCAATTGGAGTCCTGGATGTTGTCTTCTCAGCATCTTTGGCAGCCATCCAGATTTGGTTGTATCCACTATATCCATCCATAAATGAGAACATAGAGCTTCCTGCAGCTAAATCTACTAGGTGGTCAACATTAGGCAAGGGAAACTCATCTTTTGGACATGACTTATTTAGATTGCGAAAATCCACACAGCACTGGATTTGGCCATTCTTTTTCTTCATGGGTACTATGTTGGAAAGCCAATTGGGGTGTTGGATGGGCTTGATAAAACTTGCTTCTAGCAGCTTCTTGACTTTTTGAGTTATTTGAGCTTCTACATCACTGTGGAAGACCCTGATTGGCTGAACTATTGGCTTGGCTCCTAGGTCTACGTTGAGAGAATGGACCACCAATCTTGGATCCAGACCAGGCATCTCATCATAGTTCCATGCTAACACATCCACGTATTTCTTGAGTACGGCCACTAATTGCTCCTCCTCTTGTGTTGTCAACTGACTACTAATGAAAATAGGCTTCTGGGATCCCAGCTCAGCCCTCAAGTTTATCTCTCTCAATTCTTCCTCGGGCTGTATTAGTGCTTCCTTGACTGGGTCCTCTAGGATCTCTTCTTGCACCATCATACAATCTAGTGGTCTGGGACCTTCCTGTATGATGTATTCAGGCCCTGCGCACCTTCATAGATGATAGATTAACCTTCCTCCAGGTTCTCGTACTACCAAGCATTCTTGGGATCCTAAGGAGCTGGGCTTCCTCTTTTGCCTTTTTCTCTCCAAGAGGTTTCTCAGGTCACGGGTACCCCCTCATTCTTCTTCTTCTTCTTCTTCCAAAATAGGTGCTCCTGGAGTTCCTGGTGTGGGGCTTTCATCATCTGGTTCCAACTTATCGTAAAACATTATTTCCAGAAAGTTCACTTCTCCTTGGTTGAAAGGGTTATGGTTGGCAGGGATCCTTACATGCCTCCCATTCAACCTCCCCTTAACACATTGATGGTACGTGGAAGGAATAAGGCGATGCTTATTGAGCCACGAGTGCCCCAACAGCACATGGTAAGAAACTTCTGAGTTGATTACATGAAATCTGGTCAGGGCTACTATTGGGCCTACCCTTAAGGCCAGTTGCACATACCCTTCAGTTGATTCTACTAATCCCCTAAATCCTGTTATCTCCATGGGAGCCCCTAGGATCCTCCTACCAGTTAGGCCTACGACCACCAGGGTACTCAGGGCTATGAGGTTAAGTGATGCCCCTGTATCTACTAGTGTTTTCCTGACTTGGACACCATTTATGGTGGCCATCAAATAAAGAGGTTTGCAATGGTCCAAATGCTCAACCTCCGTGTCCTCATCAGTGAAGATTATTGCATTGGGTTGTCTCCAAGTAGGCTCGACTAGCATGGGATTTTGTTGTGAAACATTCCATTCTTGAATCTACTGCTATACTCATGAGGGACTCTGTAGCCACCCTTCTTGCCTCTGGCCCAAATCCCAACTGGTTGAACAATGACCTAAACTTGGGGTTCTTCTGAAGGGTCCTGACTGTGCTTGGATGGAAGGATCCTTTAGATCATTCTGCTTCCGCCGGGTTTCCATGAATCACTACAGCCACCACTCCCTTTCCTTTGTGGTTCGGTAGAAAGTTCCTTTGCACTTTGGGTTCCTTTTGAGTGAGCTCCAGGGTCCCTTCCAAGGTCCAATAGTCCTTGGTAGAATGCTTGACATAGTTATGAATCCTGCAAAATAAGGGGTTTTTTCTTTCTTCCTTGATTGGTGGCCTAGACACAGTAAATGGCCTGACAATTCCATCTCCAATCCATTTGTCCAAGGCATGATTTAGTTCCTCTGTAGTACATGGGATCACGGGTGGCTCCTCGACCATTTTCCCATCAGGCCTTTTCCTTTTTTCTCTAATTGACGTTGTCATGGCTTGGGGTACTGGCACCCTCTTTGTTCTTATAGTCTACGCTGTCCTTCTAGTTCTTTATAGCAGGTCACCAAACTGGGTTATACATAAATTTTTAAGGTTGAGCCTGTAATCAAAAAGTATGTTGGATATGTAGGTCTCCACGAGCTCTTTTTCTTTATGGTCTCCATAGCAGTCTAGAGAAACATCTTCAAATCTTTTAATGAACTGGACAGGATCCTCTCCAGGCCTTTGTCTCACCATCTGAAGGCTTTGGAAGGTGACCTTGTCCTCACTTAAGTAATATTTTGTGCAGAACCTCTCCATCATTTCGTCTCAGGTCTTAATGGACCTAGGCTTCAGGGTGGTGTACCATGTATATGCTTTATCCACTAGGGACTTAGCAAACTCCCTTAGGCACATCTCTCTATCTCCTGCGTAAAGGCCCATAGTGTGAATAAACCTACTCATGTGTTCCACAACGCTCCCATTTCTTCCATCAAAAGGATGGAACTTTAGGGGTTCATATCCTTTGAGATATGGCTTGTCAAGGAGTTCTGGCGGGAATGGGGGATCTAATGAAAATTTCTTGGGGATCCTTGAGAGATTTTCCCTTTCTTGCTCCAAAAGGGCATTAACATCTGCTAGCGTTAGATATTGGGGGTTGTCTCCCCCTTCTACCGCTGATCCTCCCTCTCGTTGGGCTTTGTCCTGGTTGACCACAGGGGGGACGTTATCCCTGATTTCCTGGGTCCTACCCTCTTTAAGGAGGCAAATCTCTTATTGCAAATCTTTCAGCATTTCTACCATTCGAACCACAAGGTCTGGCTCCTGTCCTGATATGACCTTCTACTCCACCAGAGGTACCTCGTTCCTTTGTCTGGAGGCCACTTCATTTTCTCGCATGGGCTTAGAGGCCGCAGGTTGCGCATTGGTACCTTTGCTGTTCCTTGGTCTTAGAGCCATGCTCTACAAAGGGATTGCTTCTTCCCTCTTCTTTACCTAGTCCCTAGTGAAATCGCCAAAATGTGAGGGTCTTTTTTGACAAATGTCTAGGCCTAAAATAGAAGCAAGGACCCCGGTTAGTAATGGTGTTAAGGGACTGGGCTTGGTTCACTGCAGCTAAATAGGCCGATTACGAACCAAGTGGTGCACAGAGCAAGAATTATACAATACACACATACTAGCAAACACGGAACACATATGTATTGAATAGCAAGAAACAATAAAGGAACAATGTAATAAAGAAAAGACAGAATAAATGATGGGGATCCTTAAAATGATGCAAGATATCTCGTTATCTTTTCTTAATTGTGAATTACAACGTGCTCACTAAGACGTGTTACAAGGTCCAAATGAACTCAAAAATTACAGACTTAGATGGCTTTCTAAGCCTCTAAGAATTGTAAAATTTGAATCTCTTCAAATCCAAGTATGTTCTATAGTGGCTGTTTTAGGATATCGAGTAGTATTTCTCTTTCTTTCACTACTTTCTTTGAGAGTTTATTCAATGATTCTATTTTGATTCACTGTTGCTGAATGCCCCTTCCCAGTTGGCTGCTTCCTCCTTTTATAATGTCATTTTAGGGTTTCGGGGTACCACTGGTTCCCTTCTTTTGCTCCCTTGGGTACCAAGGCTCATGTTGTGCCAACAGCTTTGGTGGCTGGTCCCTTCTTTGTTTCTTATAGTTTTCTTCTTTTGGTATTTTTTTCCTAAAAGCTTCTTACTGACTTTCCATTCTAAGGTGTCCTTGGGAAGCTGACCTTCAATCTCTCTTTCTTCGAGGCTTCTTAATCTCCCCTTTTTAGACTCAGCTTTTTGGCTACTTTTCCTTTTGTCATTTTTCCCAAGTGGGGTGATTCCATCCCTGCCAAGTTGAAAGTTCTCCTAGCTGCTTCCTTTCATGTTTCTTCCTCCTAGGTTCCCTGAGGTACCAACCTCCTTGTTCATGAATTGTTACTCTCCAATCCTTCTGGTTCCTTTCTGCATTATTGAGTGATTGAGAAGGACGTTTCTACTCTTCATTCCTTATGTTTCTTGGCACTCTTTTTGAGCTGTCTTAGTCTCATTCCTAGCTGTGCTACACGTCCCAAGGACCCTGAGCCCCTGGTAGCCTCTGGGTATCTCAGCCTAGTTTCTATTGCTGGACTCCTTTTTGATTTTCTGATCTTGATAGGCTGGGTTTTTTCCTTTCTTCCCTTTGTTTGATAGGCCTTAAGGCCTATCCCTTCATGGGTCTTGGGCTTGAAATCTTTTTAATGGACTTGGGCCTACTCCCCTCCCCCCTTTATCGTGGTGAGCTCAACCCTTTTATTATTATTTTCCATAGTGTGCATTCATTGTGCTATTTTGGGCCTTGATGTTGTAACTTTTTCTACCTCAACACCCACTAAACCCTTCTAAAATCAAACACACTTTACCACATACTCTTCGACGTTTCCTACATTTTCTTATCATCAAAACAGACTCGTAACAAACACAAAACCAAAAATAGCACACGATCACATTCTCGACAACCAAACATACACTACTAAACAAAACCAATGACCTTAAAAATAAAAAAATCACTCATCCAAAAATAAAAAAATATTAAAAAAGCAAAAACAAAAAATCCAAATCCAAATCCAAATCTAAACACCTGCACTTCCCTACACTCTCGGTGCACATTAGCAAACCCGTCCTTTTCGCCGATATTTCTTCGTCGTCAATGGCTTCCGTTTCTTCTTTGACGAACAAGTTATTGTTGTTCGTACAACCATCGAGACGAATGAGGGTTTTGAAGGAATGATTTGGACTGTCAGAGGATGGTCCCGTTGTGTACTGGATGTTGAGGGATCAACGGATCAGAGACAACTAGCTTTGATCCACACTATTGATGAGGCCAACAAGGCCAGTGTACTTGTGGCCGTGGCGTTCAATCTCTTCGACCAGTTTCTTGCCATGAAGGCTCGGCAACTAGGGTTGATGTTGCGGGGTTTGAAGCAGTTGCAATTCGATCTCCAAGAGAGTCTTCAAATCCCTTTCTTTTTGTTTCAGGCGAGCTCACTCATCTTCATGTTTCCTTCTTTTTAACTCTCTTTCTTTTTCTTTCTTTTTCTTTTTTTTCTTTTTTGTTTTACTAAGTAATACTTTCATTTAAATCAAAGGGGAAAAAAAATCAAGATAGCAATTGTGGAGAGTTATATCCATCTCTTTCTTAGGGAACAAAACCAAGGGCCAATGATCATTGTGATGCGAATCATTTCTACAAAATTTCACAAAAAGCCCTCATCTTGTAACATTATGGGTTACAAAATAAGTTTCTCTAAGATTTGGTTGGCGCCATGATTGTGCAGGGCAAATGTATGTTTTTAGACAAAAATGCAAAAACGCATGATTTGGCCTTCCATTTTGTTTTTAAAAATTCAAAAATTCACATTTTAAAATTGAAGGTACGTGCCTTTTAAAAAAAAAATTAATAATAAATTTTCGCAATGCACAATTTTTAGGGTCTCAACACCTACTAAGATACTCTCAAATATTTGCTTAATGACAAAATTTTCATTTTTAAAAAATAATAAAATTTTCACAATGCACAATTTTTAGGGTCTCAATACCTAAGATACTCTCAAATATTTTCTTAAAGTTTTATCTATTTGCTCCTTAACAACCATTTTTGCATCATTCACAAGTGGCTACCCCTTCTCAAGGTCAGCTCTAGTATAGAAGCGAGTGAGGCAATCATCTAAGGCCCCTAAGTAGAAAAAGGCCCCCAATTTTAACCAATAAAGTAATTTTTTATTATAAAATTATTCGTTAAGCTCAAATATTAGCCAATAAATAAAATAACATTTTTTTTCAAATGAAAAACAAGAAAAAAGAGAGAAAAATGTTTTGTCCACAACATTTTTCACAACAAATTCTAAGTAGCAGGTAGTTATTGGTTGTTATTGGTGGGGAAAAAAGTAATTTCAATGTTGGGTTCAAATTAGAACCATTAACAACTTAATATTTAGAATTTGTTGTGAAAATATTGTGAATATAACATTTTTAACAAAAAAGAAGAAGCAATATACAGAATTTCACAATATTTTTCATAACAATTAAGTTGGCAAACTTTTGCGAGTTTTCATTTAAGTCTAGTAGTTTATTACTAACATCACATTTTTACTTACCACTACCAATTTGTCACATCAACAACTATGAAAAGTTTTGTTAATTAGTAATTTTGCATCTAAAACAAGATAATAGAATTTAAGTAATATTAATTTTTTTCTCAAAAAAGTCATATTTAAATGCATAAAAAGTCTCTAATAAGTTTTCATCTAAGACCCTTAAATGCATCAAACCGCCCCACTTTTGAGTGCAAGTAGTGGCAAAGTGGAGTATGTTCTCATAGCAAAGAGTCTGATGGCGGCTGACACACGTTGGGTTGAAGGCATTTAAGCTTGGTGTACCCAAAATGTAGCATCACTTTCTTTTGGAAGTGGGAAACACGATGAGCAAAGGCTCTCTCTCTCTCTCTCTCTCTCTCTCTCTCTCTCTCTCTCTCTCTCTCTCTCTCTCTCTCCAAGGAAGTTGTTGTATTGTTAAGATCTTTTTATTATGTACTAGAAATGATAATTTTAGACGTTCAATTGATAAAAACAACACTTTTTCACTAGTTTTTTCAATCAGTTAAAGTGATTCTTAAAATTATTTTTTTCAGTATAAACACTTGTGTTTAAATTTTTTTTATTTTTTTTATTTTTAAAATACACTTCTTTCAAACTATTAATTCTAAGTTTCTAACGGACACTAAAAGTGATTTTCAAACCAAACTCAATGGACCAATAATGTGGAGTGGAGGAATTTTATAGGGGAAGTATAACGTTTAAATAAATAAATAAATAAATAAATAAATAAATATATATATATATATATATATATATATATATATATATATATATATATACACATACATATATATTTTCAGTGAGGAAAAAATTCGTCACTAAAAATCCAATTTTTCGTCACTAAGAACCTTTAGCGATGAAATCGGACTTTTGGTGACGAAACTCATTTCGTCGTTGAAACCCCGTCGCTAAAAGTCCTAGCGACGAAAAATTTCGTCACTAAAAATCCGATTTGTTTTAAAAAGATAAAACTTTTAGCGAAGAAAACGTTTTGTCACTAAATGTTTTCCTCGCTAAAAACACTATTCAGTAACGAAAATATTTCGTCACTAAAAACACTTCAGTTTATAAAATCATATTTAGTGATGAAAAATTTCATCACTAAAACTATTTTCGGGTACGTATAGTGACGAAAAAATTCGTCACTAAAACTATTTTTAAGAAACTCTAGGCACATATAGTGATGAAAATTTTCATCACTAAACCCATTTCTTACAAAATTTTTCTACATTTAGCGATGAAATATTTCATCACTAAAACAATATTTTGTTGCTATATTTGCGACGAAAAAATTCGTCGCTAAAACTTATTTTTTGTTTTTATTTCTTTCATAGATTTGATATTAACCTGTAACTTGTCATTAAATTATTAAAACCTCAAATTTAAATAAAACATTTATTTCAACAACACATTTATAAAAAAAGATCTATACATTCCACAGGTAAAAAATAAAAGAAGTATCCAATTCAATCTCATTCCATACAATAATTGTTTGCAACACATACAATAACTCAAGATGTTTTATAGCAATACAAAAAGTGTAGAATAATATAATTAAAATTAACGAAAGATGTCTTCATATGTCTTCAAGTAATGCCAAAAGTAAATCCTCTAAAAGCCACCAATAAGAAATCTACACAAATAAAAAAACAATACTATATTAAAATCATAAAGTAAAAACATTAACTACATTATAAGAAACATTTCTAACAATGCATTAAGAGTAGTCACACCAAATATACATTACACCAAATAATACTTAAACAAATATACATTGCACACTCAAACACTCTCAATATGAATTTAAACCACCTTATAACTCCATGCAATAGAGTTTTATAAGTATTTAGATCAAATAAAATATTATTTATCACATCTAATCAACAATGCTCATTCACATTTACAAGAATTGAAAAACACTCCCAATATGTATTTAAACCACCTTATAACACCATGCAAGCCATCCGCTTGCTTCAACACAACATACCACCACAAATCCAATTTCCAACATCACAGGTATAGAGTTTTATAAGGTTTTTAACTAAAATTTACTTACTTTGCTCAAGCTAAGCTTACAATTTTCAGAAAAAAAAAAATTCAAAATTATTGCAAACAATGTGTATTTAGCCCTCAAAAGAAAAGTTAAATTTATAAGTACTTCAGTCTTAAAAATGATCCTCTCATAAATTACTACACAAACTCATAGCTTACACATGTAATATAGGTAGTGCTTACTACAATCAGAAAAGTGACGAGGAGAAAAGCCTGAGTGAGTTGCACTTCTATTGCAAAAAGCGACACATTGTAGGTTCCAATTGTCAAAGAAAAATGAAGCACTCTTGCCTTTCTAATGCACTTTGCGTTTCCACTTTCTACCTTCCCCTCATAAGCTCCACATGTCTTAAAAGACACATGCAAACTAACTTACTTTTTTAACAAATACATTTTAACCAGGAAATTAAATCTTAAAGAACATACCTTTTTATTTATTTATTATTATTTGGGATAAATAAGAACAACTTTTTATTTTATTTTATTTATTATTATGTGGGTTTCACAATATTCAAAATAATATAATGAAATTGGAGCTTCAAGATCAAAACAAAAAGGCCACTTGGCAAGTTCTCCAATAAAGAACTTAAAACACAAGGGAGGAAATGTTTGTGGAATCAAGAATTAGCTCACCTAGCAAGATAAGTAAGTCCATTTAGAAATGCAGGGACACTGAAATGATTGATCACAAATTGTACTCGGTATTCCACTAGTGTTCGTGTCCAATCTCTCTAACATTCACACACCAAGCATTAATTCTCAACTTTAATCCATACCAAAACATAAATGAAACCAAAAAAAAAAAAAAACTCTAACACATCAAAGTTACATGAATTGATAGCCATAGTCTTTCACAAAGGTAACCACTTAAACATAAAAACCCAGCTCCCACATTTTCTTTGCAACCAAACAAAACCTAGAAACATCAAAAATATTAAATCTTTTATACATCAACCTCACAAAAGCCAAGAACTTAATCATACCCAAAAAAAAACCCATTCTTTTTATTAAAGCATAGTAACAACAAAAATATAAGCACAAAATAATCACAAAATCAATTCAATTCCATACTCAACCAAGATCAAATTTTCACAATATTGAACAAGCAAAACAGGGCAAGACGACACTCATAATTGATAGCATTTAGAGGCAAGCTAACCTGAATCTCTCTCAGAACCTCAATGCGCTTCCTGACTTTGGGTGACAGAGTTTCTAGGATATCTGAGTGCCCAACTGCCAAAGTCTGAAGCTTATCCTGCACAAACATCAGAACATATCCAACAACGCATCATCAGCAAAATAAAACCTGCGAATCAAAACATCCATTTGGCAATCAAATTAAATACCATTTTAAACTCCTACAACTATATTTAATCATGAAAATGAATCTCAAAGCACCCATTATTTCCCAGTCATTTTAGTTCACCTCTTTGAAAATGCACAAACCCACTTAAAAAAAAAAAAAAAGTCTCAGCTAAAATCAATCCATTTCAAAAACATATCCCTAAACTGAGCTTTTACCAGCCACCGAAGCATATTTTTCACATTATTCTCATTACCTAATTCATAAAAAACATTATTGCCCTTAATGAACTGATTACTAACTAAACTCTACCAAAACCAAAACCATTTCTCACTAGCACAAAGAAAAAACATGCCTTTAACTCATTAACAAGACTGGCACGATCCTCTGCACTAAGAGCTACAAAAACAACAACAAACAAACTCAGTTTATAACTCATTCATTTCCAAAAGCATAAAAAATGCTAATAATATCAAAATTTCTAACATATAAATACAAATACAAGCTAGATCGGTGAAGGGTCGGAGTTGGAAGATGAAGGGTCGGCGCTTAGAAGGCGAAGGGTTGGCGCTCAGAAGGCGAAGGGTCAGAGCTCGGAAGGCGAAGGGTGGGAATCAGTGGTGAAGAGTCTGAATCAACGATGAATGGGTTTGAATTGTCATGAATGGGTTTGAATCGGCGACGGTGGAGCTGAAATGAAACTTCAAAACCGTCGCAAATGGGTTCGTACAACCAGGAATTGTCGCAAGGGTCCAATTCGGCAACGAATGGGTTCCAACGTCGCAAATGGGTTCGAATCGGCGACGGTTGGAGTAGAAATAAAGCTACTAAACCGTCGCGAATGGGCTCTCAACTGTGATGGTGGGCTATTATTGGCGACGGTGGGCTCTCAACAGTGACGGTGGGTTGGAGTCTTTTGGGAGCTGCATCGGTTGGGGTCTTTTGGGAGTTTAGAAGCTGAAGATAAAAATGAAACAGGGGACGGATTGTTCAACTTTTCTAATGGGTCTTTTGGGTCTTTATATTGAAGTCTTTAGCGATGGATTGTTCCGTCGCTATTGCTTCATTTTCGTCGCAAATGGTATTAGGATTTTAAGTTTTTAGCGACGAAGGTTAATTTCGTCACTAAAGAACCTGGATTTTAAAAGATTTTTAGAAATGAAATTCATATTTCGTCACTATAGAGTACTTTTAGTGACGACATTTAATTTCGTCGCTAAAACATATAAGTGTAAAACTATTATTATTTTTAATGACGAATATTTTTCATCGCTAATTCTTCCTTACAGCAACGAAAATATTTTCGTTATTAATACTATCCACAACAATACCTATAATGACGAAATATTTCGTCACTAAAAATTTCAACTTTTAGCGACGAAAAATTTCGTCACTATAAATTAATTAAACTAGTGCCAAAGGTTCCCTCTGCTGGCTCCCATTTTTCATATCACAATAGGGACAAAATTTATTTTTCGTCGCTAAATGTTATAATTTTTTTCATTATTAGCAACGAAATTCATATTTCGTCGCTAAAATTATATTTTTAGCGACGAAAAATATTTCTTCACTAATTTTCGTCACTAAAAGTACATTTTGTTATATATATATATATATATATATATAACGTTTAAAAGCATCTCCTTATCAAATGAAGAATTTGTATCCTATTTCCGTTGTCTTTGTCACTGCTAGATAAAAGGACCTCACTTTTCTGGTTTCTTTATGCAACAATTATGCACATTTTGTCCTCTTTGTCCACAACATCAAAGTTAACCTTCACAAAAGGAGGAGATTAGGGAGGGAAGGGGGGAGTTCCCATCCACTGTTTAGCTTTAGTTTCATCTACAAATTCCCAAGAAAATAAATGGTTTAACTTGTGAAATTAAGGTCAAATGATCTAACACTTCCCCATATTGTCACTTTAGAAGCCTGTTTCTTGTTATCCATATAATATCACTATATATTCACAACTGTGAATAAGAGGTGAAGTTCCTCGCTTCCTCCCTAACTAGTTTTAACTTTGAAAAATTTTGTTTAGACCCACATGATATCCACACAAATAATTATATTTCACGACAGCTAAGCAATTATCAAATCTATAAGTAATATAAGAAAGTAGAAAAGCATGACACAAAATGTGGTGGGCAAGTGAAAAACCAAAGAAGAGCCTTTTTAATGTAAAAATCACAATGGGGACACAACCAGTCCCATAGAAAAATTCATTATAGGAAAGCCAGTTACAATGATCTATTTACAAGGCTTTTGTACAGTAATTAGAACTACTGTTGTAACCTCTATAGTCGCGTCACTTGCCTTCCTAGTACAATAGCTCAAGACCTTTAAAATCTTCCTATAAGTGGGTTTTTCATTGTTGAGGGCCTCTCTTGCTAGACCTTTCAAGGATCCTTAGATTTTGCAAGTGGCCCTAACCCAACTAGCAAAAATTTATGCTTCAGGTCTATTAAAAAACTCGAATAGTTGAGCCACACATAAAAGAATTACACCGTTCATGCCACGGCAGCAAAGATACCTAACATCTTATTTTATTTTATTTTTATAATAACCAATGTCCTGTTTGGTAATGATTCTAATGAAGATGCCTAATATCATCAATCACTTAATTTGAACTTAAATTCTTTATTTCAACTCTTTTTTTTTTTTTTTTTGAGTCTCTTTATTTCAACTCAGTTTCTCAAAACTATTTTTCCATTAAAAAAAAAAAAAACCAGAAGCAGTCACAATCTTGATGGAGCCTGAAAAACTTTGGTAGGGTCCTTGCCTACTAACTTACTGAAGTTTTGAGTCGTTTGACCTGGGTGGACGACAGCAATACCATAGCTATGGACATTGGAGATTGCCCATTGAGTGATTAATTGCTAGCTCGTCAAGGTAGTCTAGACCATATATCTCCAGTGTCCAGACAAATGGAGGATAGAATTATTATAGAGATGCACATTAGCCAGTGGACTTTTTGCATGATTGCATGTGCGATATAAAGAGCTGCCAATGGGCCCATCTCCATGGAATTATATACTAATTGCTAACCCCACACATGAAAAAGTTGAAGGAAAAACTATTTACATAGGATTTAGATTTATATAGGCTCTAGTTAGGTTAACTAATAAATTTTTTTATAATTAAATAAGAGATTTGAGTTTAATCTTTGTCTACATTAAAAATTAATTGGTACTTTAGTTTGATAATAATAAATACAATCATCAGACCAAAACAAATATCACAAATTCTAAGCAAAGCAACCATTAAAATAAATTATAAATGTAAAAATAATAATTTACCTCAAGTTAAAGGGCAAAAGACTTTTTTTATTATATATAAATAATGCAAAATTAATTTTTAGTTTGCTAAAAATTATGGTAAATAATTTATAAAATAAAGTCAAATAAATAATGAAATTGAATTTATTTTAAAAAAAATTCAAAATGTTAATAATAAATTTTAATCAAAATGGTAATTTAAATTTATTAAAATTTTGGTAATATAGATTCATCAATGGAGAATTACTTTATAATTTTGATGTATCTATAGTGCAATAAGGATGCTCATGAGTTTTTATTTTGAGAAAAATAATTAATTTATATTGGACTGGCAATGTAAAATTTACATTATAGACTAAACAAATGTGTACAACATTGTACACATATGTTTAGTCTATGATATAAATTTTATTAACGTGTTTAAATTATTTTCCTTCAATTACCCTTGTTTAATTTTTATTTATATATTAAAGTTGAGGGTATGTTTGGATTGAGGGAGGAAGGAGGGAGAGTGGAGTAAAGTTGGCTGAAAATAAGCTAATTTTGAGTGAAATATACTCTACTCCCCCCCAATTCCTCCTCAATCTAAACCGACCATAAGAGTTTTTTAGTTCAATTAACACAATATTGTATTTCTTATAGAAATGTCACAGTTCAAATCTAACTCCACCAACCATTGAATTATTTTTTAAATCCTTTATTAAAATTATATTAAAATTATTAAGAAAACTTTGGAATCCTACTAGAAATTTTTTTAAAAAAAAATCTCAAAGAGATTATATTAAGGAATATTAAACATTCTATTCATGTTAGACCACAGGGCCAATTCAGCAAAATATTGCCTAAAAGATTCTAATTAATTAACCAACTAAAAATATGCCTAATTTGATTACAACTCTAAAAAATACTTAAAATAAGGAAATAAATCCCATAGCTAAAATTCAATAAATCCTCCAAAAATGATTGACCCACACTTCATTGTTTTATTTCTTGACCAAATATCTTCTTAGAGAAATATAACACATCACAAACTGTTATGCAATAAATTTCTCTGAAATTTCTCTGAAGTAAATGACTATCAAAGTGATAAACTTTCTTTATAATCTTGTTGATAAAAAATAGTTACATGCATGTTTAGAATTTTTATTTTTTTGAGAAACATTCATGATTAGAGCTAAATACCCCAACGCGGTTGCCTCCATCAAAATTCTCTCTAGTCTCCACTTCTAAAGAAAACAATTAACCCCTGACTACTGAGAGGATCGACGTACCTGCATATGCCCTCTCATGAATCAGAAAGGAAAAAAAGTCAAAACCAAAAACTGAAAAAAAAAAAAATAAATAAATAAATAAAGAAGAAGAACAAAACAAAACAAAACAAAAAGCAATATGACAGCTACTTGAAAATAGAAATAAATTTTTCCTTACCCTTAAAATTTTACATGGAGACATTAGTTGGACATGGAGGGACAGATATATCAGTAATCCCTTCTAACATCAATACAACACTCTTCATGGAAGGACGAAGAATTGGTTCATCTTGAATGCACCATAATCCCACTTTAACCATATTCTCTAAGGTTCTTTTGTCTACTTCTTCACCACCCATAATCTTATCCAACTCTTTAGCAATAAAGCATTTATATACCCAAGTAGAAAGAACAGTTTCTTCAGGTCTTGATACATTGACCTCCATATTCTTTCTGCAACATACGATCTCCAAAAGCACTATTCCATAACTATAAACATCTGCCTTTACTGATATTGGGATGCTCTTTTGCCACTCAGGTGCTATATACCCTCTAGTCCCTCTAACCAATGTGAAGGTTCTTGTTTGATCTGGCATTAATAATTTTGCCAAGCCAAAGTCAGAAATTTTAGCGGTCAAAAAATTATCCATCAAAATATTTTGAGGCTTTATATCACAATGAATAATAGGGGCCTTACACTCTTCATGTAAATAGAGAATCCCTCTTGCAACATCCAATGCTATATTTAATCTTTCATCCCAGTCTGGACGCCTTATACCTTTAAAAAGAAGATCGGCAAGGGAGCCATTGCTCATATATTCATAGACAAGTAACCTCTTAGAGCCCTCAACACAATAACCCAACAATTGAACCAAATTTTTGTGGCGAGTTCTCCCTATTACTCGCATCTCTGCACGAAACTCTCTTTCACCATCTTCCACCAATTTCTCTAGTCTCTTCACAGCAACAAGTTTCTTACTTTTGTACAAAGCCCCTTTGTACACCGTTCCAAAAGAACCCTTACCCAACTCATGTTTGAATCCATTTGTAGCTCTTTTGAGCTCATCATATGAAAACAAATTTAAAGTGAGCCCTTTAGTCAAGACCAGTGTTTCACTTTCTTTCAGTCTTTTATACCTTAGAGCTCGAATTTTGAACGTGTAACGGCCAGAAATTCCGAGGGCGAGACAGGAGAATGTTGTAAAAGATAAAATTAAAACAAAAATTTGCCTTTTAACCTTTTTGGTTGTCACATGATGAAGGGGAGGCTTCTTTGGGATGGAAGAAGTTTTATTCCAGCTTTCAGTGCTCCTGCCCACCTTGAAAAAAGCTACGCTATTTGTAACCCCTCTAACATATCTCAGTGGAAGCTTTTGTCTCTGGCAATATAAATCCTTGAACAATGCTGCATCACAATTGCAATCTTCCAAGCAAGAATTGCTGCATTCTTCCTTTGTTGACATGGGTACATATGCGTAAGGATTATCTTGCCAGAACATATTCTCCTTGGGATACATGTAATAATTTGCAACATGATCTTTGTGGCCACCTCCACACCCTACTTCCGAATAGTTTCTCTCACAGCCGAGAGATTCGAGATTCGGATCAACAAACTGTGTTCCAGGAAGACAAGCACAGTACGGTTTGTAATCATTGAGTGTGCAAAAGCTGTTGAAGCCACAAAAACCTTTCACTTCACAAAGATCCTCGTCCTTCAATGCTGGCCACAAAAGTTTTGGTGATGATGAGTTTTGTTTGCCTACTTTGTCAAAGGTATGGGAGTACAACCGGAAAATTCCATCAACAACAAGAGTTGCACGATAAATGGTGTTGGTGTTATTGTCGGCCAATGGTGATTTCAAAACTTTAACTCTTTCCATACTAGTGCTATTGATGATTTCTAGAACACCTGAATAATTGAGATAAAGGCGAAACTTGAAGCTTTTGGAACTAGTGTCAGAGCTCCAATAAGCTTCACTTTCATCGTCGATAGTGTTTACCGGGTATAGAACCAAGTTTCCATCATCCTGCATCTTCATACGATACCGTCCAGTTGAGTGATTAGTCTCTGATGAACTAGAGAACAATTGAGCACCAGAGGACAAAATCTGCCCTCCCAAAATTGTATCAGTGGGATGGCTGAAACTCTCCCAAATGATTGAATCATTTTTGTTGTAGAGAACAAAATTGCCATTGTCAAGCATACAGGCAGAAGAAGCTGACTCTGTTGCTTCACTGCTGATAAGCTTCTCTACTCCTTGCTCATCAGCTCTCAAATGAAGCTTACCATCCCTTGTCAAATCTAGTGTCGAGTTTGAGGTGACCGGAGAATCATCGCGGTTTGCTGTCCACACAACCGTTTTATTATTGTCTGTACCCATCAACCAGATTCCAACCATAAAACCATTGCCTTGTGGATAGAATCCAAATGCGAATTGGCCAGAAAAGGAAAGCCAAAAGGTGGGGAAAGTTGTGGGATTAAGTGAAGAGCCCAGGCTTATTCTTTGGTTACATTGCTTTTGTTGAGGTTGAGCTCCTCCAAATGTAAGGGACATAATAGAGAGTAGAAAGAAAACAGTAAATATGGAAGCCATGAGAGAAGGATGAGAAAGGTATTAGGACATGACAACATGCATATACTTTTTATATTGAGAACTGATGAACAACTAGCTGGCAATTGCTGGCGCTTTTACTAGATTTTAGGAGAGAATTTAGGGGGATTTTCAGGAAAAAAAAAAATCGTGCATCGCGGGCAACTGGTCAACAAAATCGGTTCTTTGTCAAGTGTCAACAAATAAAATTAGTCATGGCAGCTTTAACACGTTAACGTACAATAAAGTTCGAAGTCACGTAACTCACGTTCATGCAAACCACAATGTTTTACTCTTTTTTTTTTTTTTTGAAAACGAAGTTTTACTAATTTTTTTAAGGATAGTTATATGTTTGCATTGTCCATTTCTCCTAATAACCTAAATTTTAGGTTGTATATTAAAAATTATATAAATACTAGCCTCATTATATGATGAGGTTTTTTTTTTTTTTTTTTTTTTCTTAGTATAGTGTTATAATTTTCCGCTTATCTAAAATTTTGGATTATAATCACTACAAAAAAATGGGGCTATCCCAGCGTTTTTAAAACCGCTGGGATAGCCCCAAAAAGCGCTGGGATAGGGTAAAAATTCCTATCCCGGCGTTTTTTTTCCCGACGCTTCAAACCGCCGCGCAGTGATAGTCGGTATAGGGTCGCTGGACCTGTACCAGCGCTTTTCAAAAGCGCCGGAAAAGGAGAAGCCCTATACCAGCGCTTTTTAAAGCGCTGGTATAGGCCTTTTAAATTATATTCATTTAAAACCTATTCCAGCGCTTTTTAAAGCGCTGGAATAGGTAATGCCTATGCCAGCGCTTTCAAAAGCGCCGTACAGGTCTTGAATGAATATAATTTAAAAGACCTATACCCGCGCTTTTGAAAACGCCGGCATAGGCAGCACCTATTCCGGCGTTCTTCAAAAACGCCTGCATATCTTCAATGAATATAATTAAAAAGACCCTATTGCAGCGCTTTTCAAAGCGCTGCTATAGGGCCTTTTTAAAAAAAAATTTTAATTTTATAGCACCTGAAATGTACCTACAATACATATTTTATAAAACCTGTAATGAACCACAATTCATATTTTCCAATAGCAAATACAATACCACATTAAACCAACAAACTAAATATATTTAATTACACCATATCAATAATTACATCCCAAATGTCTAGAATGTTATACACAAAATAATACATTCCAAGTGTCTAGAATGTTATGAGGTGCACCTACACTACAATTTCACCATTGCACATTGAGTTTAAAAAACAAAAAACACTCCTAATAGAAAATACTCCACCTTTTCTCTCCATTTCTCTCCATGCAAGCCACCCGCTTACTCCCAAACAACAACCCACCACTACTATATGTATTTACTTAGACAAAATATGAGAAATTGACAACAAATTGAACAACAACCTCACAAACCATAACCAATAACCCCATAAGGTTCAATATACGGCATTGCATATTTGTCAATATCAACCTCACAAACCATAACTAATAACCCCATAATCACATATATCTTTACAATAAGCCCATCATCGTCTTAGTAGCTCCTAAAATTTCTATTGATGAATCACAAACTGAATCATTTAAATGACTTACCATTTGTTAAGAACAGAAAGGGTACCTTCAAAGCACCTGCAATGGAAATCAACCGAGTTAGATACAACAACAGAATAAAAAGAAACATTATTCATTAAGACTGGCAACCATAATAGCATAATTACCATTCCCAAAACCAGAAACTAAAACATTCTTTGTATAACCATCCTTCCTTACTCTTTCACAGTTCTCATTTCACAACAATTTCAGCATAGGTAAGTTTAATTTCCCAAATTTTTCAAAACACACACACACACACACACACACACACAAAACACTAAACATGTGTCATGAATTCTATTTTCCCCTCCTTTTCTACTCAATTTTCCCAGCAACCAAACAAAGTTAGTTCTATAGAAAATTCACAATTCACTTAAACACACGCATAGAGTCAAAAAGGTTTAAAAGGGAGGATGAAATGTTTGAGAAAGTGTAACAATAAGTTAAGAAAATTAATAAGAAAAAAAATAGTTAAAAGCGGGAAAGATAGAGTTGGAAGTAAGTAGATGATTTGCATAGATAAATACAATACAATGCAGTAATGCACCAACTAACTTAATGTGATTTTCAAAATAATAAATTTGGGATTACCTGAATGTCCCTGGCCCAATCTATAGGATCACTGACAACAATATAAAGACAAGTGGATAAGATTAGGTGATGTAGAGGTACCACACCCCTCAAGCAGCCTATTTGAGAGGGGCAGCTAAGTGGGTATGTCACCTCCCCCCCACCCCACTTGTCAAAATACCCCCACTCCCTTTGGAAAATTCAAGTACAAAAATTCCCTTCTCTTTTTTTAGGCATTTCTCCCTCTCTCTTTCCCCTTTACAAAACCCCTCTAAAACTGAAACTCCAACCCCTTTTCCTCCACTTTTCCACTATCAAGAACCCATAGGAAGCTTCTAATGCCCTTTGTAAATGTGAGATGGTGTAATTTCTTTCATAGCCACACCATCCTCATTTTTATGTTGTACATGAATACTTAAACAATAGCTACCAATATAACTCATTGATGGAAGGAGTGTTAAAAAAAATCTAAAATTTAAATTGAAGGAGTCCCTAGTCTAGCCTAAAAGAAGGTTGGGTTCTCCTTCAAAGAGTTTTCTATAACGAAACAAGAAATATTGTTATCCAAGTTTGCATTACAACCCAAAAGAACTATTCCAATCACAATATAAGGTTTTTATAGTTGTTTATAAGGCCATACAACGATGGGATACTTGGTTGGCTTTGATACCATTAAGGGGGAGTTTGAATCCACACGTGAATGGAAATGTTAGAATTATAGTTAAATGATTAAATTCACCAATTCCTAACAACTTAAGTTTTTGAGACAAGTGGTAATTTAACAAGAATGACTGCAAAGGAGCACGCAGTCACTGTTGCTCAGCTAAAGCTACAAACAAGCAAAACATGCCTCCATCCAAAATAATAAAATAAAATAAAATAAGCATCTCCCAGCTGTCATAAACCATCATGCATGCTTGCTACAACAAATTACAAAATACCAAGGGCTACAGTTATCATCAGTTAAACAAAACTTAGGGGGATAAAGAAGAATCTACCTAAACCAATACAACATTGAGTTTGTTGACATACAATCGTTCAATTCGAAAAGAGGCCTCATTACTAGAAAGCTGTGCAAGAAAAATTAAAAGGTAAGAATAAATATAGTTGTGAAAGCATGTGATGCCAACAGAAAAGACACAAACTAACAAAACTCCTCTCCCCGGGGGAGAAAAATATCACTATATGAGCCGCACTTTTTGCACAATGACATCAGATATGTAATTTTACATTACATCTCGCTATTCCACAGGCAATGCATTCCACCGATACTTAATAACCCTTTCTAGGACCTGGAATAGAAGCACAAAAATACATACTTTGATCAGCATTCAGAATAATAATTGCAAATTCGAAGAAATATTCTAACACCCTTTCGAACAGAAATTCAAGAGGAAATATTCTCTCTCAAGTAGAATGTAGTAGTTTTTCAGAAACAAAAACTAAAACCATTATTTGTCCAGTTAAATGCATATGCAACAAATTAAAAACATCGATTCAATTGTGCCAAGAGTCACTAAGTAGATGATATGAAGACACAGAAGTGATCCTAGAATCATCAACATCAACAATTAAGCCTGTATAGGCTCTACAAAAACTTTATATGAGATCTTATTTCCCCATGTGGGCTTGCAAGACCAATCTGTACATGTGTCAAAAGGCCTTTTGGCCAAGAGAAGAGTCAAAGATCTTGAGTCCAAGGCTAACATTTTGAACATCTAAGATGCCTTTTTTAAGTATTTTTATCATGCACAAGGACTGTGTAATCTTTTTGGATTTAGGCAAGCCTATGAGCTATTTCATTTAGCTGCATACACTATATGTGAAATTCAAATGCATAAATCTGATAGACCTAATAGCAATTTATTTCCAAGCAAATGGCATACATTATTTTCCATGAAGCTTGACCCATCAAATAAATTTACAGGTAGATACAAACACACATTACTGATATTGATCCTTGACCCCATCCCCACGCCTTTATTTATGAGGAGAGGTGCCATTTGGTCCAAGGCCCATATGTCACATCACACAGAAAAATTATAAGATAAAGTTTTACAAAACTACCAACATATCTAAGAAAAATATTGATGAAGCACTAATCCATGTGCATAAGGAATCCATTGATAGGTTTTGGAAAGATTGAACACAGATGCAACAACAAATTGAAGAATAGAAAAATGAAAGATTAAAAAATACCTAGACACCTAGTGTTGGTTAAAGTTAAAACCAGACCATTGAAAAATTTCCATGAGATATTTCATTAATCAATTAAACTGTATAATAAAACTGAACCCGTGGTTCCTTAAATAGAGTTGCAATATTCTTATCCTTTTAGGAATAGTAAATAATTGTACTACCCTATTAAGAAAAGGAATTAAACTCCTAAGCCAAATAGGTAAAGAAAATAAACCAATTAAATAAATAAATCCTAAACATTAAATTAATCGAGCTTAGGTCTTAAGGCCTAATTAGTAGCAAGCTCCATCCATAATGCTGCAGGTGGAGTCGTCTACTCGCTCTTTTTTTAATAGATACGAAGGAATTTCAACCCTATGGCATCCTGTAGACAAACTTTCAAAGAAGTTTATATAATAGGGGGGAAATGTCAACTTTTATTAAACATAGAAGTTAAATTATGCAGCCAAGTTTAGTAGGCATTGCGCTATTGGGCTATTTCTCTGGGATGGGTTAGCATATGTGGATATTCCACTAAAAGTTCCACCATTCCAAAGATGATTAACATGTGGCAGTGGCCTACACTGCTTTTTTTTAACTCCGAATTCAAAGGTGATAATTGATGGTAATTGCATGGTGCGTGCAATAGCCCTAACCATATTGATCCAAACCCTAAATCAAAACCTACCTAAGCAGTTTTACCATAGTTTTTATAGAGTTAGAGGACAAGGGCTGAAATTTAAGTCTTAAGTTAAAATAAAATCTTGTATAAATAAAACAAAATAAAAGTAAAAAACTTAACAAGACTAGTATTACAAAATTTGAAATCAAGTAAAAAATTGAAACTTGGAAATATATCTTACTTCTCAGTGATTGCAAAGGAGGAGACTTGCTTGCCGCTGTAAGCAACTACAATATAGGCTCATTTTATTCTAGATCTTTTGGAAATATTGAAAAAGAATTCCAGACTATGATATAAAAATTCCAAGCATATTTAATTAAAACCAAACACAAATACCAGCACCATTCTAACGCAGTCATTAATAAAACAAAGCCACCGCCATTTCGAAGTATATCAATATTATCTTCAAGATAATTCATATAACATCACCCATGGGCTTTGTTTTTTTTAGTCAGAAGCTTGAGATGTGTATGCATGAAGCAACACACATAAATTTAAGGTAGCCAGTATTGTCAAGGAGTAAAATACTGTGCTCATTTTATGGATTTCATATTGCCGATTAGTTTAATTAATATACTTAAATCATACCTACTGACCAAGGTTTGGCTTCAAATTGTGTGAAAAACAAAATAAGAAATGGGTGTCATAAAGCATGCAAGTATATATTATTTCCTCATTGGCTTGATGTGCCAGAGGTTGGAAATAAAATAGGCAAACACTAGTGAAATTAATTGAGCTTAACCAACTTTGTATAGCAAGTGACAACTTTATTTACTCGTTTGGTATGAGAAAAAGACATGGATTAATAAATTAAAACTGTGTGGTAGCTTCGTATTGCATTAATAGTTAATAAAAAGGCTGATTCTAGCGTAGGAGTTTTCAAACATCTAAATTTTAAGAAATTAAACAAATTGACACCTGTGGTTGTGACAGAAGCATAAATAAGTATATAAATATAAAATTAGTAATTATAAGAAGTGTGTGATAGTGGGGAATTTATGCTAGGATGAGCCAACAGAGTTTGGGTAGAGTCATCTAAACGTTGAATAGGTAAACATATTGTACAAGTATTAAAGAAGAGACTAACCAGTGCGGCAGTGCCTGTTGGCGTTTGGTACATGTCAAAAAAGCATCTCTTCCAAATTGGAAAAAAAAAAAAGGGCAAATCACTAACCAAAAAAAAAAACCTTGGGATGGCGGCGACACCAAGCTGACGGGGTTTCCAAGCTCCAGTGACGAATCCGGTGAGTTGTGTGTGCGATCGGGTGGTGGAGTGATCGGAATAGATTAATCTAGAAACGAGCAGAGAGAGAGAGAGAGGTTTGCTTGTGAGAAATGAGAAAATAATGAGGCGGCTGAAGTGAGAAATGTAGAGATTAGGGTTTTTTTTTTTTTTTTTTAAGTTATTGTATAAAACGACGTAGTTTTATGTTATAAAGAGAGAGAAAAAAAATTAAATGTGTTTATTAGGGTTCGAACTTGGGCAACATATTACTCCACGCTTAGCTTACCACTAAACTACTAGTACTCTTCTTTAAGCATTTTATACATAATAATATTTAATACATATCGAGTTTTTTTTTGGAGATATTGTTCATTATTAAAAATAATTGATGTTTTAAAAAGTAATACATAAATAAATAAATTATAAAAAAAACTTCAAAAAAAATTGTTGACAAAGACACCCCTCAAACCAAAAAAAAAGAAAAGAAAAGAAAAAAGAGATGATAATAAGTAATTTATAGTGTGTTTTTTTCCTCAAAATACTTTGGTAGATTATTTTTTATTTTGATAATTCAATTGTTACAACAAACTAAAGGAGAGATTTAAATTATAATTCTCCTCATAAAAGAGACTAATTAATATCACCAAATTATGAAAAATTATTAAGTGTTCTCTAAATAAAACGACTTTGTGCTCTCTTATTTTACATTAGTAAAAATAATTATTACATAAAAATAAGAAATACCATATGAATATATCACTATATTCTTAAAATATTGAATAATCACTATTAAATTATAATTCTCCTCGTAAAAGAGACTAATTAATATCACCAAATTATGAAACTCATTTACTCATTAAAACCCATTTAACTAATTGCTTCTAACCCAAACCATCAACAAAGATGGAAACCCCATAAAAAATTATCACTTCACTCACACCCATATTTGCCAAAGTCATTTAAAATGCAAAGAATAAATTCCAAAAATCAACTCATATCAACATATGCAACAACAAGACCCATATAGTTGATCTAGCAAACCAACCTTCAAATACCCATTAGCAAACTAATCAACCAAAACTTTTTATCAAAGCAAAAACTCTTTAAATGATATGAAATTTTCGGATTTTAACAAAGCCATTGGTACCCAAATCATCTTAACCCTCTAATCTAACATTATTCACCAAAACCCATCAAGTATTTACTATAATAATCATTGAATAGCAAAACCCAAAGCAAAAACTCTTCAAATGATATGAAATTTTCGGATTTTAACAAAGCCATTGGTACCCAAATCATCTTAACCCTCTAATCTAACATTATTCACCAAAACCCATCAAGTATTTACTATAATAATCATTGAATAGCAAAACCCAAAGGATTTCATAAAAGAAATTGAGCAAAAAGCTTAGATTTTTACCTTAAAATCTTGTTGGGAAAAGCCACAAATGAAGGAGTATATGGAGGCTAGAGGGATGATCTAACGGTGACTATTTATGATAGATGAAGAGGGAGTAAGATTTGGGTGAGAGGAAGGGAGAGGCTGCAGCACAAGAAAAACAAGAGAGAGAGAGAGAGAGAAAGAGAGAGACCAACATGAAAATGAGGAAGAAAAGGGTGGGTTAGAGGGAAAGGTCTGAAGGAAAGAAGTGGGAGACCAAAAATGAGAGGCCAAAGTGGTGCCAAGCTAAAAAATATAAGAGGGAAGTCTGAAATTTTTTCAAAGGGTACGAAGGACCTATTGCGGCGTTTTTTTGTTCTATCCTATCCCAGCGCTTTTGAAGCGCCGGAATAGGGTTACCCTATTCCAGCGCTTCAAAAAGCGCTGGTATAGGCCTCTTTCCATTCCCTTATGGAGTAATCCTATCCCAGCGCTTTTTGAAGTGCTAGAATAAGGTGACCCTATTTTAGCACTTCGAAAAGCGCTGGGATAGACCTCTTTCCATTTCCTTATGGAGTGATCCTATCCCAGCGCTTTTTGAAGCGCTGGAATAGGGTCACCCTATTCTAGCGTTTTTCAAGCGCTGGGATAGGATAGTTTAAAAAATTAAATTAATTAAAAAAAAAGATTACCCTAACCTATAGCGGCGGTTATAAAACGCCGCAATAATGGCATCCTATACCGCATTTTTAAAAACCGCCGCTATAGGTCTCCTATTGCGGCCGATTTATAAAGCGCCGGTTTTGAGTCGCCGTAATAGGGTTTCCTATACCAGCGCTTTTAAAAAGCGCTGGTATAGACTTATCTATTACGGCGTTTTTTAAAAGCGCTGGGAAAAAAACGCTGGGACAGAACGATTTTTTTGTAGTGAATACTAAACCCAAAAAAAAAAAATTGCCATTTAACGATGTCATCTTTTTTTCTTTTTTTTTTCGTTCTTGTTGCTAGTGAAAAATTAGCAAGATCTTTGAAACTCTTGGCCCTCTTAGCTTGAAATGGTGTTTCAACAAAATCACAGATTCAACAAAAACTAATATACTAATTAAAAAAGCAAACAAATAAAGAGAATGTAACAAAAATAAAATAGGCCTACCAAAAATCATTATGAACCAACTATGGAACCCTTATCTTCATTGTGGGAGAGCACCAATTTGCTTTGTGCGGGCGGAATTCTTTTCAAAATTGAATAGTATTAAAAGAAAAGAAGTGCGTGTGTATATTGGTGTAGTTCTAAATTCCGTAAATTTTTTGATGAAATTGATTTGAATTTCAATTGAAACATGGGGTTTAAATTAGGATATGTAGTATAGTAATGGTTTTATAGTATGAGTTTTTTTTTTTTCAATTTCAAAATAAAGAAAATGATATTTGAGAAGGTAAAACAAAACAAAAATGTGAGATTAGGGATTAAGAAAACTGGAAATTCAAAAAAACAAAACACACACACACAAATGAGATTAGGAATTAAAGAAACCAGAAATTCAAAAAAAATAATAGAAAAATTAAATAACAGAAACTAATTAGTCTTGATAAAGTATAAAAAAAAAAAGGGGGAGGAAAAGAAAAAAAAAAAAGAAAAAAAAAGGTAGAACATGGTCTTGAAGGAAATATACAAAGTAGACTAGGAATTTTTTTTTTTTGATAAGTTTATTTTGAAGATATGAGTTAGTAGAAGAATGTCCTATTTTGTAAACAGTGTTTTATGAAAAGTTAGAGATATTTTTTTACCGGCTTGTCTCCAAATTTTGTCCCTGTTAAACCTAGGGAGTAGGGGTATTTTTGAACTAGATAAAAATCTAGTCCAAAGAGAAAAATTATATTATAGATAATATAAAATATTGAACATTTGTTTTTAGAGAAATAGAATACTGTCCATATTTGTTTAGTTATTATATAAATCTTATATTGCTAATACAATATAATCTAATAATTTTATTCTTTTTATTAATTAATTGCTATATTTTTTCAAATAATTGCATTTTTTCATTCTTTTTTTCTCAATAGATTAGGAAAAAAATAAAAGCTAAAATAAATAATGATAATAATTCAAGGGATACTATAATTTTCATAATCTTTTTGTTACATGGCAAATTGTAATATAAGTTAATGACTAACACCACATCTATTAGAATTTGTAAGTGCCACGGATGAGCTGATGTAATACAATGAATTTGTAGATGCGGAAACTTGAATCAAATAACCTAGCACAGTTGAAGAAGAAGAAAAAGACAAGAAACAATAAAGAATACTAGTCCTCGGCCAAGGTCCGAGGACAAATACTTATACTAGATTGATCTCAAGAAAGATTTGTTACAACATTTCTCTTTCCCTAGGATTTTTCCTGAACCTCTCTTTTAGGAAGATCTCTTATATTATATAGCCTCTTTCAATTGATTTTTGCACTCTATTTGTTGATCATGGAGGCTACTACTCGAGTGCTTATCCCATCAGACGCCTTCCCAAATCTTTTGTGAGTTGCGGCAACCAAGACAACACTGTTTAGGAGTCTTCTGAACATAAATGCGGCCAGGGGTTTTGGTGGGGTGCATTAAATGTGGTGGCAGCTACCATCCCTTCAAAAGCGTCAGGACTAACCCCTTCTTTGAAGCTATTCCCCTACAGTATGACCTCCTCTAGTTGTGTGCCATTGACGTGGCTCGCCTCCCCGGCCTTGCCGTCCGAAGGTATGGTCCTCTCAGAACTGTATCAACCTTCTCAACTTCGGGTATGACACGTTGCACTATTACCTTATTAAATTTTTGTGTCCTACAACAACCCCTCAAAACTCCATTTTTTCCCTCTTGTCCGAGGAGAAAAATGGGGTTTTGATCTTGGGTGATTGGCTCCACACACTTCTTTGATTTTTCCATGTGAGAACATCACTTCGTATGCCCTGTAACCGTTCCTAACACTTCGGAGTTCGTAATGTCTCATTAAATGCTCCATACGACGCCTTGTCTCCCACATCCTATAGTGAGATGGAGATCCTACGATCGATGTTTTTCCTCGAAATTTTGGCAGGGTAACTCCCGCCCAACTCTACCTCCTATATAAGGCTCCTGGAGGACTTATTTCTCCCATTTTCCAAATTTTCAAACTTTCAAAAAGCTCCTGAGGTGACTCTAGTTATTATTTTCGTAAGTTCCCTATTTATCCCAGTCTTATTCTTAGGTTCTTTTCTCCTTGGCCAATTTTCTCGGCCTTCTGTTTTCTATTTCTTTCTTCAATCTAGTTCTTTCCCTCAACCTTAGCTTGCTTAGATGGGTAAGTTTGCTCACCTAGTAGATACCCCCGCAGGCATGGAGGGGTTTAGGGCCATGTACCATATTCCCCAAGGTGTCTCATTGCAGTATTGCCCTCTGGGTGGTTGGCACACCCTCAAAGGGGAGGGGGAGGGGCAGGGGGAGGTTTATCCCAATGATCGCTTTCATAGAAGCAGGAATGAGGCTTCCTATAGGTAGAGTGACCAAGGACTACTTGATCACCCATAGGATCTGCCTTCATCAATGCGCGCCCAACCTGTTTAGAGTATTAGGTAGTGTAGACGCTTTCAACGAGCAAATGGGGTTAGGCCTCACCTGGCATGACGTTGTCTGGATATACGAGTGCCATCTTCTTCCAGACTTTGGCTATTATCTTAAGTATAGGTCTTCCAAAGTTAGGCTTATTTCCTGTCTCCCCAAATCAAACAAGGGCATGAAAGATGACTTTCTGATTGTCTTGGATGAATGGCACAACGATTTTCATTGCCCAACCTAGGAGGGAGCACCAAGTGGGGTACCCTAGGTTTAGGCCTTTTAGCCTAGGAATCATTTTTATAGTTTGCTTTTTTCTTCATTTCTTTAGTAGTTTGTTTCCTTCTGACCAATGATTCGCCTTTCTAATAGTGGTTTTGCTTTTCAGATTTTTTCGTAGATAAAAGATTCTTGGCCCCTAACCTTAACTTTGTCAACGTGCCAGATCTCAACAAAGTGCTGAGATCCGAGGTGTTTGTGAGCGAGGACAGACAACTGAGAGCTGTTCATCTCATCCTTGATTTTAAACCCTTTTCCAATAAGTTTCAGGATGTGGGCAACGCAGTCAGAGAAAATGATTCTCGGCTGGCTCAGATTGACGTTTCAGTGCTTGGATTCCTAGCCCCAGAAGGTATCGTGGGATCGAGTTGCCCTCCCATCGTTCTCCCCGTGAAGAGGCGGTCTGAGAGAAGAAACAGCTTCCTCACGACTGTCGCTTAAGGAGGAGATGAACCAATTTTAGCTTGAGGAAGAGAGGGAGGAGTAGGGAGAGCTTGTGATTAAGGTCTCAGATTCGGAAGGCAAACTTGACAAATCTTCAAGAGTTTGTTCCCGCGGGTTTGTCGTTACGCATATAACCAGTAATTTAGAAGAAGAAGAAGAAAAGATGCCATTATAGAGGAAGAAGAGGACAAGCCTCCGTGACCTCCTCACGGGCAGGTCCAAGGGGTCAGCGACTAAGGATGCCTCGGGCTCTCAGCATCCTCCTCCTCCTCCTCTTCCTCCTTCAGTTTCCCCCTTCACGCCTGCCAATTTGAGGAAGAAAAAGAAGGACAAGGAGGTAGTCGAAGAGGGGGTGCTGGTCCTTTACAACGAGAGGGTGCCCCTGAAGGTGCCAAAGATGGCCAAAGGAAAGCAAAGGGCCTCCTCGACCAGGAGTAAGGAGGCTGAGCATGTGGCCAAGGTACGCCTTCTGAACTCGGCGTGAAATCCTCAACTAGAGCTAGATGGGGCTACCATACCATGGAATTCCTCCATTAGGGAGTTCTAGAGGGAGAACGCCCAATACTTTGCAAATGCCTTAAAGCAGGTCCTCCTATTGCCGAAGGACATGACTGCTCTGAAAAACCTGAAGCAGCAGGACCTCTTTCTGTCCCTAAAAAGGGACTTGGCATTGGTAAGTCTTTTGACACATCTTACTGACTTCATGCTAGGTTATTTTCTTCTTCTTATCCAATTAGGTATTCTTTTTGTCATTTTGCACAGGCAATCTAGGAGGTATTCATGGCCAAAGAGTAGGTGAAAGATGCCCAGTCCGAGGTTAGACTTGTAGACAACCTTCACACAAAGACCAGCAAGTCCTTGGCCACAGCCGAGAATAAGAATAAGGAGCTTGCTTTGAAGCTGGCTACTGGGATAGGGAGAGGAGGAGTGCTAAGGTTGGCCTCAAGAATGCTCAGACGCAAGCCGAAGAGCAACGTAAAAAGCTCCACTACATGGAGATATAGCTGATCACAGCCAACCAATAGGTTACGAATTTGAAGGTAGAGTTGGAGAAAGCTAAAGAGGCTGCTCGAGCTGCTCAAGAAGCTGCGGATGCTTCAGAGCAGAAGTTCTACGACCTTAGAGCGAAGGAGACCGAGGTCCACCCGGCTAATGAGTTGGTTGGGGTCTGCAGGGATTATTGCCTCGAGGTGTGGACCGAGGCATTGAACTTAACTGGAGTTCCCGCTGCCTTGGAGTGGAGGAGGAAGACCTCTGAGAAGCTCTTGAAGCGTCTCTAGCCCTTGAGGTAGATGCTGCCTTACAACAACTGGAGCAACCTCTAATCACCCAGGCCTTTCTTCGCCCCTTGGAGGCCTCCAAAGGGCCTGTCAAGGCTGGTGACCAAGGCCAGGGGGTGGAGGTGGCCAGGGCAAGAAGGTTGCCCAAGGTAGAGCTCAACCAAAGGCTAATGGCAAAGGGGTCACCTAAGCTAAATCTTTATTGAAGACCAAAGCAAGGGAACTACTTCCAAGACAAAGGAGTCCGAGCCGGCCAAGCCTCAGGCTAAAGACCAGGAAATAGAGGCCACCTCTGGCAAGTCTGTTGATCCTCTTGTCCCCCAACCAGCTAGCAAAAAAGATCCTACTCCTCTAGCCCAGACTTAGCTAGGACCTTTATTTTCTTTTTTTTAAATGTATTTTATGTTTTTTTTTTTTTGTGTGGCAATTTGCCTTGGTTTACAATGTACTTTTCCTTTTTCATTAATAAAAAGATGTTAACTTTTGCTTTATGACATGTGAATCTTTACTTTGATTAATGTAGAAATTGTCCTATTTCTTGCTGAGAAGTTAGACTAATGATGCTTCCAAGGGTGAAAACCCATACTAACGGTAATGAACTGTTGTTAATCCAAGTAAATTAAGCCCATGCAAATAGTGAGAAAAATGACTATGTGCTAGTACTAGAAATTGTATAATTGGTAGAAGTGTTTAAGTCCTTAGAGATGAACAAAACACTTAGTAGAAAGGGTGCTTAAGGTCTCTCATTTCAGGAGTACCTCATGAACGCACTTTCAGAACCTTTAACCAAAACCCAGGGTGACTTCACCATTTGGGTGTTGCTACATAAGTCCCTGTTTTCCTTTGATGATGCATATGTCAAGGTCTCATCCTTGGTGAAATTGCGAGGCATTAATTTACCCAAGACATGTGGTCCGAGGGATTAGGCATGACTATGGTTCTGTTTAACCTTTAGAGATATGTGAGGCGCTAATTTACCCAAGGCATGGGTCCGAGGGACCAGGCATGACCATGGTTCTTTTTAACCTTTAGAGATATGTGAGGTGTTAATTTACCCAAGGCATGGGTTCCAAGGACCAAACATGGCCATGGTTCTGTTTAACCCTTAGGTGCAATGACCTAGGAATAACAAATAAGATGCGCTTGTATTAATAATAATATATTTTCAAGTTATTTACATTCCAGGGTCGTAGTATAGTGTTTCCATCTAAATCCTCTAGTATAAATGCAGCTATGCCCGCTACTGAGGTGATGCGATAAAGGTCTTCCTAATTTGGCCCCAATTTGCCCCAGGAAGGGTTTTTCGTATTGCCGACCACTTTCCTAAGGACAAGGTCCCCTAGCACGACTTTCTGAGACTTCACCTTTTTATCGTATCTAGGCCTCAACTTATGTTGGTAGTGGGCCAGTTTTATCGTTGCCATCTCTCTTTTCTCCTCGGCCTAGTCCAAACTTGCACATAACTTACTATCATTGTTATGTTCTTCAAACTGATCTGTTCGCATCATCAAGAATTCTGTTTGCACAAGTATAACTGCCTTCACTCCATACATCATGGAGAAGGGGGTTTCCCCGGTTGATCTTCTAGAGGTAGTTCTTTATGACCATAGTACATGGGGTAACTCGTCTACCCACTTCCCTTTCACCTCATACAATCTTTTCTTCAGACCATTAAGGATCACCTTATTGGTGGCCTCAGCCTACCCGTTTCCTTGTGGGTATCCAAGGGTAGAGCAGTTGTTCCTGATTCCAAGTTCACTACAATATCTCCTAAAACCCTTGCTGTCAAATTGTGTTCCATTGTCAGGTATGAGGGCGTAAGGTACATCGAACTGTGTGGAAATGTTTTTCCATACGAATCTCTTCACGTCTTAGTCTTGGATATTAGCCAACGGCTCGACCTTTACCCATTTCGTGAAATAATCTGTCCCAACGAGTAACCATTTTCGATTTGCAGTAGCCAAAGGAATGGGCCCATGATGTCTAGACCCCATTAAGCGAAAGGTCACAGGCTAGAGAGTGGGTTCAGAATCCCTTCAGGTTGGTAGATGTTTGGGGCATACCTCTGGCATTGATCACATTTACTCGCGTAATCCCTAGCGAAATTCTGCATATCGGGCCATCAATACCCTTAGGTAAGGGCTCTGCGTTCCAAAGATCTTCCACCTGTGTGGCTCCCACAAATCCCTTTATGTAACTCTTCCAACAACAGCTTCATTGCCTCTGGGTGTACGCATAACAGATATGGCCTAAAAAAAGACCGTCGATACAATTTTGCTCTTAAGATAGCCAATATTACGGGGCGCACCTTTGGATCTTCACGGCCTCTGCCTTATCTTTTGGTAGGTCTCCACTCCTTAGGAATGCTACTATAGGGTCCATCTAGCTAAGTCCAGCTCGGATGGCATGCACCATGGTCGGGCGTTGGTCCTTCCACCTCGGTCTGTCTAACTCTTCTACTATGATTAACCGTGGCAGAGCACCATCGGATATTGTTGCTAGTGTAGCTAGTAAATCAGCTTGGGAATTTCTACACCGTGGTACTTGCTTCAAGGTAAACTTCTGAAAATATGCCTAGAGTTGCTTTATCTTGCCCAAATAGGCTTGCATCCTTGCATCCTTGGCCTCATACTCTCCCAGTACTCGCCCCACTATCAGTTGGGAGTTACTAAAGACCTTTATATTGTTTCCTCCTAAGACCTTTACTGCCTCCAATCCCGACCATAACGCCTCGTACTCGGCCTCGTTGTTAGTGGCTGAGAAGGACAGCCTTAGGAATTTCTCAATAACTATCCTGTTCGGGGAGACAATGACAACTCCAACTCCTGAGCCCCTTTAGTTGGCAACCCCATCCATGTACACAGTCCATGGAGGGGAAATTTCAATGACAAAAACTCTAGCAGCTGCCTGGTCTTGTACACCCTCCTTGGTTTAATCTTCCAAGAACTCAGTGACGAATAGTCTGCATAGAGTACCTGAATCGACCTGAATCAAAACGAGGCTGACCGCGTGGTTTGTGACAGCTAGGTAGGCATAGAGTACCTCTTCTTGCCCAGGACAGGACAATACCAGCGGATTTGACAAATATTCCTTTAGTTCTCGGAAGGCTCGATCACACTCCTCAGTCTAGGAGAAATCCTTCCACTTGTGCAGAAGTTGGAAGAATGGTCTGCATCAATCAGCCAACCGTGAAATGAACTTGTTCAGGGCAGTTGTCATGCCTGTCAACTGCTGCACCTCTTTGGGGTTCCAAGGTGGATGTAGGTCATTTATGGCATTAATCTGATTTGGGTTGTCCTTAATGCCACGGTGTGTTATCATAAAGCCCAGGAAATTCCCTGATCTCACCCCAAACGAACACTTTGAAGCGTTCAGCCGCAGTTGGTGTTTCCTGAGCACTAAAAAAGCTTCCACCAAGTCTTGTATGTGCTTGAACACAACTTTGCCTTTTTATCACCATGTCATCTATGTAGGCTTCCATATTCTTACTCAACTGGGCCTCGAACATTCTTGTCATCAACCTTTGGTAGGTGGATCCTGTGTTTTTCAACCTAAAAGACATTACCCTATAGTGGTAGTTGCTGAGGGGAGTCCTAAAGGCAGTTTTTCCTGGTCGATGAGCGTTAGAGGGATCTCATGGTATCCTTGGAAAGCATTAAGAAAGCTTATCCGAGGGTGTCTGAATGTGGCATCTACCAGCTGGTCTATCCTTGGGATAGGGAAGGGGCATTTGGGACAAGCCTTATTCAGATTAGTGAAGTCCACACAGACCTTCTACTTCCCATTCTTCTTTTTCACTACCACAATGTTAGCTAACCAATCCAGATAAATAATTTCCTTTATTGCCCCACCTTGTTTCAACTTGTTGGCTTCTTCTTTCACTACATTGGAATGCTCATCGGAGGATCTCTGAGCTGGTTGTTTCTTTGGCCGAGCTTCAGAGTTCACATTCAGCTGATGGCATATGAAGTTTGGATCAATCCCTGGCACTTTGTATGGGTCCCAGGCAAACACATCGATATGTTGCTTGAGGAAAGCCACCAACTCATCGCTTTCTGCTTGTGATAGATGTGCTCCTACCTGAAAGTATTTTTCGGGATTGCTCCCAATAGCCACCTTGGTGAGGCTCTCACAGGCCTCTGCCGCTCCAACCCTATCGCCCTCAGCCTCGACCATGGTAAGCATTAACTACTATAATTTTGGTGGCGCCATGTCCATTCCTTCCGGAGGGGTTCGGTGGTTGATTGATGCAATGAGGCATTGTCTCGCCAAGGCTTGGCATCCTCGTATCTCTCAGATTAGATCTTTAGCCGGGAATTTCACCTTTTAGTGTAGAGTGGATGATACGGCTCAGAGAGCATATAGCCACGGCCGAGCCAGAATAGCTGTGTATGTTGAATACGCGTCTACCACAATGAAGTTCACCAGCACCTCCTCTTTTTCTACTTGGACAGGTAGCTTGATTACGCCCTTTGGGATCACCATTTTCCCATTGAACCCCATAAGTGGGGCTCTGTAACTCTCTAGGTCTGTCTCTTTTGCCCTAGTCCTTTAAATAGATTAAGGTACATGATTTTAGCCCCACTTCCCCTGTCAACCATTACCTTGTGCACATCGAAGCCCCCAATGTGCACTATGACAACCAGAGTATCAGCATGGGGCTGGGCAGTGCTAACTAGGTCTTTGTCAAAAATACCCATAACCATATTGGGTCCTATCCTCTCCTTCTTTGCAGAGGTCTTCTCAACTGAAGTTGGTAATTAGGGGAGACACGGACATCACCCTTGTTGATGTGGCCAGTGTATGTTCAGGTTCGGCCGAGGATAACATGAATAATCCCTAAGGGGGGCCGTGGTACTTGCCCTCCCTGGTATCCCTGATGTGGGGCTCCTCTTTGTGCCGAGGTCTCATTCATGAACTCTGCCAGCTTTCCTTCCCTAAGCAGACGGTTCAAGTATGACCGTAGGGTTTTGCACTCCTTAGTGGCATGCCCTTTATCTTCATGATATTGACAAAACACTGATTGATTTCTTCAGATTGGGCTCCATCCATCTTGTGTGGCCAAGTGAAGTAAGGCTCGTTCTAGATCTTCTGCAATATTTGGTGGATTGGGACCCTAAACACTGAGTTGACTGGTTGGACCTCGCTCGGTTGTCCCTAATTACGAAAGTTTGCCTTGGGCCAATTTCCCACTCTCTTACTGAAGTGGTTATCCTTTCAGTCATGGAAGCCCTTCGCCTTTCCCTTAATTTGTGCTCGATCATCTTTTACCATTTTATGCTCGTCTATGTGGTCCATCAATTGTTTCATAGTCCGAGCAGGTTTCATGGTGAGGGACTCCTATAGGTCGGACTCGGTGGGTAGCCTGCTTTTGAAGGTGTGTACTGTAACGTCCTCAAAATCCCCGTCCAATTCGTTGTACAGTTCCTAATACTTATCCGAGTAGGTCTTCAAGGTTTCTCCCTCTCTCTACAACAACGCTAGCAAGGAGTCTAATGTCCTCGGCATCCTACTACATGTAACGAACCTTGCACCAAAAGCTCTGGTGAGATCCTTGTAGGAATTAATGGACCTTTCATGTAGTCCATCGAACCATCTCATAGCCACAAGTCCGAGGCTAGAGGGGATCACCTTGCACATCAAAGCCTCGTTTCTAGTGTATATGGCCATCTTCTGATTGAAGTGGCTAACATGCTCTATGGGGTTAGTCCTCTTGTTGTAAACGGTGAAGGTGGGTCGCGCGAAGCGTTTGGGCAACTTGGCCCTCTCATTCCTCCTTGTGAAGGGAGACTTGGATATCTGGGAGAGGGCCTTACTTATGGCGTCCCTACCCTTATCTCCCTGAGGGATGTGCCTGTGCCGCTTGCGATGCTGCCTTTCTCTGTGAGAATCTTCAGAAGGATCAATTTTCGTTTGCTGGGAGGCGTCCTCTTCTCCTATGCTGGCCCCGCTCTAGCTTCGAACTAGAGCCCGAGCTCACAGTGAGACTTCTACTTCGTCGGTTTCTCTGGTTCTGCCTTACTCACCTACATCGATGGTTCACCTCCCATCTTAGGCCAACGATCACATTTGAGAGGTGGCTCTACGATCTCAAATGACTATGGCTACTTTGACTAGAATGGGCTGGTCTCGAGCTCCCGGACTCAAACCTAGCTAACTCACGGTCTCGGTGGTTTTCTAGGTTTATGAATTGGTCTTGTCGCCCAGGGTGATAACTCACGGATCCTTTGCTGCTGGACATCCTTTAGCACTCTCCTTGAAGGCATGTAGATTAAGTGAAGTTTCTACAGCTAGTGCCAATTGTAAGTGTCACGGATGAGCCAACGTAATACAATGAATTTGTAAAGGTGGGAACTTGAATCAAATAACCTAGCACAGTTGAAGAAGAACAAAAAGACAAGAAACAATGAAGAATACTGGTCCTCGGCCAAGGTCTGAGGACAAATACTTATACTAGATTGATCTCAAGATAGATTTGCTACAGTATTTCTCTTACCCTAGGATATTTCCTGAACCTCTCGTTTAGGAGGATCTCTTACATTATCTAGCCTCTTTCAGTTGATCTTGGCCTTCCATTTTTTTATCATGAAGGCCACCACTTGAGTGCTTGTCCTATCAGACGCCTTCCCAAATCTTCTATGAGTTACGACAACCAAGACAATACTGTTCAGGGGTCTTCTCCACATAAATACAGTTAGGGGTTTGGTGAAGTGTATTAAATGTTGTGGTAGCTACCATCCCTTTAAACGCATTAGGACTAACCCCCTCTCTAAAGCTATTCCCCTACAATATGACCTCCTCTGGTTGTGTGCCATTGATGAGGCCAAGGCTCGACTCCCCGACCTTGCCGTCCGAGGGTATGATCTTCTCGGAACTGTATCAATCTCCTCAGCCTCGAGCATGACACGTGGGACTAATACCTTATTAAATTTTTGTGTCCTACAATATTAATTAAACATTCTCACTTTAACAATTTTGAAATTTGTTGTTTAGATAAATTTATTGAGAATATATATATATATATATATATATGAGAGAGAGAGAGAGAGAGAGAGAGAGAGAGAGAGAGAGAGAGAGAGAGAGAGAGAATTCAATCCTAGTGCAATCCATGGTTTATAAATGTAAGGTTGAACTTATTCAATCAAGTGTTGGCTTTATTCTATGCCAAATTTGCTTATAATTTAGCAATTAGTTACCCTATATTTAAGTGGGAATTATGTAAGGGTAGTGTGTGAGAGCGTGTGAAGAAACCTCAAATGTGTGCACTCAAGAAAAGCCTCGCGACTAGATCTCGCAACTGGCAAGTCGCTAAAGATGACACACATGTGGAGCATGCAGGGGAGCTGAAGGGTCGTGACAGCTAGAGCACTACAGGACAAAACTTCCAATCTGGCTAAGCAGTTAGCTCGCGACTCAAACTCGCAACTCGTTCCAGTCGCGAGGTCGAGTCACCAGAATGTCTTGTTTGGATGAAAACTGACATTTCACATTCCTTATACACCCTACTATAAATACCCTTATACCTACGAAATGTAGAGAGCTTCCAGAGAGAATTTTGAGAGAGAAATCCTAGAGAAAAATAAAATTGACTCATCTACAATTTTCATCCTTTGATTCTCCAAATTCCTCTACTCTCACCCTCTCCATTGTCATATTCTTGAGAGTTACATTTAGCCAAATCCTTATCTCACCATACCCATATTAGTGAGGAGGTGTTTTGGTGCTAGGGAAGGAGTTCAAAAAGGACCAATTCATTTGGTTGATGCAATGGGCTTATTGTGGGATCTAGTAAGCTAAAGAAGACAAGGTTCGGCGTAACCCTGTTAGAGCAAGAAGCTTGGAGGGCTTAGGTGCACTGGGTAGATAAGGCTTGGAAGGTCTTCTGCTATTCATGTATCCCAACTTCATTCTCTAGTGGATTATTGACCGCTTAGAGGGCGGCAGAGAGGTTTTTTGCCAAATATTTCAGTTTCCTCTTCGATAACACATTGCTGTGTTATCTTTGTATTTGCATCTCTTTTCCCTTCCTCTTTACCTTTTAATTGCTACTGTGTTTGTAATTAATTATGGTTTAGAGTGTGTTACCAATTTGGGTTTAACTTATATTCATCATTCCGCACATATATTGTTTGTATATAAGCTTGTGTTGGTAATTTTGGAATTGGGGGTCTAAACGTTCATAGGTATTTTACACACTATTTGAACTTTCAATAAAGTAAAACACAAATCAAATAAGCTAGATTGACCCTTAAAGCTCCATATTTATGTCTTTACCCCTTACTTTGTCCTTAATCATTTTTGTTTTTTTATAAGTAACAAAAAATTTATTAATAAATTAAAGGAGAAAACCTTTACATTTTTTTTAGAGAATTTTAACTTATGACATTCACTCTTGATAATAGCTCTTTATCATTAGACTAAGATACCAATCAGTTTTTGGTGTAGGCGGGGATTCAACCTCACATCTCTTATTCAACTATCAAAGATTTTACTAGTTGAGCTAACTGGAACTCATAGAAAACCCTTACTTTGTCCCAAATGTAAAACACTAAACAAAAAATATTTTAGATAGTCCACAAAACACCTAAGCACTTATTGGAAACTCACAATTAGTAAAGAAAGGGAATGTAAATTTTCATGAATATTATAATTAAGAATATCATATGAACTTATTTTTAAGTGAAAATTAAAAAATTTTATTATTTTTAATAATTTAAGCACACAATTAATTTTATTTTTTTTATATTCTTGATTGCATGTTTATTCTTGAATATATTTTTCTCATTTTCTTTGTTGTTGTTTTAATTTTTGTCAAAGTAACTAAACTCAAGCAAGAATAACATATTCCTAAACTCATATAAATTTTGGAAAATTTACTGTAATTTTTTTTATATAAATAATTAGTATACCATTAAACTCTTCTTAATGACACAATACAAATTTAGTCTACTAAAGCCTCGCTTCTTACTTTATATTATATTATATATATGTGTGTGTGTGTGTGTGTTTGTGTGTAAATTGTTGATCATAGATCATATTGTCTCTTCAATTTTAAGATTTTTAAATTTATTTTTAAATTATAAAAAAAAGTATTGTAAGGACACAATTCAAATTCCCAAACTATGACTGGAGGGAGATGGGCTTGAAAGGCCTTTCTTTACAATAAATTTGTAGAGGATGGGTTTGTAATCTAGATTTCAAGGATGGTTTAGACAATAAGGGAAAGAACGGGCTTTGGGCCCAATGGGACAAATTAAAGAGTTGTTTGCAAAAGTAAAACTGAGAATTCCTCCTCGGACGAAATCCGAGGATAGTTTATAATAGTATTTTCTTAAGTTTGGATACAAATATTGATTATCATATACTATTGGCTCTTTTTCTTCCTGAAAAAGCCTCCATTTTCTTCATAGGACTTCTCCTTCATTTATACTTCTTTTTCTCCTCTTCATCGTCCTCCACCTCATGGTTGTAATGCTCATTTTGGATACTTGTCCCATCAATCCTTCCCTAAAGCCCGCTGGGGTCAGGGACCAAGTTCCAAACTTCATGCTCACGTCCCATCCTTCCATCCATGCAGTCAATATATCAATTTACATAGCTTTTAATGTATGGGCAGTGATAGCAGCTTTACCTTAGATATTCCACCGCCCTTTCTATTGTCCTCCACGTGTACCGTGTATTCCCGTAGCCGTAGGATTCTTTATAACATATCCCGGGGATACTAAACCTCTCGTCCTATGTCCTCGGATTAACAATCCGAGGACAAATATACTCCTCGGATACAATTGGTCATTCGTTTATCATATCTTTACTTGACATTTCTTTATGAGATCCCTTCAGATACTCCAAGATCATTTTGATGTCTTCGGTTTAAGGTTTCTAGCCCAAAAGACCTCGTTGGGCCATCCTTGGTAAATTACTGGGCCCAATGCCCTTACAAGTATGTTTATTAATCAAATAGTAAATAAGATTCAATTAACATGAAATTTGACATGTATGTTAAAACAATGAAAATGTATATATAATTGAATGCCACATTTTGAATATATCAAAACAATTTAAAGTTATTAAGTGGTGTAAAATTAATAAACATGTATGCCACTTTATCATGTCACACACGTGCACGTAAGTTTCTTGATTGCATGTGTTATTAAATTTTCTTGTACCTTTTGATGATTTTTGTTTCAATTGTTTCCAAAGCAGCTAATATGAGAAAGAATGTCATATTATAATTATTATTTATATTATTTGGATAAAATTATTCCTTTTGATTCTAATGGGGGGATAATAAGTATTCTAATAAAAATAGTCTCTTATATAAAATTTATAAAAATAACCAGATAAATTATTTTGGGTTAATTACACTTCCCTCCTTAAATTGAAAATTGTTGAATTGGTTTTTCCATTCTGATATTTACAATTTATGCTTTTAAAGAGGGAAAAGCTAATAAATTTAATCACAAATTAAATGAGGTCAACAAAAATGAATAGCAAAAAAATCTCTTTATAATAATAATAATAATAATAGTAATAATAATAATGAATTTATAGAGAATGGGTTAGAAACTGAACTTCAAGGTGTTAGATATCAATCATCATAGGCTAAATAATACTTGAAAGCAAGAATAAGTAGTTCAATGCAAAGAAAATCCTCTTCAGCAAAGTCTGAAGATGGTTGTTCTTATATATTTCTCTCAGACTTAAGTACAATTACCGTTCTTGAGTGTACAGTGATTTCTCTCTTCCTAGATTATTTCATGATCCCTTTGTAGTGGAGATTTCGTTCTTTATATTCATCTTCACCACTTCTGCTCAACCCTCCACGTGTAGACCAGATTATTAGCTTTGATACTTGTCCTATCAGCACCTTTCTGAAGTCTTCATGGGTAGCTATAAGGCTAGAGGTTATTGTTCAAGTATCACCTTCACATGCGGCCAGAGAGTTAGTTGCAGAGTATTCAATGCGGTGGTATCAGCTTTCCTCTTAGATATTTCCTAGCTTTCCTTTGTCTTATTCCTTTCTAATTCTTATTCTTACCAACATGATCATCTGGTGTCTTGTCCTTGATGAAAGGTCGGATCACTAACCCTTACTCTGCTTAATCAATGAGATGTTTCTCCTCGAACTTCATTCTCACTCCTTTACGACCAAAATTCTTATATAGCTTACCAATTTGTACGACCTTGTTGATGTCCACTTGTCCTTGAGTGACTTAACGTCCTCGGAGATGGCCCCCGACCCAATATTCTTTTCTGGACCCTTTATCCCTATAACAGCCCCTCGAAATTTCACTCTTTTGCTCCTAAAAAAAAAAAGGGAATTTCGATATTTTAGCTATTATTCTGCTCTGCCCTTACGTCGTCTCGTTCTGTGCAGGTTTCTTTTCAATTGCCTAACATGATCCTGATGTTTCGGCATCCAGGGGGCGTCCGCATTTATTTCTTACGACGCCATGTTCCTCACGTTCTATGGTGTGATGGGAATCCTATAGTGGGAAATTTTTATGGGGATTTGGGTGGGAATTGCCCCTTTTACTTTTCCCAATCATATATAAATTGCTTGAAGATTTCAGTCGTTTTACTTTTTGCATCTTCAACTCTCAAGAACCAGTCTGAGGAGATCTTCTTCTTTTCCGTAAGTTACCCTTAGCCTTTCTTTCATTAAATTTAGAACCTTTTTCCCAATACCTTGAACCCTCTTTCAAATGGGTAGATTTGCTCATCTAGTGGACACCCCTGAGGGTATAGAGGGCTTTAAGGCTCGCTATTGTATTCCTCCTAGGGTTTCCATTAAGTATTGCCGCTAGGGGGATTGACACACGTTGAGGCAAGAGGGAGAAGTGGTAATCCTAATGATTTCATAGAGGGAGGGATGAGAATCCCCATGGGTAGAGTGACTAAGGACTACCTCATTTCCCATAGGCTTTCCCCTACCCAATGCACCCCTAACATGTTTAGGATTCTAGGTAGTTTAGATGCCTTTAATGAAAGGATGAATGTAAACCTTACCCACCATGATGTTAACTGGGTTTACAATCGTCACAAACTAATAGTTCAAGGGTACAACCTAAAGACTAGAGTCCTCGTGGTCAGACTCATATTGTGTCTCCTTGAGTCCAATAAAGGTATGGACAAAAAGATTTCTTAATCATCTCAAGAGAGTGGCATGATAGACTTCATTGCCTAACACGAGATGGGACACTAGGTGGGGTGCTTAGATCTAGGTTATTAACTTAATAATGCCCTCTCTCTTACTAACATTTTCTACACTCACCTCTTCTGTCTTTGCTTCTAAATTTACTCCTATCTTACTAATATTGACTTCTAACTATGTTTTTAATTTTGGCCAATTTATAGATAAGTACTCTGCAATCCCAAACCTGAACCTTGTCAATGAGCCCGACCTGACAAAAACACTTGAATTCGAGATCTTCATCCAGAGTGACAGACAGCTAAGAGTGGCCCACCTCATCCTAGGCTACGACCCCATCTCTTCTAGTTTCCAGGTGCCTAAGTACGTGATAAAGGCGAAAGACCCTCGCCTACATCAAATTAACATCGCAGTACTAGGCTTTATTACTAACCCTGCTCCAGGAGGTGTTCTACAAGTGGAATTGCCTTCCCAACGTACCGCCGAGGAAGAAGCAACTCCATCTCAACCAGCCCTTGAGGAAGCAGTAAGAATAGTTGAAGTGTTAGATTCCAAGTATGATTTTGATGTTTTTAACCAGCCTCACTCTCTAGAAGCCCTAACTGGTGACTTTAGCCACCTTCCTCCAACCCAAGTATGCTACACCTAGGAGGCTCCAAGTGTACCTGACGTAGTGGTACTCCAACGCAAACCTAAGACAAGCCTTCTTCAACTCATGGAGTCCATCACAGGCGGCACCACACCCGAGGTGGCCGCCCAGGCTAAACCACTTGCCCTTCCTTCTACCCAACCTCCCAACTTAATCCTGAAGACAAAAAGAGAAAACGGGATCCAAATGGCAAAGATATGGTGAAGGAAGGAAGGAGTGTTTCTTCCAAGGAAGCTAAGCCCCAGAAAGGGGCCAAAATGACCAAGACTACTTAGACGAGGTCCTCGAGCGAAGGGCCCATTACGGAGAGGGGGCATGATCATCACACCAAGGTTCTAGCCTGGAACCCTCCTTCTGGCATTAAACGGATCTCCTCTCCCTATGGATTCTTCCATTAGGGACTTCCAAAAAGGAAAAGTTGGGTATGTAGCAGACGCTTTGGAGTAACCCCTACTACTGCCTAATGACATGGCTGACTTAAGGACCATAAAGGAACACGAGCTATTTCTTACCTTAAATAGAGATCTTGTGATAGTAAGTGTTCCCCCCCTCCTTTCTCCTTTTTCCTTTTTTTTTGTTTTTTTTTTTTGTTTTAGTATTCCTATTGCTTTCTCTTATCACCTCATTGTTGTTGTTTTTTTTTTCTTTAAAAGGCTGTTCAAGCTGTGCACATGACCGAGGAATTGGTGACCAATTCTCACAATCAAATGAAGGATGAAGAGGCAAGGTGCATTGTAGCTGTGGATGCCTTTACCCTGGCCGAGAAGTGGATCCAGGATCTGAACACAAAATTGACCGAGGTTGACAAGGAGAAGAAAAGCGCCGAAGTTGCTCTATAAGGGGTCGAAAGGCAGGCGGAGAGTTAGCGCAAGCAACTCCGTTAAACTGAGGATTAGTTAACAGCAGCTAGGGAGCAGATGGGGATCCTGTAGAAGAAGCTGGAGGGGGCTGAGAAAGTTGTAGAAAAGGTTGAGCAAGAAGGTTATGATATTGGGGTGATGGAGACCAAGGATGCCCTTAGGGCTGAGGTTGCTGGGGTTTGTAGGACTTACTACCTCCAAGTATGGAATAAGGCCCTTAACCAAGTTGAAGTGAAGGCCTCATCTATCTTAAGGAGAGCAGAGAATGTCTACTACCCTCTAGCCATCTAAGCTTCAAGTGCCTCAAGCTCCGAGGCCAATACTGCCCCCAAAGATTCTAGCCTTAGCTTGGAGATATCCGTCGAGGATCTTCCTTCTTCCAACAATCCCCCTAAAAGGGCAGAACAAGCTGATGCAGATGAAAAGAAGAAGGAGATATCCAAAGAGGTAGCCTTTGCAACTACAATGCCTCCAACTGCACCCAAGGATTCCTCTGAGGAGAAGGTGGTCTCCCAAAGCCGAGAGCTTGTTCTGGTAACTCTCCCCATTCCTACCAAAGAGGATTTTAAGGGTAAGGGTCCAGCGTCTTCTACAACAGCACTTGCCAAATCAGCCCAAGGCCCCAGTGAAAGACAACCTTGTCCTTAAGATTAATTAGTTCTTAAAATATGCTTTTTTTTTTAAGTGTACTTTCCTTTCTACTCAGTTTGCTGCTTATCTTCCTAGAAATGTACTTGCCTTGCCTTTTTCAAGGCTTAACTTTAATGAAAAACATTATATTCTTTTATATTTTACTGTGTTTGTGCAAAGTTAAATATGATGTCTCTTCCATTCAATACTTAACTAACCTAAGCATGATCTAATTTGAAATATATTTACATTCTTAACTTTAGCAGTTACTTATGCAAATGGTAGTCTAGCTACTACATTTCATGCAAATGGCAATACATGGGGTTAATCTTTCGCAGTCCATAATGTTCAACAAAGTGTAATTTAACTTCAAGACGTACCTTAAGTATATGAAATAAGTAACTCAAAGGACCATATATACTGCTGGATTCTCTTTTTAACTTCAAATAATAGTGAGGCATCTACCCATTCAGGGCTCCTCATAGCCTTCCACTTAATAGTAGATCTAAGTAGTAGGTGTCAATTTACTCATGAACATATCATGGATATACTTGCAAATGCTTTAAGTGATGCTTAGGAGCATCCTTTCAATTAAGTTACTACAATGAGAGTCTTGGTTACCCATTATAGCTAGGTCAGCTACTAATTTACCCAAAGCATGTGATTCAAGGAAATAGACATGGCCGAGGTTCTGTTTAGTATTCGTATAATCAAAGAAATGTTAATTTACCCAAGGCATGTGATACAAGGAACCAGACATAACTATGGTTCTGTTTAACACTTAGACAGATGTTGAGTAGTGCTAATTTACCCAAGGCCTATGGTCTGAGAAACCAGGCATAACCAAAGTTCTGTTTAACACTTAAACAAATAATGAAGAATATTAATTTACCCAACGTATGTGGTCCGAGGAGCCAGGCATGACCAAGATTCTGTTTAATACTTAGACAAATAATGAAGAGTATTAATTTACCCAAGGTATGTGGTTTGAAGAGCCAAGCATGACCAAGGTTCTATTTAATACTTAGGTATACATTAAGGAGTATTAATGTACCCAAGGTATGTCATATGAGGAGTCAGGCATTACCAAGGTTCTATTTAATACTTAAAGAAATAGGAAACACAACATACAATATTTTAAACAAAAATGCGGAAGAGATGCCTTTCATTAATAGTAATACCTTCGCAAGTTATTTACATTCTAAGGGCATAGCACAACATTTTCATCTAGATCTGCTAGAAAATAAGCCCCTATACCAGCTACTGAAGTGATGCGATATGGTCCCTCCCAATTAGGTCCTAACTTCCCCCAAGAAGGATTCTTTGCAGTGCCCACAACCTTTCTCAATACCAAGTCTCTTGGGGTTAAGGGCCTTTCCCTCACCCTTGCATCATATCCTTGCTTAAGCTTCTATTGATAAGCTACCAATTGGACCATATCAGTTTCTATTCACTCCTCAATCAAATCCAGGCTCTTTTCTAATAGGTTATCGTTGTTGTCTGGAGTGAACAAACTTGTCCTCAATATTGGAAATCCAATCTCTAGAGGGATCACAGCCTCGGACCCATAAGTCATCGAAAAGGGTGTTTCCCCCTTTAACTGACGAGGGGTAGTTCGATATGTCCAAAGGACGTGTGGTAATTCTTTAACCCACTTACCATTTGCATCATCTAACCTCTTCTTAAGCCCACACACTATAACCTTATTAATAGCCTCGGCTTGCCCATTCCCCTGCGGATAGGTTGTAGTTGAGTATCTGTTCCTTATACCCAAATCACAGTTGTACCTTCTGAAAACTTTACTATCAAATTGAAGCCCATTGTCCGAGATGAGGGTGTGAGGAATCCCAAATCGAGTAACAATATTTTTCCATATAAACCTCTTCGCATCTTCATCCTTAATGTTAGCTAGTGGCTCAGCTTCAACCCACTTGGTAAAATAATCAATGCTAACCAGAAGCCATCTCCTGTTCCCTGCTGCTCTAGGGCGTGACCTTACAATATCCAAACCCCATTAAGCAAAAGGCCATGGGTTAGACAGAGGATTAAGGACACCCCTTGGCTAATGAATATTTGGAGCAAATCTCTAACACTGGTCACATTTCTTCACATATTCTTGTGCTTCTCTTTGCATATTTGGCCACCAATACCCCTAGGTGAGGGCCCTATGAGATAGTGACCTGCCCCCTGTATGACTTCCATAGATTCCTTCATGCAACTCCTCCAGAAGTGGCTCCACTGCTTCAGGATGGACACATACTAAGTATGGCATAGAAAAAGAACGTTTGTACAACTTTTGATCCTTGGACAACAAAAAAACGAGGAGCCTTCCTCCACACTCTATCTGCCTCTCCCTTTTCTTCAAGCAAAATATCTTCTTTGAGGAACAAAAGTATGGAATCCATCCAACTAGGCCCTACCCTAATATAGTAAGTCTGGATCTTCTCCTTCTTTGCCTCGACAGGCGTACATAAATCTTCAACCAGGATAACCTGAGGCAAACTTTGTTCCGAGGAAGTTGCTAAAGTAGCAAGAGAGTTATCATGCATATTTCTACTCTTTGGGATTTGCTGTAAAGTGAAAGATTTAAAACCTGATTGCAGGTGCCTAGCTTAGTTTAAATACTCTTGGATTCTCAAATCTCTAGGTTCTAACTCTCCCCTTACCTAGTCTACCACTAACCTCGAATCCGAAAATACATCAGTTCTTCCTTCTCTCAAGGAGGTAACTGAGTTCCCACTTGGAAAAACTTCTCTTCGTCGTCATCAATGACAATTTTTTCTAACTCTTCACACTTTTCCCCTTTTATAGTTACATTCGAGGACAAGACTTTTTCTTTGATTTCCACAAACTCTTCTCCACAAGGGCCAAGGACTCCCCTCCCATCTGATGCCTAACTGCGTGTTAGGATTAGTGTCCTTAAATCCTATTGTATGATTTTATGTATGATATTATGTATAACATTGTGTATGACGTAATATTGTGTTTAATAAAGTTGTTTTATTATTATCTAAAATAATGGTAACATGAATATTGGGACATTATCAAATAGTCCATGAGATGCATTGTATATGATTTATGTGATTTAGTCATAGAAGATGTAAATCACAAGTTCCTTGTAAACTCAAAATGTAGTTCGTAGTCGGTGATGAAATTGGGCATTTCATCTGCGAAGACTATAACATATCAGCTAAGATGATTTGTCTTGGTCATGGAAATGGAGATTTCTAGTTGATATGTTGATATGTTTTAAGAATTAAGATATATTGAACTAGACCGCTGTGAGTTTTATTATTCTCCTAACGGCTGTCAATTGAATAATAAACTCATGACTTGTATTTGCATGAACTCTTAATCCTGAGAGAATAATGGACTTGATCATGAGATGTAGGTTGCTTTGATTTATCAGGAGTGAGATCTAGATTTACGGTCAAAACCTCAGTGTGTTGGGCAACCACATTTAATGTTGATGGAACATATATTCTCAAGATGGAATTCATAGTCTCTTAACGTAGATACAAAATATTCCCTTGAGACAAGTTTAATGGGTTTGTTATTCAAAGAGTTAGCCTTAACCACTTTAGTAAGGAGTTACTAAAGTATATGTTTATGGAATTGGATCTCATAAATATATGATGAATAACTATAAGGATTAAACTAGGTACTCAAGGAATTAAGGTGTAGTAATCTACAAAGTGGCAGTCTTCTTTCATGACTTTGTATTACTACGAAATTTTATGAAGGTGTTGCATATACAATAAATTCTTGGGATATAATTTATAAATAAGGCCTAGAGTGCAACTATATTTATATAGTGGTATTAAATATAGTTAATGGTAACTTTGGACTTGTCAAGAGTTGACAGAAAAAGCCCAAGGCCTATTGGAGCTAGTGTCTTATTGGTCCCTTTTGGTCCCATTCCAAGCCACACACTTAAGCCCAATTGGAAAGGCCCGAAAGGCCAGCCCAATTAGATAATCAGTTAGATACAAAGGGAGAAATATACAAAAATTTTCTGTAGAGAGAATTTTGTAAGAACTATTGCAAAGTGGTGCAAAAAAGTGTTTGACACTTTTTGACATTTTCCCTTTAGAACTGATTGAGATACCACACATCTTGGGCGTTAGTGGAATTGGAGTGAATATTGAAAGTGTTCCCAAGTGATTTTGATCTTCGGTTTTGAAATTCACCGTTCCAAAGTACACTCTCTTGTTCTCAAATTCTGAAACTTACATAGTGCATGTTAACTTTTATGAATGAAGTAGATCCGTTATTTTTCCGCTGCGTATATGCATATTTCCATCAAATGGTATCAAAGCGGTCTTCATTTCGTATCTGTTTAACATGTTTATAGTTTCAGAATTATAGACAATAGTTTCACGTTGTTAGAAATTTGTTTTCTGCATGATTGTTGAAATTATTGTTTGATAAAAACTGATTTTGATGTTATGATGTTGTGTAATTTTTAGTTTAAGTATGTTAAACTGATCTTTAAGGCTAAAGCATCAATGTAATTCAGTTTTGATATCAATTTATGTTCATTATGATTGTATGTTGGTTGTTTTGTACATGAAAACGTAGAAAAACTGTCTTAGAAAAATTCTGAAAAATTCAAAATTCGCGACGCTCGATCGATCGAGGATCTGTCAAGCATCTATTGAGCTGACAGAAGACCTCTCGATCGATTGAGGATCTGTTGAGAATCGATTGAGTTTTGTAGAACTTTTTTTTCGATCGATCGAGAATCTGTTGAGGATCGATCGAGCAACCAAACTTTCCTCAATCGATCGAGGACTGTGGATTTAGAATTTTTCCTAAGTGTTTTTACAAATATAAAGAGCAAGGCTATGTGTAATTAATTCATGCATGTTTTAAATTTAAAAAACTTTATTTTAAAACATCTAGTGGGAGAGAGATACAAGGGTTGGATCTCACGGCCTCCATTGATGGTTTATAGTAGTGTGATTAAGCACCTCGCATTGGCGTATATGGTACTACAGGTTAAACTTCTTAATGATGAATAATATGTATTTTTACATTAAGAACGACCACGCTACCGTGGAGTTACTTAATGACTCACATAGAATTCAGTCAATGGTGTACACTAGACTAAGTTTAATGTTAACCTCCCTTCGGAGCTATGTCATTATTACTTAGAGGCTAAAGGAAAAACGGCATATTATTAGTGTTTGATAAGAGTTATCATGATGGCACTAATAATGAGAATAGCTCTCAATCAATCATAGTGTTTATAATTTACTTGCTTCCAAGGAATTTTAAACATGGGATTGGGTTGTCGTTGCATATATTATTTTATAGTTTTATTAAGGTTCAATACTATATGTTTATATGCTAAATTGATAATATCTAGTTTACTTATTATATTCATGTTTATTATTTTCAGATTTGAACATGGCATCATTTAGTCCACTTGTTTCTATTCTTAATCAAAACAAACTGACTAGATCCAACTATATTGACTGGAAAAGAAATTTGGACATTGTTTTAACTGCTGAAGAGCACAAATATGTGCTTACTTAACCATGTCCTAACTTTCCTTCATTAGATGCTCCATTTAAGGAAAAACAACGATATGATCGTTGACAGAAATCTAATGAAATGGCCAAGTGCTATATCCTAGCATCTATCTCAAATATTCTACAGCATCAAATGCAGGATGTAGAACTAGCTTCGGACATTATGCATAGTTTGAAGGAGATGTTTGGTGAGCAAGGCCGTTCAGCAAAGCAAGAAACCATGAGACAAATTTATAATACCAAAATGGCTGAAGGTAGTTTAGTGAGAGAGCTTTGTCTTACAATGATCTCTAATCTGAATACTTTAGAGATTTTAGGTGCCAACATTGATGGAGAATCCCAATTGGATATGATACTCTAGTCACTACCGAAATCATTCAAGGAATTCAGACTCAATTACAATATGAACAAAAAGATTTATTTTTTGTCTGAATTAATGAATGAGTTAGTGGCGACGGAAGGCATCCTTGGTACTTCTAGTGTTGAAGCCAATGTGGGTGAAGCTTCTACTTCTCAACCTAAGTCAAAAGGCAAGGGTAAGAAGAAGAAGAAGAACTTCACTAAGCAAGAAGGTAAGCAAATTGCTTTGGGAGTTGCCGATAAAGGAAAGAAGCTCAAAGGAAAGTGTTTCCATTGTGGTGAGAAAGGACATTGGAAGAGAAATTGTCCAAAATTTAAGACTGCCATAAACAAGGGTATGAAAACTTCCTTTCTTCTTGAAATATGTTTGGTACAGAATCTCACGGATTCCTGGTGTGTGGATTCAGGTCGTACTAATCATATCTGCAATTCTTTGAAGGGGTTTTAGGAGACCAGAAAGCCGAGTGAAGGGGAATTGTTTCTTACTTTGCCTGATGGGAGCAGAATTCCAGTTGAAGCTGTTGGTGTTGTTAATTTGTGTTTTGAGTCTAGGGTTTTAATATTGAAAGATTTTCTGTTTGTACCTAATGTTCGAAGGAATTTAATTTTTGTAACTTATTTGGGTAAACATGGATATTGTATTATCCTAAAAGACAATGCTGTAATAAAGAAGGATAAAATGTTTATCTGTTTTGGCAATATTGTGGATGGTCTTTATATTTTAACTCCTGATAAGCATGAATTACATAATTCTGAATTAGATGATAACTCTCATGTAAAATCATTAAAGAGAAAGTTTCCTTCTAGTGATGCATATCTTTGGCACTTGCGTTTAGGTCATATTAATTCAAATAAAATTCAAAGACTGATCAAAGATGGACTCTTAGAGCCCATGGAATTTGATGAATTTCCAGTTTGTGAATCTTGTTTGGAAGGTAAACTGACCAAACGACCTTTTAATGCAAAAGGTAGAAGAGCCCAAAATTGCTTGAATTAGTTCATACAGATGTATGTGGTCCTATGTCAACCCAAGCAAAAGGAGGTTATGAGTATTTCATCACTTTCACAGATGATTACTCAAGATATGATTATGTGTACCTAATGAGACGGAAGTCCGAAGCCTTTGAAAAGTTCAAAGAGTTTAGGGCTGAAGTTGAGAATCAATTAGGCAAACGCATAAAGGCCATTCGATCTGATCAAGGTAGCGAATACCTTCTTGGGGATTTCAAGGATTACCTAATTCAAAATGGGATTGTATCCCAATTGACTGCACTTGGAACTCCTCAACAAAATGGTGTAATAGAGAGAAGGAATAGGACTCTTTTGGAAATGGTTAGGCCCATGATGAGTTATTCCACTTTACCAATTTCTTTTTGGGGGTATGCCTTAGATACAGCAATACATCTTTTAAATTTGGTTCCATCAAAATCTGTTCCCAAAACACCCATGGAATTGTGGAGTGGGTGTAAGCCTAGTATGAGGTATCTCCACATTTGGGGTTGTCCAGCACATGTGCTAAAGGGGAAGCCTGATAAGTTGGAACCAAAATCCGAAGTATGTTTGCTTGTGGGTTATCCAAAAGAAACTAGGGGTTATTTATTCTATAGTCGAAATGATAACAAAGTTTTTGTTAGTACAAATGCTAGATTTTTGAAAAATGACTATATGAATAATTTTACTTCCAGAAGTAGAGTTGTATTGGCTGAAATGAATGAATCTGTAAATCAACAAATGTTGGATAAAACTAGGGATAATGTGGTTGTATTGGATACACCACAAGATACTACTAATGAGTTGTCTAGTACACAGGTGCCTCGTCGTAATGGGAGAATTATTCGGCCTCCTGTGAGATTTACAGGTTTGGGAGAAACTTATGAAGCTATCTCAGAAGAGGTTGAATCGGATCCTTACACTTATGATGAAGCAATAAATGATATAGATTCACATCATTGGGTCCAAGCTATGAAATCTGAATTAGATTCCATATATTCCAATCAAGTTTGGGATTTTGTAGAGGTGCCTAATGGCATTAAACCTGTTGGTTGTAAATGGGTTTACAAGAGGAAGATAGGGATAGATGGAAAGGTTGAAACCTTTAAAGCAAGACTAGTGGCGAAAGGGTATACACAAAAAGAAGGCATTGACTATGATGAAACTTTTTCGCCAGTAGCCATGCTTAAATCTATCAGAATTTTCTTATCCATTGCTGCTCATTATAATTATGAGATTTGGCAAATGGATGTCAAGACTACATTTTTAAATGGCAATCTTGAAGAAGAAATCTATATGTTGCAACTGGAAGGTTTCATAGCAAAGAACCAAGAGTATATGGTATGCAAGTTGAAAAGGTCCATTTATGGACTTAAACAAGCATTTAAGTCATGGAACATCAGATTTGATCAGGCAATCCAATCATTTGGTTTTGAAAGAAAACTTAATGAACCATGTGTGTACAAGAGACATCAAGACAAAGTAGTAATGTTCCTTGTGCTTTATGTAGATGACATTCTACTCATTGGAAATGATGTAGGGGTAATGTCATCGGTTAAAGTTTGGTTGTCAAGCCAATTTGATATGAAGGACTTGGGCAAAGCTAACTATATTCTAGGGATTAAGCTTTGGTGAGATCGAAAGAATAAGATGTTGGATTTGTCACAAGCTGGATATATTGATAAGGTTCTAGAACGGTTTAGCATGCAAAACTCCAAGAAATGATTACTTCTTTTTAGACATGGAGTTCCTCTGTTTGATGACCAAAGGCTTAAGACTCAAGAGGAAGAAAACATGATGAGACAAATTCCCTATGCTTCTGCTGTGGGAAGTCTCATGTATACCATACTTTGTACTAGACCAGATATTTTTTATTCAGTTGGCATGGTCAGCCGATATCAATCAAATCCAGGACCAAAATATTGGCAAGTTGTAAAGCATATTCTCAAGTATTTACGGAGAACGAGAGATTATATGCTTGTTTACCGTTGTGAGGATTTAATTTCCATTGGCTATACAGATTCAGTTTTTCAGTTGAATCTAGATTTCAAAAAATCCACGTCAGGTTGTGTTTTCACCTTGGGAGGTAGAGCCATAAGTTAGAGGAGTGTTAAGCAATCTTGTATTGCGGACTCCACCATGGAAGCCGAATCTGTTGCTGCTTGTAAGGCAGCAGAGGAGGCTGTTTAGCTCTAGAAATTCCTTTCTGATCTTGGTGTTGTGAGAATTGAGCAAGTTCCCATCACATTGTTTTGCGACAATAGTGGAGCGGTTGCACAATCCAAGGATCCAAGGAATCACAAGAATGGAAAGCACATAGAGAGAAAGTATCACATCATTCGAGACATTATTGGTCGTGGAGATGTGGTTGTAGCAAAGATTGATGGTGCAAAGAATCTAGCGGATCCCTTCACCAAAGCCTTGCCCCAAAGGACTTTCAAGTCACATTTGGAAGAAATGGGAGTTAGATTAGTGCACAATAGTCTTTAGGCCAAGTGGGAGATTGTTAGGATTAGTGTCCTTAAATCCTATTATATGATGCTATGTATGATATTGTGTATGACTTAATATTGTGTTTAATAAAGTTGTTTTTATTATTTTCTGAAATAAAGGTAATATGAATATTGGGACATTATCAAATAGTCCATGAGATGCATTGTATGTGATTTATGTGATTTAGTCACAAAAGATGTAAATCACTAGTTCCTTGTAAACTCAAAATGTAGTTCATTGTCGGTGATGAGATTAGGCATTTCATCTGCGAAGACTATAATATATCAACTAAGATTATTTGTCTTGATCATGGAAATGGAGATTTCTAGTTGGTATATTGATATGTTTTAAAAGTTAAGACATATTGAACTGGACCGCTGTGAGTTTTATTATTCTCCTAACGGCTGCCAATTGAATAATAAACTCACGACTTGTATTTGCATGAACTTTTAATCCTGAGAGAATAATGGACTTGATCATGAGGTGTAGGTTGCTTTGATATATTAGAAGTGAGATCTAGAGTTACGGTCAAAACCTCAGTATGTTGGGCAACCACATTTAATGTTGATGGAACATATATTCTCAAGATGGAATTCATAGTCTCTTAACGAAGATACAAAATATTCCCTTGAGATAAGTTTAATGGGTTTGTTATTCAAAGAGTTAGGCCTGACCACTTTAGTAAGGAGTTACTAAAGTATATGTTTATGGAATTGGATTTCATAAATATATGATGAATAACTTAAAGGATTAAATCGGGTACTCAAGGAATTAAGATGTAGTAATCTACAAAGTGCCAGTCTTCTTTCATGACTTTGTATTACTACGAATATTTTATGAATAGGTTGCATGTACAATAAAGTCTTGGGATATAATTTATAAATAAGGCCTAGAGTGCAACTATATTTATATAGTGGTATTAAATATAATTAATGGTAACTTTGGACTTGTTAAGAGTTGACAGAAAAAGCCCAAGGCTCATTGGAGCTAGTGTCTTATTGGTCCCTTTTGGTCTCATTCCAAGCCACACACTTAAGTTCAATTGGAAAGGCCCAAAAGGTCAACCCAATTAAATAATCAGTTAGATACAAAGGGAGAAACATACAGAATTTTTCTGTAGAGAGAATTTTGTAAGAACTATTGCGAAGTGGTGCTAAAAGTGTTACACTTTTTGACATTTTCCCTTTGGAACTGATTGAGAGACCACACATCTTGGGCGTTAGTGGAATTGGAGTGAAGATTGAAAGTGTTCCCAAGTGATTTTGATCTTCAGTTTTGAAATTCACCGCTCCAATGTACACTCTAGTTCTCAAATTCTGAAACTTACATAGTGCATGTTAACTTTTATGAATGAAGTAGATCCATTATTTTTCTGCTACGTATATGTATATTTCCATCATTGCGGCCAAAAAACATTGCCTAGCCATTGATTGACTTCTAATCAGCTCCTCGACTTGATCCATGACGGATACTTCACCTTCAGGTGCAAGGTGGAAGAAACAGCCCTCATGACATGAAACCATGGTCTTGCTACAATATCAGTGTAAGGGGAATAGGCATCTACCATGATGAAGTCCACCTCCACGACTTCTGATCCTGTCTGAACAGGTAACCTGATTTGGCCCTTTGGGATAATTGTTTTCCCATTAAACCCTACTAAAGGAAAATCATAGTAGGTCAAGTCCTCAAGCCCCAATTCCAGTCCCTTATATAGATCAGGGTACATGATCTCTGCACCGTTACCTTGATCTACCAAAAACCCTCTTCACATCATACCCTCCAATCCTGAGGGTAACCACTAGAGCATCATCATGGGGTTGCAAGGTTCCCACCTTATCCTCGTCCAAGAAACTCAAAGATGGTCGGACTTCCACTCTACTTCTTTTAGGATCAGAAGTCAGGTCTTCAGCAAATGACCTGGCTACAGACGTCACCTTGGATGGGTAGGGACTAGTCCTACCAGGGGCAGTGAGAATAACATTAATTGTCCCCAAAGGAGGTCTTAAAAAAGCATCTCTTTGAGGTCTTGATCCTGCTTGGCCCCCTTGCCTATTGGGTTGATACAAAAACTGTTTTAACTTCCCAATTCTAACCAATTGCTCCAAATAATCCTGTAAGGTCCTACACTCTTCTGTAATGTGTCCTCGGTCTTGATGGTATTGACAATGAAGACTTTGGTTGCGCTTAGTGGATTCTCCACCCATCTTATTTGACCACTTAAAGTATGACTCATTCTATATTTTCTCGAGAATTTGATGCACAGGCTCCCTAAACACAGTGCTAACTACCTGGGCAATGGTTGATCCTATATGCCCAGTGAAATCCCTCCTAAGTCGATTGCTGTTGTACCTTTCAGACCTGAAATCCCCTCGACCCTAAGGGATTACCTTGGCCTTACCCTTTCCTTGCTGTTGGTCCTTCTCGACCCACATATACTCATCAATACAATCCATAAGCTGGCATACACTCCTAGCTGGCTTTCTGGTCAAAGACTTTCTCAAATCATGCTCGGCAGACAGACCGACCTTGAAAGTACTTATTGCCACATCATCAAAATTTTCATCTATCTCATTGAACATCTGCCAATATTTGTTTAAGTACATTTTCAGGGTCTCTCCCTCACGCATGGCCATGGACAGCAGAGAATCTAAGGGATGAGGAACCCTATTACAAGTAACAAAACAGGTCCCAAAAGCTCTAGTAAGCTCCTAAAAAGAGTTGATTGAACCTTCCTTCAAACCATCAAATCATTTCATCACCACCGGTCCTAGGCTGGATGGGAACACCTTGCACATTAACGCTTCATTCTTGGAGTGAACAGGCATTTTCTGATTGAAATGACTGACGTGCTCCACAGGGTTTGTCTTATTGTTATACATGGTAAATGTTGGCTGAGTAAATCACCAAGGAATTTTTCCTCCTTCAATCCTTCACGCAAATGGTGATTTAGAAATCTGACGCAAAGCACGGCTAATGGTATCATTTCCTAAGCCTCCGTGAGATGGACCTTTGCTTCTCGGCCTATAATGACACTTCTCATCACACAAGAAAGACTCACTAGGGAGAGTCCTTGATCTGGGCCTATAGCTAGCATCATTATCATCATCAGAGGAAGGTTCTGAGCTTGAAGGAGTCCCTTTCCGTCGTTCTCTGTCGCTTACGACGCAACTTCCTCCATGAGTGGTCAATCTCCAACTGCATATTTATGGTTCTTTCCCCCTAGGACACATGACTCCCACTCCTAGAATGACTCCTACCTGTATAAGTGGTGTGTACACTAACTTCGCAGTCTCTCCTCCGCTCAAGATTAAGGAAATGATCTTGACGTTGAAACCCCATAGACTCTTCATGGTTAGCCCTGAACCCACCATGGTTATATGATGAGCACAAGAATGTTTAGTTTCCCATAGATGGCACCAATAATTGTAAAGACATGTTTCGTTTGGAAAGCCTAAAAGGTGAAAAGGACTCGGGCTCAAAAAGCCCAAAACAATGAATTTATAGAAAGTGAGCTAGAAACTGAACTTCAAGGTGTTAGATAGTAATCACAGTAGGCTAAATAATACTTGAAGGCAAGAATAAGCAGTTCAATGCAAAGAAAACCCTTATCGACAAAGTCCGAGGATGGTTGTTCTTACCATTCTTGAGTGTACAATGATTTCTCTCTTCCTAGATTATCTCATGATCCCTTTGTAATGGAGATTTCCTTCTTTATATTCACCTTCACCACTTTAGCTCAACCCTTCACGTGTAGACCAGATTGCTAGCTTTGATACTTGTCCCATCAGCACCTTCCTGAAGTCTTCATGGGTAGCTGTAAAGCTGGAGGTTACTGTTCAGGTATCACCTCCACTTTAATGCGGTCTGAGAGTTAGCTACAGAGCATTCAATGCAGTGGCAGTAGCTTTCCTCTTAGATATTTCCCAGCTTTCATTTGTCTCATTCCCTTCTAATACTTATCCTTACTAACATGACCGTCTAGTTCCTTGTCATTGATGAAAGGTCGGATCATTGACCCATACTCTACTTAGCCGAGGAGATGTTTCTCCTAGGACTTCATTCTCACTCCTTTACAACCAGACTTCTTCCATAGCTTACCAATTTGTATGTCCTCGTTGATGTCCACCTATCCTCGGATGACTTAACAGCCTCGAACACGACCCATGCCCACGGCCCAATATCCTTTTTTGGACTCTTTATCCCTACAATGAATTATTATTATTATTATTATTATTATTATTATTATTATTATTATTATTATGGGGGAAGATCCACCCGCAGTCAGTATGTCCGCTTTGGGACCGAAGAACCCGCATGGCTTTGTTCTTTGTAAGCGACGTGAGCAGTTTTTGAGACTTGCTCCCACATCGAAGAAAGATGCGCCCCACTCATGCCTTATAAGCAGGGAGGGTGATACCGTACCATACTAGCCTATACATATCGTACCGGCCAGTGCACCGGTACAAGTACACCCTCCATTTCGTACCGAGAAAAATACCGAGTGTACCGACCTTGTACCGGTTGGTAAATGAATATCGGACCAAAATTGTATTCTACTGTGGGTTTTTGTTGTTGTTGTAATTGTGGCAGTTTTTTAAGGGCAAGATGGTAATTTAATTCCAAATTCTAACCCTAAACACTACCCACCCAATTCCTAATTCCTAATTGCTGCAGCCCTCACTCTCTCTTCTCCCTCACTCTCTCGTTCTCACTCTCTGCGTCTCTCGTTCTCACTCTCTCTTCTGCAACAAAAAATTAAAAAATTAATTTACGTCAACAACTAAACAAAGTCTTCGAGTTTTACACTGGTTACCTTGCTCATAAGGTCCTTGGTCGGAAGTCGGAAGTCGGAACTGGTAACTTTCCTCAACAAAAAATACCTCTGTTTGGTTTTATGTGAATTATTTGTAATATATATATATAGAATCTGGAATGTATGTAAAGAAATTTTATTCTAGGAGTTTCGAATTGAACTTGTATTTAATATGATTTGGTTCTGTCATGTTGGGTTTTTTTTTTTTTTTTTTTTTTTTTTTTTGTTACTATATGATGAACCCTTGGGATGTCAACTAGTTAAATGAGTTGCTTTTTTTTTTTTTGGTTTTTAATGCATGTGAATGACATAATGTGTAAAAATCTATTTGGGTATGAGAGATTTTTTCATAAAATTATTTCATTTTTGTGGTTCAAGCATTTTTTTTTCAATGCCTAATGCTGAAATCTGCTTGAATTTTTTCTTTTTATACTGTATCAGTGCTGGTCAGCGATATCTCATGTTGAACTCTAACTAGATACATAAATCTGTAAAGTTAAAATTAGTTAGTGTTGTTCATTTTTTTTATGAGAAAATGGGAATGTAAACCTCTCAAAGGTATATTCGTATATGTTGATGGAGAGGCTCTAAAAGATGAAGGGGATTTGGGGTATTTTCTCTATCTAACAGAATTCTCATTTAGTTTCCCTCTTTTTTCTTTTTCTTTTTTTTTTTGTATGCAACTGTGTTCATGAATTGTTGTTTCATTCTTGACTTTGGTTAGCTTGAGATATTGGGATAGTATTAGTAACTTACAACTTAGTATTATTATTAATAAAAAGGTAACTTAGAATTATTAACAAATAATTGATGGTATATATGCAGTGTGAATTATGACTGAAAATCAATCAAGTGTAGCATCTGGCCCGATTGTAAGATTCTAGGATCCAGCATGGGCTTATGGCCGTGCTGTGCCAGATGCGAGAAATGACACCGGTGTATTTTTTGTTCTAAAATGATAAGGGGGGGGGGGAGGAATTACTAGGCTCAAGTATCATTTAGCTGGAATTTCGGGTGATGTTGAAGCATGTAAAAAAGTATCTGAAGATATAAAATGGCAAATGAAACAGTTGCTTGAAGATTTAAAGAAAATTAAAAAGAAAAAAAAATTAGTAAACAAATTTCAAATCCCTATGATTTAGAGGAGGATGATGATCCTCATCATCATCATGATGAAGGTAATAATGATAATGAGAGAGGGGGTTCAAAGAGTCATTTATCAGTTAGTAATTATAACAGCAAAGGGAAAGAAAAAGTTGGAGAAAGGTCCAACATTAAATTCTTTTTTGCTCCAAGAACAACTCCTGGTTCTCAACCATCCATAAAATCTTCTTTGGCCTCAAAGCAAATGGTTGAGAAGGCAAGAATGAATTTTGCAAGGTGGTAGTATCATGCTAATATACCTTTCCATGCAGCTCGCTCTGTGTATTATCAAGAAGCTATAGGTAGTATAGCAGCTATTGGGCCTGGTTTTAAGGGACCTTCTTATCATGACTTAAGGGGGCCTTTATTACAAAAACATGTGGGTGAAATGAATGATTATCTCTTAGATGTGAAAAATAATTGGAAAGTTTATGGGTGTTCAATAATGTTAGATGGGTGGACAAATCAAAGTAACACTCCAATCATTAATTTTTTAGTGGATTGTCCAAGAGGTACCATGTTTCTTAAATCCCTTGATGTGTCAGGCCTAACAAGGGATGCAGATACATTGTTTAAGTTGTTTGATAAAATTGTTCAAGAAGTTGGGTTTGAGCACATTGTGTAGTTCATTACAAATAATGATTCTGCTTACAAGTCTGCAGGAAAGAAGCTAATGCAGAAATATAGGTCATTCTATTGGTCTCCTTGTGCAGCCCATTGCATTGATTTAATGTTGAAATTTTTTTCAGATAAGAGATATTTTCCTATCATTCATGAAACCATTCAAAAGGCTAAAAGCATTACCAAATTCATATACAACCATGGCAAGGTTTTATCTTTGATGAGAAGTGACTTCACTAATGGTAGGGATTTGATTCGTCCAGCCATCACAAGGTTTGCAACTAAGTCTTCAATGCTTGACTAAGTTCAAGAAAGAACTTAGGCAAATGTTTACTTGTGATCAATGGGTTGAATCTCGATATGCTAGAGATGTCATGGGAAAGGAGGTGGCTGCACTTGTTTTGGAAGATAAAGAGGTTTGGTTACAATGTCAACAAATAGTGAAGATTAGTGAGCCTTTGGTTAGAGTACTTCGTCTTGTAGATGGGGATGAAAAACCATCAATGGGATACTTGTATGAGGAAATGGATAAAGCAAAGGAGAATATAAAAGCAAGGTTGAAAAATAAAATTTCTGCATATATACCATTTACTAGTGTCATTGATGCTAGGTGGAATAAACAACTCCATAGTCCATTACATGCAATAGGTTGTTATTTTAACCCTGGAATTTTCTTTAGGCCTTCATTTAAGAAGCAAAAAGAAATTACAAAAGGCCTACTTAGTACCATTACAAGGTTTATTCCTGATCCTGATGAGCAAGATACTCTTAGTTCTCAAATTGAAGCATACAAAAAGGCTTTAGGTGACTTTGGAATGCCTATGGCAATCCGCCAACATGAAAAACTAAATCCAGGTATACTATATGTATCTATACATACATACATACATATATATATATATATATATTTCATTTGAAAGTTTGTTATTTGCTTTGTACTAAATTAATATTTTCTTTTATTTTTGGAATTTGCTTGGTAGGAGAAATTTGGAAATGACACTCTAGAATTACAAAAGTTTGCAATTCGAGTGCTAAGTCAGTGTTGTAGTGCAACTGGTTATGAAAGAGCTTGGAGCACATTTGAGTTTATCCATTCCAAGAGGAGAAATAGGCTTGAGCATAAACGTTTGAATGACTTAGTATATGTTCGTTATAATCTATTGTTACGAGAAATGTATGTTTTTAAATATATTCAATTTTTATATTGAATGATTAGAAAATGTCATTAATGTATGATATTGATTTTGGTAGGAACATTAGAAGGACAAATGATTACTTGGATCCTATAAGCCTTGATAATATTGATTTAATGGAGGATTGGGTAGCTGAGGAATTTGAATATCTGTTACTAACTGAGGATGATGTGAATTGGGCTAGTATTGGAGAACCATTAGCAACACTGAATTTGGAAGATGATGATAATGATAATGATGTTGTTGTTCTTAATGAGGATGATGGTGACAATGATGTTGTGTTGACAAATGCTAATACTCATGTATATTATGGTCTTGATGTAGATCCTTTTGATGGATGGGAGTAGATGATCCTATGTAATTTGTGTTAACTTAATTATTTGTATTATTTTTTTCTTTGTATGCAATGAACAATTAAGTTTTTTTGTTTTTGTATGCAATGAACAATTGAAGTAATGTTTTATTGTAAACATGAGGTAATGTTTTATGGTAAATAGAGATTTTGTGTGTGTGTGTGTATATATATTAAATATATAAAATAGCGGTAAACCCGAAATGGTACACCGGTATTAACTGGTATTTGAAATATATCTTACCAGTGGCCAAACCGGTATAGCCTTCGGTACAGTATTAACTTCCTTGCTTATAAACCTTAGCTGAAGGCAAGAGTGGGGCACATCTTTCTTCGATGTGGGAGCAAGTCTCAAAAACTGCTCACGTTGGTTGCAAAGAACAAAGCCGTGCGGGTCCTTCGGCCCCAAAACGGACAAACTAACTACGGGTGGATCTTCTCCCACAATTATTATTATTATTATTATTATTATTACTTTTTTTCTTTTAAATGAAAAGTACTTTTTTTAACATGTTTACTTATAATATTTATAAATTAATAAATTGAAGAAAAAAAATTGTGCAATGCCTATGCAAATAAAATTTAAAGAGACAAATTTTCCATTTTTCACAATTATTGACATGTTCTGTTATGATTAGTATATTATACAAATTTTGTTACTGATAGTCTGATACTGATGAACTCAATAAAAGTGATACTCTAATTATAACTTGTCACTTGTCACCTTAATAATTATTTTTTTCCTTTCTCTCAAAAAAAAAAAATCCTCAAAAAAAATTGTGAAAAAGTTTGAAGTCATTATCATGCAAAACTTCATTTTTTTTTTTTTTTTTCCTTCTATCATCTGATTGAAATTCAAAGAGAAATTTTTTGTTTGTGTACATCTAATTATGTGGAAATTCATCTACCTCCTAAGTTAAAAGCTCAACAAAATAGTTTAATGGATTCAATATGACAATGAGAAACGGTTTCGTGGCTTTCTTGCGTACTCCACACTTTTGTAAATTTTATCTTATATTTGTCAATCACTTACATCCAGTTCCAGCAAGAAGATTGCCGTGGAATTGCACCTAGAAATAGGCCATTTCATGGATTCATGAAGAATGTGCGTATAAACCTCCTAAGGGACACCCATGTTTCACACAATGGATAGACTCAATGGGCATGGCTATAAGCCAATTCCTATGAGAACAACAATGCTACATATACAAGAAATTTTATATATATCATCCGTAAAAGCTACAGATTGTGATTAATACAACATCATTTTCACTCGAACAAACACCAAAATCATTTTTATTATATACTAATCATAATCTACTATGTACTTCAGCAATTACAAAAATTATGATAGAAATGGTTGTTATTATACTTACTGTACGGTCAATTTTGCTTTTAGAGTTGGTTCTGATAAAGTCCACATTAGCATCAATGCGTAATAAGTTTACAATTCAAATAATAAAACAGAATTAGTTTGACCTTTTCAAAACATCCCCCATTCAACAACCTCCTAACCATGCAAAGACAATTTCCAAATTATTCTAAATACAAACAGTAGCATCATCATCAATCTGACATATCTGCAGTGGCATTATTCTGTTGGAAATAAAAGAATACAAAAGGATGAGCACCCGCTTTCTTTCTATCTTTTCTCCATTTTATTGGCAAGACATGAAGTTAGTTTATAGTCAAAGAATTCATACCAAATTGAAACTATATTTAATGATATTTAAATGTTATCAACTGGTTTGAATTCCTCATAAATCAAACAATAAATAGTCATTTATGCCAATAACTTCCCTTATTAAAAGGTCAGAACATTTGAAAAAAAAAAACATTTTATAAGGAAAGATATTGCTATTATAAATTTGGAAACGTAAATGGATGTACTGCGTGCATTAGTTTATGAAATTTTTTTATGAGAAAAGAAGAAAATACTACATTTTTTAGAATTTATATGTTGGATTTTTCATATTTTTTTTATAAAAAATATTATAATTAATTTTAATATTGATTAAATGCTCAATTAAGTGAATTGGTGAAAATCAATTTTTATCTGTTAATGGCAATACTGGTTTCTTTGCTAAAATTGAAATTCATATCTAATGCTAATAAATTCAAATTAATACACCTCAGTTTTAATTCCTTAATGACAAAATTTATTATTTGAAAAAACATTCTTTTATGACTAAATGATCATCAATTCACTTAATTGAGCATTTAATCAATATTAAAGTTAATTATAATATTTTTATACAAATAATCCAACATATTCTAAGTACAAACAATTTCAATATTTTAAATATAAACAATGGCACTAGCCATGTGTCATTTTTCTAAATATAACCAACCAGAGATTATATATAAATATAAACAATAGCATCTTCAATCTGACATATCTAAGAGCTAACAAAAAAGAAAAAGAAAAAAAAAACTATGGCACTAACTACTATTAGCACAGCCGCCATCACAACTTTACTGATCTCCCTACTCTTCCTTCCCAAATTTTATTCATCTGAACTCATAACAGACAATGGCCATTCCTCAATTGCAAAAGCAGACGTTAATCTTTTGGAATTTCCTCTAAATTTAGAGTTCTTTGAAGCCGAATTCTTTTTGTATGGCTCTCTAGGTCATGGCTTAGATAAAGTTGCTCCAAATTTAACCAAGGGAGGTCCAACACCCATTGGTGCTAAAAAGGCAAAGCTGGATCATTTTACCCGGGATATTATCAAGCAATTTGCTTTCCAAGAAGTTGGGCACTTGAGGTTTCTTTCTTGAAATAATTATTTAATTTCTTTTGTTTTTTTTTTTTTTCTTTTGTGTGGGTTTAATTTAATGGCTAATGGGTTCTAGTTAGTTTAAGTGATAAAATTTTTTCCCTTTGAATAGGGGATTTGGATTTGAATCCCACCTAAACTGAAATGAAACACATTAATATCTTAACATAATGATAAACATGAATTATTATATTTATCATAATGTAGATACTATAGATTTTAAATCCTATCATAGCTATAATTTTTTTTCTAAATGTCATGGTACTAACTATATTATGTTCTTCCCCCTCAAAAAAACTATTATGTTCTTGATGCAGGGCGATTCAAAAATTAGTTAAAGGATTTCCAAGACCATTATTGGATTTAAGTAAAGCATCATTTGCAAAGGTGGTTGATAGTGCATTTGGGAGACCATTGTCCCCACCTTTTGATCCTTATGCCAGTGGACTTAACTTCCTCCTTGCATCTTACCTTATTCCTTATGTTGGACTCACTGGCTACGTTGGAACAATTCCAAAACTCCAATCCCCTACTTCTAGAAGGGTAACCAAGATTTAAATTTGTTTATCGTTACCTAGTAATGTTTAACGAAACAGATAGCAATAACAATTTTTTGCTTATGCGCATGTGTGTGTATATATACATAGTTATATACTATCATTGTTTTTGTAGAATAAATTAAAATTTTTAATTAAGGATAAAGCTTGACAAATACAGTTTCTAATTTTTTAAAGGTCCACAATCAAGTTATATTTGGTATAATTCACTTAATAATTTTTTATTGGATTAATATTTTAAAAATCCTACAATTGAATTATATATGTTCTCTATATTTTTAATATACAACCAAATTTGGTATCAATTGTGAGGATACTTCCCCAATTAATCGGATTTATCCGCTTTGGGGAGCCAGTCCCTCACGGTTTATCGGCTCGTCCCCGAGTGCAGGCAGGATTTTCACCAGGAGCAAGGGCTAGACCTTGGACTCGCAGGCTTGACACCAAGTCCCACATCGGTTAGAGTTCCCTCCCACACATGGTTTATAAGCTTCTGGAGCGACCATGTGTGTACCATTACTAACACATGTGTTAGTAATGGTACACACATCGGTTAGAGTTCCCTCCCACACATGGTTTATAAGCTTCTAGAGCGACCATGTGTGTACCATTACTAACACATGTGTGGGAGGGAACTCTAACCGATGTGGGACTTGGTGTCAAGCCTGCGAGTCCAAGGTCTAGCCCTTGCTCCTGGTGAAAATCCTGCCTGCACTCGGGGACGAGCCGATAAACCGTGAGGGACTGGCTCCCCAAAGCGGATAAATCCGATTAATTGGGGAAGTATCCTCACATCAATTGTATGTAATTTACTTTTTAATCCACAATCTTATTTTTTCTGCCTAATTTTAAAGTTAAAAAATTTTGAATTTTAAACATTTTATAGATGAGATAATAATTAATCTCTAGTCATCTTTATTTTTGCATGCATATAAGGTATAAAGAAACAACGCAATTCAAGTTATTTAATGATGGATTTGTCAAAATCCACATTTGATATATAATTATTGAGATGTGTAACATTAATGAAAGTTACACCAAGTTTATTTTAAACCCAACATTTTTTTTAAGAAGTAGATTGATAGAGTGAAAAGATATGAGTTGAGTTCACAACACTTACTCTGATGATATCATAATAAATTACTAATTGTTCCAAAATCATTAAACCATTATGATAACAATGTGGACTTGTATATGTTCAGCTAGTTGCAGGCCTTTTAGGCGTGGAATCAGGCCAAGATGCAATTATTCGAGCATATCTATATGAGCATGCAATGGAGAAAGTGACACCATATGGAATAACTGTGGCAGAGTTTACAAATCGCTTTTCAGAACTTAGGAATAAGCTTGGACATGCAGGTTACAAAGATGAAGGCCTTGTGGTTCCCACTGCTAAAGGTGCTGAGGGAAAGATCAAAGGGAACGTGCTTTCAGGAGATGAAAACTCGGTTGCATTTGATAGGACCGCAGAAGAGATATTGAGGATTGTGTATGGCTCCGGTAGTGAGCATAAACCTGGTGGGTTCTATCCTAAAGGAGCTAATGGTCACATTGCCAGGTCTCATCTACATTAATTCTATACCTACAACTTGATTACAAGAAAACAAGCTTTGGTATTTTTTGGTTCATTGTTTAAACTATGTGCCATTTGCAATAATAACAAATAAATCTTTTGTGAGCCTTTATGAATGTATGTGTGACAAAATTATTGTTTTAAGCTTTTATCATGTTTGTTCAAAAGTTTTGACTTTCTGTGATTTCCAATCAATTCATTAATAGTGTATTGAATTGATGATAAAGAATATCATCATGTAATCGACCTTATAAGTTCAAATCCTGCCTTATTATTGAAAAAAAAGACTTAAATTTTCTAATTTGAACGATGAGGTTATAAGTGAGCAATGTTTTGAAACCAAAATGAATTATAATACGAGATAAATAACCAAAATCTACACACACACATATATATATAGACAAAGTTGAGAGAAAATTCAATTAGATTTCAAATTTAAATTCAATTAGATTTAAATTTTGCATCATGTGTTTCATCCGATCTAAGTTTTTAAATTTTTGTGCCAAATTAATTAATTCAATGTGAAAATTTGAATGAAGAAAGCAGTTCATGAAACATGAAGCATTAAAACAAATCGAAGATCAAGATTATTGTGTGTGTGAGAGAGAGAGAGAGGTACCTTTGATAGTAAAAACATGCAGTGAAAAGAAAATTTTCCCATCATATATTAAATTTGTTTGTTATAAGAGAGATAAAAAGAAACATTTTTTTAGGAAAAAAAATAAAAAGAAAACATATATAAATATGAAAATATGTAGAGGAAGATGAAAAAAGTATTTTTGATACAAATGGGTTGAGGGAGGGGAAAGGTTGGGGAAAAGGAAGAGATCTTTTATGTTTTGGTAATTGAAAAAGGTATTTGTAATAAGCAAATTGCATAGTTAATGTTAGGGTTGTCCACGGGTCTAGTCGGGTCAGATCGGGTTTGGGTCTGACCCGCACTTGACCCGATTGAATTGGGTGAACGGAAAATGGACCTGCAACTGACCGAATGTTCGGGTCAAGCTTGACAGCACGGGTCATCCGTTGAGCGGGTCGGAGCCAGTCGAGTGATTTCGAGTCTTAAGCACAGCAACATAACCCAGAACAAAGAAATCAAAATCCAAATCAAAAACCCCAAATCTATAAGACTAAAACAAAATCAGAACCCAAAACACAGAAATCAAAATCCAAACCAAAAACCCCAAATCTATGAGACTAAAACGAAATCAAAACCCAAAACAATCTTTTCAAAAAAACAACCTAGATAAAGAAATAAAAATCCAAACCAAAAACCTAGATCTATGAAACTAAAACGAAAAAGAGAGTAGATTAAACCAGCACCACCACTCCCTCCCCCACACCCATCGCAAGATCAGCACAAATTTTTTTTTTAAAATAAAACTTTTTTTACTAACCCACTAGCAAACTTCATAGATCAGAGTCTCAAGAGGATATCTCAAGTAGATCAGAGGAGGCTTGTGAAGTTTGGGACTCAACCAAGAACGGTGAGTGCCACAAAAACTTTGAATCAGCGACGGTGCAATAGGGCGGATTGGACGATGTCGGCAAGGAGGCTGGGGTTAGGGGCAGCAATGAGCCTCAACTTGGCGATGGCGGTAGCAAGAAGGCTAGGGTTAGGGATTTGAGAGAGAGATTAGAGAAAGGAAGAGTGAGAGATTAGAGAAAGTGAAAGAATTTTCTAGAACTTGAACTCTGAAACTAAAGCCATAAAGCATAACCCATGTTTTTTCTTTTTAAAAATTTTGGGTCGGACGAGTCGGTTTACTTGCGTTAGAAGTCAAGGGACCCAAAACCAATCCGTAAAACTAAATTTTAAAATTAATTGACCTGCACCTGACTCATACGGGCAATCGAATTCACCCGTGGGCATTTGAGTCGGGCAGGTGGGTCGGGCCTGGTGAGTTGATGGACAGTCCTAGTTAATGTGATAAGACAAGTTTTATTTTTTTTTTGGCAAAAAAAAAAACTCGACAAATCTAATGTGGTAGCACAATAGCAAAGTCTAAATAGAGGACTTTTGGGCTGCCATATAGGTTTATGAATGTACGTGCAAGTTAGACTTTAAAACAAATCAGATGTGATTAACCTAAATCATAATGGTACATTTGGGTGTCAAGTTTGATGAGTATCAAAAATGTCATTTTTAACTCCAAAGCATAAAATGGAAAAGAATGACAGGATTGAAATATAAAGAATGACAAAGGATGTACATGGAAAATCATGTGAAAAGGATGAAAAACCACAGTGGGAGAAGGATATTATATCCTTCCCCCTTAAAAGCTATGTAGTACATAGAAAGTTTAAGGTTACACAATATTTTTCTTCCCAAAACCCATTCTTTTTCTGCCTTTCGTTCCTACCCAAATTTCTACCTTTTTCTTTCTCCTTTGCTCAGTAACATTCTCCTTTTATAGTACGAGGAATATTACTGGTTGTACAAGAACGGGTGTTTCACTCTCATTCCCTCCCACAAACCATAATACAACTACTAGTACTATACTATGGCTAAAGGAGAGAGAAAAACTGTTTTTGCTAAGATAATGGGCTGAAGGGTGACTTTGTACTATCATAAAGGACAAGCAAAGAAGAGGAAAGGGAAAGCATGAAGCTTGAGGGCTTTGCACATTTCCTTCACAGTGGTCCAACTTAGTACTAACCAATGAGGGGTGTTCTGCAACCTCTAACCAACAGGAATTGAATTCTCTCTCATGGTAGTGTTTGCCGCCCATGCTAGACTGTGCATCTCTCTCTCTCTCTCTCTCTCTCTCTCTCTAACGGTGATCATGTTGTTGGCACGAGCCAAAGGTGCAGCTCCTCTCACCAAAGTCCATGCTTCTATATTTCAAGGTTGTCCACGTGCAGGGCCTAGATGTAGCCAAATTAGTTTACTCACTTGCACCGACTTGTGTACTGTATAAGGGAAAATTTAAAACTTTCCATATTCATTGTTTTTTTTTTTTTACCAAAAATGTTTATGGAGAGAAAATAATTTTCTTTATAAATGAGAATTAGATTTTCTATTCCATATTTTCATAATCATTGTCAATGTATATAAAAGTAGATAGTTATATTTTTTGTTTTGTATAAATATATATATATATATATATATATATATATTTTTTTTTTGGGAAAGGGATGGTCAAAATTGATTAAAAAATAATAATAAATACACAATTAAACTTAATATTATTATCACAAAATATTTATAATCTACCATTAATATGTATAATTAGTTTTTTTTTTTGTATTGTATTTTTTTGTGAAAAGTAATTAATGGATATTGAAAGCAATTGAAAGCAATCAAAAAGAGACATGTCCTTATTGCATACCTTGAGAAAGAGGTATGTGTCATTAGTGTGTGCATCCTCAAGTTTGGAGATCCAACTTTTATAATATATAATTTAGGAAAAAATTTAGGCTGTCTTGTTTCTTATGAGGTATAATGGTATTACTCAATGGTGCCAGGGCTTGGAGTTTGGGGGGTAGAAGTATAAACAAAAAAAAAAAAATTGAAACTCCAAATAAACATTCATTTTATAAACCATCAACAAAGAAAAATACACAAAATTATTGTTTTTTAAGATATTACAATGCAATTATTTATGAAAATGGAACTCGTCGTCTTTTTAAATCTTCGAAATCATATATGATTGAATCTGTATTAATTGTCACAACGATGTCCCTTTTAATGAATAACATCATAGCGTTCGACAAAAACTCATCTTCCATTTTGTTGCAAAAGTCAGTTTTGATGACATTCATAGCTGAAAATACTCGCTTTGTAGTTGCAGTAGATATGGGAAGAGTAAGCACAAGCTTGACCACTCTATAAATAAGCGGATAATATTCTGATTTTCTAGTTCTCATCATCCATTGACACAATTCAAAAATATTTTTCAAATTCTTGAACCCTGAATGTTGAACTACCTCATACTCATAAAGATCAAGTTCCTTTTTCAAATCATTCTTTTCATCATCTGTGAAGTCTATTGGATAAAAATTATCTACCAATGAACAAATATCATTCACTCAAAAAGATTCATATGCCTCTTGAGGGTCTAGAGCTGAGCTAAGCGTAAGTAACTCCATGGCATGCTCACTAAACTGATGATTTAGTTCCTGCAATTGAGAATATATTCCTTCATTAAAAATATCTACTTTATAATGATGCTCATCTCTAAAGTCCTCTTGTTGATGACGAGCTCGGCCAAATCTTGCAACATAACGAGCATTCATATCAAGGACATCTATACCACGTTCCTTACAAAATGATATCATAGTAGCTAGTAAGTCATCCCATTTCTCATCTCTATATTGTTGGATAAGTTTTTTAGTTGATGAAACTAAATGCGTAGCATTTAAAATGTCTTGCGATTGGTTTTGTAAAGCTTGACAAAGTTTATTAGTGGTGCCCATAGTTTCATTAACAAAATGCAAGATGAAGACAAATTCAAATGAAATTAATACCTCATAAGCAGACTCTGCTTCTACTTTTTGTGAAGAATTTCCTTCATCCATGATTTTCAGTAGAACTTCACATGTTAGACTAAACAACTTTATCAAGTTAGAAACCGATTTATAATGTGAACTCCAACGAGTATCTCTAGGTCGTTGTAAAGTGACCATCTAATTAAGTCCTTTCCCAGTCTCAAGCTCTTCAATATTAATCAAATATGCAATGTTAGAAGCTCTAGCAATTTTTAACTACTCAATACATTTGCATGAAGTATGAATATTATTGATAACCAAAATCAATTTAGTGAAAAATCTATTAAGAAAGACAACTGCTTTTGATGCTTCTACTAATGCCAATTATAAGCGATGTGCAAAACAATGAATATAGTAAGCATATAGACAATCATTCAAAATCAAAACTTGTAATCCATTCCACTCACCCCGCATGTTACTTGCACCATCATATCCTTGCCCCCGAATGTTTTGAATATCTAAGCAATGATTAGAGAGCAAATAATATATCTCCTTTTTAAAGGTCAATGCCGCAGTGTCAGCAACATGAACAATCCCATAAAATCATTCTCGCACAAAGCCATTTGTATCAACATATCTTAAAACCACAGCCATTTGCTCTTTCATGGACTCATCATAAGCTTCATCAACCAAAATGAAAAACTTTGCATCACCAATTTCTTCCCTAATTTCCTTCGTCACTTTGGTTGAAATAACATGTAGAATTTCTTTTTGAATCTAAGGTGATGTGTAGGTGGCATTTTTTTTGGAGCTTTTGCCATTATTTCAACAACATTATTATTATAGCCCACCATCAAATCCAATGTCGTAAGAAAGTTTCCCAGATTGGTTGAAGTAGAGCTTTCATCTCGACCTCGAAAAGAAATAGCTTACAAGGCAAGATGTTGAACAACATCAATTGAAGCCTACAATCACAATCAATTATTAGCAATTTGTTCTAAAGTGAAATTGCCCACTACTCTGTCTATGTGTTGAGACTGGTTCATCAAATCTTGACACGCTTTATGGTAAATCTATGAGTGGAGTTAAGATCTTTCCCCATATGAAGACTAAAAGAACAACTTTTGTCATTTCTAACTTTCTTCCAACTCTTTAATCCATTAATTGTGAATGCATTTTGTCCGTCATACCTAGTTGGCTTATGAAAGAGAAAGCATAGTAGACAAAAGCGGCATCTTTTTTAGGAAAATATTCAAGCCATGACTTAAAGCGATCATCTTCATACCAAGAACCTTGAAAGCTTAGACCATTTTCATATTTTTAACATTTTTTAAAACGAGGTTGGTATGGACCTAACTTAATGTAACGTCACCGAATCTCATCTCGTTGATCAACATGATAAGTATATATTTGTCTACGAAATCCGGGATCACGTTTTAATTGCAACAAACTCATATCAACGTTTTGAAATTTTTTTTGAGAATTTTCCTCAATAGGGACATCAAGATTTTCTTGAACAAGTTCATCAGGATTTTCCTCAATTGGGACGTCGAGATTTTCCTCAATTGGGACATCAAGATTTTTCTCAATATCAGTGGTTGACAATGTTGCACTGCTAGTATTAGCTTCTATATCATTTGAAGTTTTTCTCTTGAAAAAATCAAATATGGTAGTTGACTTTTTCATAATCTAAAAATAAAATATAATTTGAAATTATTATGTCATTATATAGTCAATAGTCTACAATCATTACACACAATAGACAAGCACTATGCACACAAGCATTCAACAACTAACCAATAAATTTAAAGTTGCAAATAATCTCTTTAATTATTTACCCCAAAAAATCTCTTTAATGTTTTAAAAGACACTAAACTAATAGACAAAAACGCTAAAGACAAAACCACAATAAAATCACAAAATATCACAGGGGCTATGGCAATAGGAGTTGATGTGTTGTGTTTGTCAGTCACAAGAGATGACAACTTTTTTATTTATAAAACAATATAAATTTTGGGCTTTATTAAAGAGAGAACGACTAAGATGGGGGTCAAAATTTTACCTCTCTTTGACTCTTTTTCTCTAGTTTCTTCTAGTCTCTTCATCCCTGCTCTCTTTAAGTTTTCTTTCACAAATCACAACTAGTGGAGGAGCCACTTGATGACCAAGGGGGGCCTAGCCCCCTCCCCCCCCAAATTTTTGAATTTTTTTTTTTGAAAATATCCTATATAATTTGAAAATTTTTAAATAATCTTTTCATTTTGGCCCCCATACCTAATAATATACATATATATATTTAAGAAAGTCTAAAATTAAACATAATTTTCATTTAAATAAAATACAATCCATAAATTCATGTAAACAAAATACAATTATTAAACATTCATCATCTTTAAAATGAACATATAGGTATTTTAACAATTATCTCAACAAATAAAAGGGAAAAAATTGAGTTATGAAGTATTATATATTACTATTTTACATTTCATACACAAAAAAAAAATATATATATATATATATATATATATATATATATAGCCCCCCAAAAATAAATTCCTAGCTCCTCCACTCACAACAGTGTCAACACATGATTAAATCTAAGTTAATCAAACAAAGATTCAATATGAGAGGGATACCTTTGCTTCTGCAGACCTACAGACCTGTAGTGCCGCTGTCGAACTACTTTGTGTTCAGCCGTAAGTTAGGTTTTCCTTTATTTTATTTTATTTTTTGAATGGCTTAGAAATCCCCTTCTTTTTAGTTTTTTCCTTTTTATTATACGTGTGTCTTGAGGTAAGTTGGGTGTTTCCTACTCCTAGGCCAGTTTGATATCAAGTTAGAATCGGCTTTGATTTTTTTTTTTTTTTTTGGTTGCTTGTGTTTGTTTTGAGGTGTTGTTTGGGCTTAATTTTTGTTGTTGGGCTAATATTGTTGAGGGGGGATAAGTGCAATTTTATTGAAACAAATTGATAAAAATAATATATTATATGTATACTAAAAAATTTATAAAAAAAATCTGGGGGGGGGGGGGGGGCACTGCCCCCCAGGTCCAACAATAACTCCATCCCTGCCTCATAGGGAATGTGATGAAGTTGACCCAGATCTGAAATTTTTCACCTGGTTTGGGTTCTCGGCGGTTCAATACTAGAGGAGGTGATGAAGTAGAGGACAACCTAACCCATGCTCTACACATGGTGTGTGAGCTCGTCAAAGACACCAAGTTCATGGTCGTGCTGCTATTTGCACCGTCGAGATAATCCACACCATGTCTCTCATCCACAACAATCTTCCTTGTATGGACAATGACAAAGAGGATGTCAGTGGCAGTGTAGCAGAGCTTGGAAAGGTTGTTAGCGAAGGAGGAGAAAGGGTGAAGTTTGAGGTCTGAGAGGGACAATCGCTGGCTAGGTTTGGGTTTCTAATAGATCCAAAAAAAAAGGGGGGGACTAATAGGGTTAAAAAAGAGTTAACACTATTTATTTTTATGTAGATAAATTGACCACATGTAGTGATTTAAGTGGGGAACTTAAGGAACAACGCCTAAAATATTGTACCTAAGTTTAGTCGATAATATAATAGATATTAATATTTATTATATTAATATGGAGGAACAATCATAATCTAAATTAGTTTTGTAGTGCCAATTTTATTTTCTTAATTTTGATTCCAAGTGATTCGTTCATAGTACTCCGTGTGAAAGATGAGACAACCACCTCACACACCTAAGTTCGACCACTTCTTCATCATTGATGTTAAATGTTTTCATGCATAAGCACAAGTTACAACCTAGTATTATTAATGGCAGAACTTATATGTTGTTTTCTCACGAAACTCAATGGGGTGTCATTTTGGCTTAAGTTTGGGAGGGGAGTGATTCTGCATATCCCCAAGTGTAGTTTGTGTAATTTAATTACCTTAGAAACTATTATATTATTGAAATTAATTTCTAAAATGCAATATTCTCACAAAAATCACCTTCTAAATTTAAATAAGGGTTCAGTTGTTTTACAACTAATAGTGTCCACATTTTTTTACATCATATGTAAAATGTGGACTTTCTTAAATAAATAAATATATATATATATATAAAACCCTAACTTTGAAAATAAGAACATTCTATGAAGTTATGTACATTAGGGAGTGTAAAACAATTACACACACATTTACACACATGTGAAAAAACAATTAAAATCGTGATTTTAAGTCATGATTTTAATTATTTTATTCCTTGTATGTAAATGTGTGTAAGAAAGTGTGTATAATAAACATTACTCTTAAATAACTATGCAACTAATATAAACACCATTATAATAAAAGAAATAAGATACTTTATTTAAAAAGATCCATACAAAAAAAAAAAACAAACAAACAAACGCGCGCGCGCACACACACACAGAGACACACACACACAAAAACAAACATACAGGAGAAGAGTATACAAATATTCACTTGCCAAAAGTCTTATAACTACATCTTTGAATGTCTCCAACAAAGATGTCCAATGTTGAAAAAGAAAAAAAAAAAAAATATATATATATATATATATATATATATATATGTGTGTGTGTGTGTGTGTTTATTACAAGTTTAAGGTAGACATATCAAGAATGAGAAATAGCTGGAGATGGAGGGACCTCTATATCCATTGTCCCCTCCAACATCAGGATTAAATCCTTCATCGGAGGACGCAGAGCTGAATCTTCTTGAACGCACCACAAGCCCACCTTCACCATTCTTTCTAGTGTCTTCATGTCTACATTTTCATCTTCCACAAGCTTATTCAACTCTCCAGCCACAAGGCAATTATATACCCAGTTAGATAGAAGAATCTCATCTGCTGTTGAAACATTCACTTCTATGTTGCTTCTGCAACATACAATCTCCAAAAGCATCATCCCATAACTGAAAATGTCCACTTTTATTGATATCAGGGCATTTTTCTCCCATTCAGGTGCTGAGTACCCACTTGACCCTTCAATATCCGTGGTGATATTTCTCTTTTGATTCGGCACTAATAGCCTCGCCAATCCAAAGTCTGTGATCTTTGGAGTCCAATTTTCATCCATGAGTATATTTTGGGGTTTTAGATTACCATGGATGATATTGACTTCACACTCTTGATGTAGATAGAAGACCCCTCTAGCCACTTCTAGTGCAATTCTCACTCTTTCCCTCCAAAGTGGGTGCTCTTTAGTCTTGAAGAGAAGATATGCAAGTGAACCATTGCTCATGTATTCATAAACAAGAAGCTTTCTAGATCCCTCAATACAGAAACCAAGCAACTGAACCAAGTTTCTGTGATGAGTTCGTCCAATGGCAGTCATTTCAGCTCGAAACTCCCTTTCCCCTTCTTCCACAAATTTCTCTAGCCTCTTAACAGCAATACTTTTGTTAGCTTCAGATAAATACCCTTTATAAACCGATCCAAATGAACCCTTACCTAACGCTTCCTTGAATCCATCTGTTGCATGCTCAAGCTCATTGTAAGAAAATGAACGCAAGGTAAAATTTTCTGCAAATTCCGGATTCACATTTTCCGACAACAGCTTTCTGTACGTATGAACTTGATGTCTATATATGAAGAAACAAGATATTGCTATTGCAGAACACAACAATGCAATGGAACCCAAAGTTAGTGAAAGAATCAAAGTCATTCTTTTTTTGCTATCCATCAATATTCCCGGATGGTCTGGACCATTTTTCCCAATCACCTTAAAGAAAGCTATAACTGACGAATTTTGACTTCGACCATATCTAAGTGGAAGCTTATATTTTGTGCAAGTACCGTTCATGTAAAATAATGCAGCCCCACAATTAGAGTCTCCAAGGCAAGACTTGTTACAATTTTCCTGCTCTGTAAGTACCATTGAATAAGGAAAATCACCCCAGGATATATTCGGCTGAGCAATAATGTCGTATGGTATCATTGAATCATTACTGCTGCTACAGCCATCTTCGCAGCCCATTTTATAGCAGCCCAAACTCTTATTCCCGCTGTTCATGAACTCAAATCCAGGAAAACATCGACATTCAGCTCTGGAGCCCCCGCCAATGCAGTAACTGTTGAAGCCACAAAAACCTTTCACTTCACATTGATCCTGCAAAGCAGACCACGCCAAGGACACCCTTGAGCTAGTATTGCCGAAAAAGTGGTGTGAATACAACTTGAAAATTCCGTCAGAATCAAGTATGGCACGATAGATAACAGTTTCTTTCTTGCCAAGGTAAGAATTATTGACCAAAGTGTATATGTTGGAACTGCGATTGGCTAAGCTTAGTAGACCCCTTTGGTCAAGACTGAGCTTGATAAAATTGCCAAAAGTCCCATCACTCATTAAACAATGGTTACTGTAGCTGCAGGTATGATCATAATCATATGATATTTTCCAATAAGCATTTTCTGAAATATATGTATTGTTTACAGGATAGGAAACAAGGTTTCCATCGTCCTGCATCCTGAGACAATAACGTCCACTTGAGTGATCTGATCTAGACACACTAGACACCAAACCCTTGCCATTAGACAGATTCTGACCTCCTAATATGGTGTCAGTTGGGAAATCAAAACTTTCCCAAACAACACTAGAAGCATCGTCGTAGAGCACAAAATTACCAGAATCAAGCATAGATGCTGAACCCGCAGGTAAATGAAACTTATCTTGTGAAGAGGACGATGTGAGATTTTCGTCACCTTGCTCAGTGCGAAGCAGAAGCCCATAACTTTTGAAGTTCAATGTAGCATTTGAGGAGACAGGCGGGTTATCACGTTTTGCAGTCCAGACAATTGTGTTCTCTGGGTGATTAACCAGCCATATTCCTATAGAGAAACCATTGCCTTGTGGATAGAAACCGAAGGCAAAAAGGCCAGAAGGTGAGAGCCATGAAGTACGGTTAGCAATAGGGGAAAGAGAAGAATCTAAGGGTATCACATTGGAATGGTTTTGCCGGGCTTTTACATCAACGGCAAGTAAGGACATTGTTAGTAAGAAGAGAACAGAAAAAGATATAGAATCCATGAGACTGAGTAAGCAAGAGAGAAAAAAAGAGTAAGGAAATGATTTGAAATTAGAAAGGGCCCTTTAAGTAGAATGGAAGAAAGTTCTGAGCAAGTTTATGAAAGGACATTTCTGCATCAATTATGAAGTGTGAAAAGATATTATCCCTTTATGAAATTAATTGCAGCCCAAGTAGACTTGACTTACTTTCAACTTTGCTGTTTAGGGCCAAGCTCCCACATTGGCATCTGATATTCTGTTTATCAAAAATAGACTTAAACCGCAAGATGCGCTGCGTACTAATTCTACAGCAATTCTTATGATCAATGACCTGCCTTCAGAATTCCACAAAAAAGAACAAGCTAGTGGACCCAACTTTATAATTATGCCAACAGTACTTACGTACAGATTAATCCACAAGGCTGTCGAGGCATCTATCTACATGTACAAGTCTTTTTAGTTGCAGAAAAAATAAGCGTGGCTTTAAGGTAACTGATATGAAATCGAGAGGTCTCTTTACGTAGATTGAAAGTAATTTCTAAGCAATTAAGCTCATAAAATTAGCTGCAGCCCTAGTATACTTGACTGGCTTTCAAACTTTGCTGTTTAGTGCCAAGCTTCCACATTAGAATCTGATTTTTTGTGTGTCAAAAAGAGACTAAACCGCAAGATACGTTTTCCTCTTATTCTAAAGCAATTCTTAATTTCTTATCATCAATGACTTGCCATTAGAATTCCTCCAAAAGTGAAAAGACTTAGCCAGTGGACCCAACTTTTAGAATCTGCCTACAATTTCAATAGGCATCTAGCCACATTCCACATGTCTTTTTTAGTTATAACCTGAAATTACGCAAAAATTGAATAAAAAATCTCAATCATGGTTGCTTCCATTTCCACGTGTTTGACAAAATTGCTTATGAGAAAGATCCAAATTACTATAGCTAATAGGGAGAATATCCAGCTCCTCACGTTCATCTAATAGATATTACATTATAGTCACACAACTAATTGAGATTAAAAACCAAAATATATATTTTCCATTGAACCATAATCCAACCAGACAACACAAACACCTCCACTTCACTGGGGATTTTTTATTTTTTATTTTTTTGAGGAAGTGACAGCGGATTTTGACAACTCTGCACCATTACATATGGTAGCCACTCTCTAACAAGTTCAGGCACTCACTGTTCCCTCCAAAAAAAAAAAAAAGTTCAGGCACTCACAGCTGGTCTTATGTGGTAAAATTTGATGTGAAAATAATATAGGCCCGCGTCATCATAAGTGCAGCTCATCATTTCTTTTCACTAATGTTTAATAACTTTTACATAATTTTTACATTATCACATGGAAGTCTCAAAACTTTAAAGAGGTTTATATTTTACTTAAAAACCACAAGGACCCTCTTTGGACCCTCTTTTTTTTATAAATCACTCACAATCACACAAATCAACAAGGTGTGAAATTGGATATGAAAATGGGTGTATCTGTAGGATTGTTGTTTTCCATCTCCTTTGATTTTTTTGAAAATAAAGGGTCTTGTGATTTGGGTTTGTGGTATTTTGTTATTGTTATGGTGCATCTTTTCCCATGTTTCTAGTATCTTTCTACCCATAATAAGACTAGAAATATCACCTAGAGTCTTGTAATTCAATTGTCACATTCAAATCCCATTTTCCCAAACATAAAATCTGCAAGAAAATAAACAACACAAAAGACTAAGAAATAAGAAAAAGATCACCTCCATCTAGATTTTTTTCAACCAAAAAAAAAAATCAAATAAATGTCACATTGTCTCAAATTTAGTTAAAATTTAGAGGAATTCAGAGGATTTAAATAGGAGTGGACCATCTTCCCTAGAAACTATAACAATTGATTTAAAAATAATAATAATAATTAAATAAAATAAATTTTTAAATTTTTAAAAATTAAAAATTAAAAAAAAAGAGAGAGAGAAAGAGGTTTTAATATTTGTCATTTTGGGTTCACCTTCGGAGGCTTGCATAGATCTTAATGATCTTGGGTGGTATATGAATATATTGGACTCTTATCATGTATCTTACACTCTATACTTGTAACTTTTTTTTTATAGGTGACGAGTAGCATATAAATGGTCGTCTGTCACTCGCAAATCATCCATAACAATGACGAGTAAGAGTATGGACAAGCATAAATACGTTAATTCCAGACAGCATTCAATGATCAAGTAATAAATTGCACGGAACCATTATCCTCGTCCTATAATGCGAATTTAAGAGTCAGTTACAAACAGAAAGCGTTGGAATTAAATGACCATCATTGAGAATTAATTCCTCCAACTGCAATGTAACGTTATACTGAGTATTAACTTAGCATACGGCTATTTAAAGTCAAGAAAGACAGGTAAAAAGACACGAACACACAATTGTTCTACAGATTATAGATTTCAAAAGAGTATAAGCTAACTTAAGTATTGGAGGGTCCTTGGCAAGCCGCCAGGCCCTAAACTGGTGCCACTATTGTTGAGTGCTTTCTTTGACACAAGATTCCAGGTTGTCCATCGTACTAACGAGGAACATACTAACGAGGTGAAATCTTACTTCTTCAGTTTGGCACCGTCTGTAGGAAACACCGACCATAAGCCGTTGAATTCTCTACTAACTAAGTTCCTTAGAACCGATGGACTCAGCTACAACCACACCACTAGGTCCTGTGGTAATGGCCCAACAAATTCAAGCACTAACAGCTAATGTGCAAGAATTGATGAAACAAAATGAAGAGTTGAAGTGAAAGGCGCGTCCCAAGGGTACGAGTATATCGCAGTCTCGACGCAATTGCAATGACAATGACGAAGAGGCCTAGAGTTCAAGGAATAGCAGAAGGGAAACTTCATAACACACCGTGCAATCAACTCGTGGTAATGATCAAATGATGAAGAACATGAGGAAGGAGTTAGACGAAGTCAAAAATGCCATGAAGGATAAGACAGCAATAAACCTTGATGGCATGATCAAGCGGACAGACCCGCCCTTCACTACTAGTGTTTTAGAGTGCCTCTTGCCTCCCAAGTTTCGCCTCCCTCAACTGGAAGTTTACAATGGCACTAAGGATCCCCTAGATCACATAGGGGCATTCAAAAAAATTCTGAGCCTCTAGCAAACCCCAGATGAAGTCATTTGCAGGATATTCTCGGCAACCCTTAGGGGAGCAGCAAGGGTGTGGTTTAGTAAATTGCCTGCGACGTCCATTGCAAATTTTAACCAGCTGAGTGACTCCTTTGTCCGTCACTTCATTGGGGGTCAACGCCATAAGAGGCCCACCTCCTATCTGCTAACCGTAAAACAGCAGGAAGGAGAAACCCTGAGAGAATACGTGAAGCATTTCAACAAGGCAGTTCTAGAAATTGACAAACCACATGATCAGATGATAATGACAACCTTCCAAGCTAGGTTGAACAATCCTGACCTTGTTTTCTCTCTAGGGAAGACTCCTCCAACTTCAATGACGGATCTGTTATTCAAATCACAAAAATACATGAATGGGGAAGACGTACTAACTGCAAAGGGACTAACAGGCAAAGGAAACAAGGAAGAAAACATTGAATCCTAGTGCAAAAAAAAGGGATCGCAAAGACAATCTCATGGAAGCCAAGACCAACAAAAGTGGTCTGGACACATCATCAAAGAAAATGCTGAACTTTACTCCTTTACTACTGCCCGTGGACAAGATTCTCATGCAGATAAAGGACGACCCTGCACTGAAATGGCCCAAACCATTGAGCTCATCCTCAAAACAGAGAGATACAAAGAAATACTACCGCTTCCATAAGGAGCATAGTCATTATACTAATGAGTGCCGAGATTTGAAAGAACAGATAGAGGAGTTTATCCAAAGGGGAAAACTTCAAAAGTTTGTTAAGAAAGATTATCAAGCCCGCCAACGGACGGAGGAGAAGCCTACTTACGACCATAAGGAAGAAGATCAGGACAATCTCAAGCCGATTGTGGGAGAGATAAGAACGATCACTAAAGGACCAGTCATTGGGGGATCATATAAGTCCCTGAGAAAGGCAGTCTAAAGGCAAGTGAACAGTGTTCATTAGGGATGGCAATTTCTACCTGACCAGCGGGTACCCAGCCCAACCCGACACTAATGGGCCGGGTTTTACCCGGTCCGACAAGGAATAAGGTCGGGTTTGGGTTAAAAAAAACCCGAACCCGAACACGAACCCGACCCGACTTGACCTAGTTATATATAATTTATAATTCCTAAAATACCCTCATATATATATATATATATATAAATAATGTTATAAACCCTAAAATTTCTATTACTCATTCTCATTTCATTTCAGTTCACACAGTCAGCCTCTCTTATCTCTATTCTCTTCAGTCTCACTCATACAATCTCACTCTCTCACTCATACAATCTCACTCTCAATCTCACCTTCGGCCAACTACCCAACCTCTTGCTACCGTCCCAAGCCTTCGCCGTCGTCCCAAGCTCTGTTAGTGTCACTGGTCCTAAGCTCTTTACTCTCTCAACTCCATTTCATCCTCGCAGTCGCCGATCTCGCATGTCGCAGATCTCGCATGTCGCACAGTCCTCTGCTCCTTTCATCTTCCTCGCCCATGGCTACAAGCGTGACACGGCTCACTCCACCTCGTTCTCCATTTTTTTTCTTTTTTCTGGGTTCAGTTCGCCTCAATCATGTGAGTTTTGTGTTTATGTTTATGATTTCTGAAAGGGAAAAATGAAAATCATAGATCTAAAATTTGTGTTTGTGTTTTCTGTGTATATGTTCGTGATTGTGTTTGGATTTGTGTTTGTGTTTGTGATTTTGGGCCAAAAAATCATAAATCAAAATTTTTATTTATGATTTTAGGCTAGGCTGGGCATGAGGGATAGGGCCAACGGGGTCCCGACGGAGCGGGTTTAGGGTGGAAAAAAACCCGTTTATTAAACGGGCCAGGTTCGGGTTATAGTAGCAGGCCCGCGGCTCGGGTTCGAGTATAGAAAAACCCAGCCTAAACTTGACCCATTGTCATTCCTAGTGTTCAAATCAAACACCCAATAGCAAAACATCATCGTACTGGGAATGACGACATTGTTTTCTCCGAGTGAGATGTGAAGGGGATCAAGCAGCTGCATAATGACCCCCTTGTCATTATGCTAACCATTGAAGGGTTCAACACCCAAAAAGTGCTGGTGGATAATGGAAGCCCGGCAGATGTAACATAAATGACGGCCTTCCAGCAGATGAAGTTGGATCCAAAACGCCTCAAACCCTTCGAATCCCCGCTAGTCAGTTTTAGTGGAGACTGTGTTTATCCAAAGGGCATCATTTCATTGCAGGTTATAGCAAGGACTTACCCCGCTCAAGTGACAAGGATGGTAGACTTTTTGATCGTCAATTGCCCTTCGTCTTATAATGTGATTCTTGGACGACCAACATTTAATCGCCTTAAGGCAGCAACTTCCACATACTGCTTGAAAGTGAAATTCCCGACCCCCCACGGGATTAGAGAAATCACTGGAGACCAACTTTTAGCTGATGAATGTTACCAAGCAATCTTGGTGTCTAGAGAAAATCACAGTAGGATGATAGAAGAAGAACCACCCAAGCCCATGGAGGAAGCGGAAAAAATCAAGCTAGTGGAAGGAGACCCATCCAAAACCACCAAGGGTAGGAAAAGAGCTTCAACGGTCCTTGAAGGACTAGTTAGTGAAGTTTTTGAAAAAGAACTTGGATGTCTTTGCATGGAACCATGAAGATATGCCAGGAATTGACAGACAAGTAATAGAGCACAGTCTCAATGTCCACCCAACAAAGAAACCCGTTCAATTGAAGAGATGAGTATTCGCTCCAGAGCAGAATAAAGCAGTTATAGAAGAGGTGGAGAAGCTTTTAGCTGCTGGATTCATTCAAGAAGTCTATTACCACTACAAAAAAAAAATGTCTATTAGCGACCAAGAATTTTTTACGGACCCAAAAAGCCCTCTCAAAAAATATTATTTGTGATGGCAAAATAAAGCCCTCGCAAATACTTGGTAAAATGTGATATATTTGCGACCAATAAAAAAAGCTGTCGCAATTATGTGTTATAGCCGTCACAAATACTAATATTTTGGAGGGAAATTTTCCCTCCATATTATTTGTAAGGGACAATTAAAATCTCTCGCAAAAAGTGTATTATTTGTGACAGTTAAAAAAATGCCATCACTAATACTAAATTATTTGCGAGGGCTAAGATCGACCTTCACAAATAATCATTAAAATGTAAAAAAAAATTGGAGGGAAATGTTCCCACCAAATTATTTTCGAGGGACAATAAAAATTCCTTGCAAAATTTTTATTTCTTGTGAGTTAAAAATATACCCTTACTAATACTAAATTATTTGCAAGGAGAGCCTCATCTCTTATATAGAAAATAATGCATCCCAACAAAATTGCTTTCACTAATTCAAGGAAAAATTATTTCTATGGATCAACTTCTAATTGAGGAAAATAAATATCAATTTTTTAGGGAAAAATGAGTAGTGAAACAAATTTTGCAGCTCTTGGATATTCCCATCCCGTAAAATCACAAATCAAGCATAACAATTATCATACCTCTGCTGAATAACCTCATAATGCTCCTCCCTTTGGCTTCCTTCAATTAACTCACCCACCTGAAATAAACGACAAATATCAATTTGTTCATATACAAAGATGCTGCAAAAATTAAAACTAGAATCAAGTACATGGAAACCAAACAATAAACAAGTAGAATAAGACAATGTACCTTTGGTACAAGGACATCCGTAGCAGCCACTGTCTTACAGTCATCATTAACCTTCATGTAGAATGAATTGATATCTTTTGGGTAATTATAGACGACGACAGGCTTCTGAAACTTCACCTCTGTCAAGGATTTGCAAAATTAGAAAAGAAAACCCAAGACATCACAACAACCACGATTCAAGCATAAAGAACCCATAAAAAACAGTCACAGCCCTTTCATGTTCGGATGCTAAATCAATCCCCTATTCAACTTTATTCTCAAACTTCCTGCCACTTTTCACAGCCTCTTCTAGAAGTTCAACAACCTTTGTATATGAAATCTGCTCAAAGCGGGTGGAATATACCATTCTTAGGCAATTAATGCAAGTTTTATCAAACATATCAACCATAAACTCCATATCATCAAGGCAATTATCAGGTAAACTCTGACCCAGAAATTTCAAATATGCCTCCGCACAGAAATTTCAAAACACTGACACAGAAATTTAGCACTACTTTAAAATAAATTCATATTTATCAGGATAGTTGCTTTTATAAAAAATAATTTTGAGAGACCTATGGGGTTCCAATTTCTGCTTTTGCTATTGCTCTGCTGCCGCTGCCAGCCTCTCACTCTCCCAGGTCTCACTTAGGTATTATTTTGTTCAATTGTCTTGATCTCTAGTCGCATTTCTCTTTTGTCTTTTTTTTTTTTTTTTTTGGTGTCTTGCCGCACAGTTCGTGTTGTCAGTTGGCGTGAGTTGGGAGTGTTAGAGGGAAAAGTGAAAAAATTTAGAGGGAAAGGGGAATTGTGCTCCAAGGAAGTTGGGAGTAAGGAGTGTTTGAGGGAAAAGTGAAAAAAAAATTTAGAGGGAAAAAATGGGTATTGGCGTTAGAGGGAATTGATGGACATGTGGGGCTAAGGTTTAAAGTTTTATAAGAAATTGTGTGTTATAAGAAATTTTTTTTGTTAATTTAAATTTTAGAATATATGTAGCAGCATGTGTTTTGAAGTTTGTAAGGTTTAAAGTTTAAACAATTAGTATAATTATTTATAATAAACAAGAACAAATAGGAGTATGTATATGAAATACATAGGTTAATTAATGAAATAAATTAGATATAATTCATAAATTGAATAGCTCCCCAAAATTAGATAATAAAAAGATTATATGTCATATTTTAAAAGAACAATATGAAAATTTTCCATAGTGAGGTATAATCAAATACTATAAAATAACAATATAGTTCAACTAAAAAATATTAAAACAAATGATGAGTTTGCTTAAATGTAAAAATGGTTTAATTTGAGCTCGATCTAGTTGTTCAATTGAGCTTAAATGTCATCAACACCAATATTTTACTATGCTATGCAAATCCAACGGTAAGAATTGGAATCTAAATTGGCGCATGAAGGTTACATGTCGTGTACCCGTACTTTGATTGATCTGCTCTCACAATCAAACCATCTAATCACACCCTAATTTCACCAATACGCATTCTTTACCGTGCTCTTCCCATCCAATAGTTGGACTTTGAATTTGGTGCCATTTTCAAAACTATCAAATTCTAGGCCTATGCCCCTGCAGGGCTGGCCTAAGGCCCCCACCACAAAAGGCTCAAAATTTTACTGCTAAGAAAAAAAGGCATTGTCCCCTATTATAAAAGGCTCAAAATTTTATAAAATTATATATGTGTGTATGTGTATATGTATGTATGTATGTATATATGTGTAGGTCTATGTGTGTGTGTGTGTGTGTGTGTGTGTAATGGTTGTTTGCCTTTTTTATTATTATTAGTCATACTAAAGACAAAACAAATTCCTAGAGGATTACAAATTGACATGTTACCTATCACAAAAAAAGAAATTTAAACATTCATAATTAGGTTGTTGAAATTTATCGATCATAATCATTTTCATATTATATTGTGAACATTTTTTAGTACCACTAATGCATTTTTCCTTTTCATTTCTATCAAGGCTTTTGAAATACAAGACCAATAGCAACCTAACCCAATTGAAACCCTAAAATGTTTCAAAAACAATGTTACAAATGTGTTAAATCACCAATTATAGATTAATCTCTCTCTCTCTCTCTCTCTCTCTCTCTCTCTCTCTCTCTCTCTCTCTCTCTCTCTCTCTCAAAAACAAGTAATAAAATTAAAAATTAGATTACAATTTTACTTAACTATACATTGTCATATATCGAAAATAAAGTATCTTTTTTAATTGACATATATTTTTATTTCTTTTTATTAAAATTTATGGTTCAACTATGATATTAAATTCTCTATATGAAATTAACATTAGTTAAGTTCGTAATATTCTTCAAATTAAGTATTTAATTATATTGTATCAAATTAAACTTGATTTGATTTGTATTAAATAATTTTATTTAATTAATATTTACATATAAATGCTTCACATGAATTTTCATCTTAAGCACCAAATTATGTTAAGTCGCCTTTGCACCCCTATACCTATACCCTAGGGAAAAACTTTGACTACCTTGACCAAAAAATCCAATATACATCCTTTAAATTTTTGTTTAAAATCCATTTTTTTCCCCTTAATTTTTGAAAAATCTCTTTTAACAACAAGATACTAGTAGCCATCCCATGTATCACACATAAGAGTGACCAAGGTAGCCCTCACACATTGAGATTTTTATTTTATCTCAACATTAACCCTCTCTAGTCATGGGTTTTTTAAAAAGAATTTAAAGTAAGGACATATTCCCCCTATAAAATCAAAACCATTTATATCTAAGCACATGTATTATTCTAAATGCATGTGTAGGGGTTTGGGCCCAGAAGGCTCGTGCAGGCCCATTTAATTAGAACCTAAAATAAGACCCAAGGCCCATTGGAACAATTCGCTATGGCATACGTAAAGGGAGTTGACCCCGAACCTTATCATAGTAAGCCCAACCCTGAGGTCGGGTGAGGCAAAGGGACACCACCCCGAGGGAGTTTTAGGTGGTTGACCTAAATATTGACGGGCAATGAGGGAAGTGAGCATAGGGCACGAACATGGCAAGGTCGGTGACCCGAGGGCTTATAGTGTCATTGGGGAAGTTCACCATCGAGGACTCTTTGACGTCTGGAACAAGTACCAAGGGAATCCTCTAAAGACGTGAGGATCCCTTAGGATTCTGATGAACGTTGGAGTATGCATGAGGTGGGGAGAATAATGAAGATTACCTCACTAACAAGAGATTATAAGAGGAAGAAGTGGGTAAAGGATCAAGGTTGGGAAAACATTCTAAGAAAGGAGATATAGAAGGAGTATACTAGGAAACACAGGGGGAAGGGAAAACACGGTGAGGGAGGTACATTAAGGCCAAGAGAAGGAAAATCAGGCGAAACTTAGAGCCCAATTGGGGTAGGATTGTGACAAAGCCCACATAAAAATTAATTAGGGACCCAAATACCATCGTTTAAGCAAGATCTGGTGCTCACAACATGTATGAGATCATAGGGCATATGTCCTCAAGATTGGGCAAGTGTCTTGTTTAATTTATGTTGCACACATTTTAAAGGGACAATCAAAATTTGGTCTTGAATATGGTCAGGCCTCTAGCGATGAGCAGTTAAGCTCAATCATGGAAGAGTTAGATATATTATTCAACCTAAACGTCATTGAAAACTCTCTTATCTATGTATTTTTCTTGTTGACATAATTTTTTAATTTTGTAGCAACCAGAATTGTATATAGCAATTTTGAATTTATTTTCCCTAAACAAACAATATTGGATTTTATTTCTCATTAAAAATGGGTATTTAATAAATTCTTTTGGGCTTTTAAAAATGAATTCTCCTTTAAGTGGAACAGGCCCAAATGAAAGCCCAATCCTGCAAAACTAAAAAGTCCATTGTCCCAAGCGTTTCACTAGAGAAAACATAGAATACAAAAATGGTGCTTTTTCCTTCTTCTTCTCTGAACCGAAGAGAAACCCTAAAATCACAGCTCTGTAATCCAATGGAATATAGATTCAGCTAAATAAGGTATAGAATTTTCTTCAGAATCTAAATTCCAAAAATTTACCCTTTATAGTTTATTTGCTTGATTCTCAGTTGGGTTTTGTTATAGGCATTTGCGTGGTTTGAATTGTGAAGAAAGAAACAAGTCATCATAAAATGGGAGACATTGAGAACGGTGAAAAGGCAAGGAAAACAGTTTTTTTAACCGTGGGAACGACTTTATTTGACGCTCTTGTAAGAGCAGTGGATAGTTGGGAAGTTAAGCAAGAGTTGTTGAAAAGAGGGTATACCAATCTTGTCATTCAGATGGGTCACATGAAGGTATTGTATGTGTTGTTGAAACATTGCTTCTTTAGTTTGAAATTGAGTGAGATAAATGCATGTTAATCTTGAAGATTTTTTTCAAATTGTTTCCATCTGTTATGCTCTGTCACAAATTTTTTTTATTGAAAATTTGAGATTTATATATAAATTACAGGATACCTGTTGAGACTTTAGACCCAAAAAGGGTGACTAACACTCTATGATGCACGGATACGGATACGAGTATGGGTACCATTATGGGAATGCAACCTTTTTTTAAAAAAACTTAGGATACGATACATTAGGGATGAGATACTTGTATTAATAATTTATTAAATATTTTAGTATATTTTTAAGCATTTATTTTTTTATATTGTTAGACATATATCAATTTAATAGTAATAATGGATAATAAAGTGAATCCATGGCCATTAGATGATGTTTAGAATACAAACCAAGATCAAAAGAGTAAATAATAGATAACTAGGTAAGTGTTCAACATTGAAACCAATACATAAAAACATATAAATAAAAATTCTTGCAAGTTTGGGCTATCTCTCACTATCGGGGTTTAGTTTAGAACAATATCCAAGTCATATCACGGGTGTGTCCTAGATGTATTGTTAATTTTTTTTTAAATGATTGGGTATGTATCTTAGAAGTATCTGGTATGATACTAGTACAATACGTATCGGATATAGGTATGTGAGCAAAAATGGAGTATCCGTGCATCCTAGCTAACACCTATAATCACCGAAGATAGGAAGGGGCTACAAATAATTATAAAAACGAATATACTGTAAGGTGATTTAGCGTTAAAGAATTAAATTTTGAATTCAACTTGGAAAAAATAAATCCAAGGAGAAGAAACATATTAACAATAATTTGAGTTCTTGCTGAAGTTGGCTTATTCTCTTCTTGTAAGAACAAGGTGGTGGTTGCTTTAAGTACTTGTTTTCTTTAAGTACAAAAAGAAAGAAGATCGTTACAATAATGGTCCTTCCTTCATTCCTAAACTTTTTTGGAAAGAGATGGTGGATAAATGGATGGTGGGAGATTGGGGGTGAGTTTAAATGAAATACATGTTGTAAATTCTCTCGCTCTCTCTCTAACCATTGTTTGTTAATATTTTCATAGAAATTAATGTTCTAGTGTATGAATTATGTGTGCAAGAGATAAGTTCGACAAATAAGGATAACAGAAATAAGTCTAAAATTTTCTCTACTACAAGTTTTGTACCAATGGCCAAGTACAGATATGAAATGGTATATCATATTATTATCAAATAGTTTTACATTTTATTGTTTGTTTACATAGTTTAATATTTTTACCAATGTTTTTTTTTCTTTTAAATATTGTAGCATCTTGAGACGGGCTCTGAGCCTAGCCTCATTGATTGCTTTAAGAAATTTCACACAAAGAAGGATGGCAAAGAATGGGCAACTGATCATGCTAAGGCATTATATGTATGCAACTTATACCAAAATTTTAATTTTGTTATCAACTTTAGTTTTTTTGTTGTTTTGATTACCCACATGGTTTTTATCTATGTGTAGGAAAAAATGGATGCCATAAAGGCCAAAGTTGTTTCTAAAGGTACTAAGACAAATGATTATCAGATCTTTCGTGAAGTGGTTGGTGAACCAAGTCATGGTCGTACTCTTGGCATGGGAATAGGTATTAAGGCAAAGGATGTGTACAGATTGACTTCATTTAGTAAAGGTAGTAGCAAAAGTTGCAGAGAAGATTTTACAAAAGAAAAAGAAGATTTAGAGGCACGTCTTAGAGAGGAAATGGATTCCAACTAGCAAAAGTTGTGGAGAAGCTTGAGGAAAAGTTTGCACAAAAGGTGCAGTCGATGGGCATACCACGGTACAATTTCAAACTTATGCTTTTGCCTCTTGGATCTTCTACAACTTTCTATTGGTTTGCTATGGTTTACAGCTTGTAGCTATTATAATATTATATTATTTTATATTTAGTTTTGATAAAAGATAATAGGACTATGATACTATCTACTGTTTTGACGGCTATGTATAGGTTTTGTATTTAATTTTGTATATCATATGTGTTTTGTGGTTTACATTTTTCACAATTGTTATATTATTTTAATTTATATTTAATTTTGATTGTGGTTCAAGTAATCAATTAAGTTATTATTATTGTTAAACTAGTCCATAAATGTTTATTGGCGTTATTGCTTTAAGTACTTGTTTTTTTTTTTTTGTGCAAAACAAATGTCACATTTCTAGGAACATGCAAACCATATTGTCCTTTTTATTTGGGGTTTGAGTCTTATTGTAAGTATGTGGGTTATCATTTAGGAAAAATCACGCGTGTAGTACTAATAATTGTTTTTGTTTTCTGGGTACAAAATAGTAACATTTATAAGAACCAAACAAAACTTTGTGATTTCTTCCATGTATGGTTTCATTGAAGCTCATGTTTTGCCTGGACCATTTATGTTTACATTGATTGCTTCTTGTTTTGTTTCTACCAGTAAAACCACAGCTCTAAACCCTTGTCTTCATGCACTGTTAAGGGTCTCTCCCTGATGTTCATGAAGTGCCTTGGTGTTTTTTTTCCCTTGCAAGATCATCATAGAAGCATCCTTGTTTGATAATTTGGCCTATCCTATCTTTTAGTTTTAGGACAAAATTACTGCTGACAATAATTAATAGTATTGGCCAAGGTTTGCACTGGGCGAACTGGCCAAGGTTTGCATTGGGCGAACCTGTTGTAACCAGTGGCTAGGTTTGGACTTGAAATTTTACTTTTGTTAACTTCAAGGGCCAATCTATATCCATTCTTACTTTAAGCTTTGGATTGTGTGAAGGGCTTTGTTAGCTGTTGCACATAAATTCGAAATTGTTATATTATCTTAGTTTATATTTAATTTTGATAGTGGTTTAAGTAATTAAATTCAGTTATTGTTAATGTTAAATTAAAAAAAAAAAAGTTATTACTGTTGTTTATGATATATTAATATATGATAAGATTTGATATGGTATGTGTACTTATTTATTGAAGCATTGATACAATTACAAATTTACTTTAATTGTTTCATTTTAACTCATGTTTAATGTTTTTTTTATCTTAATTTTTTTTTTTTTTAAGGATGGTACTAGCAGAGATGAAGAGGACAACTCAAATAATAACATAGAGGTCGAAAACAGCTTAGAGGGTGACTCAGAGGAAGACTAATATAGATCTTGTCATAATTCTAGTTGTTTAAGTTTAAACAAGGTTTAATTTAAGGATTTCTTTGTATATTTTATATTTTAAAGTTTGAACTTATATGAATTTTTATGTTTCGAGAGATCAATTTTTAGTAATTATTGGACTATTGTATCAATTTTTAGTAATTATTGTACTATTATAACATGATAGTTAAACAAAAATGATATAAAATAAATTATAAATAAATAGATAATAAAATATTTCAAAAATTATATAAAATATTACCACTGATGACATAAAAATTTGGTCATAAATAACTTTATAGTGATGACAAAGTCCCTCGCAATTTAAAATCACTATTATTCCTAACTAATTGCGAGGGGTTAAAATCCTTTGCAAATAAATTTTAGCGACGTCATTATTTGTCTCGTCGTTAATTTGAAATTCGTAAATAACTAATTGCGAGGGTATAAAGGTCCTCACAATTAGTTATTAACGATGACTGCTTTCCCTCACTAAAAATAAGTTGCGAAAGGTTAAAAGCCCTCACAAATAAATTTTAGCGATGCCAATATATGTCGCTAAAAAGTATGTCGTTAGTTTGAAATTTGCAAATAACTAATTGCAAGGGTATAAAGGTCCTCACAAATAGTTGTTAACGACGACTACTTCCCCTCGCTAAAAATAAGTCGTCGACTTTTCTCATCGTTTGGTAATATATTTGTGAGGGTGGATTTGTTCAGTAACGACGGTGGATTGCCCTCGTAAATTAACTATTTGCGAAGGTATGGTCGCAAAATCTCTTTTAGCAACAAGAGCAAATACGACGGCCTTCGAGGGCCATATGCCCTCGCTAATAACCTTTTGCGACGATATTTGAATTTTTGCGAGGGTATTCTATCCTCGCTAGTGGACTCTTTTTTTGTAGTGTACCCCAAATGGCTTTCCAATGTTGTCATGGTAAAAAAGTCCAACGAAAAATGGAGAATGTATGCAGATTTCACCGACTTAAGCAATGCATGCCCTAATGACAATTTTCCCCTTCCCAAAATTGACCAGCTCATTAATTCGACAGCTGGTCATAAACTACTAACCTTCATGGATGCTTTTTCAGGTTATAATCGGATCCTAATAAAGGAAAAAGATCAGGAGAAAACTGTGTTCATCACTAGCCATGGCCTATATTGCTATAAAGTCATGCCGTACGGACTGAAGAACGTAGGTGCCACCTACCAAAGGTTGGTAAACCAAATGTTCAGCAAGCAAATAAGCAGGAATATGGAGGTCTATATGGTCAATATGCTCGGAAAAAGCAAGGAAGCCAAAACCCACCTTGAAGACCTCCAAGAGATGTTCGATACTTTGAGAAGGTATAAAATGAAGCTCAACACTACAAAGTGTCTTTTTAGGGTCTCATCAGAAAAATTCCTTGGCTTCATGGTGTCTTAGCAAGGAATTGAGGCAAATCCAGAGAAGATCAAAGCCATACTTGACATGACTTCTCCTAAGACAGTCAAAGAGGTGCAAAGGCTGATGGGGCGGGTGACAGCATCAAACAGGTTTGTCTCGAAAGCTACTGACAAGTGCCTCCCCTTTTTCAAAACTCTTAAGCAAGCTTTTCATTGGACAGATGAGTGCAAGGCAGCCTTTCAGAACCTTAAGAAGTATCTGGCCAAGATCCCATTCTTGAGCTCGTTAGTAGATGGAGAAGATCTATCTTTGTACTTGGCTATATCATAAACAGTCGTCAGTTCAGCATTAATCCGTGAAGAATCTAAGATACAACGACCCGTGTATTACATAAGTCAGGCTTTCCAAGGTGCCGAAGCAAAGTACCCATGCATGAAGAAGATGGCCTTATCATTAATTGTGGCTTCGAGGAAGCTTTGTCCATACTTCCAAGCCCATGTCATCTTGGTTACGACGGATCAACCAATTTGAAAAGCTATGAGCAAACTAGATGCTGCAGATCGCATGGTCCAATGGGTTGTTAAGCTAAGCCAGTTTGATATTGAGTACAAGCCAAGAATAGTAATCAAAGCTTAAGCTTTAGCGGATTTTATTGTATAATTCACTCTTCCAGACCTTGATCGGCAAGAAGAGTATTGGAAGATTTGCACAAATGGCTCGTTTGTTGCAGGACTCGGAGGTGTCGGTATCATTATGACGTCACCCAAGAAGGAAGTCCTTAAGTATGGGGTTCAAGCCCAGTTTCTAGCAACAAACAATGAGGTAGAGTATGAAGTAGTCCTTGCTAGCCTGAGAATTGCAAGAGCCCAGGGGATCAAGAATTTAAAATTGAGGACTGATTCTAAGCTGATTGTTGGGCAAATAACCAATGAATATGAAGCAAAGGAAGAAAGAATGAAGAAATACCTCAAGCTGATGATTCTACTCATTGAAAAATTTGATGACGTCAAATTCGAGCAAATCCCAAGGGAAGACAACTCAGCTGCTGACGAGGTTGCTAAACTGGCGTCAACTGAAGATGGCTCAGCAATGACGAAATTCTCATGGAAGTCCAAACAATCCCCAGTATCAACAAACTGTAAACCCTTTTAGTTCAGCAACCAAAAACCTAGATGGACCCGATCCTGTCTTACATCAGAGATGGCCAACTCCCATCTGACTCATTAGAAGCAAAGAAGGTCAGAGTCAAAGCAGCAAGGTTCACTGTTTTGAATGGTGAACTTTACAAGAAAGGATTCTCGATACCATACCTAAAATGCCTAACTCCTGAAGAAGCAAGATATGTATTGCGAGAAATACATGAAGGCGTATGTGGTAACCATTCAAGACCTCAATCTTTGGTGGGAAAAACGGTTAGGGCAGGCTACTTTTGGCCAACTATGCAAAAAGATGCAGTTGAACTTCTCAAGAAATGTGATAAGTGTCAGTGGTTCAAAAATGTGCAGCATATACCTGGGGAATTACTGACGAGCATCTCCTCACCATGGCCATCTTTCACATGGGGGATTGACATCGTTGGTCCACTTCCTCGGGGGAAGAAGCAAGTGAAGTTTCTGCTCATTGCCATTGATTACTTCACCAAATGGGTCGAAGCAGAGCCACTAGCAGTAATCACAGAAGGCAAGATACAGACCTTTATTTGGAAGAACATTGTCTGCAGGTTTGGAATCCCTAAGAAGATCATCTCTAATAATGGTTGGCAATTTGACAGCCGAAAATTCAAGGAATTTTGTGCAGAGCTGGGGATACAGAACCACTATTCGTCACCTGAGCACCTATAAGCTAATTGGCAGATAGAAGTAATAAATCGTACTTTGCTTTAGCTCATTAAAGCACGACTTGAGGAGGCAAAGGGTGCATGGCCCGAAGATTTACCTGGGGCTGGGGTGTTATGGGCCTACAGGACTACAGCAAGAATACCAACAGGAGAAACTCCATTCAAATTGGCCTTCGGCACTGAAGCAATTATTCTCGCTAAAGTAGGAGTATCCAGTCTTAGGCAAGCTCATTATGATAAAGGTACAAACAATGACGAGATGAGACTCAACTTGGATTGTTTGGTTGAAGTCAAAGATGAAGCAGCCCTGAGAATGGCCTGGTATCAACAAAAAAAGCAAAAGTACCACAATCAGAGGGTGAAGCTTAAAAGGTTTAACCCAGACGACATGATGCTAAGGAAAGTTTCACAAACTACTAGAGATCCAAGGCAAGGGAAGCTAGGGCCTACTTGGGAAGGTTCGTACAAGATCATCCGTTTCTCCAAAAGAGGAAGCTATTACCTGAAGGACTTGGATGGCAAGCCACTACCACGTCCCTGGAACGTGAAACATCTCAAGAAGTACTATCAATGAGAAATACTGATGATGCAAAGAAGATCAGTGGGCTGGATGCTTCGGACTTCAAAGGACTACTGGTTCTCTCTGCGGCCTGAAAAAGAAAGAAAAGCGAATCAAAGGCGACCGGGGCTGCCGGCCAAAAACCCTCCGATGGCAAAGTTAGTTTTTCTCTCTATGTTATCTGAGTTCCAACTTTTTTGGAGTAAAAAATGAACACACCTTTGCTTTGTCAGAATCAGTGTTTATATAGTGCTCCCATAGACGGTTATTGAATACTGGAACCTCCCCTGGATTCGAGGAGGCAAAAGGATTAAATGTAACTAACATAACCGTTTAGGAGTTACATTTCTATTTCACAACGGATATATGACAGTTATGCGTAGAATAAGGGATCATCATATTATATTCGGAGATTTTCCTAAGTATGATGTCCTCGTCTTGGAATTCCTTCGTCGAGTGTGCCTGGTAATTCCAATAGCATCCTCGTCCACCAATCTTTATGTGGACAAGTCCTCTTGGGATAAACCGTGCGCACCCCATGGACGAGGGACGGAGCTTCACCATCATCCTCAGGACGGCCTTGCCCGTTACCCTCGTTCTAAGGATAACTCCTGGACGGCTGCTGAGGTGATGACCGTCCAGGGATTGTCAGCGTTTTCGTCCCAAATCAGTTGCCCCCTCGTCCAGGAGTTATGCAACGTATCGACAGATCTTAGGACGAGTTCATCCCCCTTTATCCTTCTTTTTTTTTTTTTTATGCATTGCGTGTCGCACATCCATAGGGGACCAGTCATCTGTTTTTATTCCTTTGAGGCATGCACCACGTGTCACCTTTTAGTTGGTTCCGTCGTTGCGGTTACCTAGACTTTTCTGCCTATAAATAGTGGTTTCCCTCTCATGCCCCTTTCACTTTTTCAAATTTTCTGCTTTGACACTCTCGTCCGTCGCTTCGTCTAAGAAATATCCTCAACGTCCTTAGTGTCTTTCGTCTAGAGCCAGGTAATCTTCCTATACTTATTTTAGCTTTCCTTTTTAAGTGTTAGAGCGTTTTCAATGGCCTCCTGCTCGTCTAGTGACAGTGTGGCCAAGGCCATAGACGAGTACCACGACGACTCTAGCTATGAAACTTCTAGTAATGTTAGTAGTAGTAGTGGTCATACAACTGAGGAATACACATCTGGTATTCCTGGAATCCCCGTAGAAATCTTTCAAGAGAGTGTTAGGATGAGGACAGCCTCTGGGGCTGACACCTCGACGAGCTCCCCGCCGTCCTCCCCTTTGGACGAACGGGAAACCGTGTATATTTGTGCTCTAGAGGTTCCTTCTAGGACGGACGAGAGAAGGTTAGACGCCCTTAGGACTTGGTTTCAGATTCCTGATGATCTAAACCCTAGGTTAGCTGTCCGAGGTGAATGGTGTTGCCAGCCTCGTTTTGGGATAGGTGTCTATAAGGCTTATTTTTTGGGGGGCTTAGACTTCCTTTGAATGCCTTTGCTAGGGAATTACTCACTAGGCTGGGCTTGGGAGTGTGTCAGCTTAACCCCAACGCATGGTGACTAATTGTCTCCTTGCAAGTCTTATGGATGGAGGTGTTTGACGGGGACCGTCCTATCACCGTGGACGAGTTCTTGTACTGCTATAAACCCTCCGAGATAAATCAATCTCGAGGCTTCCATCAGTTCACAGCCAGGGGCAATGACTATAGACTGATTAAGTCTTTGCCCTCATCTGACAGAAACTAGAAGACGAAATTTTTCTTCGTCTCTGGTTTCTGGGCGGGGCATCCCGTTGAGGTTGGTAGAGACTCTTTTGCTCCTTATACTGGAGACATAGGGAACCTTCGTCCAGAAGGTATGTTGTGCTCTTCATTTTTGTTTTCTTTTTATTATACTCTCTTTGGACGATGGTCTAACCATAACTTTCTTCCCTTTACAGCCGTTGGACGACCTTCTCTGAGCAAGTTCCACCGAGATCGCGTCCACAGGGCCCGTCTACATTCTGAACGAGACTTTCACTCGTTAGTGACCCTCAAGCGTCTACACAAGTGGGGACTTGGCCCTGAACCATCCGTCAAAGCCTTAGCACATGAGCTAACTACCCGTAGACGTGAATGCTCCTTTTAAGATATGCGTTTTCCATTTTTGTTTTATTATTTTTTATTTTTATTTATATATATATATATATATTTATTTATTTTTTTTAGGAATGGCAACCATGAAGGGAAACAAGGGGAAGGAAGTGGTCGACGAGGTAGCTAGATCTGAACCTCAACCCCAACCTCGTCTTGTTTCTGGAGAAAAAAGGAAAAGCTTGTCTAAGCATGTGGACTTGGCTAGCTTGCCAAGTCGTCGAGGGAAGAAGGCTAAGTCTGGGTCGTCCAGGCCTGATCCTCCTTCCCAGCCGTCCGTCCTGGTTGTTGATGTAGACTCGTCCACGCCCTTTAGCGTCACCCCGTCCAAGTCTCCTGCTCTTGACTCGTCCCAGCCTCGAAGGATTTCTACCAATTTATTGGAGAATGAGGATCTTGCTTGGGAACGATTCCAAGAGGCTGTGAAAGGCGAGGACGTAGCTGCGTGCTACGACATGTCCTTGAAACAGTTCGAACACTCCGGCGTCCACGATCTCTTCAAGGTGAGGATTTTTCCTCGTCCTGGTTCATCCATGTTTGCCCATTCTATCTTCTGAACTTTCTATTCTTCCATGTAGGCAATGTCAAAGTTCATTGTTGCATCCAGGCAGGCCACAGAGATGGACAGGACGAGGATCCTTCTAGAGAAAAGGATAGAAGAGATCAAGAATGACTGTAGGATGTGGGCGGAGGTGGCGAACAAGGCCAAGGACGAGTCTGAGGAGTTGAAGGCTTTGGTGGGGGAGCTGAAGTCCGACGCTACCAAGAAGGATGACCGTCTGGAGCTTCTTCAAAAGGAGAATGACGAGCTGAGTCTCCTTCTTAAGAAAGCTAAAGACCAGGCAGTGGAGGAATTCAAGGCGTCCAAGGAGTTTACCGACCTGATGGACACAAACTACGCAGCAGGGTTTGAGGACTTTAGGATGGACGCTATGGACAGCTTTCCTGAAGTTGACTTTAGCGTCATCAAACTCAACCTTGCCGCTGCTACAAGTTCTCTCGTCCACACAGGTTTAGACGATGTCAACATTGAGGACAACGCTTCCACCAGACCAGCCCAAGACGACCCTAACGCTGATGCCCCTTTCTTTTGAAGAAGATGTTTCTGTTTTTAACCGATTGTCACTGTCGCTTGGCTTTCTTTTCTTTCTTCTTTTTTCTTTTTATTTAAAATATATTTAAGAATTTGAAATGTTATTCAAGTACAATTTCCTCATCTAGAGTGTTCTAGACGAGCTTATGAACAATGCCTTTTACTGCCTATTTTATAAGGGTTTTTGGACGGTGGCCGTCTACCCTTTTCAAGTTAAAGAATATCTTCTTTGTTTGTTATCATTTATGCCATTGTCTTTTAAACAATGCTCTAAGTGTTGAATGACCGTCTACAATCTTTTTATGGACGACCCACTTAGGACTGATGATGACTGCATTACTTTGGCCTGTCCTTTAGGCAATTATTATTCGCCTTCTTGAAAGCAGTTTATAATGTTTATATTTTCTCGTCTTGACGAGTGCTCCTCTCTGGAATGTTATACCTTAAGGCTTACTTTTCCTTCTTAGACGAGTGGGCCTTGGCCTTTTTCCTTTTGCTTTATCCTTTTTTTTTTTTTTTTAAAGATAAGCTTTGGACGAGCAGTCCTTGGCTTCTCTCTCTTGCCTTATCCTTTTTAAACGTAAGCTTTGGACGAGAAGGCCTTTGTATTTTTCCCTTTGCTTTGTCCTCATTTTTTTTTTTAAGGAAGCTTGGACGAGCATGCCTTAGCATTTTTTCTTTGCTTTATCCTCATTTAAAGGAAATCTTAGACGAGTTTGCCTTCGTCCCAAGATTTTACTTGTCTAAGGCTTTTACCTCGTCCGTGGGTATTATCAAGGAAACTGGAATTCAAATACATAAGAAATCCAAACCATATTATTACATGAACATTGTTCACAAACTTGGCACATGCTTATAAGCTAGTGCCTTATTAAGATACTCAAGTACATAGCATCGTCTTTCATAAGCTAGTCTGTAAGTAGTGCAAAAGTTTAAGAACTAGTGCACTTTTATTCATAACACACCATAACAGTAGTAAAAGCAAAAGTAGATATAAGCAAACACGCAAATCACAACTGTATTTTTGCCACTGACTTCCCTTGTCCCTGCTCATCACTGATAGTACCTTCGCAGATGTTCCACGTTCCAAGGATGCTCTAACTTCCGCCCGTCTAGGGCTTCCAGGTAGTAGGACCCCTGCCTTTTGCAGTTGATTACCCTGTAGGGTCCTTCCCAATTGGGTTCCAGTTTTCCGTGAGCTGGGTTCCTGGTCGCCAAGGAGACCCTTTTGAGGACAAGGTCCCCCACACTGAACCGTCTGGGTTTTACTATGGCGTCATGCTGTTGGGCTATGAGATTTTTGTACCTTGCCGTCCTTTGCTCCGCATCCATTCTTACCTCATCAATAAGATCGAGGTCAAGGCGAAGTTGTTCCCCGTTGTCTTTCTCCTGGTACTCCATCACTCGGTGACTTGCCATATGGACCTCCGCTGGTATGACAGCTTCACTCCCATAGGCTAGCTTAAAAGGGGTCTCTCCTGTTGGAGTTCGTGCAGTTGTCCTATAGGCCCAAAGAACACCCGGTAGCTCGTCTGGCCATATCCCTTTTGCCCCCTCAAGCCGAGTCTTGATGATTTTCAGCAAGGATCGGTTTGCTACTTCTGCTTGCCCATTTGCTTGTGGATGGGAGGGTGAAGAATAGTGATTCTTGATCCCAAAATGATTGCAAAAGTCCCTGAAGGGTGCGTTGTCAAATTGACGTCCGTTGTCAGATACTAATACCCTGGGTACTCCGAACCTGCATAGGATATTCTTCCATACAAAATTTTTCACGTTCTGCTGAGTGATTGCTGCAAGAGGCTCGGCTTCTACCCACTTGGTAAAGTAATCTATTCCTACCACCAAAAACTTCATCTACCGGATTCCTACGGGGAAAGGACCCAGGATATCCAGTCCCCACTGTGCGAAGGGCCATGGGGCCGTCATTGGGGTCTGGTATTCTGACGGCTGTCTAGGCACATTACTATAACGCTGGCACTGGTCACATACCTTGACATAGGCTTTAGCGTCTGCTTGCATTGTTGGCCAATAGTATCTGACACGGACGATCTTATGGACATGGGATCTTGCCCCTGAATGATTTCCACACGATCCTTCATGAACTTCCCTTAGAACATAGTTTGACTCGTCAGGAGCCAAGCATCTTAAGTAGGGTTGGGAAAAGCCTCGCTTGTACAACACCTCATTTATGAGGATATACTTGGCCGACCTGACCCTTAACTTTCTTGCTTCATCCTTATCCTTTGGAAGCCTCCCATCTTTGAGGTAAATTATTATCGGACTCATCCAATTCTCTCCTCCTCCTATCTGCTGTATGTCAGGGATGTCTATGCTCGGCATGTACTGGATGTCGCCGAACTCGTCTATGACCCCTGCCGAGGCGGCTTTCGCCAAGGCGTACGCACCGCATTCTCCTCCCTGGGAAGTTAAATAAAACTTATGGTTGAAAATTTTCGGGCAAGGCGTTTCACTTTGTTGAGGTACTTCTTCATTCGATCTTCCTTGACATCACACATCCCATTTACTTGGTTAATGACCAGTTGAGAGTCTCCTCTGATTGTTAACGACTCCGCCCCTAAGGACTTAGCCAATTCCAACCCCTTGAGTAGAGCCTCATACCCAGCCTCGTTGTTGGTAGTTGGATACTGCAGACGGGCCGCATATTCCAGCTTGTCACCCTCAGGGGATTTCAGTACAATTCCAATCCCTCCTGCATACAGTGTGGACGATTCGTCTACATTAACCACCCACGTTTCATTTCCTTCGTCCTTGTTCAGGTCGTCCTGACTGGGGGTGAATTCTGCAATGAAATCTACCAATGCTTGCGCTTTTATCGTGCTCCTTGGGAGGTACCTGACATCAAACTCGCTAAGCTCAACGGCCCACTGTACTAGCCGTCCAGCAGCTTCCAACTTGCTCATCGCCTTTTTTATGGGATGGTCTATTAAGACGTTGATGACGTGTGCTTGAAAATAATGTCTCAGCTTCCTAGAAGCCGTTATTAATGCGAAGGCTAGTTTCTCCATCATCGGGTATCGTCCTTCTGCCCCTCTCATCGCGTGGCTTGTGTAATAGACCGGCTTCTGGACTCTCCCCTCTTCTCTGACTAACGCTGAACTTACCGCGTGTGGGGATACTGCCAAGTACAAGTACAACTCTTCCCTAGGTACAGACGAACTCAACAGTGGTGCCATCATTAGATACGTCTTCAAGTCTTGGAAGGCCTTTTGACACTCGTCCGTCCATTCAAAAGCCTTCCTAAGGACTTTAAAGAATGGTAAACATTTATCAGTAGCTTTTGATACAAACCTGTTGAGGGCGGCGACTCGTCCAGTAAGAGACTGGACTTCCTTGATATTTTTCGGTGGCTCCATGTTCAGTATCGCCTGAATTTTATCCGGATTTGCCTCAATTCCCTGTGCGACACCATAAACCCCAAGAATTTACCCGATGAAACCCCGAAAGCACACTTGCTCGGATTTAATTTCATGTGGTACCGTCGCAACGTATCAAAAGTCTCTTGAAGGTCGTCTAGATGTTTATCCTCGTCCTGGCTCTTCACCAGCATGTTGTCCACATAAACCTCCACATTTCGCCCGATTTGAGGACGGAACATATGGTTAACCAGCCTTTGGTAGGTTGCCCCTGCGTTCTTCAAACTGAAGGGCATTACCTTGTAGCAATACAAACCTTGGCTTGTGATGAATGAGGTCTTCTCCTGATCCGCTTCATTCATACGAGATACGGTTATACCACGAGAAAGTGTCCATGAAGCTAAGTAGCACAGTGACACCGTCGAGTCCACTGGCGGTCAATGCGCGGCAATGGGTAGCTATCCTTGGGGCAAGCTTTGTTTAGATCAGTGAAGTCCACGCACATCCGCCACTTGCCATTGGCTTTCTTGACCACGACTACGTTTGCCAACCAGTCTGGGTAATGAACTTCTCGGATGAACTTCGCGGCGACCAACTTCTGCACCTCTTCCTTAATGGCATTGTCTCACTCGGGAGCAAAAACTCTTCTCTTCTGACGCACTGGTTTCGAATAGGGACACACGTTCAGGCTATGGGTAATAACGCTCGGATCAATGCCGGGCATGTCCTCATGACTCCATGCAAAGACATCGAGGTTTTTCTTCAGAAACCAAATCAAAGCGTGCTTTGCCCCCTGTACCATGCTCGCCCCAACTCTAGTAGACTTCTCGGGCTGGTTATCGTCCAAAGGGACGTCCTCTGATGCTTCAGTGGGCTCAGCCACGACCCTTCTTCCGTCTATACTCATCGCCTACATGTGCTCGTCCATGGCCAGCATAGCTAAGTAGCATTCTCTGGCAGCCAGCTGGTCTCCTTGTGCCTGGCCTACTCCGTGCTCGGTTGGAAATTTGACGGACAGGTGGTAGGTAGAGGTTACCGCTTTCCAGCTATTCAAAGTTGGCCTTCCAATAATTGCATTATATGACGATGCACAATCAACAACAAGGAAATTTACCTCCTTGGCTATCTGCTGCGGATACGTTCCGACGACCACTGGCAACGTGATGGTGCCCACAGGTTGCACCTTCATTCCTCTGAATCCTACCAACGGCGAGTTTACTGGTCGAAGCTGATCTCGTCCTAGCCTCATTTGTTGAAATGCGGGGTAGTAGAGAATGTCTGCAGAGCTGCCATTGTCTATTAGTACCCTCCTGGTCGTGTAGTCAGAGATGAGTAGGGTGATGACTATCGCGTCATCGTGTGGGTGGTGAATTCGTCCTGCCTCCTCGTCCGTGAATGTAACAGCCTGTTGGTCTACCTCCCTCATCCTAGGAGGTCATCCAGACAGTTGGATGTTCTGCACCACCTTCAGGTATGTCTTCCTTGACTTGGACGACTGCGCCGTCGAGTTTCCTCCTACAATTACTCTTATTTCTCCTAGTGGGGGGCGTGATGATTCTTCCACCTTGGCCTTCATTTTCTCATCTCTCTGGTCTCGTCCAAGGAAGTTCCTCAATTTTTCCTGTTTAATGAGATTTTCTATCTGCTGCTTTAAGTCAAAGCACTCGTCCGTATCATGCCCATGGTCCCTGTGAAAACGGCAGTACTTGCTCCTATTACGCTTGTTGGGGTCTCCCTTCATTTTGTCCGGCCACTTCAAGGACGGATCATCCTTGATCTGCATAAGAACCTGCTCGAGTGGCATAGTCAGGGGCGTGTATTGCTGATTCCTCGCGGAGGAACTGGCCTTTTTACCCTCTTTATCTTTCCTCTCATCTACCCGAGCTTTCTTTGGACGAGTTCCTTGATCCGAATAATGATGGTGACCCACTTCTGAACGTTCTGCCCTTTTTCTCTTCTTGGCTATGATAGCGTCCTCAGCGTTCATAAAATTCTGGGCCGAATGTACGAGATCGGCCATGGCCTGCGGTTCCTGCTCGTAGAGCTTATGGATGAACAAGTCAGAATTGACCCCATTGTGAAAAGCGGCCAGTAATAGCTTGTCATCCATCTCGTCCACCGTCAGGGCCTCCCTATTAAAACGGGTGATGAAGGATCGCAAACTCTCATTTTCCCCTTGCTCTATGGTCAGTAAGCTGGAGGAGGAACGCTTGTGACGCTGTCCTCCAATGAAATTGTTGACAAACAACTTACTCAACTCTTCAAAGGATCCCACCGAGTTTGGGGGTATCTTACCGAACCACACTCGTGCCGGTTCCTTAAGTGTGGTGGGAAAAGCTCTGCACATAATCTCGTCCGGGACTCCTTGTAGGTGCATAGTCGTCTTGAAAGTTGCAATATGATCGCAAGGGTCGCAATTTCCATCATACGAGTCCAGAGAAGGCATTTTGAACTTTGGAGGTAGGGGTGACTGCTGATGGAAGCCGTGAAAGGGGAGTCCGTTCGGTGAACCATATCATCCACTGGGTTTGCTCGTCTCATGTTTTCCCTCATTTCATCCATGGCTTTTCTCATCTGGTCCATTTCTTTTTCCAAGTGCGGCACCCTTCTTGAAGCGGTACCCCTTGTTTGATCTTCGGACTCTACATTTTCCCCTCCTCCTTCCTGACTTGGCGCCCTTCCCTCCATGTGTCCTTGATGCTGCCTCCTGAGGTTGATCTCCCTATTCAACTCCTGGTTCTGACGTGTCAGTTCTGCCATAGCGGCAGCCATGGATTGTATGTGCTGAATAGAAGGCGGTTGCATTACAGGTGCTGATCTGCGATCGCGAAGGGGATTGCTGGAGGCATCCCTACTCTCCTGGTGGCCTGGACTGGTAGCCCTTGATCTTGTTCGAACCATTCAGCCTTTTGTCTGGGATAGAATAACTCCTTCCCACAGACGACGCCAACTGATGATGCAAAGAAGATCAGCGGGCTGGATGCTTCGGACTTCAAAGGACTACTGGTTCTCTCTGCGGCCTGAAAAAGAAAGAAAAGCGAATCAAAGGCGACCGGGGCTGCCGGCCAAAAACCCTCCGATGGCAAAGTTAGTTTTTCTCTCTATGTTATCTGAGTTCCAACTTTTTTGGAGTAAAAAATGAACATACCTTTGCTTTGTCAGAATCAGTGTTTATATAGCGCTCCCATAGACGGTTATTGAATACTGGAACCTCCCCTGGATTCGAGGAGGCAAAAGGATTAAATGTAACTGCCATAACCGTTTAGGAGTTACATTTCCATTTCACAACGGATATATGACAGTTATGCGTAGAATAAGGGATCATCATATTATATTCGGAGATTTTCCTAAGTATGATGTCCTCGTCCTGGAATTCCTTCGTCGAGTGTGCCTGGTAATTCCAATAGCATCCTCGTCCACCAATCTTTATGTGGACGAGTCCTCTCGGGATAAACCGTGCGCACCCCATGGGCGAGGGACGGAGCTTCGCCATCATCCTCAGGACGGCCTTGCCCGTTACCCTCGTTCTGAGGATAACTCCTGGACGGCTGCTGAGGTGATGACCGTCCAGGGATGGTCAGCGTTTTCGTCCCAAATCAGCCATGGTTCAATAAGCTCTTTCTGTGAGAGCACCTCGCCTGACGACACATTAGATAAGTGAGATTTCTTTGTTTTTTCTATAAGTATTTCTTTTCCTTCAAGTATTTTGATTAAGTTATTTTCAGTTATTTCCTTGTAATCCCCTTGTATATGAGGATTTATGAAATAATAAGGCTCTCTAAGCCATCCCTTTTTCAATAAAGTTTGACAAAGTTTCAAGACTAAGTTTAAAGACAAAAAGGGAAGTACTCAAAACCAAGCGACGGGTTCAAATCACAAACATGGTAAGAACTCAAATGGCAAAATATGGTAAAAAATCGAATGATGAGTTTAAATCACAAACGTGGCAATAACTCTAACAACAAGTTAAAATCACAAATTATGATAAGAACTCAAATGACGAGTTAAAATCATAAACGTGTAACAATTCTAATAACGAATTAAAAAAACAAAATATGGTAAAAACTCAAATGAGGAGTTAAAATCATAAGCATGGTAATAACTCAAACGACAAGTTAAAATCACAAAATATGATGAAAACTCAAATGACAAGTTAAAATCATAAGCATGATAATAACTCTAACGACGAGTTAAAATCATAGAAAATGATGAAAACTCAATTGACGAGTTAAAATCATAAGCAAAATTATAAACAGTGAGCATGAATCATAAGTGAGAGAACTTCAATTTCAAACCATAACAAACCTAAACGAGTGCATTGTTTCTAAAACAAAAGCCTCAAAACAGGAGGTGCCCGTTGTTTCTAAATTAAAAGCCTTAAAACAGGAGGCACCCATTGTTTTTAAGTTAAAAAAAAATGAGGTTACTTAAAAAAAATTCTTTCAAGGAGCACTGACGACCTCCTCAACATGGCCCACATCCATACGAGCCTCATCCGTGACTCCACCTGCGGCAGTATCACCCATAACAGTACCATCTCCTTCAACAACATTAGTAGCTTTGGCAACAGTCTCACCTTCCTTCTCATTGGCCTCGTCGGCAAGGATCTCGATATCAATAGCTTCAAAGTCCAAGCTTGCAAAATCCACAACTTAGCTTTGGTGCTTTATCATCCACCTACCAAAAAGCTCGAAACCTTTGAAGTATTGCACTAACTGAAAATTAGAGAACCGGTCAGATTCAAGAAACTTGGCTATCACCTTCTCATGTTCCTTATCCATCTTCAGAAGAGCAGCTTGAACTTCTTTGTCCTTTTGAATGACTAGCTTTTTCTCAACCTTTAGCGCGTCCTTAAGTTCCTTCTCCTTCTCCTTGGCCTTCGTCGATTAGTCCATAGCCTTGATCAGATCCTTCCTCAACTTCGAGCTCTTGGCCTCAATTGAGTCAACCTTGGAATTGGCCACCACTACCTTCTCTTCACTATTCAGGTAATCTGTCATCAAGCACAGGGATTCACCAAGAACCTAAAAAAATGAAGGAAGGGTTAGAACTTTTAATAGGCGTAAATACTTAATAAGCAATAAAGAGTAGCTAAGTAAAATACTTGCACCAGTTTATGAATGTGACGGCTGACCAGTTCATGAGAAGGAATGGACGAGAGACCTTTAAGCTCATCGTCAGTGATGACGTTGTGAGCTCATCCAAGGGCTGTGGTAGGGTCTTGTCTTAACAACCTTACCCTTCCCTTTGGAGCGTGTGGTTGAAGGAGTGAAGGTCATCATCTCAAGGGAAGGTGTAGGAGAAGACGAGGTGCCAAAAAGAGACAAAGGGTCAAGAGTTTTGTCTTTCCCTTCATCAAGCTTGCATTTGTTCGATCCAGGAGTAAGCTGAAACAAAGGCTCGTTCTTCAAGCTATTCACGCGAGCGTATCTGTCTTTGCTATACCTGGTAGCCATTTCTGCAAGATAGAAGGTTAGAAAGATGAGATCCTATAAAGAAAGAGGAAATAAGAAAGAACGATGAGTTAAATCTACTTTTCTCTTCCTCGGCAATCTTCTTTAAAATAAATGCAGAAGGTTCGGGTTCAAGACAACACTCATATAAGTGACAAGGATCAACTAGGTCGTCAAAATTATCAATTGTGAGGGCAAACTTGAGGGTAGCTTGAACTCATCCTTGGCAACGCTCTTCCAGTATAGGACAATAAAAAACTACAAAACAAGTTAGCAAGAAAACATCAAGGAATGGTAAAGTTAAAATAGCAAGTTTAATGAAGAGGTAGAGAGATGCACCAAGAGAGGGAATTTCCCATTTCCGTAGCAACCATGGGACCTCACCCCACAAGTCGTCAGACATGGTTTCCCATCCAGATCCAGAAATGAAAAAATATAGTGACTTCCAGTCACGAAAGGGAGTAGGAAAGCTACGGACAATCCTAGACTCCCTATTCCAAGGCAAGAGTTCAAAATACCTATAGTGGGTAGAAGCCTTCAAACAATACAATTGAACAAATTCATTTAAGGTGATCATGTTCCCATCATGGACAGATACCCAAATCGACATACAACCAATGATCGTCCTCCATGTGTTAGGGATGAGCTGGCCAGGTGCAACATTGAGAGTAGAAAGAAGTTGCATAATAAAAGGATGAACAGGGAAACGAAGGCCACACGAAAAGGTAGCTTCATTAAAACTCACTTCCCATGAGCAAAGGAACATGTTTTTTCGTTAAAACAAGGTAACCTTATAACAACCCCTTCAAGGAATTGGAACCTTTTTCAGATAGATTTCAAATGTCTTGACTCTAAAAGGCAAGACTCGGGGGTTTAAACACTACAATTTCAAAATCCTTATCAGTAGACTCACCACTCGATGAGAGACTAATTTCTAGCTCACTAGACCTAACGTCACTGTCTCTATACTCTATAGCAGTCATCTCTAGATGATGAGCGATCAAAGAACGACAAATCAAAGAAAAAAAAAGGCTAGTCAAGACAGGCCTAAAAGCCCCACAATCTCAAGGTATAAATAAACCAACGTGGGACGATGCCCACCAAAAGACTTAAGAAATACTCCTAGCCTAGCAAAGAAGAACGAAACAAAGGGAGTTTCCTGCCTAATGAAAGCAAAATCAACCATTAATGGAATCTAGAGGAAAAGAAGTCTTACCGTACATAAGGTGCAGAAGATTTCTTTTAGTTTCAGACTTCAAGCTCAACGTATAATGAAGAAGACACAAGGAAAGAGCACATGTGCGGCCAACACGAGGAAGAAACGTGGCAATCAGCTGACGAAGATGTCGCCCCATAATAAATATGATGAGACGAGAATCTCGGGGCACAAATAAAATGATTCACCCAAGAAGGACTTTCCGTATTCCTTCGCTCGTCCATACAAAGGACGATAAAAGAATAAAGGGAGCAACTAACGATTAGCATATAAATGGTCATCTGTCACTCACAAACCATCCATAACAATGACGAGTAAGAGTATGGACGAGCGTAAGTACATTAATTCCAGACAACATTCAATGATCAAGCAATAAATAGCACGTAACCGTTATCCTCGTCCTATAATCCCGATTTAAGAGTCAGTTACAAACAGAAAGTGTTGGGATTAAATGGCCATCATTGAGCATTAATTCCTCTAGCTGTAGTGTAATGTTATCTAAGTATTAACTCAGCATAAGGCTATATAAAGCCAAGAAAGACTGGTAAAAAGACACGAACACACAATTGTTCTACAGATTATAGATTTCAAAAGAGTATAAGCTAACCTAAGCATCAGAGGGTCCTTGGCAGGCCCCAAACCGATGCCACTATCTGTTGAGTGCTTTCTTAGACATAGGATTCCAGGTCGTCTATCATATTGACGAGAAACATTATGACGAGGTGAAATCTTGTTTCATCAATAGGTAAAAGAGTAATATTATTAATAAAAGAGAGAGAGAAGAAAACTAACAAAAATATAGGGGGGGAAACCTATTAGTATATTAGGTATATTCTATACTTGTAGCTTTGCAACACTAATGCATTGCCGAGATGAAAATTAATAACAATCTAGAGAAAAGAAACCTATTAGTATATTAATTTTTTTTTTTTAAATTACTTCATTTAGGCAATTGAAAAAGCTTAGCATACTTTCTTTGCGGGTATCCACTCTTTTTTTTTTTAATAATAACTCTAATTGTTTATTTTATTTTATTTTAAAACAAACATACTTACATTTTTTTAATACATTGCAAAAATCATGGTAGCATTTTTTTTAAAAAAAATTCAATTGCTTTTTTTTTAGGATTCTAATTCGATTATTACAGTGGAGATGAAGGGTTTGAATCCTAGATGTCCTGGAGGTGTTAAGATGTGCAATCAATTGAACTAAATGGCTCTTGGCAGAAACAATGGTAACTTTTTTTTTTTTTTTTGTGAGAAGGAAAAAAAATAGTTTGCATTCTTTAGCATTTTCTTTCTTTAATACAAGTGTGGGGATCAACAGCTCGGATAAGGGAATTGGGTTGTGGGCCGCGCCCGAGGACATCAATGAACCTAAGGACAAATAGGTATTAGTAAAGGCAAGTAGGTCATCAGACCGAGGACAAGGGCTAGTCAAGACAAGCAAGAGATATTGTTCGAGGAGACAAACCTCCTTAGGAAACTGAATGGAAGCCTAAAGTCCAATCGCCGATCAAATACTAGGAAGGGGACAACCATTCTCAGAAGGAAGATAAACTTTGGAGAAAGGAGAGTCAACAGGAAATTGAGAAATATCTAGGAATAAAGCTGCTACCACCGCATTGAATGCTCTGCACTTAAAAAACTGGCTGCATTAATGTGGTGGTGATGTCTAAACAATGATTTCTAGCCTTACAGCTACCCACCAAGGACTTCAAGAAGGTTCTAATGGGACAAGTATCATGAAGATGAGCTACTTAATCAACAGATGGAAGGTCAAGATGAGAGGAATAGGAAAGTATAAAAGAGAAGAGAGCCCCTTACAGAAAGGGAATCAGAAAAAGAGAGAGAAAACTCTGTAGTCAAGAACTTGAACATTTGTATAAGTTTGAGAACTATTTATACAAGAACGCACCATCCTTGGACTTGACCAAGGAGTGTTTTTTCACTTCAATTTGCTTTACTTAAAAGTTCCTGTAATAAGCTAATCCACTGTGATTGACACTTAACCCATTTAATATTCAGTTTCAAACCCACTCTCTCAAATTTATTGTTTTGGGCATATTTGGCCATAGTCTTAACATCTTGTGCTATGGATCAATTTGCGTCCTTACAACAAGTTTTTTTTTTTTTTTCAGAAGTAAGTTTTTTCTTTTTTTAATTACATTAGATAGTAACAAGACACACATTGCAGAAAATTATGCATTGTTTAATGGTCCTCCCATCCAATTTAAAAATTCAATGTGTATTAATTTAATAGATACTAGCCCCATTATACGCGCTCCGCATATGCGATAAGACTCTTTTTTTTTATTTTGAGTTTAATATAATTTTTCAATTTGAATTTATCTATTGTTAGTGAAGTTACACACAAAAGAGTTTTTATAAAACTAAAATTTAGGATTAAAAATGGAGTATACTGCTGGGTTTAGTGTATATTACTTTTTAGGAAAAAAAAATGTATCAAATATAGGTGAGATATGTTTAGATAGAAAGTGTGCTAATTTTTAGGAAAAAAATTTCTCTGGTAGTTCTTTTCTTTTTTTTGAATTTTGTTGAATTACAATTTTAACCCTATTTTTTATTTTTTAAGAATAAGAATATCTAATTAGATTAGGGGTATTTTTTACATTTTTGAAGTCATGACTAAGTTTCTGAATCCTTTTAATATATAGACATTACATTATAGTCGCACAACTAACTGAGATTAAAAATCAAAATATCCCTTATTGAACCATAATCAAACCAGAAAACACAACCACCTCCACTTTGCTATAGAAGTGACTGCAAATTTTGACCAATTTGCACATAGGAATGGCAACAAGTCGAGTTCGGGGCGAGTTTCTTTATGCCTGAACCAGCCCTGCGGGCCTACCCCCATTACTTGAACCCGGCCTGTTAACTAAATGGGTGTTTTTCCACACCCATACCTAACCATTCGCGCCCCCACAGGCCCTGCAGGCTCCACCCCTCCATTGCTATCACAGTTTCATAAATCACCCAAAAAAAACAAACAAACAAACAAACAAACAAACAAACAAAACATATCAAACATGAAACAACTCAAGTATTTCCTTTTTTTCATTGAAATCTAGTAGTTGCAAATGAAGAAGAGATGATTTTATTACAAGAACTATATTACACAAATCCAATAACAGAAATATTCAATTGGTTTAGATATGGAAATGAACCCTAAAAAAAAGTGGAGAACGAAACCATGACAATGAGAATGAGTTGCCGTGGGTGACAAAGGGGTTGTTGGTGTTGACGACATCACAGCTAGATGGAGACACAGGGCTGAGAGAGTGAGAGTGAGAGTGAGAGTGAGAGTGAGGCTGTGAGGGACTGAAGCTAGGTCAGTTAGAGTGAGAGCTTAAGGGGGGCAGCGGGCTGAGAGAGTGAGAGTGAGACTGTGAGGGACTGAGGGTGGATCGGTGAGGATGAGGCCGTGAGGGACTGGGGTGGGTCAGTGAGGGTAAGGGTCAGAGGGTAAGAGTGAAAGCTCGAAGGAGGGCGGCGGCTGAGAGAGTGAAAGTGGGAATGAATGAGTGATTAGGGTTTAGTTAGGGGTATTTATATAGTTGGGTACTTTAGTAATTCTAATTTATATGGGTTGAGTCGGGGAGGGTTTGCATAATACCCGCACCCAACCCAAACCCAATACCGGTTGAATTAGTAAAACCTAAACCCAACCCCAATGTTTCACGGGTTGGGTGAAACCCAACCCCTTAGGGTCAAGCCGGGCTAGGTATATTCTACCATCCCTACTACATAATTACATATGGTAGCCACTCTCTAACATGTTCAGGCACTCACTGGTCTTATATTGTACAATTTTATGTGAAAATAATATAGACATGCCTCATAAGTACAACTCATAATTTGTTTTCACTAATATTTAATGGTTTTTACATAAACTAGTCGATAACCCGTGTTATGCAAGGGAACCTACCTATTTGTAAAGTAAACTAAAAAAATATAATAAAATCTTAAATTGATTAAGAAACTACACTATTGCATGATTTGTTCTTGTATGACTTCAATTTGTGTTACAATTTGATGAAGAAGCCAATATAAGAGAAAGATGGGTTATATTCAAAAGAATAATCCATGGCAATAACCATTGAAAGGAATAAAAAGATTTAGAGCTTACAAATTATAAATAATATATATATATATATATATGTGTGTGTGTGTGTGTGTGTGTGTGTGTGTGTGTGTGTGTGTGGTGATTACACAACAAAGAAATATAAGAAAAAGATGTGTTACCATTAAAAGAATAATTCAAAGGTTAAAACTTTTGAGAGACAAAAAATATTCAAGAATCATAAAATTTACTTTCTATAAATTTTTGAAACAAAACAAAATCTATATGATTACACAATAAAGAAATACAAAAGAAAAATTGATTACTTTCAAAAGAATAGTGCATGGTCTAATTATTGAAATCTGCTAAACGTGTTCAAATATTGCAAAAATTAACATAAATTCAAATGTTAAAAATTTCAAAATGTCAAAAAAGAAATATAATTAAAGAATAAGTTATTGAAACAATTCAAAAATATATATGACTATTCAAAAGAGAAATATAAGAAAAAATAAAAAAGTACACGAACCCATGAAGCAATAAGTTATAAATTTTAACAGGTCTAAACTTAAAAAAATTTAAAAAAAAAAAAAAAGGAGTTTGCCGCAAACATGTTTGTTATATTAGCTTATTGCTTTACATGAAGAGAACTACAATCACCCGAACCTGTTGTAACCATCTTAAGCTTCTTAGCATCTTCGATCATGTGTCCGCCCATGAGATGTTCTCTGTAGGTTCCTATGGTGCTATTATGACATAGAGGCAATCTCCTTGAGAGAAAAACAAATTAACATAGCGTTTCAAAAAATAAAAAAAATAAAAGCAGGCGGCTACAAAATAGTTTGAGAATTATTGAGTGTTTACATTTGGGTGTTTTCTCCTTTAATAAGAAATCGGTTTGTAAATCTTAAGAAAATAAATTAATTCTTAAATGAAATTTTGTAAATTTGTAGACCAACGTTTTAGTTTGAGTTTGAGTTTAAGTTAGACTTATTAGAGAGATAGAGTTTCACTCCTTGTTAATTTTTTTTAAAAAAATAATTTTAAAAATTATTATTTTTTATAAAATGATAATTTTATTTAAATATTGTGCTGACGTGAAAAATTGTGAGAACTTAAAATGATAATTTTATTTAAATATTGTGCTAATATGGAAAATTGTGAGAGTTTCAAAGGCTTTGATTTTATATATATACTAGTTATAAGCCCATGCGTTACACGGTTTTATGAAGAAGCTTATAAAATAAATGTATAAATAATTATATATTTTAATAGATTCAATAAAGATAAAAGAAAAAATTATCAAGTGTAAATAATTATCTCACTAAAATAAGGGGTAAGATTTCTTCCTAAAACTAAATGAAATTGATAATTCCAAATTGAATTTTAAATTGATAATTATTATTTTTTTTAAAAAAAACTTACTAAACAATTGATAAATCTAAAATTAATATAATCCTAATAATATTATAAATTAAAATTAAAGTTGATGATTCAAGAATACATGTGTAGAACATCTTGATAATTTGATGTAACATAAAAATCAAATAAGAAAATTGTTAAAATTCATATATTAATTCTAACCATATTTAATCATTAATTCTAAGACCCTAACCCTAAGCATATAAATTAGATCAAAGTTAAGAAAATTAGTTTAAACAAAAGGCAACCAATACACAAAACCTAATCAATTTAATAAAAAAAAAATACAAAAACAAAGAAGGAGCGATTAGAAACTTGACAATGTTTTGAATTCATTAATTAAAATCACATGAAGACAAAAAACCAATAATAACACTAAAGAAAATAAACAAAATGAAAATAATAATAATAAAAGAAGAAAGAATGCATACTTGCATTTTCATGGGATTTAGACATTCACATATTGAAATAAGCTTCACTCCAAAAAAGATATATAGGGTTATATATATTGGTAGAGTTCCATTTGAAATATAATTCATTTAAATCTTATTGAAATTAAAGATATCTAATCAATGTTTTTTTTTTTTATCCCATAAAAATTGGAATTAAGAAAAGGTCATATGAATAGAATGAAAAAAAAAAAAAAGAGTTAATTCAACATAACATAACATATAAAAAATTAAAAATTAAAAAAAAAAAAAAGAGAAAGAGAATGTGGTTGATAGCTGTCAGGAATAAATATATATATATATATATATATATATATATATTAAATGTCATCAACGTAAAAATTATCAAATTAATGGAGATATATACAATTTATTAGGATAAATAGAGATTATCAATTTATTAGAGATATATATTATATCTTGGGATAGATTTATTATATTAATCACCTTAAGAAATATATCCTAACAAATAAAAAATAATGTTAATCTAATTTTATTTAATGATAAGAATAAATTAGAGTGATGAAGAAGATTGTTGCAAATCAAAGATTAGCACTTAGCCATTAGCATAATCACAATTCATGACATGAGATTATTATATTAGTATATAAGTTTTTATGATTTGGCAACACCTTTTATATTTCCTTTGTCACATGGTTGTACGTCAAACTGGAAGCCAATGAACTCACTAAAAGCTACAATGCTAAAAAGTAAAAACACTGTCAATTTTTTGTTTTCCTCTTTTTTTCCTTTTTTTTTAATTCTATCCTTAGGTAATTTTTTTAGATAAACACAACTGTTATAGTTGTAAATGAAATACTACTTTCTTTCATTACTTGATTTGTCATATTTATCCAAAAAATATGTATATATCTATTCTTAAAATCTAAAAATTTATTAAAATTTTTGCAATTTGGTGAAGTCACGTGACTCAACTATGGCGTTTAAGCCCAATTTTTATTATATATAATATTATATAGATTTTACAATATCACATGGGAGTCAATTGTTCAGTCAAAACTTCAAGGGGGTTTGTGTTTTACTTAAAAACCACAACGAATTTTGTGTATTTTTTCCCTTCTTCTTTGTTTTGCTATTAGACTATGACAACATGCCAACGAATTTTTATAGGCTCAACCGCTCAAGTATGTTGCACGCTAACTTATTTCTTTTTACAAGCATTAATAATGTAACTCACTTCTTGTGGTGGCTCTATATATATATTTCCATGGTAGAATGCGATAAGGTCAAAAAGAAAAATTGCTAACTTGTTTCTTTTATTCTTTATAATAGTTTTCTAAAGTATTTTTCTAGTCACTTTAGGAAAATAGTAAATTACAAATATGGTCATTTAAGTCACATTGAGCAATCCTCCAACTGATTTGGAAGAACAAAGAGTCTCCCACTGAAGCCAATGAAGTTTCCTAGAGTTCTCAGAGCAACCCCACCAAATTTTCTAATCATAGCTTCAATATCCTTGAGCAATCCAATAGGAAGACAAAAGACGCTCATAGAATAAGTAGGGATAGATTGAACCACCACCTTGATCATGATTTCCTTATCGGCTTGAGAAAGTAATTTTTCCTTCCACCCCTGCATACGAGTCCAAATCTGCTCCTTAATGTGATTGAAATAAGCTTTTTTTTATGCCCAACAAATGATGGAAGCCCCAGATATTTCTCATAACTCTTGATGGCCAGCACACCTAACATAACTTTTAACTCTTCCTAAACCTTCTCGGAGGTATTCCTACTGAAGAAAGCCGTGGTTAGCTTCATACCAAGCCAGAGTGCTCAGGATTTTGGCATAATCGGAGGGAGTAGCTCTACAAAACAACAAGCAATCATCTGCAAAGAAAAGATGAGAAATTCTTGGCCCATCTCTACAAATAGAATACCCTCGAATATCACCATCACAAGCAGCTTTAGAGATAAGAGCATTCAAACCATCCGCACAGAATAGGAATAAAAAAAGAGAAAGAGGATCCCTTTTGTCGTAAACCCATTGTAAAATAAATAAAACCCTGAGGCTCACCATTCACCAAAATTGAATAGGAAACTATCGTCACGCATTGCATAATTAGGGTAACCCACAACTCTTGGAAACCCATCTTCAAAAGGAACTTATGTAGAAAAATTCATTCAACTCTATCATAAGCCTTACTCATATTGAGTTTTAAGGCCATAAAACCTGTCTTGCCTGAACATTGTGTTTTCATATGATGCAAAGTCTCAAAGGCTATCAAAATATTATTAGTAATAACTCTGTTAGCAATAAAAGCACTCTGGGCTTCAGAAATAATAAAGTTCAGATTAGGTTTCAGTCCATTTGCAAGGACTTCACTCAATATTTTATAAATAGCATTACACAAACTGATAGGCCTAAATTGAGCAACAGTTTCAGGATTAGTTACCTTAGGGATCAAAGTAATAAAAGTGTGATTAATGGACTTAAGGAAAGTACCAGAGTTTAGGCAAGAGAGTACCGTATCAGAGATCTCCATTCTAATATCCGGCCAAAACTTTTGATAAAAAATGGAAGGCATCCCATCCGGACCTAGGGTTTAAGGATCTTTGGATGTTTAATGATGCTATGTTGGAGAAGCAAGTTTGGCGTTTGTTTCATGATAGAAATTCCTTGGTATATAAGGTGTTCCGGGCTAAATATTTTCAGTCTGGTAATATCTTTGATGCTAAGGAATCCCTGAGGTGTTCCTTTGCTTGGTGTAGCATTTTGCAAGCTTGAGAGGGAGTTTTGAAGGGAGCTAGGTGGAGGGTGGGTGATGGGAGGAACATTTCGATTTGGCAATACTGTTGGCAGCCTTCAGCAGGGGGTGGTCGTGTTCCAACACCCCAGCGGGATCATTCTCTTCAGGTGGTTAGCGATCTGTTTCTGCCCGGGTCTAGGAGTTGGAACGAGGAGTTAATTGACTTAAAATTTTATCATTGGGAGGCCGAGGTTATTAAAGGTATTTCGATGAGTCAATTTGTGGATTTGGATACACTTGTCTAGCCTTTATCCTCTAATGGTGTTTATTCGGTGCGAAGTGCATACAGACTGTTTGTGGAGCTTAATAGACAGCACTAGCCTAGTCCATCGTCTTTGGAGTTGGGTAAAGGACTGTGGAAGGGCATTTAGAAACTCAAGGTGCCTTAGAAAGTTAGACATTTTTTTTGTGGAGAGCAGTCCAAGAGGCGCTGCCAACCAAGATCAATTTGTGCAAGCGGCAAGTGGTGGTTGATGGTAAGTGCGAGCAGTGCCATGATTCAGCTAAAGATAGTATTCATGCGCTGTGGTTTTGCGATTCAGTTAAGTCCATTTGGATGTCGGATAAGCGTTTCTCCTTTTTGCATTCTAAGAGGTTCTCCAAGTTTGGAGATTTGTTTTGTTTTTTGTATGGGGAGGTTTCATCAAAGCTGGTGGAGTTTTTTGCCATGGTCGCATGGAGTATTTGGGAGCATGAAATTGGATTAGGGAGAGACAGAAGGTGTGGGGGTGTTGATGAGGTGTGCATTTGGGCCTCTGAGCTGCGGAAGGAGTTCCACGATGTGCATGGAAAGATTCCTAGGTTGGCTTTTCGTAGTGGGGATATTTGGCGGAAACCTCCTGCATTTGGTTTGTTCAAAGTCAATTTTGACGGAGCATTCTTTGAAAAGCAAGCGTGTGCAGGTCTTGGGGTGGTCATCAGGGACTTTGTGGGGTTAGTTATTGGTGCGTTGAGCCAGAAAATTAGGCATTTGGGGTCTGTGGACATGGTGGAAGCTTTGGCTGCTCGAAGAGTTGTTGTATTTGCCCAGGAGCTGTGTCTTAAAGCCGTGGAGGTGGAGGGTGATTCTTTGGAGCCGGTATATATGCCGGGTGCAAGATATAATTTTCGGATTCTTTGAAGGGTATCCAAGCTCTTGTTGCTGCCAAGCCTTCACGGACTTTGTTTGGAAATGTTATTGCTGATATTCATTGTTTAGTAGCTAATTTTAATTGTAGTTTTTGTCATGTCAAGAGGAAGGGCAATAAGCTTGCACATGCCTTTGCCCGTAAAGCAGTTGTATCTACATATTGATGTGTGGTTAGAAGATCTACCACGTGACTTGGAGGATATTTTTCAATTTGATTTGCCTTAATTAAAATTTCTTATCTGATTCTAAAAAAAAAAAAGAGTCACATTGAGTAGTAACTCTCTCTCTCTCTCTCTCAAATTTCCAGATATAATTTTAAACTTACACTTGAAAAAAAGAAAAACTGAAAATTTTGAAACTAATAAATTTTATTTGAAACTACCCTTAAGACATATTACTTAAAATATAATTTACCCAAATAATTATAAATAAATAAAAATTTGACTGAACCAAATAAAATTTTCCATACACTTGAATTCAACAAATTATTAGTGTTCAGTAAAAAAAAATTATTAGTGGACAAGATCAATAGGCCCACCGCCATTCGGGCAAGACCCAAACTCTCATATGAGTGATGAATCTAACTAACGGACCAGGCCCAAAAAAGACTCCATTAAATTTACAAATACAGAGAGAGAGAAGTCGACTAAACGACGTCGTGGTTTGTTGCTATAAAAGTAATAGTGAATCAGAGCTACTGAAGAGAGCTTGTTCATAAACCCTAACAAAAACTTAGTTGTGTTTGGAAGTTGAAAAAGCTGAGAGACTGAGACTGAGAGAGAGAGAGAGATAGGATCAAGTATGGACAAGAGCATGCTAGCAGATCTGGACACTCTTCCTGAGGAAGATAAGATCAGAATGTCCACAATGATCGACCAGCTCCAGATCCGTGACAGGTCCCATTTCTTCTCTTCCACTTTTGTCCCTCTCATTCCATGTATTCCATCCCATATCCTGTTTATCAATTTATCAATCAATTCCTAAATTTGTTTATTATTTGTGAATCGTGACTATAAATTAGATTTTTTTTTTTGACAGTATCATTTTTTTTTTCAAGTGCTTTTACTACTTAAGCTGATAGGAAATAGTGAATTCAAAGTGTTAGTTTGGATAATTTTAGCTATAAAAATTTGAGGTTTTAAAAATGTTGTACTTAAGCTAATCCAAACGGTTATTCAAACATCATGGGACTTCTGTGTTTTTTTGTGGCTTCACAGTTGGCCTCTGTGCTACATAGCTCGCATTGTCGGTTTGATGTTTGTGATGCTCATCGTGTGAAGACAGATTAATGTTCTCCTTAAAACCGGTGCAGCTTATATTGTTGTGTCTGGACGTTTTGGGAACTACATGTTATGCATTAATGGTGCATTATCATGTGTTTTTCACAGAAATATCTTTGGAGTTTGTTTTTCGTTTTGTTTGCTCAACGGTCCTCCTAGGTATAAAAAGCTCGCTAACCATTTGAACTGAACCAAAATATTAGTCTCTTAGTATGCAATTTAGTTTTGTATGGAACCTATATTCCATTATGTTGTGTGGACCATTTGGAGGGAGAGAAACCTTTGTACTTTTGATGGGGCTGAGGGTTTGTCTATGGAGCTAAAATTGTATCTTTTAGTGGCTATGTTTGAAACCATGTTTGATTGGTTGGCTGCTTTGAGTGGCTATTCCTTTTCTTCCTTTGAGGAATTTCTAGATTTATGTAATTTTGGATGAAACTTTGTTGCATCCTTTGTGCATTTCCTGTGTACTTGGGGATCGTTTTCTTTTCATTTTCAATAAACCATTATTATTTATCCAAAAAATAAAAACTATCCATTTAATAATTGATTTTTTAAAAATAACTTTTAGATATTTGTATATGGGCCGACATGTATTAACATTGACTTTTCAGAGGTAGCCTTTAGACAAGCTCCACTCTTGTTGAAACTTTTTGCGTGTTTCTCCCTGTTTCATATTGAACAGTGGAATAAAAAGGGGGGGGGGGGGGGGAAGAGGACGTTGCAATGGTTGACTGGAAATTGTTTCTTGAAGATACTATTTCCACATGGACATTTTTTTTAATTAAAAATGTCCTTGTTAGCTTCTCCACATTAGCAGAAAATAAGAGGATTTCACGATTCAAAACTGTGCCTTCAAAACATGATTTCAAAAGTGCTATAGATTCCTAAATAATTTGAAAACTGCTGCATAAATTTGCATTTTTTCTCAAAAGCCCCCATGATGTTCCCATTTAGAGGACTTCTACCATCTATCCTTTATAAACCTAGCGATGGTGTGGCTTTAATACTTTCCAGTACCTATCTATCAGTGTTTCCATGAAGGACAATAGAGAGCCGGGGACACCCACAGGGGTAAAAGTTTAGTGCATGCACCATAAGAAGCAACGAGAAAATATCATAAATGCACCTTGTTCTTGTCCTCATCCAAAAAATAGTGAAAATCCTGCCATTGAATGCTTTCTCACTCTTCAGCTCCTCAACTGTCCTAGCCCTCAACACACCCACCAATCTGTTTCCTTTATCATACACCACCTCCTATCCTCCAAAATGATACCATGGATTCGTTCTCTCATTCTGCAAATACTATGGTTGGATCTCCTCCCCTACCTTTACTTTATTATCTGGTCTTCTCTACTATTTGACACAGCAATTTGAATTTAGATTCAACCCATTTTTATCTTTATGAAGCAATCATCAATGCCTATGTCCAATCTCAATTACTAAGGGGCCGTTTGGTAACGTTGTTCTAGTAACGTTGTTTGTATTTTTTGAAAATATGTGTAGGTGAAAAAGTGTATAGAAATACGTGTAATGTTGTTTAAAAACTGAAAATATGTGTTTAAACACATGTACCAAAGGGGCCCTAAAGCACTCACTATTCTATTTCAATCACATGATTAATAAGGGCCTCACACCTGGACCAAACACTCATATAATCTTTTGGGTTTTCTTATCAAATCAAATTGTTTTGGGAAAGCTGTGTGTGTTTTCAATGAAACAAAGGGTAATTTTCAAATGGATGTATGTAGTTTTGGGATTATGATTAAAGGTTGTTGTGAGGCTTTGATTTGTATAAAGGGTTTAAGCATTTGGTCAGTTGAAGGACTGCTAATGTTGTCAAATACTCTACTCTGAATCTCTGATTGATGGGTGTTGGAAGAATGGAGACACTAGGTATTGTTTTGTAAAATAGGAGAGCTTGGTTTGGTTGCTAATCAATTCACTTACACGGTGTTGATCAATGGTTTTTCAAGAAAGGCCTAAAGAAGCATGGGTTTTAGCTGTATGAGAAAATGAAGCACAATGGGGTGTTTCCTAATTTATATGCTTACAATTGCATGATTAATGAATATTGTAATTATGGAACAAAAAGTAAAGGTTTAGAACTGCTTGATGAAATGTGCGGGAGATGGGTGATTTGTTATGTTTTTACTTACAACACGTTGGTTGGTGGGTTGTGTCAAGAGAGTTTGGGAGGCTGAGAAGTTGGTGGATCAAATGGAAAGCATTTAATTATATCCAAATTTAATTACTTAAAACACCCTGATAGATGGGTTTGTATTGTTGGAAGGTTGGAGAAGGCTGCATGTTTATTCGATCAGTTGCAGTCAATTGGTCAATCTCCGACACTGATGACTTACAATGTTCTAATTGCAGGTTTCTGTTGAGTTGAAAATTTAGTGTGAGTTGCTGATTTGGTTAGGGAGATGGAGGAGAGTGGAATTTCTTTTTCTAAAGTGACATTTACAATTCTTATTGATGTCTTTGTAGATCAGATGACATGGAAGAAGCATTTCAGATATAATCTTCTATGGAAATACTGGTTTGTTCCAGATGATTATACATATGGTATCTTAATACATGGGTTGTGCATGAAAGTTAACATGAAAGCAGCCTTCAAGCTGTTTAAAAGAATGAGTGAGATGCATTTAGAGCCAAATGATCTGATATATAAACCAATGTTTCTTGGGTGCTGCAAGGGGTAGCACTTATAGGGCATTGATGTTGCTTAAAGAAATGGGAGATAGATGGCTGGTTCCAAATGTGGCTACCTATAGTTCAAACTGCTGGAGTTTTTTACGAGGATGGGAAGTGGATTAAGGCTGAAGTCCTACATAAAGTGATGATAGAGTCAGGTTTAAAACCATCAAATTCTATCTACAATATAATTTCTGAAGTAAAAAATGATACATTATTCAAGATTTCTTTTACTCCTGTTCAGAATTTTCATCATCTGACTCCTCAAAGGTAACACACGTGCATGCATATGTAAGACAGAATTTTCTCAATTTACTTATACTAAACAAATTAATAGTCTATTAAATTAATATTTTATTTATAAAAATCCAATATAAATAACTGATTAATAAAAGACTCAAAACTTTATACTGGTCGGAATCATCCTTCTCTTTTCTACACTTCTATAAAAGGGATTAGGTATTGTCATTTTGCAACAGATCCAGATCTATCCCTTGAATTAATGTAGAGCAAAATAGGCTCACTCTCATCTTTCAGCTGATGGGACAGGATCTAGACTGAACAAGAGCATGCTAGGAAGTCTGAAAAATCCTCCATAGTAAGATAAGCTTAAAATGCCTGCCATGATCAGCCAGCTCCAGATCCATGACATATCCATTGTTTCCTGAATATCTTTCTCTTCCTCTTTTATCTCTTTAATAAGTTCCCTTTTGTGGTCTTTTTATGAACTCATCTTTATTAATTGAAATGTGTTAATCATTCGAGGAATTATTGCTTTTCTTTTCGAAGAGATCCATGACCTTTTTATGGATTATTTATTTGAAGTTTTTTAATGTGAAAAAATAGGCTTATATTCATAGAATTAGGAATACTTCATAATTTTTTTATTAAGTATATTGTAATTATTATCACAATCTTAATAAAAATAACGATAAAAAAATTATTTTCAAAAGGAGCAGAGCAAAGTACTGCTTTGAGATACTTCAGAGGTAGGTGCCTTTTTAAGGAGAATGACAGGTTCATTTTAAAGTGCTTCAAGGCATTGTTTTGGTTTAAAATTTGAGTATTGGCTCAATTTTCGTGGCTTCACATTTGCCACTGTGCAATACAGCTCACACTGAAGTTAGTTTAATTTTTGTGATGCTCATTATGTGAAGCCAGAATAATGTTCTCCTTAAAACCAGTGCAGCTTATATGTTGTGTCTGGACGTTTTGGGAACAACATTTTGTGCATTTTTTTTTTTTGGTAGAAAACATTTTATGCATTACTAGTGCATTAACATGTGCATTGCACAAAACAAATTTGGAGTTAATTTTTCGTTTTGTTTGTCTGACAGTCTTCCTAGGTTTAATAGGTTACCTGACCGTATGAGCCCAAATATTATTCATAGTATGTAGATTAGGGCGTATGGAACCTGTAACCTAGGAAGGTTTAGATGACATTATCAACAATCTTCTTCTGGATATTTGCTTCATTCCTCCACTATCTAGAGATTGGATCTCTCTAGTCTGGATGCCAACTACCGTTAAGCTCCTTCCTTATAAGCAATATGAAGTTATAGGTCATTTTAGTTATCATTTTTTTAATTTAATTTTTATATATGTTATATGGGTCTGCATTTATTAGTGCTGGTATGATTTCACCCCTTTCTTTGAACCCCTATCGATGAAAAGATAAGAAAGGGTCACTTGAGATGGTTTGGTCATGTGTAAAGGAGAATAATTTATGCACCACAAATAGTGAGGAGAGTGGACAAAAATGAGATAGAGAAACCTAAAATAACTTTAGTAAAAAACGACATGTCAATTAAGGAGGTAAAAATGAGTATAATTTTGGATAGAATAGAACGGAGAAAAAGAATACATGAACTTGACCCTAACTAGATTATTAAGGATCCATAACCAACCCCAAAATTATGGGACCAAGGCTTGTTATCGTTGTGCATGGGTTTGCATTTATTGGAAATGGTGATCAGTGTTGACTTTTGTATATAATTGGAATTTGTGACAAGTAAGATCTCATGTAGTATTTAGATGAGTTCTACTTTCTTGGAACTTTTTATTTGCTTTTCCCCTATTACGAAATGAACCATGGGAATGAAAAAGGAATTTCAATGGCATGCGTGTGTTACCAACAAAAAAATAATGTCATATAACTTATTCTGAAGAAGTTACTAAGACATAAATTTTCAGTATTTGACAGCTTTTTATAGTATATGATGGGAACAATCCCTCAATTTATTTTCGTGGATGTCACTAGATGAATAAAAGAGCATCTAATTTTAGTCATATTGTATAGTTAATTTTTTTCATAGGGGCAGTTGAGTATAGTCTTGCTATGCTAGATCATGCTGCATTATTTTTTACTAATATAATCATTCTTGTCCCAAAATTTCCCCTCTGATTGTATGTTTTCCTTGCAGCTTGAGGATGTATAATTCACTTGTGGAGAGATGCTTTAATGACTGCGTGGACACCTTTAAGCACAAATCCTTGCAAAAGCAAGAGGAAACCTGCGTGCGTCGATGTGCTGAGAAGTTTCTAAAGCATTCAATGCGTGTTGGCATGAGGTTTGCAGAACTCAACCAAGGAGCAGCCACACAAGATTGAAAATTTTCACAATCAAGGGTGGAAACCCAGGATATTATTTTTTATTTTTAAATAGATTGATGTCTTTCAAGTTCCTGATTAGCAGTGCTTTGTTCCTATCTTTGCATTTCCGCGATTTCAAGTTTCTGTAGAGGAGACTGCAGTGCCTGTTTATCCAATGGAATGCTACAGGGAACCCATGATTGCTGTCTGCAGGAGAACCTGTTAATTGAATGTATTTGTTCTATGTTGCTGCGTACGTTTTTCAAACATTACCATTAACAAATGCACGCCAAGAGCCATGTAACTCAGTGTCATAGCCTGACTTTTTTTTATTTTTTTTAATGTATCAAGATTCATGTGATATTCATCCTCCATCGCTATTGTTTTGATGAAATAAGTATGGCTAGTAAGAAATAAGTATGAGCTGCAGTGTTAACTACTTAATAAAATATATAGGGTTTTTACGAATTAATTGTGAGAAACCCACAAATATCTTGAAAACTGCTATCAAATTTGTTCTAGAAACAAAACTGATCATCCAAAAATAGTAAAAATAGAAACAGACAAAATCGAACGGTTTTGAATTCAAATTCTAGGGTTTTTATGCAAACCCTAATCGTGAAAGAATAAATGGAAGAAAAAAAAATTTTCATAAAATAAAATAGTTATTAGAATTGAAGCGAAACCTTTGGAAGAGCAAGAATGAGATGAAGCCAAAGTAATGAGAGAGAGAGAGAGGAATTTAACTATCAGTTCAAACTGTTCAAAGAATTAAAAAATATGGGGAAAAACAAATGGAGCAGACAACTTTCCAAAAATGAAGTTGCAATTCATTTTCCTACTACTCTCCCAACTAATTATACTGACCACAAACTCTCATCAATTGAGGCATCCCAATGTTAACATATGAATCAAAATTGGCTTTTGTTGGGCGGAACTACGAATAATGCAATCATCTGAATCTGCACCATTCCCATTTTTAACAACCATTGTACCGGTTCATAACCTAACACATTCGATCCAAGTACTCAATTTATTTGTACAACACAAAATTATGCATTTTGAAAATGCACTAAGAGTAATGCAATTAACATGTATATATAAAAACTTAAATATAAGGAATTTAATAGGTACAACTCTTCCTTAACAATACTACTGGATCAACTCAATTGTGATACACTCTAACAAAGGTTACAGAACAAATAATTGAAGCAGCTCCCTGTGCAATCAATCATAACAACAAGAGAGAGTACCAACCCAAAACCCTGAATTGGACATAAATACATCAACAATAAAGACAAATTCAAGAAAACCCATGAAGCAGTAGGGGCTGAAATCCAACGTAAAAACAGAAAAGGGGGGAAATTATCCTCTTGGGAAAATATGACAAATTCTTTTGGTACCAACCCAAAACCCTAAATTCACTTATAAATCTACAATCATATCACTCACATACAAAAACAAATTACAAACCTAAAAATGAGAAACACAAATACATCAACTGTCAACACAAAAGCAACCCGTAAGGAGGCAAAAAAAAAAAAATTTGAGTTGTGTTTATTACTCATAAGCTTAATTTGCATTAACTCATGCAAAAGTTCATGTCTATTATAACATAAGAACTTACTTTTTTATTTTACATAATTTTCAAAACATCTCGCATCAGATTATCTATTTAACACAACATTTCATTAAAATATCAAATTTTTTTAATTTTTTTAATTGTTTCTCTTTCTTCACTCTGTTCCTTCATCAATTAGATACATAAAAATTAAATTAAATTAAATTAAATCTAAATGCAAAATGAAAGTTTCAATGTAAATTTTCACAATTATTGTAAAATCATGTATTTTTACACAACTTTACATGGTCAGATTTTGGTGAATTTTGGGTTTGATTGGCTAAAATATCATACTTTTTTTATTATACAAGTACTGATACGAGTGCACTAAATCCACACAAATTGAAAATTGAAATTTGAGAGTGGCTGTTTCATAAGCAAGTTTATTACTTATTTTTCCTACTATTTACAGCCATGTGAGTTACTTGTTTATTTCATTTAGCTTTTACTTTTTATTCACAGTACCTTTAAGAAAAAGATTTAAGCGAAAAACCAGATAGGCTCTTCCCAAGCTTTAAGTTACGAGTTCTCTTATTTTCTTCAGCTTGTGTTCAAATTTGTGTGCACTCGCATTTTTCTTTTTTTATGGGCTCGAGGCCCACTTGGCCCACTTCTGATTTCAGTTACGTTACAGGAAACAATTTTTTAGACTGGCCCAAAGCATGCACGTACGTACGTAGTGCCTTCCTAGTTCCTAGGATATGCAGGACACCACAGCTCTACGTCAAAACCCTATCTCTAGCTTTTCCAACTTGTAATAGCAATCCGAATTAAACACAAACTCTGAAACTCCATACTTTAAATATAAAATAAATAAATAAGAAGACTAATTATTTGTATCATTGGACATTGTTGTCTTGTGCTCTCTCAGAAAATTTAAGAAAACAATTATGTTTTTCCCACCTCCGCATCTCAGTGGCGGCATCACATTCAGTCCAGGGTGTTTCTAAGAACACCTTGACCTAAAAAAAAAAATATATATATATATATATATATATATATATATATATAATAATTAAAAAAAATTATTTGTTTACCCTTAAAAAAAAATTAGAAACACCTTAAAAAAAATTATTTGTTCTACTTTCAAGCAAAAAAAAAAAAAACCCAAAAAAAAATTTTGAACTAAAATCTAAAAAAAAAATAATAATAATAATAGGGCAAGCCCACCAAGGAAAAAAAGTCCAACATCAATCCTAAACAACAAATGGTAAAGCAAACCCAATCTAAAAATAAAAATAAAATAAAAATAAAAATAAAAAACCAAAACCCAATATACGCCTCAGTCAATTCATCAATTCAAGCAAAACTAAAATCAGAAACCGAATTTAGAGTGTGTTTGTTTGGAGGTGAAATAAGGTAGATGGAAAACTTTAGAGAGAAAATAGAAAGAAAAGCTTTTTTGAGTGTGTTTGGTTGGATGGGGAGGAAGGAAAATAAATGGTGGAGCCCAGGTGTTTTCTCTCCTAACCCACCAAAAAGTTCTCTCTCCAAAATGGAGAGAAAACTGAGTGTGGATGAATTTTTTTTTTAATTGACAAAAATGTCCATATGCACATTCTTCAAGTTGCCTTTATTTTATTTTTTTCTTTTCCACTGGGCGTTGCCCTTTTCTTTTCTTTTTTTCTTCTTCTTCTTCTTCTGGGTAGTTGCCTCTTCTTTTTCTTTTTTTTTGTTTCTTTTGATTTTCTACGGCTTGGTGCCTCTTTCTTTTGTTTTTTTTTTTTTTTTTGCCTAGCAGTAACATTGTCTCTTCTCTTTTTGGGATATTATTTTTATTTTTTAATAAATTTGGATGATTGCTCTTTTTTTTGTGGTTATTTGTCACTTTTTTGTTTTAATTAAGAATCATTCTTTAATAAGGGTATATGGGTAAATTTATTTAAACTCATTTTTTCCATCCTTTCACTTTTCCACTCTCAACCAAAAAAAAAAAATGAGAGAAAATAAAATCTTTTCTATCCTCCCATTTTTCCACTCCTCCAACCAAACGGACCCTTAAAGAAAAAAATTTCATCAGTCATCAATGACAACAACCAACGGACGGCGCCTCCGCCTCGAGCAACAGAGCACATCAGTCACCACATCGGGCCTCAAACTCAAGCTCCAAAAGACTAGAACACATCGGGCATCGGAGATCAGTCCAATTGGATCGGAGATTGGTCTTCCTCGCCACGACGTGCTACCTGACGGCGCCACCCCTCAGCCTTAGGCCTCCCTGCTCCCTCAACCTCAAGGTATTTCATCTTTACACTTACCTTCTCTATCTTTTTCTCTCTTACATATACAGGTTATTGGGTTAATGGGTTTCTCTCTGTCTCAGTCTCTCTCTCTCTTTATCTGAAGAATGAAAGTGAAATGAAATGAGAGTTCCTTTCTCTCTCTCTTTAAGACTTTATCTGATTCTCTTTGAATTATGATTGACTGATTGCATAGCTTTACTTTATAACTTTATTAATATTTGTCCTTGTTTTTGGCTTTATTCGTTGGTGTTGGTGTTGGTGAGATACAATTAATTGTTTTTTAGTGTATTGTGATTTGTGATTGTGAATTTATGTGATTGGCTTTTGTGATTAGGGGCCATATGGGGCATGTCTGTTGAGTGGGGGGTGGATGGGGGCATGGAGTCGGGGTGGGATATTTGAATTGGGGGAAGTAAATGCACATGGGGTGTGTGCTAGTGCAATTATTAAACAATAATTTAATTAACCAATAATGAATTGGGGAAGGAACTAATAAACAATAATTAATAATTTAATTAACCAATACATTATAAAAGACAAAAAAATTAAATTATGTTAAGCTAAATAACAATTAATAATTTTATAATTAATGAAACAACAATATAATAAATTATAGTTTATAAAAGACAAACAAATTAATGAAATAACTAAACAACAATAATTAATAATTTTATTAATATTTCAAATGAACTTATAGTTTATTGTTTATTCTTTTACCAGAATTATGGGAAAAATATTTGATAAGAAAACCATGTACCCAAGATTCATCTCCTATGCAAGATTTATTCATCTTCTAAGCAAATTTATGTTGGCTTTAACTTAGAAAATCTTTCTTCAGATCCTGGGCTACGAGAAAAGATATCATCTTATTATCCTAATAATCATGATGAAAAAAGAAGATATTATTTACAAAAAGGCCATTGTCAACCTTTTTTCCAAAACCATGATGATTACCCCCTATCATATTTTTCTAGAAAGCCCTATTGATTTAGATTCGAATGGTGTGTAAATAAAATGGTTGGAATATAGTATAGACAAAAATGCAGTATTTTGTTTATATTGCTACCTATATGGGCAAGATGTTGGTAAGTAAGGAGGAGGTGAGACTTTTGTAATGAAGTGATTCAAACTTTGGAATCAGAAAGAGAAGTTAAATTCCTATGTTGGAGAAGTTAATAGTGCTCATAACTAAGCTGTTAAGAAGAGTGAAGATCTAATGAAGGAAAAACAACATATTCAAAGTGTTTTGGTTAAGCAATCAAATCAAGATAAAATTGAATATCGGGTTCAATTAAATGCAATAGTTGATTGCATAAGATTTCTTTTATGCCGGGGATTAGCTTTTCGTGGTCACGATGAATCTCAAGGTTTAAGTGATAAAGGAAATTTCCTTGAGCTTTTACAATTTTTGGGGGATCACAATGAATCTATCAATGAAATGTTGCAAAAAGCTCCGAAAAATTGCAAGCTTACCCACCATGAAATTCAAAAAGACATTGTGAATACAATTGCACGTGAAACATCCAAAGCCATCATCAAGGATCTTGACAATGGGTTCTTTTCAATATTAGTTGATGAGTCACGTGATATCTCAATGAAAAAGCAAATAGCCCTCATTCTTCATTATGTGAACAAAAAAGGAATTATTATAGAACAGTTTCTTGGTATTGTACATGTAGCAAGTACCACCGTTTTGTCACTCAAATATGCTATTGAATGTTTACTTTGTGAACATAATTTGAGTTTATCGAAACTACGTGGACAAGGTTATGACAAAGCTAGTAATATGCAAGGTGATATCAATGGTCTCAAAATTTTAATTTTGAAAGAGAATAAGTCAGCATTTTATGTCCATTGTTTTGCTCATCAATTTCAATTGACACTTGTTGCTGTTGCTAAAAATCACATTAACATTGCTGAATTTTTTTATATGGTTAGTAATTTAGTAACTATTTTTGGAGGCTCTTGTAAGAGACAAGATGAGATGCACAATTTGTTAAAATTAAAGAAGAATTAGAGAATGGTGTACGTAGAAGTGGGCAAGGTTTGAATCAAGAGACCAATCTTAAACGTTCTAGTGATACACGTTGGGATCATATTATGGAACTATTCTCAACTTGATTTTGATGTTCTCTGCTGTTATTGATGTACTTGAGATTATTGAAGAAGATGGCCTCTCTGACCAAAAAGTTGAATTGATCTATTATGAGGTCAATTCTATTTTTTGAATTTGTCTTTGATCTATACTTGCTGAAAAACATTTTAGGGATCACATATAAGTTGTCAATATCATTGCAAAAAAAATCAAGATACAGTAAATGCTATGGATCTTGTTAAAGTGTCTAAGCAACGATTGCAAGTGAAAAGAGATGATGAATGGATATCTTTAGTAACTTAAGTGTCTTCATTTTGTACCACACATGATCTTTCTATCTTGAACATGGATGAAATTTTTGTAGTTAGTGGGAGGCCAAGACGCATCACCCAACAAAATACAAATTTACATCATTATCGTATTGAGCTATTCTACAAGTCATAGATATGCAACTTCAAGAGCTTAACAACCATATCTCAGAGGCAAATACCAATTTACCCCTTTGTATGGCTTGCTTGAATCCAAGTAATTCATTTGTGGCTTTTGATAAAAAAAAATAAAATAAAATATAAAAAAAAAAAAAAAAGTTGATACGTCTAGTAAAGTTCTATCCATCTGATTTTCTTAGAACAGATATCTTGGCACTTGACTCTCAATTTCAGAATTACACTTTTGGTATGCGTAACAATGAATTGTTTTTAGAGCTTCAAGGAGTTAGTGAACTTGTTGAAAAGTTAGTGAACACAGGGAAGTATGAGACTTATCCATTAGTCTATTTGCTTGTGAAGTTAGTTTTAACCCTTCCTGTTGTTACTGCAACAGTAGAAAAAAGTTTTTCAGCAATGAAATATATAAAGAATAAACTGTGCAATTGAATGAGAAATCAGTGGATGAATGATTGCTTAGTTGTGTATAATGAATAATATGTAGCTTGTAGCATTGATAATGAGACTATCGTGCAACGATTTCAAAATATGAAAACTCGTAGAAGACAATTGTAAACTTTATGTATTTGCGTGTTTTGTTATTGTCAATATATGAATTTCTCTTTTTATTAGATTGTGTAATTTATGCTTCTTAAGGAACACCCTGAGAAAAATCCTTGGAGCCGTCACTGCCACATCCTTTTCTTTGATCGCCATCGCTGCCATCACCTCCTGCTTCTGCTTATGATTATTCCCTTTCCCTCCCACTTATAGTGATTGAATTTACTCTCGCCTTTCTTGCAATTTTGGAAATAATCTTTTGCTTTAGACACAGTAATAATACTAGGAGTACTAATGAAATTGAGGCTCAAACCCAACAACACCACCACGATATCGAACTCAGAATCTTGTCCAACCTTGTGGAATACAAAGGACGTGAAGAACATGGAAACTAGACTGAGTGTGTTATCTGCTTGGAGGGCTTTAAAGATGGGGACATGTGTAGGGAACTTTGCACATGCAAACATCTATGATGCACAGACACGGACATGACGATACAGCAATTTTTGAAAAATAAGGACACAACACAGTGTGGACACGACAATTAAATAATTAATTAAATTTTATATTTAGGCATATTTTTAAATATTTTTAGACATAAAATACATTTATGTCTAGAATTTAAATTATGTAAGAACTACAAATAAGTAAACTAACACCCAAAGTAGTACAATAATACACATAAAATGTTTAGAGTACAAACCAAAAGTTTAAATAGGCTACATTCAACATCAAACTAAAAACATAAAAGGAAACCAACATTAGTAATATATTTCCATAGAGGAGCAACTTACTCAGTTGATTTTTCACTTTCAGTATTCATTTTAGTAAAATCACCTACAATATTTAAGTTTAACTTTAATAAATAAATAAAACTATAGCAATAACAACTAACAACTAACAACATTATTTTTTTTTTATGAACTCAACTTACAACATTTTATATGGCACATAATGGTAGTAACAACATAAACATTATATTATATCCCACTCTCACACAGTGACAGTGAGAGTGGGATTAAAAAAAAACAAAAGCAAAACGCGTTATACTTATAATAAGTGAGTATTTAAGTAAACCATTCACCCAAACATTACCAAATGGCCAAATATCTTAAAAGAAAAAAAAAAAAAAAAAAAAAAGAGAAGCTTAAAGAAAAGAGGTCGGACCTGACGTTGTCCACGCCAAGAGAGAGAGAGAGAGATCAAAAGGGATAGGGTAGGCGTTGACGTCTATGGAGCTCACCGATTGGCCCAATCTAGCTCTAGCGAGGGACAGAGGGTGGCGACAGCGAGCAAAGGTCAGAGGGAGGGTGGGTGGATTAAGAAGTAAGAACTTGAGAATTTGAGATGTAGGTTTCAGTCTAATGACTTCTCAGACTTGTTGTTTTAGGGTATATCACTAGATCAATGGTATTGGTAAGTCCATCTGTCAAAATCTGTGATTTTTTTTTCATTGCTAGCGTGTCGGACATGTCGGCGCTATGTTGGAGAAGCGGAAAAAAAAAAAGCAAAACAAAAAACAAAAAGAGACTGCTCGGACACCGGAGTTTGGCGAATCGTACCGGTTCCATAAGCAATGCCTGGATAAATGGGTAACTATAAAATTGCACTGCCCGCTTTGCCGTGGTTCTGTTAATGTTGTCAATAAGGGTCGTCAATGGGCTGGGTCGAGTCAGCCCAGCCCTGCCCATTTTCACTTGGCCCATGGGCACAATGGGCTAAGCATAATGGACTATTAACTAGTTAACGGGCCGGGTCGGGCTGGGTTGAAAGAGAAAACCTCAGCCCATGACCCTACCCATGGGCAATGCCCATTTTGTCTTTAGTGAGCTGAGCTATCGGGTTGGGCCTAATGGGCTACCCATAGACTTGTATTAGCATATTATTTTATTATTTTTATAAGGAAAAAGTCAATTTTTTAAAAGGGAATAATCAATATTTTTTTAAATGAAAGAATTAAAGAATTTAATGCTTAGTTACAAATTTTTTTACATTCAAATCTATTTAATTTTTTGTTTTGTTGATGGAAACCTATTTAATTTTTTCATTAAGGCTTTAAATAGTTTTTTTTATTTTATCTTTAATAAAAAAAATGTCAAACGGTTAATTCAAATTTGCTAGACTACTAGAAAAATATATATTTAGTAAATTAAGTTTAACACAATTACTTTGAGTATTTTAGTGGTTGAGGGAGTTCTCTTAAGAAATTTCTCTATAATATCTCAAGATCAATCCTTCATACACTTCCTGTATATTTTTGTTATGAATTATAAGTTATTGAGTTGGGCTACTGGGCTAGCCCACCGGGTACCCATGGGCATAAAATCTAGCCCACGGCCTAACTCACTGGGCTAATGGGCTACCCATGAGCCTTAATAACAACGGGTCGGGCCGCCCATTAACCCGGTGGGCTGTCGGGTTTTTGGGTCGGGCTATGGGCCTTGGGCTATCTGATGACCCTTAGGTTGTCGTAGGTTCAACAAACCAGAATTAGCATGCGTTTGATGTTTTTTTTTTTTTTTTCTATTGCAATGATATATGAGACATATCTGTTGATTGATTAATTTTATTTCCTTTTTTACTGCTAATTTTGCTCTTTAATATATCCTAGGGAAGGAAGAAATTTCCTGTTTTATTATCTGATGTGAAAATAATTCAATAGGTTTAACTCCAAGCAAATCAAAGTATCAAACTAATTGAAATTCCAAACCCTAAAATTAATTTGAATCCAAACTGTGCGTTAAATCCAAAGTTAACATGTGAATCAAAGTGGCTTTGATAAGCGGGACGACTACAAATAATGCAAGTGAATCTATCAATCTACATCATTCCTATTATTAACCTCCATCAATGTACAAATTCATAGCTTAAACCATTTCTTCCAAAAAATCTTCTTTTCTTCTTTTTTTTTTTTTGACCAAGATAATACTACTTAGTTAACTGATCAATTGGCAACATCATCTATGAGATTCGGGTTAAGATGATTCGGATTAAGATGAAGGACTTTAGGAAAGTGCAAGTTTCTCATATTAAAAAGCAAGGCAATCGCCATGTCCATCTTTCAACTCATCACTCTAAAAGCATTAGCATCAACCTTTGTAAATTTTTCTATATATTTTAGCATTAGAACCTATTTTTCCTATTTTACACAACTATTTCTCAAAAACACTCACATCATCAATTAATCTATTTGATAATAATCTATTTAAATAATAATCTTTCTTTAATTTTTTATTATTATGTTATCTTTATCTTTCTATCTCTTTACTTTTAATTTATCCTTTCAACTCTCAAATCAAACCATCTGGAGCCTTCCACACACACACACTCTCTCTCACAGTCAGATTACCCTCCACCACAAGCATTGGTCCACAAGCATCAATCTCCGTCGACCCACAAGCATCGATCTCTGCCACCAGCACCGATCCACATGCATCAGAACCCATTCCTCTCGACCCACAAGCATTGATCTCTGCTGCCAGCACCAATCCACAAGTGTATCAAGTTCACAATAGTGCTCTCTCTCTCTCTCTCTCTCTCTCTCTCTCTCTCTCTCTTTTGGTTTGTTCGTGTGGGTGTGTTTGTGTCTCTATGTTGGTTTATCTGTGTGGTTGTGTTTGTGTATATCAGAGGAAAAAGAAGATGATTAGGGAGAGCAAAAGTCTGAGTTGGTTTTGCAAACAGAGAAGAGAGAGAAAAAAAGGAGCAAAATTGTGAAATTAATAAAATATTAGAATGCAAAACTACATCAACCGTGTATATTTATATGATTACTGTAGCAAAAATGTAAGTTTATAATGATTTAGAAGGATTGATGTGGGGTGTTTTTGAAGAAAGATGTGTAAAATTGACTACTTTTTGTATTTTGCAAGGCCTAATGTGATTGCTCTAAGAATGTTGTTGGTTATGTAGCTTGGATAGAGGAAAACTCAATTATGATTGAGTCGGCTTTGATTCAAGATGTAATACTTTTATCTTCTTCTTAATAAAATTATGATCTTTTTATCAAAAAAAAAAAAATTAACTCAATTGTGATATTCTCTAACAAAGGTTACATATAACAAATAATTGATGAAGCTCTTTGTGCAATCAATCATAACAATAAGAGAGAGTACCAACCTAAAACCCTAAATCTCAAACAAATTCTAGAAAACCCAAGAAATGTATAGTATGAGCTGAAATCCAACATAATGAAATAAAAAGAGAGGAAAAAGAAAATTAAAATAAAACAACGACAAACTCTTGGCAAAATATGAGATATTCTTTTGGTACCAACCCAAAACCCTAAATTCACTTACAAATCTACGATCATACCACACCCATAAAACAACAAACTCAGCGTAAAAGAAACACGTACGCAAGAGAGAGAACCGGAGAGAGGTAGAATTTTTTCTTTTCTTTTCTTTTTTGGGCTCAAGGCCCATTTGGCCCACTTCTAATTTCAATTCAGTTATATGAAACAATTTTTTGGACTAGGCCCAAGCATACACGTACGTACATATGGAATGCCTTCCTAGTTCCTACAACTTTGTGTCAAAAAACACTAAGGGTATGTTTGGTTGGGTGAAAACAGGAAAAGTAGGGAAAGGAAAATAGGGTGGAAAATGACATTTTTCATCGTTTAGTTCAGAAGAGAAAACAAGAGAGACAGAAAATGGGAAGGAAAATAATCCCTCCGAGCCCACATTTTTTTATCCTCCTAATTTGGGAGGAAATGAGGAGGAAAAATATGTTGAATGATGTAATTTACACAAATATCCTCACTTTATTACACTCACCTACCCCTCTCACTTTCCCACAACTTCTAATATATTATATAACAAGAACATAATAGTGAATTTATATAAATTACATTTTACAACCTCTCCTTTTTCTCTCCAACCAAACAAAAAATTTTTCCACCCTTCCACTCTTCCACCCCTTCAACTAAACACATATGAGGGAAAACCAAATCTTTTCTATCCTCCCACTTTTCCATCCTCCCACTTTCCACTCCACCAACCAAACGGACCCTAATATTCAGAGTTCTAGATTTTCCCACTTGTACTTGTAATCCGAATCAGACTGAGAGTGTGTTTGGATACTGTTTATTTTGCTGAAATTGAAAAATTATTGCTGAAAGTACTGTAAATAAAGGTAAAAGTTAGTTGAAATAGTACAATAAGACCCATGAATGGTATCAAAAAGTGCAGTAGAGCTCATAAATAGTAGCAAAAATAAGCTGAATAGTGAAATAATTTTCATTCTTTATTTTAATCCAAACGCAAGCTGAAAGAAAAAATTAACATGTTTTCCCCACCTCCCCAGCCTCTTCTTTCATCACCACCGCCACCGTCACCTGCTGCTCATCATCATGGTCATGATTATCATTCCCTCCCAAAGTTCGAGATGGAATTAACATTCGCCGCTATTGTATTATTGGCAATATTCTTCTGCCGTAGACAGTGTAGTAACACTAATGAAACTCAGCCTCGAACCCAACAACACGATATCGAACTTGGACTCCCTGAAAAATACACCACAACCTGATCATCATGTTCCTTCTGATCAAAACAATCGTGATCGGTGTGCTATCTGCTTGGAGGACTTTGAAGATGGAGACATGTGTAGGAAACTTTACACGTGCAAACATACCTTCCATAAGCACTGCGTGGATAAGTGGCTAACTATAAATACGCACTGCCCACTTTGCCGTGGTTCTGCTAAGGCTACGGCTTCAACAAATCAGAACTAGCAGGTTTAGACATAATAACTTCCCTGTTATGCTAAAATATTTGACCATAGATGCATGTTAGAATATTCTATTTTCATGAGACTTGATGTGTTTTGCTTGGTAATACTACGCAAAACGGTCTAATTTCTTTTTTGAAAGAATTTAATGTCTGCTTCTATTACAGCGATGGAACAAATACTTAGTGGTTTGACTTGATTTTATTTATCCTTTTCCTTTATTCATGGTTTTTTGTTTTTAGGCCTTGCTTTCATGGTTTTTTTTTCCCCTCTGCAATCCAAAGTCTTCGGGCATCCTTGAAAGGTCTGCGGCAAAAGCTTCATTGATCTGAATTTCCCATCAATAAAAACTTTCATTGTATCTTGGGAATTTAGCTCCTCCAAGAATTTTCAATGTTAAGATACAATTACAGTATATAGTATATATAGCAAGTTCTTAATAGCAAATAAAAACATTAATATCTGTGTCTAGAAGATTAGGGATATATGGAAATGGGAGAAGGGGGGGTTGGATTAGAAGTATCTTGTCCCTATCCGGTTCCCTCTTCAAGACTAAAAAAGACAGGTTAAATGCATGTATTTTTCTGTTTCTCATACAGTGAATTTGACATTAATGAAATTGAGATGAAATAAAAATTGAGTGATAAGTTTGTAGTTATTCTCATCTAAACCTGTTATTTAGGTCATCTTTTAACTTACCATTAACAACTTGCCATTTTGAGTCCTCGATAATTATAGAATGTCTGTGGAATTGTTGTTTTGGCAATGGCATACTGCTTTCAAAAAATTCTTCCTAACACTACAGAGTAGCTGAATTTTCAGGATATATATAATAATCTAAGATATAATCTAAACTTTTATCGGTAAGAAAAAAATACTTTTGCCACTGAATGTATATGCAATACATGAAGCATCTATGTATAGCCCACAACTTTAATTTTATTCCTCAACCAAAGAAAACAAGTTATATTAATGATATCTATCCCTATGATATTCTACTCCTAATTTGCAGATAACGGGGAAAAGACAAGGTGTATCATGGTTGTCTCATCAAGATAAAACCATGAATTTTTCCACGGTGCCAAAGCATGAAAAAGAAAATTTACCATTTAATTTGATAAGCCAAGAATGTGTTGACTCATTGTGATGAATTAACCAATTAATTAGCCAAGTAAATTAATTAGGTTCAATTACATGCAATGAGCGTGATAATACAAACAAATTACTAAATAACTAAATGCAATGGAAATTAAATTTGACACAGTGATTTGTTTACAAATAGGGAAAACCTCCAAGGCAAAAATCCCACCGGGTGATTTTAAGGTCACCACTCCCGAGAATTCACTATTATAACAACAAGCAGTTACAAGTAAAGGAATCACAGTACCTTATACCAACCTACAATTGAACCCTTACCCCAATTGGATTTGTTCTGTAGTGATAATCTCTACTTGTATTGCACGGTTTCCAGTACGTGACTAACCAATAGATGCGCAGATCCCAGTACACGACTTTATCACCAACTTGAGAAGGATGTTGGCTACAAAGTTTTTCAGTTCATTACACGATGAAGATCACGAAGTTGCTTGGTCACAAAACCCTACGGTATACAAACACAACAGTTTCTTCAAGATGAACTAGGGCAAACTAAGTTTCCGATCACACTTTTCTTCACACTTGTGCAATTGTACTCTTGTGCAATTGTGCAACTATGCTCTATGTGACGGTCCTTAAAATAATCCTTATATATGTTTAAGGTTGTGAGAAAAGAAATTTCAAACATGCATTCACGGATTGGATGAAAATCATAACTGAAAATTTGTTTTTCATAAACCTCAATAGATATCCTATCTATCGAGCAGTTGTTGAGTCTTGGACTGAAACAGCTTCTTAAATCTCAATAAACACGAGCTGTTGAGCTTTAATGAATAATACTTCTTCTCTTGATTTTTGGATAGACTTGCATGGCTTTAACACTTGAACTTGAAACATTATTTCTTGAAGCATTAAACACATCCTAGATCTACCTAATTACAAGTAAAATGTGTTTTGTCAAAAGATTAGTCAATTACATAAAATATTGACATATGTTCCTAACATGAATCACATATGTCCTAACAATCTCCCCCTTTGGCAATCCGTGACAAAACCACAACAAACAAATAAACATATGAGATAAGCCATAAATCACTCAACTCATATTCATTTGTTAAGTATAATAAAATCTATCCTAACACAAACTCTTGAAAAACTTTGCAAGAAGAGAGTTTATGGCAAGAAGACTTTGACAGCCTGTATTTCTGAAACATTTTAAACAAAACTCATCAAAGCATCTTAGTGTGAGATAGAAATAAAAGATTACATACAAATAAAAAGAAACATGTGCATAAAGAAAGAAAAGAAACAACACATGAAGAGATAGGTGAAGAAACTGCAATAACAACCTCAGAGTGTATATATATATATATATATATATATATATATATATATATATATATATATATATATATATATATATATATATATATATATCATCAATAAGTACAAGGTTTCCTATCACATAGTGATCACAAGATCAAAGGTACATGAACAACGTATCTAAAATAGAAAGAAAAGATACATAAGTTCTCACTACATCCCTCAAAAATAAACACTCCCCCTAACAAAAATCTCCTAAGTACTAACTCTCCCCCTATATATATGACTACTTTCATATCCAATACTACTCTCCCTTTCTGTCACGAGTGACAAAGGGTAAGTACATCAAGTAGACATCTCATCATCACTGGAAGAGCTAGCACCATCATCCTTAGCATCAATAGCATCAGCATCACCATCATTGTCCTTATCCTCAGAAGTCTTTGGAGATGGAGAAGGAGAAGCAACGAAGTCACCAAGGCAAGCCTGTCGTCATACAATATAACCGACATGGGTGTTCACTTGACACAACTTATCACTGAAAGTGTCGAGGCGAGTATCCATGCGCACAAGCTGTGCCATGATGTCCTCAATAGACACACCACCCGTAAAAGAAGAGGGAGCAGATGTGGATAGAGCTGTAGAAGCTAGAGGAATCGCCATCCCAGGCCGCCTCGAACATAGCTGCACCTCGCTCCGTTTATCGGTAGTGACGTCTATGGCATACATCACGGAGAAGTGGTCAGAAACAGGAAAGGAAACTGGAAAATGGCGGAGAATCCTCATGATAGCCGAAGGAAAAATGAGCTTATCACGGGTCGTTATATCCCTATAGACATCTATAAGGGATAGAATAAAATGAAAGGGGAATTCTATAGTGAGATGCCCTAAGAGGGAAAGCAAAAATCGAGCACGGGGCTTTGTAATGAAGTTATAGTGAGACAGAGGATGCAAAACAAAAGTCATCACCATGTTAATGAACCTCGGACCTTTAGCAAAGGCCGAGCAAGGAGTAAATTGACGATCACCCCAATCAGAGGGACGCTCACAAAAAGAAGACATAAGTTCATCTTTAGACATAGTCTTAAGATGATCATAGCCGGGGTAATCAGGATGCGCTACCCTCAGGACATGGAACACGTTGGATACAATATCCGGAGTGACCACAATGCGCGTACCTCGAACATGAGTAACAAAAAGAGGTATTGAATAATCAAAACCGTGCATGTTGGAGTATAACTCTTGTATGATCACGGATGGACAAGTGATTGGGACGCCATACAATGACTCCTAACCCCTACTGTGAATGACAGTGGGTAGGTCAGTGTTGGAGAAGTCCGACAAAATGACTTGGCGTTTTGAATGAATGCCTCGTCTAGAAAAGTTCTTCGAAAAGTCCTTGCAAGCTTTATCATCACGGAACCAAACATGGGAAGGGGTAGGATCAGAAGAGGAAGCCCCGGAACGAAGAGGGTTCTGAGACGGAGTAGATTTTCATTTAAGTGCCATAGAGCAATTAACCGAGAGAAAGAGAGGGGGAGAGAGAGAGAGACACACACACACACACACATAAAAGTACCAACATAGTCAATATATAAGAATATAAAGAATTGAAGGTACGTATGCATGAAAATTCATAAGCATGTGATATGCAATAGTACAAACATCACGGGCTCAACCCAATCCAAACCTACCAGCACACAACATTTGCAACAAAGTAAACACACATCTAAAATGCATGAAGTATTGTTATAATACAAATGTGATGCAATGCATGACACTTTAAAGACATTTTCACAAAGCCCATCCCAAAAATTTCACAAAAACTTCATCAATTTTGAAAAACCCCAAAAAAATTCAAAACCCCAAAACCTAAGTCTAAATGCGTGAAATGCATGAAGAATGAGACGTAAAGAGATCATACCAAGTGATTTGAAACAAGAAATTTTTGGAAAACACGTGGGCTGAAGGTTTTGAGTGAGAAGATTGTGTTTGGGAGGTGAAAAGACTGAACAAAATCAAGAGAGATCGAGGAGAAATGAACAAAAGTCGCGCGGATCCTATTTATAGAATCTCATAATTCTCGATAGATCGAGAGGTGTTGAGCTTTAAAGGCTTGAAGAGATATAGCTATCGAGCAATTATCAGAGGTGTCCACAACAAAATGAGCTCGATGGATCGAGGGGCTATCGAGCATCTATCAAGGAGATAGAAACTTTCTCGATAGATCAAGGAGCTATCAAGATTGCGATAAAATGAAGCTGAAGAGCTCAATAGATAGCCTAGCTATTGAGAGGTGTCGAGGAGCTGTCGAGATTGCTTTAAAAACAGTTTTTAAAGAAGAGAACAACACAAACATGACTACAATCAACCATGCAACTCAACCAAGGATCCAACCAACATTTTAATCTCTCAAAACATCTCTCAATCAAGAAAAATGCTAAGCACATCGATCCAAAAACACACACACTAAACACGTCTAATCAATTTTATATTTCAAAAACAAGCTAAGACAATTTAGTGAGCATACATTAACACAAGTAAACCTTGTGATGGCCAAATCACATTGTACCTGCACATGTATCAAAAGTAGTAAAGAATATTGCGTGTTGTGTGTGAAAAATATCGCAAGATTGCATAAGTGTCCCTATATTATGACAATTTGAGATATGAATAAATCAATTTAACTCGCACATAATCATAACTGCTTGATGGGAACTATCACCTTCGAAGTACATCCTATAACTCCCACATCTCCTAGAATGCACGCTTGCAATCATGTTTTAAAGCATTTTGTTTCTTTTGCTTTAATTTTTCTTTGCATTTTTTTCTTTTATTAAGCATATCATGCATGAGCATATGAGAGAGAGAAAAGAAATACCCAATTATGTTACACTTTTTAACATTGTGCTTTTGTTATGCCAAAGCATATAGATATCATTTCATGATTGGCAGATAACAATAGTGAAATGGTTATTTATGCCTTTCTCATAGGATTTTCTAGTCCTTCCCATCAAAAAGAGTAATACAGGTGTTAAGTACAAGAGATATCTCAATCTTACTCATCACAAACGAGAGCCACAAAGCTCACTTGCTTAGTTGTGCATGAAATGCTCATCTAAATTACAAGAGATACAAAATTTAGAAAACTTTGTTTCATTGACCATTCAAGGTACACAAGTACCAATGTACACAAACACACACTGTTTTTGTATTTTTCTGATTTTTCAATTTTTTTTATTTTTATGAATGAAAACAAAATAGAACGAAATTGAAAATCAAACAAACAAAGATATGTCAAACAAAGCAATGCATAAAACTAGACTGACTCAAAATAAGAAAGCAAAACACACAAGTAATGCAAAAACAAAAACAAGAAGGAGAGAGAGAGAAGAAAAAAAAAGTGACTAAATCACTTGGAGCCCTTTTCCTTCCACACCTTGGAAAAACCTTTCCTTTTTGCAAATCCTTGAACTAGCGCAAAGGGGGAAGAATTGCAACCGTTCAAGTTCAAAAGGAACATGAGGGCTTTAAGGAGATCTCCTAGAGGAGCAAGAGAGGATGGAAACTGACTCAGGTTTCCAGACGAGACCATGTTGTTGCTTTATTGAGTGGCTTGCCACTTATAGCAATTAGGTCAAGTGTGTCCAGCTACTCCACAATGATGACCTTAAGATTTTTTAGCATTACTCTTCTTAACCCTAGGGTTTTTGGTTTGTTTCTTAGCAAGTTTAAGGGGTGCTTCTAAGAAAGATTTACCTTATCTATGTTCTCACTAGCTATCACATTATTGTTCTCAAATTCAACATTATTAGTAAGAGAAACAAACACAGTAGTACTAGAAGAAGCAATATTAGGAGAAGAGAAGTCATACCCTAAATTGGTTTGATCAGAGGCAGATTTTTGCATACTGAGCATCTCATCAAGCTTTGCACTTGAGGTCCTCTCCAACTGAGCTCTAACTTGGAACAGTTCCGCCTCAAGCTACTTGGTCTTCTCAGCTAAGAAATTGTTTTTAAACCTCAGTACTCCAATGGTCTGATTAACTTCATCAAACTTTATCAAACTTTGTGGAGAGCTATTCTCGTTCAAGCTCTACATCACTGAGTTTCTTGGTGGCCAACCTATACATCTTCTCATGTTTTTTGGAGACCTTGTAGAACTTTACATAGGCTGTGTGGATGTCATCTTACTCATCCATCTTCTCAAACATTGATTCCACCAAATTTTCTTCTTCATCCACATCTTCTACAATCCCTTTAGTTGGATTGACAGTGGCAATGAAGGCATTCAGGATTCTGTCATGTTCATTTTTGGAATTATCCTCAGGTTTGATGTCACTCAGGGTTGCAGCAAGTGCCTTGCTTTTCCCAATGGACTTAAGATAAGTAGGGCACTCTAGTTTTATGTAACCAAAACCTTGACCCCCAAAACACTTGGGTCCTAAGGGAATAATGTAGTAACCGCCATCCCTATCATCCTTCTTCCCTTTGTCTTGGCTTTTAAACTGAGAAGAACCTAATTTCCTACAGTCCTTGTCAAAGCCCTTTGCATTGGCATTCTTCATGAAATTCTTGAATTGTCTAGTGATGTAGGACTTCATTTTAGAATCTTCATCATCTAAAGACTCATCTATGTCACTGCTCTTAGCCTTCAATGTCATGCTCTTGCCTTACCCAACTTACCAATCCTTGTCAAACCTAACCCATAGGTCTGCAGATTACCAACCAGCTTTGTCAAATAAATCTTGTCAATATCCTTTAATTCTTCTATAGCGGTGATCTTGGCATGAAATCTCTCGTGCAAAAATCTAAGCACCTTTCTCACAATCTTGGGTTCGAGAATGGTTTTCCCAAGATTAAAAGTTGAGTTTACTATATCCTTAAGCCTGGCATAGAACTCATCAAAAGACTCATCCTCCTCTATCTTAATTTCTTCGAAGCTAGTAGTGAGCCTCTGGATCTGCTTGAACTCCTTATTTGTAACCGCACTGAATAAAGCATTTTGTTAGGACATATGTGTTTCACTTGTTTAGAACATATGTCATTCATTATTTATGTAATTGGCTAATCCTTTGTCAAAACGCACTTTACATGTAATTGGGTAGATTTAGGATGAGGTTAATGCTTCAAGAAACAAGGTTTCAAGATCAAGTGTTAAAGCCATGGAAGTCTGTCCAAGAAACAAGTTGAGAAGTGCTCTTTATTAAAGCTTGACAGTTGCATCTATCGAGTTTTAAGAAGCTGTTCTAGCCCCGAGGCTCGACAGCTGCTCGACAGCACCTCGACAATTGTAGCTGTTGAGATTTAAGAAAAACAGATTCCTAGTTCTGTTTTAACTCTAATCCGTAGATGTGTCTTTGGGCCTTCTTTTCTCCTAACCCTAGACATATAAAAGGATTATTTTAAGGGCCGTCAAAGTGTGGCAAGTTGCACAAGCATTGAGAATTCCTTGTTCATGCAAATTGTAACTTGAGACGAAGTTCTTGCTCTAGTTCATCTTTCTTATGAAGAAGTTACTATGTCTTTGCACCATAGGGTTTTGTAACCAAGTATCTTCTTGATCTTCATCGTGTGGATGAATTGAAGAATTTTGCAACCAACAAATCTTCTCTAGTTGGTGATTAAAGTCACGTACTGGGATCCGCGCAATTGGTTAGTCACGTACTTGGGAGCCGTGCATCAAAAGAAGAAACTGTCACTATAGAAAAAGTCCAATTGAGTATTGAGGTAAGGGTTCAACTGTAGGTTGGTAAAGTATTTGGGATTCATTTACTTGTAACCACTTGTTGTGATAATAGTGGAGTTTCGGAAGTGGTGACCTTAAATTCACCCGGTGGAGTTTTTGCCGTGTTATTTTTCCCCATTCGTAAACAAATCACCGTGTTATTTATTTTTCACTGCATACTTAGTTTAATGGGTGATTTGTTTATGCTACCACGCGTTTGCATGTTAATTTGATTAATTAATTGAACTTGGCTAATTAATCAACTCAATCCATCACAAGGGGTCAATACGTTTTTGGCCTATCACATTCAATGCCCTGTTGTTGAAGTTTTCCACCTTGATCTTTACATCATCCCAGTCGGCCAACGCTTCCTTCGGTTTGGTCCAACCTATCTCCATAGATTGCCACACTTTCTCATCAAGAGACCGCAAGAAAGCTTTCATGCATACTTTCCAATATGCATAGTTAGTGCCATCAAATAAAAGAGGTACAATGAATGACTGTCCTTAATCCATGACAAAAGAGGGTCAATAAATCACACAGCAAATATTAAACCCTAATCAGAGTGTGTCTGCTGTGATACCACTTGATAGGCCAAGAATGTATTGACCTCTTATGATGAATTAACCAATTAATTAGTCAAGTGAATTAATTAAGTTCAATTACATGCAATGAGCGTGGTAGCACAAACAAATCACCAAATAACTAAATGCAGCAGAAATTAAATTTGACACAATAATTTGTTTATGAATGGCGAAAACCTCCGAGGCAAAAACCCCACTGGGTGATTTTAAGGACACCACTCTTGAAAATTCACTATTATCACGACAAGCGATTACAAGTAAAGGAATCTCAATACCTTATACCAACTTATAGTTGAACCCTTACCCCAATACCTAATTGGACTTGTTCTGTAGTGACAATCTCTCCTTGTATTGCACAGCTCCCAGTACGTGACTAACTAATAGATGTGCGGATCTCAGTACGCGACTTTATCACCAACTTGAGAAGGATGTTGGCTACAAAGTTCTTCAGCTTATCACACGATGAAGATCACAAATTTGCTTGGTCACAAAACCTACGAAGTACAAACACAGCAATTTCTTCAAGATGAACTAGGGCAAACTAGGTTCCGATCACACTTTTTACACACTTGTGCAATTGTGCTCTTGTGCAACTATGCTCTGTGTGACGGCCCTTAAATTAATCCTAGTATATGTTTAGGGTTGTGAGAAAAGAAAGTCCAAACATACATTCATGGATTTGATGAAAATTAGAACTGAAAATCTATTTTCATAAACCTCGACAGATACCCTATCTATCAAGCAGTTGTCGAGCCTCAGGCTGAAACAGCTACTTAAACCTTGATAGATACTAGCTGTCGAGCTTTAATAAACAGCTTTTTTTTACTTGATTCTTGGACAGACTTGCATGGCTTTAACACTTGAACTTGAAACCTTATTTCTTGAAGCATTAAACACATCCTAGATCTACCTAATTACAAATGCGTTTTGTCAAAGGATTAGCCAATAACATAACATGCTGACATATATTCCTAACATGAACCACATATGTCCTAACATAATTAAAAATGAGAATTATTCGATGTTTTAAGACTAATTAAATACATGAAAATAAAACTAGCATTTATTCATTGTTAACTACATATAAATAAATACAATATTATTAGTTTAAAAATATATATTTCAACTTAATCATGTATCAAAATGCAACTTGACGTTCTTTGACTAATTAATTTTGCACTAACAAACTTTAGCAATCTTGTCCATAACTTTAAAATTAGACAATACCTCAAATTCTCTTATATAAACAAAATTATATTATCATCTCTTATCTACCATCTAATTTTAAGAAAAAAAAATATGTTGAGTTACCAGAAATTCAGGTACCAAATTATTGAACAAAAAACTAAATAAAAAACTTTTATTTAAAACTTGACTTTTTAAATTACAACATTTTACATGCACCACTGTTATTACACCAATGCACCCGGCACTTTTACATTCACACACTATCCTTAAATACACTAGCACACACCTAACACCTTACCTCTAGACACCTAGCTACTAACCCTTACTTTATTTTATTCACTTCACCTGGTTCACTTCACGTCACACACTTCATCTTACACGTCTCACTTAGTGCTTTATGACACACAAAAACTGAGAACCATTTCTATATTTATACTTGTTCTATGTTGGTTAAGAAGCTTCTAGCTTCATCTTTTTAATGACAATAACATACTATCTTTCTCCAAACTTCTAGATATTGTAGAAAGTTGTGGCTGGAATTTATTTAGTCTAGGAAGTCTCTAGGAAATTCCGGAGAGAGAAATTGAGTTAAACTCTAGATATTTCTAGAGAAAGAGGGAGAGGCAGAGCTTGATGTCTAACAAAATCAACGTTGAGAACAAAAAAATAAATTCATGAACTGATCATTATATATGATGATAAAGGAAAAAAATAAAAAAATATATATAATAGATTATATATATATATATATAGAACTTTGAAAAAAAAATGAAAGAATCATAAATAATTTGACACAAATATAACACTTTACATTCAACTTTATCAAAATTACTCAACATTATATTTTACTCACCAAAACTTTAAAAATAAAAAATAAAAGATGATTTTCAAAACATAAGGGGTTGTTTAGTATCAATATTTAAATAAAAATTTTCATTATTTAAACAATAATAACACGGTTGACACATATTTCTATAACACTTAAACACGTATTTTCACAACACTAAAAACTAAATAACGATACTAAAAATCTCCAACCAAACGGGCCCTAATTTTTCCAAGTTCTAATAGCTGTATTAGCACCCGAACATATCATACTTAACCTCCACTTTCTTTCTTTTTTTTAAGTGAAATTGATCTTTGAATTGGTAAAATATAAAGAAAGAAAATTATATTATATATTTTTCAATTCCAAATTAAGTTTGACCATTTTCTTGTCAAGAAAATATAATCATTAATATGGTAGTACCGCCAAGAGCTTTATAGTTCAACTAACACATTATGGTATTTCCAAATAAGACATCTAGAATTAGAATCCTCTAACCCCAAACTATCAATGTGTGTGTGTGTGTGTGTCTAAAGTACATATATACACACACACATGGTTTTTTTTTTCTTGGTAAACAACGATAACTCAAAACAACCAGTCTATTACAATAAACAATGCTAGCTTTATCAATAGCCAGCATCTCAGCCACCACAGCCAGTGGGTTAGACAAAAAAATAAAATATATTACATCAAGTTCAGCACCCATTCTTGCTAGCTGGTCAGCACAGCCATTCGCCTCTCTGAACACATGTGCCACGGAGGAGTTAGGGAATGTTTGAATCAAGTTCCTACATTCATTCAAGAGAGGTTCAACCATTAGATTGACCATTGAAGGCCTTGAAACAAGCTGCACAATAAACTCAGCATCCATTTCAATACAAATATTCTCAATCCCCATTTGCTTTGCCAAGGTGAGCTCGTCCTTCAGAGCCCACAGTTCTGCTATGACACTCGAAGTGCTACCCAGCTTCCTCACAAAACCACCTACCCAGTCACCATTACTGCTCCTCAAAACACCACCTCCACCAACCTTCATCGGGTTCCCATTCATAGTCCCATTTGTATTGAGTTTCACCCAACCCAAAGGAGGCTTAGTCCATTTCACTTGAACAAGCATACGGCTAGGCTTATTGGGTTCATTTGGAACAATAGCGTAGAACTCTACACCCTTTTTTAGGCAAAGAGTACTAGTGCCCTCTTCCACTCTCCCAGTCTGAAAAATTGCTTTGTTTCTATGCAGCCAAATTGCCCATATTGCTTGAGGAAACAAAACTTTCCATGGAACACGTGGTCTCGGGTAAATGATGGGGGTCCCACAGAACTGTTCAAGCCACTCAACCAAATTCAAACCAAAGAAATCTAGGTTGTCCTCCTCAAATCCCAAGTCCTTCCACACAGCTTTGGCCACCCTACACTCCTTAAGTGTATGAATGATGGATTCTATCCCTTCACGACATAACTCACACATCGGATCAAGGTTTAACCCTCTTGAACCAAGCACTTCCTTAGTAGGTACGCTACGATGAGTGCACAACCAAATAAAAATTTTAATTCTAGGGGAAGTATGTGCTTTCCACACCCACTGATGAGGGCTAGTGTCAAGGTTCAAAAGATTAAACCCTTTAGCTATAAGATATGCAGTTTTTAGGGAAAAGGAGCCATCTTTAGAAAATGCCCAAATTAGAATGTCTTCTTGGGAAGGATTTACAGCCAAGGGGATACCTTTAATCTCCTGCAAAATTCTTTCAGGAAGGTTAAAAGCGATGCACTCCACACTTTCAATCAAACTCTTAGCCGAGAGTTTGTCTTCTCCTTCAGTTAACGAACCTGCAATCTGTTGCCTAAGTGGTCCAGAAGGAAGCCAGAAGTCAGCCCAAGCACCCACACTTCCTCCATTAGCAATAGACCATCTAAGACCCTTGTTAAAAATAATCCCACCCTCCTTACATGCTTTCCATACCCGAGAAGTAGCTTGTTTCCTAGAGTTACCTCTCAGGCGTTGCGGGGTAAGGTATTTGCAAGTAAGCATTTGAGCCCAAGGCATCTCCGGGCTAGAAGCAATCCTCCAACAAAGCTTCGCCAAGAGAGCTAAATTCCTTGCTTTCATTTCAAAGATCCCAAGCCCACCCAAATTGAGGGGATTTGTGACCTTATTCACCCAACAAGATGAATTTTCTTCTTATCCACAGTAGAACCCCAAAGAAAGTCTCTCACCAATTTATCCACCTCCTCACATTCCTTGACAGGTAGTTTGTGACACTACATAGTATACTCAAGTATGGAGGTCAAAGCTGCCTTAATGAGTACAAGCCTCCCTGCCAGTGAAAGGCATTTGGATTTCCAACCATCCAATTTGGCTTGAACCTTTTCCACAACAAACTGAAACTCATTACGTCTCCTTCCCTTATGGATTAATGGGAACCCAAGATATTTACCTAGGTTGTGAGCTTCACCAATCCCAGTTATGTTCACAATCTCCAATTTCTCCTCCGCCGTGACATTAGGCGAGAAAAAGATTTTGGATTTCTCCTTACTGATTTTCAAACCTGAAAGCTTGCAAAATTCCTCTAAAACCTCCACTACAGCCTCTCTATTCCTCTCGTCAGTTTTGGCAAACAAGAGTAAATCATTGGCAAAAAAAATATGGGAGAATCTGGGACCACTACGAGATGCCTTAATCTTCTTCCAACTCCCTTCTTCACATTTCAAGTTGATTAAGGTAATCAAATACTCCATGCAAAGAATGAATATATATGGTGAAATCGGATCACCTTGTGTCAAGCCAAGAGATGGGCTAATTTTTCCAATCTGATCTCCATTAAAAAGCAACATTGCCGAAGTAGTAGAGATGCAACTTAGGATAAGCTCCACTATATCTAAGTGAAACCCCAAACTCACAAGCATACTCCTCACAAAGCTCCATTCTAAACGATCATAAGTCTTTTCAAGATCGACTTTGATAATCATAAATCCTTCCTTTCCTTTCTTCCGCTCAATAGTGTAGACTAATTCTTGAGCTATGATCACATTGTCAGTACCTCTTCTACCTGAGATAAAGGCAGTTTGAGAGGGGGAAACCTGAGTGGGCATAAGGTGTTTCAGCCGATGAATAAGGATCTTAGTCACAATTTTATAAGTTGTGTTACACAGGCTGATCGGCCTAAAATGGTTAATGGTTTCCGGACCAAGTTTTTTTGGAATGAGGGCAATCAAGATCCTATTAAGGTGTTCCAGTACTTTCTTTGTTGTAAAAAATTTTTTGATTTCAAATTTCACAGACTCACCCACAATCAACCAAAACCTTTGGAAGAATCTGGCATGCAGACCATCCGGGCCTGAAGCTTTGAAGGCTTTCATAGACTTTAAAGCGAATAGAATTTCTGCATTAGAAAGGAGAGCAGTCAAGTTTCGAGCTTCCGACTCAGACAAACAATGCCCCCAAATAGGGATACGATCAGTGGATATATGGCATACCTCCTGGTCAGTATTATACAGCCTCTCAAAACCATTAACAAAAATATCTTTCACCCTCACAATGTCTTCCTCCCATTCACCATCAACTTTCATTATCCGATTAATCCTGTTATAGCTCCTATGGATAAGGGTGGAGAGATGAAAGAAAGTGGTATTTCTTGCTTTAATCCCCCATAGCTCTTCTTCCAAAGTCATAATTTTTTCAAGCTCCTCAGAAAGCCAAGAATGCATGTTGATCAATCTCTGACTTGGGTACTGAGCCAATGCTTTTTCAACCCCTCCTAATCTTGCCACAAGATTCTTTTTCTTCCAAAAAATGTTCCCAAACTCCTCTCTGTTCCAATTTCTAGCTTTAATAGTAAAGGTACTAATTGCACTTCTGATATCTTGTTGGTTTCCTTCCCATGCATCATGGACAATAGGAGGAAAACTTGCATGACTGAGCCAAATCGGTTGGAACCGGAAAGGCCTTTCACCGGTTCTAACAGGAGGATTAGCCAAGGTTAATAGCAGCGGGCAATAATTTGAATTAATGTGAGCAAGGTGCTTGACAAGGGCCTCCGGGAAACAAGCCTTCCAATCCGGGATAGCCCAAACCCTATCCAATCTACCTTGAATTAAGCCAGGAAGATCCCTCTTATTTGTCCATGTGAACTTTGGACCCTTGAACCCCAAGTCAATTAAATTACAGAAATTCATACAACTTACATATTCCTCAACCCTCCTTCTATAGACCCCATTACCCCCCATTCTCTCCTCACCACAAACAACATCATTAAAATCTCCCACGACAACCCAAGGGAGGTTATGCCTTTCAGACAAAACTTTTAAATTACCCCATAGCAAACACCTTTCTCTGAATCGTAAACTACCATAAATAGAACTTAAAAGCCAGGGTTGAGCATGGGAACTAACCTGGACAATAGCATGAATTTCCTGCTCTGTCGCTAGGAGGATGTCCATTGAAACCAAGTCAGATCACCATAGGAGCCAAATTCCACCAGCATGTCCTATGGTCTCTGTAGAATAAGCACCATCAAAAGGCAAACGCCTGATGATCGCGTCAGCCCTAGGGCCATCAATTCTGGTCTCTGTAATCACAAAAATCACTGGTTAATGCCACTCCACCAGGTCCATCACAATTTTTTGGAATGAGGGCTTCATTGCCCCTCTACAATTCCAGATTAATATACTCATGATTGGGTTGGGGGAAGTGCGAGAATCAAAGAACGTTGGGGATGGATCCTCTCCCTGATCATACTTGGAAAGAGATTCACGGTATGCTTCAGAATCCCAAGTTGTGCTTGGTTGCTCAGGATGTTCAAAGTGCATGCAATGGTCGGCATCGAGAACTGGAGGAGCTTAAGTATGGGTGAGTTCCCCATTACCACCATCTCTATTGGCTGAACTAGAAGTATTTTCCTTTGTGTAATCACTAGTTCTAGATGAACCTTTTCCAAAGCACTCAATGATTTTTCGCAAAGGAGCATCCAAGATCGCTTCCCTTGCTGCGCTGACGGAATGCTTACTAAGGGTGGAAAGTTTGGCCTGTCCATAAGGAAGTGCCAATATGGGTTTGGTGTGGTGATCCAAGCTTCGTCCTCCATTGGCAGAAACCCCAGACGAGCACTCACCTCTATAAGTGGAAAAATATTTTTCCACGCCTCCATCGCTTCCACCTCGTACCAGCCCATGATGTCTGATGGGTCTCTCTGAATTCCTTCTATTTTTTTGTTGCCTAATGGAATGACTTCCCCTTTGAGGTAGATCGCCCATTTTTCCATTGCAGTCTCCATTTCCTTCAACACCAGCTCCGCAATGAAAATTTTGGCTTAAAGGAGATACCTTTTAGCTTAAAGGAGATAACATACCTTCAGATGGGTTATACTTAGAGTTAGTGGGACATGTGTCAAGACCCCCACCGTTGAGATTAACCATTCCACCATGGTTAGGAGAACTCTTACCCTGGGTCAGTTTAATGGGCCCATTTTTAGTCAAACCTGAGAACCTTTTTTACCTTTTGTATTAGAGTAGTTTTTATAGGATTGGTTTGGTTGTTAATGGACCAGCCGTACCTCCCTTATTTCCTCCTCAGCATGTGATTTTCTCTTCCCATCCCTTCCTGTGTTAGTTTGTGTGTCTCGAGATGATCTTGGCGTGTTCCAGGATTCAACCTCCACACTCCTACCCGTAGCCACAATGGGAGACTTGCGTGTGCTGCCTCTGTTTCCATTGGCTTTGTGTTTTCTTTTCACCACCATCCAATCACCATACTCATCTGTCCTAGCCATCCCTGATACATCGGCGTCGCTCCTAACACTTATTTGGGGTCCGTCCGAACTAGCACTGGAATTCTGTCGTTGTTCGCTGCCCATGGAGCCTTCAAGTGGTGAATTCGGCCTTTTGATAATCATCGGACAGCCTTCTTTCCTATGTCCTATGTGACCATAGGCAAAGCATATCTCATTGATGCCTTTATATTGTACGCCTTGGATCATCTTGCCAATTTTCACAATTTTGATCAGAGGTTTATCCACATTGATTTGGACGCAAATTCTGGCAAAACGCCCCCTCCCCATTAATTGTGTGTGAGTCAATCCTAAGTACAAGTCCAATGGTACTACCAATCTTCTTAAGAATAGTGGGCTCGTAAAACTCAATAGGTAATTCGAGTAATCTAATCCAAACTGCAACAGAGGAACACATTATAGTAGAAGCCTTGAATTTCGGTTCCCATTGGCTAATGGCTAGGAATTGTTGACCCACAAACCATGGTCCTCCTATCTTAACCTTATCAAGATCAGTTTTAAGATCAAATTTAACCAGGAAATGATCATGCTCAAGATCAATGAAGTCCATTCTACCCACTGGTTTCCACATGGATCTCAGCCTAGATGACAAGTACATGTAACCCACATTTCTCCCAAAGATTTTCACAATAATGGACTTCCCCTAGGGTTCTCTAATTCTAAGTTTTTCCTCCTTGGAGAGTTTCAGAGGAGTCATCCCCTCACAAAGAACTTCCTCTTCCTCATCAGACTCTATTTCCTCATCCATGGAAGCTTCAAATCCAAATGCTTATACATATGCACTCGGAATAGTTCCCACCAGACGCTCTTTGTAGCTACCAATGTGTTGGACAAACCTCTCCTCCTTACCAAGTGCTTCCCCCGCACGTTCACCCTGTGAATGGACATCTTTAAACTTCTTGGTGCTTCATTCCAGCGTATCCTCCTCTTCAGTGCTCCTCTCTCGAGTCATGCTTTTTCCATGTAAACCTATACACACACACATGGTTGCACCACTTGAGTTTAGGTATTTACTAATTAAAAAGTTTTTCTTTCTTTCTTTTTCTTTTTTAAGAGTGGGTTCATTGGTCATTTCCAATTTTTTAGATCTCTTTGGGCCAAGGGAGCTAAAAGTATGTTAAGGTTTAAGTTTTAATATCAAATTTTGACTATAAATTACATAAAAATAAGTATAAATACTTTATATGAAAAAATTGGGAGGTCAAGGGGACCATGGCTCCACATCAAAAAAAAAAAAAGGGGGGGGGGGGGGACCAAGGCTCCCATGGCCTCAACATATTTCCGTCATTTTGTCTGGTCCTTTCTTCCAGGAGGGAAAATTTTGTATAAGGTACAGGGAAGGCATTTTGTCATTCTTAATCAAATGGCTCCAATATTAATGAGAGAGAGAGAGAGAGAGAGAGAGAGAGAGAGAGAGAGGAGTATTATTTTGAAGATAACAATAAAATATGTTAAAATAAGTAAATTATTAATATGATATGTATGTGTGTATATATAAAAGAATTAAATTATATATTAATAAATATGTGTGTGTGTGTGTGTGAACATATACGTGTTTACTCTTCTAAGTGGAGTGAGGGTATTTTTGTTATCCCTACTAATTTCTTTGCATTCCCAAGACAATTGCAACATCTCTCTAGGAAAAAATGAAAACACAAAAACAAGAAATTTAAATAATAAATTATAATTATAATTATAAAAAAAAAAAGCACAAAAAGAGTAAAAAGGAAAAAATGATGTAATATGTTGATAATACAAAAATAATGTACAAAATGTCAATGAATAATAGCATATTAATATATCAATAACCAAATATATGTTACGACTAAGCATTTCATGTTCATATATGAAATGACACTACTGCACACTATTTGTATGATGGTTATTCTACAAATAAAAGTGTTTGTAGGGTACGGAGAACAAGGGTCAAGATTTAAGTCTCTATGAGGAAATTTTACATATATATGCACTTAGATTAGGCTAAAGTAAAATTTCTATCTTGTATAATATATATATATATATATATATATATATATGAAATGATATTTTCTGAAAATGTCGAACATGACATATGATATGAGATCTGAATTTCCTTCGGCAAGAGTCAAGCATAGCATGTTTTATCATTATTTGCAAAAACAATTTTACTCCTATCCAACATAGTAGAACCTTACAGAGTTACAGTGATATCCGCAGAACATAGTAGAACCTTACAAAGTTACAGTTATATCCGCAGAACAATATAATATATCCGCAGAACAATATAATATTGAGTTCAAACGATGAATGTAAAATTATACTACTCCTTAGTCCTTAGTCCTTTGCCTTGCTTAGCTGCCACTAGTGCACTACAGATAAAATGACATCAAAAGGTAATTACTTTTTAACTTTTCATATTACCAAGTTTTCTTTTATCCACAGAACAAGGATGGTCACTAGCCGATTGTGCTATGCCTTTGAGTAGTCAATTTTCAGTTACTTGGTACCTTTCCTTTTCTTTTTCTTTTTAAAAATACTTTGGACTATTAATCTCAATTTGCTGGCATCCGTCCACCTCACTATAATATATTAAGGACACAGATTTGATCTAGTGCATTGGAGTTGACACAATATAGACACGTGTATGCATAATATCTGCTTCACTAGAGCTAACCCTTACCCATCTATAATTTGCAATTGCTGGGATAATTAAGCATGTTATGTAATAGCTGAAACTCTAATATCAATTGTGGTGACTTGGGGTTAGCGAAAGTCTATGCACATGAACAATAAAATAAAATATCTCACAAGAGAACAATATTTAATGTGATTTGGCTAACTTCATGCATACATCCTCAAGCAACACTAACCAAAAACCATTATCAATGATATGAATTACAACCATGCTTAATCAAACCTCACTAACCTCACATGCATTGTTAGAATATAAGTCCAATGGACTTAATCTCATAGTGCAAATCACTTGTACAACACACCTTGTCTACCTATATATAAGGCAGATCTTTGTATTTTATTACTTACAGTTTAATATATAGCCTTTCAGACTTTCACATGCATAAACTCAACATTCATAAAACCCCAATACACCTACAAAGCAAACAACCATAGGTAAGCTTTTAACTCCAAAAATCTACCCAATTACTTTTTAAAGAAACTCACTATAGGTTTTTCTAAAAGGCTTCTCCTCTCCCCATGTGGAAAGATCCTTGGGCAAAAGCCACCAAGGATTTTCACGTGGGAAGATCCTTGAACTTTATTACTTACAGTTTAATATATAGCCTTTCAGACTTTCACATGCATAAACTCACACTCTCAAAACCCCAATACACCTACAAAGCAAACAACCACAGATAATCTTTTAACTCCAAAAATCTACCAAATTACTTTTTAAAGAAACTCACTATAGGTTTTTCTAAGAGTCTTCTCTTCTCCCCATGTGGAAAGATCCTTGGGCAAAAGCCACCAAGGATTCTCATGTGAGAAGATCCTGGTACTTTATTACTTACAATTTAATATATAGTCTTTCAGACTATCACATGCATAAACTCACACTCTCAAAACCCCAATACACCTACAAAGCAAACAACCACAAGTAGTCTTTTAACTCCAAAAATCTACCAAATTATTCTTTAAAGAAACCCACTACAAGTTTTTCTAAGAGTCTTTTCCTCTCCCCATGTGAGAAGATCCTTGGGCAAAAACCACCAAAATCCTTTGCAACAATGTCTATTTATAAGGCTTTAGTTCTATTCCTTAATAGACAAGGAATAACCAATTACTACTTCAACGAAATAATTTTTTTTTTTTATTTAAAAAAAACCAAAACAAAACCTTTTTTTTCTTCCATATTATGGGGATTCTTTGTTTTCCACACCAAGAAAATCCTTTCCTTCCATGCTATGGAAACCCAAATCAAAATCTAATTACGAATTTGGATCAATTTTCAACAAAGCAATTACTCAATGTAATATTGAAAAGTTTAGTAGTACTATGCGCTCATCAACGCTATACTTGCCTAGCAAAGCAGGTATCACTGAGCAATTACTGACTCAGGTTATGCAATCAAACATTCAGTTTTCCCCAACTCTTTAATAATTAAAGTTTCGTATGGCAAGCCAATGAATTCTAGCTAATTCGATTGGCACTTCTTGCAAGAACAAGGTAGAAATTGAGGTATTATATTCTAGTTTCACTAAGTGGTTGTCATTTTGTTTTTTAATGTAAGAGCAATCAGATTAAGTTATTAGTTAAGTCAAAGTTTGGGTCAATTCAGAGTTTAGACTCCAATTCACTGAGCTAAGGCCGGGCACGGTTATTGATCAACTCAACAATGCAAATCCCGTGAGCCTATTTTGCCAAATATGAGTATTCGGCCAAAAATAATGAAGGGAAAAATATGTTAGTAACGTTGTAGCGCACATGCAGGCCTAGCGTAAGTGCAAAATAATGTAGTATGTGGGACCGTGGGTTGTGCTTCGCCTTGCTGGCTGGCTTGGCTCTTTTGTAGTTTTGCAGCTACTGCTATTGCTTGTCTTTAGTTTAATCCACTTGTCGTTAGGAGCTCAGGGCAAAACAACAAAACAACAAAATTTGAATTTGAGATTAGCTTCTTATATATAACGAAATGAAAAAGGCCTTCCCAACCTTGACTTTCCATCTAATTAAGTGCATAGTCCATCGCCTCTCCAACGTAAACTTTTTTTTCTACTTCTTTTTTATAAGATCCAACGTTCACTTTCGGTACCGTTTAAACTTTAAAGTGGCAGACAAAGTAAAGGAGATATAAAAAGAAGAAAAATGCTAGGACCACGACTCCACACCATATAATTTGCCACTTAGATAAATTGTGACAAAAATTGTGTTTTATCCTCTAAAAAAAATGAAAAAGAAAAGACATTCAATGCAAGATTTTTATACAAAATATTTACCATACATAGGATCTTTTGAGAGACTGAGAGATTCTTTTAGGTCTCGTTTTCAATGTTGCGTTTTCTTTTTTTTTCTTTTTTTTTTTTTTTGCCGCAACATTTGACTTTTTCATAATGCACTGTATACTGTTCACAGATCTCACAATTTTCATTTTTTAGCTACTTTTTTTATTAAAAATAAAAATAAATTCTGCAGCACTATTTACACGTTTAAAATAATTTTTAAATGTTTAAAAATTATTTTACAACATTATTTTCAGTTTTTAGTTTCAGTAAAATAAATTCTATATTAAATAAATTCTAAACAACATAATTGGTACAATAATTTAATTCTCCCAGGCGCCCAACCGTTGGAACCCAAAAAGGCTAACCTTACCTACCCCACGCCCCAAACAAATTTATCATTTATCGCACATTACAATAATGAAAAATCGTGAGTTACAGTTAGCTCAACTAATAAAGTCTCTGCTAGTTGTACAAGAGAACATTTATCGATAATAAAGAACTATCATCAAGAGCGAACGCTATAAATTTGAAACTCTCTCAAAAAAAAAAATTAATAATGAAAAACCGGTAAATTAGAAAGCAAAAGGGTGTAGTATCATATAGCAAGCTAATACAACAAATATTTTTACCACGGAACAACATTTCAACGAGCCTCCCGCAAACGAGCTCTCCAACTTTTTCTGTTGGAAACTGTACGTACAAGCTTCATAACCTGCCCACCCAAACACAACATTAGCTTTTCAAGGAATTCAATTTTTGTCAACTTATAAATTTGATGTGTTAACTTTTAATTATCTGATTTTTTTTTTTTAATTTTATTAACCATTGATATGTATTTTGTACCTTTAAAATATGTCCATAACCTAGCTACGGCTACTTAGGATCCTGCACTTTTCAGAGCCTCGATTAAATTCAATTAAATACATCCATGATTGCAGTTTTAAGAGGCTCAATTAGATTCAAACATGTGTTATTACTCTTTAATTCCACAAATTATTTGAAGGGGTAGGTGTAGAGTAAAAACTTACTGGGGTTAGTGTAGGAGATAACACCAGTGTTGTTGAAATCACAGTCGAATTGGTGGCGACCAGAGGTTTGATAGTAAGCATTCATAGCGTAGGAAGCGTGTGATCTCACAGTGTTGGGATTAAAGCAGGGCCCACCATCTTGTATTGGCTTACAGTCCACTGCTGTGCTGCACACGTAGTCTATGTTCGCTTGGAGCGCCTCATCACTAGCGTCTGATTTGGGCACACACCATGTTGATGTTGATGTAGTAGTATTCCCCTCCGGAACACCACCTGATGGTGATGGCCCCCTTGCATTAGTAGGTGTAGCACTGGGACCCAATGCCTGAACACATTGACCAATTGACGCTCACGATTAAATTACTGTATTTAGTTCCAAGATCCATTAGCATTAAATTATGATGATAGCCCCAATGCCCCCATGTGTTTTGCGATTGATTAAATCTAAGGGGGTGTCAGAAACAACTTCTGTGACCGAAATACCCCTTCAAAAATATCACATTTTAGCATAGTAAAGATTAAATATGAAACCAATTACGGCTAGTTTGGTCAATAGCTGGAATGTAAAGCTGAGTACATCCTGTTTTCCACAAAAGATGTCTATACACTTACGGAAAAGCCAACAGCAGTCGTCAGAGATCAGAAAAATAATTATAAAGAAACGTGTAATAGTGATCTTTGGCCACATGGCACAGTGTGATTAGGTTAAAAGTTAGCCTAGTCAAATGAAAAAGTAAGGACCGCACCGCACCGTCTTTATAGACAAACAGCTAGTATTCGATAAATGTGCCCATACTTTTCAATATATATCTTCTAAATTGCTAACCCTTGATGCTTTGCGAATCTCAATCTGACTCAATGACTTACCGGGTAAGGTGAAAGGGCAGCTTTTAAAGACTTCTAAAAGACAATAACAATGGAATTAAATTAAAAAATACTAATGAATCCCAAAATGTCCGAAGAATATATTAATTATTGTTATGAGAGGCAAAGAAAAGAATATTAATTATTTAATAATTAATAATTAAACAAGGTTACCTGCTTATTCCTTAAAATGTCCACGTCGTAAACCGGAGTCAAATCCGGCTTGAACAGCCCGTAATTCTGCTCCGAGGTGGTCGGTTTAAGGTTTTCGTTGAACAAAGCGAAAATGTAAGTCGGGAAGGTCCTGTTTGGCATTAACGGAGTTCCTTTCCCTGAATTCACGTGTTTCACGAGGTTCCCATTATAAGACAACGCGTTGGCCAAGTTCACATCGGGTTGGGTCGGGTCACCAACAGAGGGCCACCCGGTTTCAGCAACAACAATGTCTACGTCACCATATCCAACCTTCTTCATGGCCGAGTAAACAGCGTCAAGCTGCGCATCGAACATGTTGGTGTAGTTCAAACCCGTGACGTTGTCGAAAACGCCACCGTTTGGTTTGAACAGGGCGTAGTTTAAAGTCCGTGCTGTGAAGCCGAAGAACGGGTACGGGTTGACCAAGAAGGGTGATTTGGTTTGCCTGTGGAAATCGAGAATCGGAGCGAATATAAGCTTGTCGTACCCGCGTCTGAACCGACCCGAACTCGGTGGCTCCGAAGATGACAAAATCCCAAGCGAGTGTGGCGAGGAGACATGAATATCAGTCACTTTTGCTAAGTCCAAGGCTGACTTCAAAGCTTTCATGGCAGGCAAAAGGTGAGCGATTAAGCTCTTATCTGATGTGGCGAGGATTTCGTTACCAACAGCGATGATGTTGATTTTGGTTTGAGGGTGAAATGGGAGGATATTATTGGCCACCCAGGACTGGGCGGCGGGGAGTTTGGCAAGGGCTGGGATGTCGCCGTTTCCGACGGTGACGGTGAGAGAGATGTTGGTGTTGGCAAAGGCTTTGAGGATGTCAGGGTTGGCGTCGAAGATCTTCACGCGGTCGATGGTGGTTTGGGTTTTGAGGAAGTTGGCCACTTGGGAAGGTGGTGGGAGGTTATTGGCGACGGTGCCATAGTTGACGCCGATGGAGTAAGCGGCGGAGGAGTGGCGCAGTGAGAACAAGAAGAGGAGGAGAAGTGGGACAAGTTTGGGTTGTGATTTTGGAAACTTTGCCATAGCTGAGCTGAGAGACAGAGATGGAGTAAGGTGGAGGTGTAATTGGTAAAGTTTAGAAATTAAAATGAGGTGTGGAGGGTTTAAATCTTAGTTGTAGGTGAGGTGCACGCGCTTGATGTAGGGGTATGTGGGTAGAGACGCGCTTGGAATACAGGAAAGTATATAGGATTGTACTCCGGCTTTTGACAAACGTGTGAAAGTGGAAGAGGAAGTGGACTGGAGATGGGTGTGGTTGAGTAGTACTTTGCGTGAAGCAGGAGTGATCAGCGTTTCTGAAATGGGGAAGGACGTGTTATACTTATACCGACGAGGCTTTTAACCTTTTTTTTGGTTTTTACCCTCAGAAGATAAACAACCACACAATATTCAGAAAAAGATATATCAGTGTATAGGGCTACCAAACAAGCTCAAAACCAGGACCAACTTAGATGCAAACTAAACAAAGGAATGCACGCGTAGCCGTAGGCGGTACTGAAGATTAGATGGCTAAAGTAGTCAAATATTAAGCCGGTAGGGCAAAACTGAGGTACAGTACCTTCGGTTTTTTTTTTAAAACTTTGACACGTGTCTTATTAACATTTTCATTAAACGGTGTTAGAGACTAACCATCCCCAGTTAGAAAATTCATCTAAAGCACAATCCAATTTGCACAGGACCCAGCATAAACCCATTGAATTATTGAAACCTAAACATAGACGGTAGACCCATTAAATTATTGAAAGAAAATTTAGCATAGAAAAGATAGATCAAAGAGAGAGATTACAGGATCTAAGAGGATTAGAGAGAGAGAATGAAGTGGAGATAGATCAAGATGAGAGAATGAAAGAGCAGCTGATCTGCCATGGTTAGCTCCCTCAAGCTTCTCTATTAGCACAGACCCAAAATAGAACAAATCCGTGAATAATAATGAGGAGGAAAAAAAAATGAAAATAGTAAGATTAAACTAAGACCCATAATGCATTATTGAAAAAAGTTGAAAACTTTGATGGGTAGAGAGTACAAACTGAAGCTTTCGCAGTGGATTTCTTCAAAGGGTATGGGACAGGGAAGGTTAAAGAAATCAACTCTCTTCCTTTGTGGGCTTTGGATCCTCCTTATGCATGTGGGCTTTGGATCTTCCTTTCTCTGAATCTAGTGCTGCCATTGCTCAGTTGTGGTGATTTGGTTTGTAGAGAGAAGAGCTTGAAAAGCCGTCCATGGTGGGCTGAAAAGACCTTTGGCATTCTGCGTTTCTTTGATTTCAGGGGAATAGAGTTTTTTTATTTTATTTTGTGATTAACGCCGTTTAGCCTTCATTATTAAATTGCAACGTGTCAAAGTTTTAGAAAGAGAACCTAAGTTACTGCACCTAAGGTACTGTATCTAAGTTTTGCCCTAAGCCGGTATATACACACGCTCTCTCACTTTCTCTACCCATTTCTGATTTGTTCTCTCTTTACCCATCTTTCTCACTCTCATCAACCCTCACTCTCCCTCTCGATCAACTCTCCCTATACCCATCTCTCTCACTCTCCCTCTCGATCAACTCTCTCAAGCTCCGATCCACGATCCACAGGCAAGACCTACGAGCTCTGAGCTCCGATCCACGAGCCACGAGCGCCGAGCTCCGATCCACGATCCACGAGCGCCGAGCTCCGATCTGTCTTTGTGTGTGTGAGTGTGTGTGTTTTTTTTTTTTTGAGCAAGTGTATCCCTGTTGATTTGTCTATGTAGATTTATCTGTATAGATGTGTTTGTGTGCATCTGAGGAAAAAGAGGAAGATGAGCAGTTACTAGGTTTGTTGAGCATGGAGAAGAGAGAGAGGAAAAGGATCAAACGGAAATTATTTTTATAATGTATAAACGAGCTACAGTAACTATGTATATTTACACGATTACTGTAGCTCGTTTATGAATTTGCATATTTTTACACCCACTGATGTGGGTGTTTTTTTGCTCAAAATGTGTAAAATTTGTAGTTTTTTTTATTGTAGAAGAGTTTACAAGAACAAATGTGGATGCTCTAACTGTTTAAAAAAAAAAATGGATGGATATACACTTCAAATTTGAAGCGTTATTTTTTATAGAACTCAAGTTTATCGAGTTCTATAAAAAAATTTCAAATCCATAGAATTCAGTACCTTCGAAAAACTCGAGTTCTTAATTAGTAATAGAGATATATTTCAAAAATAATGATAAATTGTAAAATATTTTCAAAAACAGTAATATTTCATCATTTTGATCAAATAAACGTCAATAGACCAAACAGAGAACTTGACACGAATCACAGCCAAGCATAGATTTTAGCAAACCTTTATCGATGAGTTCCCATTTATTCTATAATTAGAAGAAGGGTGCAAGCTTAGAATTCTTTTTGATTACTACTTTGGGTGGCAAGCGTAGGATTGAAGAAAACCATTATTAGTTACTATTGTTTATAATAAGAAGCATTCGATTAATTAAAGAGTTATCAATTTCATGAGGGGAAAAAAATCCAAAGCTGAGAGGGTGTTTAGTACATGATTTCAAACAACAATTTTCAGTTTTTAAATAAGCTGAGAGGGTGTTTAGTACATGATTTCAAACAACAATTTTCAGTTTTTAAATAAGATTACACGTATTTTTACACTCTATTTTACCCACACATATTTTTTAAAAAACTTTTTAAACTTGAAAACTATTGTTTAAACACACGTACTAAACGGGACTTGAATTTCTATTCAAAATTAGGCATAATCAAAAGTTTAAATGATAAATCCATATTGTAAATAGATAATTTGCAGCTTCATACAAAACTGGGGGCTGGAATGGTGGAGCTATCACCGCTTAATTATTAACTTCATCCAATTACAAAGAACAAGGTGGCATTGCCCAAATAATAAAAGATTATATTGAAATCATAATCTAAAACATCTTTTATATTTAATGAGTAAAGATAAGAAAGTGAGGCTTGCTGTCCGGCAAACCTTATGTTAACTTATATTTTAAATCAGAAAAGCACAACAATGGACATGATGTCTCACCAAATTTTCATAGAACATAGTTATTCCCTCCTTTTAGATTCCTCACTTACGTGTGAATTCAACTTCCATAACGGGTGTAAAATTTGTCAATGAATCTGTGACATTTTCAAACCAACTTTTTGGCCCAGATTTAAACTTTCAACACCTTGAAATCAATCATAGGGTCCGTTTGGATACAGCTGAAAACTGAAAATTGAAAATATTGTAGCAAAATAATTTTTAAATGTGTGAATAGTACTATCGGACCCATTTTTAATGAAAAAGTGGTTGAACAGTATTTGAACAGTGCGTGAACATTAACTTTGTCCCCTAACCTGCAACGCGTGCAGAGGAAAAAAAAAAAGGGCTGAAATGTGTCTTGACTTAAACGTGAACGCAATAATTTTTATCCAAACATTACCATAATCTTCTTTTAAGGTTTAGACAAAAAAATTCAATCATAATCTTCATGTTTCGAGTTTTAAGAAAGATTTTGAGTCTTCTTATTCAAGTTTAAGCTGCCTTAAGGTGTTTCAAACTCAAATGGGATGTTTTGCACAGTGAATTTTGTATTAGTTGAATAGGGAATTTTATTTGAAGGAATTGCATATAGTGAATTAAGGATTATTCTTAACTTGAATTAAGGATTACACATGTAGTCGTAGGCAGTACGCAAATGGCCAAATATTACTATTTGAAAAAAATATGTGTGCATTTATTGTTATTTGTGAAATATTTAGCAGTTTATTACATTTTTGAAACTTGAGTTTGCTGTATAACTCGAGTTCCAAAAACTTGAGTTCTTTAAAAAAAAAAGTTTTTGATAGGGATAAATCCCAAAGCAGATAGATCCAATTAACGAAGTCAAACATAAGCGACAGGGTCGTCAAAAGAGATGGTCTGGTCGGTCAAACAATCAAAGAATTGGTAGACGGACTCATAACCTGGACGAAAAGGCAGAGAGACAGATGGACTCTTTAGAGTGGACGGATCTAAGGGAGACAGTTTGTTGAAAGCCAAGTGGCACCTACGTGGTCTCCAAGGAGCCTAATATGGATATGACTTGCATTCTACGCCCAACCATAGTCAGAGGAATCCCTACAAGAAAAGAATCCCACAAAATACGAGTATTAATGAGGATCTTCTCTACAAGGAAATACCTTCTCCATCAAGAAATAAAGATCAGTTCTATACTACTATAAAAACTCTAAAACCCTCATAAATCAAGGTACGCATAATATACCCTAACTTTGATACTCTAGAGTGATAGAAAAACTCTTTATCTAACTTAACCTTCAAAAGGTCTTTGGCCGGTACCACACCAGTACTCTCTGCAAGGTTTTCTCTTTGTTTGTATTTCACAGGTTTCATCAAGGGTACGTAAGGACCATTCGGCTCACTAACGATTTTCAACATCATCAGTTGACTCCATCTATGGGAAAAACTGCAATAAAAGCCAAATTGCCACCTCTCAAAAAAAGATTTGTATGGTAGTAACACGCTCAATGGCAACCACAACAATAAAGAAATTGAACCACGCGCCGCTGTCCTCGAAAGCAGGTGCAGACTTTAGTTGCGGTAGTGGAACGCCTCACTAAGCAAAACCATGACCTAGAAGAACAGCTACGCCAAAGGGACGCTGGACCCCATAATCAGGAAGAGGAACAGGAAGGTGATAGTCTCCAGCACACCACCAATAGGCGGAATAGAGAAAGAACAGAAGGCAGCAGCGCCTTGAGTAGACTTGAACGACAAGACACCAATCGACCATCTATCACAGATACAACACTGCCACACATGGTCACAAAGATGCAGATGATGAAGGAGAGGATGGACTTCATGATGAATGCCCTCAAAGGATGAGTGTCGAATGACCTCGACAAACTGGTCCACTGGACGGATTCGCCCTTCACAACGCCCGTCACTTCCTTCCCCCTCCCTGTGAAGTTCCGGATGTCGCAAATAGATCCCTATGACGGGTCTAAGGATCCCTTGGATCACTTGGAATCATTCAAAACCCTTATGCACTTACAAGGGGTCCCGAATGAGATGATATGCTGAATATTCCCAACTACGCTGAAAGGTCCCGCAAGGGTATGGTTTAGAAGATTGTCGCCTAACTCCATCAGCACTTTCAAAGAGCTAAGCGCACAATTTGCATCACACTTCATTGGGGGGCACCAATACAAAAAGTTCACTACGTGCCTAATAAGCATCAAGCAGCAGGAGGACGAGACGCTGAGGTCCTACATAACACGGTTCAACAAAGAAGCCCTTTTGATAGATGAAGCCGATGACAAGATACTAGTTGCTACTTTCACTAATGGCTTACGAAAGGGGAATTTTTTTTTTCTCCTTATATAAAAACGACCCAAAGACCATGTCGGACGTGCTTTACCAAGCCACTAAGTACATGAACACAAAAGATGTACTACTGGCTCGAGAGGAAAGGCCAAAGAAGAGGGATTGGCAAGAAGATACGCAGCAGAAAAGAGGATGGAAGACTACTAGAACCAAAGACCGACGGGAGGATAGGCGCTCCAAGTCGCCCACTGAAAGGTTCTCGAATTTCACCCTGTTAACTGCCCTAATCAGTCAGGTCTTGATGCAAATCAAGGACGATACGACCTTGACGTGTCCAGACAAGTTAAAAGGAGATCCTAGCAAGAGGTCCAAAGACAAGTATTGTTGTTTTCATCGTGATCATGGCCATGACACATCTAAATGTGAATGTTATGACCTAAGCAGCAAATCGAGGCACTCATTAGATAGGGAAAGCTACAATGATTCTCAGCAAAGACAGAACAGATAATGACCCACCACAAGAGCAGCAAGCTGGTAGGAGGAATGGCGAGCACCCCAGGCCGCCCTAAAGGGACATTAGGACGATAGTAGGGGGCACCACAACAACTAGCTCGACCAGGAAGGCGCGAAAAACCTATCTCAAGATCGTTCAGAATGTCCAGCTAATGGGATTTGCTCTAAAGATGGTGCGGGTGGATAACCCCATAATCGGATTTTCAGGGGAAGATGCCCGACGTCTCCACCACCCTCATGATGATGCTCTCATAGTTAGCATAAGGATGGGAGACTACAACACACATCGGGTCCTAGTCGTTAATGGAAGCTTGATTGATATCCTATACTACCCAACATTCCAGCAAATGAGAATCGAGAAAGAATGGCTCATACCGACTAATGCACCACTCGTTGGGTTCAGAGGTATGAAGGTATACCCCATCGGGACCATTACTCTACTTGTGACAGTTAGAGATTACCCTTAACAGATCACTAAGGATGTGACTTTCCTTGTAGTTAGGACTAAGCAATGGACCCGACCCACCCGAAAACCATTGTTAGTTACTATTGTTTATAATAAGACGCATTCGATTAATTAAAGAGTTTCTATTCAAAATAAGGCATAATCAAAAGTTTAAATGATAAATCCATATTGTAAGTAGAGAATTTGCAGCTTCATACAAAACTGGGGGCTGGAATGGTGGAGCTATCACCGCTTAATTATTGACTTCATCCAATTGCTGAGAACTAGGTGGCATTGCACAAATAATAAAAGATTAAATTGAAATCATAATCTAAAACATCTTTATGCTAACTTATATTTTAAATTAGAGAAGCACAACAATGGACATGATACCTCACCAAATTTTCATAGGACATATTTATTCCCTCCTTTTAGATTCCTCACTTACATGTGTGAATTCATCTTCCATAACGGGTGTAAAATTTGTCAAGGAATCTGTGACATTTTCAAACCAACTTTTTGGCCCAGACTTTTCCTTTCAAGCTTTCACACTTGAAACTTTCATACAAAGGTGGAAGGAACGAATAGAATCACAATGAAGAGTATCGTTTAAACTTTCAACACCTTGAAATCAATCATAATCTTCTTATAAGGGTTAGGGGAAAAAAAAAATCAATCATACTCTTCATGTTTCAAGTTTTAAGAAAGATTTTGAAGCTTCTTATTCAAGTTAAAAGCTGCCTAATAAAGGTGTTTCAAACTCAATTGGGATGATTGTGCACATGAATTTTGTATTAGTTGCATAGGGAATTTTATTTGAGGTGATTGCATATAGTGAATTAAGGATTATTCTTAGCTTGAATCTTGTTCAATCTCATCTCCAATTGAGAGCCCTCGACCAATGTCATCCTTTCTTTAATAATAGAATAGATGGTAAGTCAAAAGTGAGAGTGAAATTACAAGCTAAAAATGGGTGTGCTTTATTATTAAAGCCATTGAAAATATGGTCTTATGGGATCTACAGGTGGCTTTCAACTTGCATTGTAGATTATTATTCATTATTGAATCTTTAGTGGATAAAAAACTAAAAATTTACTCAATACAACACAATTTGAATGCATTAGATTACAATCCTCACTTAAAGTTGGATTTAAAATGCTTAAAACTATGTTGATCTATCTCTTTGCTTGATAATTATGTGCTAAAACTATAGCCCACACCCTCCCCTTTTAGACTACAATATGGGGGTATTTATAGTGGATGAAGAACCCGCGGGGGGGAGGAGGGGAGAGGATTGAGTGTGGGGTTCCTATCCCATCCCTCCCCCTTTTATCAGGGTGAGGAGTCGGATTAGAGCATGGTTTTGTCCCTCCCATATGATCCAAACAAGTCATTCAACCTTTAATGTGTTAGGCAGTCGTTAGCAAGGGATGATAATAAATGCGGATACAACAGTTAGCTTCTTTTAGATTCTATCAGGAATAAGACCAAGGAGGGCTATTTGAAGGACAATTCATGGGTTTTCAATTGTAGGGTTATTGAAGAGCTTGACTGGTCTCTTCAAATCTCGATCGCAATTTCCTCAAGTTTTTGCAGAAAGTTTGGTATGGTCATGATTTAGAGGCTTAGCATGATCTTCAAAATGGGATTGTTAGAGGATCCTTTATGTCCAGATTCTTCTTAAGTGGAGCTCTTCTTTTGTGAGCCTGCTTGTGGGGGACTTTTTTAGAAAAATAGGCCAGCCACCTAGAGCATTGATGGTAGATTTTCCGATACCTACATACGAAGAAAGAATCTTCTATACCTTCTCCACAAAGCAAGCAAGAAAAAAAAATCTTCTATACCTTCTCCATGAAGCAAGCCTCTTACAAATATGTGGATTCCGCATCTCTGTTGTCCACAGGTTTGTGAGAAGCCTACTCTATAGAACAGGCACATAAAATACTTTTCGATATCTAAGTGGCTTGAGTGTGAATATATAAATCATTCATATAAGAAGCCCTGATATTGACTGAGTTCAGCTCATGGCGATGTTAATTTAAACTTGTTCATTAACCAACCAAATCAAATTCAACCTCAATCTTTGAACATTGATTAGTTACCCAGTTAAGCTTTAAGTGTAAATATGTTATATTACTTAGAGGTCACTGTACTTAACTAACTTAATAAAGTTCGTGAATAAGCCCAACTTGGTTTGTCGAATTTTCAAAACAAGCTCGACTTAAACTTGAATTTAATGATAAAATATATGAATTAAAAATTAAGTTTCAGAACCTAGTACTCGGCCTTGACTTGATTCATTTACTTTACTACAAGTCATGGACCCAGCAAGGGGGAGTAATAGTTTATTTTATGATTTAGAACATATTCATCTGATGGTGTAGATGGTGTGGCATCTTTACATCCCAACACAAATAAATCTAAAGTTATAAAATTGAGTGATAATAAATTACTACAAATGTTATTGTACAAACCTCAAAAATTAATGTGTCATTCATTATTGAATTGTAATTCAAATATTTATTTATTAAATTGTTGAAGTTCCATTAATCACATTCATTGCAACCTTAATTTGTAAACTTTTTGTAATAAAATTGATAGCTATTTAAACATTTTTCACAAGAATGAGTCTAATGTCATAATCTACTCGTTTTTTATTTTCTTTTTCTCGAAAATGCAATTTGTGAAAAACATTATATCCATAATAAAGTTGTTTTCATAATTGTTTTTGACAATCTTTTTAAAAACCATTGAAGTGATGTTTTGTAATTATTGTTAATAAAAGTAGTATCATTTTTTTTTATATGGTAAAAGTAGTATCTGTGGGGGGCAAAAAGATCCTGATGGGAACGTGGGCCTTGTGGGCCGTGTTAAGGAAGGCCGACCTGATCCTGGGTTTAGAAATTGTTAGTACTATGGGTCGGCCCATGCGCCGAGGATCCGAAGATCCAGCCGAGGGTGACCTTATCCTCGGATAAATGTTGAAGAACTCGGGATTTCATAGTAAAGGTTGGGATATGACACGGTCAAGACCAATGGTTAAAAAGGGGTGAACCTTAGAACGCCCCAGAAGCACCGGTATTGAAGAAAAGTCAAAGATAAAGGCTGCTACCTCCACATTAAAGACCCTGCATCTACCACCTTGGCCGCATTGATGGGGAAGTGACATCTGAACAGTGGAAGAGAAACTTCTGGTCACTATTCAAAGGCACTGAGAAGAGAAATATCTAGTTTAAGGGGGAGATGAGGTAACACGTGTACAGAGCATTCAAAAGAGTAGTATTTAAAGAGCAATTTAAGACAGAAAAGGGGACAGAACTTTTTGTAACCTAAAAAGAAAAAAGACAAAGAGAGAGATATAATATAAGAACAGCTCTCGGCTTACGTCCGAGGAAGCCTATTTACAATATCCCTTGTTGTTTCCAAGTGTTGGCAGTCTTTGGTTTGTCATTTAAGTCCCATCCATTTCTAACCTAAGTTCCAAGCCCACACTCTACAAATCGTATTGTTTAAGGCTCATTGGGCCTGAGCCCATAACTGTTCTTGGGTCCAGGTGCAATTGTGCACTTACAGTATCATTATTAGGATCATATTAAAAAAAAAAGCGATTGAAGTACTATTTTGTGATTGTTGTTAATAAAAGTAGCTCAATTACAATTTACAAGTAATGATATTTCAAATTTTCAATCTGAATTTTCTATGTTAAGAGTCTACAGAGACAACTCTCGGTATTTCCAATTTTTTATTTTTTATATAAAAAAAAATGTGGATGAGAAAAATTGTAAAAAACTTTGTGACATGAACGAGTCAGTCCTTACCAAGTGGTGTCTCCTGGTGACACCCACAAAGTATAAAAAGCCTAGTGCAACCGCAAACACCTTAAACAACAAACGGGAAAATGTCGCAAACGCACCACGCTCTGGTCCTCATCCAAAAAATGGTGAAAAGACCGCCATTGAAAGCTCTCTCACTCTTCAACTCCTCAACACTTGAAGGCCTCCAACACTCTCACCAATCCTTGTCCTTCATCATAGACCATCTCCTCTCCTCCAAAATGCTACCACACGTTCAGTCTCTCATTCAACAAGTACTCTCTAGTCGAATCTCCTCTCCTACCTTCACTTCCTCATCTCTTCTCCACTATTTGACACAAACCAATCTGAGTTTGGATTCAACCCATGTTCATCTTTACGAAGCAATCATCAATGCCCATGTCCAATGTCAATTAACAGAGCAAGCACTCTTCTATTTCACTCAGATGATTGATAAGGGTCTCGTGCCTGGACCAAACACTTTCAATAATCTTTTGGGTTTTCTTATCAATTCAAATTGCTTTGAGAAAGCTTGGTGCCTGTTCAATGAAACAAAGGGTAAGGTTGAAATGGATGTATATAGTTTTGGGATTGTGATAAAGGGTTGTTGTGAGGCTAATGATTTGGATAGAGGGTTTGAGCTTTTGGTTCTGTTGGAGGAGATGGGTTGGTCTCCAAATGTTGTCATTTACACTACTTTGATTGATGGGTGTTGTAAGAATGGAGATATTGAGCGGGCCAAGAAGTTGTTTTGTAAAATGGGAGAGCTTGGTTTGGTTGCTAATCAATACACTTACACGGTATTGATCAATGGGCTTTTCAAGAAAGGGCTAAAGAAGGATGGGTTTGAGCTGTATGAGGAAATGGAGCACAATGGGGTGTTTCCTAATTTATATACTTACAATTGTTTGATTAATGAATATTGTAGTGATGGAAGAACAAGTAAAGCTTTTGAACTGTTTGATGAAATGCGTGAAAGAGGGGTGGTTTGTAATGTTGTTACGTACAACACATTGATTGGTGGTTTGTCTCGAGAGAGGAGGGTTTGGGAGGCTGAGAAGTTGGTGGATCAAATGAAAAGCGTTGGTATAAGTCCAAATTTAATTACATACAACATGCTGATAGACGGGTTTTGTAAGGTTGGAAAGTTGGACAAGGCTTCAAGTTTATTTGATCACTTGAAGTTATTTGGTCAATCTCCAACACTGGTGACATACAATGTTCTAATTGCAGGTTTCTGTAGAGCTGGAAATTTTGTCCAAGCTGCTGACTTGGTTAGGGATATGGAGGAGAGAGGAATTTCACCTTCTAAAGTGACATATACTATTTTAATTGATGCCATTGTTCGGTCAGATGACATGGAAAAAGCATTTCAGATATACTCTTCCATGGAGAAGGCGGGTTTGGTTCCAGATGGTCATACATACGGTGTCTTAATACATGGGTTATGCATGAAAGGTAATATGAAGGAAGCCTTAAAGCTGTTTAAATCAATGAGCGAGAAGCATTTAGAGCCAAATGATGTGATATATAATACGTTGATTCTTGGGTACTGCAAGGAGGGTAGCTCTTACAGAGCACTAGGGTTGCTTAAAGAAATGGGTGCAAGTAGACTAATTCCAAACGTGGCAACCTACAGTTCAACTATTGGAGTTCTTTGCAAGGATGGGAAGTGGACTGAGGCTGAAGTCCTACTTAAAGCGATGATAGAGTCAGGTTTAAAACCATCGATTTCTATCTACAATATGATTTCTAAAGCCAAGAATGATACATGATTCAAGTCTTCAGGCACTCATTCAGACATGGATATTGAAGGAAATGTGAAATGTCAAGACAAAGATATGAAGATGCTGTTTTAGCCCAAACTGTCTACTGTTGCAAAGAGGTTATATTGCCATAATTCTGTGTAAGCCTCTTATCCCTTCTTCGCTTGATTATGCACTACAATAATAATTTATAGCTTGTGGAACTTAACCTTACTATAACCTAGTACTTCTTAGAGTTCTGCTGTTGAATAAACAACATGAAAATCTCATTTCTTATATTTGTATCCAATAGAAAGGATTTCCTCAAAATTTATTTGGTAAATTAATTATGTGAATGTATTTTAGTTGTATTTGTCATTTGATATACCTAGTCCACCCTTTGATCAGACCCCTAGTTGTATTTAGAAAAATCATGAAATTGAGGAAATGCAATATGGTTAAAAGAAATGAAGATGATTGATCTCATTGTTTTCCAATGGAGGCTATGCAATTTGTAACTTTTCTAATAGTAGCTGGAGTGGATTGTACATGGTACAAAGGTATCCCATTTGCTTACAAATAGCTATAAAATTGTTATTATACATAGAAGTTACCTCTGAGGCTGATTGTTTATTGCTGCAAAAGCAGATTGGACTACTTATTAAATTGATATCATTGCATGGTCAGGTGGCTTCTAACTGTAAAGAATGGCTCTGCTTGTCTTTGCATGCCTAGTTCGAATACTGAAGCACATATGCTTGGTCATTGTGTTAATCATGTAATTTCCTTTTTAACTTTGCTCTTGTTACGTATTTTTGCTTTGATTGTTGTCTTTATACTGTGTGTAACTAACTTCATAGCATATATGCAGTATGATCTCACTCTTTGACAACATAGAACAGAACAATCGTGGCCCTGTAAACTCATTGCCCATTTCACAATTAAAATATATGGATTCCCCCATCAGTGTCTTTCTCTTTCTGGTTCAAAGTGCCCTTATATATATATATATATATATATATATATATATATATATATATATATATATATATATATATATATATATATATATTTATTTATTTATTTATTTATTTATTTATTTATTTATTTAAAAAAAAATTGGATGACAGGTATTGCAGAGGATTTTATGATGTTTTCCTTTTGTGTGCACCACAAATGGTTTGCCTCAAAGGCTGCATTGCCAAGCAATCTTTAACATGCCTGCAATTGCCTTAGCTGAAACTCATTCGTATCTGCTGACAGGTAACTCAATAAGCCTTGAAGTACTCTTTTGCTAAACCATTAGAAGTTACAGAACTTCTTTCTATTTTTGTTAATTATGGTTGTAATTTCATTAAAATTCTTAAAGAGTGTCCTCTTCTTCTCATCTTTAGTGGAAAGTAAGAGTCAAAATAAAGGTTCGGATCCTTCTCCAGAATCCAGGAAAGTATTAGATCCTTCGTTTCACATGTGTCAAGGAAATAAATTTTCCACTGCATATCCGTTAATGTAATAAAATTCTAATAAATATACTATTGTGAGACTGCTTGCCCATCTTCTCCATTTGAGTATAACTAGGGGAAGTTGATTCAAATCAACTAAATGAGATCAGCATATATTAATGTAAATTAGACTCTTTTGATTCCAAGTTAAAGAAACTACAATCTATCTTGATTGTCAACCGCACAAGTACTGCTAATGTCCATTTTCCCCATTTTTTATGCATAATATAAATATTGCTAACCTAATCTAATAATCTACTAATATATAATGAAAACGAAAGAAACAGGCCAGGATGGCATGAGGTTACTACATGTGTTATCGCCTTTTTATTTGATAAAAGGAAAGAATGAAATGGAAATGATGAAATAAATGGGAATGGAAAGAATAGAATGGATGATGATATTTTAATTTCTTTTATTATTTTCTCAAAAAAAAATTCTTTTATTTGGATGTTTAAATTAAAGAAGATTTTTTTTTTTAATAGAGAGAAGTAGAGTTTAAATTCATTAAGGATGTGGTGTAAAATTTTATGTTTACACCCTCTAATAATAATGTACCACATATGATTTTTACGTATTAATGATTAGGGACTACCACACACAATCACATCCTTAAATAAAAAGTGCTAACAACATTTGTGCTTAGGGGTGGCAATTTTGCCCCGCCCCTTCCCGCTTCGCCCCATGCGGGTTTTTCCTACCTCTCAAAGGTGATGGAGCGAGGATGAAGCGAGATTTTAGCCTCGCACCACGGGGCGGGGCAGGAATGGGTTTAAACTTTTTAGACCCAACCCGCTCTACCCCGCCTTGCCCCACATTAATTAGGGCTAAATTGTAAATTTTTCATATCCTAAAACCCTACTATTTAAAAAACATATCAACTTATTTTATTCTACTCAATAAGGCTTTCTGTCTCTTTTTTTTCTCTAGTAAGGTTGGAAATAAGGTACAAATTTAACATTTTCTTTTGTCTTTATTATAAACAAATTTATATACTATTAAATTATTGATTTGTACTTTGAGATTTTTGTTTCTGTTGTGATATTGTCTTGTTAAACGTTTTAATAATATTGTTTAATTTTTTGCTAAAAATTAGTTTGATTTGATGGGATAAATTTATTTGTAATTTCAAAGTATATTTTTATTAACGAAACAGGTTTTGTTAAAAACAATTATAATGGTTGCGGGCAAATTAACAAGAAGTAAAGTTTTACGAGATAGGGCAGGACTTCACAGGGCCCCAAGGGGCGAGGATGGGGCAAAAAAAATTTCTCTGTCATGAGAGGCGGGGTGGGGATAGGGTAAGACAAAACCATGTGGGACGAGAGCGAAGACCCCACCCTTTGAAATCACCTCGCCCCATTGCCATCCCTATTTGTGCTATACTCCAAAATGACAATTGAGACTTGTTGTAGTTGTTAATAAAGTCCAAATTAACCCACTATATGCCCAATATGGGACTAACACACACTTAATCAATATCCAATCAATTCAACACATCACAATCTCTCCTATTCATATCTCTAATGTCTTCATTAGGAGGTTTCTTAAATGAGTAATACTAGTACCACAACATTTTACACAACTTGCCAGGTTGTGAGTTATGAGTGGTGGAGATGTGAATCCACTATTTCCTCTTCACCACCTATAACTTTCCACATGACTAGTTGTGGCAAAACTTGTGTTAAATGTTTTGGTACTAGTATTGCTCTTCTTAAATTCTTATAGTTGTTAATAAATCTCATATCAATCTAGTATATGTTCGATATGGAACTCAACACATGTTCACACAACACATTCAATCAATTTGGGACATCACAACATAGGGAAAATAGATCCCAAATTCAAATTTTATGCAGAATAAATTAAGTGAAAATATAATTGATTGTCATTTGAAAAAAAGTCAACGGATTGTCAATGGTCGATCTATTGAGAGAAAAATATGGACAAGCTTCCATTGAAAGTGTGAGTGTGTGAGTGTGTGTTTGTGTTTATTTCTTCCCCTATATATATGTGTGTGTGTTTTTCTCAAAACAAAAAAAAAAAAAGTGGAAAACTTTTTTTTTTTTTTTTTTTTTTACTTGTATTTTCCACTATACCAAACATAAGAAAATGTTTCTCATTTGAACAAAACATAATCCCTTAAAAGCTATATCCTCCTTGCATAATGATGTTATAAAGAGTAAGGTATCGGTTCAAGACCTATTGATTGCACTTGGGCATGGGGAGGAAGGGGAGGCAAAGAAGGGTCATGCCGGTGCTTTCTAGCCATATGGTTGGCCTTGTGAATTTGTTGTCTATGGTTCTTTGTCAATTTTGTGGTGTTGTGGGCCTTTGCCGTGTTAAGAATTGATGTCTCACATGACTAAAAATTCATTAGGTTTAGTATGTGTGATAAATACATATATTCAACCTATGGCATCCGTTCTATCATCATACCAAAATATCAATTGATTTTTTGTGACAAGAATTGAACTTCAGATCTCATATCTAACCATCAAAAATTTTACCAATTGAGCTAATTAAAACCCACTATATTGAGCCACTTTGTGCAAATAGAATGTAATGTGTAAATGTAATTATAGTAAAACGTAAAATAATGATACACAATTAAAACAATAAAATGGGCATTGAATTTATTTTAAATTACTTGCAACTCTTTTCTTTTAAAGAAATTACTTGAAACAGTTGGTAGTAAAATTGTGGGTTGAGTAAATTATTGATAATATTTTTTTTTTTTAGAGAAATTGGTAATATAATTTAATTTAAGGTATTTTATGTAAATAATGAATGACGCCAACTTTTATCATGTTGTAGTTTATGATGATGCATAGAAAATTAGTAGGCTGAAAACTCTGGGCTTCAATGGGCTTATGGTTGCTTGGAAGGCTTGAAAAGAAAGAAGCACAAGATCAAAGGCAACCGGGGTGAACCAGCCAAGAACCCTCAAATGCTTAAGTTAGTTTTCGCTCTTGAACTCAGGAATCTAACTTTAGGAGTGGTGAAACCTTACCTTGAATTGATATGGCTGAGTCCTTTTATAGTGAGTTTTGGAGTGATTACTTGTTTGGTAACTTCCCCAACGTGGGTGGCAATTAGAAGGTTCAAACTTAACTTCTATAACTACAATGAGAATTTAAGAACTTAATGGGAAGTTAGGGAGAAGAATAAGGAATTCACCCCCACTTTAGAATAGTAGAATATGGTCCAAATTATAAGCTTTGGGTAGAAATTTGCTCTGAAAATCTATAAGTATTAGGTGGTCGTCGAAGTGACCTGGACAACCCTTTTGGTCCTAGATGACCCTTCTGGTCTTGGACGACCATTTTGGTCCTGGATGACCTTTCTGGTCTTAGACGACCCTTTTGGTCTTGGACGACCCTTCTGGTCTTGGACGACCTCTTCGATGGCACTTATAAACTAAACCTTCATTATGACCCTAGACGTACAATATTTTGGGTGGATGATCCTTCCTTGGACGACTTAACGGACAAATTGGAGATAGGTTAGTTTTTTTGTTCACTATCAGTTACCCTCTTGTCCAAGAGTCATCTTGGTCACTATAGCAAATTCTTGTTCACTGTTCATTTTTTACGCGTGTCGATGTTTCATTGGTCAATTGGCATGCCACGTGGTGTCACTATTATGGTCGGTTTTCGACGCCTCAGATTGTGCCACATGTCACCATCTCATTGGCCAACCTATGATGTCAATTCATTTACCAAGGATATTGCCACATGTCAGCTTGTGGTTGGTCCACGTCAACCCGTTGACCCTCCTTAGAGCCTATAAATAGGTACAATCTCTCTTTTGCCCTCTCATTTTTTTTTATATTTTCCTCTGCCATCTCGTCTAGGAGCCTCGTCTAGTCGTCCTCATCCTTTGGCTTTCATCAGGTACTTCTTCTTTTTCTTCTATCATGTCTTCGTCTAGTGGTAGTACTATGAGAGAGATAGACGAGTATCAGGAAGAGTCCAATGGTAGTAGCGGTAGCACCAAGAGTAGTAGTAGCTTTAGTTCTCAAGACGAGCATTATTCGTCTAGGGTTCCTGGAGTTCCTTCAGAGGTCTTCCAAGAAGAGATGAGGCGGAGGGTAGCTTCCAGTTCTAGAGCTAGCTCGTCCAAGACTCCTTCATAAGACGAGGAGGAGAATGTCATCTATAGTTGTGCTCCAAAAGTCACATCTACTGTTAGAGAGGATAGATTAGGAATCCTTGTAGATAGATACTAGATTCCTACTAAGTTCAATCCTTGTCTTCCTGAGAATGGAGAGTGGTGTTGTTCTCCTCTTTTTGGCTTTGGTGTATACGTGTTTTACTTATTAGCTGGTCTTAGATTTCCCCTAAACATTTTTTGTAGAGAACTCCTTCATAGGCTAGGTATTAGACCAAACTAGCTCAACCCCAATGGTTAGAGGACGACTATAGTAATGCAAGTGTTATGGCGCAAGGTATTTGAGGGGAAACGTCCAATCACTGTGGATGAGTTCCTCTACTGTTATAAACCCTCAAAAATTACTAAGTCTGCAGGTTTTTACCAGTTTTCTTCTAGAGGCTCCCAATTTAATTTGATTAGGGGTCGTAGTTCTTCTGATAGGTTATGGAAGACGGAATTTTTCTTCGTCTCTAGAAATTGGGCTAGGGACCCAATTGATGTAAATAGAACCCCATTCCCTTCTTTTACTAGTGGTCTAGGTCGTCTTTGTCTTGAGGTTATGTTTTCTTTGAAGTTTACTTCGTCTTTTCATTTGCATTTTCCCTCATCTAACAATTCTTCTCATCCTTGCAACTGTTACTCGTCCACACTTAGACAACTATAGAAAGAGCTTGTAGTTATCTTGATAGGTCCTTCCATAATTTGGCAACGCTGCGTCGTCTTAAGCCCACTGAGGAAAATCTCATTCACGAGGAGACTACTCGTTGAAGTAAGAGTCGTCTTTCAAAAAATTTTCTAACTCTTCATGATTTCTCCATTATAGGGCTAGCCACCATGAAGGAGAATAACAGTAAGAACATTGCCAGTGAGACTAAGGAGAGGGAGGAAGTCCAAGTCCTTTAGGACAAACCAGTTCATTTGGTCATCTAGAGCCAAATGTCCAACCTCATGCTGGGAAGAGGAAGGGTATCTCTAGAGATGTGGACCTTGGAAGCCTTCGTAGTCGCCGACATCTAAAGAAGGTCAGAACTGACAATGCCCTTCTAAGACCCCCCCTCGTCCAAGGCCCCCAAATCCAAAGATGTGACGGCATACTTGGACGACCTCGACTGTGAACTTGGAGAAAGCAAAAGACGAAGCAATCGAAGCCTTCAAAATGTCTGACAAGTTCACTGGGCGTCTGGACGAGCAATATGCTACTGGCTACGAGGACTTTCACTCCGATGCCAAGGAAGCCTATCCTGAGATGGACTTTGATGTCTTCAAGGTTCCAACTGCGGCTGAGAGCTCTTTGCTTCAGACGAGCTCTGAGGATATAAATATCATGGACGATGCCTCTACTGAGCCTTCCAAGGACGATCCAAAGTCTGGGGATGCCCCTAGTGATTTATCAAAATAATCTTCAATTTAACTTTGTTTTTATATATTGTTCATGGTGCCCTTTTTTTTGGGGGGGGGGGGGGGAGGGGGACTTATTTTAAGTTTTATCTAAGTACAATCTTCTCGTCCAAATGTATGGACGTATGATAACAGATACAACTGCCTTTATTGGCGTGCACAATTTAAGTGTTTTTGGACGATGGCCATCCACTCTTTTTATACTTTTATGAATTTGCACTTTCATTTCATATCCATTGTTGAACATATTTCTTTTTATGCTTGAACAAATTTTCTAAAGTTCACATCGTCCAAATTATATTCAATGGTTTTTTAAGTGTGGTCCGTCCAGTTGTGAAGGGCATTTGGTTCGTCCATGTTGGGACAACCCTTTTATGTTCAACGTTTTACCATTCATAATATAATTGTTAGATTTTACAAGTATAATTCATCTATGAATGGAACTTCTATCACCAGCTTTCCTCGTCCATGGGTTTAACTGTTATAGCTAGTGTTAATTTTCACCCATAGGTTGGACGTCTTATTATTCGTCTTTGAGCAAGACGCTTCTAGCATTTCCACGTCCAGAAATTGGATTGTCTGGCTGGTTACACTATCCATGGATTTAAATATTTTTGCATGCATATTTTGCCTCGTCCATTAGTTAGAAGAAGATACCTTATGGTTTATTTTGTTTTGCCTTTACCTCATCTAAGAAAGGCTTATAGATATTACATCTCTGTGTCCAGAGATTTTACTTGTCTTAGGCCTTTAGCCTTCTTGTGAATTAACTTCGATGAAAATTTCAACAACACAGATTGAAAATTCACACAACTTTATATACATTGGGAATCCAAACTATATTTATATAACATAAACATCGTCCACAAGCATGGCACATTTTGGACGCTAGTGCCTTTAGGAAATGAAAACACTAGGTACAAACGGACTAAGTTCATGACCTCGTCCTAGAAGGTGCATATGCTAGAAGCTATTGCACTTTAGGGAATTCAAATGCTGGAAAGCATAATATACTGATAAAAAAATAAGTAGATAGAAACAACATAACAAATCTCACCTGGAAGACATCCAAGGTGATGCTCATCCAAGATGTCCTTCACTGATAGTTCAGGTGCTCAACATTTCTCAGATGCTCTAGCCTTCGTCTTTCTAGGGCTTCCAAGTAATACGATCCTCGTCTCTTGTAGTTGATAACCCTGTATGGTCCTTCCCAATTAGACCCCAGTTTCCCATGAGTTGGGTTTTTGGTTGCTAGACACACTCTTTTTAGGATGAGATCTCCAATGTTGAACTCCTTGGGCTTCACCATAGCATCATACTACCTAGCCACAAGGTTTTTGTACCTTTCCGTCCTCTATTCTGCGTCCATCCTTACCTTGTCTATCAAGTCAAGGTTGAGACGGAGCTATTCCTCATTGTTTTCATTTTTGTACAATGCCACCCTATGATTAGCCACATGAACTTCTGCTAGTATAACTACGTCATTTCCATAGGCTAGCTTGAAGGGAGTCTCTCTAATAGAGGTCCTTACAGGCATCCTGTATGCCCATAGGACGCTAGGTAGTTCGTTTAGCCATATTCCCTTTGCCCCCTCAAGCCGAGTCTTGATGATTTTCAACAAGGATCGATTTGCAATTTCAACTTGTCCATTAGCTTGTGGGTGGAAGGGTAAGGAATAGTGATTCCTTATTCCAAATTGCTCACAAAAATATTTAAAGGGTGTATTATCAAACTGCCTTCCATTGGCTAACACTAGTACCCTAGGAACCCCAAATCGGCAAACAATGTTCTTTCAGACGAAGTTCTTAACGTTTTACTACGTAATCTTTTCTAAGGGTTCGGCTTCCACCCATTTAGTGAAGTAATCAATCCCCACTACTAAAAATTTCATTTGCCTAGTCCCTATTAGGAAATGGACCTAATATACCTAATCCCCATTGTGCAAAGGGCCATAGGGCCATCATTGGGTTAATGTACTCCAAGGGTCATCTAGGCACATTACTAAAACGTTGGCATTATTCACATACCTTGATGTAGGCCTTAGCGTCTGCTTGGATGGTCGACCAATAATAACCTGCACGAATGATCTTGTGGACGAGTGTTCTTACTCTTGAGTGGTTTCCACACGCTCCTTCATGAACCTCACTCAATATATAGTTTAATTCGTCTGGAGCTAGGCATCTTAAATAAGGCTGAGAGAAGTCCCTTTTATATAGTACCTCGTCCATAAGGACATACCTAGTTGCTTTGACCCTGAGCTTTTTGGCCTCATCCTTATCTTCTAGAAGCCTTCCATCCTTGAGGTAAGCCACTATCGGGGTCGTCCAGTTTTCTTCCCCTTCAATTTGTTGCACTTCTGGAAGATCTATGCTGGGCATGTATTGGACTTTGTTGCACTCGTCCATTGATCTGTCTGTCGATGTTGCCTTTGCTAAGGCATCTACTTCCATGTTTTCTTCTCTCAGAATTTAAAGAAAATTGGCTTCCTTACTTCTTGACACACTGTTTGACTTTATTAAGATATTTTTTTTCATCCATTCTTCCTTAACTTCACATATTACATTCACTTAACCCATGATTAGTTGAGAATCTCTTTGGACGACTATTGACTTTGCCCTTAAGGACTTAGCCAATTCCATTCCTTTAAGGAGGGCTTCATATTCAGCTTCGTTGTTGGTCGTTTGATACTGTAGACAAACTGCATATTCTAACTTATCCACTTCCGGAGATTGCAGTATCACTCCTATGCCTCCTACATATTGTGTGGACGAGCATCTACATAGATGACCCACTTCTTAGCTTCTTCTGTCTTATCTAGCTCGCCATGGGCTGGAGTGAATTCTGCAATGAAGTCTGCTAGTGCTTGAGCCTTAATTGCCCCCCTTGATTGATACTTGATGTCAAACTCGCTAAGTTCTAAGGCCCATTGGATCAGTCGTCCTGCGGCTTCCAGCTTATTCATCGCCTTCTTGAGCGGATGGTTTGTTAAGACGTTGATAACATGGGCTTGGAAGTAGGGTCTCAATTTCCTGGAAGTTGTTACCAATGTAAAAGCCAACTTCTCCATCAATGGATATCGTCATTCTGCTTCTCTTAATGCTCTACTTGTATAGCAAACAGGCTTCTGGACTTTCCCTTCCTCGCTGATTAGTGTTGAATTTACTGCATGTGAGGGCACTACTAAGTATAAATACAGTTCCTCACCTAGTGTAGACGGGCTTAACAAAGGAACTGCTATGAGGTAGGCCTTGAGTTCCTAGAAGGCCTTCTAACACTCGTCCGTCCATTCAAACTTCTTCTTTAAAACCTTGAAAAATGGCAAACACTTGTCAGTAGCTTTTGAGAAAAACTTGTTTAGGGCTGCAACTCGTCGAGTAAGAGTCTGGACTTCTTTGATATTCCTTGTTGGCTCCATGTTCAGTATTGCTTGGATCTTGTTAGGATTTGCTTCAATTCCCCTTTGTGAAACTATAAATCCTAAGAACTTCCCTGAAAAAACTTTGAATGCACACTTGCTAGGATTCAGATTCAGATTCATTTTGTACCTTCTAAGTGTGTCAAAAAGTCTCCTAGAGGTCGTCCAGATGCTTTTCCTTAGTAATTGGACGATGTCTTGCTTCGTCTTCTCTTCCATGCTCGTTTCAATCCTAGTAAACTTCTCAAGATTACTTTCGTCCAGAGGAACGTCTTCCAATACTTCGATGGACTCTACAACAACCCTTCTTTCTTCTATACTCATCGTCTGCATATGCTCATCCATAGCCAACATGGCTAAGTAACATTCCCTGGTTGCTAGTTGGTCTTCTTATACTTGCCATATTCCATAATCTGTTGGGAACTTGACAGAGAGATGGTAGGTGGACATGACTACCTTCCAGCTATTCAGGGTTGGTCATTCAATGATGGCATTGTAGGAAGACGAGCAGTTTACGACGAGGAAATTTACTTTTTTAGCTATCTGTTGTGGACATGCCCCAACCACGACGGGTAAAGTAATAGTGCCCACCGATTATACCTTCATCCCTCTGAATCCAACTAGGGGTGCATTCACTGGACGAAGTTGTTATCTACTAAGTCTCATCTACTAGAAGGCGAGATAATAAAGGATATTTAGTAAACTTCCATTATCTATCAACACCCTTCTAGTTGTATAATCTGCAATAGACAGAGTAATGACAATTGCATCATCATGTGGATGATGGACCCTTCTAGCATCTTCGTCCGTGAAAGTGATATCCTATTCATCTGCCCCCTCAGTTCTTGGTGGTCGTTCAGAGAGTTAGATGTTTTGTACCACCTTCAGGTATGTCTTCCTTGACTTGGACGATCGTCTTGCCGAAGTTCCTCCTACAATGACCCTTATTTCTCTAAGTGGGGGCCGTGATGGTTCTTCTACTTTTCCCTTCATCGGCAACCTCTCGTCCTTGTGATCTCGTCCAAGAAAGTTCCTCAACTTTCCTTGTCTTATGAGATTCTGAATCTGTTGCTTCAAATCATATCACTTGTCCGTGTCATGCCCGTAGTCCCTGTGGAAATGGCAATACTTGTTCTTACTGCACTTATTAGGATCTCCCTTCATCTTTTCTAGCCACTTCAAGGATGGGTCATCCTTGATCTGCATGAGAACTTGATCAAGTGGCATGTTCAAGAGTGTATAATGTAGATTTCATCTTGAGGACAAACTCGCCTTCTTGCTATCTCTATCCTTCTTACCCCTGTCCGGGCCTTCTTTGGATGAGGACCTTGTTCAGTATGACGTGGGAGCTCTGCTTCCATCTGTTCTGCCTTTTTCCTCTTCTTAGCAGTGATCACGTCTTCTGCATTCATGAAGCTTTGGGCCGAGTGGACGAGTTCAGCCATTGTGGAAGGCTGCTAACAATAGTTTATCATCTATCTCGTCCACCATCAGGGCTTCTCTATTGAAGTGGGCGATGAAGGACCGCAAGCTTTCATTATCTCCTTGCTCTATACTTAGCAAGTTGGATGAGGAGCGCTTGTGCCTTTAACCTTCAATGAAGTTGTTGGCGAACAACTTACTCAACTCCTCAAAGGAACTAATTGTATTTGGAGGTATCTTGCTAAACCACACTCGAGCTGGCCCCTTAAGGGTGGTAGGGAGGGCCCTACACATTATCTCGTCTAGAACCTTTTAAAGGTGCATTGTGGTCTTAAAGGTAGCAATGTGATCACATGGGTCACGCGTTCCATCATATGAGTCTAGCGCAGGCATCTTGAACTTGGAAGGCAAGGAATGACTGTTGATGAACGTTATGAAAAGGGAATTAGTTCGATGAACTAAGTCATCTACATGATTCGTTCTTCTCATATTTTCCTTCATCTGATCCATCTCCTTTTCCTAGTGTGGCACCCTGCGTGAAACGGTACCCCTTGAGTGATTCTCACGCTTAACATTTTCTCCTTCTTTAGCTTCTTGACTTTGAGCTTGCTCTTCCACACATCGTTCATGACGTTGCCTTCTTTGATTGATCTCCCGAGTTAACTCCTGATTCTGATGGGTTAACTCTACCATGGCGGCTGCCATGGATTGCATTTGTTGGATGGAAAGCGGTTGCATAGTAGGTGCGGACTATTGAGTGCGATTAGGGTGGCTGGAAGCGTTTCCACTCTCCTGGTAGCCTAGACTAGTGGTCATTGACCTTGTCCAGACCATATAGTCTTTTGTCAAAGAAAGATAGATTGCAAAACACAAATTTAACTTTCCCACAGACGGTGCCAAATGATGATGCACAGAAAATCAATAGGCTGAATGCTCCGGACTTCAATGGGCTTGTGGTTGCTTGGAAAGCCTAAAAAGAAAGAAGCACAAGATCAAAGGTGACTGGGGTGAACCGGCCAAGAATATTTCGATGCTTAAGTTAGTTTTCTTTCTTGAACTCAGGAATTCCAACTTTAGAAGTAGTGAAAACTTACCTTGAATTGATATGGCTGAGTCCTTTTATAGTGAGTTTTGGAGTGGTTACTTGTTTGGTAACTTCCCCAACATGGGTTGAAATTCGAAGGTTCAGACTTAACTTCTATAACTACAATGAGAAGTTAAGAACTTAATGAGAAGTTAGTGCGAAGAATAAGGAATTCACCCCCACTTCAGAATAGTAGAATGTGGTCTGAATTATAAGTTTTAGGTAGAAATTCAGTCTGAAAATCTATAAGTATTGGGTGGTCATCCAGGTCACTTCATGAGCTAGATGACCCTTTTGAGCCTGGACGACCCTTCTGGTCTTAGATGACCCTTCTGGTCTTAGACAACCCTTTTGGTTATGGACAACCCTTCTGCTCTTGGACGACCCTTTTGGTCCTAGATGACCCTTCTGGTCTTAGACGACCCTTTTGGTCTTGGATGATCCTTCTGGTCTTGGACAACCTCTTCGAATGCACTTATAAATTAAACCTTCGTTATGACCCTAGAAGTACAATATTCTGGGTGGATGATCCTTCCTTAGACGACTTGATGGACGAATTGGAGATAGGTTAGTTTTTTGTTCACTATCAGTATGTATATGATTTAATGAAACTAGTCCATTTTTTTTATACAAGATAGAAATTTCACTCTAGTTTAATCTAAATGTATATATATGTGAGATTTTCTCTTAGAAACTTGAACTCCGCCCTTGCCCCCCACACCCCACAAGCACTTATACTTGTGGAGTGAACATCGCCAAAAAAAAAAAAAATAGCCTTATGGCACATGCACTTTTTTTTTTGTCTATAGTCATAATTTTTTTTTTTTTAATTTGGATAAGTTCGTTTTGAAGACATTAATTAATAAGAGAGTGTCCTATTTTATAAGTATTTTATCTAAAATTGGAGATACATTTTTACCGAGTTGTCCTTAAGTTTTATTCTTATTAAACCTAGGGTCTAGGGATATTTTAGAATTAAAAAAACATCTGGTTCAAATAGAAAAAAAATAAAAAAAAGTAGTATAGATGGATAATTGCATTCTCTAATAACATAAAATATTAATAATTCTGACTTTTAATAATTAAAAAAAATAACTATTAATAAATTCAGCACCATACAAAACACTTTTTCTAAGCAAAACGTATTCTGGTAGAAATTAAAATCTAAAATGTAGCAGAGTTACTAAAAGCTACCCCAACATTTATTAACAAGTGGAATCCCATAAAAAAAAAAAATGTACACAATATAGTGTATCCTTGTTCCACCATTTTGTACATTCTAAAAAAACCAAACACCAAAAAAACAAAAAAAATCTCCCAAGAAGAGCTATTGGGTTTTTTTTATTTCTGCAATCCTTTAACCCCCAAAACACTTTCATCCAAGCGAAACGAAGCATTAGTTTTTCCAAAGAAAGAACAGTGTAGACTATAAACAAAGGGAAGTCATTTAAATCAACATTAGTTAAAAGTCAACAAACTCGGGAAATTCAAACCATTTCCTGATTTCATTTTCCGCCTAAGCCGAAACTTATCTCTCTCTCTCTCTGTTTCTCTCTCAAACATGTCTACCGCCGAGACGTCGGGTCACGATCCGAACTCGATCCAACAAGACCCGAAAAGACCCGAAGAAACCCTAGCTCCCGAGTTACCACCCGATCCTCTCCTCAAATCCGGGACCTTCATTGCCGTACCTCAAGACGCCACGACGGCTGAGCCGCCACCACAACTGCGCCGATCTTCCGACGACGCCGCGCCAGCTTGCTTGGCCGCAGAGAAGTCTAACGGGGAAGCGGCGCCGGTTGCGGCGGCTCCGGCTCCGGAGAGCGCCGCGTCTATGGCCGAAACTCCGCCGCGTCGGGCGCCAGCGGCGGTTCCGGATTGGTTGCCGGCTGGTTGGACAGTCGAAGATAGAGTTCGGAGCTCCGGCCTCACTGCTGGAACCGTAGATAGGGTAAATTTCATTTCTCATATTATTCATTGTTAGCTTGTTACTTTTATTTATTAACAATAAAATTCAATATTTGAATGTGTGGTGTCTGCTAATACTTTGTTTGGTTGCTGGGAAAACTCAACAAGAAAAGGAATTATTGAAAGAAATATTTAATTTCTTTTAATGTTAGAATCCAATATATATATTATCTTTTTTGTTATAGTCTGGGGTGATTCTCTTTGCTTGTTTCTACAGCTGAAAAAGCTGTTGAATGATAATGTTTCATGAATTAACTAACAAATATGAGATTTATGGTCGACCCTGATTACACCAAAGGTAGATTAGTATGTTGAGGATTCACAGCTGACCCCATTTGAGACCATGGCCTTGTTGGTAATAATTTATTACTTCTCGACTTTGATTTGTGTTTCTTTGGGGTCTTTTACTCTTCCTTGCAACTCCTTTACTGATTTTTATGTTAGTATCTTTTGTGCCCGTAAATTGGAGTATTCAAGAGTATATGGTTATTGAGTTGGGTTTTATATGATTTATGCCAATCATCCTCATGTCCTGTTCAATTTGTCCAAGCACGGAGTTTGGCTATGTTAAAGATAAGACATTGAAAATGACACACAAGTATAGTTAATTATCTGCAGATATATTGAGAATATTTCCTTGATGTTTATGTGAGCTTGATGTTGGAATTGTTCTCACCTTTTGGAAGTAATAACAATTAGGAGACTTCTCAAAAAAAAAAAAAAAAAGTAATAACAATTAGGAGCTTACCAAAAGCTGGATAGAGCCTTAGAGTTTTAACGGCAATATACCTTATGAGATCATTGAAAAAGAAGGACAATAATGAAGTTTTTAGATGGACAATCTTACTTCTTAGAGACGAGTCAGGTTACTGACCACCCTAGTAACTATTCAATTATTCTTTCTTTCTTCTTTCTATTCATGCTTTGGTAGTATATTATAATTCCTCAGAAGCACATTGTTTTTCTCTTGGAAATTGTGGTAATCCTCTGGTGTTAGAGGAATGCTATCATCCAAAATGGCCCAGTCTTGACTGAAGAACAGATCCTGACAGAGATCAAGAAAGATGTTAGTGGTCGACTTGAATTCAAAGTAAAATTCCCCAAATCCACTCTGAACAGGATCCTCCGCTGCCATTAAGGTTAAAAAACTCTATTTTGATATCCCACGCTCACTGATCTGAAGATGCTGCAGTGCATTACTGTCTCTGCTTAGTTGCTTAGTTGTATACAGGCTGCTTACTTGATGTCTGCCGACTGCATCTATCTGCAAACAAACATAGCAGCCTTCCTGCATAAAGACGCAGGTATTGATTGGGGATGTTGCAGATAGTTGCTGCTCTTGTTTTGCTTCCAGCTAGGGCTGCTGTTGTTTAATAGAAGCTCCTTGGTCTTTTGCCTTGCAAGGATCAGGAATGTATTAATGGAGTGATTTTGGCAAGCTGCTGGCTGTTTGTTGGACTAGTCTTCTCCTGTTCAAGTTCTCAGCTGGTGGATAGTTGATTTACATCTGTGGTTAATTAATATTTGATAGGATGACTTTGTGTAATTGTTAAAATTTTAGTCTATAGGGGGAACTTGGCCCGGTAGTTTTGCCAGTGGTGTGACCTCTCAGTCTTTTTATAGTTTGTTTTCTTTGTTTCATTATTAATAAAATCTCTGATTCATATTAAAAAAATAAAAAATAAATTATTTTTGCGGTAATGCTTGTATTGATTATTAAAAAATGAAGTTGAAAAAACTAACTAAATTGTATGATGATATGATCACTCTTAACTGCGATATGGATTATGAAGCAGGAAGATGGTACACCACCTAAGATGGAATATGGTACAATACTATAATGTAGGTACCATGAACTAATTAGGGGGCTGTTCTGAGGTATTTAATAGGAAATTGCATAAACTCTAGGTTTTATTTTCATGATCAGATCTTGTCTTAAAAATTTCTCCATGAAAGGGGATAATTTAGTAATCTTTCAGAGGAAATGAATCTATTCTTGCATCTGATTGGAACTTGGTGAGTTTATCCCATTTTTCTTGGCACAATTAATTTTTTTTCAAAATTTTTAAGGATTTTGGAAAGTAGTCTGTTGCTTGGTTCAAATGCTAAAACGTCTATCCTTTCCTTTAAGTTCTTCTTCAACGGACATTCATGTGGCTGGTGACAATAATTGGTTGTTAGGAAAGATTCTGATTTCTTTTTTCTTTTTCTTTTTTGGGGTGGGGGGGGGGGGGTGTCGGAGCAGGGGATGGGGTGGAAGTAAAAGACTAGATTCTGATATCCATATGGATGTGAAATAATTATGCCGTAGTTAGGTTGAATCTGCAATATGCAAAAAGGGGGTGTTGAATCTGAAGTGAGTTCCTTCTGTTTTGTTTGGCATCTAAAATGAATCATTTGCTGCAAATGTTGGTAAAGGACATTAATAAACATTCCCGTTTCAATTTTCAGTTGCTGTGATGGCCCCAAAATCCTGCAATTGTTCTATCTCATAAAATGTTATCAAATGCCATAGGTACAGAAGATGACATAAATATTCCGTTTGATGGTGGACTTCCAAAGAAGGCCTAAATTGTCTCTGTATTGTGCAGTATTATTTTCATTCAGTTTCAGGAAGCCGATTCCGGTCGAAGAAGGAGGTTCTTTACTTTTTGGAAACAGGAACCAAACGTCAAAAAAGGAAACCAAGTGAGAACTCCGATGCTGATACGATGGTGAGTTAACAGCAAATGTTAGTTTTCTTGAAGGTATTGCAAATTATTCCCTTTCACTCGTCCAATCTCCCTTCTAACATGCTTTTTCAATTTTCTTGTCTGTATAAGGAGGGCTCTGGGGGCCAGAAACAAAAGAAGTCTGACACGAAGGCGAAGACTTTTGCTTTGAAATTTGATTTCTCTAATGTGCCTGAGAAGGTCCAGTGGGTTCTCACAGATTTCTCCAAAGGATCCTGGGCTCCTTTTACTGGGGACAAAAAGGTGCCACAGACTACTGTGCAAGAATGGGAAGATGCATTCACAGCCTTCAGCTCCAAAAACAATGGTCAGAAATTGTTTTGAAAGGCATTTCCAAACCTTCCGATTGTATCATTAAGAATATCATCCTATACTGACCAATAGAAGTCTTTTTCTAATTCTCTTTTCTTTTCTTTTAGCTTTTTGGGTTGGTTTTGATGAAATTTTCGTTCGACAGCCAAGCTCAATTGAATAGCCATTTGGCATTTCTTTTTCTAGGTTGTAGGATGTTCTAACTTTTTGATATTCCCTTTTGTTTTGTTTTCTTTCTCCTTTTAATTTACATGTAACTTTACGATGGAACCTTGTTCAAACGAGTTTCATTGTTGCAAGAACTCAAGATCAAATGTTTAGAAGGTTTTCTATTTTTGGAATATGAATCAAGATGTGATGTGAAACGTTAATGCTCACTTGTGGCATGTGTGTTTTAGCAATTTTATTAACATAAAGTACATGCCATGCTTTTACAAAGAAGTCGAGAGCAATCTATGTTTTATACAGATCAGCAATCACTTTGATATAAGGTTTAAGTTTTGCTCATCTGTCCCTAGAATTTTATTGTTTTATTGATATGTGGTTGATTTTATGAGCAAAAGTATGTGGCATGTGTTCTTGCCGTATATTCTTACATATTACAAGCATAAATCATATTTAATGATTCATCATTGTTGGTGCTTCCCACAGTGGAAAGCAAATAGAATGGAGGGCTTTCGGTGCAAGCTTCACTTATTTGGAAAACTTAATGTACTGCACAGTTGTGCTTAAGGTATAGAATTTAAGTTTTTACCTTATTTTAATATGGTATTTATTCCAATGAAAACTCTCATATATATATATATATAATAAGTGAAACTGAGATAAACTCAAATTAGAATTCTAAATTAGAGTTCCAATTTTACGCCATGTGTCCTAAATTATTTATTCTTAAAAAGTTATATTTCTTAATTTTAGAATCAAATGTAGGATTATGTCATAAATATTCATCTAAGTGAGTTATTAAATACAAAAACCAACGAGTCTATAATAAATGAATAAAAAAAAATGCTTCACAATAATAAATAATAATAAAAAGTATGGACAATCTACATTTTATACCTAATCTAAAGAATTAACAAAATAAAAAGATGACTATCAATAGTATTTAAATTATATATATATATATATATATATATATATATATATATATATATGTGGGAAATGTTAACGAGCACCGAACGGTGCTTGTTAAGATTTTTTTTTTCTTTTTTTTCACTTAAAAAAAAGGAAAAAAGTTGTCAAAACAATTGTATGGTAAGAATTAACGCAAGGATGTGTGTGCCTAATAGTCTCATTGGAAACAAAGATGTCATTTATTTGTCAATATCTTCCTCTTCTTTTCTTTTTCTTTTTTTTTTAAAAAATTTAAGAAGGCAAGAAATTAATAGGCCAAATCATAGGCAAACATTTTTAAGTGTGTGTGTGTGTGTTATAGACAAGTATGAAGTACTCAAGAACTTGTTACTTTGTTCCTCCAATTGTAAACACAGAGAAACCCTGCGTGTGTGTCATAGGTAGGTATGAAGCACTCAAGAACTTGTTACTTTGTTCCTCCAATTGTAAACACAGAGAAACCCTATTGCTCTCTTCAACTCTTCTAAAGGATGATGAAGTCGTTGAAGATTTGTCATTTGTAGGTTGGGTTTAGGAGACTGGGTTTTAGGAGCATGGAATCTTTTGGAAACAAATATATATATATATATATATATATATTTTTTTTTTTTGAAAGATGGGTTTTAGGAGCATGAGATTTTTTGGAAACAAATATGTATGAGTACAAAATTAGTCTGCCCAAACCCACCAAAAACAATGATGTTGGATTTCCTAAACCCGATCCAAAACAATAGATATTTGTATAGAAAGTGGGATGAACAAGTATGGGCTTCGCCCGAGGAAACAGATAGGAAAAGAAAGACAAAAAGCTTAAGATTTTAATATATAAGTAGAGCTTCACAAGATTGCCCGAGAATAAAGTTCTTGGTTGTTACAAATACACTTCACTCTCTCTCAACTACTACTCTCTCTTCTTGCTGGATCCTTTTTATCTGAGAATCTCCTTCCTTTATATACTCCATGACATCTTGTATCCTATCCATTTATCTTTAATTCTCCCAAATCTCCTTAGGACATTTGTCCCACTAGACTCCTGGTGAAAGTGGTGGAAGTAACTGCTAAGCTGTAGATCTATTGTTCAGGTAATTTCTTCATTAATAAAGTTGTTGCCAACCATTCAATGTGAAGGAACAAGTGGTACTTTACAAGAAATATCCTACAAAGATCCTATTCAACCCCTGAGGCACCCATCTGTATCCATTATATCCCCACGAGCGCTCTGCCACTTCCCATTCTATTCCCGAACCACCTCACTCCTCGGACTGTAGATGCTCCTTCCAGAAGAGCAGCTGAAAGCTACAAGAGTGCTACCCATCTTTAGTCTTCAAGTCCCCACAAAATATATTATTTTATTTAGCATAAAAATTATTATGGAAAATAGTTTTTTTTTTCTAATAATTTTGTTTTGAAAACACGTGTTTCTAAAATATGATCTCAATGTAAAATTTGAAATTTCAATGTTTAAAATCATGAAAACACGATTTTTAAAAGTTATTCTTCCAAATAATCTAACCACAACAATAATTAATAATAAAATATGTATTATTTTTCCCAAACCATATAACATGTCTACTTGTTTTTCTTTCACCTATTACTTTTTTAATATATAATTTGAGAATTAAACAATGAATTTGTTTTTAATAGAGTTTGTAACTTTGTGTGTCAATTCCTTATTAAAATAAAAAATAAAAAACTGACTTGGTAGCATTTTATTGGAAGGATTACGAGTTTGTATTGAATCATTACAAAATTTAATCTCTACCCCAAAATGCATTGGCCATTGCAATATGCATTTGTACATACAAAATTATGTACTAAAAAAACAATTTTCAAGGAGGAACAATGAACAATTTAAAATATAAAGTACGAAAAAAGAAATGTATCCAAACTTTAGGAATTAGACAATATTTTAAACATTTTTTTTTTTGTTGAGTTTTAAAACTTAAAAAGCCCTATCTAAGTACTTTTAAAACTTTACATAAATTAATGGATTTTACAAACATATACCCTTAAATCATATATTAATATATTTTTTAAAAAAGTTTTTAGAGAAAATGAAAAATTGATTAACTTTTTTAAATAGCATTACTATTTTCAATTTCTTAATAAAATTTTCCTAAACTAAAAACTATAAAACCTTCTCCCTCTCTCTCTTACCGACAATTGACAATCACTAGTCACAGTCACAAACCCCCGATTTAAAAGTGTAGCTCTTGATCGCAAAATCAAAGCAAAGGATTCATTGAAAAAAAAAAAAAAAAAAATGGGCAGGAAATTCTTCGTCGGCGGCAACTGGAAATGCGTATGTCTCTCTGATCCTTCTTCTTCTTCTTCATGATCATCTATATATTATAATCCTTTTTATTATTATTATTATTATTATATATTGTTATTCTTTTTCAATGAAAAACATTACTCTTTTTAGTTATGTATTTGTGGCGGTCGATTTTACTTGGCCTCGTGTTTCTAAAATATGATTTCAACTAAACTTTGTCGTTTCAGAAACATGATTTCAGTTATATAGGGTTGTCGGTTTGAAAATACGATTTCAGGTAAAGATGTTGCGAGTCCAGAAACATGTTTTTAGCTAGTTTGAAAATATATGATTTTAGCTAAATTTAAAAAACTTGATTTCTGTAATGTGTTGGGTTCGATTTTACATAATCTCAGTTAATGTTATTAGTTCAAAAACATGATTTCAGTTTATGTTTGGCAATCGATTTTACATGACATTGCGTTTAAAAAGTATGATTTCAGTTAATGTTACGAGTTCAAAAACTTGATTACAGTTGTATGTGGCAGTCGACTTTACATGGCATCGCGTTTAAAACAAATATGGTTTCAGTTAATGTTATGAGTTCAAAAACTTGATTTCAGTTCTATGTGGTGATCGATTTTACTTGACGTTGTGTGTTTGGAAAATATGATTTCAACTAAACTTGCGAGTTCAAAAGGATGATTTCTTTTAAATGTGGCGGTTGATTTTACATGAAATTGTGTTTTAAAAATGAGAATTTAGGTAACATTATGAGTTCAAAAACATGATTTTTAATCATGTTAATATATGAACTCACTTTTTGTAAACATGATTTTATAACTACCATAGTTTTGAACCCATAGATAGTATTTGAATGTAAGTCATTTACATAACAGCCTTTTTGACAAAACCCCTGAATAAGAATTCTTGTTCTTTGCTCGGGTTCTGGATGTGGTAAAAGAGACTAGGTAACCTTAGTGCTGATTTTTTTTTTTTTTTTTTAATTGCTAGTTACACATTCACCTAGTGGTTCTTGAAACATATGCATTATGCTCTCACCCTCCATCTTGTTCACACAAGGAGGGGAGATATGAGATGCCATTTGAGCTAGAACTCATTGGCGACCTCTGTTTTGAATTGTACGTAAGTTTTTAAAGAATAATGAGTTGAGAATTTTGTGACTTTGATTGTGTTGCAGAATGGGACAACTGAGGAGGTGAAGAAGATTGTTACCACATTGAATGAAGCTGAAGTTCCTTCTGAAGATGTAGTGGGTATGTTTTGTTTGAGCTTCTTTGATGCCCATAATATCCTTGTTTTCAATATGGGTCAGATGTTTTGTTTCTTGCAGAGGTTGTTGTAAGCCCTCCATTTGTGTTTCTTCCTTTTGTAAAGAGCTTATTACGGTCTGATTTCCAAGTCGCCGCACAAAACTGCTGGGTCCGCAAAGGTGGTGCTTTTACCGGAGAGATTAGGTATGTTCAATTTCATTTATCACTGTAGTGCTCAGCATTCAGTTTTTAGATAGAATGATTTTCCAAATGATCAGCCATGGTTTGCTAGTTACTATAACTTTTGCAGTTTAAAGTAACTTTGTGTGGCAAATGTTAGAGTAAAGTCATTGACCATTATTGATGTTGAGTGGGCTATCTAAATGGATACTCGAACTTTAGGTTGTGTTTGGTACAATGTAAATTGATTTCCGGAAAACATTTTTTGCATTTATAGGTGTTTGGGGCGGCAGAAAATGTTGGTCAACTGGAAATTGTTTTCCAGTTGACCGTAAAATAAAGGAATTTATGGTGAAAATTGGTTTACGCTTTCATTTTTTGTAATTCATTTTCCGCCTCTCTTGAAACATATCAACTGAACCCCCAACCCCAACCCCCAATGTCTGCCACCCAACCACCAGCCCCCACTAATTTCCTCGGTCTCTGGTAGCCAACCACAGCCATTGGCTGCCACCAGAGCTGGTCCTGATCATGATTTTTTTTTTAATCTAAAATTTTCTTAAAAAAAAAAAATTATATATGTGCTTGGAAGATGAGAAAATGTGAGAAAATAGTAGAAAGTACGTTTTTCTTAGTATTTTCTTGAATGCAACCAAGCAATGAAAAGATTTTCAGGAACACAACCAAATGCTTGAAAATAATTTATTTTCCGTAAAATATTTTCACCTGAAAATATTTTCCGTTGAACCAAACACAGCATTTTACAGTAAGAAAATATTTTCCGTTGAACCAAACATAGCCTTAGTTCTCACATTTCAGTAATTAATTCTTGAATGTTAGAGGTTTTTGTTTTATGCAGTTATCCAAGAATTATAATTTTTTTATAAGTTTGATTAGTTTGTTAATATTATCCAAGGATAAGTAATAACCTTTCCTCCTCTCTTTGAAACAAAGGATACTTCTGGCTTTGTCAGTGCTTGGAATAAGTGGATTTTTTCACCACTTTCAAGATCATTCAGTGTTGTTCCTAAAATAATCTAACATGTTTCCCTCTGTGGTGGTTTATATGTAATTGAAACTTCCTTTTCTATTTTCACGTCATAAATGGAAACCAGGTTGATTTCTAATTCTTTTTTTAGTCTATGTTTGGGTTTTCCCCTCATTTTCAGTTTTTACTATTATTGGTTCAGGTTTGGTGTAATGATTGTTTTTATGTAAAAAATGTGAAGCTGATGTCTCTTTCTACAGTGCTGAGATGCTTGTCAATTTGGGTGTTCCCTGGGTCATCCTTGGTCATTCTGAAAGAAGAGCTCTTTTAAATGAGACAAATGAGGTAAGCAATGTTGCATTGGTATCTTTTCATATGTTTATTTTTTGCCTAAAATTTTTTTGCTCCTGTGGTGGTGCTTGTGTTATAAATTGATGTACTGTTTGTTTTGCAGTCATCATAATCTCTCCTTTCTTTGCTTCTCTTTGTAGTTTGTTGGAGATAAAGTTGCATGTGCACTATCTCAAGGCATAAAAGTGATTGCTTGTGTTGGAGAGACTCTTGAGCAGCGAGAATCAGGATCTACCGTGGCCGTTGTTGCTGCTCAAACAAAAGCAATTGCAGGTACCTCCTAGTTGTACTAACAATGGAAAAGAAAAAGTTCCTTCTTTTTTTGTCTGTTACTTTAAATTTTCTTATCTATTTTGGTTTAAGAGACAGTCTTTTTAGAATGGTGCCCATGGAAGTTTCTTCCGAATGTAATTTGGATTAAGAGATGATTGTTTGTAAATGCATAGAGAAGTTTACACAACAATATTTGGTCGAGGATCTTTCTATTTTACTCGTACACATTGGTTAACAAGCTGTAGCTTTTGCATATTCTGCTCCTTTCTCCTTCAATAATCTATACCGTGATTTTATGGATGAATGATCCCTATACTATTCTCTTGCAGATAAAGTATCAAATTGGGCTCACATTGTTTTGGCCTATGAGCCAGTTTGGGCCATTGGAACTGGAAAGGTTGCAACCCCTGCTCAGGCTCAGGAAGTAAGTATGGCTCTGAGAATGTTTTAATCTATCTCTTCTTTAATTTGAAGTTTAACTGTAATAATTTACTCCGGCAGTATATCAATCTAGGTAGATAGGACTCTTATTCCAAATAAGTTGCTCAACTCATGTGCCCAATCCTCTTCTTGGCATATCTTAGTGCTTGGGGGCAAGTGATGCATGAAACTAAAGTTGGGCTCTTTAAAAGATTCTCTATTTATTTAATCTAGCAAAACGAGAAGAAAGGAATCTCTTTCTTTCAATCCCCATAACAGTAAAAGAGAGAATAAATAAAGACTGAATAGCTCTGAAGTTTATATTTAAAAGAGTTTTGGGGAATACCATATAACGATCAGGGGAGCCACTATAGTAACATGAGCTATGCTTTTCTGACAGTTTGATCTCTTTATGTATGATACATTAATGCCCTTTTTCATAGCTACTCATCTGGTAGGATGGGATAAAGTTTGTGTGTCCATAGCCAATGGTGGATTAGGGATAAGGAAACTTACTACTTTCAATAAAGCATTATTGAGGAAATGGTTGTGGCGGTTTGGGAAAGAGGAGAATAGGCTGTGGAGGAGGGTGGTAGCTTCAAAATTTGGGGAAGAGTGGGGGGGATGGACCTCTAAGTTAGGTAGGGGAGTGCATGGGTGTGGTTTGTGGAGAGGTATTCGTATGGGCTAGGAGGACTTTAGCAAAAATATTCAGTTTGTTGTTGGGTTGGGGAATAGAGTGAGATTTTGGCAGGATGAGTGGTATGGAGATCAACCTTTTCAAGTTGCTTTCCCGAGGCTGTATGGCATTGCTATTGACAAGGAGGCTTCTATTGAAGCTTCTTTGTCAAGGGAAGGGACAGAGGATAGAAGAATTTGGAATGTTTGCTTCATTCGGGAATTTAATGATTGGGAGATGGAGGAAAGGCTGCGTTTTCTTCGTATCTTGGGAGCCAATACCCCGCTAATGGATGTTGGAGATCGGTTGAGATGGAAATTGAAGCCTAATGGGGATTTTGACATCCGGTCGTATTATAACAAATTGCGGGACTCACCCTCAATTGTCTTTCCTTGGAAAGGGATATGGAGAGTTAAGGTTCCTAGACGGGTTTCTTTCTTTGTTTGGTGTGAAGCTTGGAATAAGATTCTAACAGGTGATAATCTGAGATTGAGGGGCTTGGATTTTGTGGATTGGTGTATTATGTGTCGACATTGTGGGGAGACGGTGGATCACTTACTTCTTCATTGTGAGATGGCTTATCGGTTATGGAGTGGCATGGGTCATACCTAGATCGAGTCTAGATTTGCTTTTTTGGCTGGTGGAATTGGTTGGGGAAGCATTCATCTCAAATCTGAAATTTAGTTCCGTTGTGCATTCTATGGTGTCTTTAGAAGGAACGGAATCGACGGACTTTTGAGGGTTTGGATAAGTCCAGTGATTAGATGCGTGCTTCGTTTAGTGGAACTCTTTTTGATTGGTCTCGGGCTTGGGGACTCACGACCAGTGATTCTCTTCCCTCTTTTCTTAGTTCTCTTTCACTTTTGTAATTTTGTAATTGTTCTGCTGTTTGGTTTTTTTTTTTTTTTTTTTTGTATTTTGTATTTTTCCTGCTTTCTTTTTTCATTCTTGTAATTTTCTGGTTTACTCTGTGCTTTTCTTGCATAGAGTAGCCTTTCATATATATATCATTCTTACTTATCAAAAAAAAAAAAAATTCTTATTAACTATTAAGACTACTGTCTATCTTTCTGCTACATGTATCAAAGCACAACACAGATTGTTTATAATTCATCTGCAGACATAGGGTATTAGGGTGCACACATGTTTATTACCTGCAGTTATATCTTTGTGTTAGCTGTGTTTGGAACATTGTGTTCCCGTCCTCAAGTCACATGAGAGAGTTGCCATATCTATACGTTTTAAGCTTTGCGGGTTCTCCTATCCATTATTTTTCTGCACACATAATTTCAGTAACAGATTATAGTAAATGGAGATCATTTATATGTATTCACAAAGATGGTGTTGCATCAGGTTGTTTCAGAACAAAATTCTTTTTTCACAACATTTTATGGGTAATTCTTCCAGGTTCACTTGGAATTGAGGAAATGGCTTCATGACAATGCTGGTGCTGAAGTTGCTGCATCAACCAGAATTATCTATGGAGGTATTTTTCCCTGCATTAGTATTCATATGCAACCACTTTTTAAAATTCTTTTGCTTTTATACTTAGTCAGTATATCTAAATAAACCAGCTTCATATAAAATCAAGTTACTAATGGCCATGGGCCACCATGGACTGGCTATGGTTAAGAGCAAATATATCTATTGAGAGGTATATACATATGTGAGTGTGTGTGTATATATAGCAGGATGATTTTATTTGTAGGTGGACCATTCTATTTTAGTTCTTCTCCACATTTTTACAGACTGTTCCAGGAATTTGCATATTATCTTTCTACTGATATTTTGATGTGGAAAGATATTCTCTCTTCACCACAGATTCTCGTCTTATTTTCTCGAAAAGAATTAGATCACCATCGGAAACTTTCAAATGAGTAATGCTCTCTGTCCCATTATTCTCTCAAAACTCGTCAATGACATACCAGTTGGCTACTAGGAAGCATGAACACTTCTTTGAGGATGCCGTACCCGTGTTGTATCGGTGTCATATCGGTGTAGTACCGGCTGTGATATGTTATAATTTTTCAGAAATTGCTTGTGTCACCGTGTCTTACCTATACCCGTGTCCATGTCCGTGTTCGTGTCCATGCTTCCTACTTGCCTATCTTGAGGAATAATTTTATGTAGGGATGATTACGGTCAAGTTGGTTCAGGATTGGTATCAACCTGCCACTTGTGACTCATTTAGGCTAGGAAATTCCCCAATTATCAGTCAAACCGTCCCAAACTCTCCTTCAGTTTCAAGGTTCAGCTTGGTTGGATATCAGATTGGGGTTACTCAAGGCTACAGGATTGTCTGCACAGAGTTAATGCTTCATGTTTAGGCAGATCTGTGCTATTGTTGTCAATGATAGAGTGGCCAAGCTTCGATCTGACAGTAGTGGAGACTTGGAATACCGGGTGTGTGTCACGGTCAGGGATTGGATGTTGAGGCTTCATTGATTTGGCTCTTAGGTGTCAGGTCTGATCTGGATGGAGAGGGAGCAAGTTCAATCATGTAAGGGAGAGAGGATGGGATGGGGCGTGTGTTACATGTCAACTAGTGGGAGGTGAGAAATCTGAAGGCCCAGTCAGAAAAGGCACATAAAATATATAGGTAAAATAACTTTCGAAGGGGGCTGGTCAACTCAATCTGATTGGGTTTCCTCACTTGAAACCCACTGCTGACCGTACTCTTTCTCAGAGCCAACCATTCCAATTGGTTTAGACTAAATCAGGACGTTTTTTCTCAGGCCCGGGGTGGGTTGATCTGCCCTAATTATATGTGTGTATGCGCGTACATGCATATATGTATATGAGAGAGAGATTGTAGTAGTAATAGTGCACATGTTGTTGGTTGTTTGTCATGTGTTTTTTTGTCAGAATAGTAGTATATTTCTTGTATTTCTTTTTATTATTATTTTTTTCTGTTCTTGTAATTGCACAGTAATGTTGTTGTGGGTAAATCAATTGGTTCACATAAAATATACTCCATTGGGCTGAACTAAATGTTTAAAGAGGCCAACTTTTAGCAAGTTGAACCCAGTTTTAAAGATCTTGAAGACTAAAAAGTGGGTATATGGCAGCACAAGATGTCAGCTGCATCCTATATCTTCTTGCATAATTACTTTTCCATCTCTAACTCTTTATACTATTACTACTAGTTCTAGAATTGGATTGGTTTGCCTACTCGAGAACTATTCCAGTTTGTATCTCTTGATATATCTAATCAGATATCAGACCAACAACCAACCCTGGCTGGCTTGTTTAGTTCAATTTAGAGTTGCTACCAAAACCAAGTTCAACTCATTTATGATGTGGATGCTTTCCTTGGTTTTAGTGGTCTACCCGTCATAAACATAGCTATTCCATTCATTAGAGTGAATATATGGTTCCACTACCACCATAGCTTAGGAAGATGTTTTAGATATCTAACACAGATGTGCTACGTTCTTACCAGAATTATATCTACTGTAGGTTCTGTAAATGGAGCAAACTGCAAAGAATTGGCGGCACAGCCAGATGTGGATGGATTTTTGGTTGGTGGAGCTTCCCTTAAGGTGTTTATTTCTCTTTTGAAGTCATTATTTTGACTTATATGGTTTCTTGTCCATAGCTTTGGTTGACTAACTCTCCTGTGGACAATTCTTTTACAGCCAGAGTTCATTGACATTATCAAGGCAGCCACTGTGAAGAAGAATGTTTGAAATTCAGGACCATGTGTTGTTATGGCTGCCTTCATGCTTCCTAGTGGAATGCTTAGTGGAAAACTTGTGTTATAATTTTGTAATTGTGGTCTGTTCTTGGAGATTTTAGCCAAGCATAGTTTCAAGAAAATTATAATAAGATAGTTATCAAAAATTATATAAAACTTTTGTATCTTTGTTTGTGTGATTTAAGGCATGGATCTCACTTCAAAATTTTAAGACTTATTACCTGATTGTGTGGACTTGCTGCTGGTTGACTCTTTATGTTTTTGATTACTGCTTGAAAAGAAACCAATTGGTGATGGCTTATTTAATAATAAGTAATAACTAGCGGTCAAAGTGGAAGGAATTTACATTATGTTCAGATTTATCTTTTCTTATTTGTCACATCATTATTTTTAGATCCATCTCTCAGCACACTTCCTACTGTGTAAAAGAGGTAATAACTTAAAGAATTAATACCTAATCAGGTTGTTTTCTCACTGGATATCGTTGTCCACTTCTTGTCGATGCACAAGGATGCGACTTGTATATGTTGTTTGCGAGGAAATAATTTGCTTATTTCCAAAGCTTATTGTTGGAGTAATTTCCTTCTTGTGTTGACTGCTTGATTGAACCGCTTAATGGTTTCGGTGCATGCCAAGCCCATTGGCATTATCAACTAGGTAAGATTTCCACCACGTGTTTTTTCCTTTGCTCATTTTTGCATCCACTTCCTATCAACCTTGCGCTATACACCTCACTTTGTACAGCTTATGAATTGTGATACTTAGGCCTGTCTGGTAGAGGAACGTTGTTTGTAGTTTTTTTAAATACGTGTAGGTAAATAGTGTGAAAAAATGTGTAAGGTTGTGTAGGGGGTGTTTAAAAGAGTAGTTTAAATTATGCTGTTTGAGTGTTTTTAATATACGTGTAAGTAAAAAAGTATGTAATATTGTTTAAAATGTATAAAAATATGTTAAAACTATGGTGTCTAACACCCCTTAAAAACTGAAAGGGAAAAGGTGAACTTGAAGTTTAAACCTATCTATCAAACAGCCCTTACAGACCCATTGCCTGTCGTCGTATTGTCCACACCTTTGTGATTTGACTGATTGCGAAATCTTTGATAGATTAGACAAAATGTTTTTTTTTTCCCTTTCTTTTTGGCAAAATCGAAGACTTTTTTGCTACATATGGTATGACAATCAAATCAAGAAAGCACGTCGAAACAGCGAGGCCATATCCTAGCATTAGAGGGGAAAATGGCCTCACTTCATTTATTATCTTTCTGTTGATTTCATCCTCACTATCATTACTTGGCTACCATGAAAAGTACTATGCGAGGCTGATAAATACCATCCTTTCGAAAATCAAGCTCAATTCTCGTATTCATGTTTTACTTACAGCATTCTTATTAAACATCTTAAAAATACTATTTAGCCTCTCAAATTTTAATTTTATAACATATAACACACTACTTTATAATATTAGTTATATCAAAACTTCTATTTTTTTTACCATTTCATTTAAATAATGATTTTTTTTATTTTTTAATAATTTTTTTTATTTTTCCTCTCTCTCCTTTGTCTCTCTCTCCTCTGTTTCTCTCTGTTTCTCGCAACACCACCGACACTACACTACCAACCACCCACCAAAAATCCACCACCCATACCATAACCACTACCAAAATATCACAGCAGAAAGACACCTCCACGTCCACCCACAACCACGGCATCCACTCACCACCACCAACCACAGTAGAAAAAAAGAAAAAGAAAAGAAACCTTCACTATCGCCGCCACCAGCAAACCCACTAGCAGACCCATCACGCCAAACCTCCACCATCGTTATCTTCTTCCACGGCGCAGCTTGACGTCCTCATTCGCACCTATAAATCAAATCAAGACCCACCCCAACCAAGTCAAGACCCAAAATCCCAAAACCAGATCAAGACCCAAAATCAATCCGACAACCACCACGTCCTCCTTTGCACGATCAGAGCCCAATCGGACCCAAGAAGAACCACGCAGAACCAAAAAAAAAAAAAGAAACCTCCATCGCCGCCACCGGACCACGGCCATCGAACCCACGATCCATGACCAGAATCACCGGACCACAGCCATCAACATCCCACAATCGGCAAGCACAATCATCGGCAAACTACTCGGCGAAGCACAGAGAGACAAGAGAGAAGAAAGAAGTGAGATGAAAGAGAAAGATAGAGCAGAGAGAGAGCGTTGAGTGAATAAATAAAAAAATCGGCTTGGCTTGATGCGTCGGCCTGGGTTTCGTCAGAGAGGAAGGCAGAGACATCGAGAGAGAGAGAGAGAGAGAGAGTAGAGAAATGGTGAAGAAACGGAATGAGAAAGAAGAACTGAAGAAGTAAAGAAAGTGGCCCACAAAATAAATAATAATAATAAAAGTTTTATAATTGTGTGAACAGCGCGGTCTCAAAAATGAGATTACACTGTTCACTAATTGCAAAATTTATGCTATTTATTAGGTTTGATGGAGTATTTTTTAAATATTTATAAAATTTTATATGTTAAATTTTAGCATTTATAAAAAATTTGCCCACCTGAATAAGAATGCTCTTACCGACGTAAAATTCCCAGGGGAATTTCCACATATGTTGCCTTTTGATTCTCCTTTATATTTTAAATTCCAACCACTTTTCTACAGACTACTTTTCTTGACTTCGAAAAAGCAAACTTGACTTCTTGAGTGCCCTAAACAGTAAAAGATGTACTATAATATTAAAATCTGAAACATCTCCACCGCCATGAACCATTCTTTTTGTGTTTGGTTTCACTTTAGTTTTATTGTTTGGGTGGGCCTTCTTAGCATTTTAACTTCTCCATGCACTTCCATGTGGTTGCTCAAAACTTTTGTTTGATAGAGAAAATTCACTAAAACCCTACATGGTTTTCATAAAATACGGAACTCTCAGAGATTTGAGATATGGTATTATATTATATATAGATCATTAAATATACGTGAAAATAGATAGTGAAGTACTTATTTGATAGAAAACTCCCATTTGATGAAAAATTCAGATGCTCATAAAATATGGAACACTCCTATTTTTTTGATGAAAAACTTTTTGTAAAAATAATTTTTCGAATTTTTCAGTATTGGATAGTATCAGAAAAATGAGTTAAAAAAAAAACTATTATTGGTCTAAATAAAAAGTATAGCTAATTTTTAGATATTATTTTTCACTAATTTTTTTTGAAAAATAATTCTAAATAAGAAAAGTTAGAAAATTGTTTTTCAACTCATTTAAGATTACTAACAAACATAGGAAAACGAGATAATTTTATAGAAAACGTTTTTCAAAAAATGACTCATTTTCTAAAAAATATTATTGACAAAACATTAGAGTTACCCATGTGTTATGACATGAGCTCACTATTTATTTTCAAGAATGCCTAACCATTTAGGCACAAAACTTTATCACTTTGAGGTGAAATGTTATATTTAAAATGAGAGTTTTGTACACTAGACTAGAGTATAGACAACTTTTATATAAGTAAGCTTGACTCCAAGGAAAGAGAGGAGAGTAAATTCGAACTAGAGATATTTGCTTTACAAGGCATAGTTCCAAACAAATTATGCTTTCTCAATCAAAATTGATTAGCAACTAAGAATTACTCGTGATTTTTTTCCCCGCTAATAAGGATGTCTAGAGCTCTTCAAGCCAATGGTGCAAGGTCTTTGACAAGGAAGCCATGGCCCCCAAAAATTTTAAAGAGTCTCATGTATAAATCAAAGAAAACATAAATACATGTGTGTGTGTATATATATATATTTATTATTTATTTAAAATATATAATTTATATAAAAATAAAAGTATAAGGTTAATTATATTTATTAAAATATAGTCACAATCTCATTAGTGATAAGTAGTATTTACTAATTACTTAACTTGATTGAACATTCATAACATTATAATGGACATAGTTATCGTAACAATTATCTCAAATAATCAAGGTAAAACAAACAAACAATTTAATCATTTCACCTAATTTGTGGCTTGTAATATAAAAAAAGATACTTAGTTTTTGGATTATGATTTATGTTATTACTTGTCTAGTGTCTAAATATTATTGATTAAAGATAAATTGAAAATATTAAATCCTTTTGTCAATATTTACACAATAAATATATTTTTTGTCGTACACATCTTAAAGTTATAAAGTATACAATTTACATTTTAAATTGTTTTATAATACTCTGTTATACTACTATACACGGTAAAAACATAGTATATATATATTTTGTTTGGTCTCTTCAATTGCAAATTTTTAGCTCCGCTACTACTTCAAACACCTTACTAATTCTCTCTCTCTCTCTCTCTCTCTCTCTCTCTCTCTCTCTCTCTCTCTCTCTCTCTCTCTCTCTCTCTCTATATATATATATATATATATATATATATATATAGAGTACCAATCCTATTACACATTTGATAGTTATAAGGAAAGATTTTTTGGAGATAACCCCATGATACTTGACTAGAAGTTTCTCACTCAAAACCTTATAAATCTTATAAGGTCTTAGAAATCATTCGGCGAAACTTTGAGATTCACTCATGGTTTCTATATGCATTTGTTTGTGGGAGTATGCCTCTCACTCTCGCTATCAACCAGATCTCTATTACAAGAGAAAGAGTCAACACCCACCAGGCTATATAATGGGCATCATGCTCCTCCACATGAGGCGACCTCTTCATCTGAAAGAACTCTGAAGCTTAATTTCTTAAACCCCAATGATTATATATAGACCAAATAACTATAGTACAGAACAGACTGCACAACATCGTATGGGACGTTACCCCATTCTAGTACAGAACTTCTTTTCCGTCAATAGGAAGCTGCAATTATCAAAATTGAATCCCTTTCAAAGAGAAAGAATCTTATATGTAGTTATCTAATCCTTTGACAAAACGCACTTTACTTGTATTTAGATTGATCTAGGATGTGTTTAATACTTTAAAGAATATGTTGTTCAAGTCTAGTATTAAAATCATGAAGATTGGACCAAGAAACAAGTGAAGAAAAGGTGTTTACTAAAGTTTGACACCTGCTGGACAGTTGCTCGATAGCTGCTCGACAGATAACTATCTATCGAGGTTTAATGAGGCTCGACAAATACTATCTATCGAGGTTACGGAAATCAGAATTTTCAGATCTAATTTTTGGGCCAGGCTTTTGTATTTGTGTAGGGTTTATTTTCTCACAACCCTAGACATATATAAGGCATATTTTAGAGGCCGTCACATAAGAGAATACAAGGAGAACTTATGCAAAAAGTGACCGAAGCCTTATTCTCTCTAAAAGAAGCTACTGCGTCTCTGTGCCTTAGGATTTTGTAATCAAGTGCTTCTAGATCTTTATTGTTAATGGAGTGAAGAACTTTGCAGCCAACATTCTTCCTTCTCAAGTTGGTGAGTGAGTCACGTACTGGGATTCGTGCAAAGGAGTTAGTCACGTACTGGGATCCGTGCATTAAAGGGTGGCATTCATATATTGAAGAGTTCAGAGGTTCTGAAGCGATAGAAGGTTTCTGCTGTGAGTTCATCTACGAGGATAGTAGAGTCTAGGGACAAAAGTTTTGTATTAGATCTGAAACTTCTCTTTACTATTGTAAATTGCTTTTCGGGAATGTTTCCCCCCAGGTTTTTTTACTGTGAAACTGGTTGGTTTTATTGGTTTTCCTGGGTTATCATATCTTGTCTTATTTATTTTTCCGCTGCACTTAGTTTTGACATGATATTGATGTTTGTTTGTTTTAACAAGTTTTATGCATAATAAATCTAATTAACAACTTGAATTTAAAACTTGTTAATTCTATCAACCGGGGTCTAAATTTTCCAACATTATACACTATGTAATAGCTTAGGTAATAATTATGTTTTGAATATATATATATATATATATATATATATATATATATATATATGTAAAACATATATTGAAGCTGATGGTATCTACAAAAAGTTCAATAAATATTACATATGTTATGCCATTTACTTATTTAAATGGAGTGACAATTTGAGACCCAAACAGTTCTTAAATAAATTATTTTTAAAATTATAAAAATAAATAAAAAAGAAAAGAAGAAGAAGAAGAAGATTAAGACTAGGTGCAACTGCATGGACCAAAATAACTCCCAATGACTAAGATTAGAGGTTAAAAATAAATATAAAAATAAATTTCAATCTCAATCCTTAAATCAAACATTTTTTGAACTTTTTGAATTTTTTTTTTAAATTTAAGAGATGTGATGGAACGTTAATTTTTAACTCTGAATTTCAACTACTGAGATGCTATATCCGATGCAATATCCTAATTAACTCAATTGGTAAAGTTTTTTTATTGTATTTATTAAAAAAAATTAATGAGTGAATCATTTGTTAAAAGGAAAAAAGATAAACTTTCCAACTACTTAATCCATATTAATCTATGCGAGACAGTAGAATTTATAGTTCTAAGTTGGCATGATGATGGCTTCACATGAATTTTAAGAACTTTAGGTATATTGTCATTCCCAGCCGTCGTATTATCTTTATCTTGCACCATATTAAATTTCAGTGTTTAAATAATGCGTACATGTTGCCCTTCTTGATTCCTTTGTTGACTGTTGAGCTTGACTCTCTGACTATTTCTTTCCCTAGCAAGAAGAACAAGGAGGAATGACTCTGAGTACTGTCAATCTCGTACGGGGGGACACAGTTTTTTTTTGTTTGTTTCATATTTTCTTTCACATGTGAGGTTACAAGGAAAATGCAAGATTTAGGCAAAACAGCATTATTTTGACTTAAATAATATACATGCAGAGAAGACTAATGATTAAGAGTATGAGTCTAAGTAGTTGATGTTTTGATGATGATTAGGAATTTAACCTAATTCCTAGAATATGTGACATGCGAAAAAAAAAGAAAAAATTATGTAAAAAACAATTATATGACACAAATTTTAAGTGGTTTAACAATATGCCTATGGATACGAACTTGCATCGATTGCATTATACGAAGAAAAAAATACAGAGGTAGCTGTGATATATAATTTTCAATTACATCAAACCATAATACACACACGCACACACCAAACAATGGATCCAAAATAGGTTAAAAATCAGTCCAAAACATGTCCATGAGAGCCAAGTCTCTGCTTCATGGGCTAAATCTTAGAAAATCTAACATTAGGAAGTCGCTTGTGGACCTCAAGGAATTCCGCTAACATTTCCTTTGCCTTAGCCACTAAAACACCAATGTCCCAAGAAATTTGGTTTTCTCAAATACAATTTCTTTCTTTGCCAAAGTCTCCAGGATATGACCGAGAGTGTTACAAAATAAACTGAGCCATTACTAAGCACAGAACGAAAGATATCTTTTTTATTTTTTTTTATTTATTTTTTTTTTATACAAGATAAAATTCTATTCTAACCTAATCTAAATGTATATGTGTTTGAAAGATATCTGAAAGAGAAACAAACTTTTTTTTTTTTTTTTTGAGTAAAAAACAAGCCTCTTCTCATATAACTAGATATAGGTAGGTTCGGATTTCCACACAAATTGGGCTTGGTCACACAACCATAGGGCATGAATGCCATCTTTCGGATGTTCCTCACACATATTACAAAGGCAATCTTAAACTACTTTTCGTTTCAGCAGATTCTGTTTGGTGGGCAATGATTCCTATACCGCACTCCAAATAAACAAATTAATAATAACTTACTATTTAAAATTTGTTGTAAAAATATTGTGAATATAACATTTTTCAAAATCAAAATAAAAAGAGAGATGAGAGGGATATAGTATTCTTTGCCCTCTAAATAAATAGTTAAATATATGTTTCCCAACTTTCACTTATAATATTTATTTAGGGTCCGTTTGGATAGAGCTTATTGCTGAAAATTGAAAACTAAAAACTGAAAACACTGTAGTAAAATAATTTTTAAATATGTAAATAATGCCGTAAGACCCATTTTTAATAAAAAAAATTCTGTAAAATGAAGTTTGTGGATCTCGTAAACAGTTGTCCCCCTGACCCGTGCAGCAGCAGAAGAAAAAAAAAAACAGAAAACGCAGAAAACTCAGACGCGGACGCTATTATGGGTCCGTTTGGATAGAACTTATTGCTGAAAACTGAAAACTGAAAATACTGTAGCAAAATAATTTTTAAATGTGTGAATAGTGATGCGGGACCCATTTTTAATAAAAAAATTGATAAAAAAGTACATGAACAGTACGCGCACAGTGCTGAACAGTGCGCGCACTGCACACATGTCCCCCTCTGCAGCAGAAAAAAAAAAAAAAAAAAAAAAACCAAAACGTAAAACGCAACAGCTGTATCCAAATCCCCTCTATATATAAGCTGTATTCAAACCAAGCTTTAGGAAAAACCAAATCCACTAAATTATTTTATTTGTAGGTGGAAATGTACGGAACAACTTTGGTACCCGTCAAATCTCGTTTAGGGCCAAAATTGCAGTCCGCTTTGACCCGCCTTCCTCTTGCTAATCTTAGTTGTCGCATTATTAGTTTATTATTAATCTGACACTCAAATAAACAATTTTTATCACCCCCGCCCCCAATTCCAAAGGCTCACCAATCACAGAAAATTAGTATTACTCCTTGGAATTAAATAATCATTAATAGTTTTATTTTTGTTAAGGAGTATTTTAAAGGTAATTTCCAAAGAACATGAGGTATTTTTGTCTCAATATTTAAAGCAATCTATAAAAAAAAATTACTAACTTACACAACTTTCAAAACTCAAATAAATTAAAACCAAACCCACGTGCAATGAGAATACCACACAAATAATTACACTTTTCTTGAATTAATCGTTAACCCAAGTTTAAAAAACAAAGAGTAACACTTCGTTTAACCGCAAGCCAATTTTTATAATTTTTTTCTTGTAATTATTAAATGTGAAATGTCGTGATTGATATTAATATAAATATAACTGGTAGAGCACTTATATATTAATAATGTTATTTTAATTATAATTTTTACTATAATAATTATAAAAAAAAGTGAAAATTATTATGTCCGTACTCTGTAGTATTAACAATGTTAAAAATATAAAAAAATTTCATATCTTTTCACAATTTATTAAGTTGGTAAGTCTTGGTTGATATAATATTATTTTCACTAAATTCATTATTAATATTAATTTTATTATATATACAATATTTAAATTTTTACAATTATCTAAAAAAATATAATGTATAAATTTTTACATCACGTTCTAAACGGATGAGTCAACTATCAAAGTGACCCGCGTAGTGGTCATTTCATTAAAAAAAAAAAAGGGATTTCATTAAATTTATTGATAAATAAATAAGGCCAAAATACTTTTCAATTCCTCGATGCTCGCTAACTAGTTTTCAGGAAGCTGCCCATATTATATACAAAGTCTATACTCTGTACGGCACAGTTGCCCAAGTAGCTGGCCATAGCATAGCTTACCGGCTCAGGCTGATCAAGCCAGCCCATGTGGCTCGTGGGTTTGTCCAGAAAATTGGAACCCAAATAAAAAATAAAAATTATATGATTACACCTGGCCTACATGCATGTGGCCCATTGTTACTGTGGGTCCCCCTCTTCTTTTAGCTTAATTTTAGAGTAAAATATAGGTACCATAATTTACCGCTAGTATTTGTTGTTGTTGTTTTTTTTTTTTAAAACAAAAATAGGAACCTTTATGGTTATATTATACCTCAGGCAGGACGCTAGTCTGATATAGGCTCCGGCCGTTCTAGCCAATATGTGCGAGGGGGCCAACTCTCACTAAGGTTGCTCACCAACGGAAGCCTGCGGGCAGCGGAACTCGAACTGGTCTTTGTGACAAAATGGTTTAAAAATTGAACGATTGATGGGAATAAAGTTTATAGATTGAACGGTTGAGATTTGAGTTGGTGTGGGTATAGAGGGATGATGGTATAGTTACGCAATATATAATATATACAGAAGATAATACGTCATTTAGGTATCTGCAAAAGTAAAAATTTGGGTTCACACCCAATTCGTGTGTTGGTTAGGTTAATGTCACGAGTTTGTTTGGTTCCCAGATTTGCAAAATCCGGAAGAATAAAAAAATGGCATTGCTTTTCAGCCACGTTAATATGATTTTGGACTTTCTTCTTACAAAGTTTTGCCTTGCCTTTTCAAATATATAGCCCATAATCTTCTGCTCTGTATCATTTATCATACTTTTACAACAATTTGACAAAGTGATTCATTAAATAAGTAATTTACAATAATTTTTATATAAATCTATAATTTTATTTTCATCAATCATACTCTATTATTTTAGAATTTTAACAAAAATTGTGGCACAATTTTTTCCCTATAAACTTTCTCATATAATATAATATGTTACTTGAGAATGAAATTGTTGATTAGGCGGGCGTTTTATTTAATTCTTTATCAAGGATTTATTTATTTATTTATTGAATTTAACAAAAGAGTAATTGTATAAAAAAATTAGATAGGTAAATACTAAAAAAAAAAAAACTAATCCAAACTAGCCTTAAAAAAATTGTATAATTTAGTTTTAAAATTTGAAGTATTTCTATAGTCTGAATATTTATTTGTTTATTTATTGAATTTAACAAAAGAGTAATTGTATAAAAAATTAGATAGGTAAATATTAAAATAAAATAAAAAACTAATCCAAACTAGCCTTAAAAAAATTGTATAATTTATGTAGGGACACAATTTTGTGCCTAAGCCCAAAGGAAGAAAGTGGATTGGAAAACTAGGTTATAATGAGTTTAAACAACAATCGTAGTGGGCCAAAATCACAATAGAACAAAGATGAACTAAATTTGGCTAAAGAAAACCGTCCTCGGACACAATCCGAAGTGGGTGGTTCTTATATTTTTCTCTTTTGGGACTGATTACAAATATTCTTCTTCACACCACAATGTTTTTCTCTCTTTTTCTCCAATCCTCTTTTCTTTGGATCTTTCCCCTATTTTATACTATCTTCCCCATCTATCTCTACCCTCCACGTGTAAATCAGATTGCTGGTGTTGATCCCTGTCCCATTAGCACTTTCCTGAAGTCTTTAGGAGTAGCTGTAAGGTTGAAAAACCACTGTTTAGGTATCATTTCCTCATTAATGCGACCAGAGAGTTAGTTATAGAGCATTCAATGAGGTGATACTAGCTTTCTCTTAGAAATTTCATATCTTTCTTTTGTCCTGTATTCTCACGATGCATATCCTTATCAACAGAATCTCCTAGAATGTTGCTTCTGGGTGTCAAACCGTACCTTCTGGCCTTTGCTTCGTTCAACCGATGAGATATCCCTCCTCGGACCATCATAACTTGAACTCTATCTTCATTCATCAACGCTAACCTTCCTAACAATACTTACCCCATTCTTGGACAATTAAGCGTCCTCGGACAATATACACTATTGGGCCTATTCTCTCTACAATAGCTCCTTGAAATCCTCTGTTTTAGCTCCTTATGAAGAAAATGGGGATTTCGATACTACACCAAATATCCTATTCTCATCGTATATTAGTCATGTCTGTGTAGGTACCTTTTTAACTGCTCAACGCACGCTCTTGACGCTTTGGCATCCAAGATGCACCTTCATTAAATTTCTGCAGCTCCCTGCTTCCCATGTTCTATGGTGCGATACAGATCCAATGGCCAGGGACTTTCTTGGACTTCGAGCGGGAATTTTCCAGCTTATCTCCCTCCTTGATACAAATATCGCTTAAACCCTTCATTTCCTTCATTTTTGCACTCATAAATATCAAGAGCTAGTCCGAGGAGAGTTTCTTTGCACTCGTAAGTCTTTTCCTCCCTTTCTACTTACTTTTATTTCTACTTTTCTTTATACAGTCCTCTTTTCTCCGGCACCCTTAATTTCCCTCCACCATCCTAGTATCTTCATCATTCTTTCACATATGGGTAGATTCGCTTACTTGGTAGACTCCACGGGAATATAGAGAGCTTTGAAGCTCAATATAGAATCCCGCCAGGAGTCTCCATTAGGTATTATGAGTAAGGGGATTGGCTCACTCAAAGGCAAGAGGGAGAAGTAGTAATCCCGATGATTGCCTTTGTAGAAGGAGGGATGAGAATCCCTATAGGCATGGTCACTAGGGGTTACCTTAGGGCTCACAGACTAGCTCCTACCCAATGTGCCCCAAACATGTTTAGAATTTTGGGTAGCGTAGATGCCCTTAATGAGAAAAATGGGCGTAGGTCTACCTATCACGATGTCAATTAGGTCTATAACCTCCACCACTTAAAAGGGCAAGGATACTACCTAAAAACTAGGTACCTCGAGTGTAGACTCATTTCTTTCCTCCCTGAATCCAACAAAAGGATGAATAAAGATTTTCTAATCGTCTTCGAGGAGTGGCACGATGGCCTCCCCTTGTCCGATGAGAGAAGGGCAACCAAGTGGGGGTGTAGGTTTAGGTTTACTACTTCTAATTCGTCTTTTGTTTTCCTTTGCCATAATTTGTATCCATCTTTCCTTTTCTGTGTTGTTCTATTACTGACAATTTTTGTTTTCTTAAAGGTTTCGTAGATAAGCACGTTGTCGAACCGAACCCAAGCCTCGTCAACAAGCAAAGTCTAGATCGAATATTTCAAGCCGAGGTGTTTGTCCACATAGACGGTCAACTACGAGCGGCGCACTTGATCCTTGGATACACTCCGCTCTCATTCAGCTTCCAAGCATCGAAGAACGTGATAAAGGCGAAGGACCTGCACTTGCTCTTAATCAACGTCGTCGTGCCTGGTTTCCTGAATCTAGGTCCAAGACCACAGGGTGTACTAAAGGTAGAACCACTCCTTCAGTACAAGGCCGAGGGTGAAGCAACTCCTTCCCAACTAGCCGCCCGAGCGGAGGAGGAAATAGTCAAAGTTTCTGATTCCAAGGACGAATTCGAGGTATTCAACCGACCTGAATCCCCGAAGGTTCCCAGCGGTGGCTTTAGCAATCTCTCGTTGGCACAAGTAAGTCATACACAAGAAGAAAGCTTTTCCATTCTTGAAGGCATGGTAATACAACGCTAGGCAAGAATGATTCTTCACGACTTGCTAGAGTCTTAGGCTGGAGGGAACATTCTTAAGAAGACAGCCTAACCATAATCTTCAACCCTCCCCTCCACTCAGATCTCCTAGACCGACCCGACTGATAAAAAGAGAAAAAGAGATCCTAAAGGAAAGGAAGTAGTAGAGGAGAGGAAGACAGCTCAGCCAAAGGAGTTTGAGCAGTAGAGAGGGGGTAAGCAAGCTAGGGTCGTGCAGACGAGATCGACTAACGAGGGAGCTGTCATAGAGAGGAGGGCCGACCACCAGGTCGAAGTCCTAGTCTGGGCCCCTTTCTTGATATTAGATGGAAGTCCCCTTCTTAGCAATGTCTCGATTAGGGACTTTCAACAAGGAAAGGCTGGATATGTTGCTAATGTCGTAGAGCAAGTCCTACTACTGCCTGTTGACATGGCAAATCTCTGAGGGATGAGGAATCATGAAGTGTTCCTCACCTTAAAGAGGGACCTCGCCCTAGTAAGCCTTCCAACTAGAAAGACCTTATTTCTCTGCTCTTATTTTTTTTGTTTTATTTTTTGTTTGGTTTTTTATGTTTATTTTTTTTACAGTTAGAGCTATAACTATGTTTGTACTTTTTACATTATTATTATTATTATTATTATTATTATTATTATTATTATTATTATTATTATTGTGGGGACCCGAGGACCAAGAATGAAGACCCGAGGACCAAAGATGAAGCTTAAAGAACAAAGGAGATGACAATTAGGATGAAATTCAAGGACCCGAGGATGTAGAGGCGTGATTGCTTGGAGAAGTACAAGGGGTAAATTGGTGATACATGGCAGAGAAAGTGAAAATATCAGGTTTAAGGGTAGGTAGCTGTGAACACCACATTGAATGCTCCGCACTAAGCTGGCCGCATTAAATAAGGAACACTAGCTTTATCAGTTGCATTGATGTGGATGTGACCTGAACAATACAAATAACAACTAAGGAGCTTCTTTCCACTACCTTCTACAAGTAAATGTACAAGTGTCAACAAAAGAATATAGTTAGGTGAGAGATCAAGAGTTGAGATAACAAAGGCAAGGAGTATAAATAGGGATGAAGGTGGCTAAGAGTAGGGGACAGTTTTTGAGGGGTGGGGAGAAGATAGAGAGAATATTGACAATTGAGTGTAATAGATCCTTCCTCGGGAAAAATCAGAGGACAAATATTGATTGTTCAAGTGAAATCCTCAGAACGCCACTGTCCTTTCTTATTGTGTTCCCTTTCTACAAATTTTTTGTTTTGGGCCTTTAATTATTGGATCTACTTTGGGCTTTTGGTCCTGTGCTTGATTTTGGTCCTTACAATTATTATTATTATTTTACTCTTACACTTTATGCTTCTTTTTCTAGCAGGTTGTCCAAGCCACACATAGTGTTGAGGAGATAGTCCAATCTACTCATAGGACAATGAAGGATAAGGAGAGTTGACGCATTGCCACTGTGGACGCATTCAATGTAGCCTAACAGAAAATTAAAGAACTAACCGAGAAGCTGAATGAGTCAGATTGAGACAGGAAAAGTGCTGAGGTTGCCCTGGAGGGAGTTGAGAGGCAGGCGGAGACATAGAGCAAGCAGCTTCGCCAAACCGAGGACTAGCTGTCCACAGCCAAGGAACAAATCCTGAGCCTGAAAAAGAAACTGATAAATGTCGAGAAGGCTAGGGACCAAGTCGAGTAGGACGACTACGAGGTGGGGGTAACTGAGACCAAGGAAGCCCTCAGGGCTGAGGTTACAGGGGTATGTAGGGCTTACTACCTCCAGGTGTGGAACGAGGCCCTTAACCAAGATGGGGTTAAGGCCTCTTCTGCTCTTAGAAGAGCATAAAATGTTTATTACCCCTCAACAATTCGTGTGTCAAGCCCTCCCACCTCCAAGGACTCCAAAGTCGACCCTGCCTCTAAAAAATCAAATAAGGTCAAGGATACTCAGATCCAAGCTCCTCCTTCTTCTACCAACATGGTCATGGATGTGGAATCGGAAAGGGTCGCCGAGGAAGGCAAAGGGACTTCAAAAGGGGGGGGGGGGGGTTACTGAAACTAAAACCATCAAGCCCCCACTTGTGCCTAAGGATGTTTCTAAGGGTGGAGTTGCCTCTCATGACATGGAGATAGTTCTAGCTATAATCCCTTTTTTAGCCAAGGAAGATCCTAAAGGCAAAGGTCCTGTCTCTACAACTGCTGAAGTGCCCAAACCCACCAAAGGCACGGGGAAGGTTAATCCCCCCTTGAAGATCAACTAGGACCGGGACCAGAGCTTCTTAAGCCTAATTTCTAGTTTGTTTTGCTATTTTTCTTTTATTTGACTTGTAACTTAAATTTCTACTCCTTGTAATCATTTTGCCTTTTGTCAAGTTTAATTCAATGACAGTCACAAAGTTTATTATACATGTTTTATGCCAGTTTTGCTATTCTTTTTTTTATACTTACATTTAATTGGCATAGGAATAAAAAAATAACAGCATCTGAAGTAAAACATGTTTACACATTAAGCTTGAGAGATTATTTACGTAAAAGATGACATCATTTTGTACATTCCAAGCCTACATTATTTCAATAAGGAATGACTTTCATCTGAAAAAGCAAACTATTTACCTTTAATTAACATACAAACAAATCATAGCTTAATTCAATTGCCTGTGTAAATGAAAAACAATAGCCATTTCCAAGCAATCAATAATAGGTTTGGCCCAGCCATCCAAGTTCATGATATTAATGAGTTAAGCTATCCATTTGAAATATATACCTTAGACACAATCAACTTAAAGAATTTAGCATACCATTGAATGTTTTATCAGTGTTAGAGGGTGGTGAAGCATTCTTCCAACCAGAACTCTGCACAACCCTCTTACAAGCAGTACCCCAAAGGAACAGTAAATGATGATTAACTTATGAGTTGATCATGATACACTTTCAAATGCTTCAAATGATATTCAAACGTTCATTTCCCATAGATTACCACAGTGATGATTGTGGCTGTTCAAAATAGCCAGAATGGTTACTAACTTACTCGAGGCATGTGATTGAAGGAACCTGACGTGGCCGAGATCTATTTAATATTTAGAAAAATGATAAAAATATCAATTTACCCAAGATATGTGGTTCAAGGAGCCAGGCATGACCAAGATTCTATTTGATACTTAAATAAGATGATGGGAAGCATTAATTTACCCAAAGTAGATGGTCCGAGGAACCTGGCATGACCAAGGTTCTGTTTGATACTTAGAAAAATGATAAAAAATATCAACTTACCCAATGTATGTGATCCGAGGAGCCAGGCATGACCAAGATTCTGTTTGATACTTAGAAAAATGATAAAAAATATCAATTTACCCAAGGTATGTTGTCCGAGGAGCCAGACATAACCAATGTTCTGTTTGATACTTAGAAAAATGATAAAAAAATATCAATTTACCCAAGGTATGTGGTTTGAGTAGCCAGGCATGACCAATTTTCTATTTGATACTTAAATAAATAAGGAATGTGACGCATAATGCGATAGATGATATATAACAAAAAAGATTTTCATTAATAATAATATTTTCGCAGATTATTTACATTCCAGGGGCGTGGTACAACATTTTCATCTAGATCTTCAAGATAATATGCCTCTATTCCAGCTATCGAGGTGACGTGATATGACCCTTCCTAGTTAGGCCCTAACTTTCCCCATGTTGGATTTTTTGCAGTGCCCAAAACCTTTCTTAATACTAAATCCCCAGGCACTGATGGCCTTATCCTCATGTTTGAGTTGTACCCTTGTTTGAGCTTGTATTGATAATAGACCAATTGAACCATGGCAATTTTCCTACGTTCTTCAATCAAATCTAAGCTCTTCTTTAACAGCCCATCATTATTGCTTGGAGTGAAAGAGTTCATCCTTAGTATTAGGAATCCAGTCTCGAGAGGAATTACAGCCTCGACTTCGTTGGTCATTGAAAAAGGTGTCTCCCTTGTGGATCTTCGAGGTGTAGTCCAATATGTCCAAAGGACATGACCAATTTTCTATTTGATACTTAAATAAATAAGGAATGTGACGCATAATGCGATAGATGATATATAACAAAAAAGATTTTCATTAATAATAATACCTTCGCAGATTATTTACATTCCAGGGGCGTGGTACAACATTTTCATCTAGATCTTCAAGATAATATGCCTCTATTCCAGCTATCGAGGTGACGTGATATGGCCCTTCCCAGTTAGGCCCTAACTTTCCCCATGTTGGATTTTTTGCAGTGCCCAAAACCTTTCTTAATACTAAATCCCCAGGCGCTAATGGCCTTATCCTCATGTTTGAGTTGTACCCTTGTTTGAGCTTGTATTGATAATAGACCAATTGAACCATGGCAATTTTCCTACGTTCTTCAATCAAATCTAAGCTCTTCTTTAACAGCCCATCATTGTTGCTTGGAGTGAAAGAGTTCATCCTTAGTATTAGGAATCTGGTCTCGAGAGGAATTACAGCCTCGACTTCGTTGGTCATTGAAAAAGGTGTCTCCCTTGTGGATCTTCGAGGTGTAGTCCAATATGTCCAAAGGACATGACCAATTTTCTATTTGATACTTAAATAAATAAGGAATGTGACGCATAATGCGATAGATGATATATAACAAAAAAGATTTTCATTAATAATAATATTTTCGCAGATTATTTACATTCCAGGGGCGTGGTACAACATTTTCATCTAGATCTTCAAGATAATATGCCTCTATTCCAGCTATCGAGGTGACGTGATATGACCCTTCCTAGTTAGGCCCTAACTTTCCCCATGTTGGATTTTTTGCAGTGCCCAAAACCTTTCTTAATACTAAATCCCCAGGCACTGATGGCCTTATCCTCATGTTTGAGTTGTACCCTTGTTTGAGCTTGTATTGATAATAGACCAATTGAACCATGGCAATTTTCCTACGTTCTTCAATCAAATCTAAGCTCTTCTTTAACAGCCCATCATTATTGCTTGGAGTGAAAGAGTTCATCCTTAGTATTAGGAATCCAGTCTCGAGAGGAATTACAGCCTCGACTTCGTTGGTCATTGAAAAAGGTGTCTCCCTTGTGGATCTTCGAGGTGTAGTCCAATATGTCCAAAGGACATGACCAATTTTCTATTTGATACTTAAATAAATAAGGAATGTGACGCATAATGCGATAGATGATATATAACAAAAAAGATTTTCATTAATAATAATATTTTCGCAGATTATTTACATTCCAGGGGCGTGGTACAACATTTTCATCTAGATCTTCAAGATAATATGCCTCTATTCCAGCTATCGAGGTGACGTGATATGACCCTTCCTAGTTAGGCCCTAACTTTCCCCATGTTGGATTTTTTGCAGTGCCCAAAACCTTTCTTAATACTAAATCCCCAGGCACTGATGGCCTTATCCTCATGTTTGAGTTGTACCCTTGTTTGAGCTTGTATTGATAATAGACCAATTGAACCATGGCAATTTTCCTACGTTCTTCAATCAAATCTAAGCTCTTCTTTAACAGCCCATCATTATTGCTTGGAGTGAAAGAGTTCATCCTTAGTATTAGGAATCCAGTCTCGAGAGGAATTACAGCCTCGACTTCGTTGGTCATTGAAAAAGGTGTCTCCCTTGTGGATCTTCGAGGTGTAGTCCAATATGTCCAAAGGACGTGTGGCAGCTCTTCCACCCATTTTCTCTTTGCATCATCCAACCTCTTCTTGAATCCATTCACAATAACCTTATTAACAGTCTCGGCCTGTCCATTCCCCTCCGGATAAGCTGGGGTGGAATATCTATTAGTAATGCCCAGGTTGCAGCAATATCTCATGAAGGATTTGCTATCAAATTGAAAGCCGTTGTCTGAGATGAGGGTATGAGGAATCCTAAACCGAGTAACAATGTTTTTCCAAAAAAATTTCTTGGCATCCATGTCCCTGATGTTTGCCATTAGTTCAGCTTAAACCTACATGGTGAAGTCATTTATACCGACCAATAGCCACCTCTTATTCCCTATTGCCTTAGGGAAAGGCCCTACAATATCCAAGCCCCATGAGCAAAAGGCCAAGGGCTGGTCAAAGGATTGAGGGCGCCCCTTGACTGATGAATATTTGGAGCAAACCTCTGACATTGATCGTACTTCTTCACATATTCTTGCACTTCCCTCTACATGTTCAACCACAAGTATCCTTGGATGAGGCCTTGTGAGATAAGGATCTCCTTCCCATGTGGCTTCCACAAATCCCTTCATGTAACTCTTCTAGGAGTAGTTCTACCACCTCAAGATATATACATAGCAGATATGGTCCAGAAAAAGAGCACTTGTACAGTTTTTGGTCCTCGGACATCCAAAATTGAGGAGCCTTTCTGCATATCTTGTCATCCTCGGACTTCCCCTCGGGTAAGATATTTTCTTTAAGAAATAGCACAATGGAATCCATCCAACTAGGTCCCACTTTGATCTGATGAACACAGATCATTTTTCCTTTCATCTCAATAGACTTACATAAGTCTTCAACAAGGATAACTCGAGGTAGACTCTAGGCCGAGGATGTTGCGAGCGTGGCCAGAGAGTCAGCATGGGTATTTCTACTTCTAGGAATCTGCAATAAGGTGAAAGACTCAAACCCTAACTGCAAATGTTTAACCTGACCTACATACTCTTGCATCCTCGAATCCCTGGCTTCCAATTCTCCCTCTACTTGGCCTATAACCAATCTTGAATCTGAGAACATCTTCACCATTTTTCCTCCCATTTTCTTAACCATAGTCATCCCTACCAATAGAGCCTTATACTCAGCTTCATTATTTGTGGTCAAGAAGCCCAACCTTAAGGATTTTTCGATAATGATTGTCTCAGGAGAAATTATGACTAGCCCCACTCCAGATCCTTTTTGATTTGCTGCGCCATCAACGTACACCCTCAAGGATAAAGGCTTTTGCAAGGAGACTGTGCCAACTGATTTTTCATCCATGTTCTGCTTCTCAGCTTTTTCTTCCAATGGTGATTCACCAAACTCGGCCACCAAATCTGCGAGGACCTGGCCCTTAATAGAGGTGTGAGACATGTACCTAATATCAAAAGCCCCTAGGATGGTGCCTCATTTGGCAATCCTTCCTGTGTAATCAGCGCTTCAAAGTTTTGATCTAAGCGACAGTTGGGTTAAGACAACAACTGTGTAGGATTGGAAGTAATGGGGGAGCTTACGCGTAGTGTGCGCCACTACTAAAATGGTCTTTTTTAGTGGTAGGTAACAAACCGCTGCCTCATGCAACGACTTGTTCACGTAGTAAACTGGCCTCTGCACACCATTGGCAACCAATACCAGCACCAAACTCATGGCATGGGAAGCCACGGCAATATAAGCAAACAAAACCTCATCCTCCTTGGGCCTAGACATAACAAGTGGCCGAGAAAGGTATTACTTAAGTTGCTGAAAGGCCAAAACACACTCCTTGGGCCATTTAAATCCCTTCCACTTATTCAATAGTTGGAAGAAAGGTCTGCACCTGTCCGCGGATCAAGAAATAAATCAGTTTAAGGCAGCAGTCATTCCTATTAATTTATGAACTTCTTTGGGATTCTGAGGTGGCTGTGAACTACTAATTGCCTTAACCTGATTAGGATTGACCTCTGTAAAGAGGGAAAATTCCTGACCTATCACAAGCTGACACATCATACTACCAAGTCCACAAAATACAACCAATTACAAGACGCCACATACTGCTGCTAGGTTTTGCCATCACTATTCAGATTCCAATAGAAATTTGCCAAGTGTCATTGAAATAAAGGCATGAAACTGCATCAGCATGCGTAAGCGATGACATAAGCAGCCTTGCACGTGTAAGCGATGACACAAGCAATCTAGCACGTGTAAGCGATGACATAAGCAGACCAATCAGGCTGTGACAAGTGTCACCAATCAGACTCCGCCACGTGTCGCTCACCCACCCCTAAACTCCTATAAATAGAAGCCTTCCTAAGACATTTAGGAGGACAGAGAAAAGGAAGAAGATATATTGAGTTCAGAAACCCAGAAACTCTGCCAGGATCAAACCCCAAAGTCTCCAAGAATTTCAAGAACTTCAACCTCGAATACAAACAACATTCGAAGCAAAATCATCCAAACTACTCATCCAGATCTCAAAGTTCACTGGAATCAAGCTCAAAAGCCTCCAGAAACCTCAACAAACCACAAATTGGTGAAGCTCTACGGATTCAAGCCTCCAAAGCCCCGAAGAATTTCTACCACAAACCTTCAAATACGAAGAACACACGAAGAACACGAAGAACAAAGAATTTCTAACAAGCTCATAGCCAGAGATTTATTGTAATTCCGTTTCAAAGATCTTCGATCCATTCCTCAGCCAAATTGAAGGATATCTTGTGTTCAAATCAAAATCACATTACCACAATTTCAATCAATAAATCTTTCAAGGAGATCGAATAAGAGGATCACTCTTTTGTAATTACAGAGAATTGTACCACACATTTATCAATACAAATTCGTATTTGTGAAACTATTTTACTTGTTTGATTTATTTCGAACTAAGAAATTTAGTCGTCTACAACCTCAATCCCATGATGAGTGACCATTTAGCCCAAAAATTTACCTAACTCAACACCAAAGGAGCACTTGGAAGCATTGAGGCGCAGCTTGTATTTTCTCAGTATTTCAAAAATATTTTTGAGGTCTCCCACGTGCTTAAACACCACCTTACTCTTTACCACCATATCATCTATATAAACTTCAAAAATTTTACCTAGTTGTGGCTCGAACATCCTAGTCATCATCCTCTGATAGGTAGATCATGTATTTTTTAAACCAAAAGGCATCACCTTGTAGTGGTAATTTCCAGTAGGAGTGACAAAAACTGTTTTCTCCTAATCATCCAGAGCCAGTGGTATTCAGTGGTATCCTTAGAAGGCATCTAAGAAGCTCATCTGAGGATGGCCTACAGTCGCATCCACCAACTGGTCTACCCAAGGCATGGGGAAAGGATCTTTTGGATAGGCCTTATTCGAATCTGTGAAGTCCACACATGCTTGCCATTTTCCATTCTTCTTTTTCACCACTACAGTATTAGCAAGCCGCTCAAGGTAAAACACCTCTTTAATAGCCCTGGCTTGCTTAAGTTTGATCACCTCCTCCTTAACAGCCTCAAAATGCTCTTTGGATGAGTGCCGAGGTGGTTGTTTTCTAGGGAATAAAACTGGGTTTACATTCAGATGATGACAAATGAAACTTGGATCCACCCTAGGAGCCTTATAAGAACTCCATGAAAACACATCAATATTCTCCCTGAGGAATATTATCAGCTCTTCTTTCTCCTGTAGAGGCAGTTAAGCTCCAACCTAAAAGAACCTTTCTGAGTCATCATCAATAACAAATTTCTCTAACTTTTCGCACTTTAGCCCTTCTGAAACAACGTTAGTAGATAACATTGAAGTCCTTGATTGCTATAAGCCTTTCTTAGTAGAGGCCGAGGACTCAACTCTTGGCTAATGCATTATTGCAGCCACCAGATATTGCCTAGCAACGGATTGGCTCCCAACCGGCTCTTTAATTTGGTCCCTAGATGGATATTTTACCTTCAAATGCAGGATTGAAGAAACGGCTCCCAGGGCATGAAGTTAGGGTCTTGCTACAATGGACGTGAGAATAAGCATCCACCACAATGAAGTCCACTTCTACCACCTTTGAACCGGCCTATATGGGTAGTCTAATCAGGCCCACTGGAACAACAACTTTCCCATCAAAGCCTAACAAAGATGAATCATAAGCTATCAAATCTTCACACTTCAAGTTTAGCCATTTGTACAAATCAGGGTACATAATTTCTGCTCCGTTGTTCTGACCCACCAATACCCTCTTCCCATTATACCCCCCAATCCTGAGGGTGAACATTAGGGCATTGTCATGTGGCTATATGGTTCCAGCTTTGTCCTCATCCAAAAAGCTTAATGCCGATCGGATCTCCGTCCTAGCCTTCTTCGGCTTAGGGTTAGAGTCCTTGGCGGGTGGCCAAGCTACAGACGACATCCTAGAGGGATGAGAACTCGTTCTTCCTGGAGCAGCGAAGATGACATTAATAATGCCCAAAGGAGGCCTCGAAGAAGTGTCTTTCTAAGGTTTGGATCCAACCTGATCGCCTTGCCCACTGGATTGATGTAGAAAATGCTTCAATTTACCATCTTTGACCAACTGTTCTAGATGATTCCACAAAGTTCTGCAATCTTTTATAGTGTGCCCTTAATCTTGGTGGTATTGACAATTAAGGCTTTGATTGCGCTTCATGGGATCTCCTCCCATCTTATTTGGCCATTTAAAGTATGGCTCATTCTTAATCTTTTCCAAGACTTGATGCACTAGTTCCTTGAACACTGTGCTAACCGCCTGATTGGCGGTAGACCCAGACTGCCCTGTAAAGTCCCTTCGAGGCCGATTACTATTGTATCTGTTTGACCTGAAATCCCTCCTATCCTGAAGGATAACCTTTACCTTTCCCTTCCACTACTGCTGGTCCTTCTCGACTCGCTTATACTCGTCAATACGGTTCATGAGCTGACGCACACTCCTTATAAGCTTCTTAGTTAATGACTTCCTTAAATCATGCTCGGCGGGTAGCCAATCTTGAAAGTCCTTATGGCCACATCGTCAAAGTCCCCATCGATCTCATTGAACATCTCCCAGTATCTGTCCGAGTATGTTTTCAAGGTTTCCCCCCTCTCGCATGGTCATGGACAACATGGAATTTAAAGGCCGAGTAACTCTACTGCATGTAATAAAGCAAGATCCAAATGCTCAAATGAGTTATTTATAGGAATCAATAGAACCTGCTTTTAGGCCATTAAACCACCTCTTTGCCACCGGCCCTAAACTATAATACCTTAAACTTCAAGGCCTCATTCTTGGAGTGCATAGTCATCCTCTGGTTGAAGTGGCTCACATGCTTTACAGGGTCTATTTGACCATTGTACATGGTGAATGATGGCTGAGTAAACTGACAAAGAAATATTCCTCCTTCAATTTTGTGTGTACAAGGTGACCTAGAAATCTGGTTTAACATTGCTCATAGCGTCATTTCCCAAGCCTTTGGAAGACAAACCCCTATTCCTACGATCACGAGGGTCGTCCTCTTCATATGAGAAAGACTCATTGGGGGGAGTCCTTGACCTAGGCTTGTAACTGCCATCCTCATTATCATCAGAAGAAGAGTCAGAATTGGAAGGAGTCCGCCTCCACCGTTCACGCCGCAACTTCCTTTTCAAATGATCTATCTCCAGTTGCATGGCCCTGGCATTCTCCTCTTACGAAATATGGCTCCTACTGGTATGGGTGGTATGCACACTCCCTTCTAGGTCCCTTCCCTGTTCTATATTGAGAAAATGATCTTGATGCTAGGACCCCATGGACTCCGCTTAGTTCGGGCCTAAACCTGCCATAATTGAACGTTAAACTCACTAAAACACAAGGATTTCTCATAAATAGCGCCAATTGTAAGGACACAATTTTGTGCCTAAGCCCGAAGGAAGAAAAGGAATAGGCCCAAAGAGCCCAATACAATGAATTTGTAGAGTAGATTGGAAAACTATGTTCTAATGAGTTTAAACAACGATCGTATTGGGCCAAAATCATAATAGAACAAAGATGAACTGAATTTGGCTAAAGAAAACCGTCCTCGGACACAATTTGAAGTGGGTGGTTCTTATATTTTTCTCTTTTGGGATTGATTACAAATATTCTTCTTCACACCACAGTGTTTTTCTCTCTTTTTCTCTGATCCTCTTTTCTTTGGATCTTTCCCCTATTTTATATTATCTTCCCCCTTTATCTCTACCCTTCACTTGTAAATCAGATTGCTGGTGTTGATCCTTGTCCCATCAGCACATTTCTAAAGTCTTTGGGAGTAGCTGTAAGGCTAAAAAATCACTGTTCAAGTATCACTTCCTCATTAATGCAGCCAGAGAGTTAGTTACAGAGCATTCAATACGGTGGTAGTAGCTTTCTCTTAGACATTTCATAGCTTTCTTTTGTCCTATATTCTCATAATGCATATCCTTATCAACAGAATCTCCTAGAATGTTGCTTCTGGGTGTCAGGTCGTACCTTTTAGCCTCTGCTTTGTTCAGCCAATGAGATATCCCTCCACGAACCCCCTCCTCGGACCATCGTAACTTGAACTTTATCTTCATTCATCAACGTTGACCTTCCTAACAATATTTACCCCGTTTTCGGACAATTAAGCGTCCATGAATTGGGCCTCCGACCCAATATATACTATTGGGCTTATTCTCTCTACAATTTAGTATTTCTATTTTCTGAACAAGTTATTTGAAGAGTTGCAAAAGCATGGAAATTTTAAAGAAGAGGGGAGAAAAGAAATCATTTGTTTTTTTCTTATAGATTATTGCAATTTATTAAAATATTTACTATGAGTTCAAGAAAAAAGATTGTGATACAAAGGAACATTAACTAAACATGCAGGAACTCTATTCTTCTTTTTTTCACTTTCGAGAAATGAGGAAAGGGAAAACTCAGGTTAATGTGACAGTGCCATTTAACCATAAATTTCTTGGCACCCAATCTATTTTGTTAATTGAGAGATGAGGATAGGAGCTAACATGAATTGAATATATGGTTGCTTGTGGCATAGATCGATGCAGTAGAAATGTCAATTTGCATTTAAACAAAACCTCATTACTTCACCTTTTCAGGATATATGCCCCCAAAAAAAAAAAAAAAAAAAAAAAAAAGTTTAGAAAATAAAAGGAAATAAACATTATACACAAAGTTAACCCATATAATGCAAAATCATGCATGTGATCATGATAATAATAGGCATTTAAGTCTGTATTGTGAGAGGGTATACTTGGCATTTGGCAATAGGCCCTAGCAATAGCATGCTTGACTTGGTTGCGCATGTTACACGCAAGAGGTGATGTTCCTTGTTGAATAGACACATTTATGAGGTGAAACTGTTACTAGGAACCGATGGAATGAGCATGTTGCTGCATGATAGCCACAAGTGACTAATAAACCCAGTCAACGCATGTCTTGCTCCTGCGTCCAGACAAAACAACTAGCATTAAAATCCTCTTCTTTTCTTGTTTTAATTAGTGGAGGAGATCATCATCTCATTCTCAACATAAACATCTAATTTTTCTTTTTAAATTTAATTGTGTACACACAATACAATGCTATATTGATTAGCTAATTGGTACCTATATTATATCATAGACAACAATCAGTTCTCGTTCCTTTAGAGTAGTCTAAAGTAAGCTATAGCGTTCTTTTAATGGGTCTAGTCCATAGTAATAGATTCAGTCGCGATCGGTACAATAATCTTTTTATAATTATCTTTAATTTTTTTTAAAATAGCACTATATACTTGTCCTATTAAGTCGAATGTGAGATTTTAAATGATATGTCACTGTGCCTTTTGATATATGAAAAATTATTTGTTTTTTTCACAAGAATTGACATTCCCTATATCAAAACAAAATGAAAGAATTTTGATCCAACGAGAAAATATTGTGGCAAGGTGTCTAAAATTTTTGGCTTATTAGTTATTTGTGACTAATAAAAGGTAAAATATCTAAACATTCATTAAAATTTTTACGTAATTGAATTGATTGTAATTTATTTTATGAAAATAAAAATAACACTACTAAATTTATCATACACTACTAACAAAATGGATTGGTTTTTTTTTTTTTTTGGGTAGAAACAAAAAGGTTTGTTAATGTTTGATAAAAATACAATTTACATGTTGTTATCTTTTAATTCTCTACTTTTTTAGTTATTCTTTTTAATGCAGTTAACTCTCTTAAAAGTTAAAATGACTATGTTTCACATCATATGTAAGAAGAGACTTGACAACATTTTTCAATAGGCAATGGATGGAATGACTAAAATATTATTATTGTCAAAGTAAATGGACTAAATCGATAACATCTATATTTAATAAACTAAAATGACAATTCATCAAACTTATATGTCATATTTGATATATATATTATTTTTATCTTAATATTTCATTCTAATAAAATAAATTGTTTCACAATTATTGCTGTCTTTTGTAGTTAGTACATGATAAAAGTGATAAACTAAAATGACAATTCATCAAACTTATATTTCATATTTGATATATATATTATTTTTATCTTAATATTTCATTCTAATAAAATAAATTGTTTCACAATTATTGCTGTCTTTTGTAGTTAGTACATGATAAAAGTGATATATATATATATATATATATATATATATATATATATATATATTACTTTTATTAGGCTGTTGGTAATAATTATAGATATATTTATAATTATGTTGTTTGACTTATTTTGATTAGAATTTATCACCCAAACAAATTGTTAAAAATATTGTACATTTTTTTATATACTTACCATTGAGCTACATAATTTCTTCATGTTTACGTGAACATAAATTTTGTATGTAAGTCTTAAGAAAGGAAGAGAACTACAATGAAAGGTGTATAATGCTTTATGCACATAAGATGATGATTAACATTGCATAAACACCGTATGATTACCTACCCCTCATACAATTTACCACGTTTTTATTAACAGTAAAATTTCCAAATGAAGTTCAATTAAATATTATTTTTTCCGGTCAAATTGAAGTGCACAGGGCTTCAAGCTCTTTACTTTCCAGGAATGATGAATGATGATGTATATTCCCAAATGGGGAAAATCATCACGTTTTCAGTCTTATAATAAAAACTATTTATTCCAAGACTTATCCTCTTCATCACGAAAGAGAACTAGCATGGGGCCCTGGGAAGACTGTGCCTGCAACAGACAGAGACAGATGGCCATAAAGGCAGCAAAACTAAAACCCTAAAACCCAACTTGTTGCCTGTAGGACCCCTTTTTGATCCACTGTGTACCCATCTCTTTGTTTCTGCAATGACGAATTGAAGCCCATACTGTTCCAACTTTGAAATTTTTTTTTTTTTCACCAAAATAATTGTAGAAGAAACTGCAAAGAAATTCGTCTATATTAAATTTAAAATAAAATAAAAAAGATATTGTCTTCCTAACATCACTCCAAATTAAATTTTACCAAGGTTAGACTTAGAATTCCTTCCTTGAACCAAACTAGCTTTCCCATTGCATGATGTGAGGTAATGTTGTAGTACAAAAGCAGAAAACTAGAATGAAATCAATGGTACAAACAATTTGATTCTTTTTCTTTTGTCCTGTGAGATAATATTCCAATCCCATTTTGTTTAGATTAGCCTATGCTCAAAATACCGGACCCATCCTCACTAAAACCAACTGATAAAGCCAGTTAAGAGTAAAATTATGAACACTATTATATGAGTTATGGCCATTGCCAGTTGATTGGTTCATGAACAGTCAGTATCCTATCACCTTTGTCGTTGGCACAATGTGGGGTCCAAAGATAATGGCCACCATAACATTTTCCTAATTTAAAAAGAAAAAAAAAAGAAAGCAATACGCTATACATAACTTTTTATATAACCATTTTTTTTTTCTTAACTTATAAGTATAAAAAAATCACTTTCATATATTTTTTTTTGAACAAATCACTTTCATATTGATTCACTGATAATACTATTTTTATTATGAACCAATATGTTCGATTTGCATCTATAAAAGTAAAACCAGTATACCACAAATACTACAAATGTCAAAAATGTCGGTAAAATTTTGCGTCACAGAACTTATTATTATAATAATAATAAGAAGTAGATTTTTTTTTCAAAGCATTGGTGGTCACTTGTAAGAAATTCAATTTATAATGATTACACTGCTACCAAAAAAAAAACTGCAAGAAATCCAAAACTAGAATAGAGGTTTGAAAAGCTATTTTTACAATTTTAACTTTAGCAAAGGAAAAAAAAACCTTAAATGTTGCCCAGCCAAGCTGGTCCAATGCTGTCAAGCTAGCCAAGTAGCCATATTTCAAGCCTGAAAAAGAAAAAGAAAAAGAAAGAATGAATTTTCTTTGAAAGTTCAAATCGAACGGGTGAGAATAATAAGCAGCCCTGTCTAGGCTTATCTGCTCTGACTTGACTCTGTAAAGAAAGAAAGAAAGAGAGAGAGAGAGCAAAGCAAGACAGCGTATAAAAACGTTGAGCTAATCAGCTAAAGAGGGGGACCAGCCCGCCATTACTGCAAGTCACCCCCACCTTCCCATCTCTCTCCCTCTCTCTTATATGTACACCAGTCAAAGCCACGTTTTAGCTCGAAACTTCCTTCAAGCTCTCTCTCTAAAAGCTTCTCAGCCACCAAACTTAGTTTTGAAACCATCTCTGACTGTCTCTGTAAAAATTGGCAAAGGCTTCACTTAAAAGAGGTGGATATTTGAATTCTCTCTGTGTTTTTTTTGGTGGATTTGTGTTTATGTGTGTCTGTGTTTTTTAAGCAATTCAAGTTGCAGTCAAAAGCAATCGATTGGAGAGGCTTAATTTTTCCATTGGATTAGGCCTAGCTTTTTTGTTTTAGTCTTGTAGTAAAGCTTGTGTCTTTACACTTAGATCTGCCTTCTTTTATTGTTCAAGTTTGGTTCTTTCTAAGTTTTATGCAGCTTAGCCAAGTGTCTAATTCTTTTTTGGGGTGATCTGCAGGAAGGAAAATCAAAAGGGTAGTTAGTTTTCATGGGGGTTTGCTTGAGTGCTCAGATTAAAGCTGAGAGCCCATGTACTACAGGTACTAAGATTTTACTTTTCTCTCTCTCTCTCTCTGCAAATGACTTGCATAATCTGGTGGTCCAGAAAATTTCTGGGTTTCATTTCTTTCACTTCCCTGAAATTTAATTTCTTGGTGAATTTTTATTTTTTGGTAATTCTTTTTGAGGTTCTGGTTAGGTGAGGTGGATTTTTCCTGTAGTTGGGAGTGTTGCATAGCTGGAAATTGTCATTTGTTTGACAGTTTGCTTGTTCCTCGTCCTTGATTTTTTGAAAGAGCTTGTTCCTCTTCCTTAATAGGTGTGGTTTGTCGGCAACAATAACCTCATTTTGTATTGTATGTTGACAAGTATGATGGAAATCTGGATATAATCGATACACGACAGTCGACACGTCAGTAGTTGTTCTGTTGCAAATAATTCACCTAGAAAATGGGAATTTGAAATCTTATGTGGTTGTTTTTATTTTGCAGTCAACCTGACTATATTGCTGAATTAAATTATTAATGCTTCCCTAAAATTAGATAGGGAAATCAATGTGTGCATTCCTTTAATGGCCTCTCTCTTAGGCTTCATTGCGACTACAAAGAAAAGTGCTTGCTGGACATGTCTATAGTTATAGGTGGCTCTTCTATTGTTATTGTTTTACAAAATTGAGCAATGATAAGGGGGCTACTGAGGTTAAATGTTTTCCGGACTTCACACTTGTTTTTTTTCTTTTATCAAAATAAAATTCTGGGGATTGAGTTTGGTAAAACATGAAAAATTTACTGTGCAACATGCCATGATAATTGATTCATGTAGAGATTATGCATTGACTTGTGCAGGGGCAAATTCAAAATATGTTAGCACAGATGGGAATGATTTTAGCAGTTCGAGTAGCAAGGTCTCATCATTTTCAGTGCCTCAGACTCCTCGGAGTGAGGGTGAGATCTTGCAGTCTATCAATGTGAAGAGCTTTAGTTTTGCCGAACTCAAAACGTCCACCAGGAATTTCCGTCCTGATAGTGTGTTAGGCGAAGGTGGTTTTGGTTCAGTTTTTAAGGGGTGGATCGATGAGAATACATTTGCTGCAGCCAAGCCTGGGACTGGCATTATTATAGCTGTGAAAAGGCTTAATCAAGAAAGTTTCCAAGGTCATAAGGAGTGGTTGGTGAGTTAAATTCTACCCTCCTTTTAGCTTAAAGAGAATGGGGCACTTGAGATTGTATATGCTGGTGTCTTTAGATGTCCACAAGTGATCTTACAGGATGGAACTTGGATGCCTTTTTCTTCTTTTGTGTGCGCATAATTGATTGAGTGGCCCTAAGGAAAGGGGAGGAGGAGACTCAAACCATAACTTGCCTACTTGACATTCCCACTGGGGAATCTTTCAGTAGTTCATTTTATATTTGTGGCACACAACATGCCTATTTTGAAGTGCACAGATTTACTTTCTTTTGATTTCTCTGATCCTACAGGCAGAAGTGAATTATCTGGGACAGCTTTCTCATCCTCATCTCGTGAAGTTGATTGGCTATTGCTTGGAAGATGAACACCGACTACTGGTGTATGAGTTCATGCCTCGAGGCAGCTTGGAAAATCATTTATTCAGGAGTGAGTCATTCTATCACATATCTTCACACAATTGAATTAAAATGGTTTGATTATGTTATGTAAATGACAAAGTTTATAATTGTGGCTACACTAGGAGGTTCTTATTTCCAACCTCTTTCTTGGAGCCTCCGCTTGAAAGTGGCTCTCGGTGCTGCAAAGGGGCTTGCCTTTCTGCATAGTGCTGAAACAAAAGTGATATATCGAGATTTCAAGACTTCTAATATTCTTCTTGATTCGGTATGTGACTTGTGAAGTAGGTCTTCTTTAATTTTATGATATGGTCACTTCACACTTTTGATGGGTTCAGGGGAAACTTTTTACCTGTTTGATAGCTCTTCTAAAAAATCTTTTCTGATGGAATCACAGAACTACAATGCAAAGCTTTCTGATTTTGGGTTGGCCAAGGATGGGCCAACAGGTGATAAAAGTCACGTCTCTACCAGGGTTATGGGGACCTACGGATATGCTGCTCCTGAGTATTTAGCCACAGGTATTGTTCATTTTGCATTACTTATGTTCTTAATTAATTCAATTTCCTTTAATAAATATTCTTTAAGAAATTGACAGTGTTTCTATACAATTCAACTCAGAGTCCTTGCTAGTTGCTTTGGCTATCCACTCTTTGTTGCCTAAATATTAATGTATTTTTGCTCTTCTGATAATCACTTCATTCTTTTTCTGACCATAGGTCATCTTACCACAAGAAGTGATGTATATAGTTTTGGGGTTGTCCTATTAGAAATGTTGTCTGGCCGGAGAGCAGTTGATAAGAATCGACCAGCTGGAGAGCACAATCTGGTGGAATGGGCTAAACCCTATCTGGCAAACAAACGTAAGATCTTCAGAATCCTTGACAACCGTCTTGAAGGCCAATATACAATGGATGGAGCCTATAAGGCAGCAACCCTTGCATTACGATGCCTATCCATGGAAGCCAAGTTCAGGCCGACCATGGATGAGGTTGTAACAGCATTGGAGCAGCTACAGGAATCAAATGACTCTAGAGTTCCTCAGAGCAATTTGAGTAATGGAGCCAGGGTTCGAAGACGAAGTGCAGACGATGGTCACAGGGGAAGGATACCTGCTGCTTACCCTCGGCCCTCTGCTTCCCCTCTGTATGCTTGAAAATGGAATAGCAGAATTTAACAAAAGATGCTTTTCATTCTATGATCTTGACTAAAAATACCATTGCGAGGTGGTTTGGTATCAGACTAAAAATCTTGAGCACGTACGTATATTTGTCCAATAACTGTACAGTTCATATTTTGGCTAATGCGCTCTAAAATTCAGCTTTCTGTTAACGATGTCCTGGTGAGCTTGTACCATGAGGAATGCCACAATATAGTTTCTTACACATGTTTGTAACATTTGGAAACAGCTTGGAAAATAGGGATGCATGTGCTGTTGTTTGAATATAGGTAGCTCTCCTTTTCCTTTCAGCCTGGGGTGGTATAGATTTCATTTGCTTGTCCTTTTTAGATGGGTCTGTCTGTTCTTTACATGTACCAGTTTGCTGTAATATCTATATTTGTGCATGTTTTTTCCCCCTTGAAACAAGGAAAAGAGAGAAGAAATTCGGTTCTCTGGAGAACTTATTTTATTCTAAACAACTAGGAATTTGGTGTCCTTTGGTTAATATTAAAAATTAAAATTATTTTATTATTTAATTTATTCTTGTTACTATTCATGAGTTTTACTGTATTTTTTGGCATTATTTATGGGTTTTATTGTACTATTTCAACTAACTTTTACATTTATCTATTTTACTTTTTTTTCAGTATAAGCGGCCATTTAGACAATCACAACTTGTACAAACTACGAGGAAATAATTATTAGTGGCACAAACATCTATATATATATATATATATATATATATATATATATATATATATATATATATATATCTGTGTGTGTGTGTGTTTGTGTTTGTGTTAAAATTGTTAAGTTGGTAATTGCTATATAATAAAAATAAGGCTAGTAAGAGCATCCACAGCAGTGGAGTTAAAAAATTAGCTTTTTAGTTCCACTAAAAGTTACTTTATCTATTTTACCTATACATATTTATACACATACTGCAGCAGTGGATCTATTTTAGCTTTTAACATAATAAAATAATATAAACATGACAATAAAATAATATATCTTCTACAATAAAATAATATATCTCACAACTCAAAAAATATTCACAACACCAACTACAATAAATTTTTTTTGTTTTTTTTGTTTTAACTCTCATGATAAGTGCACATCTATCTATAGATGTGCACTGTTTATTAGAGCTAAAAAAAAATAGATTTAGCTCCACTGCTAGAGCATGCTTTTTGGTGTTTGAAGAGCTAAAAAATATCAATATAGCAATATACCATCACTGCTGTGAGTGCTCTAATAGACTTATGCAATATTAACATACCAATATGACAATCAGAACTTGTACAAACTACGAAAAAACCAAAATTGTAAATATTATTTGTCATGGGCATGCCGACTGCAGATTGCTTGGAGGCTAGTCTGGCTATATGCGCTTGATGCATGCCGGATGATATCCATGTCACCTGGTATCACGTGAGAGGTAGCTGACGGTGACAACCATGCTCCCATGGGGTTAAACCCTCATTGTTGGGATGCCTTTGTTCATTTAGTTCACGTTATTCATATGAAAAGGAAGGGAAAAAGCCAAAAAAAAATATACCAATGACGAATTAACTCCATACTTTTAATTGTGCTAATTTAAACTTCACACTTTAATAAGTTTGACAGTCAAAAACCCCTAGTTTCACACAATTTTACTCTGCCTTCTTTAAAGAATCACAATTGTACTAGGTCTTAATAATAAGAAATTTGGCACCAATACACACAAAAACATCATTTTATAAGTTGGTCTAATTTGTAAACTAATGGTTTCAAAGAGTTTTCACCTTTTTGGTGAGGTTTCCCTTAATGTCAAGAAGGCTGAATAAAACTCTCCTCTTTTTCTTTTTTCTTTTTTTTTTTGTGTGTGTTGTGTGAGTGTGTGTGTGTAAGTATTAGGGTTAGATTTGCAGTATAAAAATCAACATTGAGATGGTGATATTGATTGTCACGATTATACATTTATATTGACAAATAAATTTAAAAGTACAGAATTTAATTCATTAAAATAGTATCCTCCCCCCCAACCCCAAAAAAAGAAAAGGCGATCTAAAAAGAGAAATGAGTAACTGTAAAGTAGTAGTCTGATGACCACAAAGCCAAACCAGAAAAGTGTTATTACAAAAGATGAGAAGGCACACGTGGGTACTGGGTACAGAAACTATGATTTTCAAGTTGAAACTTTTTTAGCTTTTTGACCAGTGGAAATCTGAAATGTGATCAGAAAGTGAAAAATCCTTATAAATAATTTTAGAGGGGAAAGGTTAAGGAAGGATTGAGGCTCATTGGTTTAGAAAATATTTAAAAAAAAAACACGTTGGATTGTATACTTAATTTTATAATTTGTTGACTTATATAATTGTGAGAAGTTGACAAAAAAATGGTAAAGTCTATATATGAGCAACAAGTATCCACTAGTTACAATTACACAAATCAGCAAATTGTAAAATTGAGTGCGTCAATGTATTTCCTTAATATCAAATGGGTCCGCACTCTACAGCACCAATTTAATGGTTTCCTGCGAGGGATCCACTTCTAGAATTCTGCTTTCAGCCCAAGTGGCTTTTCCAACAAGTGGTGGTGGAGAATGGTTGCTAAAGTTTTTCCAATAGGTTAGACTTTAAAGGGAAAGTCATTCCTGGGATTGGGTAGGGTTATACTTAGTCCAAAGGGAAAGGGAGACTTTCTTCACTGCTATTTTTTATGGGCTGCAGCCTGCAGGCTGAGAAATCGTATGTATATGATTAGAGAGGTGCCCAATTTGACTTGATAGAAGTTCAAATTGAAATTAAAACTAATGCTATCTAGCCGCTTCTTTGGGATTTGAATGAACAAAAAAGTTATTGAAAAATCTAGAAAGAAAATTGTTTCCCAATTTTGTTAGAGTTATGCTTGTGCCACAACTCACCCACGTAGTGAGTTGTGAATAGTAGAAAGGTGATGGTAAGCCCCTGTAGAAACACAACTCTATTATTCACAACTCGCCACATGTACAAGTGACAGCACAAGTCCTGCCACTTTATATTGCACTAGCATAGCTCATTTTGTTAATCGAGAAATTCAGCAGCACAAGCCGCTAACACTGTTCTGGACGCAACGACTTGTTCTTGAGTTGCGGTCATTTGTCTGATTTTGGTCCTGCAGGATTGAGAATTCAATCCAAAGATGGTCCACAAGCTCAAGGCTATATTTACCTTTTTTTTTAATGCTAAATATTTAGCTTGTTGCATTGTGGGAGAAATATCATAACTTTTCTAAATCAAAGTATGCACTGCCCTGAAATCAATAATAATAATAATAAAAAGCCCTAGTTGCAGAAATTTGACGGAGTTATGGTCTAAATTGCACTGCCCTACCTACATGACTTTCCTACATGCTATATTTGACGTAGTTATGGTCTATTGGTCTAAATTTTATCTGCATTGGCATTTCTGATGAAAAGTCCCAACAAGCCAAAATTAACATACAATTTGATGAAGTGGATGGAATTGAATGGCACTAAGAAAGCCGACTTGAGTCCTTTATTACATTGTGTGCATTAATCATCTTTAACTGGAATATATTCAGCATGGCAAAAATGACTTTTTGGTTCTTATATTTTGGCCCTATTTTTAATTTGATTCTCAAGTTTTCAAGACAATCATTTTAACTAATTGACTAATGGACTGCATTGCTAGTTTAAAATAGTGTTTTTTGTATGTAAGGACCAAAATGACAGCAATTAAAAAATATATATGGACCAAAATAATTGTTGTGAAACTGGATAACTAAATTGAAGATAAAGCCAAAATATAGGAACCAAAAAAATATTTTAACCTTTTAGCATTTTTCAGACTCTACAAAAAATTTGCAGCAGGCATGGAAACAAGTTTCTCTTGTATTGTTTTAGCAGGGGACTGGTTTTACTTCCAACTCTGCAGCTCTGTCCCCATGCTTGGGTCATAGATATGGATTTTCCTATAAGCCACTACAACCGAGTACACAAAAACCCAGAAAATGGAAAATCTGGCACAGAACATACAGAAAATGTGTATAGGAAGAGGATAGATTGCATCATATTCATTTGCACACTACTAACGCCAAAACAGATATAATAGAGCAAATGATCTAGCACCTCGCCTCCTGTTTGTATAGAATGCAGCTACCCTCACAGCAATATTTACATACTCCAAATATAAATGATGGAGAGAAAGTATATAACCTCCGTGTGTTTAGAGGAATCACAGATGTATCTACATCCGTCGTCCATTCCAGAATGGGGGGTGTATTCTCTTTACATCCAGAATCCGATAGCTTATCACCAAGTTCTTACCAATCCAGGTGTCCAATTTCTCCAATCTAACTTGCCAAAAGATTTGTTTCTCAAGTTGACCATTTCTCTGATATCAAACATCTTCTTCCGATAATTGCTCCCTTGTCTAGTGGACTCAGGTTCTGTCTCCCCCGTGGTTTCATCCTTCACTTCTTCAGCTTCACTGACAACTGGCGGGCCATCTTCATCTTGAGATGTTGTGTTACTAATGATGTTTCCTAGTATCTCAACCACCTCACTCATTTTAGGACGGGACTTTGGCTGCTTCATCAGACACTTGTTTGCAAGGGAAGCAAGTTTCTGAACTGATTTAATGTAATACTGTCCTTCAAGTCGAGGGTCAACAATATGGTGAAATTTCTTTGAGTCTGACACATAGGGTCTCACCCATTCCAAGAGTTTCTGTTCACTCCGAGGTAGGTTTCTCTCCAATGCTCGTCTCCCAGTTATAAGCTCATAGAGTACCACTCCAAAGCTCCAAACATCACTCTTTGCAGTCAGCCTGCCAGTCTGAACATACTCTGGAGCAGCATAGCCTATCGTCCCTACAACCTTTGCAAATAAAGATAATAAGTGAGAATTTTCTACCACAGGATTAATAACATGCAGGACTAATTAAAATCCACTGTTCAAGTTAGAGGCATTCGATTTAACACTATAAAGCAAGCAAAACAATGAGAATCAGTAAATCTGCACATATTCCTCCAAACTTCACTCTGAACCATCTTCATTAAAGCTAAAGAGTTCTGACGATAGAAAAATGATATATCCTTTAAATTTGCTCCCCAATGAATACGAAAAACTTACTGATGTTGACACATGGCTGAGTCCTTCTGGAGGTCCCTGCCTAGCAAGTCCAAAGTCTGAGAGCTTCGCATTGAAGTCCTCGTCCAGCAGAATGTTTGATGTTTTGAAATCTCGAAATATTAGCTGCACCAATTGTGAAGCAGTTCAAAATAATATGGACTAGCATTCAATTGAGTAAATAAACCTAGTCAACATGAAAAGAGGGTCTTGTCTATGCAAAAAGGCTTAAAAGATGGAAGTGCTTGTATCTTCCACATTTCCATTTCTCTGGGGAAAAATAAAAAAGGCAGAATAAAGGATGATTGTGGTTAAACTAAATTGAAAAAGACACAAATGCAGATAACCTAGTTTAAGCTTTTCCACTCAATTTATTCATAGAATGAAGGTATGTACGGTCATGCAATTACTCCAGACATAGAGAGAAATTTTAGGCCTAACAAGTTAACGAGTTACAAGAAACAAAAAGGACCCTTACTCATACTACTAATGAATCAAGACTACAAAATACACATTTACAATATTCTGAAGCATACAAGAAAAGTATACCTGAAAATCCATTTCTTCATGCAGATATGCCAAACCTCGGGCTGCATCTTGAGCAATTTTCAGTCTTGCCATCCATGGGAGAGGTGATGGAACTCGAGCCAATAGATGGTCCTCCAAGCTTTTGTTACGCATAAGCTCATAGACTAGAAGTCGTTGAATACCTCTTTCATCATCTTCTGCACAATATCCCACTAACTTGACAAGATTTGGGTGGTTGACCACACCCAAGAAGTTAACTTCATTAATCCATTCCTTATGCCCCTGAGTACTAGAATTCAAAATAGGAAAGTCACATAAGATGAAGTTAGAGTATAAAGCATAATTTAATACATGTTTCCAAAAATACAATCTTGAAACAAGGATATAATCAACCTTCAACAAATTTTCATTGATAATACAAGAAGTAGAACCAGCACAACAGACCTAGATCATGGGTATTGAAACAATGGCTTCCACTCTCAAAATCTAACAAATCCAACTGATTCTTTTATTCATTCTTTTTGGATAGCCGGGAAGTATACACGCAAAGCACACCAAAAAAAAAATCTAAGGTCTAAAACTACAAAGATCTTAAATAACCAAAAAGAAATGAGGAAAAAGCAAAACACCCATTTGCCCTCAAACCTATTGAACAATGATCTCATAAATAAGTCTCAATTGAAGCAATGAGACCTCAATTCCCTCCAAATCTAACTGTTTCTTCAACATGACAAATAACCACAATCAAACGCTTGCAATCGCCGGATCATATCTTTATAGCCAATAAGCACCAAGGTCTTCAACCGTAACACGTCACCAATAACAGAAATGGCAATACCACCATGTAGCATATCAAACAACGAAGAAGCCATGACCGGAAATCGAACAAAAGTTACAAGTGTGACCAACCCCACATAGCTCAAATAAAGCCTTGTTGATCTGTTATACTCTTCCAAAATACAACTCTTCAAAAAACAAAATCACATTTACTTCAATTCAACAATCCCAACAGAACCCATTTTCTAAAACCAAAAACGTATAATTGTTCATTAAATAATAAATACTCCTAAAATCTAACAAAGACCCAGAAAAAAAAAAAAAAAAAAAAAATCTTTGTGCAAAATAATAAATAAAAGGAAGAAATTGGGCTTGCCTGGAAACCGTTACGGTTCAACTGTTTGATAGCGACTTCGATTTTGGAATCAGAAACCCTAACGAGGCCTCTGAAGACGCACCCAAACCCACCTTCCCCAATCAGCAACGACCTGCTGAACCCTCTGGTCGCCGATTTCAGCTCCGAGAAGCTGAACACTCGCAGATCGTTGGCTCGGCGCTGACTCAGGGACTCATGAAACACGGCCGAGTCAGAAAAGTCTCCCCCACCTCCGAGTCGCGAGTCGTAGTTGTAGTTGTAGTTGTTGCTGCTGCTGCTGTTGTCGAACTCGGAGCGTCTAGTGTCCAGCGTGGCACTGGCGGTGGAAGCCACGCTCAGGGAACGCGTCCACGAAACCTTCGACAAGGCCCTCGGAAAGACGACCACGGCGGCGCCATCCTCGTCGTCGCGTCGCTCGCCGTTGCTGAAATGGAAGCATTTCATTTTTAAACTGGCAGAACTTATTTTTTATTTTTGTTTTATTTTTGGGTATTTATGGAATGAGTCAATGGGGGAATAGGTGAGAGATCAAAATCAAAAAATAGAATGTGGGATTGGGAGTGGGATATTATAATTGTTTTTGAAAAAGAAAATGGGCGGCTATTTCATATTTGTAGTAGTAATGAGAAAACGGTTTCTGTTTCTTTGTGTGTTGTTTTTTTGTGTTTTTGTTTTTGTTGTTTTTGTGCGTGTGTGTGTGTGTGTGTGTGTGTGTGTTTTGGGAGTGGAGGGAGGCCCAACCAACCCAACTGGGCCCTATAGATTAATGTCGTGTTGTGAAGGGCAAGACACAGAAGGGGGATCACGAGGGAAGTGCAGAGTGGTGCAGACAGAGAGTGGGTGAGGATGACTGTGGTGTGGATTGACTGAAGAGGGAGGGTATGCACCCATAAACTAGATAGAGATAGAGAGAGAGTTAGAGAGAGAGAGAGAGAGAGGGGGGGAGGCAGGTAGAGTTGACATTGACCCACAGGTTAGTTGAGGGGGTCTATGATTTTTTTTTTCTTCTTGTTTTAGTCGTATGAATGCTAATTGCTGTATTAAACCTTCCTTATTTGAAGACTTAGCCTTGTAGATTAATTAATTGGTACATTTTTTAGTTCCAACTCAAACATTCAGTAAGGGTTCAAAACCCTTCATTCTTAACAATCCATGTGTGTGTCTATATACATATAAAGCCTACTCCGTGTGAATTTTTAAAATCTTAGAGGGTGTTTGAGAGAGTAGTTTAAGTTATATTGTTTGGGTGTTTTTTATATACGCATGGGTGAAAATGTGTGTGAAAATGTGTGTAATATTGTTTAAAATATGTGAAAATGTGTTATAACTTGCTTGCCAATCATTCATAAATGAGGTTCTTCCTTAGATCAAGCTATGACCTTGGGTCTAGAAACTTGAAATATCAAATAGAAAACTTAATTCCTCCACAACTAACCCAAAGGTTGGTCGTAGAGGCTCCAATGACTAAGTTAGTGAAAAGCATGAAGAGACTAAGGAGAGGGAGAGAGAGAGACCCTCATTCCAAATGGTCCCCCTTCCTTCTATGGAGAGATGTGTGATTGTAAGTACTCAAGAGAATATGTGGTATTACCTATTGCCGTCATGTGGTGTGTGGTCAATGAGCCCACATTGGAGACTCGCTTTTTTAATTCAGCAAAAAAAAAAAAAGAATATGTGTTGGTAAGTAAATAGAGAATGTGTGATTATAAATGTTATTTGAGTGGAACCCCCCACACATACTATTGCATACAACAATTCTTTTGTTGTAAAAGATAACAAGTCTCAATTCTATGAGGCCCAAATCTATTATGTAACTATAATCCAGGTTCAACCTAGAGGGTTAGCTAAGTTGGTTGGGCTCTCAGTCTCAAGGTGCTTGTACTGGGCTCAACTGAGTGTGCTCCCTAGTTCGAGTCCTGCTACCTGCACTTTAAAAAGAATTTCCTGGGCCAGCGCTTTACCCCTCCGTGGGCTCACCCGGCGCGAACAGTGATTAGTCTTTAGTTGAAAGTTTTGAGGAAACACTGTAGGAAACCAAAAAAAAAAAAACACTATAATCCAGGTTCATTATATCTAATCCTACTTGGTGTGTAAATATTGTAATTTTGTGTTAGTTTAAAATTTAGCCTACTATAAATTCCTTTTTATTGGATTATTTTAAATGCCACCAACACAATGGAATTGAATTTTTCATTGATATGATTATAACAAATTTTAATAGCATCTACTTGGGTTGGAGCTAGGGAGTTGAGAGGGGCGATTGCTTATTTTTTCCTTCCTAGTCCGCCAAAAAACATATAACCAATAGTTGGCTCACAACTTTGCCCCCTCACTAACCCCACCTATACAATATTATTAATTGATTTTTTTTTTCTCCTTTTAGTGAATTCTTTTATGTATGTCTTGTTGTTATTCTTATTTTGTATCATAATTATAATCAATATGCTATTAACTATGTCATATGTCAAAATCATTAAAAAGAAAAGAGAACTGGTATGCTAATAACATTTTTACAACAAATCTTAAATGATAAGTTGTTACTGGCTGTTATTGGTGGCCAAAAAAATGTAATTTCAGTGATGTATTCAAATGATAATAAGTAACAACTTACCAACTAAGGATTGTTGTGAAAATGTTTTGAGTGTAGCACTCCTCTTATAAAAATATGAAGTAAATCTTTCTTATTTTATCAAGAGTTCGAATTTGGTAAGATGGGGTGTAAAAACCCATATTTTACACTATCCAATAAGAAATTACCACATCACTTTTTTACTTAAAACTCAATATATCTTACGACACCTAATAACACAACATCAGTTCTTTACTTAAAACTTGAAATATGGTGTTCATTGAGATTTATCTTGTGTGATCAAATGTTTTTATGGTTTAGTAATATAATGATGTAGCATGTCCTTATTGGAGGGTGTAAACCAACTTATCTACACCAAATCCTTATAGAATTAATCTATTTTATCAATGCCTTTTAAAGCTTAAAATGTAGAAAAGGAAAACGAAGGTAGGAGAAGAAAAGGGAAAAAATGCTAAAGTTTTAACAAAAGGAATATATATATATATATATATATATATATATATATATATATATATATATTATTACTTTTCAAAAGTAATAGGTTTAATATTTCTCCATCGTAAAAATTAGTGTATAAATAATAAATTTGAGAAAATTACGTAATAAATAAGCATACAAATAAGTGTATTGTAAGTTGTATTGGGAAATTTCTATTTTATGCACCCCAAAAAAGCTAAATAATATATATATATATATATATATAAAATAAATATTCTAATTTTTTTTATTAGTAAAAGATAGGTTGTAACATGTTTTACGCAAAAACATTCAACAATAGTGATGATGAGATGGGTTTGCCTAGGTAAGTAAGGTGATCATCTTGTCTTTTGCATTGAGTATTGTAAATGAGTGACGTAGGGACATTGGGCCCAGTAATTTATAAAGGATGGCCCAACAAAGTCTATTGGGCTAAAAACCCAATCCGAGGACATCAAATGATCTAGGAGTACATTAGTGTACCTCATAAAGAAAATGCCAGGTAAAGATGTGATAAATGAGTGAACAATTGCGTCCAAGGAAGATATTAGTCCTCGGATATTAAAGCCGAGGTCATAGGAAGGAGGTTTAATATCCCCAAGCTATGTTATAAAAAATCTTATGACTATGGGAAGACACAGTATACGTGGAAGACAGTAGAAGAGCGGTGGAATATCTAAGGTAAAACTGCTACCACCGCCCACACATTAAAAACTCTGCAATTGATATACTGACTGCATTAATAGAGGAAGGAGTCTTGAGCATGAGGTTTGGAACTTGGTCCCTGATCCTAGAGGATTTCGGGGAAATTTGATGGGACAAGTATCCAAAGCCAGCGTTATAACCATGAGGTGGAGGATGATAAAGAGAAGAAGAGGGAGTATAAATAAGAAAAAGGACCTTCAGAAGAAAGGAGGCTTTTTCTTTTGAGAAGAAAGACAATAGTATATGATAATCTAACGATCTATAATTGTAATCACCCTTGAGAAGCAATACTATGAACTATCCTCGGATTGTGTCCGAGGAAGAGTTTTTCATTCATATTCTTATAGTTAATTCCTTGTTTGTGCCATTGGGCCTGAGGCCCGTTTATTTTTTGTTGTTTGAACCACCCTCAAAATTTAGATTTCAAGCCCACTCTCTACAAATTTATTGTAAATGGCCTTTCAAGCCCATTCCATTTAATTGTGGATTGAAGGTTCGACTTGTGTCCTTACAAGTGACTTGATACAAAATTAGGAAAGTTAAATTCGACATGTGGGGAAAAATTAGAAATTAATTTAGATTCAAAATTTTCTTCTTCTTTAATGTAATACATAGGATCTCACTTAACATGAAGAATGGTTTTTATTTATTTTTATTTTATATTGTTATCAATATATATATATATATATATATATATATATATATATGTATGTATGTATGTATGTGTTGTATGTTTAAGATTTTATTGTGTATGCATTGTGGGTTCTAATTAGCTCAACTAATAAGATTTTTTATTGTTGAATAAGAGATATAGAGTTCAATCCTCACCTATAGCAAAAATAGATAGATGTCTTGGTTTGATAATAAAAATCACAATCATTAAAAGCAGACATCATAGTTTAAAACTCTTAAAAAAAATTAAAAAAAAAAGTGCATGTGCATTTATATGCATCGATAATCTCCTCCCTCCCACTTGCATATACAGGTTGATTTGATCACTTGAAGTTTAATAAGATTAAATTCTATAAGGATCTATTGTAAACCCAAGTTTTATACTCTTCAATCCCAGCATGCCAAATCATCATATTATATATTAAAAAATAGACACAATTAATTTTAATACCCATATAAAAATCCAACCCAATTGAGAATTTATTAAGATGTTATTAGGTGTCATAAGATATATTGAGTTTTACACCACATCATTACCAAATTTGGACTCAGGTTAACTATTCATGTAGATGAAGTTCTTCTCTTTTAAAAGGCTAAAATTAAGAGAAATATTATATCCACAACATTTTCATAACAACTTACTATTTATAATTTGTTGTGAAAATACTGTGTACGTAACACTTCTTTAAAATTAAAGTAGGTTAAATTTTTTTATCAATATATATTCCAAATTAAAAAAAAAATGTAGGTAGGTTCAGAAATAAAGAGTCTATATTTGCTTAACAGGATTTCGGGTCTTACTGCTTATCACCTATGCACGTTTGAGTACATTTTACTGGATCACAAACAGATGAAAAGGTTTGAAGCTTGTGATCCACATTCACAAATTAATCATAATTAAGGGTTGAGAGTTTTTTTACATTAGGAGAGGCATATATGCAACTGCACGGAGGGAAATTTATACAACACGGCACATAGTGCTGCTATACTGCTAGTCATTATCATTAAAGAGAAAACAACAATTACCAGTCGTTTAACTAAAGATAATTGCCGGTTGTTACAACTACATGGATAAAGAAACATATTCTAAAAGCCAACATCATCCATGTTCTTTTCCTGCCTATACAAGCAACTCCCAAATTTGGTTAACCTCAAAATTAACGTTCTCTGTAGTTGCTAGATCTTCTCGATTCCTCCAACCCTGAAAATAGTGGATCTATGCCCACAAGTTTTTCCATGAACCACAATTTCATACTAGTAAGTAGCCACATTGCCGGGAGATATGTAACAAGTAATGTGAACCAGGGGTAGACCGAAATTTAAACTAAAATTTGTTTTCAAAACACGATTTCAGTCCAAGTATTATTGTGTGTACAATGAGTGTGCAATAAATACAATAGTTTATGATAACCACATCAGGGTACATAAGCAACAATACTTGAGAGTCATAAGTCATAACCAATTAACCATACCCGGTCTTTCTTTGAAAACCCGCCAGCCATTGGTCATGATGGAATCAGTCAAATATCACATGGTTAGTGCACCCCAAAAAAGGAAATTGCATGTTCACATAATAATTAACAAATTTCTTTTGTGTCTTGTTTTATAGATGATACAATTAATGGCACTAAATTAAGGCCACTTTCAGTCTCGATTAGGCACCAAGAGAGTTTCCCAATAACCCTATCTCTATTTGGAAAGTGTCACCATTACCAGTACTGATAACATTTTCGATGCCTTAAAGTATACGAGTACCATAGCCATGATTTCTACTGATCCTCCAAAACCTGACTTCTTGATGTATATAATTACCCTCTTGCACGCTAACGCATACATACTAACACCTTAGGATTTAAGAGGCAGTCACCAATACATGTTATTTTATAAATAATGGAGTAAGCACAATATTGTCAATCGATTCGACAAAAAGTGGGAACTTGAAATCAATTAATTGTTGACGTATTGACGATAAAGATGTCTCCTCTTCCCTGTAGTGCAGTGTTGGTAGAGTACTTTTCAAGATACATATGGCATTGGCCGCCACATGATTTTACTTTTGAGAATGTCTTTCCATGTCAACACAACTAAACAAAATTTCAATACCAACTATAAAAATTGAATTCCACGAATCTTTCTTCTCACGTTTTCCAATTGTCAACTATATATTATATGTCAACAATGGCAGCTCTAAAATTTAGATATTCCTTAAAAAGTATAAATTATACCATTTAATAAAAAGAGAAATTCATATATTAACAACAACAACAACAACAAAAAACACGCAAATACATAAAATTTACAATTGTTTTTTACGAGTTTTTATATTTTGAAATCGTCACATGATAGTTTCATTATTAATGCTACAAATTACATTTTTTTTAATATATACAATTAAACAATCATTCATCCACGAATTGTAGAACAAATTACGGAACAAAATTTAATTTTATTAGCATAAAAAAAAACTGAGGGGGTTCCAAGTGAACAGATCTACATTGGAAATATTCCTCTTTAATATATATATATATATATATATCTTTTAGCTATGACACATTAGAAATTAGAACTCAAGGAAGTGTGATTTAATTGTCAATTTTCACGTCGGCCAAAATGGTTGGTGTACGTACCCAGTCTTTCTGCAGCAAGGTTCGAAATTTCCCTTTCATAACATCTCTTTAGTCTTTGACAAAACGTCTAGTGCAAATTTTTTGAGCAAATATACATACATAAAAAATTTAGGGTAAAATATCGTTCTTATCTTTAGTCTTTTATAAAAGTTTGTTTTTCGTTCACAAACTTTATAAAATGTTATACTTTACATACTTCCATTTATATCCATTAGTTTATATCCTTTATAACCTAACAGAGTGTTAACGCTGCATTTGATTTATACAAAATTATTTTATTTAAATAGTTTTGGAGATATGGCACAGAGTTATTGGCACACGTGGAAAAAGAAATCTGATGAAATTATCTCCGCCTACAGTAGAACCTAACTTTATTTAAGAACCACGCAACCCAACACCCAAACCCCCATAGTGGCAGCCTCAACCGACGACCCCAATCGGAAACTATAAGGCGGCGACCCCAGTCGGCTATTCCAAGGCGACAAATCCGACTGTGAAATCCCAATCTCAGGCTGGCGACACTAATTTTTGGGTGGCTGGTTTGAATCTTATTGTCATTTTGAAAGGTTTGCGTGAAGCTTTTAGGAAATTTGTATTTGGCCTTAGCGTGATTTTTTTTTTTTTTTTTTTTAAAACTGGGTGCCATCATTGTAAGTTGGTATGGGGTTGTTTTGTTGAATCTTGTTTCGGCTAGTCCATAGGCGCCATCAAAGCATCATAAAGTCTTCTTTGTCCTATTTGCACACTTCAAGGACCTACTGTAGTAAGTCAAAAGAATTGGAGAGCCTGCAAGGCTGCGATTACTTAGATTTGAACTGATTTCAGTTTTTCCTAGTCTTCTTTGATGGATTGATAGCCCAAACAACATGAATATGATCATCCAATTCCATTGAACATGCTTCGCACCATGGGGAGGTAAAACCACCTGACTGTTTGGGTCGTCGGTCGCCGATTTGGGGTGGGATTTCACAATGGATTCGCCAATTTGGCACACTGGTTATGGTTGTTGGCTTGTTGCCGTGGCCATGGGGTTTGGGCCGCATGGGTTTTCGTGGTTAGTTTCGGCCCCAAGTGGGAGGGGGTAATTTCATCGTATTATTATTCTTTCCACGTCCCAATAGCTATGTGCCACGTGTACACAATTTTTAAATAAAAAATCTAGTCCAAGCCAGATACAATGTCAATCCATGTGGGACATAAACTATTAGGTTATAGATCGATATAGATGGGAGGATGTACACTGAACTTTGTGATAAACCTTTAGAAGTTTAGGGATGAAATTTTTTTTTTATAAAAGTTTAAAGACGAAAATGATGTTTTACCAAAAAGTTTAATAATATTTTTTATACTAGTTAAATTGGTAAACTATATATATTAGTTTTAATTTGAGTTAATGACTAATATCATTTTTTACTTACTAGTAACCATTAACGGTTAGACAATTCAAAATGTATCAAATTTTTTGTTTTTTTTTTTTTGTCCATAAACTTTCTCAAGTACTTTTAATGGTGAATTTATGGTAAAAAAATATAATATAAAAAAATAGCTTCAAGATCAAATTACATATGATATAACTTTAATAAGTAATGTTATATATACCATCTATTAAATTTTTATTAAATTAATCTTTTGAAAATCTCACTATCGGACTAAATATATGTTTTCTATATTCTAGGTATGCCAAATTTGGTGCTATTCATATATATATATATATATATATATATATATATATATATATATATATATATATGCGAATTCTCATTTGGATAGCTAAAACCCACTTACATGTATGTATTACATGACACAGTAGCACCAAAACACCCAAAATCACTACCAAATCTGGTTCTCTAATACTGTTCAAAATTTTACATTTTGCTACGGCGACATCTACTTTTAGATGTCAACAGTAGATGTATACATTTTTTTTAATTCCTTTTTATTGTATCTCATCTCTCTTTGTCTCTTTGTTATCTTTCTCACCCTAAACTCGTCTGGTCTATAGGCTAGCCTCCACTCATTGTGTTTTATAAACTAGTTCTATCAAAGAATCCCTTAATTAACTATCATATATACAAGGGGGATATTGGGCTTTTGCCCTTATTTTGCAAAAATAACAGCAATATATCTTTATTTTGAAACTATTTAGGTTCATATCCTTATTTTGAAACTTAATTTTAATAAAATCAAGTTATAAGTAGAACTCGGCATTAGCAATATTGAATTCTATACATATTTTTCCACTTAATTTTTTTTAAAAAAAATTTAAGTGAAACTTGAACTTACTAAAGTCTAGTTTCAATTAAAAATTTACATATAACTCGATTTTGAGGATATTGAGTTTTATACTGAGTTTCAAAAATATGGACACGGACCTAAATAGTTTCAAAATAGAAATATATTGCTGTTATTTTTGCAAAATAAGGACAAAAACCTAATATCCCCTATATATAAGCATATACATATGCACACACTAATATACATTATACATCGCATATTATACATCATTCTAGTTCACTTCATTTCATTTGATCATACATCATCATTATCATTGCATCACATGTCACATACGCACAACACATAGCATGTTCATCTTGTCACGATATGTTCATCATTTCGCACACATCTCATCATGTTGTCATATGCATGAACATGTTAATATATATGCCTATACTTGTCTCACTGCATCACCACAACATCATATATTATAATACATGATCTCATATATTCTTATGCATGTTCATAGTTCATACTCAATCATTCACTAAATTTAAACCCTATGCATGTTACTAATTAATAAGCTTAAAGCATCGTAGACCTGTTTCTAATTAATCTCAGACTCTAGGCATGTTACTAAATCATCACAAAAGCCTAAACATGTTACTAAGAGCTTCCAAACAAACTGAACACAGAAAATTAAACCTACTGGGTGTTTCTAGGTGGGTTTGCGTCTGATCTGCATACACAACCCAGAAACTACTTTATTCTGCTATACTCTATCCTAAAAATGCTTCTAACCTCTTTAGGAAAGATAGAAAACAATCTTTAGCAAACGTTTATGTTAAAAATTCTTTAAAAAACAAACAAATTAAGGCCACAGTTGATTGGCTATAGTTCCTTTGGGTCAACTAAATTTTTAGGAGATCAGGTATAAATTTTGAGCAAAGAAACCTTTTTAAAGACTTATACGCATGGTTATTTGGCCCTAATTAATTAATGTAGGTCCGTCCCTAACCCTATGTCCAAATTTCAAATACAATATAGGCTTCTCAAGATTCTCATTATTTATATATACCCCACATGAAGATGGAATCACCCTCCTTACCCACTGTATATGCATCCACCTCTATATGCTTTCTCGTAGAGCAGCAAACGTACAAAAACTTTTACGACTTAGAAAGTAGTAATTAATAATGAACCCAACATGCTAAAGATGGCCACAACATATTTAGCTTATGGCCATTAGCCACTCCATATTTGGCCGCAACATGTATACGTGCGGCATCATATGCAAAACGAATCGGTTTTGATTTTGGCCAACATCACGAACACATGGAGACTGGGGTGCATTGTTAAACTATCATTTAGGAATTGGAGATTGAGGTGCCAATCAAGTTATAAGCCTATGCCTACAAGTTCATTGCCTTATATCACCATCTTAGATGTATCATATATGCAATAATTAAGAAATGAAAAATAGTTTTTTTTTTCTTTATTTTATTTTAGATACGATAGAATTTCAGTTTATGATGTTCAGTCTATAATGATTGTTTTTTATCATCAAATTTAGACACTAATTAGTTTTTTTTATGTAAACAGGGTTGGATCTCAAATTTCAACAAAAGAAATATAATTTTATTTGAAACAAATAAATAATATTTATTTAAATATTTATCCATAAAATGCTCAATTTTAGTGTGTTCGATCATTATTTATATAGTAATAAAATAAGTTGTATTAAATATTTTAATAAGTTGTTTTATCAATGGAATTTGTTGTAGATGCCGGATTCAACAAGCTGATCATAGACGAAGATAATGTAAATGTTATGCAAACCATTTCATCGACACGGATTGATTGTTCTCTGCTAGGCTATGTGGTGGATGACATTCACCACTTGGTTCATTGTTTAGAGTGGGCTAGAATTAGCATTACCAGGAGGGGTGGAAATAAAGTTGCACATGCTCTTGCTCAACACGCTAGGAATTCTTTAGATAATGATGTGTATTGGATGGAAGATTCCCCTCCTTCGACTGTGGAGGCCTTGATTCAAAATGTTTTGCTATTATGATTATATGAATGAATGATACCTTTTCAAAAAATGTACCGTACTTTTTTCAGTTTTGATATAAATTTTCCTGCATGATTGGCTTCCATCATGCACCTTAAGTTAATTTTTCTTTTTACTTTTACTCACTATTCTGTTGTTCAATTCCAATGATATTAGTGATTTTTTTTTATTTACATATTATTTTGAATTATCATGTTCATCGAACCTGTATAGTGCTAGTGTACACAAAATTTGAAGGAAAGGAGAAAACAATAGAGATATAAATGTTAGTCTCAAGCCTTATTCAAAAAGTGTTTAGAATTATTTAATGAAGTTTAAGCACATATAAAAACTTCATATTGCTATTTTTTTTTCCTACACGTACGTGGAGTTGCAATGTTTGTAATATGTTCAAATGTATTATAATAAATAGGTATATTTCATGTCTACCCATTTAACAGATTGGTTCAATTAATTATTTATGTTGACATGCTCGACTTGTTTAACCTATATAATTAAAAAGTATCTTTATTTACTCTAATTTGAGACATTATCCAATATAATCATGTTGCATTATCCAATCAAACATAGTTATAAAATAAGTTACTATGATTTTTTTTCATATCAACTAGTATAATAAATAAATCATTTTAGGGTTAGAGAATTTCAACACAATTATTAACATAATGATCCTATTATTTTGGATTAATCTATATTACCATATACCTCTATCTCAACATAATACGAATAAAACACCTAGCATGAAAAAAGTATTGCAACAACAATACTTGTTTAACATGTATGTAAGATTCAGACATATGAATAATCTGAGAGATATCAATATATATGATACCACTTCTAACATGAATTATCGCCTTAACGTACTTATTACGAAGGAGAGATAATTAATGCGATTCCTTAAATGGTAGAGAAGCTAGATCTTGTCCTTTTTTGGAGGGAGGAAACAACTTCATTTCATAGTTTAAATATTATAAATCTAAAGTTAATAAAGTGCTAAATAATCTTATATATATATATATATATATATATATATATATATGCTTTTAGACATTAAAAAAATGATAAAATTTAACTAAAAAATTAGTTGTAACCTTAAACTACAACCATACTCAATATATTTTTATTGGAAGTGAATTTTGACAAATCCACCATTAGATGACACATTCTTCTATATGCAAAATTTTAAAAAAATTAAAGATCAATAGCTATATTATCAATAAATTGTTTAAATTGTAAGTTTTTGTAATACAAAATTATGCATAAAATATAAACTTATAGATCATATAGTAAATTGTGATGCCCTAATTTGATTGATTGTGTGATGTGTGTGGGTGTGTGATGAGTCCTACATCAGGTATTTACTAGTAGATCTATGCTTTATTAACGACTACAAGGAATCTCAATTATGACTAGTCCTTTTGAAGTATAGCGCAGATATGGCTAGTACTTTTTCTTAGGTCGTTACATATGGTATCCCTAACAAGACGTTAGAGATTTAAGTGAGGGAGATTGTGATGCCCCAATTTGATTGATTGTGTGATTTGTTTGGGTATGTAATGAGTCTATATATATATATATATATGTTAAATAATCTTTTATATATATATATATATATATATATATATATATATATATATATATATATGCTTTTAGACATTAAAAAAATGATAAAATTTAACTATAAAATTAGTTGTAACCTTAAACTACAACCATACTCAATATATTTTTATTGGAAGTGAATTTTGACAAATCCACCATTAGATGACACATTCTTCTTATATGCAAAATTTTTTAAAAATTAAAGATCAATAGCCATATTATCAATAAATTGTTTAAATTGCAAGTTTTTGTAATACAAAATTATGCATAAAATATAAACTTATAGATCATATAGTAAATTGTGATGCTCCAATTTGATTGATTGTGTGATGTGTGTGGGTGTGTGATGAGTCCCACATCAGGTATTTACTGGTAGATTTGTGCTTTATTAACGACTACAAGGAATCTCAATTATGACTAATCATTTTGAAGTATAGCGCAGATGTGGCTAGCACTTTTTCTTAGGTCGTTACATATGGTATCAGAGCCGGCCCAGTAACCCTGTGTGGGCTCAGAGACACTACCCCACAAAGTAGGCCCTAACAAGACGTTAGGGATTTAAGTGAGGGAGATTGTGATGCCCCAATTTGATTGATTGTGTGATTTGTTTGGGTATGTAATGAGTCTCACATCGAGTATTTACTGAGTAGATCTGAACTTTATTAACAACTACAACCAATTGTGACTAGTCATTTTAAGATATAGAGAAGATGTGGCTAGAGTTTTTCCTTGGGTCATTACATAAATAATATCTGACTGACACAAAAACATGTAATTCAAAGATTAAATTTTCAAATATGTAGTAATACTTATTTTATAAAGTAAGCTTATAGTTTTTGTTTCAAAACATTAGACTATATCCAATTTTGTAACTAAATTTTATCCTTAAAAAAAATTTAACACTAAAATAAAATATTTTCATTTCACTTAAAATGGATCGGTAGCCAAAGCACCAACCTTGAGTAAATTTCCAATTTGCTTTGGGTACCTCGACTATTGAATTACGTTTCATCCGCTTACTGGATTGTGAATACCGACATGTTGGATTTCCATTAAGGGGCCCCAGCGGCCACCAAATAATTGCAAACGTTGTGAGAATATGACAGGAAAAACAAATCATCAAATTTCATTTCCATTACCCAAGCATGCATGTAAATGAATAAATCCACACATGTCGGTGTATGAATATATATTCCTCCAAGCGGAACTTTTTTTTTTTTTGAGGAATGAAAATGCGATCTATGATATGGATTCATCACTCTTATTCCATGCATATCACCTAGGTCTAAGAGCATTCACAGTGAGAATGCTATATGCCATATTTTGGTTCAATTTAGAATATAAGCCCAAAATAACCTTTTCATCAGGACTTGTATAAAGCTACTATTGCAAAAAAAATTGAGATTGTGCTACTATAGAATTGCACTGTAGCTCAATTTTAAAACAAAAACTATTATTTCATTCTCTTTCTCTCTCAACTGTCTCCTTGACTCTCCTACTCTCTCAAACTCTGTTTCCCATGTCTCTCTCTCTCAGACTTCTCCCTCTCCCTTTGCTCTTCCTTAGGCCACTGTTGGCCACCATCACCCAGCAACGCTATGTCCAGGCCATGTCTCACCCAGTGACGCCCAAGCCTAGGCCGCCGATGGCCACTGTCTCCATTGTCTCACCTTGCGTGGTTTGATCATGGAGATCGTGGCAGATCGACGCCCAAACTCCCAACCTCTCTTCGATCTAGTGGGTTTTGTGGTGGATTAGTGGTGGAGATCGTGGCAGATCGGTGGTGGGTTTCTTTGGAGGTGTGGGTTATTTTGGCGTGAGTTTCTTTGGCAGCGTGGTTCAGGTAGTGGGTTTTGTTTGGCGTGGATTAGGTGGGTTATGGTGTGGAGATTACTGTTTGGCGTGGTGGAAATCAGCGTGGAGCTGTGGTGGCCGTGGAAAATTAGCATGGAGTTGTGTGTGCGGCTTTGTTGTTGGCTCCAATTGGTCTCGGTTAATGGGGTTTTTTTTTTTTTTTAACGTGGTTTTGCTTTTGGTTTGATAATCCAATGGTGGTGCTGGGATATATGGGGGTGGAAGTGTGTTCATTGTGGTGTTGATCTTTTTATTAGGATGTGTGCCCTTAAATCCTATTGTATGATGCTATGTATGACATTATGTATGACTTAATGTTTTAGTTAATAAAGTTATTTTATTATTATTATCTAAAAATAATGGTAACATGAATATTGAGACATTATCATATAATCCATGAGATGCATAGTATGTGCTTTAGTTACAGAAGATATAATTTACAAGTTCTTTGTAAACTCAAAATTTTAGTTCATAATCGGTGATGAAATTGGGCATTTCATCTACGAAGACTATAACATATCAACTAAGATGATTTGTCTTGATCATGGGAATAGAGATTTCTACTTGGGATGTTGATATGTTTTAACTCTTAAAACATATTGAACTGAACTGCTGTGAGATTTGTTATTCTCCTAATGATTGTCAAATAAATAAAAACTCACAACTTTTATTTACATAAACTCTTAATCCTGAGAGGATAATGGACCTGATCATGAAATGTAGGTTGCTTTGATATATCAGAAGTGAGGTCTAAAGAAATGATCAAAACTTCAGTATGTTGTGCAATCACATTTAGTGTTGATGGAACATATATTCTCAAAATGGAATCCATAATCTCTTAATGGAGATATAAAATATTCTCTTGAGATAAGTTTAATGAGTTTAGTTATTCAGAGAGTTAGGTCTAACTACTTTGGTAAGAAGTTATTAAAGTATAGATTTATGAAATTGGATTTCACAAATATATGATGAATAACTTTAAAGGATTAAACCGGGTACTCAGGAAATTAAAATGTAGTAATCTTCAAAGTGATAGTCTATATTCATGACTTTGTATTACTACGAATATTTTATGAATGAGTTGCATGTACAGTAAAATTTTGGGATATAATTTATAAATAAGGCCTAGAGTGCAATTATATTTATATAGTGGTATTAAATATAGTTAATGGTAACTTTGGACTTGTCAAGATTTGACAGAGAAGCCCAAGACCCATTGGAGCTAGTGTCTTATTGGTCCCTTTTGATCCCACTCCAAGCTACACACTTAAACCCAATTGAAAATGCCCAAAAGGCTAGCCCACTTAGATAATTAGTTAGATATAAAGGGAGAAACATACAGAATTTTGTAGGTATGAAAAATAATAACACTATCGTGAAATGGTGTGTAAGAAGTGTTAGACACTTTGACATTCTCTCTTGAAAAACTGATTGAGAGACCACACTTCTTGGGCGTTAATGAAATTAGAGTGAAGATTAAAAGTGTTTCCAAGTGCGGTTGTAAAATTAATGTTTTAATGAATAGATGATGTAAATAAGAAATAGAATGTTGAGAATATTATAAAATAGTATTATATGATAAAATAAGATAGAGTAACATTCCCGAATATGAATACTCTAAGGCTATATTGACATAGATACAAAAATACATACAAAAACAAATTCGTGCTACTCAACTTTCTATCAAAATTCAAATATATATAGTGTAAACTAATACAAAAACTCTTGCCCCGGCTTTGTTAAGTCCCAAACAGAACTTAAGAAGTACGACTCAATAGTCTAGCTAAGAGTATAGGACATAGATTGGCAATGAGTAGCATCTTTCACAAGTCAAGGAAGGAGAGCTAAGAGCTAATTAATATGTATGTACGACGATGTAGGCATGTAGTACTGACACAGTGACACCATCGTGATCATGATCATCCGCTGCACATGTCAAATCACAGTTTCTGATCTCCTCTACTTTTCTTTGATGTCCTTAATTCGTACTCTCAGTGCTGCAAAACGCAAAGTCTTTCATTTCCCACTCTTCTGTCCTTGATTGTCCCTTCTAATATGTATATTTCTCTAATGTGGCTAATGCTATCACCTTCCATATTGGCCCTAGCACACAGCTCATGAGTCATGACCCAATCCATGGGACCACCGAGGCTTAGCTAGCTCCACATACCACCCCAACCCACCACCACCACCACCACCTGGCCTTGCTTGACCGGTGATGCGTCTTTACTCTCTACTCTCTAGAACGAGAGTGACCGACTCCTTACATTGTAGTTCATTTATGAATCACGATGATTCACTTTTAGTCCTGTAACCCTAAGGTTTAGTAGATCTATACTATACTATACTATAGAGCCCTAATAATGATATCTCTGATATATTATTGATGGAGCACTGCCAGTACATAGTACAGACACGGGCCCTGTTGCATTGAAATTTATATACAGCTCTGCATGGAACGAAATAGTTTCAATTCCGTTCACTCTTTTCTCAAGTCAGAAAGAAGAAAACGGGGAGACTATCTCCAATGAAAAATAATGCCACTGTTGATATTAGTTAGGAGTTAGGACCATGTCCTGGTTATAGTGTACTCTTTGTCAGAATATTTACTGTGACTTGTGAGCAATCTCCATCAAAAGGAGTACTTCTTTTTTTATAATCTTACAACAAAGATTACCAGTCAGCGTGGGCCATACTTGGTGTCAATGCCTAATAACATGGTTCATCACATGGACTGGCTAATTCGACCAATGTAAATATTAATGGTCCGAAATTGACTATCATTTTAATGGTCCATGCATGCAGTGATCTTTATAGAAATTAAATAAAATTAAAAAGACAAACAAAACCAACTTACTAGAATAGGAAAGTAGAGCTACCACCAAAGAAAGTTTCTTGAACAAAAAACGCAAAGCAGAACAAAGCATCATCTACTACATATGAATCGCATAAATTGCACTACAGCTAAGAAAAGAGATAACAATTTGTCCAAACAACCCCACTAAAATTCTAATTCAACAAGCGAGAATGGAGAGCACTCTTTAATTCACACACACAAACATGGTATATATTCTGGTACCGTTTGTATGTGACATTAATAATAATAATAATAATAATGATGATGATGATTGATAAATTAGCTCAGCTAGCTAGCAGGCCAGCACCAACAATCTATGTATGTCAACACGCAGTAGCATCACGAACTTCAAAGAAAGATCGATTCTTGACGACGATGTCGTACATGTGGAGGGTCTTAAAGTTGGCAAAATTTTTTGGAAGAGAGATCAAGTGGGCTGAGTTTTCTGACCTGTGGAACTGTAGGAGGTTTGGGCAGCTAGAGTTGTGATAGCGAGACCAGCCAAGCTCGGTGAGACACTGCTCGAGTTGGGAGTAGGATCGGATCACTTGGTTAGCTGGGAGGTAGACCAGGACTCGGGGTCGAGCGCCAGGTGCAGTAGCTGTGCCTGGATATGGTGGCTCTTTTTGCTCAAAGGACTCCCTCGTTGGATTGGTGATTAGACGAGCCACGCCATTCTTGTCAAATATCCACACACCAGACATTGTGTGCGTCTATGTGATCAGAGAGAGAAATAGAGACTTAGAGAGGTGACGTACGAAAAATTTCAAGGTGGTGCTATACTATATAAGACGATGACGACACGTGAGTGTGAAGTTTCATGATTGTAACTTGTAACTTGAAGAGACCCTATATTGGACCTACTTTTTAGCCTAAAGGAAATTTATACATAGAAAGCAGAAATAGAGTAAACAAAATCAGGCTACCATTTGTACTGTGCATTTTTTCTTCTTTCTTTTATTATTATTATTTTTTCACCTGCAGGAGTGTGGGTCAATTTTAATTCAACAAAATTATAAGGTTTAATAAACTTGATCTTGATCTTACTGTCAAAAATAAACGTGATCTTAAATTTCAATGTTTGATTTAAAACTTTTGAAATTATCGGTTTATATTTTAAAACCTTCCTTAAAATATATAAGTTTAAAATGTAATTTACTAAAAAAAACTAAAATTAGAAAATAAGCTCAAGCACTTTGTTAAAATATACTATTCATTGAGTATAATTAAAAAAGAACTGAAATTTTGAGTTTTTTTTTTGGGGTCGGAGGTAATTAAAGCCCCATGAATACACGGGATATGGTTTTGAAAGCACAATGTGCGACTGAAATGGTTTTGTAACTTTTGTTGAACATGCAGATGGCATTTTGGCAACCACGAGTGCAGAGGATGCTACCCGTTTCACGTTTTTCTTCAGTATCCGTTACATATTACTGTTTTCAAAATGTTATCTTGTGTTGTTCAACTTTTGGTATTGAGGGGTTGTCAGAATTGTTGAATGTTGTATTTAAAGAAGAACAAATTAATTCTCTAGAATGGTAAAACATTCATCATCCACGGGATAACATGTGGAGGTTTGTTTATGGTAGAAAGTATTTGTGGCATATTATTTTACGAGTTTGAGTAGTGACAAACTTGACTATTACGTGGATAATTTCATCCCATTTAGGGTTTAAGTGAGTAGAGGATAGTAAACACATCTACAAAGTCCATTTTTTAATTTAGCATTTTCAGATGAAAATAGTGTATACTAGAAGCAATGTAAAGTAAAGTAAAGGGTGTAGGAAATAACACGAAATTCCCAACATGTGAGAAAAAAAAAATAGAGAAAACACACGCCAAAGAAAAATAATTATACGCACAAGATAGTATTTACATGGTTCGCAAATTTGCCTACATCCACAAAATTGTAAGGATTTCACTTTTATCAGGGGAAAAGTACAAAGTGCGGTTACAGTTTCTCACTCTCTCAAAAACAACAACCAAAAAACCCTAATCACCAAAACAACATTTTTCTATATCCTGAGCACAAGATTCACAATGGGCTACAAAACGGGCCAAAAAAATTTTTTGGCTTGTCGGCCCAAGCCTTCGCTCCATGGACTAAGTCTCAGAAAATCTCCTATTAAAAACCACGCAACATTATTCGAATCGGGTCGAGTCGTCAACCGGATCAAACACAACTAGGCTCCACAAAACCCAATAAATTTCCAACTTGAAGACTAGTTCAATCACCAACATCAGCCGCTATCTTCCAAAAACAATCCCTCATCCCTGCAACTCATCCTCCTGTCCTCAAGCTAGAAGGCCAACTGAAGCTGCACACAGCTTCAGCTTCTCAATAGTGACACCCTTAGTCAACATGTCTACCGGGTTCTTAGATCCACAAATCTTCTCAAGTATTACCAGCTTATCTTCAACAAGGTATCGGATAAAGTGGTATTTTGTCTATATATGCTTCGACTTTGAATGAAAAACTGAATTTTTAGTAAGAAAAATTGCACTTTGACTATCACTATGTAAAATGTCCATCTCTTGCTTCTTACCCAATTCATCTAAGAACTCATATAGTCAAATCATCTCCTTTCCAGCTTCAGTTGCTGTAACATACTCAGCTTTTGTAGTAGACAAAGTAACAATCTTTTGTAAATTTGAAGCCTAAGATATAGCTGCACCACCCGGAGTAAATACAAATCTAGTAATACTCTTTCTACTATCAATATCACCAGCAAAATCAGCATCTACATAACCCTGTAGTTTCAAACTTGCACATGTGAAGTGAAGACATGTATATGATGAACCCCTCAGATATCTCAGAATTCACTGGATTGCTTCCCAATGCTGCTTTCTTGGCCTACTCATGAATCTGCTCACAACTCCCACTGCCTGTGCAATGTCTGGCCTTGTACACATTATATCATACATTAAGCTGCCAATAGTTGAGGCATAGGGCACCCTGCTCATATTGTCCATTTCTTATTCTGTCTTCGGTGACTATTCTTTACTTAGTTTGAAATGACTACCCAAGGGTGTGCTCACTGGTTTAGCTTCATTCATGTTGAATCTGTTAAATATTTTCTTCACATACTCTGCTAAATAGTTTCAATGTACCATTAGCTTTGTCTCTAATGATTCTCATACCAAGGATTTGCTTTGCAACTCCCAAATCCTTCATTGCAAACTGTTTTGACAATTGCTTCTTCAGATTATTAATCTCCTCAATGCTAGACCCTGCAATGAGCATATCATCCACATACAACAGTAAAATGATGTAAGAATTGTCAAAAAACTTAACATAGCAACAGTGATCAGCTTCACATCTCTTGAACTCAATTCTATGCATAAAACTGTCAAATTTCTTGTACCACTGTCTAAGAGCTTGTTTTAGGCCATACAAGCTCTTTTTCAGTTTGAAGACTAGATTCTCTTGTCCCTGAACAATGAATCATTCTGGCTGAATCATGTAAATTTCTTTCTCCAAGTCACCATGAAGGAATGCCGTCTTCACACCTAATTGCTCAAAATGTAAGCTTTCTGCAGCCACCATTCCTAGTGCTAGTTTAATTGTTGACATCTTCACAACTGAAGAAAATATCTCTGAGTAGTCAATGCCCTTCTTCTGCTGGAACCCTTTAACAACTAATCTGGCATTGGAACGTTTGCTACTATCATGCTCATTCTTTATTCTTTATACCCACTTGTTGTGTATAGCTTTCTTTCCTATTGGCAATTCAGTCAATTCTCATGTCTGATTCTCCAATAAGGAATCCATCTCATCCTTCATGGCTAACTCCCACTTACTTGAATTCTCATCTTGCAAGACTTCATCATAACACTCTGGCTCACCACCATCAGTCAACAGAAGATAATTTAGGGCGGGTGAATAACGTTGTGGGGGTCTAATGGTCCTGGAAGATTTGCGAACTTCAACTACAGGTGTACTCTGATCTATCTATGAATCTACATTATCCTTATCTTCTTCACCCATTTTCTAGACAGTACTTTCAGTCAATTCATCTAAGTTGACAAACTCAAATTTATTTCGATCTGTCTTTGTAACATCTGGCACTACAGTTGACCTGTCCTTATACATAACCTGTGCATTAAATATCACATTTCTACTTCTGATGATTTTCCTGTTTTGTTCATCCCAAAACCTATAGCCAAATTTCTCATCACCATAGCCAATGAAAAAACATATTTTAGACTTTGCATCAAGTTTACTACGAGCATCAAAATCAATATGAACATAAGAAACACAACCAAAAACTTTTAAAAGGGAAAACTTTACCTATTTATCACTCCAAACCTCCTCTACAAGTCTGAACTCCATGGGAACTAATGGTCCTCAGTTTATCAGGGAAGCTGCAATGCTGACAACATCAGCCCAAAAAGTTTTTGATAGTCCAGCATGCAACCTCATACTCCTAGCACGCTCATTGAGAGTTCTGCTCATGCGTTCAGCCATACCATTCTGCTATGGTGTCCCAAGAATGGTCTTCTCCATCCTAATTCCTTGTGTAGCACAATACTCACTAAATTCTTGATCTATGTACTCTCCTCCATTATTTGACCTCAAACATTTTACTTTCAAACCTATTTTTGTCTCAACCATGGCCTTCCACTTCTTAAAAGTTTCAAATACATCAAATTTATTTTTCAGAAAATAAACTCATATCTTTCTGCTTGAGTCATCAATGAAAGTGATGTAGTACCTTGAACCTCCAAGGGATGCAACTGGAGAAGGCCCCCACAAATCAGTGTGTACTAACTCTAATTTCTCAGCCTTCGGTGTCTGCCATTTTTCAAGAAACTCACATTTTTCTGCTTTCCTAAGATGCAGCTTTCACACATGTCAAAATCAATGGACTTCAATTCTGGTAGTTTTCCTCTTGACAGCAGCATCTTTATCCCTTTCTCACTTATGTGACCAAGTTTGCGGTGCCATAGGCTTGTATCAGTACTTGCTTCAGCAACTGCAACTGTGTCTCTTGGACTTGAGGTCATATAAAGAGTACTAGTCTTCTTTCCATGAGCCAATACCCTAGCTCCCTTTGTAACCTTTCAAGTCCCACCAATGAATAGTATTGCATGCCCTTCATCATCAAGTTGTCCAACAAAAATCAAATTCCTCCTCAAGTCAGGAATATGTTGAACCTTCTCTAGTAATCAAACAGACCCATTGGGCAACAATATCCGCACGTCTCCCATACCCACAACATCCAAGGCTGCACCATCAGCCAAATACACCTTACCAAAATCACCTGCAACATAATTTTGTATGATTTCTCGGTGTGGAGTGGTATGAAACGGAGCTCTGAGTCCAAAACCCAATTATCAAGTGGATTGTCTACTGCAAGAAGTAATGCATCATGTACTTCTTATGTTACATCATTAGTAGAATCGTCTTCATTCTTCTTCTTAGGACTTTTGCATTGCCTCCTAAAGTGACCTGTTTTTCTACAGTTCTAGCATTGTACTTGTTGGCCTAATCTAGATTTACTTCTGTTTCGATTAGAATTTTTAGATTTTGATTTGCCCCAATTTGAATTTCTATCATTACCTCTGCCTTTTGACTTAAGGTTTAGGGCAAAACCAAATCCTGAGGTTTCACCGACATCTCTTTTGTGAATCTCCTCAGCCAGAACTAAATTTTGTATGTCATTGTACTTCAGCTTTTCTTTTCCTGTGGAATTGCTTACTACCATCCCCATTGCCTCCCAGCTGTTTGGCAAAGAAACCAAAACGATTAGTGCACGGATCTCATCATCAAAATCAATTTCTACAGATGAAAATTGATTTGTGATAGTGTTGAATTCATTCAGATGTTGTGCTACTGATGCATTCTCTACCATCTTCAGATTGAACAGTTTCTTCATCAGATGCATCTTATTGTTTGTTGAGGCTTTTCATACATACTAGACAAAGCCTTCATCAAATTTGTTGTGGTCTTCTCCTTTACAACATTGTGTGCAACATACCTAAACAGCGTTAACCTGATAACTCCCAGTACCAGTCTGTCAAGAAGAGCTCATTCCTCATCCTTCATAATAGCAGGTTTTGTCCCCAAAAGAGGCAGATGCAATTTCTTCCCATAGAGATAATCTTTAATCTGCATCCTCCAATATGCGAAGTCTATGCCGTAGAACTTTTCTATTCTAGATGCCTTTCCTGCTTCCCCTGCCATTGCTCACACTCAAACCTAACCCTAGGGTCTAATACCAGTTGTAGGGAATTAACACGGAATTCCCAACCTGTGAGAAAAAAAAAAAGAAAAAAAGAGAAAACACACGCCAAAGAAAAATACTCAAACGCACAAGATAGTATTTACTTGGTTCGAGAATTTGCTTACATCCACGGAGGTGCAGGGATTTCACTAATATCAGTGAAAAAGTACAAAGTGCAGCTACAGTTTCTCACTCTCTCAAAAATAACAACCGAAAAACCCTAATCACTAAAACAACATTTTTCGATATCCTGCACATAAGATTCACAATGAGCTACAAAACGGGCCAAATTTTTTTTTTGGGCCTTTCGGCCCAAGCTTTCACTCCATGGACTAAGCCTCAGAAAATCTCCCATTAAAAACCACGCAACATTATTCGGGTCGGGTCGTCAATTAGATCAAATATAACTAGGCTCTACAAAACCCAACAAAGGGTACCTCTTAAAGGACCTAACTAACTTACCTTAAATATTATAGCCTCAACTTCATCATTCTTGTGACTTGTGAGGTGTCACTTTTTTTTTTTGAACTTCACTTCTGTTCATTTTATACTTTGAATTGGAAGTAATAAATATAAGGTTCGGTTAATGTGTGCCCTAAGGGCACATATTAAACCATTTATTTTTGAAAATATTTTCTCGGAAATTTAAAAATTATTGACAACTTTTTCAATTTTCAAAAAAATATTTTAAAAAATAGATGGCTTAATATGTGCCTTTAGCAAAATCCATAAATATAGCAATAATTAGCTAGAGCAAAATAATCTTTAGTATATGGTATACGTCTAGTTGAAGAAACAAATCATTAATATTGTGCAACATTATACATGGTCTTTGACTGGTCATTGGTTGGGTTATTTAAAATAAAAATAATATTAATTAACATGTTTTAGTTCAATTATAAAATGTGGAGCCTTAAAATCAAGTAGCCGTCTTAGCTCAGCCGGTAGAGCGCGTGGCTTTTTACCACGTGGTCGTGGGTTCGATTCCCACAGACGGCGTTTTGTTATCCTTTTCGGTAAGGGAACCTTGAGGAAAACTTTGGGCTTCCTTTACCATTATACTTTTTTTGTTGTTGTTGCTGAAGCCCTTTAACCATTATATTTTGTTGGATATGGGTATGGCTTTCAAATTTCATAATCAGATCCAAAAATATAATCACATATATATAATTATTAAGGTTTGTTATTATTATATAGCAATTTTAATTAGCTCAAAGTAAAACAAATATTATACACATTCAAATCATACCTGAGTTTTCAAGAAACAATTATTTGTTGAAAACTTTGGGCTTCCTTTAACCATTATATTTTGTTGGATATGGGTATGGCTTACCTTGAGGAAAACTTTGGGCTTCCTTACCATTATATATATATATATATATATATATATATATATATATATATATATATAGCAATTTTAATTAGCTCAAAGCAAAACAAATATTATACACATTCAAATCATACCTGAATTTTCATGAAACAATTATTTATTGAAAACTTTGGGCTTCCTTTAACCATTATATTTTGTTGGATATGGGTATGGCTTTCAAATTTCATAATCAGATCCAAAAATATAATTATTAAGGTTTTTTATTTATTATTATATAGCATTTAATTAGCTCAAAGTAAAACAAATATTATACACATTCAAATCATACCTAAATTTTCAAGAAGCAATTATTCGTTGTTGGATATGACTTTCCAAATTCATAATCGTATTATATATAATATATTAAAGTTGAAGTACAATGAAAATCCAAATCAAATACTATATAAACTTTTCTGTGGTCTAAATTTGCGTCATAATTCATTTTAATTGTCTTTATTTTAATACTGAGTAACTTATTCACAATTTTCAACACGAAAATTGAGGTAATCTTACTTATTGGAATAAGACCACCTCATCATTATTACTACTGGATTTTTTGGTGTGTAAACTAGGTTTACAATCTAGTTTATTATTAATTTTGTTGATAAGCCAATTTGTGATATAAGTGGAAGTTTACTTTGTTTTTTGATTTATAAATCCTGAAATGACTCCATATTATCGCTATTCTTGATAATTTCTATCATAAACAATATCAAGGAAGTTGGGCCAAAATGGGAAAATGCCCATTTCACACAAAAAAACAATATTTTGCCCTATTCAAACTAATTAGGAAAATGCCCCTTTTTTGTAACTCAATTTTCTCAAAATCGAGTTTCAATGTAAAACTCAATTTGTAGAAAATCGAGTATAAGACGATCAAACTTTAAAAAAAGAAAAGAAAATTTGCATGGAACTCGAGTTCCATAAAAAACGCCACTATAGGTATTAAAAACGTCACTATAGGCCTCTATGAAACGTAGCTATAAATAAATTTTTTTTAAAAAAAATTGCATGAAACTCGAGTTTGTGGAGTTTGAGTTCCATAAAAAAGCCACTATAGGGCTCCCTACGGAGCGATCAGACTTAAGAAAAAAATTTGCATGTTAAAACGCCACTATAGGGCTTTAAAAAATTGCATGAAACTCGAGTTCACGGAGCTTGAGTTCCAGAATTTTTTTTTTTTTTTTTTAATTTTCAATTTGCTACAACTCGATTGTTCAAAAATCGAGTTACAAAAGAAGGGCATTTCCCTAATTAGTTTGGAAAAGGGGGCAGAATGCTGCTTTTTTTGTGTGAAATGGGCATTTGCCCATTTTGGCCAGGAAGTTGTATCAAGATAAATCCATTGTGATTATATTTGTTGGGATTGTTTTAGTCATTGGGACACATGTAGTATTTTTTATAAGTTAATGGTTGGACTTACATTCTTTGTGGTAATTGAGTCTAATACTCATGCTTAAATATAAATTGTCTTTCTATGATTTCCACTGAGATTATAAAATAAGTAGATTGGAAGGACTCCATAGGAATGTTTTAAATTTTAATGGAGTGCGCTGTAAAATTAACTCCGGGAAGGTAGAATAGAAATTAGTATGATAAAATTGTGAGAGACCTCGAAAGTGCCTCTCAAAAAAGAGATATTTTTGGGTTGCTTTTGAGGGCACCTCTCTTTTTGGGTTAGTGATGTAGAGTCGCTACTTATTTTTTTATACAAAAAAAAAGAAAAAAGAAATATAAAATACATTACTAAATAGTTCCATTCTCATTGATTGAATAAAAAGTACATATTTGAAAATTTGACAATTACATGGCTTTGGGTCCTAGTTACATTCTACCCAAAATAAAAATAAAGACAAGGCTTAGATCTATTTATCTAAAGACCTAAATTCGAAGGCTAGGTTACAGAATGAGAAGGTGTCAAACATCCATTCTGCCCAGACAGAGTTTGGTATTCTAGACTCTTATGACCTATGTACCTTTTATGCATGCTATGAATGACATGTTGTACATATGAACAAAACTAAATCGCACAAATTTATTTATGAATTCATCCTCTTCTTTATTTAAAAAAATTCAGATTTGTTTTAGTGATTAGAAAAATGATTTTGGCTTATATAAAAAATCAGATCTGTTTTTGTATGTGTAAAAAAAAAGGTTTTTGAAGAGAAAATTCAATTATGTTTTTATTTAATGAAACAAAGTCTTTTGGTTTGTTAAAAAATTTAGATCTGTTTTTTGAGAAATTAAAAAAAAAAGATTTGGAGTTTTGTAAAAGATCAAATTTGTTTTGTGATGATAAGAAATATGATTTTTGGTAACAAAAAAAAATCAGATCTGTTTATTATATGTACAAAAAAATATGAAAAAGATTTTTTTTTTAAAGAGAATTTCATTCATAACATAAATTTATTCTATATGAACCAAACAAAACAAACATAAACACAATCATGCATAATCTTTTTCTTTGTTTCAAAATCTGCATATGTAAAAAAATCAGATCTATATCTAAGAAAGATACAAACCAGTTTTTAATTTGAGATAAATTCAAATCTGCATCTAAGGAAGATGCATATCCGTTTTTGTTTGAAGAAAAAAAAATCTAGATCCTTCATCTACATTTAAGAAAGATGCAGTTTCATTTTTTATTTAGAATAATTCAGATCTCCATCTAGGAAAGATGCAAATCCGTTTTTTATTAAAAAAATTCAGATCTACATCTAAAAAAGATGCAAATCTTTTTTTTAATTAAGAAAAATTCAGATCTATATCTAAGAAAGATGCAGATCTGTTTTTAATTAAGAAAAAAAATTGACTATATGCGGATTATTGAAATTAAGAAAGAGATCATAGCAACTATATATAAAAATCAAGATCATGCTTTAACAACACAACGATTAACTATTCATGTTATGGATAAAGAAAAACATGCATCGTCGCAAAAGAGAAAAAAACATAGAGAAAAGGAAAGGGTGATTGAAAACAACCTCTTGCATGGAGCACTTATTGTTCTTGAGAAGATATTTTGAGTTCAAAGAAATTTATTTAATTATCTTTGAAACCTAAAAACCCTAATTTGAAAGAGAGGATCAGCAAATATGAGCAATTGGAGAGTCTAAAAGAGTGTGCCACTCAAAGCGTAAAAAAGTGTTTCTCTCTCTAGAGGGTGAAAAGTGTCAAGAGGGGTCCCTCCTTGATTGTAAAAAGAATCCCCCAAATTTTGAGAGGCATCCCCTATTTATAGAGTTTAGAATGTTGAAAAAAAAAATCAGCAAAAAACGTATGGGAGAAAATCCTTAAAAAAAGGAGATTTGGATAAGAGTAAGCTGATTTTTCAGATCGGAACCAGTTTCGCATTTTGATCATATCTCTTTACTCAAAATCAGATTAAGCTAAAATTTTGATAGTTGAAGGGAAATTCGATTCACTACAACTTTGCCAGAACTAACCTAGTCTGAATTTTGAGTTCTACTATGCCAAAAGTGCCTATGAACGTGAATCTGAAATCTGCTACTTGATTGACACGTTTTTGAAGTGTTTTCCAACTCTAAGATTGTATTTGAACGAATTTCACAGTTATTTTAACAATAAACCTCATTCCAAAGTGATAATTATGACTTTTAAAATAATTATTTTGAATATAATTATTCAAAAATCCTAATTACCCACAGTCTTTAAATATTATTAGCTTATTTGTTTTAATCCCATGAAACAAATCTCACTTTAAGAAAAATATTCTACCAATCACATAAATTCATTAAATTAATTTTAATCATTAACCAATCAAAATTAATTTCGATTAATCACACGTGATTGACTTCACCTCATACAATGCATGCAGACCGTACAAGCTTGATCATGCGATATTTTTCAATTCGACAGTTCCATTTGGAACCAGACATACCGTCGCGACTATTAGAACCTCAAGATCATTTTTATGATATGCAATGAATTAATTGATGCATTTAATGCAAGAACAAATTGATGCATGTAATGCAATATTCATGATTTTTGGGGTACATGAATGATCATTCCAGTCATCTTCCTTGATTAAATCATGGTTGCAAAATCGAATGTCCACAAAAATATAATCAAATAATATGATAAAGTCGTCAAAATGAACAAACAAGACGTTCAATAAAAAAAGATTTATTCTTTTTCCCCGATCCTTTTTTTCTTATGACACGACACTCACATCTTAATTCGCGAATTTTTCGAACAAAACATCAATCCGCTTTTGAGTTCGTATTGGAATTTTGATTCAAGTGAAGAGTAAGCCTATCCCCCTTTTTGATTCTAAGACCCGCAGTTCTAGCAGCCGACTCACCTCTTTCAAATTGTTTCTCATTATTAAGAAAGGGTAACAATGGGTCTTCCATTAACATCTACCATTGGCAATAAAAGTATGTAGTAAGTGAGTGAAGTATAAATCAAATAAAAAGAAGAAGGGAGATAAGTGTATGAAGTGTGTAATGATATTTTCCTTTTCCCAAAAAAAAAAAAGTAGTATAAATCAAATGAAGAAATAATATTTTTAATGGAAATGATTAGGTTTTGAAGTATGCAAAGGGAGGTAAGTAACGGAGAGCATGTGAGCCTACTATTAGCAATGTTAAATAAATATTTTTGTCAATTCTCAAAAAAACATATTCATTAGTAAATTTAGACCAATGAATGAATTTTAACGATATCTAACAAAGATCTTTAGTAATAAATAAACTGAAATAAAAAAAGAGTGAAGAAACTTAGTCAAGAGTGTCAGACACATCAATAAAGATATGAAATATGCATTCCCATTTGGAAATTTTATCCTATTTTATTTTACCATCTCAAATAGTTATTTTACTAATTATATTATACCATTTTATAATCCACCCAATAACTCAACTTTTATATTCTTATACACAACATTAAAATAATATATTTACGTACTTAAATATATAACCAAAACAATATCTCTCGACTCTCCAAATTCTGTCTCTTCCTCTCCCCTCTGTCTTTGTCTCTGTCTTATGGTATTACCAATTAGTTAAATATTATTTAAATGATAGCAAAAAAAGATCATATTTGAATATATTGCCTTGGGCCTTCAAATCTGTTTGGTCGGCTCTACAAGTAAGTCAATTAAAATCAGTTGGCTAGTGTAATATCTTTTTTTTCTTTAATTTTTAATTTTTTTTAGTATGCAAATCTTCAATTTGACCACAACCTATACTATTTATAAGTTAATCAAGATGATAATTCAGTATGAAGAACATCTCTCACATCTACTTAAGCATGCATTGCTATTGGAATTATTATAAAAAAAAAGTTTTTAGCTTCTACTTACTCAATGCACGAATTGTTTATAACTTGGCTCTAATATAGTACTAAATGTTATAACCTCACAAATGAGCAAATCACATCATAAGAGATAATCAGTTGGTTTTCTTTAACTGAAACCAGGGCCAAAATGGGCATTTTTCCCTTTTCTTTAAAATATCTAGCAAAATGCCCCATGTCTCATGTCTGAATTAGGGAAATGCCCCTGTTTTGAAACTCGATTTTCTAAAAATTGAGTTTTAAATGTATAACTCGATTTTTAGAACATCGAGTAATAGCGAAAGTGGACTTAGAATTTTTTTTTTTTTTGGAACTAGAGTTTCGCTTGAATTTTTTCAAGGAACTTGAGTTCCAGAAATTTTATTTATTTATTTTTAATTTTCAGTTCGCTATAACTTGATTGTCTAAAAATCTAGTTTCAAAATATGGGTATTTCCCTAAATAGTTTCAAATATGGGGCATTTTGCTGAAAAGTTTTAGCAAAAGGGGCAAATGCCCATTTTCTCCCTGAAACCAAACCTCAAAGTGAACTTCCACTCAACACTAATGCATGTAATTGCAAAATAAAAGGCTTGAAGAACGTAGAAAATGGTAGTAGATCAAATCCAAAAGGAAGACATGAAAGAAACCCAAGGGAAGTACATCTTGGTGGAAAAAGATTAGAATCTCTTGTGACTTGTGATGTATTTAAATAAATTAGTAATTTAGATTAAACTAAATTATACTTTTGAGCCTTAAAGTTTGGGGCTGTTTTCATTTTAATTAGACCTTTAATTTTAAGAATTTTCATTTTGAACCATGAAGTTTAATTTTGTTTTATTAAACCATTATGCCCCAAGAAAACAATGTCCTCTCTCTCAATAGCCAAATTAGTCACAAAGATGGAATAAATGAGCATTTTGAAACAGAATCAAACTTGCTTGATCAAAATGAAAAATCTCAAACTTAAGATATCAAAATTAAAATGCCACCAAATTGTAGGGGTTAAAATGTAATTAAGTCTTTAGATTAGGAGGTGTTGTGATTAGTTTTATTGATAGACTGTATGAAATTAGTTTTTATCTTTATTTGGTTGGAAGTTAGTCTTATATAAATTTATATGTGAACATTGAATAAAAATAGTCAAGATATTAAAAATTAAAGAGCTCGTCTAACTTGAAGGTTTAGGGTTCCCTTGAAGAAACTTAAACAATATATATATATATCCATCAAGGATAAATCTTACTCTTATTAACCAAAATACTAAAATGTTCATCCATATATATGTTAAAAGGAAATGTTAACGGATGCCCTTAGGGCAATAGTTAACAATCCATTTAAAGAAAATTTTTATGGGAAAAAAAAAAATTAATGTTTTGTCAGTCTTTTTCATTTCCCATAAAAATGATGTCAAAATTTTTCTAAATGAATTGTTAACCATTGCCCTAAGAGCACCGGTTAGCATGACCCTTAAAAGTAAGAAGAGATTAGTTCATAAAATTAATTAACTAGTCACGTAACAATCCATTAATGAACTTGTTAGGTAATCTTTCCATTAATGAACCTGTAAGGTAATCTCAAAATAGACGCGAATATGTGACCTTAAAAACTCCTCAATGATTTTTGCAATTGTTTTTATAATTATCGAAGTGGTATGTTTTGACTAATGCATATTAAAAGTGATATAAATGATAAACATATATAAAATTGATGTTGTATCAAACTTGTATATATGGATCAAAGACTGAGGAACCTAGCTAATGGGTTGGGCTTTTGCTCGTAACAATTAATTTGTAAGAGATGGGTACTTTGACTAACAGTTGAGTTAAAACAATAATTCAACATGCTAAAAAGTAAGATATACAAAAGGGAAAAATGCCAAGAGACCCTCTAAACTTTGGAGTAGTGGCCAAGAAACCCTCTAAACTTTTATTTTTGCCAGTTTACTCCTTGAATTATACTTAAAATCCAAATTAATACATCCATTTAGTTTTCGTTTAAATTGACTAAGTTTGCTCACGTGACACGCATGTGCAACCTGCCAAACACCCAAACTAATGGCCTGTTTGGGAGTTTAGAGAAGGAGGAGAGTAGAGGGGAGTAGAGGGGAGGGGAGTAGTGGGGAGGAGAATAGAGGAGAATGATTACCCTCCACCTTGTTTGGATGTTTTTATAATTAGTAAGGGGGAAGAGAGTAATTAGCCCTTCCCCTTGTTTTTAACATTGTAATTTTATAAATATAATAAGGGTAAATTAGGTAATTTACTTTATCAATAATTTTATGTGCTCTACTCTCCCTCCAAATCTCTCCAATTTGGGGGAATTAAAAATGAGGGGGTTGGAAGTAGTTGAAACCTCTTCAAACCCCTCCAAACCCCTCCCCCTCCTTCCTTAAAAAACTCCCAAATAAGGTAATTGAATTACTCCCCTTCCCTCTACTCTACTCTCCCTCCTTTTTTAAACATCCAAACAGGCCATAATGGATAGAGGGAGAGAAAAGCTAGGTTCAACGACAGAGTGCAGTTGAAAGGAGAGGGAGGCTATGGCTCGCTGGAATTCCTGGTCTCGCCGTCCCTATTCTCTTCCACTGCCGATCTTGCCACCCTTTGCTTTCGCTGCCGCTCTTGGTTCCTGACAACAACTGATGAATAGAGATTAGGGAGAGATTCATCTGACAGCAACTGCTGAAGGGAAAATCACACATAAAACCCATTACTAATTAATTTACAACATGAATTGATATCTTCTGATGTTGAACTTGAAAGATTCTCCTTATTGTGGGCGAGTGGGACCAAGCTTCAACGAATTTTAAGCCAAATCAAACCCACACATCTTGATTTTTTTTTGTTCAAGTGCTTTTTCTTTTCTTTTTCCACTACAAGAATGGCTGGCCGTTACTAGTGCTAGGATATGCATCAATATTCAGTATGTTGTTGATCTTGCATTCCTATATTTACTTAATATTTATATAGAAAAATAAATCTCTCTAGAAGTACCAGGCCACAACCACAATTTTATTTTTGTCAAACTTAGCATAGTCAGGTTAATTGATTGATGAGTTTTCAATCTTTGGATTTATAAGAGGTTACTTGCTTGAATCTATCTCTCTATTTATCAGTTGTTGGAAACCATGTGGTGAAAGTCAAGGATGGCAAAGATCGGCAGTGGAAGAGACCAGCGACAATGGTACCAGGAATTCTGGCAAGCCATAGCCTCTCTCTCCTCTCAACTGCACTTTATCGTTGAACCTAGCTTTTCTCTCCCTCTATCCATTAGTTTGGGTGTTTGGCAGGTTGCACGTGCATGTCACGTGAGCAAACTTGGTCAATTTAAACGGAAACTAAACAGATGTATCAATTTGGCTTTTAAGTATAGTTCAAGGAGTAAATTGGCTAAAATAAAAGTTCAGGGGGTCTCTTGGTCACTACCCCAAAGTTTAGGGGGTCTCTTGGCATTTTTCCCTATAAAAACAAAAGTCCAAATTATGAACTACGAGACCAATTCTTAATATTGTATTACTTTCCTTAGAAAATCCGAGGAGTGTTTGCTCTAGGGTGGGAATACAAGACTCAACCATATTCAATATTACAAGGTTTCTATCTCTATCTTTTTCTCCTTTTCTCGATCAAACCCCTATACATGGAGAATCTTTCCCTATTTATAGCTCTAATACTTCAATCACTACTGTCTACTTGTAGGGTGGATGATATTTCAGGCAAGATACACTACAAAAATCTGGGGCTATAGCAGCATTTTTAAACCACGGCTACAGCCCCAAAAACCACTGGTATAGGTCTAAATGAGCTATCCCGACACTTTTTTTCCCTGTGCTTCCTAGTGCTGCCCAACGAGTGTGACAATAGCCCTACGGGACCTACACCAATGGTTTTAAAATAGCCGATATAGGTCCCATCTCTCTTCTCCCCTCCTTTTGAGGTTGTGTTGAGCAAGTAACAGAATGTTTAGGCATCGTTTAGGTGTCATTCAGCTATAAATGCAGCATGTTTGGTTGGTGCAAAGTATTTAATGTGAAGGGGATGGTGGCTTTGTTAGGAATCTTCCCCCAACTTCTGTTCTGATGGGCCACTGCTAATTTCCTTAACCAACACCCTTGGTATAGCTTTTCATTTCTCTGTCCACCTTGGTTCACTATTTCCTTGAACTAGTTTACTCTTGGCCTAATCCCTTCCTTAGACTATTTAAGCCCAGATACTCCATATGAATGTTCAATTGGGCCTTCTCAGTTTTCTATCTATGCCCAATACTCATTAGCTCACCCTAGCCCCCACACAAATCTCTACCTACCACCTAGCAAGTTGCGAGTGTTTTTTTAAAAAAAAATTATTTTATTAAGTGATGTTAGGGGAGTGTTACAAAATTTTATTGCATAAATCTTGGAAAATGATTGAACTTTCAAACACAAACCAAAAAATTAATTAAAACTTTTAATTATTATATTATTAATGTTACATAAGATTTAAATGTGATAAAGTTTAGAGACATTAAAAATTTGATACTTGCTAATATAGTAGATTGTTAGTGGTAAGTAAAAAAATTGATGTTAGTGATTGATCCAAATGAGAAAAGCTTGCCAACTCAACACCCATGAATAAAATTGCCAATTTTTTTGTGGATGTAGATGTTGTAAGTGCACAATTGCACCTGGACCCAAGAACAGTTATGGGCTCAGGCCCAATGAGCCTTAAACAATACGAATTTGTAGAGTGTGGGCTTGAAACCTAGATTAGAAATGGGTGGGAATCAAATAACAAACTAAGGGTGGTAAATAATTGGAAACAACAAGGAATATTGCAAATTGGCCTCCTCGGACGTAAGCCAAGGGCTGTTCTTATATTATATCTTTCTTTGTTTCTTTTCTTTTTAGGTTACAAAAAAGTCCGTCCCGTTTCTGTTTTAGGTCCCTCCTTAAATACTCTTTTTTTTTAACACTTTGTACACGTGTTGCCCCATCTCCCCCTTAGCCTAGATATTTCCCTTCTCAGTGCCTTTGAATAGTAACCAGAAGTTTCTCTTCTACGTTCGGGTGTCACTTCCCCATAAATGCGGCCGGGGGTAGGTGCGGTAGGTCTTTAATGCGGAGGTAGCAGCCTTTATCTTTGACATTTCTTCAACATTGGTACTTCTGGGGCGTTCTAGGGTTCACCCCTTTTAACCACTGGCCTTAACCATGTCATCCCCTAATCTTTACTATGAAATCCCGAGTTCTTCAACATTTATCCGAGGATAAGGTCACCCTCGGCTGGATCTTCGGATCCTCGGCGCATGGGCCGACCCATAGTACTAACAATTTCTAAACCGGGATCGAGTCGGCCTTCCTTAACACGGCCCACAAGGCCCACGTTCCCATCAGGATCTTTTTGCCCCCCACAATAGCCCCTCAAAACTCTAATTTTCAACGTCCGAGGAGAAAAATAAGGTTTTGATCCGACGAGAACCTGCTCTACTCACTTTGCGAGTAATGGCACGTGTGGAAATCGTTTCGCGTCCCAGAGTATGCCATTTGGCGGTTTTATTTTGAACAACGCGCGTATTTATTACTGCCAGTTACATTTTGTCCCTCACGTTTAACGGTGAGATGGACATCCAACGGCCCTCATCACTCCACGAAATTTTAGGCGGGACAAATATAATTTCGAGGCCGCCTTTTCGCACGTCGTGACGCTTCGGGAACCTGCGCCTTCATTTAAGTCTTCAGGGATCAATCCCATAAAAACAACAACAATTATTCTTTACCGGCGAGAAAACCGTAGGCTTGTACCTTCAACTTTGTAAGTTCTTGCTCTCTCTCTATTCTTAACCTTTTCTCCTCGGATACAGTCCTCGGCTGTCTTCGTAAACACCCTCCCCTTTAGAGTTTAACCTTTCGTTCTTTTTTAATGGGTAAGTTTAAGTGTCTAGTTGATTCCGCCGCTGGGATGGAAGGCTTTAGAGCCAAATACCATATTCCCAGCGACGTAAGGTTAGAATATTGCCCGGCAACAGCTGTGGCCGGTTCTAAGAAGGAGGGAGAGGTTATCATTCCTATGATAGCCTTCATAGAGGGTGGGATGACCCTTCCAATAAAACCCGTAATGAGGGAGTACCTTCGCAACCACCGGTTGTGTCCCGATCAATGCCTCCCAAACGTTTTTAGAGTTCTAGGTAGCGTAGATGCTCTAAACGAGCAAATGGGTTTAAACCTCACATGGCACGATGTCGTGTTTCTATATGAGTCCCATAAACTTTCTAAGGTAGGTTATTACATTAAATCTCGGTCCAAGATCTTTGTTAGACTAATCTCCCGTCCGCCCAAGTCAAACAAAGGCATGAAGGACGACTACTTGATCGTGTCCGGGAACCGCTGACGGCCTCGGCTGCCCGGTTCGGTGGGGAGATCCGAGTGCGATGCCGTAGGATTAATCTTCCCACAAACACAACTTCTCACACACGAGAAAAGCGTATTCATACTTGCTTAAATTTGTTAAACATCTATGTAAATCTGACCAAGTTTGTTTGTATTGATGTCTTTTTTGCGAGATAAGCAACACGTGCGTCCTCGTCGAGTCAATCGTAACGTCGCGAGATCTAAACCGGGTGCCATTTCGCTCCGAGGTGTTCGTTAGTGAAGACCTACAACTCCGGGCTGCTCACCTTATTCTTGGGTACACCCCCTTTCCAAAGACTTCCGGGAGATAGAGAGCGCCATAATTGCGCGGCGACCGAAGACGAAAGAGGATAAACGTAGCTCGGCCCCACTTTTTGGACGACCGTGACCTCCCGGACGCTCCTAACACCATTTTGTACAACCGGCCGATAGCGGCGGTCCCTCACCGTGCACTCACAAGCAAGCTGTCATTCCGAGAAGAGCGGTGTCTTCTTCACACACACTTGACGACGAGATAGACCAATTCCATCTCGAAGACACCGAGACCTCGCGGGAACCGGTTGTGGTACTTTCCGACGAGGAGGAAGAAGCCACCGAGGCTTCGGAATCGCGAGTTTGTAGTTGCCCTTCCCGAGGACGAATTTGAAGAAGACATGGGAAGAATGGAGGGCCTCCTCACCAATAGGGCTGCTAAGGTTGCGAAAAGAAGAAAACGGGGACGTCCCAAGTTCCCCCGGCTTTACCTCCTCCTCCTCCCCTCCAGTGAGTGAGGCAAAGCGCCGAGGATCCCAAGAAGAAGAGGAAGGGCGATAATGAGGGGACAATTAATAAAGACCCCAAGAAACCACGCCAACAACTCCCGCGGCCCCGGCGAGCGAAGGCCGGACAAGGGCAAGGGTAGAGCCCGTTCGAGTTGAACTCGGGGAAATCGGGGATGAGGGCCGTAGTGCGCCGAGCACCGACCACGGTCCCCCGATCTAAGACCGGGACGGCGCTCCCATCTCTGCCGGTCCGATATAAGGGCAGTTCAACAAGGCCATGCCCACCACCTGGCCGAGGTCTTGGAACGCCCTCTTCTGCTGCCCAAAGACATGGAGACTTTGGAAAAGATGGGCCAGCCACAACTATTTCTCTCACTGAAAAGAGACTTAGCGCTGGTAAGTTTTTCTCCCTTTTAGGTAGATTCCACTTTTAATAATATTTATAGATAAGTTTATTTTTCATTATTCCTAACTCCATCATACTTTGTTACAGGCTATTCAGGAGGTCTTTGTAGCTGAAAAGTTTATTGAAGACGCTCGGAAAGTAGCCAGAACTGAGCTCGAAATTAGGATGGAGACTGAGAAGTCCTTGGGCACAGCCCTTGCTGCGAATGAGAAGTTGACCTCGGAGGTGGCTGATCTGAGGAGAGAGAAAAATGGGGTCGAGTCAAATTTGATGACCATGAAGACCCAGATAGAAGGACAGCGCAGGCTCCTTCATGAAAGAGATGAAGAACTTTCCCAAGCTCAAAGGGAGTGCTCGGATCTAAAGAAGGAACTGGAGTTAATGAAGAAAGAAGCCAGCTCCTTCCAACTCTCTCTTCAAGCTGCCAAGCAGGCAAGTTTCGATGAAGGGGTAGCAACCACCGAGGAGCAGCTGACAGAGGAGTTCGCGGCTTTATGCCGTGAATACTGTCAAAAAGTATGGGGGGAAGCTTTAAACGTAGCAGGAGTTCCCCAATCTTCAGATTTGAGGAAGTCCGAAAACGTTTGGCTTCCCCTAGAAATACAGGAGATTGAAGAGGCTCCTGTTGCTGCTACCCACGAGACAACTCTTCTGCTCTACCTCTAGTGGTCCCACAAAGCAAATTCGATCCTACGGAACCTTCGGTTCCAACAAAGAGAAGGAAGGAGGAGGGGATGCGAGAAGGATTTAAGCCGGACGTGGAACCCAACGTCCTTCCAACAAAGACGGATAAAGGAAAGCGAGGTTATGACTCCACTTTGAGGCCGGAGTTGAGAAAAGGGCGAGAGCACTAGTACCTCTCAGCAAGATCCTCCTCCAACAGCTTAGGACTTAGCTTAGGGCTTCTCTTTTTCCATTCTTTTTTTTTTTTTTGAATTATATATTGTAATGCATATTCAACTGATTAATGAAGAACGATTTCGTTTACTTTTCACTTGGATTGTGTCTTATTTTACTTTATTCTTTTTGTACTTATTACAAAAGTTTCCCATTAAGTCATATCAAAAGTTTTTCAGAGTATAAAAATCTAACTCCAAGGATTGCACAATCATAACTTCCACATAATCACGTGTATATTATTAAAGATTTAATACAAGGTGACATGGTTAATTCATTTGAATAATGCCTCGATTAAGAAGATGAGAGGGCCTCATAAGAAGAAGAGAGGGCCTCATATAACGATTAAACCCTTGTAATGCATAGCTCTGTTTCTAGTAAGATGTAAGAGCCGAGGACCATTCCTTACACAACCAGAAGTTAACTTTACGATTTGAGTTAATAAACAGTAACGTATTAACATCCAGACACAATCAGAAGTTAACTTTAATCTAAGCTGTAGTCCGAAGATAAATATCAAGCAATATTTCGTTTAATTCTTAAAGATTGTAACTGTAAATGTTAATTTTCCCAAAGTAGGAGGTCCGAGGATCCGACATAACTAAGGTTCTGTTTAACAAATGATAAGACATCAATTTCCACAAGGTTTGTGGTCCGAGGACTGCACTTAACCAAGTTTCTGTTTGATTCTTTAGAAATTATCACTTCAAATGTTAATTTTCCCAAAGTAGGAGGTCCGAAGACCCGGCATAACTAAGGTTCTGTTTAACAAATGACAAGACATCAATTTCCACAAGGTTTGTGGTCCAAGGACTGCACTTAACCAAGTTTCTGTTTGATTCTTAAAAATTATCACTTCGAATGTTAATTTTCCCAAAGTAGGAGATCTGAAGACCCGGCATAACTAAGGTTCTGTTTAACAAATGACAAGACATCAATTTCCACAAGGTTTGTGGTCCGAGGACTGCACTTAACCAAGTTTCTGTTTGATTCTTAAAAATTATTACTTCGAATGTTAATTTTCCCAAAGTAGGAGGTCCGAAGACCCGGCATAACTAAGGTTCTGTTTAACAAATGACAAGACATCAATTTCCACAAGGTTTGTGGTCCGAGGACTGCACTTAACCAAGTTTCTGTTTGATTCTTAAAAATTATTACTTCAAATGTTAATTTTCCCAAAGTAGGAGGTCCGAAGACCCGGCATAACTAAGGTTCTGTTTAACAAACGACAAGACATCAATTTCCACAAGGTTTGTGGTCCGAGGACTGCACTTAACCAAGTTTCTGTTTGATTCTTAAAAATTATCACTTCAAATACGAGAGCTAGCCATAACTTTGAAATATTAATTGACAAAAGCTTATTTGATTAATAATAATACCTTCTAAGATTATTTACATTCCATGGACGTGGTACAATTCGTTCGTCTAGGTCAGCTAGCCTATACGACCCTATGCCTGCTATTGAAACAATGCGATAGGGGCCTTCCCAGTTAGGTCCTAGCTTACCCCATGCTGGGTTCTTAGAAGTGCCTACAACTTTCCTTAATACAAGATCACCAGGTGCAAGTGGCCTTAGCTTCACGTGGGCATCATATCCTCGTTTCAGCTTCTGCTGATAATAAGCCAATTGGACCATAGCTGCCTCACGCCGTTCTTCAAGTAAATCAAGATCTTTCTCTAGAAGCCCCTGGTTATTCTCTGGGCTAAAAGAACTTGTCTTTAGAGTAGGAAAACCAGATTCTAGTGGTATCACCGCCTCGGCTCCATAAGTCATGGAGAATGGTGTTTCTCCAGTGGACCTGCGCGGCGTGGTCCGATATGTTCACAGGACATGAGGGAGCTCCTCTACCCATCTACCTTTCGCATCGTCCAACCTCTTCTTGAGCCCGTTAACTATAACCTTGTTAACGGCCTCGGCTTGCCCATTTCCCTAAGGATAAACAGGGGTGGAATATCTGTTTATGATACCCATGTCACCACAATACTTCCTAAAAGCCTTACTATCGAACTGGACACCATTGTCAGAGACGAGTGTGTGTGGTACACCAAATCTAGTAACGATGTTTTTCCATATGAATTTCTTCGAATCGACATCTCGGATATTGGCTAGGGGCTCAGCTTCAACCCATTTAGTGAAGTAGTCTGTTCCCACCAGCAGCCATCTTTTGTTGCCAACAGCCCTCGGAAATGGCCCTACAATGTCCAAGCCCCACTGCGTGAAAGGCCAAGGGCTGGAGAGAGGGTTAAGAACCCCTCCAGGTTGGTGGATATTAGGGGCGAACCTCTGACATTGATCACATTTTCTGGCATAGTCCTGAGCCTCCCTCTGCATATTGGGCCACCAATAACCCTGAGTCAGGGCCCTATGGGCTAAGGACCTTCCCCCAGTGTGACTCCCACAAATTCCCTCATGCAATTCCTCCAGTAATGATTCTGTTGATTCGGGGTGTACACACAACAAGTACGGTCCCTGAAAAGGATCGTTTGTATAGCTTACGGTCCTCGGACAACCGGAAACGCGGCGCCTTTCGACGTACCTTTTACGCTTCGGCCTTGTCTTCGGGAAGGATGTCATTTTTAAGAAAAGACATGATCGAATCCATCCAGCTAGGACCGAGGCCTTATTAGATGGATGCGAGGTGCATTAGCGATTTACAAGAGAGGGTTCTACCGGATCCTCAACGAGAATAACCCTTGGTAGACCTTGAGCCGAGGATGTGGCCAATGTAGCCAAAGAATGCATGAGTGTTTCCACTCCTAGAGACGTGAGCTAAGGCAAAGGAGTCAAATTCGGCTTGGCGACGTTTAACACAGGCCAAATAGTCCCGCATTCTCGGGGTCTCTAGCTTCCATGGTTCCCATGACTCGGCCGACCACTAACCGAGAGTCGAGAATACGTGGATTTCCTTGCCACCCATCTTATGTACCATTTGCATGCCTACCAAGACGCTTCATACTCGGCCTCGTTATTAGTAGCCGAGAAGGCCAATCTCAAAGATTTTTTCGAAGACAATTCCTTCGGGGGACATTAGAACAAGTCCAACACCGAGACCCTCTTTGATTAGCGACCCCATCCACATGAACTCTCCAAAACCGAGGGCGACACGTACGTGATCACACCAAGCGATTTTTCACCCATGTGTGCTTCTTTTGAAGTTTCTTCTATCAATGGTTCGGTAAACTACGCCACCAAATGCGAGGACACGTCCCTTTACCGATGTGCGAGGCCCTGTATTTAACATCAAAGGCTCCCAAAATGGTTCCCCATTTTGCCACCACCGCGAGTAATCGGCACCACGCAACACGGCCTTAAGAGGCAAGCGGGTCAAAACGAACACGGTATGAGATTGGAAATAATGAGGAAGTTTGCGCATGGCGTGGACTACGACGAAGTGCTTTTTCCAAGGGCGGATAGCGCACCTCGGCCTCATTCAAGGACTTACTAACGTAGTAGATCGGTCTCTCGTACTCCGCTTTCATTCCTTATAAGGACTAAGCTCAGCGTGAATAGCCACGGCCGGATAAGCAAATAAAACCTCGTCCACCTCGGGGGCGAGATAAAATAGGTGGGCGAGAAAGATATTGCTTAAGGCATTGGAAAGCTAAATCGCGATCCTCGGTCCATTGAAACCCTTTCCATTTGTTCAACAAGCGAAAGAAAGGACGACGGTCAGGCGACCGAGAAATAAATCTATTCAACGCAGCAATCATTCGGTCAATTTACGAATGTCTTTTGGATTCCGAGGCGGCTGCAAATTACGAATAGCCTTAACCTGCACCGGTTTACCTCTATGCCCCTATGAGTGATCATATATCCCAAGAACTTTCCGGACCCCACACCAAAAGAACACTTGGAGGCGTTAAGGCGCAACTTATATTTCCTTAATATCCTGGAAGGTGTTGGCCAAATCTGTCATGTGCGAAGGTCTTGTCTTACTCTTCACCACCATGTCATCCACGTATACTTCTATGGTTTTCCCCGATTCTTTGTTCAAACATTCGGGTCATCATTCTTTGGTAAGTAGCCCCAGCATTTTTTAAACCAAATGGCATGACCTTATAATGATAGTTCCCGGTTGGAGTGATGAAAGCAGTCTTCTCTTGATCCTCCAGCGCCAAGGGAATTTGGTGGTAATCCTAGAAGGCGTCCAAGAAACTCATCCGAGGATGTCCAACAGTGGCATCTACCAGTTGATCAATCCGTGGCATTGGGAATGAATCTTTAGGACAGGCCTTGTTCAGATCAGTAAAATCTACACACACTCTCCACCTACCGTTCTTCTTTTTAACAACAACAGTATGAGCCAACCACTCAGGGTAGAAAACTTCTTTAATAGCCCCCGCTCTTTTGAGTTTAAGAACCTCCTCTTTCACAGCTTCAGAATGCTCTCGGGAAGATCGCCGAGGTGGCTGCCTCCTCGGAATAATGGCCGGATTGACGTTTAAATGATGACAAATAAAGTTTGGATCTACGCCCGGAGCCTCATAGGGGTCCCACGCAAAGACATCTAAATTATCCTTCAGAAATTTCAACAACTCCATCTTCTATTGGTGTGGCAATCGTATGCCAACTTGGAAGAACCTCTCTGGATCATCTGTTATTACAAACTTCTCTAACTCCTCACAAACAGCCTCATCTTCTGTCATCGCTCCAGGTGCCTCCGGAGCTGTTAATTGCTATGACTCCTGGATGGGCAAGGTTGATGACTCAATTTCTGACTGACGAAGCACCGCGGCCGATATGCATTGCCTAGCCACTACCCGCAGGCCGAGGATTTCCTCAACATGCTCCCTAGGGAATTTCACCTTAACATGTAAAGTAGAGGAGACGGCTCCCAAGGCGTGCAACCATGGCCCTGGCGAGGATGGCGTATATGGAGAATACGTGTCAACCACGATGAAATCTACCTCAACCGTTCGTGCCGGATTGAACGGGTAAACGGATCCGTCCCTTCGGCACAACGGCCCTTCCTTCGAAGCTTATAAGTGGGGAGTCGTAAGGAGTTAAATCTTCCAACTCCAACCTCGGCCATTTAAATAGATCGGGGTACATGATATACGCACCGCCACGATCTATCATCACTCTTCTCACATCATAATTCCCTATCCCGAGGGTAAACCACAAGAGCATCGTCATGGGGCTGGATAGTCCCTACTTTATCCTCCTCGGAAAAACCCAAGACGGAGTAAAGTACTCTTTAATCTCTTCGGCACACTGTACCCACATCCTCGGCGCGGATGGGAAACCGCCATAATCCTAGTGGGACCCGAGCCGGTCCTACCAGTGCGGCCGAAGATAACATTGATTGTTCCCAATGCGCCGAGATGAACTTGCTCCTCTGGTTGTTTGAACCAACTTGGTGACTTGCCCGCAGTGAGTGACACAAGTCTTGCTTTAACTTTCCCTCACCGACGAGTACTCTAGATGATTCCATAGGGTCGACGAGTTCTCGGTAGTGTGACCCACATCACGATGAGTAACGACGAGAAAAGGTTTTGATTTCTTCTCGCGGGGTCTCCTGCCATCTTGCAGGCCATCGAAGAAGGGCTCTTTACGAACTTTTTCTAACAAGCGATGCACCTTTGGTTCTCGGAACCACGCATTTACGGCTGACAGGTGCTGCCGAGCCGGATTGTCCGAAGTAATCCCTCCTCGGCTTGTTGTGATATCTGTCCGACCCGAAATCCCTTCTCTCCTGCGGGATAACCTTCTCCTTTCCTTTCCCCCTCTTTCTTGGTCTTCCTCTACCCTCTTGTATTCATCAATACGATCCATAAGACGGCGTACGCCGCGAACGGGCTTTTCGTCAAGGACTTTCTTAGGTCGTGAGTCGGTAGGGGAGACCCACCTTAAAAGTATTAAGCGCCACCTCATCAAAGTCGCCATCTATTTCATTAAACATCTCCCGGTATCGTCGGAGTATGCTTTTAGTGTCTCCCTTCCTTCATGACCATGGATAGCAACGAGTCCAATGGCCGAGGGACTCGCTACACGTGATGAACCGCGAAGCAAATGCCCTAGTTAGTTCCCCAAACGAGCCTACGAGACCCCGATTTGAGACCGTTAAACCATCTCGCATAGCCACCGGTCCCAAGCTAGAGGGAAGACTTTACACATCGAGTCTCGTTGTGAGAGTGCACCGCCATCCTTTGGTTGAAGTGACTCACGTGCTCCACCGGATCGGTCGGCCATTATAGATGGTAAACGTGGGCCGGGTGAACCTCCCTGGGAAGCCTTCCCTTCTCAATCCTCCGTGAAAACGGAGATTTAGAGAAGTTGGTGCAACGCCACTACTCATGGTATCGTTGCCTAAGCCCCTAGAACGAAGCTTCACGTCTACGGGTTGGCCGGTCGTTCTCCTCGCCGGAGGATGTTGCACCGGTGGGGGAATATGACCTTGAGCGTAGCCAAGTCCCCTATCTTTCTCTCGAGGAAGAACTAGACGAGGACGGGGAAACCTTACGTTTAGCACGGCGTAACTTCCTCTTTAAACGATTGATTTCCTTGCATGGATTTAGAACCCTCATCGTGGGTAGTGCTACCCCCTCCATGAGTATGGCTAGCGCACGGGTATTCGTATGGACGCTTCCCTCACGATCTCTACGATGTTCAAGACGTTCGAAATGATCTTCCGGTTGTGATCCTTGTGACTCTGCATGGTGAGATCCTAAGCTTGCCATAATATCCCTACCTCTTCTAGACTAGATTCCCACAGACGGCGCCAATTGTAAGTGCACAATTGCACACAGACCCAAGAACAGTTATGGGCTCGAGCCCGATGAGCCTTAAACAATACGAATTTTGTAGAGTGTGGGCTTGAAACCTAGATTAGAAATGGGTGGGAATCAAATAACAAACTAAGGGTGGTAAATAATTGGAAACAACAAGGAATATTGCAAATTGGCCTCCTCGGACGTAAGCCAAGACATTCTTATATTATATCTTTCTTTGTTTCTTTTCTTTTTAGGTTACAAAAAAGTCCGTCCCGTTTCTGTTTTAGGTCCCTCCTTAAATACTCTTTTTTAACACTTTGTACACGTGTTGCCCCATCTCCCCTTAGCCTAGATATTTCCCTTCTCGATGCCTGAATAGTAACTGGAAGTTTCTCTTCTTGTTCGGGTGTCACTTCCCCATAAATGCGGCCGGGGGTAGGTGCGAGTCTTTAATGCGGAGGTAGCGGCCTTTATCTTTGACATTTCTTCAACATTGGTACTTACGGGGCGTTCAGGGTTCACCCTTTTAACCACTGGCCTTAACCATGTCATCCCCTAATCTTTACTATGAAATCCCGAGTTCTTCAACATTTATCCGAGGATAAGGTCACCCTCGGCTGGATCTTCGGATCCTCGGCGCATGGGCCGACCCATAGTACTAACAATTTCTAAACCCAGGATCAGGTCGGCCTTCCTTAACACGGCCCACAAGGCCCACGTTCTCATCAGGATCTTTTTGCCCCCCACAGATGTAGTATCACACTTTAAACACACCGCATAAATGATGAGTTGCTAGAAAAGTTATGGGCACACTATTGTCAGTTTGAAAAAAAAAATTATCACTTATGTAGATTTAGAATACATATTTGTTCATGCAAAAATTTATTTCTATTTTATCATAAGAACATATTTTTTTTTTCTATTTTATATACTCATTTTTCAAAATAGTCTATATCATTATTTATTTTACACTACATTTTAATAAATATCAAAATTTCTTAATTATTTATATTTCTTCATAACAACCTTTATCAACTCTCTTTTTTCATTGTTATAAAAAAAAAAAAAACTCTCTTTTTTCGTTGTTGAAATATGTAAATAAATAATAGAGAAAAATGCTCATACACCTCCTAAATTTGAGCAGGTATATCTTGCACCCGGCATATATGTCGGGTGCAAGATATAATTTTCGCCTAAACTTTCAACCGCTGGCCAAAAGACCTCCTCAATTTTTATATTAGCCAATTTACTCCTTAACCTATTCATGACTGTCAAACCAATACTTCTGTTAGTTTAGTGTTAAAAAAAACTAACAGAATAAAATCAGGTGAGATACACGTGAGATTAAAAAGTAGCAACTCAATGTTATTAAGGTGAAACCGATGGAAAGAACTAGAGCCATCGGAGAGAGGAGAGAGGAGAGAGGAGAGAGGAGAGAGATATGGAACCAGAGCCACCGTGACAGGTAGCTCCGTCATATTGCTGCCAGTATCTCGACGGCAGCTTGTGTTTCCACTGCCATTCGACAGCCACACCAGGTACGTTTGTTTTTTCTTTTCCATTTTTTTTTTGCTGGTATTGGTATTTAAATCTACAAAGAAACCTCTGTTTTTTTTATAAAAAATTTCATGAGTGAATTTCTATAGGAATTTCTTGGTTTGGTTTAATTTTTTGGGTTTGGGTTTCTGTGAGCTCTAGTCTAGTGAATGTTTATTGCATTATTAATTTTGAGTATGCTACCTTTAACTGTTTGATTAAATGCCTGAGAGAGATATCTAAGAAATTTAAGAAAACAGAGTCTCACTATAAATTTTTATTTGATTTTTTAACTTGCTTTCTTGCATTAACAGAATCTCACTTTATATTTTTCTAGGACATAAATTTCTGGGGTTCAATATATAGCACCCACAATGCAGTTCCACACTTCAGAAAAAGAAAGGGAAAGATTGTTGTACTTGCTTCAACTGTAGCATGGTTGGCTATGCCAAGAATGAGTTCTACAATGTAAGAAACCTTCTTGATTGAAATACCCTACTCCCACTTTTTTTATTCTATTTTATTTGATTGATTCATTTGTAAATCTGCGATGGCTACAGGCAAGCAAGGCAGCCCTGATATCCTTTTTTGAGACATGGAGGGTTGAACTTGGTTCGGATATTGGAATAACAATTGTGACTCCTGGATTGGTTAAGTCAGAAATGTCAGATAGCGCAAATTTATCAAAGGTATATTTTGAATTAAATGAAACTTGAAAGCTTATCCTTCACCAACCTATGATCTTGAATCAAGTTTATTTTGCATTTATATTAGAGGCAATGAAGTGTCTTAAGCCACTAGATACCAAGAGGGTAAGACGTTCTAATAGTATTGAGTAATGGTATGGTAAAGTCCCTTTATAATGTGAAAATGATCACTTAAGCCAGACAATAACTGTACTAACTACCAATTAACCTTTTTGAATCTTTTTTTTACTGATATGGTTTATTACACATCAATCTGTAAGCCTTATGCATTAAAATTTTTATATATGTCTAATACCACTCCTGTTATATGTGAATGTGATTTCTGGATAGGCTCAAGCAACCTGGATCCTAGCTAAGACAACAGAAGTGTGTGCCAAGGCAATTGTGGCCAGTGCTTGCAGGGGAGATATGTACTTGACTGAGCCATCTTGGAAGGTGATGTTTTGGATGAAAATCATGCGTCCTGAAGTATTGGAATGGTGTTTACACTCAACGTTTGTCAAGAGGTGCCAGACTTCAAAGGACTCCTAGCTGCAACATCTGGTGTTTTAAGTCAATAAATTCTTCAACACAGTTTCAATTTAATCTCCACACATCAAGACAGATAAAAATCATGAAGCCAAGCAGAACTAATGGGTCTCGCTTCAATTTAGATATTATACCTTTAAAGTTGAATTAAATCGTCACTTTCAGAAATTATATCAATATCTGTTTATGAAGCACATAAAGACATTTTTACCTCTAGAGCATTTATTTATATGCACCTGGGGATGTGTTCTCAATAGTGATTGAAATTTGGAATGATGTATGAAGCTATAAAGACATTTTTCATGCGTTAGAACTAAGATGAAATGGCATCTTTCAATGAAGTGTGTTAAAAAGATTCTGGCTCCATCAGTATTGTTAAAAGGATCTCAATCTGCCATGAATTGAAATATTAAATAAGTGTTTACAAATAGTATATCGTTTACCAAAAAATAACACCCAATGAATCAATAATTACCCTTTTTCAGCAAAATTGTAAAACAAAAGTGTAATGGCTTCATCGATATTCCATTAGTATTCTTAAATGGATCTTAATCTACCATGAATTGAAATATCAAATGAGTGTTTACAAATAGTATATTGTTTGCCAAAAAATAACACCCAATGAATCAATAATTACACTTTTCCAGCAAAATTGTAAAATAAAAGTATACTAGCCCCATCAGTCTTTTTAAAAGGATGTGTATCACTAAACAAAATATTGAACTATAAAATTAGTTTTCTTCTTGGTTTAAAAGCATGTCTGCTTCATGTTCTCACATCTAACTTCACGTTCTCACATCTAACTTCACAAGCCCTCATATGCCTTCACATCTAGCTTCTTCAACTCATCCATGTGGAAGTCAAATGAATTCTTTGTTGCTGCCCTAGCAGCACTCCACATTGCATCTTTGAGTACCTTCCCAGGAAAATCCTTGAAATTTGCATGTAAATCCCTCAGTGCCTTGACCACCTTCTCAAGCAGCATTACCAGAAAAGGACTTACTCCTACATGAGATATTATACATAGAATCTTGGCAGATTAATAGGAATATAATATAATTCTCTTCATTGCTTATGATCTTGTCTCATAAATAAATTACCAAAAGAAGTGTATATTTTGGTATCTCTCTGATCTAGCATGTGCTTTTCCCCTTCTTTTTTTTATCTGATAGTAACGTGTTTTTTTTTTTTTAATAGAAGCCAAAGAGCATATGTCCAAACATTTGCTTCTTACCAAATTAATTAAATACAAAATCAACTGAAAAAAAAAAGAGACAATACTATAAATTTTTCAACTGAAAAAAAAAAAAAAAAAAACCTTACTCTGTTTTCTTAAATTTCTTAGATGTCTCTCTCAGGCATTTAATCAAACAGTTGTAGGTAGCATACTCAAAATTAATAATGCAATACACATTCACTAGACTAGAGCTCACAGAAACCCAACCCCAAAAAACTAAACCAAACCAAGAAATTTCTAGAAATTCACTCATGGAAAAAAAAAAAAAAAACAGAGGGTTCTTTGTAGATTTAAATACCAATACCAGCAAAAAAAAGAGAGAAAGAAAGAAAAAGAAAAAGTAAAAACAAACGTCCTAGGTGTGGCTGTCAAATGGCGGTGGAAGCACAAGCCGTCGACGAGACATTGGCAGCGATATGATGGAGCTACCTTCACGGTGGCTCTGGTTACACGTCTCTCTCCTCTCTCCTCTCTCCGGTGGCTCTGGTTCTTTCCATCAGTTTCACGTTAATAACGTTGAGTTGCTACTTTTTAATCTCATGTGCATCTCACATGATTTTATTTTGTTAGTTTTTTAACACTAAGCTAACAGAAGAATTGATTTGGCCGTTTAAGGAGTAAATTAGTCCATATAAAAATTAAGGAGGTCTTTTGACCAGTAATTAAAAGTTTAGGGTGGTATAAGCATTTTTCTCTAAATAATAAGTGTTACAGTAGGCAGAAGCTGTAATGAATTTTAATGGGAAATTATGGAGCATGGTTGGAAGAAATAGAGTTTTTTAAAGATTTTATAAACACTGATGGGGAATGATGTGAATGTTTTATGTGGTCGTACAAACCTGGACCTACCAAAACCAAAGCTCACTTGCAATATGCTTCAAATACAAATGCACAAGGGGCCGTTTGGATTTTATGTTTCTATAACTCATAACTCTGTTTTCATCACCCATAACTCAAAAATGGTGAGACCGAGGCTTGTTTGAATTTTGTTTCCAGTTATTGTTTCCATCACTCAATTCTCTGATTTTTTTAGTTATGAGTTATGGAAACTGAAAACATATTTTAGGTGTTTTTAGTTTCCAAAACTCTGTTTTCAATGGCATTTTTGTAACTAAACACACATATATGGGACCCACTGTCAGACTTTTGCTCTCTCCAACACACTTTGGGTGCGTTTGGTTCGACGGTAAACCAATTCCGGACGGAAAATCATTTCCGGAAAAAATATTTTCCCGTAAAGAAAATGTACTCATGCTGTTTGGTTGCACCATGGAAAATAAGGGTAGCAAACAAATTCCACTGTGTTTTGGCATTTTCTGAAATTCGTTTTACGGAATTCATTTTCCCATGTTTGGTTTGTTCACACATTTTACGGAAAATATGAAATGCATTTACAAATAAAAACCTGCATTGCCTAGATGAACCTGTAATAGCACAAAAATAATCATCCACTTCAACAGTTACAAAAAGCATCACAAAAATAATCATCGACTTCAACATCAACAAAGAGCATCCGAATATCACGTCGTAATATTTATATCAAAACGCACATAATGTACTTTCACCATTACAAGTCCATGGTATGCAAAATTGATACCTACACGTGGTATATACGAACGGTACACATGTGCCCTACATGCTTAAAGTCACCACACATAACTTGGGCAATTGTATCGTCCCAATAATACAAAAGAGTTCACATCCTACGGGTTACAAATACATACATAGGCTACTTACCGATAATACAATTGTCACATATATCATACAATGTTAGGACCATACTAGTACTACATCACACACAATCCCTACCATCACAATCGCACTAAACAAACAAGTCGGAGTCGAGTGAACAAATAACTATCCATCCAAAGCTTCCTCAACTTAGCGGTCTTGGCCGGAAATCCCCTAGCGACCTTCTTATTTTCACACGGATGGTCAAAGGCGAGTTGCGAGCATATCTTCACTATACCCATCCGCCGCCAAAGCCATCACCTCGGAGTAAAGACTATTAAAATCAACGGGCCCCCCGATTTCTTTCAAGGCCACGGCAATTTCCTTAAGGCGATCGGACAAATCAGTCAGAGCGCTATCATCAGAGGGAGGTGCACGGCTTCTTTTGCGGGACTTTGAAAGTGTAGACCCAGTGGTGGACGATTCTACCACATTCTTCCCCTTATCCACCACACCCTCCTCCCCATTATCAGCCACCATCTCAGTGCTCTCTGCATTCTCATGCTCTGTGTCAATATCAGCATATGACTTAGCAAAGCTTCTGTGGCCAAATCCTTACCCACTTTACAATGGCCAACTCATCATACAACTCTATCTTCTTGTTCAAAAAATCAGCATGCTTTCGATGCGCACATAACGGAGACAGGAACATACAATAACAATGCAATGATCACTTCACTCATAAATTCAATATTCAATTCAATATTGATGTCATTAGATGATTTATGTGAATGATAAACAAGTATAAGCTATTGACTTTTTCTAGAAAGTGATTTACTTACTAAAACACAACAATGTGGGGTTTTAATATTTGATGGTTTGAATTGAATTTACATGTAGTCACCTTTGAAAGGTGATTTACACACGAAATGATTGAAACATAGCAATTAAGTTTCATGGCATTCACATTTTTAGTATCTTAGATATTTTCATTTCTAAAGTTGGAATTGATAATCCATGCGCTAAGGTACATGTATGTTCATTCTAAAACGGACCTAAAACCAAACAATCATCACCCAATATAAAAGATAATTAGAAAAAAAAAAGAGTAAAATTCAATGGCATCACACGTCAAATATTTTGCTAATAATATAACTTAAACCGCATTAATTCATGTTTGCAAAAACATTTCTTACTTCTAAATTTTTTTTCTATTACCACAATGAACATAATCCATGATTTATGGGATAAGAACAATAGAAAATATAATGCACAAATATAGTTGAAAGCCATACCATAACTTCCTCTTGGTACGTCTTCGCATCGCACGTGATCATTTTTAAGCTATCATCCCAACCGAACCCACTCTTCTTTTGAAGAGTTTGAATGGTAGTCCACATTGTCCTCGAAAGTACGCATTCGATTCTCGACATACCCGACGCATGGCACTCGACCCCAAGCTCGGTTATCGCCTTGGCGGCTTGATAGCGAAGGAAGCGGGCTTAAAAGTGTTCGAGGGCTTGTTGCCCTTCGTGGCCTCTTCGGCAAGTACAGTTAGCATCGTCGTGTGCATTGGTGGCAACCATCGAAATTGCTTACTACCCACCTTTTCTTTCCCTTTCGACATTACTACATATGATAATTGCATAGTGAGAAGGCCGTTTTGTTAGTTTACCTCACACCTTTACTTATCAAAAAAAATAATTGCATAGTGAGACTAGCATTTAAACAATCCAATTAGCATTCACAAATTACTGTGCATATGAACAACAAATCAAACACACATACAACCACGATTATAGATGTGAACAACAGAACGAAACAAATACTGGAAATAACAATGTATTGTTGAAAATATATATCCTTACACCACCAAAAGTCTACAGTAAATAGATTAAACATATATAAAACAAGAATATAGTACATATGACAATCACATAAATCTAAATAAAGTTCTACTCTCCACTCCTGGTATAATCAGACCACATAGCTTTGCATATCTCATCTCTCTTAGCATTCCACACTCTACTGTCTTCAAGGGACTCCCTCCATGACTGTGTTTCTTGTTGGAAGCCACTACCCTCTACTTGGTTCATTGCAGCTTCCATAATATAGTCAGCAGGATCAACTACCATATTTTGATTATGAATCAAACAACATTATAACACTACTTTCACTTGTTTTTCAAAATACAAAAATGGTTATGCATCCAACACTCGAAAACGTTTCTTCAACACTCCAAATCCTCGCTCAATGGTAGTTCTCAAGGAAGAGTGTCGGAGGTTGAACAATTCTTGTTCATTCTCGGGAGGACGATCACTAAACTCTTTCAAGTGATATCGCACACTTTGCGATAGGGTGACGAGAATTCCATTTTTATTACCATACCCGGCATCACCAAGATAATACTTACCTACATATGTTCAAAAATAAAACCAAATCACTACTATGCTTCGAAAAATGCACAAAATTTATTAAACTAATAAACTCAAAAGGTGAAGTCATCCTATAATACCCAGGGAATTGAAAATCCCCGTGGCCTAGCAAATGCATCATTTAACACACGTGAATCATGTGCCTTTGCCTTCCCATCCAGCCAATACATAAGTGAACTTCAAGTCAAAACTAATGGCAGCTAACACATTTTGTGTGGTTCCACCTTTGCGACCACGAAACCTTCCTTGTATCGCGGTGGCACGGATGCACGAACATGTGTACCATCTATCGCTCCAACACAATCCTAATTTTCGACAAACATAATGATTTAGAATTACACAAACTTTCACAATTTACACATATACACAAGTCTTAATATTTACCTTGAAATAGGGGTAGAACCTTCTGCTCTCCCTTATCTGCGGGGGTGTATCTTCGCTAGGCGATCTTATTAGAGCTCTATATAATTTCGGGACCCCCCTAAGGACGACGTTGAAGTATCTGTGGACGGTTTCGGTTGATCTATGGAACCGACTACCAATTACACGAAACCTCACATTATGACCAAGAATGTGTAAAAAAATTAGCACTTGCTCCGTAACGGACATGTGCGTAGTAGGGCGTATGTGCTCCCCCTCAGTGAGGATGTGACATAAGTGGTGAAAAGCTATAGGTTTCATCCTAATTTGACTAACACAAAGTCTCTCACTTCCATGCAAAACACTATTTATGTAATGCTCTCTTTCGGCTGCATGATTAACATAAGGCGCCCTAGGCAGTCGTCTACGTCGCAATTTCCTTACCAACGCAACCCCCACAAGGAGGACAGATACAGCTGGAGGCAAGAAGCTGTTTGCTTTGGTTTTTTTCTTCATCTAAAACATCACAAACATTGTGGTCTAAGAAGTATGCAAACAAGCATGATATTGAGTACACAGTATATAGAAACAACCACAACAGTAAAACAATCCAAATTCAAGCAATCTATAGTATTTTTTTTTTTTTTTGAACAAGTGAGATCAAAACCATTATGAGCAGCCATAAAATGTTTAATTCCCCTCTAAATAATAATCTAAACATTTTCTACGTAAACAGTAGGGTACCCATCAACAAGAACACCAAGAGCGAGAAAATCCCCAACAAATCACATTGCATTTAATTAAATAATTGTAAGAGCAGACAAAATTGATATTTACGTATAATTGTAAGATTAGCAAAATTGAATTTCTGATATCAATAATTATCATGGTAAATAACTAGATAATTAAAAAAAACAAAAAAGTAAATCAATAATTAAATAGGTATTTAATTAAATAATTATATATATATATATATATATATATATATATATATATATATATATATATATATAAAACGAGAATGATGTCGACCGAGCACCATTTGCGGAGGGTGGGTCGGAGGTTTGGTCGGGTTTGTAGAGGGGTGGGTCGGAGGTTTGTGGGTCGGAGGTAGGTGGGTTGGGGGTGTGGGTTTGTCCGGTGGGTAGGAGCTTTGTGGGGATCGGAGGTGTGTGGGTGAGGTTGTGTGGGTGTGGGCCGGAGGTGTGGGTCGGAGGTTGTGGGTCGGAGGCTGGGTGGATCGGGATGTCTCGAGTGCGTCGGCGGTGTGGGGCTGTGGGTTTGTCCGGTGGGCGGGCTGTGTGGGGATCGGAGGTGTGTGGGTGGGGTTGTGTGGGTGTGGGCCGGAGGTGTGGGTCGGAGGTTGTGGGTCGGAGGGCGGGTGGATCGGGATGTCTCGAAGTGCGTCGGCGGTGTGGGGCTGTGGGTTTGTCCGGTGGGCGGAGCTTGTGGGGATCGGAGGAGTGTGGGTGAGGTTGTGTGGGTGTGGGCCGGAGGTGGGGGTCGTTTGGTGTGTGAAGGGGAATTGCGAGAAACGGTGGAGAAAACTCACCGTGGGAGTGGCGGTGCTCGCTCGTCGGACGGGGTGAAGATCGGACCGGCTTGAGGCTGCGTTTGTTGCTTGGCTGGAGCTGTGTTTACGGAGCTTGACTTGGCGGCGAAGAACGCGAGGGGAAAATGAGGGCTGAATTCAATTGAAGGTAAAATAAGAGTGGAAAAGGATTTCCGGGTCAGGCCTTAATATTTTACGGTCAACTGATTGTTATTTTCCATTTGACCAAATTTTCAGCCCTGCCAAACATCCGAAAACGCGTAAAATCATTTCCTGAAACTGTTTACCGTCGAAACAAACGCACCCTTTATCTTCTTTTTTTTTTTTTTTTTTTCTTTTTTTGTCTTTCACAGGTCTGAGACACACTTTCTCTTTTCTCCTCATCTTCTTCTTCTTTCTTCTTTTCTTTCCTGACCACGTTGGTTTCTGGGTTTGATTCATTTTTTTTTTTTTTTTTTTTTTTTTCACTGGGTTTCTATTCCTTTTTTTTTTCTTCTCGAGTTCGTTGAGGTTGTCGCCGTTGTTGACGTTGATGTTGCTGTTGTGGCTGTGGTGGGTTGTAGTGGCGGCTGCAGCGGTGGTTGTTGTGACGGCTTGTCACTGTGTTAACATGGATGAAGAGAAAAGCAGAAGAAAAACAGGAGAAATTTTTATGGAAAAAACCCACCCCATCGCGCCGCTGTACACGTCAGAGAGATGGGTGTTGTTCATCGGTAACGGTCCTGACGAGGCGAGGGAGCTTTTGAAATTTTTGTGGGTTCAGGTTTGTGTTTTGGGAGAGATGGGTGTCGGTGCTCTAATAGTGTTTGATTTTTTTTTTCTTTTCTATGGGTTTGGTGGCTGTGGTGGTGGTGGTGGTGATGGTGGATGTGGTTGTGGTTGTGGTCGCCGTGATTTTGGTGGTTGGGGCTATGTTGCCACCTTCACCGTTGCCATTGCTGCCGAGAGATGGAAGAGAGGAGAGCACTGAGAGATGAAAGAAACATTGAGCAAGAGGTAGAGAGAAGAGAGATGAGAGGCAGAGAAAGATGAGAGTAAGGGGAAAAAAAAGGAGAGAGAAGGAAATGAAATTAGGTCAGGTATGGGACCCACAAAAAAGGTGAAAATATTTGAGTAATGTGAAGTGAAAACAAAAAACAAATGAGTAGTATAAGAAAATAGATTTTGTTAATATATGTTTTAAGGGCACATAATAATTTTCATTTTTGGAAAAAATTTTCTCGAAAATTGAAAAAGTTGTCAATACTTTTTCAATTTTCGAGAAAATACTTTAAAATTGGAAATATTTTAAGTGATGAGTGAGGAGCGACGAAAATTGACTAAGGAGTGATGAGTGATAAAAAAAAAAAAAAAAAAAATCCAAACAGCCCCTAAGTCATTACTCATTACGTTGAGACTTCAGATATTCATTGATAAAACGATCTTTCTTCAGAATCTGAAAAGACAAAACAAAAATTTGTTACCCCTTCAACTTCCTCTCTCTTTACATATGAAACGACCAAGAGCCAAATCTAGTTCGTCTACATAAATCCTGTTCAGGTCTGCGATTGCTTTACTTGAGGAAGCAGCTGCTCATCATAGACTGCCTTTTTAAGGTAAGACTTGCCATTTCTCTTTCTTTTCTTTTTTTCACGTTTTCATTATGCTTGGTTGTGCTCGTTTCATGATAACTTACAATAACAGAGAATGTTCAAAAGGATACAATTGTTGTCTCATTAGTTTTTCCTTTTGTATTTTGGCTGTACAACGAGAAACTTAACTAAGCTATATGGTTGCATTAAGATTAGTAAAAAACAATTGATGCTTCACATCATAAAGTTGTATTATAGAATAATAATAAAAAACATTTTGTTTTACTTATATTTTTGACATTTCATCATTTGAAAAACGTTGTCAAGCTAAAATTTTTGAAATGTTGATTCAAATTCTAATTTATTATTTCCTACTGAGTTTTTTTTTTTTTTTTTGAGAAATCGGAATGATCCCTTTATCTAAGAACCTTCTGTTTTACTTATTTTTTTGGTTTTTCATAATTCGAAAAAAAGTTCTGCAATTCATTGACCTTGAGATTTCTTTTAACTGCAGCGACATTTATGGAGAAGTCTGTCAGTGCATTGTTAGAGGATCAAGTGGTGTTGTATTCATTCTTTTGATATTTTCTCTCGGACTTCACTTAATTATTAAAATTATGATTGCATATAATATGTATATCCATTCCATAAATCTCATACAAGAAACTTTGATTGGCTATTCATGGCAGAGGGAAGAGACGAATCTCCATGCTAGGATTATAGAGCTAGAAAAGAACCTCGACAATGCCAAACAAAGGTTGGGCATGGGAGAGGATCAAATGGAGAGGTTTTTAAAATCTACATTGAGGTTTGCAGAGGATAAAGGGGTGTGTTATGTATTCTTTTTCATGAAATTTCTTCGGTTACTATTTGTATGTATAAGTTATTAAATTTCTTATGATTTTTATTTGAAATGATTTATCAATGGCAGAAAGAAAAAGGGAAATTTCAATCAAGAGTTTCTAAGCTAAAAAAGAAACTTGAAGCTTTCAGGCAAGTATCTGGCAGTGCAGAGGAGGTTGATATGGAGATCAAGGAAAAGATGCAAGCAACTGAACTAGCTATGGCTGAAATGGAATCTCTTAATCAAAATCTTATTGCCAAGGAGCGTAAAAGTAATGATGAATTGCAGGAGGTTTGTAAGAAATTGATGGATGTAAGTATTGCTAAAATGTTATATGCTTTTTTGTTTGTTTTTGACTAAATATATGCCTCAACCTGTAAATCATCCGAGTTTATGCATTTATGTATTCCTGGACGAATGGCTGATGCAATGGTCTTTAAAACAGAAAGAAGAAGACTTGGAGCAGATGGAAGCAACAATCCAAAGTCTTATTGTTAAGGAGCGAGCTAGTAATGATGAACTACAAGGGGTTCGAGAGGAGTTGATCAATGTAAGTATATCTTTGTGCGTAAACTACATTTATTGTTCTGGTGGATATTTTTGGGATCTGATACAACATTTAACAGAACCTGCTCATTGAAGAAGTAAATTTTGAAGACTTAAGCTCCTATGACAATGTATAGTAGTTGTTAATTACCAGTTTAATGGCTTTTGAAGTTGATTATTGAAGACTCGTGCTAATTGACAAGCTAAATAATGTATCATTTGATCATCTCAATCATGTGTTAAGTTCAGATTTCAGGGTTTAGTTTTCTTTGCCAAAGGCATTTAAAGTGATTTTGTATTGTTGATCATAATATAAGATGGGGTTGGGGGAAGAAAGATAAGAAAGATGGTGCACTTGTGGATGCTGAACAGAAATGGATGGACATTGAGATATTTTTAAATGTTGTTTTAATGTTATTATTGGGGAAATGCCATTTCAATATGGCCTATAACGTTGAATTTACTTGGTTTGCAGGGTTTGGAAAAATTTGGAAGTTCTGATTTTATTGGAATCAAGAGAATGGGAGATCTTGAACTTAAACCATTCTACAGAGCAGTCAAGAGAAAATATTGTGACCCGGAAGCAGGAGAGAAAGCTGCAGAGTTGTGCTCAATTTGGGAGGATTACCTCAGGGATTCAAGCTGGCATCCTTTTAAGATTGTCATGGGAAAAGAAGGAAATTATGTGGTCTGCATTTAATAATTTAACACCATTATTTTTTTTCTTTTTGTAATTTAATAGTTACAATGGGGAGGGGGCTTTTGAACCATAGATATCTTGAAAACACCAGCAGTTGCCAACCAATTAAACTATAAGGATCTTGATTATTTAACACCATTATAAATAATTTATTTATTTGCAGTTTAGCTCACCATATTATTCAACCATTTATTAGAACTGCAAAATATCTCCATGACTGTTTTCCTGCTAGCTTGAACTTCTGCCATCAATTTTTTCTTATTTAATTTGCACCAAATGCTCTTTCTTTGCTTCTCCTTCTGTCAGATTTTTACTAATGGCTTATAACTTTATATTGGATTGTGCAGAATATAATTAAAGAAGACGATGAGAAATTGAAAGGTCTAAAAGATGAGTATGGTGATGAACTTTATGAGGCGGTGACTACAGCCTTGACAGAAAAGAATGAGTACAACCCAAGTGGTGGGTATGTAATATCAGAGCTATGGAATTATGAAGAAGGGAGGAAGGCCTCACTGAAAGAGGTAGTGTCATACATACTGAAGCGTTGGGAAAGCCCAAACAAAAGAGGAACCCGAAGGTTAGTAGTTTTACCGTGAAAACTATGGACATGATTAGAATGTAAATTTTATTTGTAAATCTTAGTAATAATAATGAAAAGTGAATTTATGTTACATTACTAGGCAACGTGAAACTTCATACCTTACTGTCAAAAGAGGGAAGAAAAAATTTAAGAAAGAAAGGAAGATTAGATATTTTTTCCACACCTATTACATGAACAGTACCTCTCTAATATTTTTATATATAGGGTATAATCCTTAGGTGTTGGTCCGTAGGTTCCCCTCTTAGATTCTATCATGTGAATTTTTTCTTATGGGATGGAAGTGTATTTTTTAGTTAAATAGCCATATAGCTGAATGTTAAGAGGAGAACTTAAAGAACAGCACTTAAGGTACTGTACCTAAGTTTTGTCCCTTACATATTTATTTATTGGGTACAATGCTCATTTCACTCTTATGGTATTTGAAAGTGTAATTTGTGTATTTACTTCATGCATGATTCATACATTGACTTGCATTTTTGTTATATGGAATCTATATGTAAATTTTTTTGTAATTATAATTACAAATCAAGGCAAAAGAGGAATATGCCCAAAACCACATCTAGAGTCTTGGGATATGACCCAATCTTGAAGAGAAGAGATATATTTAGGGGCCCATCCCATTTACAGTGGGCATGCCAACATGCAATATTGTGGGGCTAAACGGCTAATATTTCTGTTTACAAATTGAAAAATCCCTACATGATAGGGAATTAAGTTAAGTGAAAATGGTTGACAAAAAAGGAGTACTAAAATCTGGTGCATTGACTAAAGGATGCTAGAGTACTTCAATCATGGAAATGGAGTCCTAGGAGAGGCAATGGTGGACAGCCTGCTTGAGAGCCAGGAGAGCTGCAACTGCAACAAAGGAGCTGCATGAACTTCATGACTTATCCATATACGTGCTTGTTAAACTTAAGACTTTAAATGGTATGAGACAGTTCTAGCTCTTCCATTTGAATATTTATTTATCAAGGCTAATTATATTTATTATCATGGATGATGCATGATATAGTGATTTTGTTTACAAAAAATGTAAGAAATCAAAGCATCTTGGCCCTCTAGCATGAATCGATCCAGAAGCAGATTGATTAGAAAATTCTGGTAAATCATTGATTCATCTGGTGTCTAATGTTAATGTATAATTCATTTCTACTAGATCGAAAATTTATGATGTTCAAAAAATTATATATCCAATGTCACATTCAGTAAAGATTTATGATACGTGTATGGGGTGTACTCAATGTGTCAGAGTATCTGATTGTAAAATGTGCAAGTAAGAAGTGCATCTGAATTAGATAAAAGTTCATGTTATTTAAAAATGAATTAAAGGTTCAACTGTTCATCCTTCTGCAGGTTTTTCAGGGAACTGAGGAAGTCTCGTGCTTCTTTTTCAAAGCAACTGTTTTTTGGTTTATTCAACAGTAGTCTTTGTTCTTTGCTAATTGTAATTGTTTCAGCTGGTATCAGTAAGATAAGTTGATGGCACATGGCATTCTCTCCGTAATTTTTCCATTGTCTAACCTTTGGAAAGGTCTACAATCTTCAAATTCGAATAGCAGGATTATCACAGCAATTAAGGTGGATAAATTAAAATTTTAAAATTAAGTCTAGCTTGCTTTGAGGTTATTGTGCTGAGTGAATTGCTTAGGTTTTTGAGTAGTTTGGCCATTGAGATGCCTTGATTTATTTAGATTATGCAGTATCATCACTATGTTGACTGCGTGTAAGTCGATTGAAATTAGTTTGGCCAGTGTGATGTCTTTTTTTTTTTTGGTTGTGCGAATCTTCAATTTGATCACAGCCCTTATTTATAAGTTAATCAAGATGAGCATTCAGTATGAAGAACATCTCTCACATCTACTTAAAAGAGCATTGCTATCAGTTTTTTTTTTAAACACCAAGTTCAGCTTCTAGCTGCTCAATTCATTGTCTATAACTTGTCTCTAAGACTATTTTTATAACCTCATCAATGAGCAAATCACAAACATAAGAGATAATCAGTTGGTTTACTTCAAGCAAAACCAAGCCTCAGAGTGTGTTCTCACTCAACAATAATGCATGTAATTGCAAAATAAAAGGCTTCAAGAAAGTATAAAATGGGAGTATCAACTCCAGAAGAGCGACATTAAAGTTTAAAATTAATTATACTTTTAAGATAAGATTAGGAATTTGTCATGATGCATTTAAATGAAATGGTAAATAAAGATTGAAATAAATTATACTTCTGAGTCATGACTAGAAGTATGGGATTATTTTCATTTTTGACCGTTGTCTTTAAAATTTTTTATTTTGGCCTATCAAGTTTGATTTTGTTTTATTTAGCCGTCAAGTCTAAAAAAAACAATTTCCTCTTTCTCCAAATTAATCACAAAGTTGGAAGAAATGAGCATTTTGAACATAAGACCAAACTCGGTTGATCAAAATGAAAAATCTCAAACTTAAAATTTTGAAATTAAAATACTAATAAATTTTAGGGGTTAAAAGTGTAACTTAGTCTTTAGAATAGGAGGTTTTACGATTAATTTTATTAGTAAATTTTATGTGAAATGAGAGTTTATCTTTATTTCGAATGAAATTAATCCTGTATAAATTCTTGTATGAACACTAAATAAAGATAATAATGATTTCCCAAATTAAAGAGTGCCAACCCGTCTAACTTGGAGGTTTAGGTTCTCTTAAACCTTACTCTTTGTATTCTTCTTAACCAAAATATAAAAAATCAAGAATGCATTTTAGCCAACAAAACTCAGAATTCACTTATATTAGATTATGTAAAGTTGTGTAAAGATACATGGTTGTTATAGTAATCGTGTAAATTTATGCTGATATTATTCATTTTGTTTTTAATATTTATTATTTATTTATGTATGTTGAGGACAAAAAGAAAATGGATTCTATCTCTTTTGTGTGAAGAAATAAAAACAATTAAAAAAAATAAGAAAAATTAATATTTGAATGAAATGTAATATAAATAAATAATTTGATAAAATGAGTATTTAAAAAAAAAAAGTTACATCTTATATTAAAATAGATAATAATAATAAAAATTCACCCTACTCATTTTGAACTTACTGAACTTTTGAATACATAACGAAAATGGACCTCTCAAAAATTTTTATTTATAATAATTTAACGGTCATTAAATTGTTTTAAATAATTTAATATCGAGTGATGATGTCATGTTGAAATCCATCCCCCTAAGATTTTGGAGTTCATCTAGTGCCACAAACTAGTGCACAACTCGCCACATGGGTGAGTTGTGCACAAGTTTGTGGCATCAGAATTTTTCAAGATTTTGTAGGCCCAGTTGTAATTGAAGCCTTGGACCATACAAAACGCTTTGCAATTAATTTAGTCATCATAGAATAGCGAGTCATTATGTAATGCAAATCTTTCATGACAATCTGACAGTCCAACTCAAAAGATTCTTACCATACCACCTTTGTTATCTTCCACTTTCACTTCTACTTCCATGTTCTAACTAGGCCTGTACATGGTGCGGTGCTGTCGGTTATTGGGGGTATTTTTGCACCACACCATAAGGTGTGGTTTTCCCTCATACTTGACCGCACCTCACTTGTGGATGGTAGGAACCAATCTACAAAAGGTACAGTGCACCATATCGGTTCGGTGAGGTTAGTTCAGTTAATTCCCTATTTTCTCAAGAACTAAATACAATGCAATTAGCATCCCAAAACCACATCATAATCATTGAAAAACTTATATATTCTAATAAAAAAGAAAAGAAAAGAAAACAAACAACTACAAAGAAATTCTCAATCTTTCTCTAAAAAAAATATCACAATTCAAATCACAAAAAATCCAAATGAAAACACTAAACCAAACCCATAAAATATAAAACAAAACCATTGAAAATAAAATAAACACAAACCTGATACAAAGCATTGCAAGGTGGAGCATCCAAAGTCAAAACCTCCACTAGGAAAACCTGAGAATGTCGTGACAAAGAGAGAGGAGAGAGTGAACTCCCAGAACAGTGGCATCGAGCGGTGGTGTACGAGGGGCGAGGGCAGCAAGCGGTAGAAGGCAGAAGGCAGAAGTTGAGGGGGGAGAGAGAAATAGAGAGTTGTTGGGAGTTTGGGACTAGGAGAGGCCTAGAGGGAGACTAAAGTGAGATAGCAAGGGTGTGATTTAAATCTAGGGTTCAAAATTGAAACTATGTCATTTGGGTATTTATTTTTTAATCCAATTATAAAATGATGTCGTTTTGGAACTAATAGTAAAATTAATATAAGGTTCAAAACGACGTCGTTTTAGTGTGTATATAAATAACCAATAATAAAAACCCTAACATTTTTTTAACCCACACACCTAGGCAGCCTTTCTTTTCTTCTTCAACCTTGCCTCTCTCGCCTTCCATCTCTGAGTTCTCTTCTCTCTGTGAAGCATAAAATTATATGCACATATGTTAAATTGTGGCGTGTGTATATATATATATATATACCGGTGTGGTGCGGTTTCTCATCGGAGTGCAAAAGAATCACTGCTCGCTGCACCGGCTATCTTCAGTATGCCTAGATTGCTGCCGACCACTGTACCGGACACCCACGGTAGTGCTTTGCAATGGTCGGATCGGTTCGGTGCCAGCCGGTTTCATCGATATCGGTTAGATCCTGAACAGGCCTAGTTCCAACGTACTCCATAAAACAGAAGAGCCTTAAAGACCATAACTAAGTTCGTCTTTTGTTTAGAAGTTCTCTTTTGCTTATTCTTGTAGAAGCTTTAAGGTAGGAGTTTACTACTGTTAAATTACCGATTGTCTCAAAAGCTTAAATTGTTAGGAAATGGTGAATTTAATCACTTAACCATAAGTCTAACACTCCCCCTCACTTGTGGGCCTAAACTTCCCTTTAATAAGTGGAGCCCAATAAGTGAGAATTTAACATTTTAAATGGGAAATAGAGGGAAGACAGGGATCGAACTCAGAATCTCCTACTCTGATACCACGTTAAATTACCAACAGTCCCAAAAACTTAAGCTATTAGGAAATGGTGAATTTAATCACTTAACTATAAGTCTAACAACTACCATTTGTAGTGCAGTCATGCTTTCATTTTTACTTTTTTTTTTCCTCCTACAATTTTTGTTGTTGATATATCTTTTTGATATCTTAAAATTCATTGAAAAAATAGATAGAAATTCTTTGATTTTTTATCGATGAGACTCAAAAAAAAAAAACTTTACCTTTCCAAAGGGTTATTAAGATTTAATTATTTTCATAAGAATGAGTAAGTTATAAAATTTGGAAATAACTATATAATCATTCCATATTTTTTAGATGCACAAATGGTTTTTATATGGTTCATAATTGTTATGATCAAATCATTTTATGAGTGTAGCAAAAATTGACATGGTTGTACTTGGTTAGCTAATTACTAAAAATTATAACTAGTTCAGAGAAGGTTCATCGTGTAAAGATAAGTGTACCCATTCCCTCTCTCTTGTGTTTGTGTGTGTTTGTTTGGTTTTCAAAAAAAAAAAAAAGACTAGTACAGAGAAGTTTCATCATGTAAATTTGGAGTCTCATATTTTCTCATCTTTTTGGGTATATATATATAATTAGAAACGAAACTAATTAAGCTCTATGGTTGCATTAAGATTTGTTTTAACTTTTATGTTTATGAAGCATCTCCCCTTGAGTCAAGTCGAGCAACCAGAAGGTGCCTTTTATTTAGTAACCTTAGATAACCAATTTTAAGTGTTATTATTTCATATATACATTGCCCTTTATTTAGTAACCTTATATAACTGAATTTTTTAAGTGTTATTATTTCAAATATACATTTTATGAATCCATTCCAAATGTTTCATACTTCTATCTTTTAAGATTTGACCGGCTATTCATTGCAGAGGGATATGGGGGCCAAGAGAAAGATTAAAGCAATTGAATTAGATTTGAAACTGATGGAAAAAGCTTCTGCTGACATGGTAGTGCTTAATCAGGATCTTATATCCAGAGCGAAAAAGAGTAGTGATAAATTGCAGGCAGTTCACAAGAAATTGTTGAAAGTAAGTATTTCTAAAATGTTGTCCGTTTTTGTCTGCGAGTACTTGTAAGCTTCAAACTGAAAATCTCATTTTAGAGGATGACTAATCCAAGAACATTTACGCTCTGTTTGTTTCGACGTAAAATATTTGCAAAGGTAAAATATTTTACATGTAAAATATTTTCAGGAAAATATTTTCATTTTACAGTGTTTGGCAGGGTATATGAAAATGTTGTGTAAAATATTTTCCGGTGTTTGACACAATATAAAATGGAAAAAAAAACCAGTAAAAATTTAAAATTATGTTATAGACACAACTTTTGGCACAATTTTGTGCCACAACTCGCCACATGATGAGTTGTGATTGGTAAGAGTATATTATGGGTCATGTGGGAACACACCCTTACCAATCACAACTCGTCATGTGGCGAGTTATGACACAAAGTTGTGCCAAAAGTTGTGTTCTAGCATAATTAAAAAAAATTCATTACAGATTTTATTTCATTTTTTTTTTAAATTTTAAATTCTGACATTTTGCAGATTTTATGCTTTCTTAAAAAAAAAAACCCAAAAATGACTTTCTCAATTGGCAACCGCATTGGAAAAAAAGAAAAGAAAAAAAAAGACACTTGACGTCAAAATAGTTTGGGTTCCAAGGTCCTAGTCTAACACTACATAGTAAAAGCACAACAAATCATTATTTTCTTATGAGCTTTTCAATATTTTTTGCTTGTTTCAATGAGCTACAAGTTTTAATGGGTCTCGTATTGCTCCAGAGGATTTTAAAATTTCAATCAGCTCTGGCAAAACATTCTTGTTTTCCTTATTCAAAAACACAATTGATGTACCCTCATCTCCCAATCTGGATGCCCTCCCAATCTGATGGATGTACTCTTTAATGGAATTGGGCATGTCAAAGACTATTATCTGTCTCACACCCAAAAGATCAACACCCCGACCCAAAACTCCGGTGGTCTTGAATCTTTGTTGTTGTCAATCATATGATGCTCCCAGGACCCAACCATTATATGGCAGAGGATGATGAAAGCATTCCTACAAGTTCATTCACTCCTTTCTAGTTAAAATACCAGTAACTAGAACAATCACCCCATTATTAAATGAAAGCTCAAATTCAGTAGTCAATATTTCAACCTGATAGTTCAGGTAATCCAAAGAGAGTATCTTGTCCTTAGCCTATTACAAAATAAAAGAACCTGCAGAATATTTCTCAACCAATACAACAGAACCTGCAAATTATATCTAGACAAAATATAACATTATCATAAAAGTAATGAATCCAAAATATAACATTATTCCATAATTAAAGCAAAACATTTCAATTAGTGTTGCATAACCATCCATAAGCACACTTACAATACCAGTAACCCAAAGACTGACAATATAGCTAACATTAACACATAACCTTCCAAAATATGGAATTGTTCCATAATTATTAATAACCTAAAGAATACCATGGTACCACTAACATGTTTCACATAACGTATCCAACAACTTCAAGTTAGAAGTTTTTGTTGAAAAATTTCTCCAACCAAAGCTTTCTCATCCTATCATTTTAGCCATAAAGGCCCTTCTTGCCTTCTCATCATTAACCAAATGATCAAAAGCTTCATCAAGCATGTCTTCTTCGAAGCCTTCAACATTCATCACTACTTTATGAAGCTCATTTGTATTAACTGGGCCATGACTAAGAGCTGTAACAGCTACTACAATCTGTTTGAGTTGTTCAGTCATCTCACTAAAAGGACTATCTTCATTCATAGCTGCATATGTTCTCTTTCTATGGCTCCTTCCCTTAGATGAAGTTCCATTGGAAGCTTCATGGGCATCTTTTGGCAACGTATCAGAGTCAACTTCAAATTCTGGATTTTGGATGTCATTCTGTGGGGTCTCATTTTCAACAAATGGAGAACGTTCACTCCATTGCTTTGAAAAGCCACCGGTTGCCATGTCCTTACCAACAACAATAGCCATCTCATCATACTATTCAATTTTTTTATTTAAATATAGCGCATGAGCAGGATGAGCCTGTTCAAAGAAATATGACAATGTCAATAAAACAAAATAGATGATTTAATATAATAAATGTATAAATCATTATTGCTCCTCAAAAAAAAAAAAATGAAGCTCATTAATATAAATTTCATACCTGCACTTCAGCATCATAAGTTTACTTGTCACATGTGATCATTTTCAAATTATCATCCCAAAAAGACAAGGAACATGTGTGCAACACCGATATCCACATGATTCCTCTGACAAAGAGTAAATCATATCACATTGAATGGACATATCTGAACTCTAAAGAGGTGAACGCTTTTCTTAACAGGGGAAAAAAAGACAAAAATTTACCTATAGCCTCTGATGGAGTATAAGTGGCCAATCATATACATCATATAGCAAAACCCAAAATCTCAGAATTGTTTCAAAAGCCACTAGCTTTATATCTTATGGCAAACCCAAAATCAAGCAATCATCCAGTTTAACAACCATACCCAGAACAATGCAAAACCAATTATATAACCCACATCTAGTTGTTTACAAAATGTACAAACTCAAAGAATAAATGGAAGCCAAAATGAAAGAAAACCATACCGACACACACAGATGCATAATAATAAGAATAAAACAAAAGATCAAACCTAAGAAAAACCAGAGAAGGGTTAGAGAAGAAAAGCAAAAAGAAAAGGAGAAATCTAATCTAAAAAGGCAGAAAAGTACCTGGTTTTGCCGGCGATGGGCGGCGCCGGTGGAAGCTGGAGCTGGCCAGTGGTGCCTTGGACCTTGAAGCCGGAGATTGGCAAGAGATGGGACCGGAGGTGGCTGGGATTTTTGGAGAGAAATCTGAGAGGGTGCCTAGATTGTTTTGGAGAGATATACGAGAGGGAGAGTTTTAGCGTGAAAGTGTGGGACTGATAAGTATCGGGGGCAAAGTAGTGAGCAAATGTAAAATGTTTTCCCAAAATTTTAAGTGTAAAATATTTTACATAAATTTGCTTAGGTTGATTTAGTTGACTGAAAATATTTTACTTTTGACTAAATATTTTACTGTAAAACAAACACCGTAAAATTGGAAAATATTTTCTTGAAAATATTTTACATTGAAACAAACAGAGCGTTAATGACATCTTTAAAACAGAGTGAAGAAGATTTGCAGGACATGAAAGCAATTAATCAAACTGACTGTTCAGCACATCAGTATGAGTGATGAACTAAGTGATATTTGAAAGGAGATAATTGTTGGGCTTTGTGAAGCCTAGTTATGTTTGATCCGGTTGACGACCCGACCCGACCCGAATAATGTTGCGTGATTTTTATAATTAGGGTTTGTGGTTGTTGTTTTTGTGAGAGAGAAAGAGACTGTAGCCGCACTTTGTATTTTTCCCTGATAATAGTGAAATCCCTGCAACTCTGTGGACGTAGGCAAATTGCCAAACCACGTAAATACTGTCCTGTGTGTGTGATTATTTTTCTTTGGCGTGTGTTTTCTCTATTTTTTGTTTCTCACAGGTTTAGAAATTTGTGGTAATTCCCTACATAATAAATGTAAGTATACCTTTCTTCAAGAACAAACAATCTTCAGAATTTTGACCGTTATCTTTCTGGGGGATAGTATTGTATTGGGGCCCTTTTATTACATTTAATAGAACCTGCTCATTGATGAAGACAACGTTTTAAATTGGGGGTCCATATGCAATGTAAACTTCTAGTTTAATAGCTTTTGATCTTACTTGCTGAACTGCAGTAATTGTTGGGAAATTTAGACACTGATTGATTAAATTAGCAAGTTTTAAACCCAAGTTGTTAATTAGATTTATTATGAATAAATCTTGTTAAAACAAACAAACATCAATATCATGTAGCGGAAAATTAAATAAGACAATATATGATGACCTAGGAAAACCAATGCAACCAACTAGTTTCACAGTAAAAAACCTAGGGAGAAACCTTCCCGAAAAGCAATCCACTATAGTAAAGAGAAGTTTCAAATCCAGTATAAAACCTTTGTCCTTAGACTCTACAATCCCCGTAGATGAACTTACAGCAGAAACTTTCTACTGCTTCAGAACTTCAGAACTCTTCAATATATGAACGCCACCCTTTAATGCACGAATCCCAGTTCGTGACTAACTCATTTGCACGAATCCCAATACGTGACTCACTCACCAGCACGAATCCCAGTACGTGACTCATTCACCAATTTGAGGACGAAGAATGTTGGCTGCAAAGTTCTTCACTTTATCAACAATGAAGATCAAGAAGCACTTGGTTACAAAACCCTAAGGCGCAAAAGACGCAGTAGCTTCTTTTAGAGAGAATAAGGCTTCAGTCACCTTTTGCATATGTTCTCCTTGTATTCTCATATGTGATGACCTTTAAAATAAGCCTTATATATGTCTAGAGTTGTGAGAAAATAAACCCTACACAAATACATAATTATGGGTCGAAAATCAGATCTGAAAATTCTAATTTTCGTAACCTCAACATATACCTCGATAAATAGTATCTGTCGAACCTCATTAAATCTCGATAGATAGCTATCGATCAAGCAGTTGTCGAGCTATCTGTCTAGCTTTAGTGAACAACTTTTCTTTACTTGTTTCTTGGTCCAATCTTCATGGCTTTAATACTAGACTTGAATAATATGTTCTCTGAAGTATTAAACACATCTTAGATCTACCAAAATACAAGTAAAGTGCATTTTGTCAAATGATTAGCCAATTACATAAAATATGTCCTTAACAATCTCCTCCTCTGGCAATCCGTGACAAAACCACAACATACAAATGAACATATGAGAGAAGTCATAAATCACTTAACTCGTACTCACTTGTTGAATACAATAAAATCTATCATAACACAAACTCTTAAAAAATTTTGCAAGAAGAGAGTTCATGGCACGGAAGACTTTGACAACCTGTATTTCTGAAACACTTGAAACAAAACTTATTAAGGTATCTTAGTGTGAAGCAGAAATAAAAGATTGCATACAATTAAAGAAACATGTGTATAAAGAGAAAAAAGAAACAACACATGTAGAGATAGGTGAAGAAAATATACATCATCACATATATATCAAAGATAAGCACAAAGTATATAAACATGTTCACAAGACCTAAGGTACAAGAAGAAGAAGTTCCTACAACAACAAAGAGGTAAACGCTCCCCTAACAAGATGAAACACATCTCCCCCTTACAAGGGCATGTATTTCTCCCCCCTAACTTATAAATTCTTAAAAAGAAACTATAATTCCACAACTTCTTCCCCTTTTTGTCATGATTGACAAAGGGTACAAAAAGTTATAAAGCCTCACTCGAGAAACATAAAAATGATAAAAAATGATCAAGAGGGCACAAGAAATCCATAAAAATGCATGAATGTAATGAAACAAGATGCTATGGATGACAAGATCAACGAAGTATGCAAAACATGTGAAAAAAAATGCACGGAAGAGAATCTCAATCGATTAAGAGGTGTCGAGCAGCTATCGAGAGGCCAGAAGAAATCTCGATCGATCCACCTAGCTGTCGAGAAGCTATCGAGGATCTAGAAGAAATCTCAGTCGATCCACCTAGTTGTCGAGAGGTGTCGAGATAGAAATAAGGAACAGCTTAAGATCTCGACAGATAGCCAGGTGTCGAGGAGTTGTCGAGGAGCTGTTGAGATTACTTAAAAATAGTTTGTTTTAAAGAGGAGAAAAACACAAACATGAATGCAATCAAACATGAAACTCAACCAAAGATCTAAACAACCTTTTGAGCTCTCAAAAACATCTCTCAACAAGAAAAATATCATGCATTTTGATCCAAAACACACACACACACACACACACACACACACATTAAACAAGTCTAACCAATTTTATATTTCAAAAATAAGTCATGACAGTTTAGTGAGCATACATTGACGCATGTAAATCTTGTGATGGCCAAATCACATTGTAATTACACATGTATTAAAAATAGCAAAGAATTTTGCGTGTTATGTGTGAAAACATCGCAAGATTGCATAAATGTCTCTATGTTATAACGATTTGAAGTATGATTAAATCAATTTAACTCACAGACGATCATAACTATTTGATGGGGACTATCACCTTTGAGGTACATCTTATAACTTCCACATCTCCTAGAATACACACTTGCAATCATGTTTTAAAGCATTTTGTTTTTTTTGCTTTTATTTTATTTGCATATTTTTCTTTTTATTAAGTATATCATGCATGGGTATATAAAAGAGAGAAAAAAAATATTCAATTATGTTAAGCTTTTTGACATTGCACTTTTACTATGCCGAAACATATAGATGTCATTGACATTGCACTTTTGCTATGCCGAAGCATACAGATGTCATGTCATAATTGGCGGGTAACAGTGGTGAGATGGTTATTTATGCCTTTCTCTTAGGATTTTATAGTCCTTCCCGTAAAAAAAAGTGATACAAGTGTTAAGTACAAGAGATCACTTAACCTTACTCATCACAAACAAAGAGCTACAAAACTCACTTGCCTAATTGTGCATAGAGATGCTCATCTAAGTTACAAGAGATACAAAGTTTCGAGAACTCTGTTTCAATAGCCATTTTAAGGTTCACAAGAACCAATGTACACACACACTGTTTTTGTATTTTTCTAATTTTTTCATTTTTTTATTATTTTGAAAACAAAACAAAATAAAATAAAAACTAAACAACCAAACAAAAACAGACAAACAACATGAAAGCACGAAAGAAAGATACATATGCATGAAAGCATGATAGAAAAATGCAGATGCATGAAAACAAGCAAAGAGAGTCCTTCTTTAGATAGAAAGAATTAAAGCAAAGGACAAATAGAAAAGACAATTAAGTCTTAGACTCCCTTCTCACCCACACATCACGAGTCTTTGAACGTGAAGATAAAAAGACACGTGTCCTCGTATGTCTACCAAAGGACATAGAAAAATTAAAATTCTTCTGAAATTAAGTTAAAAAGCTCAAGACTTTTAATAACTCACCAAACAAAGGTAGGTCATTGAGAGGAAACCTGTGACCGTTTGGACACTTGCTTTTGAGGATATAACTTAAAGCAATTAGGACGAATATGTCTAAAAACACCACAATGGTGACAAACATGAGCAATTTTAGAGCTACTCGGCTTCCTAGAACAAGGTCTAACCTTAAAGGTTGACAAAGACCTTAACTTAGGACAGTTTGGCCTAATATGACAAACAGCATAACAATGATGACAAATGGGGACAAAAACAAATTTTTCTTTCATCCTAGGAGGAGTTTTAGACATAAGTTTAGAAACTTCAACGTTAACATCATAAATTTTACCTTTGTCTATCCTAGCAATATTAGCCTTCAGCTCTTCATAATTCCTTTTAAATAGAGGAATATAAAAATCTTTTTCTTTTGAGTTAGGCTCAACAACAAGTTTGACACTAGTTAATTTTTCAACTTCAGTCTTAATTTCAACTAGTTGCTCTTCCAAACTCTTAATTTTGTCCACCTGAGATGAAATTGTCCACCTGAGATGAAATTTGATTTTTAAAATTCTCATTCAAATAGTCAGCTTCATCCAATTTTACAATCAAATCATCTTTTTCAAGCTTGACCTTTTTAAATTTAGTTTTTAATTTTGTAGAACATTCAAGTGATTTCATACAAAAATTATAAAGCTTACAATAGGCATCTTGAATAATATCATCATCATCATTCAATACAAGATCATGCAAATCAAAACAATCAAGAGTTTCCATGACAATAGGGGTCAATGGATCACACAACAAAGATTAAAACCTAATCAGAGTGTGCCCGCTTTGATACTACTTGTTGGGAAATTTAGACCCCAGATTAAATTAACAAGTTTTAAACCCAAGTTGTTAATTAGATTTATTATGAATAAACCTTGTTAAAACAAACAAACATCAATATCATGCAGCAAAAAAATTAAATAAGACAAGATATGATGACCTAAGAAAACCAATGAAATCAACCAATTCCACAATAAAAAACCTAGGGGAAACCTTTCTGAAAAGCAATCCACTATAGTAAAGAGAAGTTTCAGATCTAGTACAAAACCTTTGTCCCTAGACTCTACAATCCTCGTAGATGAACTTACAGTAGAAACCTTCTACCGCTTCAGAACCTCTAAACTCTTTAATATATGAACGTCACCCTTTGATGCATGGATCTCAGTACGTGACTGACTCCTTTGCACGAATTTCAGTATGTGACTAACTCCTTTGCACGAATCTCAGTACGTGATTAACTCATTTGCACGAATCCCAGTACATGACTCACTCACCAACTAGAGGAAGAAGAATGTTGGCTGCAAAGTTCTTCACTTCATCAACAATGAAGATCAAGAAATACTTGGTTACAAAACCCTAAGGCACAAAAGGCGTAGTAGCTTCTTTTAGAGAGAATAAGGCTTCAGTCACCTTTTGCATATGTTATCCTTGTATTCTCATATGTGGCGGCCTTTAAAATAGGCCTTTAAAATAAGCCTTATATATGTCTAGGGTTGTGAGAAAAGAAACCCTACACAAATACATAAGCATGGGCCGAAAATCAGATCTGAAAATCTTGATTTCCGTAACCTCGCTAGATACCTCGTTAGATAGTATTTGTCAAGTCTCATTAAACCTCGATAGATAACCATCTGTCGAGCTATCTGTCCAGCTTTAGTGAACAACTTTTCTTCACTTGTTTCTTGGTCCAGTCTTCATGGCTTTAATACTAGACTTGAACAATATGTTCTTTGAAGTATTAAACACATCCTAGATCTATCCAAATACAAGTAAAGTGTATTTTGTCAAAGGATTAGCCAATTACATAAAATATGTCCTTAACAGTAATTTTGGTATCTTATTTTTGTTAAATTTTTGTATTCTCTTGATGCTGACACAGACACGTGTACACTGAGATGTTTAAATGTTGTTTATACTTCGTTACCAATGAGGTAATGTCATTTGATTAAGATACCTCTATAAAGTTAAATTTACCTTGATTGCAGAGTTTAGGAAAATGTGGAAGTGCTTCTTATATTGGAATCAAGAGGATGGGAGAGCTTGACTCTAGACCATTCTATAACGCAGTTAATAGAAAATATTTAGAAAAAGAAGCTAGTGATAAAGTTGCAGGCCTTTGCTCAATGTGGGTGGATTACCTTAGGGATCACAGCTGGCATCCTTTTAAGACTGTCATGGGTGAAGATGGAAAAAATGTGGTATGCATTCAATACTCTAGTACCAGCATAAAGTTTCTTTCCTTTTTATCTTTTTAGCTCACCATATTTTTCAAAGAAACAAGTTTAGCCTTAAACTAGTTTGGAACTATCTCTTCCAATTCAGTACGTGGTGATTTATAAGACAATTCAAATTCAAATGTGTTATTTAAACACGTTACATGACTCTCTTAAAAAACCATGTGATTAAAACTATGTGTGGATAGTCTCTTTAGTTGTCACATAGTGAATTGGAGGAAGAGAACTTCAAACTGGTTTAAAGCTAAACTTTTTCATTTTTCAAATATTCGATATTGGACAATGTTTGGCTCCAAACTGGTTTGAAACTATTTTTTCAACCTATTATATAGTGATTTATAAGACTATTCATGTGTATTATATAAACAAGTCACGTGACAAATATAAAAAATATTGTAACTATAACTACACATAGTCGATCTCTTCAATTGCCACATCATGGGTTAGAAGAAAATAGCTCCAAATTAGTTTTAAACCAAACTTTTTCCTTAATTATGCTAGACTCAACATTGCATTCTACAGGTTGGTTTATATTTTAAATAATTTGTTAGTGTTCTTTGGAAAGGTTTATGAGGCTTATTGTAAGTAGTACTTTATCAACTCTGCAACTTGGTCTTCTAGCATTTGTAGTTCTATGCTACTATATCCAACAATAATGACACCACCTTGCTCTTCTAGTCTCCTGATTGATTGATTACTAAACTCAGTAATCATAATTTTGATTTTAATGGTAGACTGCTTCATTAGTCATTATCCCCACACATGTAGGAATTTTTTTCTTGCTCAGACTTCTTGCTTCAATTTTTTCTAAATCAATTTGCACCATATGTTCTCTTTTTACTGCCTTGCCTTTTTTTCAAATTGTTATTAACCAGTTCGTACTGGATTTGGTTGTGCAGGAAATAATTGATGAAGAGGATGAGAGATTGAAAGGTCTAAAAGATGAGTATGGTGAAGAACTTTATAAGGCTGTGATCACAGCCTTGGTAGAAATGCATGAGTACAACCCAAGTGGTCGATATGTAATATCAGAGCTATGGAATCACAAAGAAGGGAGGAAGGCATCATTGAGAGAGGCAGTATCCTACATACTGAAGCAATGGGAGACCCCAAATGAACGAGGAACTGAAGGTTAGTAGTTTAACAGTGGAATCTATGGACGTGAATAGTGTAGATTTCATTTGTACCACTTAATAATAATAATTATAATTATAATTATAATTATAATTATAATTACAATCAATCAATATAAGCAAAGACCTCATGCGGAAAAGCATGAGGTCTTGCCACGTGGTACCTTAATATTGCATTTAGCCTCGTTAACCTTTTTTTATTAACTCTTTTTTACAGTTACCTAAAAGATCAAGTTAACTCTTATTTATTTATTTATTATTATTACCTAAAAGATGGGTTGCTATTGAAAATTAGACCAAATCAGATCAAACCTTATAAATGAAAGTCAAGACTCTAACCTACCTACAAACTCTCTTTCTCCTCTCCACGTGTAGATGAAACTTAAAAATCAAGACTCTTAACTTTCACTATTACCAAAATAAAATACCTAAGATTGAAAAAACATTTGTAAAAGAGAGAAATAGGAATCTTAGGGGTCGTCACCTTTGTCGTACTGGCCTCCCACCACCATCAAGCTGCCGAAACCCCCTATGAGTATTTTATTTTATCTTATCTTTTTAAATTAGTTTTGGGTAATTTGGTTGGATAGTTTTTGTTTTTGGTGTATAAATAAAGAGAATATTTGGTGCACAATGTAAAGCCATAATATTTTACCATGGTTTTAAATTATTTATAAGACACATGTATACGCACTTGTCTACGCCATGTCTTAATGTCGCACTACCGATGAGTAAAAGACAGTGAGAAAGTTGGGTATAATTTCATTTCATGACATGCAATCTGCGAACACAACACAAATTAGTTGATTTTTATGGTCTTGTTACTCTTTTGCATTTATTTTTTGGTTTCATGATTTTTTAAAAAACAATCTTACCTTGAGAATGCTACAAATGTGCAATAAAACTACTAAATTAATTTTTAATATTACAAAATGTATATGTTTCTTCACTCTAGTTTAGTTATTTATTTGTAATATATGTATAACATTAATTCTCCAAAACCGTTTTACATAAAATATCTCAAAATTATTCATGCATCGCACGGCGACTTGTAATAATAAATGAATGAAATTTACAATATTAGACATGAATAGAGTGAATTTCATTTGTAAATCTAAAGATTCTAAATAATAATGATGATGATGATGATGATGATGATGAATGTACTTTACTAGGCATTGTGTAACCCCAAGACCCTGCTGCCAAAAGAGGGGAAAAGGAAAGATCTGACATTTTCCGTATCCATTACACCACTCAGCAAACAGTTCACTTTTATGGTATTTGTAGGTGTTATTTGCATGTATATGTCACTTATGGTTCATACATTGACTTACATTTTTGTTATATTGATAGTCTTTATGTACTGATTAAACATAAGACCTTAAATGGTATGAAGCTGTTGTAGTGCTACCTTTATCTATTGTAAAATGAGCAACTGTGAAGCACATATGAAATAGATAGTTCGGATTCCTTGGAAAATTTTGTTTACCCTTGCACCCAGGCCACCCAAGCTATTATTATCTTCTGTGGAAATGAATGCACAATAGCCAACGGGTTAGCTTCTCGTACTACCATCTTTTACCACACGGACACCTCACAGCAAATTTGCCCTTGTTGTATTAACCTAGAAACACCATTTTCATGTTTGAAGGGATTCTTACTGGGCCAAACTTATTGGGTTGAAATTGAATGTTCATGCACTAGCTTTTGCGTTTTTTGAAACCCCATTGTATTATTGGGGAAAACAAAATGCGTAGCTTTAACTATCTTGCTCGGGGTATTCCTTGGAACATTGTTTTCCTTTTTGCTCCTTGGACTATCTAGTTAACTAGCAATGACAATATTTTCTGTAAAGAATTTATCATTCTGTCACACTTCATACATTCTCCCACTCTATTGAATTTTCTAATCTTAGATTCTTAGTGCCAAGACAATTCGACAAAGATTAGTCGGACATTCCCTGTAGCTAGGCATCCCTCTCCGTTAACATTGTTTTTTTTTTTTTATATGCATATAAGAAAAAAAAAACATTGTTAAATTAAATTTGACAAGACGTTCAAAATCCAGGTCCAGCTGGAGTGGGTGGTCTCATTAGGGATGAAAATGGTTGCTGTGTCCTAGGCCTTTATCTCATTATTGGATGAACTAATAGTGCTTTTCCAGAGTTCTGGGCTCTCAGGTTTGGCTTACTATTAATCTGAAATAGGGGATTTAAGAGAGTATTTTTATTTATTTATTATTTTATAAGAATCAAGAGATTATTAGTTAAAATTTATTCTCTTCTTATTACTAAATGGATGTCTATTACACCCCCTCTCCCCTCCACACACACACCCCCTCTCCCCTCCACACACACACCCCCCCCCCCCCCCCCCCCTCCCTCACAAATAGACCTTAACACTTTTATCTCTTATTGCAGGAACCTAAGCACATCTATAGGGAACTAATCGGTGTGCTGATATTTTGTCTAGCTAGGGAAATCAACAACAGGAGAGGGGCTAGGGGCTAATACTTTTATGATATTTGTCCCAGATTTTGGCTTAACTGTTTTATTGGGACAGTACTGGAATCCGTATTTTGTGTGTATCATGAAACTTGTTGCTTGATTTGTAGTAAACTTTATCTAGCAAGCTAATACATATCCTTTGTTTTCAGGAAATATATGTATTGGATTGAAAGGTTCAACTTTTCATCTGCAGGATTTTAGGGTACTGCAGAAATGTATAACTTGTCTGCAGATGTATCAAGTTAGGCTTATTCTCTCTCTTTTGTAAATCAACTGTTTGTTGGGTTTATTAAATAGCGGTCTCTTTTCTTGTTAATTGTGATTGTCTCATATTTAAAAAATTGGGGAAAAATATTTGTCAAATAATTAAATATCTTGAGAAAACATCAATACCAAACAAAGTTTTAGTCTCAAAATTTTGGAATTGGCTATGGATTTTTGACCGATTAGTTAGGGTTAGTTTGTTTTTCCTCTCTATTTTACTATAGCTGAAGTCATATTTTCACCTGCTCCCTTAACTGACTTGTGTGTGTGTTTTCCTACTATGTGATTTTTGGTCTTTATCTCATCTTTTTTAGTTCCTTAACTTGGACCAATTTACTCTTTCTTAATAGTGCAATAGTTGCTTACCTCTAAACATGATCGAACCATCTTAAATGATCTTTTCTCATCTTTTCATCAATAGAGGCTATTCCAATCTTTGAGCGAACTTCGTCGATTTGAAACAAAACAACTCACGTTTTCTTATTGATTATGAGAATAAACCTAGAAGTAGATATACAACACATGCATATATTTGAATTTAAAATAATTTAAAAAAAAAAGTTTTACAAGTGTTTTATGTTGCATTTATCCATTGCAAGGATGCATCCTTACATACAAATTCATAAACGTTAAAAAATTCTTTTCATGCCTAAAATATGTGGCTCATGTTACTCTTTTTTTCGTCAAAAAAGTAATAAGGTTTTTGTAAGTGCACAATTGCGCCTGGACCCAAAAACACACGTGAGCTCAGGCCCAATGAGCCTTAAACAATAAAATTTGTAGAGTGTGGGCTCGCAATCTAGTTTAGTGATATTCGAAACTTGACGAACAGGCTAAAATATTACCGTATTTCCAAATAATAGACAAATAGGGCAAAATGAACCTCCGAGGACGTAAGCCGAGGACAACTTCCCTTTCTTAATATATTATTTCTCTTTCTTCTTTCAAAGGTTACAGTCTTTAATATTTTTCTCGCCCCCCCTTTCTTTACTCTCTTCCTTCTTTAAATACTTCTTCTTCTTCCCTCTTTATCCACGTGTAACGCAAATCACCCTATCAGACACTTGTCTCATCCACCACCCTCTGGAAGTCTTTAAATGATAGCAAGAAGGCTGACTTCTACTATTCAGGGGTCATTCCCCCATTAATGCGGCTAGGGAGGTAGGTGCAGGGTCTTTAATGTGGAGGCAGCAGCCTTTTTCTGAGATATTTCTCTCACACCGTTGCGTCCAGATAGTGCTTAAATCCCCCTCTTAACCAACGGTTTTTCCAGAACTCTGCCTTGATCTTTATGGCGAATCCCAGGGTTATCGTGGGTCTGTCCGAGGAGATATTCGTCCTCGGAAGAATCCTCGGACTCTCGACTCATGGGCCGACCTACAGTTCTAGGGAACTTTTAGTCTAAAACAAACTAGCGCTCATCAACAAAGCCCAAGGCCCAAATACTTACTTAGGTCCTTTTAGTCCCCACAATAGCCCCTCAAAACTTTATTTTTTCTCATCTGAGGAGAAAAATAGGGTTTTGATCCGACCAGAGCTCCCTTCACACGTTTCGTACATCACCATGCGTGTGGGGGTCGTTTCATTCCTAGAAAATTCCGTTTGGCGCTTCGGTTTCTAGAACGCGTGCATTTATGGTCGCAAGTTATACCCTGTTCCCCACGTTCAACGGTGAGATGAACATCCAACGGTCCTCATCATCTCCTAAAAATTTGGGCGGGAAGAACCCAATTTCGAGGCCGCCTCCCGCACGTCATGACGTTTGGAAATCTACGCCCTCATTCATTTCTTCAGAATTCAATCACATCAGAGCATCAAACATCATCTTTTCTCTCCAGAAACCCATGAAAACTCACATAACTACAAACTCGTAAGTCCTTACTTTCTCTGCTTTTTTTCTCCTTGAATTATGTCCTCGGCTTCCTTCTTAGCCACATTCCTTTTTGAAGCTTGCCCTTTCCTTTCTCTTAGATGGGTAGATTTAAGTGTTTAGTTGATACCGCCACTGGGATGGAAGGCTTTAAGGCCAAATACCATATTCCTAGTGACGTGGGTTTGAAATACTGCCCGGCAGAAGCCGTAGGTGGTTCTAGGAAGACGGGAGAGGTCATTATCCCCATGATTGCCTTCATAGAAAGTGGGATGACCCTCCCTATGAGAAGCGTAACTAGGGAATACCTTCGCAACCACAGGTTGTGCCCAGACCAATGCGCACCCAATGTTTTTAGGGTCTTAGGAAGTGTCGACGCTCTAAATGAGTAGATGAGCCTGAACCTCACTTGGCATGATGTTGTCTTCATGTACGAATGCCACAAACTTAGGAACGTAGGCTATTACATTAAATCCCGGTCTAGTGTAGTTAGGTTAATTTCCTGTCTGCCCAAGTCTAATAAAGGCATGAAGGACGACTATCTCATCGCCTCAGGCAACTAGCACGACGGCCCTTACTGCCCAGTCGTATGGGGAGACCCAGGTGTGGCTCTTTAGGAGTTAATTTCTCTACCCCGACCTTTAATCTAAAAATCTCCTGATATTTATTTCCTTTTACACATTGTCCATTTCGACTTCTCATATGTATTGCAGATCTGACCATACTTGGCTTCTTTGGTATTCTTTCTTACAGATAAACAACTTGTGTGCCCCCGTGTGAGCCACTGCAACGTTGCTGATCTGAACCGCATACTGCGCTCAGAAGTGTTTGTGAGTGAAGACCTGTAACTTAGAGCGGCTCACCTGATACTAGGGTACGACCCAATATCCTCAGATTTCCAGGAGATAGAGAACGCGATTATCGCGAGGGATAGGAGGCATAAGAGAATAAACGTAGCAAGGCCGCACTTTCTTGCCGACCACAACATCCCCGACGACCTCAACACCATCCTATACACGTGACCCATCGCGGCGATCCCCCTCTCGACGCACTTTCAAGCAACTGCTGTTCCGGAGGAGCAAGTATCCTCTTCGCACACGTTGGACGACGAGATAGACCAGTTTCAGCTCGAGGACATCGAAAGACCCCGAGGAAACCAGTTTGTCGTGCTCTCTGATGAAGAAGAAGAGCCTGCCGAGGCCTCTGGAGTTGCAGGCTTAATAGTTGCCCGTCCCGACAACGATTCCGAGGAGGAGGCTATGGACGTGCTCCAAGGCCTTTTGACCAAGAGAGGCGAGAAAGTCACCTAAAAAAGAGCAGGAGGAACCCAAGCTCCTCCGTCCTTGCCACCACCTCCACCTCTAGCCGATCCTAAACCTTCAGTTGAGGAGCCCAAGAAGAAAAGAAAGGGGGAGGCCGAGGAGGCTGGTGGCAAAAAGTAGAAGAAGCCAAGACAGCAACCTCAGCAACCTCAGCAGCAGAAGCTGGACAAGGGCAATGGACGTGCTCGTTTAGTTGAAAGTGGGGAAATTAGGGACATGGCCGAAGTACGCCGAGCACCGGCTACCTGGTCTCCTGGCTTGAGATTGGACGGAGCACCAATCTCTTGTCAGTCCAGCATCAGGGCATTCCAAGAAGGCCACACCCACCACCTGGCCGAGGCGTTGGAATGTCCCCTTCTGCTGCCCAAGGATATGGACGCCTTGGAAAAAATGAGCCAGCCTCAGCTGTTTCTTTATTTGAAAAGGGACTTAGCCCTGGTAAGTTTCACTTCTTACGAATATTTCATTTTTAATGATATCGTATTATTAGTAAGTGTTTTCCTGCATCTAACACTCTGATACTTTGCCACAGGCCATTCAAGAGGTCTTTACTACCGAGAAATTTGTGGAGGACTCTCGAAAGAAGGCCGGAATGGAACAGGAGATACGACTGGAGACTAAGAAGTCCCTGGGCCAAGCCCTCGCAGAAAACGAGAAACTCACCTCTCAGCTGGCCAACCTAAAAAGGGAGAGAGACGGCACCGAGGCAAGCCTGAGAACGATGAGGACTCAAGTGGAGGGGCAGCGTAAGCTTCTTCATCAAAAGGACGATGAACTCTCCAAAGCACAAAAGGAACGCTCTGACTTGGAGAAGGAGCTTGCGCAGATGAAGAAGGAAGCTCACACCTTCAAAGGTAAACTAGAGACTGAGAAGAAGGCTAGCTACCAAGAAGGGGTGACGGCGGCACAAGACCAGCTGACAGAGGCGTTCGTGGCCTTGTGCCGAGAATACTGGCAGCAGGTCTGGGGTGAAGCCCTAAACGTAGCAGGGGTTCCTTCAACTTCCGAGCTGAGGAAGCCCGAGAGCCTTTGGCTTCCCCTTGACATACAGAAGATAGAAGAGGCTCCTGGTGTCCCACCTACCCCTGAGCCAGCTCCTTCTGCTCTCCCTCCTGTGACCCCAAAACCCATTCCGGATCTTACAGAACCTTCAAGTTCCAATAAAGAGAAGGAAGGGTGCGAAGGTGCCGAGAAAGACCCAAGCCAAAGTGTGGAGCCCATTGTCCCTCCAACAACTACAGCAGACAAAGGGAAGCAAGTTCTGTCTTCCTTTGAGTTGGAGCTAAGAAACACTGAGGCAACCAGCACTTCTCAGCAAGACCCCCCTCCAAAAGCTTAGGGCCGAGCCTAGGACTTCTTTTTCTTTGTAATTAAAATTTAGCATGTAATGTATGTCAGAATAATTAATGAAAGACAGTTTCGTTTGGTTTTCATTTGACTTGTATTTATTTAATCTTTGTGTTTGCCATAAGAATTCCTCTCAAACTATATTTCATGAGTATATCAAGCACAAAGTAATAATGAACGCCTAACAGACTAACTTAACTATTTGCAAACATTTGAAAAGTAAAGCGTTCAAGAACCTACCAAAAACAAACTTGGTTTAGATGATAAGTAGTGCCACAATTTGCAAACCCATGTGATACTTAGAATTTGTAACTTAAACGCTAATAATAGTAAAGTGTGGGGTCCGAGAATCCTGCCTTACCAAATTTATGCTTAATACTTAAAGATGTATGACTTAAAATTCTATTAAAACATGATATGTGGTCCGAGGACCATACTTAACCAAATTTCTGTTTGATATTTTAAAACATATCAATTTTCACAAGGTATGTGGTCCGAGGACCATGCATTACCAAGTTTCTCTTTGATATTTTAGAACATATCAATTTCCACAAGGTATGTGGTCCGAGGACCATGCATTACCAAGTTTCTGTTTGATATTTTAGAACATATCAATTTCCACAAGGCAAGTGGTCCGAGAACCATGCATTACCAAGTTTCTCTTTGATATTTTAGAACATATCAATTTTCACAAGGTATGTGATCCGAGGACCATGCATTACCAAGTTTCTGTTTGATATTTTAAGAACATATCAATTTCCACAAGGTATGTGGTCCGAGGACCATGCATTATCAAGTTTCTGTTTGATATTTTAAGAAATATCAATTTCCACAAGGTATGTGGTCCGAGGACCATGCATTATCAAGTTTCTGTTTGATATTTTAGAACATATCAATTTCCACAAGGTATGTGGTCCGAGGACCATGCATTACCAAGTTTCTGTTTGATATTTTAGAACATATCAATTTCCACAAGGTATGTGGTCCGAGGACCATGCATTACTAAGTTTCTGTTTGATATTTCGAGAGTTGTAATTGATAAGTCCATATACATCTATAATTTTAACCACAAATGAAAAAAATGCCTTTTATTAATAATAATACCTTCGAAGGTTGTTTACATTCCACGGACGTTGTACAACTTTTTCATCTAGATCAGTTAGTCGATATGACCCTATGCTTGCTGCAGAAATAATCCAATATGGTCCTTCCCAGTTTGGTCCTAATTTACCCCAGGCTGGGTTTCTAGTAGTACCTACAACCTTTCTCAGAACCAGATCCCCAGGCGCGAGTGGCCTGAGCTTCACATGGGCATCATACCCTCGTTTAAGCTTCTGCTGATAATAAGCCATTTGGACCATAGCTGTCTCTCGCCGTTCCTCAACTAAATCGAGGCTCTTCTCTAGGAGGCTGTTGTTATTTTCTGGGCTAAAAGTACTCGTCCTCAATATGGGGAAGCCAGACTCTAGAGGTATCACTGCCTCGGCCCCATAAGTCATAAAGAATGACGTTTCTCTTGTGGATCTGCGCGGCGTAGTTCGATATGTCCATAGAACGTGTGGTAGTTCTTCTACCCATCTGCCCTTCGCATCGTCCAGCCTTTTCTTGAGTCCACTAACTATAATCTTGTTAACGGCCTCGGCTTGCCCATTTCCCTAAGGATAAGCCGGAGTGGAGTATCTATTTATGATGCCCATGTCATCACAATATTTCCTAAAAGCTTTGCTATCAAATTGAACGCCATTGTCCGAAATGAGTGTATGTGGTACTCCAAATCTAATGATGATGTTTTTCCAGATGAACTTCTTGGAATCGACATCCCTAATATTTGCCAAGGGCTCAGCCTCTACCCATTTGGTGAAGTAGTCGGTCCTTACAAGCAGCTACCTTTTGTTTCCTACAGCCCTCGGGAATGGTCCTACTATGTCCAATCCCCATTGAGCGAAAGGCCAAGGACTGGAGAGAGGGTTAATGACTCCTCCAGGCTGATGGATGCTAGGAGCGAGCCTCTGGCATTGGTCACACTTTCTTGCATAGTCCTGAGCTTCCCTCTGCATATTCGACCACCAATATCCTTGAGTCAGCGCCCTATGAGCTAGGGACCTTCCCCCATTATGGCTCCCGCAAATTCCCTCGTACAGTTCTTCCAAAAGCGCCTCTGTTGATTCGGAGTGCACACATAATAAATATGGTCTAGAGAAGGATCGTTTGTACAATTTCTGATCCTCGGACAACTAGAAACGTGGTGCCTTTCGACGGATCTTGTCAGCTTCAGACTTGTCCTCTGGGAGAACGTCATTTTTCAGAAAAGATATCACGGGGTCGATCCAACTAGGTCCAGGCCTTATTAAGTGGATGCGGGCTGTACGAGCAGTGGTAAGAGCTGGCTCTAGCAAATCTTCGACAAGGATAATCCTAGGCAAACTCTGAACCGAGGATGTTGCTAAGGTAGCCAGGGAATCTGCATGCGTATTTTCACTTCTAGAAACGTGAGATAGGATAAAGGAATCGAAACTAGATTGTAAACGTTTGACCTGAGTCAAGTATTCTTGCATTCTTGGGTCCCTAGCTTCCATGGTCCCCGTCACTTAGCCGACCACCAACTGAGAAGCCGAGAGCATGTGAACTTCCTTTCCGCCCATCTTATGTACCATGTTCATGCCGACCAAGACTGCTTCGTACTCGGTCTCATTATTAGTAGCCGAGAATGCCAATTTTAGAGATTTTTCAAAGACAATTCCCTCGGGGGATACCAGGACGAGTCCAATGCCAGACCCTCTCTAGTTAGCTACACTATCAATGGATACGTTCCAAGTTAAAGGTCTTGCGTTCGTAATCATGCCAACTGATTTCTCATCCATGTGTGATTCCTTCAAAGTTTCTTCCAACAATGGTTCGGCAAACTCTACCACCAAATCTGCAAGAACCTGGCCCTTGACCGAGGTACGTGGTATGAATTTGATGTCAAAGGCTCCCAAAATAGTCCCCTATTTAGCCACCCTTCCAGAGTAGTTGGCACTACGCAACACTGACTTGAAAGGCAATTGGGTCAAAACTACAACGGTGTGGGACTGGAAATAATGAGGAAGCCTCCGCGTGGCATGAACTACAGCTAGAAGTGCTTTCTCCAGAAGTAGGTAACGCACCTCGGCATCATTCAGCGTCTTGCTGACGTAGTAGACTGGTCTTTGCACCCCACCGTCGTCCCTTATGAGGACCAGGCTGACTGCATGGACGGCCACTGCCAAATACACAAATAGGACCTCATCTACTTCAGGCCGAGACATAATGGGTGGCCGAGAAAGATATTCCTTAAGTTGTTAGAATGCCACAACGCACTCCTCGGACCATTGGAACCCCCTCCACTTATTCAACAGTTGGAAGAAAGGCCTGCATCGATCAGCTGACCGCGAGATGAACCTGCAGAGAACAGCGATCATTCCGGTTAATTTCTGAACTTTCTTTGGATTCCGAGGTGGCTATAAGGTTTGAATGGCTCTGACCTGTGCCGGATTCACCTCTATCCCTCTATGAGTGACCATATAACCCAAGAACTTCCCAGAACTCACACCAAAAGAACACTTTGAGGCATTAAGACGCAACCTGTACTTTCTAAGTACTTGAAAAGTGTCGTCCAAATTTTTCACGTGTGCAGATATCGCCTTGCTCTTCACTACCATGTCATCCACATATATTTCAATGGTTTTTCCAAGCTGCAATTCAAACATTCTGGTTATCATCCTTTGGTAAGTAGCCCCAGCATTCTTCAACCCGAATGACATCACTTTATAGTGATAATTCCCTGTTGGAGTAATAAAGGCAGTTTTCTCCTAATCTTCTGCCGCTAGTGGAATTTGGTGATAACCCTGGAAGGCATCCAAAAAACTCATCCGAGGATGTTCGACGGTGGCGTCCACTAGCTGGTCGATGCGTGGCATCGGGAACGAGTCCTTTGGGCAGGTTTTGTTTAAATTTGTGAAGTCTACACATACTCGCCATTTTCCATTCTTCTTTTTTACCACAACCGTATGCGCCAACCACTCTGGATAAAAAACTTCCTTGATAGCCCCAGCCTTCTTGAGCTTGAGCACCTCCTCCTTAACGGCTTCGGAATGCTCTTTGGAGGAACGCTGAGGGGGTTGCCTTCTAGGAGGAATAGCAGGATTGACGTTCAAATGATGACAAATGAAGCTTGGGTCAACACCTGGAGCCTCATAGGGGTCCCAAGCAAAAACATCGATGTTGTTCTTTAGAAACTCCACCAATTCCATCTTCTCCTGGTGTAGTAAACATACCCCAACCTGGAAGAATCTTTCGGGATCATCCGATATAAAAAACTTCTCAAGATCTTTGCATATGGCCTCTTCTGATGTCACCACGTCGGGCGCATCTGGAGTCGTTAATTGCTATAAGTCTTTCACAACCGAGGTCGAGGACTGCACTTCGGTCTGATGCAGCACTGCGGCCGATATGCATTGCCTGGCTATCAATTGGCTGCCGAGAATCTCTTCAATGCACTCCCCCGAAGGGAACTTAACCTTAACATGCAAGGTGGAGGAAACAGCCCCCAGAGCGTGCAGCCAGGGCTGGGCAAGGATGGCTGTGTATGGGGAATATGCATTGACCACGATAAAATCCACCTCAACCGTCTTAGAGCCAGATTGCACGGTCAACCGAATCTGTCCCTTTGGTATAACGGCCTTCCCTTCGAAACTTATTAACGGTGAGTCGTAAGGGGTGAGGTCCTCCAATTTCAACTTCAATCCCTTGAACAAATCAGGATACATGATATCCGCGCCGCTGCCTTGATTAATCATCACTATTTTTACATCATAATTCCCTATCCTCAGAGTGACCACTAGGGCGTCGTCATGGGGTTGGATGGTCCCAGCCTTATCCTCCTCAGAAAATCCCAAGATGGGCACATTCAACTTCAATCTCTTCGGCTTAGAGCCCCACTCCTCGGCTTGGGAGTGTGAAACTGCCATCACCCTGGTGGGACATGAGCCAGTCCTGCTAGGCGCAGCGAAGATAACGTTGATCGTTCCCAAAGGAGGCCGAGATGAATTATTCCTCTGATTATCCGAACCAAACTGACTGCCCTGTTCGCTAGGTTGGTACAGGTGCTACTTTAATTTTCCTTCACTGACGAGCTGCTCCAAGTGGTTCCAGAGGGTCCGACAGTTCTCGGTAGTATGACCCACGTCTTGATGGTACTGACAAGAGAGATTTTGATTCCTCCTGGCAGGATCCCCCGCCATCTTACTAGGCCATCTGAAGTAGGGTTCCTTACGGACCTTCTCCAATAGCTGGTGCACCGGTTCTCGAAATACAGTATTAATGGTCTGAGGTGCCGCCGAGCCAGACTGTCCGGAGTAATCTCTTCTCGGCTTGTTGTTGTGATATATGTCCGACTTGAAATCCCTTCTCTCCTGTGGGATAACCTTCGCCTTACCCTTCCTCTGCTGTTGGACTTCCTCAACCCTTTTGTATTCATCAATATGGTCCATGAGGCGACGTACACTCCGTACAGGTTTCTTAGTCAAGGACTTCCTCAAGTCATGGTTGATTGGAAGACCTACTTTAAAAGTATTGATCGCCACCTCGTCAAAATCACCGTCTATCTCGTTAAACATCTCCCAATACCTGTCGGAGTATGCTTACAACGTCTCGCCCTCCTTCATAGCCATAGATAACAGCGAGTCCAACGGTCGAGGAACTCTGCTGCATGTAATAAACCGTGACGCGAATGCTCTACCAATACCTGTCGGAGTATGCTTACAACGTCTCGCCCTCCTTCATAGCCATAGATAACAGCGAGTCCAACGGTCGAGGAACTCTGCTGCATGTAATAAACCGTGACGCGAATGCTCTAGTCAGTTCCCCGAACGAACCTACAGACCCAGATTTCAGACCGTTGAACCACCTCATAGCAACAGGTTCCAAGCTAGAAGGGAAGACTTTGCACATCAGGGTCTCATTGTGAGAATGCACTGTCATTCTCTGGTTAAAGTGGCTCACATGCTCCACTGGGTCCGTCCGGCCGTTATAAATGGTAAAGGTGGGCTGGGTGAACCTTTTGGGGAGTCTTCCATTCTCAATCCTATGTGAGAATGGTGATTTGGAGAATTAGTGCAACGCTCGGCTCATAGCATCGTTCCCCAAGCCCCTAGAGGGGAGCTTCCTGTGCCTATGACCTGGTGAGCCATTCTCTTCACAAGAGGATGTTTTGCTGGGGCGCGACCATGACCTTGAATTGTAACTACTTCCCCGGGATCTTCCTGAAGAAAGACTAGATAAGGATGGTGAATGCCTCCGTTTGACACGGCGTAGCTTCCTCTTAAGATGATTGATCTCCTTCTGCATGGCTTTGGCACCATCTTCATGGGTGGTACTGTCTCCTTCACCGTGAGTACGACTCGCCCTAGGATACTCGGTGTGAACGCTACCCTCTCGATCCCTCCGGCGCTCAAGACGCTCGAAAAGATCCTCAGGTTGCGATCCCTGAGATTCTGCATGGTGTGAGCCTAAGCCTGCCATGGTATTCCACTTCCTTCAACACTAGATTTCCCACAGATAGCGCCAATTGTAAGTGCACAATTGCGCCTGGACCCAAAAACACATGTGGGTTCAGGCCCAATGAGCCTTAAACAATAAAATTTGTAAAGTGTGGGCTCGTAATCTAGTTTAGTGATATTCGAAACTTGACGAACAGGCTAAAATATTACAGTATTTGCAAATAATAGACAAACAGGGCAAAATGAACCTCCTCAGACGTAAGCCGAGGACAACTTCCCTTTCTTAATATATTATTTCTCTTTCTTCTCTCAAATGTTACAGTCTTTAATATTTTTCTCGCCCCCCCTTTCTTTACTCTCTTCCCTCTTTAAATACTTCTTCTTCTTCCTTCTTTATCCATGTGTAACGTAAATCACCCTATCAGACACCTGTCCCATCCACCACCCTCTGGAAGTCTTTAAATGATAGCAAGAAGGCTGACTTCTACTATTCAGGGGTCATTCCCCCATTAATGCGGCCAGGGAGGTAGGTGCAGGGTCTTTAATGTGGAGGCAGCAGCCTTTTTCTGAGATATTTCTCTCACATCGTTGCGTCCGGAGGGTGCTTAAATCCTCCTCTTAACCAATGATTTTTCCAGAACTCTGCTTTGATCTTTTTGGCGAATCCCAGGGTTATCGTGGGTCTGTCCGAGGAGATATTCGTCCTCGGACGAATCCTTGGACGCTCGACTCATGGGCCGACCTACAGTTTTAGGAGACTTTTAGTCTAAAACAAACTAACGCCCATCAACAAAGCCCAAGGCCCAAATACTTACTTAGGTCCTTTTAGTCTCTACAGTTTTATTTCAAAAAAGTAATAAGGTTTTATTTCGTACTGAAAACTTTAAATGTTCAACATTTGGTCATCTTGTTGACTCGTTAATTTATTTTTGTTAATGTGTTCAACATAAAGGTAAAAAAATAGAACATAAAATGATTTCAGTGACAAATATAAACAAATGTGTAACCTTTCCTCCCTAAAGTATAGATATCGTTTGTTTTAATTTAAAGTACTTTTTTTATTATTGGAAAATGTCAAGTTCGAGTACTTGGGACAGTGAAGAGGAAAGACACTATCTTTGAGACTAAATACGTTCTGCAACCCATAAGAGAGCTTAAAACATTATCATCCAAGAAAAGAAAGGACTGTTCCAGTTTTTCGGTTAAACTATTCGATTACCTACCCTGTGAGACACCTTAGAAATCTTATAGATTGATTGTGTGATAGATGAAACTTAATAGTTTTGAATTTACAATACATTTTTCAAGTTCATTATGTCTACCTAGGTCAGATGTCCCTTAAGGGGCCAAGTGTTAATTCTAATAGTCTACCAATACAGATTTTTACGTCTCCTATTGTGTAGTACATATTTTCTTACACCCAACTCCTAATTTTGGTAGTGGGCCCATAGAACAATTTGGAGAGAGATTAGAGAAAATATCCAATTCAATTAATTGATTAAGATAATATATAGAAAAATGTTTCTCTTTTTTAAACTAGTTTGATGAGAAATTCTTCAAACTTCTCCTATATCTTTTTATTGAATGTGAATTATGAAAATCTAACCGTTAGATTGTATATTCTTATTATATCATTTATGCTTGCAAAATTTCAAGAAGATCAAAGGTCAATAGTTATTTCATTAATCAAATGTTTAAATTTTAAGTTTTTGTGATATATAATTATGCATAAAAAATAAGTTCATTGATTAAATAGTAAATAATATCCGATTTGAACGGAATTTTGCATGTATTAAGAACATAAAAAACAAGTAATTAAACGGTTAGATTTTCAAAATTTACATCAAATTAGTTTGGAGAAAAACCATGTCTATCCGATATTCAGTAATTGTTTTCTCTCACTAACCTTGCTTAACAGACTCATACCACACATAAATCCACTTGATTAACATGTGACACTAATGAGACTAACTTAAGCTACAATAGGATTAATAAAGTATTAGTTTTAGTATCATATAAACTACCATAACTTTTGTTATAACTATTTTACATGTTATATTGTAACTGGCTACTTGTCACTTTTACATGGATCCATCACTTTTTCTCCGCCGCTTACAGTTTGTCACGTGAACAGTTATGGCACAAATTGTATCATTTTATATGGTATTAGAATTTTTCATAAACTATTAGTTAAGGTGATAATAAAGTGGAAAGTGGGGTAAGACTTTCTAATCTTTTACAATATTTTATAGAATTGAATAGTTTGTAAGAAAAATTATTTTTATAGAATTGAACGTGCGTAAGAAAAAAGAGGGAGAGATTTTATAATCTAAAATTTAGGATTTTAAAACTTAATTATTTTAGTTAGATAAATAACAACTTCCTTATGTAATTTTCAAATTTGGGAGGATAAAGATGAAGAGTAACTGCTTGTAAGTAGGGAAGTAAATTTGGGGAGAAAAGATAAAGAGTAACTGGCAGGAAAGTTGTAGTTTTGTTTGTGTACATGAGTTTTTTTTTGTTTGTTTGTTTGTTAATAATTAGATAGTTACAACGGAAGTGGGGGATTTAAACTCTGGAACTTCTCATCGAAAATCCCAAAAGGTGGCAACGAATTAAACAACTACAAAGTTCTTGATAACATGGTCTTGTGTTTGATTTCCAAACATCGTGTATTGCTTTTTTCCAAATGTTTGGTTCCGACTAAAAATAGATATACAAGACACAAGCATGGTGTATCTATTTGAATTTTCAAAAAAAAAAAAATTTGTTGTTTACAAGTGTTTTATGCGGTATGTATCCATTTGCAAGGATACAACATTATAAATTCATGTCATTTTTTCATCCAAAAATGATATGTCCACAACATTTTCACAACATCTTTACAACAAATCTTAAGTGACAAGTTGTTATTGTTAGGGCAAAAATTAGCCTTGGTGTTTGTAAGTGCACAATTGCACCTAGACCCAAGAACAGTTATGGGCTCAGGCCCAATGAGCCTTAAACAATGAAAATTTGTAGAGAGTGGGCTTGAAACCCAGGTTAGAAGTGAGTGAAGATTAAATGACAAACTAAAGATTGCCAGTATTAGGAAACAGCAAAGAGTAATGTAAATAGGTCTCCTCGGACGTAAGCCGAGAGCTGTTCTTATATTATCTCTCTCTCTTTGTCTTTTTTTCTTTTTAGGTTACAAAAAGTTCCGTCCTCATTTCTGTTCTAGGTCTTTCCTTAAATACTCTTCTTCTTAATACTTTATACACGTGTTGCCCCCAACTCCTCCCTTAGTATAGATATTTCTTTTCTTAGTGCCTTTGAACAGTAACTAGAAGTTTCCCTTCCACTGTTTAAGTGTCACCTCCCCATTAATGCGGCCAGGGTGGTAGGTGCAGGGTCTTTAATGTGGAGGTAGCAGCCTTTGTCTTTGACATTTCTTCAACACTGGTGCTTCTGGGGCATTCAAGGGTTCACCCCTTTTAACCATTGGTCTTGACCGTGTCATTCCCTAACCTGTACCATGAAGTCCCGCGTTCTCTCGGTGTCGGTCCGAGGGTAAGTTCACCCTCGGCTGGGTCCTCGGACCCTCGGCGCATGGGCCGACCCATAGTATTAACAATTTCCAAACCCAGGGTCAGGTCGGCCCTCCTTAACACGGCCCAAAAGGCCCATGTTCCCATCAGGATCTTTTTACCCCCCACAATAGCCCCTCAAAACTCTAATTTTCAACGTTCGAGGAGAAAAATAGGGTTTTGATCCGACGAGAACCTGCTCTACACACTTTATAAGTGATGGCACGTGTGGAAATCGTTTTGCGTCCCAGAAGATGACACTTGGCAGTTTTATTTTCGAAAACGCGCGCATTTATTACTGTAAGTTACTCTTTGTCTCCCACGTTCAACGGTGAGATGGGCATCCAACGGTTCTCATTACTCCATGAAATTTTAGGCGGGACAGACATAATTTCGAGGCCGCCTTTTCGCACGTCGTGACGCTTCGGGAACCCGCGCCTTCATTTAATTCCTCAGGGGGTAATCCCATCAAGACATCAGCCATCATACCTTACTCTGCAGAAAACCGTGGAGATTTGCACATCTTGAACCTTGTAAGTTCTTGCTCCTATTCTAAACCTTTTCTCCTCAATATTTGTCCTCGGCTACCAATACAAACACTCTCCCTTTTAAAGTTTAGTCTATCGTCTCTCTGTAATGGGAAAATTCAAGTGTCTAGTTGATACCGCCGCTGGGATGGAAGGCTTTAGAGCCAAATACCATATTCCCAGCGACGTAGGGTTAGAATACTGCCCGGCAACAGCCGTGGCCGGTTCTAGGAAAGAGGGAGAGGTTATCATCCCTATGATAGCCTTCATAGAGGGTGGGATGACCCTTCCAATGAAACCCGTAATGAGGGAGTATCTTCGCAACCACAGGTTGTGTCCCGACCAATGCCTTCCAAACGTTTTTAGAGTTCTAGGTAGTGTAGATGCTCTAAACGAGCAGATGGGTTTAAACCTCACATGGCACGATGTCGTGTTCCTATATGAGTCCCACAAACTTTCTAAAGTAGGTTATTATATGAAATCTCGGTCTAGCACCGTTAGGCTAATCTCCTGTCTGCCCAAATCAAACAAAGGCATGAAGGACGACTACTTGATCGTGTCCGGGAACTGGCACGATGGCTTTCACTACCCAGTTCAGTGGGGGGATCCAGGTGCGACGCCGTAGGATTAATCTCCCCACAACACAACTTCTCCTAACACACACACAGAAATGCGTATTTGTATTTACTTAAACTTGTTAAATATTTGTGTGAATCTAATCAGGTTTGTTTGTTTTGACGTCTTTTTTGCAGATAAGCAGCACGTGCGTCCTCGCCTGAGTCACTGTAACGTTGCCGATTTAAACCGGGTACTTCGCTCCGAGGTGTTCGTTAGCGAAGACTTACAACTCCGGGCGGCTCACCTCATTCTCGGATACACTCCCCTTTCCAAAGACTTCCAAGAGATAGAGGACGCCATTATTGCAGGCGACCGAAGACGGAAGAGGATCAACGTAGCTCGGCCCCATTTTTTGGACGACCGTGACCTCCCGGACGCTCCTAACACCGTTCTGTACAACCGGGCGATAGCAGCAGTCCCCCTTGCCGTGCATGCACAAACAGCTGTCATTCCAGAAGAGCAGGTGTCTTCTTCACACACCCTTGACGACGAGATAGATCAATTCCATCTCGAAGACACCGAGAGACCTCACGGGAACCAGTTTGTAGTGCTTTCCGACGAGGAAGAAGAAGCAACCGAGGCCTCTGGAATTGCAGGGTTTGTAGTTGCCCTTCCCGAGAACGAATCCGTAGAAGACATGGGACGAATGGAGGGTCTTCTCACTAATAGGGCTGCCAAAGTTGCAGAGAAGAAGAAAAAGGGGACGTCCCAAGTTCTCCCAGTTTTACCTCCTCCTCCTCCTCCAGCTGAGCCCAAACTGCTAGCCGAGGATCCCAAGAAGAAGAGGAAGGGGGATGACGAGGGGACGACTAATAAAGAGCCCAAGAAACCACGCCAACAACTCCCCCCGGCCCATCAGCAGAAGCTGGATAAGGGCAAGGGTAGATCCCGTTCGCCTGAACTTGGGGAAATCAGGGATGAGGCTGTAGTGCACCGAGCACCGGCCACCTGGTCCCCCGATCTAAGGCTGGACGGCGCTCCTATCTCCTGCCAGTCCAGTATAAGGGCAGTTCAACAAGGCCACGCCCACCACCTGGCCGAGGTCCTAGAACGCCCTCTTCTGCTGCCCAAGGACATGGAGACCTTGGAAAAGATGGGCCAACCACAACTATTCCTCTCTCTAAAAAGAGACTTAGCGCTGGTAAGTGTTTCTCCCTTCAACAATATTTATAAGTAAATTAGTTTTTGTTATTCCTAACTCCATCATGCTTTTTCACAGGCTATTCAGGAGGTCTTTGTAGCTGAAAAGTTTATTGAAGACGCTCGGAAAGTAGCCAGGGCTGAGCTCGAAGTTAGGGTGGAGACTGAGAAGACCTTAGGTACAGCCCTTGCCGAGAACGAGAAGCTGACCTTGGAGGTAGCAGAGCTGAGGAGAGAGAAGAATGGGGTCGAGTCAAACTTAAAGACCATGAAGACCCAGATAGAAGGACAGCGCAAACTCCTTAAGGAAAGAAATGAAGAGCTCTCCCAAGCTCAAAGGGAGTGCTCGGATCTGAAGAAACAACTGGCTCTGATGAAGGAAGAAGCCAGCTCCTTCCAACTCTCTCTTCAAGCTGCCAAGCAGGCAAGTTTTGACGAAGGGGTAGCGACCACCGAGGAACAGCTGACAGAAGAATTCGCGGCTTTATGCCGCGAATACTGTCAAAAAGTATGGGGGGAAGCTTTAAACGTAGCAGGAGTTCCCCAGTCTTAGGATTTGAGGAAGTCCGAGAACGTTTGGCTTCCCCTAGAAATACAGGAGATTGAAGAGGCTCCTGCTGCTACTCCTACCCCTGAGACAACTCTTCCTGTCCTACCTCCGATGGTCCCACAGCAGATTCCTGATCCTACAGAACCTTTTGGTTCCAATAAAGAAAAGGAAGGAGGAGTAGATGCAGAGAAGGACTTGAACCAGAGAGTGGAACCCAACGTCCTTCCAACAAAGACAGCGGATAAAGGAAAGCAGGTTATGACTCCTTTTGAGCTGGAGTTGAGAAAGACCGAGGGCACTAGTACCTCTCAGCAAGATCCTCCTCCAACAGCTTAGGACTTAGCTTAGGGCTTCTCTTTTTCCATTCCTTTTTTGTTTTTGAATTATATAATGTAATGTATATTCAACTTGATTAATGAAGAACAATTTCGTTTGCTTTTCACTTGGATTGTGTCTGCTTTTTCTTTATTCTTTATGTACTTATTACAAAAGTTTTCCCATTAAGTCATATCAAAAGTTTCTCAGAGTATAAAAATCTAACTCCAAGGATTGTACAATCGTAACTTCCACATAATCATGCGTATATTACTAAAGATTTAATACGAGGTGACATAGTTAACACGTTTGAACAATGCCTTGATAAAAAAGGAAAGAGGACTTCATATAACGATTAAGCCCTTATAATGCATAACACTGTTTCTAGTAGGATGTAAGATCCGAGGACCATTCCTTACACAAATTCACTCAATACTTAAAGATATAAAACTTAAGATCCGAGTTAATAAACAGTAAGGTATTAACATCCAGACACAATCAGAAGTTAACTTTAAGCAAAGTCATAGTCCGAAGACAAATCTTAAGCAATCTTTCGTTTAACTGCAAATGTTAGTTTTCCCCAAAGTAGGAGGTCCGAGGACCCGGCATAACTAAGGTTCTGTTTGATTCTTTAAAACAATAACTTCAAATGTTAATTTTCCCCAAGTAGGAGGTCCGAAGACCCGGCATAACTAAGGTTCTGTTTAACAAATGATAAGACATCAATTTCCACAAGGTTTGTGGTCCGAGGACTACACTTAACCAAGTTTCTGTTTGATTCTTTAGAACAGTAACTTCAAATGTTAATTTTCCCAAAGTAGGAGGTCCGAAGACCCGGCATAACTAAGGTTCTGTTTAACAAATGATAAGACATCAATTTCCACAAGGTTTGTGGTCCGAGGACTACACTTAACCAAGTTTCGTTTGATTCATTAGAGCAAGAACTTCAAATGTTAATTTTCCCAAAGTAGGAGGTCCGAAGACCCGGCATAACTAAGGTTCCGTTTTAACAAATGATAAGACATCAATTTCCACAAGGTTTGTGGTCCGAGGACTACACTTAACCAAGTTTCGTTTGATTCTTCAGAACAGTAACTTCAAATGTTAATTTTCCCAAAGTAGGAGGTCCGAAGACCCGCATAACTAAGGTTCTGTTTAACAAATGATAAGACATCAATTTCCACAAGGTTTGTGGTCCGAGGACTACACTTAACCAAGTTTCTGTTTGATTCTTTAGAACAAGTAACTTCAAATGTTAATTTTCCCAAAGTAGGAGGTCCGAAGACCCGCATAACTAAGGTTCTGTTTAACAAATGATAAGACATCAATTTCCACAAGGTTTGTGGTCCGAGGACTACACTTAACCAAGTTTCGTTTGATTCTTTAGAACAAGTAACTTCAAATATGAGAGCCAGCCATAACTTTGAAACATTAATTGACAAAAGCTTATTTGATTAATAATAATACCTTCTAAGATTATTTACATTCCATGGACGTGGTACAACTCGTTCATCCGAGTCAACTAACCTATACGACCCTACGCCCGCTATTGAAACAATGCGGTAGGGGCCTTCCCGATTAGGTCCTAGCTTACCCCATGCCGGGTTCTTAGAAGAGCCTACAACTTACCTTAATACAATATCACCAGCCGCAAGTGGCCTTAGTTTCACGTGGGCATCATGTCCTTGTTTTAGCTTCTGCTGATAATAAGCCATTTGGACCATAGCTGCCTCACGCCTTCTTCAAGTAAATCAAGATCTCTCTCTAGAAGTTCCTTGTTATTCTCTGGACTAAAAGAACTTGTCTTTAGAGTAGGAAATCCAGACTCCAATGGTATCACCGCCTCGGCTCCATAAGCCATAGAGAATGGCGTTTCTCCAGTGGACCTGCGCGGAGTGGTCCGATACGTCCACAGGACATGAGGGAGCTCTTCTACCCATCTGCCTTTCGCATCATCCAACCTCTTCTTGAGCCCGTTGACTATGACCTTGTTAACGGCCTCGGCCTGTCCATTTCCTCGAGGATAAGCTGGGGTAGAGTATCTGTTTGTGATGCCCATGTCACTACAGTACTGCCTAAAGGCGTTGCTGTCAAATTGAACGCCATTGTCCGAGATAAGAGTATGTGGTATACCAAATCTAGTAACAATATTCTTCCAAATAAACCTCTTGGAATCAACATCTCGGATATTGGCTAAGGGCTCAGCTTCGACCCATTTAGTGAAGTAGTCTGTCCCTACAAGCAGCCATCTTTTGTTTCCAGCAGCTCTCGGGAATGGCCCTACAATGTCCAAGCCCCATTGTGCGAAGGGCCAAGGGCTAGACAGAGGATTAAGAACCCCTCCAGGTTGGTGGATATTAGGGGCGAACCTCTGACACTGATCACACTTTCTAGCATAATCCTGAGCCTCCCTCTCGCATATTAGGCCACCAATAACCCCGAGTCGTGGCTCTATGGGCTAAGGACCTTCCCCCCAGCATGACTCCCACAAATTCCTTCATGCAATTCCTCCAGTAATGATTCCGTTGATTCAGGGTGTACACACAACAAATACGGTCCCGAAAAGGATCGTTTGTATAGCTTCTGGTCCTCGGACAACCAGAAACGCGGCGCCTTTCGACGTACCTTTTCTGCTTCAACTTTGTCTTCGGGAAGGATGTCATTTTTGAGAAAAGATATGATTGAATCCATCCAACTAGGACCAGGCCTTATTAAATGGATGCGAGGTGCGTTAGCAGCTATAAGAGAAGGTTCTATCAAATCCTCAACGAGAATCACCCTAGGTAGACCTTGAGCCGAGGATGTGGCCAATGTAGCCAAAGAATCTGCATGAGTGTTTCCACTCCTAGAGACATGAGCTAAGGCAAATGAGTCGAATTCAGCTCGCTGACGTTTAACCTGGGCCAAATATTCTTGCATTCTGGGGTCTCTAGCCTCCATGGTCCCCATGACTTGGCCGACCACTAATTGAGAGTCCGAGAACACATGGATTTCTTTGCCACCCATCTTATGTACCATTTGCATGCCTACCAAGACTGCTTCATACTCGGCCTCATTATTAGTAGCCGAGAAGGCCAATCTCAAAGATTTTTCAAAGACAATCCCTTCAGGGACACTAGAACAAGCCCAACACCAGACCCTCTTTGATTAGCAGCCCCATCCACGTGAACTCTCCAAACCGAGGGTGATACATCTGTGATCACACCAACTGATTTTCCACCCATGTGTGCTTCTTTTGAAGTTTCTTCTATCAATGGTTCAAGAACTCCGCCACCAAATCTGCGAGGACCTGTCCCTTCACCGATGTGCGAGGCCTGTATTTAACATCAAAGGCTCCCAAAATGGTTCCCCATTTTGCCACCTTGCCAGAATAATCAGCACTACGCAACACAGCCTTGAGAGGCAGCTGGGTCAAAACAACCACAGTATGAGATTGAAAATAATGAGGGAGTTTGCGCGTGGCGTGGACTACAGCCAGAAGTGCTTTTTCCAAAGGCAGATAGCGCATCTCGGCCTCATTCAAGGACTTACTAACGTAGTAGATCGGTCTCTGTAATCCATTTTCATTCCTTATGAGGACTAGGCTCACCGCGTGAATGGCTACGGCCAGATAAGCGAATAAAACCTCGTCCACCTCAGGGCGAGATAAAATGGGTGGCCGAGAAAGATATTGCTTAAGCTGTTGGAAAGCTACCTCGCAATCCTCGGTCCATTGAAACCCTTTCCACTTGTTCAACAACTGAAAGAAAGGACGGCACCGGTCAGCTGACCGAGAAATAAATCTATTCAGCGCAGCAATCATTCCGGTCAATTTTTGAATATCTTTTGGGTTCCGAGGCGGCTGCAAATTCTGAATAGCCTTAACCTGCACTGGGTTCACCTCTATGCCCTTATGAGTGATCATATACCCTAGGAACTTTCCGGATCCCACGCCAAAAGAACACTTGGAGGCGTTAAGGCGCAACTTATACTTCCTCAGCATTTTGAAGGTGTCGGCCAAATCTGTCATGTGCGAAGGTACTGTCTTACTCTTCACCACCAAATCATCCACGTATACTTCTATGTTTTTCCCCAGTTGCTGTTCAAACATTCGGGTCATCATTCTTTGGTAAGTAGCCCCAGCATTTTTTAACCCAAATGGCATGACCTTATAATGATAGTTCCCGGTTGGAGTAATGAAAGCAGTTTTCTCCTGATCCTCTAACGCCAAGGGAATTTGGTGGTAACCCTGGTAGGCGTCCAAGAAACTCATCCGAGGATGTCCAACAGTAGCATCTACCAGTTGATCAATCCGTGGCATTGGGAACGAATCTTTAGGACAGGCCTTGTTCAGATCAGTAAAATCTACACACACTCTCCACCTGCCGTTCTTCTTCTTAACGACAACAGTATGAGCCAACCATTCAGGGTAGAAAACTTCTTTGATAGCCCCCGCCCTTTTGAGTTTAAGAACCTCTTCCTTCACAGCCTCAGAATGTTCTCGGGAAGATCGCCGAGGTGGCTGCCTCCTCGGAACAATGGCCGGATTGACGTTTAAACGATGACAAATAAAGCTCGGATCCACGCCTGGAGCCTCATAAGGGTCCCACGCAAAGACATCTATATTGTCCTTTAGGAATTCCAACAACTCCATCTTCTCTTGGTATGGCAAAAGTATGCCAACTTGGAAGAATCTCTCTGGATCATCTGCTATTACAAACTTCTCTAACTCCTCGCAAACAGCCTCATCTTCTGTCATCGCTCCAGGTGCCTCCGAGCCGTTAATTGCTATGACTCTGGATGGGCAAGGTTGATAACTCGACTTCGACCGACGAAGTACCGCCGCCGATATGCATTGCCCGGCCACTACCTGGCTGCCGAGGATCTCCTCAACGTGTTCCCCCGAGGGGAATTTAACCTTAACGTGCAAGGTAGAGGAGACGGCTCCCAGAGCGTGCAGCCATGGCCTGGCGAGGATGGCTGTATATGGAGAGTACGCGTCAACCACAATGAAATCTACTTCAACCGTTTCTGTGCCAGATTGAACGGGTAAACGGATCTGTCCTTTTGGCACAATGGCTCTCCCTTCAAAGCTGATAAGAGGTGAGTCATAAGGAGTTAAATCTTCCAACTCCAACCTTAACCCCTTAAATAGATCAGGGTACATGATATCTGCACCGCTGCCCTGATCTATCATCACCCTTCTCACATCATAGTTGCCTATTCTGAGGGTAACGACAAGAGCATCGTCATGGGGCTGGATAGTCCCTACCTTATCCTCCTCAGAGAAACCCAAGACAGGTAAGGTGCTCCTTAATCTCTTCGGCCTGCTACCGACATCCTCGGCCTGCGGATGAGAAACTGCCATAATCCTAGTGGGACCTGAACCGGTCCTACCAGGTGCAGCGAAGATAACATTAATTGTTCCCAATGCTGGCCGAGATGAACTGTTCCTCTGGTTGTTTGAACCAACTTGACTTACTTGCCCAGTGGGCTGACACAAGTGCTGCTTTAACTTTCCCTCACCGACGAGTTGCTCCAGATGGTTCCACAGGGTCCGACAGTTCTCAGTAGTATGGCCCACATCCTGATGGTACTGACAGAAAAGGTTTTGATTTCTTCTCGCAGGGTCCCCTGCCATCTTGCCGGGCCATCTGAAGAAGGGCTCCTTGCGAACTTTTTCTAATAACTGATGCACTGGTTCTCGGAACACCGTACTTACAGCCTGGGGTGCTGCCAAGCCGGATTGTCCGATGTAATCCCTCCTCGGCTTGTTGTTGTGATATCTGTCCGACCTGAAATCCCTTCTCTCCTGCGGGATAACCTTCTCCTTTCCTTTTCCTTGCTGCTGGTCTTCCTCTACCCTTTTATATTCGTCGATACGATCCATAAGACGGCGTACGCTGCGGACGGGCTTTTTCGTCAAAGACTTTCTTAGGTCGTGATCAGTAGGGAGGCCTACCTTAAAGGTATTAAGCGCCACCTCATCAAAGTCGCCATCTATTTCATTAAACATCTCCCAATATCTGTCGGAGTATGCTTTCAGTGTCTCCCCCTCCTTCATGACCATGGATAGCAACGAATCCAATGGCCGAGGGACTCTGCTACACGTGATGAAGCGCGAAGCAAATGCCCTAGTTAACTCCCCAAACGAGCCCACGTACCCCGATTTGAGACCGTTAAACCATCTCATAGCCACAGGTCCCAAGCTGGAGGGGAAGACTTTACACATCAAAGTCTCGTTATGAGAGTGCACTGCCATCCTTTGGTTGAAGTGACTCACGTGTTCCACCGGATCAGTCCGGCCATTGTAGATGGTAAAGGTGGGCTGGGTGAACCTCCTGGGAAGCCTTCCCCTCTCAATCCTCCGTGAAAACGGAGATTTAGAGAGTTGGTGCAACGCTCTACTCATGGTATCGTTGCCTAAGCCCCTAGAACGAAGCTTCTTACGTCTGCGAGTTGATTGGTCGTCCTCCTCGCCGGAGGATGTTGCGCTAGTGGGGGAATATGACCTTGAACTGTAGCCAACTCCCCTATCCTTCTCTGAGGAAGAACTAGATGAGGACGGAGAAACCTTACGTTTAGCACGGCGTAACTTCCTCTTCAAACGATTAATTTCCTTCTGCATGGATTTAGAGCCCTCATCGTGGGTAGTGCTACCCCCTCCTTGAGTATGGCTATCCCCTGGGTATTCTGTATGGACGCTTCCCTCACGATCCCTATGACGTTCAAGACGTTCGAAATGATCTTCCGGTTTTGATCCTTGTGACTCTGCATGGTGAGAGCCTAAGCCTGCCATAATATCTCTACTACTTCCAGACTAGATTTCCCACGAGACGGCGCCAATTGTAAGTGCACAATTGCACCCGGACCCAAGAACAGTTATGGGCTCGTGCCCAATGAGCCTTAAACAATGAAAATTTGTAGAGAGTGGGCTTGAAACCCAGTTAGAAGTGAGTGAAGATTAAATGACAAACTAAAGATTGCCAGTATTAGGAAACAGCAAAGAGTAATGTAAATAGGTCTCCTCGGACGTAAGCCGAGAGCTGTTCTTATATTATCTCTCTCTCTTTGTCTTTTTTTCTTTTTAGGTTACAAAAAGTTCCGTCCTCATTTCTGTTCTAGGTCTTTCCTTAAATACTCTTCTTCTTAATACTTTATACACGTGTTGCCCCCAACTCCTCCCTTAGTATAGATATTTCTTTTCTTAGTGCCTTTGAACAGTAACTAGAAGTTTCCCTTCCACTCGTTTAAGTGTCACCTCCCCATTAATGCGGCCAGGGTGGTAGGTGCAGGGTCTTTAATGTGGAGGTAGCAGCCTTTGTCTTTGACATTTCTTCAACACTGGTGCTTCTGGGGCATTCAAGGGTTCACCCCTTTTAACCATTGGTCTTGACCGTGTCATTCCCTAACCTGTACCATGAAGTCCCGGGTTCTCTGGTGTCAGTCCGAGGGTAAGTTCACCCTCGGCTGGGTCCTCGGACCCTCGGCGCATGGGCCGACCCATAGTATTAACAATTTCCAAACCCAGGGTCAGGTCGGCCCTCCTTAACACGGCCCAAAAGGCCCATGTTCCCATCAGGATCTTTTTACCCCCCACAGTGTTAGGTTCAAATTTGAATAAATAATAACTAACCACCTATAATTTGTTGTGAAAATGTTATAAAAATAACATATCTTTTTTTTCATCCTTGAAAGTAATGAGGTTATATTTTCGTCTTTAAAACTTAAATTTTCAACATTGTCATCTCGTCAACTCTTGTTAATTTTTTTCTAATGTGTTCAAAAAATAGAATGTGAAAATATTTCGGAGACAAAATTATAAACATATCTATGTTCCTTTCCTCCCTAAAGTATGGTTCTCGTTTGTTTCAAATTAAAATTAATTTTTCGGAAATTTTTTTCCTCAATTTGTGTCACTTGGGACACTGAAATTAAATATTAACGGTAGATTCAACACTAAAAGTGTTTATATTTAAGAAATACATGCCAAGTTGATAACTAAGAGCATCTACATCAGTGGATGCATAAATGTGCATAAATGTGCGAAATGGAAAAAAGTTATTAATTTTATATATTTTGCGCAAAAAAACACCCACATCAGTGGATGTAAACTCGTTTATAAAATGCAAGCTGCTATAGTACCGTGTAAATTTACACGGGTACTGTAGCATGTGTATTTAATTTCTTAATAGTTTTTTCTCTCTCCTCTTTGTACTGACTCTCACCTCCCTTTGTTTCTCATTTCATCAGACTCAGACGCACTTAGCTTCCACCGATCACTGAGGAGCAAGTCGAGTCCGTCGCCTACAAGATTGAGCAAGCTGAGTCGCCAGACGAGTCCATCGCCTACAACACAAACGGAGTTCTCCGACGGAGAAACCTGAGGCTTTGTTCTGAGCGTCGAGGAGCAGAAATTAGGACACCACGTTGATGAAGACGAAAACTTAGACGCCGAGGAGGAGCTCTCATATTCTCTCATCTCATCAATCTTTGGATTTTTTTGTTTTTTTTTACTGGGTTTGTTTTTTTTATTGGTTTTCTTTAGGATTCCGGTGTGATTGGAGGCTGGAGGCGTCGATCTTGAGAGAGATGGTGGCTGATGACGGTGGTTGTGTGGGTTGTGTTGGATTTTTTTGGTTTTTTTTTACTGGGTTTGTTTTTTTTTTTACTGGTTTTCTTTGGGATTCTGGTGTGATTGGAAGCCGAAGGCGTCGATGGTGGCTGATGACAGTGGTTGTGCCGGGTTGTGTTAGGCTATGAGAGAGATGAAAGTGGGAAGGAAATGAATATTTTATTTGCATAAATGTGTATAATAGACAAACTGATGTGAGTGTTTTGTAAAAGTGAGTGTGTAAAATAGAAAAAGTAGGTTTTTTCGTGTAAAATAGAAGGAAATTTTCCATGAACTGATGCAAATGCTCTAATATCTTTAGAATTTTAATATACATTATAAAAAATCTAACATCTTATTAAACAAATCTACATTGAAGATGAGTCAATAGAAAAATTTAAATTTTTGGTGAACGAGTCAAGTTGGATTTGGTCGCAATTGAGTCTGTGTTAAAATGGGTCAAGCTATAAGGGGTTGCTATTACTCTTACCTTTTTTTTTTTTTTTTAATGCAAGTTTAGACAGGTTAACAAATTCGGGTCAATTTTGCTAAGTCTAGCTATCTTTGTCATTTTGAAGATTTAGGGATATTTTTGTCATTTTGAATGTTGTTAGGGGCTATTTTGATTATTTTTAACTCTTAAGGACTATTTTGATCATATTAGAGTGTATTTAGATACCACAAGTACTCACACCCCACAAGAGAGAACTTATTGTTGAAAACTAAAAATTAAAAACACTGTAGCAAAATAATTTTTAAATGTGTGGATAGTACCATGAGACCCATTTTTAATGAAAAAGTTGCTGAAAAGTACATGAACAGTGCATGAATAGTCCTTGAACAGTGCATGAATAGTGCTTGCACAGTGTGAACAATGCGTGCACAGTGACTTGTCCCCTAAAGATGTAATGCGCAGCAGGGAAAAAAAAAAAAAAAACTAAAAACGCAAACGCGTAGACACGGACGTAGAACCAAACAGATACTAGATTAGAGTAAAATTTTTATCTTGTATAAAAAAAAAAAGCATTTAGATGATATTATTTTTATTAATTTATTTGATTTTTTATGTAAAAGTTTAGTTGTACTTTTAAAAAGCAATTATTTGAAGAGTCATACAATCCAGTTTAAGATGAAAATAAGCTAAACTACCTTTTCCCTAAGCTATGTACCTACTTAACAAAATATAGGCTAAATGCAAATTACACCCCTAAAATTTTGAAAGGGTTTAGATTTTACACTCTAAAATTTCAAAATTTGGATTTTATTTTTACCCCCTGAAGTTCTATTCTGTTTGTATCAACAGCTCATTTATCCATATCTTTCGTTAAATGTCACATAAGCTTGGAATGTTTGTTTAGTTTGTCCAATAAAATGATGCCACATCATTTTTTTTAGCCTTAAAATATTTTAACAATAAGACATGGCATGACACTTAACTAAAAAAATATGGAGGGAGGGACTATAAATACAAACTAAATAAAACTTCAAGGGTAAATTCTAAATTTTGATTCTTTAGAGTGTAAAATTCAAACACCCCTAAACTTTAGGGTATAGTTTGCAATTTAGCCCCCTCCCCCAACACACACACACCCCAATATAAGCTGAACTATATAAGCCATTTAGGAGTAATTTTATCATTTTTTTTAAAAAAATTACTAGTAATCTCTGTTATAAAAGACAAATATATTTTAAAAATAATATCCAAACTTTAGTTAGTCACTTGAAACTTTACTATAATTTTATCTATATTAATATTAAATTATTGAGATACAAACATAAGGGTGGTACGTAATAGTATTTAAATTTGATAATATTAATAAAAAAAATTATGATAAATGATCAAAATGATTAAAATAAGATTCTCAAAATTTGTTGAAATAGAAATTTAGTTGGATTAGCCAGTAGAGTTTTAGCTAAACTGAACTATAATTAGAGTAGAATTTGGAATTTAACCATTTGCCACCCATACTTGAATCAAATCAAGCTTTCATCAACAAGAATTTTAGTTAGATTAGCTAGTAGAGTTTTAACTAATCTGAACTATAATTAGAGTATAATTTTGAATTTAACCATTTGCCACCCCTACTTGAATCAAATCATGCTTTCATCAACAAGATATCATCAACACCTTAACATCAAATCATATATTTAAAAATAAACACAATTTTGATCCTAAAAAAACATAATTAATCGAATTATTAGAAAAAATTAACATAATTAGATGCATATTAAAATTCTTGTAATACTACTTATGATCATTTTTATTCTAATTTTTAATGATATAGAATATGTGGTGATTTTGGTTAAGTAGATGATTTTTTATTTTTATAGTTCATTAATATTGAACTCTTAAGCTATGTTTGGTAATTGTTTTTATTTCTATTTTCAATTTCTTGCTTTTAGGAAAAAAAAAATCTTGTGTTTACAAAGTGGAAAACATGTTTGGTTAGTTGAAAAGAAAAAATAATTTTCTAAGAATAAAAACAAAAAATTAGTTTGGTAACTATTTTTGAGAATGTTTAATTTTTTTTTTTTTTTAAAGTATTCACAATATTTTGTCTATTCTCTCCAATTGTTAACCTTATCTAATACTCCTAAAGGATTGTTAAACTCAGGTGCTTTAGAAATAGCATTAAATTCATAGCCTAAAACTCAAATAGCATTCACCCTAGAGGGATTTGAAATTCTAATGCTTTGCATATAGCATTCAACTCATAACAAGAACTTAAAATTGGAAATTTGAAACTACCGTAAGAAAATAGGCTTTTAAATGTTACAAAGACAATCAATGACTACAGTTTATACGAAGGCATCAATAATGCCATGATTCACTAACATCAAACATATCAATGATGCTAATTATTTGTCAACATTAATTATGCAAATCTGATCCCTTTAAGTTTCCATAGTTTCAATAGCTTGATTAGTTAAGTCAATAGTGTGTGATGGCTCGCACAAGTTATTTCTAATTTCATTGTCAACAATAAAGTCATCAACATTGAATTGAGTAGACAAATGATCATTTCTTGTTGCCATTTGAATGAAGTTATAAATTGTGCAATAGGATCTTACTACCAAAGTTATGAATATTGTTTCAGTGCCTATTTTGGTTTATCTATTGGAATAAAATATTTTAGTACCAGTCTATTTAGGTATACTATTTCAAGGTTACCGCTATTAATTGTGTTATATATATATATATAATTTTGTTATTATATATTATTGGTCAAAAGCCATATAATTTATTAAAAACCTTAAAAATTATAAACTGGAAAGAAAAACCATTTTCTATTTTCCGATGGTTTCAATTTATTGAGCATTTTTTTGGTTGCTAGAAATTGAAAATGATCATTGAAAACAAAGAATTGAGAAAAAAAAAAGTTATGAAACACACCCTTAATATTTTGCACTCATTAATAACATGATACAAAGATTAAAAAAAATTTTAAATGAACACGACAAAAAATTATATCACAATTAGAATTAATTTAATTTTCTATGGAAAACAATTATTCTTGAAGCGTTCGTCACAAGTTTTTAATATTAAAAAAGAAAAAAGAAGAAGTGAAGTGGGATGATAGATCTTTGAAGTCAAGGTCCTTTCATGCCAAATGGCAAGACCCAAATCCTCCATTGTCCAACTTCCACGTGTAAATCTTCGTACCCGGGGGCCCCACACGATCAGTGCACAAGACCCGGACCCCACAAGATACGTCGCCGTCACCACTATCTGAAACCACTCCACTACTCCCAAAACCGATACTCGCTTGCTTATAGTTAGTTATATCCCAACACTACCCTTTAACTTCAACATCTTCAATACATCTTACCCCCAAAACTTCAGACAAAACCACAGAAATGCCATCGAATCAACCGCGAGTACATTCCCTCATCCCCCACTCGCGCTAATTTTCATTTCCCTTCGTAAACAAAGCTGCGAAAAAAAAAAGAAGAGAGAATCAAGGATGGGGTTGTTATGGAAAGACGAAGAATTTATAGTGCGTGTTTGCAGAGCTCTCTCTCTTCGAACCCTTTCTCAATTTACACACTAAAGATTAAACTCTAAAGCCTCTCTCAAAAACTCTGAGAAATTCTGAGTCTTCTAGAAATCTCTGGGCCATTTGGCATTGTAGACGACGAAGAGCCTTTCCACGGCGTCGTTTCGTCGTCTCAGTCTGTTACCCTCGCAAATTGTTTTTTATTGCTTAAAAAGCGTTTGGGGAAAACGATTAGGGTTCCAGAAAACTTGTTCTAAGGTAACAACGATACACAAAAATAAGTTCTTTTATATGTATATACATTTATGTGATGTATGGATGGATGTTTGTGCTCTGTTTGGTTGATATGAAAATGTGATGAAAGAGAGAGAAAATGAGCTGTTAAATATGAGTTTGACGTGATTTTTTCTTTTTCTTTTTCAGTTTCTTTTTACTAGGTTAAAGGTTTTGATTGTTGGTGCATTGTTTGGTTGCTGAGAAAATGTAGGAGAATAATAAAAGAAATGGAAACGCTTTGGATTATTACACAAATGCTCAGCTAGCATGTAGTGATTGGTATATAATAAAACTGAACTCAGTTGTTGGCCAATGTGAAAATGATATTGTATTGATCGTAACTTGTCACTTCATTAAGTTGTGAAAATATTTGATGTGTCACTATCATTGCTCTTGTTTTTTATTAGCCAATGACCTACTAGATGCACGGACCCGAGTTCTGGATGCTATAACTGTTTTTTTTTTTTTTAGCTGATCTAAATTACATAGAATTGGTGACATTGAGAAGTGGGTAGCATGTGTAAGTTATCAATTTCAGTCAAGGGTTATAGTTATTTGGTTATATTGGAAGCAGAACAGTGTGTAACATGATAGTTTGGACAACCATTGAAGAATCATCACTTATAGAAACAGAGAACTGAAATAAAGAATACTTTCTTTCTTTTGAAATTGATTTGTTTTTAAATCTTAATTGCATTGTTGTTTGATTAGGAAAGATTGGAAATAAAATCTGACTGTTTGATTTTTGTTGTGTTTCAGGTTTGAAAATGTCTTCCAGTTCAGAAGAAGATATTAGTGAGAAGAATTTGAAGGACTATGAGTATGAGCAGTATAGTGATTTGAAGAAAGGAAGAATTAAGGTTAAATATTCTAGTACAGTATATAGATGCCCATACTGCCCTGGGAAGAGGAAGCAAGACTACTACTATAAAGATCTTCTCCGACATGCTTCTAGTTTTGGTAGATCAACGAGTAGGGGCGTAAAAGAGAGAGCAAAGCACTTAGCTTTAGAGAGGTATATGAAAAGGTATCTCGATGGGCAGGGTTATTCAGAACCTGCCAAAAAATCTGAATGTACCTCAATGCCTGATGGTGATAAGAAGTTTGCACGTTCTAGGAGGCCTCTTGATGTGCCAGTTCAGTTAGAACATTCTAAAAATTCTGAATCTACCTCCATGCCTGATGGTGATCATCCAAGGAGGCATCATGATGTTCAGGGTCATTCAGAACCCTCCAAAAAATCTGAACGTCGCCTTTTAGCTGATGGAGATCAAGAGTTTGTGTATCCTTGGATGGGCATTGTTGCAAACATTCAAACTGAATGGAAGGAAGGAAAAAAAGTTGCTGAGAGTGGCTCGAAACTCAGGGATGAGTTTTTGAGAAAGGGGTTTAATCCTCTGAAGGTTTTTCCCTTATGGGGTTATAGGGGTCACACAGGTTTTGCCATAGTAGAGTTTAAGAATGATTGGGCTGGTTTCAACAATGCTATGTCATTTGAGAAGAGTTTTGAAGTTGAGCATTGTGGGAAAAGGGACTACTATGGACACGAAAATCCAGGAAATAAGCTGTATGGATGGGTGGCCCGAAGTGATGATTATAACTCAAGAGGTTTTATTGGTGACCATCTAAAAAAGAATGCTGATTTGAAAACCATTTCTGCCAAAGAAGCAGAAGATCAACGGAAGGCATCAAAACTTGTCTCGAACTTGACAAATACGCTTACGAGCAAGAGTTTGCACCTTGAAGAGATGAAGAACAAATATCTTGAGACCAATGCATCTCTAAACAAATTGATGACGGCTAAGGATACAATGCTTAAGAAGTTCAATGAACGTATGCTCAAATTTCACATTTTTCCTGAAGTGAATTTACTTTGTTCTGTATGTTTTTCAACTACCATGCTTTACAATAACTAACTTTAAGTTTCAATTTATGTTGTCAGAGATAAGAATGGTGCAGCAGAAATCACATAATCATTTTGCACAGATCTCCTTGGAGCATCAGAAGAGTACACAGCGTTTAGAAGAACAAATGAAAAGACTTGAGCAGCGTGAGAAGGAGTTGCAGCAACGTGAGGCTCAGAATGAAACTGAGAGAAGGGAGCTTCATGATGAGAAAAAAATGGTAATTTATATCTTTCCATATTAAGATTGTTAAGTCTTAATAGATTGATAATCTTAGCTGGAAAACCTTTTTTTTTTCACTGAAGCATGAAAAATCAATTGACAAAAAAAGTTATTTTGAAATAGATGATGCACTGTTTGGGGATTTAAAAAATGTGTCATTGGCATCCTTAGCTGGACTGTATTTCATTCATTCAGAATTCTCTAGATAAAATGTTTTTGCATTGCTAGCAGTGAAGTCAGATATTAGTAATTAGAATTAAAAATCTAAGAATTTTGGACCTTTGAAGGTTCCTTCTCTGTCCTTCTCCTGTGATATTTCATAATTTAAAGTTACATACGTATCAATGAACCATTTGCAATGTTGGTACTGGCTTGGTCTTAGTTAAAAGGCACCATAAGGTGGTAAATATTTTGACATCCTTCTTAAGGTTGATAACGATGATGCAAACAAAAGTTTCAATGGGCTCTGGTACCAATATTTATTGAAATTTTAGATATTCATCACTAAATAAGTTCTTTTTCATGAGGTCTAGAAGGGTTCTTGAATAAGGTTTGATATATAGGCAATCACACATAGGTTTTTCTAAGCAATCACACTTAGGTTGGAGAGAGCAATCACACCTAGGTAGGAGAGAGCGATCACACCCTCAAAGCTTAATATAAGCTTATGATATTTTATTAAGGTCAATCTCACTGTCAATGTAATTGACTACAATGAAGCCTTTGTATAGGCTATTGCTAAATCCTTTATTGGAAGGACTAGTACTCTAAATATCCTATTCCTGGAAATACTAGGGGGAAATTCTAAACATTTTATGAAATGCACCAACATCAGTTTTTGCCTTTTCAGGTTGAAAGGGCTACCTTAGAGCAAAAATATGCTGATGAAAAAGTGTTAAAGTTGGCAGAGGAACAAAAGGTGTGTTTTCCATTCTTTCTCTTGAGCTGGATCTTAGAGAAAAATATTAAAAAGTGTATCAATTATAGAACTTGCATTATTTATTTGTGTTTGATTGGCAATTGCAGATAGAAAAGGAGAAGCTTCACAGCAAAATTATTGAACTGGAAAAGAAACTTGATGCTAGACAAGCACTAGAGTTGGAGATCGAGCGGATGAGAGGGGCTTTACACGTGATGAAGCATATGGGTGAAGATGGGGATATGGAGGTGAAAAAAAATATGGATGCAATTAAAGAAGATTTGAAGGAGAAGGAAGAAGAATTGGAAAGCATGGAACAACTTCAGCAAGCTCTTATCGTCAAGGAGCGCAAAAGTAATGATGAACTACAAGAGGCTCGCAAAGAATTAATATCAGTAAGCGTTTGTCTTTCAACTCTAATGTATTCATTCTAATGGATTGGTTTGCTAGTGGGTTATCAATAGCCATTTTAGGACAATATGCCGTAGCAATACATTGTTATTTGAGGGTTTGAAACACCATACTGAGAATGACATAAATTAACTCTCCCAAAGAGAGAGAGAGAGAGAGAGAGAGAGAGAGGATCTCACTTTATGTAATGTTTAACCAATACATGAGGTGGGGAATATGGACTTAGTGTATATGAAATTTAAAAAAATGTTCTGAATGAGAAACACAGATGAAATTGTAGGAAAAGATATAATATTTTAAAATTTTAACATGTCAGTTTTGACAAAAAAAATTCTTTCAATCATATTCTGATGCAGAGTGATTCCGTTGATCTTTTGTGACCCAATCTTCAATCTTAAGTTGATGAAACATGCTTAGGGAAAAGCTTTCCGCTTATAGAAAACTTTCTAGAACAAGAAAATATAAAGATACAAAAGGTTATTTAAAGGAGTACCATAACCCTATTAATTTCATTTGAAGGGGACAGCCGTCTTCTTCTTCTTCTTCTTCTTCTTCTTAGGGCAGGAGGGCGATTAGTTTGTGGACAACCTTGCCTAGGCCTGATCATAGCAGCATCTACTGTTGAGGAATCAATAGCTGAAAGGCCTAGACAGGAGAATGGGAGAGGGGGTAGTCTTATTCTTTCCTTCTAAGCCTTCTTTGATGCAACTTGAAATCCCAGCTATAAATTGGACATTACAATTTCAATATGGAAATATTGGGGAAACTAAAGTGTGTCAAATATTGTAATTTATTTTATTTTCTTATAATGGCTTCTCCTGCTCTTTGCACCTATTCATAAGTAAATAACTTGCATATGCACAGCAAATGCTATTAGGTTCAATATGCTAGATAATATGAAATGAGCTACACTTTATATGCACATCCTGCACGAAGACAAAAGAATCAGTAAATGATCTCTGTCAGTTATATATATATATATATATATATATATATATATATATATATATATATATATATATATATATATATATATATATATGTATATAATGATGAACAAGCAATCTTCCTTATAAGCATAGTTCATTGTCTGGCTGCACTATTATCTGTTCAATTTCGGATATACGGATAGGGCAGTTATTTACTTAAGAACTTTGTTAGATATCTTGTCCTTAAATTATGCTTTTAATCCAACGTGAAAATGCTTGTATACTTTGGTTGGAAGTATAATTTCGTTGTTTCACAGGGAATGAGGGAAGTGTCAACCCGTGCTTTTATTGGCATCAAGAGAATGGGAGAGCTTGACAATAAGCCATTTCTCACTGCAATGAAGAGAAAAGCTTCTAATGAAGAAGCAGCTCAGAAAGCAATAGAACTGTGTTCACAATGGGAGGATTATCTTAGGGATCCAAACTGGCACCCCTTTAAGATAATCACAGATAAAGAAGGAAATAGTAAGGTATGCCTATACTGAAAATATGTGCCTTAAGTTATTCTAAATTCTAAGGTATCCAATATTTTTTGTATACTTTCTAATGGTATATTGGATATGGGTTTACAGCAAGAAATCAATGAAGAAGATGAAAGAATGAAGAGTTTGAAGAATGATGGTGATGATGAAGTTTATGAGGCCGTCAAAGTAGCCTTGATGGAGATGAATGAATACAATCCGAGTGGTCGGTACATAATACAAGAGCTATGGAATTTTAAAGAAGGAAGGAAGGCGACATTGAAAGAAGGAGTCTTGCATGTACTAAATAAGTGGAAATCTCTTAAACGAAAGAGACGCTGAAGGTGCGTATCTTAATTGTTACATTGGGCTTTTTTTTTAGGTTGCATAGAACGAGTTAAATATTTTACTACAAGAAAAGGTACATAACCATATTCTCAATTATTACTTACATATTACAAGCCAGATACAAACTTAGACTTAACCATACAGACATAACACTTAGTAACACCTAGTAACTTAGTACGGACCACATATCCACTTCAAAACAACTATATCATTTATGTAAGTGGCAGCCCTCATCCTATCCCACATGTAGGTAATAAACAAAAAGGTGGGGGTATGTGTCATATAGCACTTCCCTCTGGATTTGTTTTTTCCCTTTCTCTGCTAGTGCATCTGTCACCCTGTTATCTTCACTGTAGACATTTTTAAGCAAGTGGGGCTGAGTTCCCACTTGAACCAGGTACCTGCAATCACAAATTAAGTTTGTGAGTAATGGTGGTTGATTACTATCATCAGTGAGTAGCCAGTTATAGGCCAATTGGGAGTCTGTTTCCACAATGAGGTGATTGAATCCCTTATTTTGAGCTAGTTGGAGTCCAAATCGTATTGTCCACAATTCTGCCACAATGCTTGTTGTTGTGCCTATATATAACGAAAACCCAAGCACCCAATTTCCGTATTCATCTCTAAAAATCCCACCAGCTCCAGAAGGGCCAGGACAGCCCTCTGCATGACTATCACCATCAGTATTGAGTTTTACATAATTCTGTGGGAGAGAGGACCATGCTATTAGTTGCCCTTGTCTGGAATAGTGTCTTGTTTTAATGCCACTGAGATAGGTGAATTTAATTGCATGATTGTGAGCAATTAGTATGTCTAGTGGTTTTGACTCCAGAATATAATATTAGCTAATACCTATCAAAAATATATATATTAAATGGTTGCTGGCTATCCAAATTGACCACGTTTTGAAAGCAAATATGGTTGCCCAGGTGATAGTGTACTTGGTTTTTTTTAATTCAGGTTTTGATGTATTTATTGTTCTATACTTGGTTGGAAAATTTTTTAAGTACTAGGTATAGTTAATGAATTCCAAACTTGTAAGGACCAAGTACAATCTTGCAAAACATGTAGAGGTGTTTCTAATAGTGAACATCTAGGACATTGATCATTGGGTTCCCGGTTATGAACTAAACTATTGTTATGTATTTGGCTGTGCACGGCTTTCCAGAGGAATAATTTTATTTTGGGTGTGCATGGAGCTTTCCAAATATAGTTGAGAGCTAGCTGCCCTTCAGGTGTTTATAAGATTGTAGGGCGTGAAAAGCTGACTTAACTGTGCATTTGCCTTTCTCATTTGGTCAGATTTGGTGGTCTAGATAATGATTAGCTATTGGCATTGGAAAGGCTCTTATGATATTTTGGAGCCAAGATGGTCATTGGAATGATAGGGAAGTGAATTTCCACTGACCATGAGTGTTGTGTGTTTGTTCCATTGTGAGGAGTTGATCATGAATTGTTAAAGGGCCCTCAACGCTTTAAAGGCCCACAAGGTAGCCGATCATCACTCCAGAATTTGATATGTTCATCATTTCCCACTTTCCATTTAAGCCTCTGTTTTAAGAATTTTTGCCCAATTATGATGGATTGCTATGCATGTGAACAAGTTTGTGGTTTACTAGCTTCCAAAAAAATTGTGTTTGGGGAAATATTATTGTTTTAGAATGGAAGCCCATAACGAGTTGGGTTGATTCCATAATATACAAGCTAGATTAGTGAGGAAAGCCAAATTGGTGGTCTTCATAGGTCTAATACCAAGTCCACCCTTAGATTTGTGAAGATTTACTCGGTGCTAACTTATAAGATGGATCTTTTTACTTGTGAGTGTTTCCTCATAGGAAATTTTGGGTCATGGTATCCATTTTGTCTAGCACTGTTGTGGGGATAAGGGTTGTTTGCATTGTATATAAGGGAATGGATGTTGTAATTGATTTGATGAGAGTGAGACAACCAGCCATGGTAAGGTATTTGTTTTCCATCCTTGAAGTTGGGCTCTTATTTGGTCTACCAGATTAGATGAAATGAGCAGGCTTCTAAGGTGTTGTAAGAAGAGGTGTTCCAAGGCAATTTCCCATTTGATAGGTGATAGGAATCTCTACCGTATTGGCAATAGTATCTTTAATATGCATTGGAGTGTTTCGTGAAAAGAAAAGTTTAGATTTGGCTGTGTTAAAAATTTTGCCAGATGCCCAACTGAATTGGTAAAATATTTCAAATAGCTGACTACATTCAGAAGGTATGGCTTGGGCAAAAAGGAACATATGATCAGCAAATAGCACATGGTTGAAAATGAACCCTATGGAGTTTCTTTATGGAAGTACATTAGAGGTGGTTGGGGAATTCTCTCTCTAGGAAGCATTTCCGATGTTGTATCGCATAGCAAGGAATAAGGATGCATTTATGGCAGAATATTTGCGTTGGCATAATGAGATTGCGCACTGGGTTGTGCTTTTTGTTAGATCAATACAAGATTGGGAATTAGCAAGTTTGGAATCTTTCTTTTCTCTTCTTTATTCTTCTAAGATGGATGGGAATAAGGAAGATAAAGTTGTGTGGTTAGCTGTCCGGAGTAGTTCTTTTGAAGTGAAGTCGTTTTATTCAATGTTATCTAACAAAGGTCATCATCTCTTCCCTTGGAAAAGTATTGGGAAGGTGAAAGCTCTTATAAAGGTAGCTTTTTTCACTTGGACAGCTGCAAAGGGGAGGATTCTAACTTTGGATAGTTTGAGGAAGAGAAATATTTGTGTTGCTAACAGGTGTTGTATGTGTAAAAATGATTGGGAATCGATGGACCACCTGCTCATTCATTGTTCTTTTGCCTCTGGCTTATGGTCCTTTGTATTTAGCTTATTTGGTATTTCCTGGGTTATACCTAAAAAAGTGGTTGAGTTCCTCTCTTGTTGGCTTAGAGGTGTTGGGTGACATAGGACAGCATCTGTTTGGGGTGTTATTCCGCAGTTTATTACGTGGAACATATTGCGAGAATGAAATAAAAGAATCTTTGAAGGGGAGGAGTGTTCTATCATCGAGTTTAAGCAAATTCTCCTTCTGTCTTTGTTTGAATAGAGGACTGCTTTGAGTGGTCTTGACATACCCTCTGTTTTAGAATTTGTAGATTTTTGAAATTTTGGGTAGATTTTTGCTTTCCTTGTACATTTCCTGTGTACCAAGAAAGTGGTTGTCTCCTAATGCTAGTTGGCTTCAGATTCCTTGTATAGATAGCTTGGTCCATCATGAGTGAGACGGTTTAGACAAATAATAAATAAATATGGGGATAAAATATCTCCTTGTTTAGGCAATATCGGGCCTTCTTTACCATTCCATAAAATTTTCAAGGTAGTGGTAGTTACACAATTCATGATAAGATCAATAGTGGAAGGTGGAAACTTGTAGTATATTAGAGATTCATGTATAAAATGCCAGTTCAGTCTATCTCTATCATAAGCCTTGTCCAAGTCAATTTTGGTTGCAAAGCACCCTTGCTTTCCTTTCTTGTGTTGAAGATAGTGAATTAATTACTGAACTAGGACATAGCTATCACTTGTCTGTCTACCCAGGACATAGCCCAATTGGGCAGGTCCAGGGTGAATGAAATTATTAAGACAAGGTTTCAGTTGGGTCACCAGAATTTTGGCAATGAGTTTATATAGTGAATTACTTAAACTAATAGGATGAAAATGAGTAACAAGTTCGGGATTAGTATTTTTAGGAATCAAAATGATTCTAGTGTGAATCAAAGGCTGGGGGATAGTTTCAGTAATAAATATAATTTGGATGAATTTTGTAATATCTTCACCTATAATCTGCCAACTTGTTCGATAAAAATATGCATGAAACCCATCAGGTTCCGAAGCTTTAAAAGCTCCCATGCTAAATAACACCTGGTGGATTTCTTCTGGGAATGGAAGCTGGGCCAAGGATTTTTGAAAATCTGGTACCGCTAGAGATTCAAAGGACCATGGCTTTGGGTGTGTGAGGGTTGCACTAGTGTTATTCAGAGAGCTGAAAAGGTTTTGAAAGTGGTTATGAATGAGGTTAGAGAGTTGGGGCTCAACTAGCCACTGCCCATTGTCATCTTTAAGAGTAGTTACTTTATTTCGAGCTTTGGATTGGATGGTGGTTAGGTGAAAGTATTTTGTATTGGTGTCCCCATGAGAGAGCCAAGTAATCCTAGACTTCATATGCCAAATTCCTGGTATAACACCTGCTTATGATGTTGCATCAGTTCCTTCTCTAGTTGTGTAAGTGATTGGGAAAAACAGGTGGACAACACCGGTTGAATACCCTCAAGTCATGCTAGTATATGTCATTGGGGGAATGTTCAATATGAAGCATATAAGGGTATATATATATATATGAGGCATATGCAGGTTACACTGTAATGTAGTGCATTTGTTGAATTCTGTGTACTTATTCTAGTAGTTAATAAATGTAAGCACCAGATAGAAATCAAGGAAATATTGGATTGCTTAGTTGCTTCCGTTAGTATTATTTCGAAGCCATTTTCATGATTTCTATAAATTTTTTGGATTCCCTTATTTTGCAAGTTATCCATGCAAGAACATGGATACTGGTTGGCACAGATTGATCTTCTATTCAATAAATCTCGTTTTAGGTCATTATTTAATCCTCAAATGTATAGATTAGGAATTTTAGGTATTTCATGCTATTTTAATTCTAATTTATTTTTCAGGATTTGTGGCCGAAGAGTCCTTTTATTAAGGAAACATGGATGTGGTGCTTCAAGAGTTTAAACGATTTTGTATGCTTGGGTCAATGGTAGGCTATTGTTAGTGTTTTATCTAATGCATATCCGTAATCAGATGGAGTATAAGAAACTTTAGAATTTTCCTTTCGGTGATTTATGTCTTATGTGTATGAAAAGATAGAGAATGGACAGATCAGATCGGATGATGGTAGTTTTTATTGTTTTGCATTAGGTGTCGGAATATATTAGGATCAAGCTTCACAACTTTTAGGATATGTTACATCACCACTTGATAGCTTTTTCATTTAGAATAATATCATGGTAACTTTTCATTTAGAAAAATATCTCGAAAGTTTGTGTGTGTGTGTGTGTGTTTTTTTTGTTCATAAAAGACTCATTCTTTTAGGTTATGTTAACTATTATATTAATGAGATAGTTATTGATATATCTGATTATTTTGATATTTTGCAAGCATTTATGATATAAGGAGATAATGTGATATAAGGAGACAATGCAATCAAATAATGGCTTTGTTAAAGGCATGTTTAGAAAAAAGAAAAAAAAAAAAGAAGAAGAAGTTATATTATACAAGTCTCTTGAACTTGACTTTGTGCATGTAAGAGAGTTACACTAATATAACATTTTCAATATTATAGCACTTAATTAGGGTTTTATTTTTAATAAACAAATCTACCATTTAGTTACATTATCTCCTCCTACCATTCATCTTGCAAAATAATATGGTTGTCAAAATCCCGATCTAGATCTTATGATTCTATGATTTTACGATCTCACCTACCCAAAATAATCCAGATCTTTGAAGAATCTTTGCGATCATTCAGGATCAGTAGGATCGTACGATTCTGACGATCTCAAATGATATTGGTTTCTTGTAATCTTCTTTAACTTGACAGAAGGCTCAGTTGGATCTAAATGAAAAATAAAATCTCAATAAACCAAGTTTTTCCATTCTAATGTAGAGAGAGTGTCAGTTTGACCCAAATAAAAAATATCACAACGGTGTCACATTTTAAGGTTTTTGGCCTCTTTAAATGATGCTTACAAATGTATGTAGTGATGTATGGTAATTATATCAATGAATGTATAATTTTTGTGATTATTTAACATACCAATGTGTATTTTTTGTTTTTGTCTCAAATAATGTAAGATTTTACGATCCACGATCCAATTCTACGATCTATGATCTCACCTACCTCTCACGATCCTACGTAGGATCCCAATTTTAACAACTTTGAAAATATACAAATTAATTATTTGTAATAGTGGTGGTTATTCTTTCATTCAGACTCTTTGGTTTTTCACGCAATTGGGTGGAAATATAGACTGTGGCTTGTGCTTTGGATTCGTTTGTGGTTCAGGCCTTGTTGTATGATGTGTATGTTTCTTAGTTGATGAAATTTTCTTACCTGTCCAAGAGCTACACAGGCTTCCAGAAAATTAGGGGTGTAAAATGGGTGGATTTAGGTTGGGTACATAAAACCAAAGTTGATTTGCTGCTAAAAAATAGGTTCTACAGAAGAGCTGGCCCCTACAAATGAAACTAACTGGCTCCCTCATGTGTCATTGACTAATTGTTTCATTCAAATTTACTTAATTACTTTGATTTTTTTTAGTCTTTCTTTATTTTGGTCAATCTATAGGCCCCTAACGAATCAACAAGCCCACAATTTTTACAAGTTTTACAATTTTAATGACTTTTACTATTAGCTTCCCTTAGAAACTACTTCACCCTTTCAATATGTATTTTCCAATGTTCTACTTACCAATCCCTTCCAAAAGAACTCATCCCTTAGAAACTACACCTTTCTAGTCTCATAGTCTTACACTAACTCTCTTCAATCTCTTTACAAAAATTATTAGAGCATTGATGAGTGGGTCTTACATACATAAATAGAGACACATATCTTTTGTGAATCAATATGATTATTTAGTCTTGATCGGCCCCCCAAAGATAAATTTCTAACTCCGCCCCTACGCACTGGAATACATACATACACACACACACACACACATATATATATATATATATATATATATATATATATATTATAATAAACAATATATATGTATTATGGGTAAAACCCAACCCACCCAATTACCTAATAATCAAAATTATCAAAATTCCCCTATAGCTTGATCAAAATACTCTTAAAACCTTCTATAATTGCTGAAATACCCCAAAACTATAAAATGACCAAAATACCCCTTTAACAATATAAGCTACAAAATGACAAAATACTCCTGAAATCATAAAATGACCAAAATACCCCTGAAACCTAAAAATGACTGAAATATCCTGAAACTTATAAAATGACCAAAATACACTCAAAGCCTTAAAAAAGACCAAAATACCCATAAAACCCATAAAATGACCAAAATGCCCTTGAAACTTAAAAATGACCGAAATACCTCGAAACTTAAAAATGACTAAAATACCCTCAAAACCTAAAAATGACTATAATACCCTCGAAATCTAAAAATGACTGAAATACCCAAAACCTAAAAAATGTCTGAAATACCCTTGAATCTTAAAAAATGACCAAAATACCCTTGAGATCTCCAAAAATAAATAAAATACCTCTAAAACCTAAAAAAATGACCGAACAACCCCTGAATCCTAAAAAATGATCGAACTACCCCCATGACCTCCAAAATAACCAAAATACTCCTAAACCTAACTTATTCATGACAGAGAGATGCAAAAATGATGGCTCACTTTTCTTTTTTCTTTTTTCTTTTTTTACTTTTTGACAACACTTTATCTCTTGAAATAGAATTATTATTTCTTTTTGTTGTAAGATTTTACTCGTTTGTAATGGTAAGTCAATTGAAATAGAATTAGAGGCTCCATTTCTTTTCTTTTCTTTTTTCAATGATGAAAAGATAGAAAATCTTTTGTAATTGAAACAGATTAACATAGAGAAAGCAAATATTTCAGTGAAGAGGAAAAGAGACAACAAGATGGTTTCACATAATTGTACATAACCGTGAACTTTCTTCTCCATTTTCTTCTCCAAAAATCGTTAATCCCTTAGTCCAAAGGAGCTATGGACGATGTAAGTGGATCCCGCAAAAAATGATCTTAAGTCTAAAACTAAAGTGTAAATCCTCCAAAAATCAAGTTAGTAAGATGATTTTGAGAGAATATAGAGCATAAGGTACTACTAGGAATATTTGTGTGTCCTTTGTATTACTAGGAAGAGCATAAAGTATCCACTCTCTTCCTTTATCCAAGTGTCAAAATTTATGATTTTATTTATCTTAAGATGGTAAAAAAATTATACAAGCTTAGCTGCCATGAAAATCATATTAGTCTCAATTCTCAGGGCAACTATTTGGATAGCTAAATACAACAAGTAAAAACAATCCACCGTGGAAGCGCCATGTGAGAAATATAATGTAAATAATAATATAAAAACCACGTGTTTCTTAACTTTTTGAGGCACATGAAAGTTATTACATTGTTGGTTCCTAAAGTTTACCTACTATGTGCTTTTGGTCCCTAAATTTTCAAATGAGCGCTATTAGTCCCTAAAGTTAAAAAAATTAATGTCATTGGTCCCTATGTTAACATTTGTTAGTTTTCTTGTCTATGTGTCTAACGAAATAATGATGTTTCATTTTTTAAGTGACCTAGCAATGTTATCATTATTAAAAAATTACACAATCAAATCACAATCTGAGTTGTCAAAACACTTTAAATAACTTAGACTTATCCGTTTATGCTCCAATTTATAGGATTTTGAGGATTATGGTTTTTTTTTCTTACAAAACCAATTCGCTTATGCAAATATCCAATTGGATTGTGGCCAGTGGTGATGATATTGTAAAGATAGAGGTAAAGAAAAGAAGGTGATGTTATAGATAGATTAGGAGTCAAATGGTTTGGGATTCAAATTATATTTGAAGGAAGCTGTTCAAAAGATTTTCAACCTTCGTTTAGATGCTCAGTGTATGAGAAATTTCGTTTAATCTTTAAACATAGAAACTCTTTGTTTGACAACTCAGATTTTGACCTGCACTTATATGTAACTAGTTGAAAACCCGTGCGATACACGGGAAAATTTTTCCTAAATGTATGTTGGTCTCAAGGTTTGCATAAAAAGTATAATTAAATTATGTTGGTCTCAAACTGAAACAATAAACTTGGTTTCTATAGGATTCTGATCTTCATTATTTACATCAATAGGAATTGAGTAAGCAAGAAAAGCTTGAAGATAATTCATATAAATGAACATCTAAATAAACATAGATTTGCTATAATAAGTAAAATAAGTACATATTGTTAGCCACAATATTTTTATTAATTTTAAAAACAATATAAATCAGGAACTAACAATAAAAAAAAAGTAGTACATATATAATTAATTAATTGAATGAAGTAAAATTTATAGCAAAATGATCATATATATCATATCCTTATTGCTTAGGGATTTGGTTGAATGAACATATCACTGATTTTGCCAATGAAATTTTACTTTAAGCCAAACCATGCAAATACTACAGAAAGACTTAAAAAAATAAATGGTATGCATCTAACCAAAAGTTTCTATTGTTCTCTCGAGTTTCTACCATATGGTATACCAAAATTATTTTTGCTTCATAGATTATATGCAAAATATTTTTGGCTAGAATCTTATAAACTGTTTAGATTTTCAGAAGGACTGAATGCTATCAGAATATATGACCACAGTATCTCAATTGTTTGTCAATATTTGAACTAACGATTTTCTATATGATTATGATGGACCTAGCACTTTCATACATTTGCTTAAAAAAATAAAAACTTCTACAATTCAAAGGCATCACAAATAGTTTGTTCCAACTTGCTGTGAGTTTCTTAATCAACTATAAAAGCATATCAAAAGTCATATCAACAAATAGGTCTTCATACCTAGTACCATAGCATCACTAATAACTCAAAATTTAATATGAATATAATTGAGTGTAATATGACTATTAGCGACTATGTCATATTGCATACCATTTGACATTTTTTGGAACATAGCAAAGGAAGTACTGGTTATTTTAGAAGAAAATACTTCCAATGTGTAGCCCATTGGTAAGATTAAATATTATCTTCAATTTGGGGAATCCTAATGCACCACTCAAAATGAGAGAGAGAGAGAGAGAGAGAGGCTTTGGAAGAGGAAGAGAAAATAGAATGCTAGGACTGTTGAGGTTAAACTGTACATTTCCTCTTCTTTTTCTTCTTTTTCTTTTTTAAAATTTTTTTAATTATTATTTTTAGAGTGGTTGAATATTTTCCTTGACTATACATTTCCATTAGTTTACATAGAAGGTCTGAATTAAAACTTGAAAAATGAGTTGAAACATTGGTTTGGTTAGATGTGATCACTAAATCCGGACTACAAACCATTGTTTTTAATGAAGTTGAAGAGTATGTCTAGTCTTAAGGGAATTTTGTACGGAGAAAAAGAGCTTCGAGGAGAAAGAGAGTTTGTAAGAAGTTTAGAGTCTTGGCTTTCATTTATACATAGGAAAGGATAATGTTTGAGTCATAATATGTTAGGGAATAAGTGGGCTTAGGTTTGGTCTAATTTTCAACAACAGGATAGTTAATGAGAAGAGGTTAAAGAAGTGAAATGCAATATTAGAGTGCTACATAACAAGACCTCATGTTTTCCTGCATGAAGTCTTTGCTCATATATATATGGATTTTTTAATAATGAGATAGCTGTCAAATCACTTAAAAAACGATACATCATTATTCCATTAAACACAAAGGTAAGGAAATTAATGAACGTTAAACCATAGAATGAAAACTTTTCAAACTCAATTGGTCTTGAGAAACCATAGAACTAAATAGGACGACTAACTTGATTAGCTCTTTACTTGATTTTCTTTTTCTTTTTTTGACCGATTTACTTGTTTTTCTTTAAAGTAATAATAAACAAGTTATGCATTTCATGTGGAATTTAATGACAGATAATTTTAGCTCTAGATTTCTTACAAAAATCACATATTATAATATAATAGAATATTCAATTTAGCATATGTGGAAATAAAATTGATAATAATTAAAATATAATAATTTAGCTCAATGATATCAAAATAAATGGGTAGAGAATTTAGACTCGAAACTCCATACATAATGAAAAAGTTACTCAAATAGAAAATATATCAAAGTGAATCAAAAACATGTATTTACTCCCACAATAGGCTAAGTTAACTCTCTCTTTAGCTAAATACATCAGCAAAAAAAAAAAAAAAATTGTCACGATAGTCAAAGGGTGATCACTAAATATCATCAAAATTTGAAAGTGAAAACCTATCACAAAAATCAACTTTTTATTTATTTTTTTGTGAGAAACAACTTTGATTAGTTTTTTTTTTAGTGGGCTAGCAAATACTATCGTTCATTTCAGTTTTAAACTTTTAATAATAATGGGCCAATTAAAACGAGCATAGGCCCATAACCCATACGAGCTTTATACAATGTTAACGTCGGACAAAATTCTTTTTAATTTCAAAAAATGTTACCGTTGAGCAACAGTCAAAAATCCCAAGCCACGCCCCTACTCTGCTTTCCCGAGAGAGAGAGAGAGAGGACATACGAGAAGGTTCATCTCCTTCCTCTACTCTTCACATGATCAAAGATTGGTTAACTTTTTTAGGATGCAGACTTGCTTTTTGCCACGGTGATGGATTCTTGCAAAGGTAATTAGCTAAAATTCAGTGTTTCTTAATTTTTTTTTGTTAATTCTACACAGCTTATTAAGGTTAAGATTCTTAAAATTATTAACATAAGTTGTTGAATCAGTGATTATTGAAAGTCTGAAAACAGTTTTGGTTTTAAGGAAAATCTCATATCTTTCTTATCCTTTTGTCACTGCTAGAACTTCTCTTTCGTGAGTAAGTAGTGACACTAGTTTTTACATCTGTAAATGTTTGTGATCTATATCCACAAATTTCAGGATTTGGAATTTGATTTTTATGGATGAAAAGTTTCTTTGATATTTTGAGCAACTGTTAGATTAATAATTGACAACATAGGTTTTTATTTTGAAAAATTGAATATATAAGGAAAGAAACTAAAGTCAATATTATTCAGAACAAAGTGAAACTCTTGCATGTTAATAGGTAAAATGAGTGAATAGATTATTATCCCCTAGCTATATTCAAATGTTAAATGAGATTGTATCAAATTCCTAAGAAAGAAGCAAAATCAAAATCCTGTAATGTGATTGTGAGTGAGATTCCCTGTAGATCCGGGAAACTGCCCCACACATCCACCAAGACCAAGAGAGCGTACATAGTGATTGGCAACACAAACCCATAATCCTGTTTATTAAATCTGACACAGGATTGAAGCCACTCTAGTAGATTGTGTCCAAAGAGTTATGGGTTATCCCATTCCCATTCCCAACTTATAACTTGTTCTTGTACAAGTGAAGTCCCTACTTCAAGACCTTGTTAAGTTACTGTCCACTCAACCTCACAAAAACAGAACAAATGGAATCACAGTTTGAGCCAGTGACAAATAGAAATTCCAGATCATGCTATCTATGGGTGTCATCAACGATCTCTATTATCTTGCTTTGTATTTCAGTTTGAGCCAGACTGATTCTCATTTGATACAATCTTAGGAATTTGATAACTTTGCATGAATAAACTTTGTTTGGTTTCAGCTCTTTTGTTATGATCATTTACTGTGTTTGATGTCGCGGAAGCCTAAAGAAAGCACACACGATGCTCTCTTGATGGAACAGAAATTAAATTGTTGGTTCATGGTAGTAAACCTCGAATCTACGAGGGGTTTCCCTGAATCCACAAGAAGAAGAAAACTAGAATCCACCAGAGAAATAATTTGACAAAAGTCTGTGTTTATTGATAATAGTCTGATTTGTCTCTGACTGCTACAAAACATACAAATACTGAGAAAAACGTCTAAAAATCCTAATTCGCACTAATTACGTGATTAGGTGACAAAATACCGAAATTTACAAAAATGGAAAAATTGAGTTAAATGCAGAATCATAAACTACTAACCTTAAAGGTCGTCCCAAAACAGACGAGACCTTATTCTGACTTCTAAACTAAACTTTATTAAGGAAAAACAAATATTACTATAAATAGTAAAAACACTATCTTTAGGGTCTTAATGAAGGAATTCGCCTAAATTTTGGCAACGTTCATGGTATAAGTAATGAATCTGGATCAGAACATCGTTTCCCTTCAACCTACCAAATTTCACGCGATTCCGATACTGTCAACTCGATGGCCTCTACTGGCACTTCCCTCTATCTTGCGTTGTGATTTCCTACGCCCTTGCTGCTCTAGGAAGGCATGTGCTATCTGTTCTACATCACTGTTTGTTTGGTTTGATTTCAATTTTATATGAACATGTTCAATTGTTCTTGCTATTGAAATCATGTTAGACAATGGATCTGGGGTTGATTTTTTAGTTTTAGTTTTTGTTTTAGTTCTGGGTTGGTGACCACGAGATTCTCTGTTATGTTTGTTTTCCGTTGTTTTCTTCTAATGATTAAAAGTTTGTTGTGCCTTTACTTCATGTATTTGGAATGTGGTCTTAGCCACATGATCACTATATGTATGTCTAAGTACAATACTCTGAGCAAGTTGGAGAGAGAGAGAGAGAGAGAGAGAGAGAGAGAGAGAGAGAGAGAGAGAGAGAGAGAGAGAGAGAGAGAGAGAGAGAGAGAGAGAGAGAGATTGTGTTGATCATTCTAGAAAAGATGATTAATGGGGGTTTGTGTAAAAAATTGATAACTGGATTTTATTGGATGCTCAACAAATTGATCTTTAATTGCAATATTGATGGTCATAAAGGAATAGATCGTACAGAGTTTATGTTGGGTTGAAAAACCACCCCAAGTGAGGCGTGTCTTGCTTTGTATTAATACTAAAAGATTATAGACAAACTTCCCTAAATTGTAGAGAATATAATTACAACAGATTGACATTTATAGAGAATCAGCTAGAATCAAGGGATGTGCTACGGAGGAGAGAATCAAGGGAGAGAATCAAGGGAGTGATATTGGCTGACTTGTGTTTGGCAAGTATTTGAATTTGAATTGGATTCTTTTATGGCAATATGTTTGGACTCTTGGCTAGCAGTATTTGACTCTGAAGTAGACACATCAGTTTTATGATTATCACACCCCCGCAAGCTAATGAGACAAGAGCGTACCATAAGCTTGTTGGCCAATAATTTGAAACGGGCAGAAGAAAGCCCTTTGGTGAACACGTCTGCTACCTGATCTGTAGTACAAATGTAGCGAACATCCAACTCCTTGCGAACAACCTTATCATGCACATAATGGTAATCTACTTCCAAATGTTTAGTGCGTGCATGAAACACCGGGTTTGAGGCTAAAGAGATGGAACTAATATTGTCACACCAAATAAGTGGAGTTGAAAGAGAGACACCCAAATCTTTGAACAATGATCGCAGCCATGAAATCTCAGCTGCAATATATGCCAATTGACAGTATTCTGCTTTTGTGCTTGAGCGAGATACAGTACGGTGTTTCTTGGCACTCCAAGATATGGGATTATATCCAAGATAAATACAGTAGCCACCAGTAGAGCGACGATCATCTGGATTTCAGGCATAATCAACATCGGAATAGGCTTCTAAACGTAGAGAACCAGGTTGATGAAACAGACCATGAGTAGGAGTGCTCTTCAAATAACGCAATATTCTTTTGACAGCAATCCAGTGAGTTGTGGTAGGCTGATGCATGAATTGACACACGTGGTTTACTGCAAAAGCGATATCAGGACGATTGAGTGTCAAATATTGTAGCGCCCCAACAACACTTCGATATTCAGTAGGATCAGGAAGAGGATCACCATCATAAAGGCTTAATTTATGTCCAGTATGAGCAGGAGAAGAAATAGGCTTGACATCCTGAAACTTTGTGCGATGTAATAGATCCATGGTATATTTTGTTTGAGTTAGGTATAAACCACCAGGACTGTATATGGCCTCAAGACCAAGGAAAAAATGCAAAGGACCTAAATCCTTCATAGAAAACAGTTTCCCAAGGTTCTGTATAAGCTGGAAAATATGAGATGAACTATTCCCTGTAATCAAAATATCATCAACATAAATAAGTAGAATAATGATCAAAGCACCCTTACGAAATGTGAAGAGGGAGTAATCAGCTTTAGACTCACAAAAACTGAGCTCCTCTAAATAATCAGAAAATCGTCGAAACCATTGTCGAGGAGCTTGTTTTAAGCCATAGAGAGACTTATGAAGCTTGCAGACATGGTGTGGATAATTAGGATCAATGAACCCAGAAGGTTGACGCATATACTCTTCCTCAAATAATTGGCCATGGAGAAATGCATTCTAAACATCCAATTGTCGAATAGGCCATTTTTGATGAATGGCTAAAGCAAGAACAATGCGAATAGTGGAGTGTTTCGCAACTGGACTAAAAGTCTCTGTATAATCAAGCCCTTCTTTTTTATGAAAACCATTTGCTACAAGACGCGCTTTATAGCGCTCAATAGTACCATCAGATCATTTCTTGATTTTAAACACCCACTTATTAGACAAGATGTTCATGTTTGAGCAAGGAGGGACCAATGACCAAGTGCCATTCCATTGCAAGGCATTAAATTCAGCCCCCATAGCATGACGCCATTCTGCATGTTTAACTGCTTGGCTATTACAGGTGGGTTCAATCAAATGAGAATCATATACCACATTCATTGCATATTTTGGATTGGGTTTGCAAATTCCATCTTTTCTTCTAGTGACCATGGAGTGGGAGGAATTTTCTGGGAGAGTTTGTGATGTGGGATTAGGTGGTAATGGATTTGGAATGAAAGATGCAGAAGTAGGTGGTATAGTGGGGTTGGGATGAGAAGCTATAGGTGGGTCTGGTGGGGTAGGTATTTGAGGAGTTTGAGGTATAGTAGGAGAAGTGCATGGAGGTCTAGAACAAGAAGGTGGTGTATGTAGCGGAGGTAGCTGAATCATTTCTAGTGTAAGTATCAAAGATTCCATGGGGCCCTTATCTGCAGAAACAGTGTTAATGGTCTCTTGAAATGGGAATGAAGACTCATCAAAAATAACATGACGGGATAAATAGACACGACCAGTGCTTGGATCAAGACATCGATATCCTTGATGATTAAGAGAGTAACCCAAAAACACACACTGTTTAGAATGAAATTGCAGCTTATTTGTATTATAGGGTCGCAAATAAGGAAAGCATGCACAACCAAATACTCGAAGACTATCGTAAGTGGGAGATTTTTGAAATAGTTTTTCATAAGGACTAAGATAATTTAAGACACGAGTTGGAAGTCTATTAATCAAATACACTGCAGTGTTAAATGCATCAACCCAATAGGTATTTGGCATATGAGCATGAGCAAGAAGAGTGAGACTAGTTTCTACAATATGCCGGTGTTTTCGTTCAGCCAATCCATTTTTTGTTCAGGGTGATTCGGACATGAGGAGCGAAAACTAATACCATGATTAGCTAAAAACTTTTGAAAGGCAAGATTAGTATATTCACCACCTCCATCTGCTTGAAAAGCTTTAATTGTGGATGAGAAAAGATTTTCAACATGCAACTTAAATTTGACAAAAATATCAAAGACTTCATGTTTAAATTGCATAGGAAATATCCATGAATAACGAGAAAAATCATCCACAAATAACACATAATATTTGGATCCTTTCATAGAAACAGTTGGAGAAGTCCAAACATCTGAATGCACCAATTCCAAAGGAAATTTAGATATTGAATCCGACAAATGAAAAGGTAGTTTAGTACTCTTGCCCAAAGGACATGAATTACAAAATTGATTTGAACTTTTACCACTCATAGGAAGGCATTTATTTGAAATAAGACGCGAAAGTGTGTTGGAGGCAAGATGACCTAGCCAAGAATGCCAAACTGGAGCACCAACACGGACACCAACAAATGCAAGTGGACGACTGGACTTGGTAGAAATCTGGTTGTGAATATGGAAAGGATAGAGACCATTTTCACTCTTCCCGTGGAAAAGCGTCCTCCCTGTGCTTAGATCCTTCACATAAAAACAATCAGAGAAGAAAATAAAATAGCAGTTATTATCACGAGTAAATTGATAAACTAAAAGAAGATTAGCAGTGACAGATGGGCAATGTAAAATATTATTCATAGCAAGGGAGGATGAACCATGAGGAATTTTATTAGAACCAATATGAGCAATATTCAAACCTGCACCATTACTCACAGCAACTTGGTCCTGGCAATGATACTCATTGTGAATAGCCAAATTTGCAAGATCCGAAGTGATATGATTCGATGCACCAGTATCAGAAAGCCATGTGGTTTGAGAATTGTTCAAGGATGCAGCAGCTGCCATAGCCATTAGTTTTTGAGTTGGAATTCGTCCTTCATAAGCATGATTCATTTGGTGAAAACAGGCACGAGCACCGTGTCCTGGACGATTGCAAATTTGACAAGTTGGCCGAGAAGAATTATTACTAGAGGACCCAAAATTCGTGGAACTAGAGTTGAAATGGGACCAAGAATTATGAGGTCGACGTGAACCAGAGGACCCTCTGGCTCTCATATTAGACCCTCAGTTATGCAGGGAATCTCGACCTCGAGTGGTTTGATTATTAGATTTGGGAGCATACATCGCAGTTGGAGTATTGTCAAGCAAAGGTGTCTGTTGTTTCTGAATCCTTGTTTCAGCACTAAGAAGTAATGCCACAAGATCATCATATGATATAAGAGTGTCACGTGCTTGTGCTGAACTAATAGTGATTTCATATGCTGAACCAATGTTATTCATAATAACAGTAACAAGTTCATCATCATCAATGGGTTTGCCAGCCAAGGCAAGATTGTCAGCAATATGATTTATTTTGTCCACAAAATCAGAAACTGAAAGACCATCTCCTCTTGTGTTACATAAATCATTTTTCAACTGTTGAATACGATTTTTTGAGTGAGAAGCATACCTCTTCTCTAGTGAGGACCAGGTTGCATGTGTTGATGTGAAACGAGCCACTGTGGATAGCACTGGTGGGGAGAGAGAATTATTGATCCAACTGAGGATCATTTGGTCCTGTTGATGCCAAGTAATATAAGATGGATCCACTTCGGTGGTCTCCTTTCCATCTTTGTCCCGTTTAAATTCTGGAGGACATTGATTTATACCATCTACAAATCCCATCAAACTCTTGCTCTTCAAAATAGGAACAATTTGAGCAAGCCAAAGAGGATAATTGGTTCTGTCTAGTTTAATTGACATGAATCCTGAATGACTAGGTACCACGACACCAGTTGAAGAATTGGTGTGTTCCATTGAGATGGTTAAAGCAAAGAAAAGAGAAAAGCTAGAAAATAAAAATTGTGTTTTTTTTTTAAAGGTCGTTGGACATATAGCTCTGATACCATAAAGGAATAGATAGTACAGAGTTTATGTTGGGTTGAAAAACCACCCCAAGTGAGGCGTGTCCTGCTTTGTATTAATACTAAAAGATTATAGACAAACTTCCCTAAATTGTAGAGAATATAATTACAGCAGATTTACATTTATAGAGAATTAGCTAGAATCAAGGGATGTGCTACAGAGGAGAGAATCAAGGGAGTGATATTGGCTGACTTATGTTTGGTAAGTATTTGAATTTGAATTGGATTCTTTTATGGCAATATGTTTGGACTCTTGGCTGGCAGTATTTGACTCTAAAGTAGACACATCAGCCTTATGATTATCAGGTCATTGATGGAGCCTTCCTCTAATTGGATGGCCAAGATGGGTGATTTTCTTCTTTGTTTTAATTTATTTTCATTGATTAAGAAAGCTTCTAATTTTCTAATTGCTTTCTAGTTGTTTTTCATTCTTGAGGGGTTTCCCTTCTACTTGTTGGGTGCTTTACTATTTATGTTGGCATTATCAGAGAAATATCATCTAATGCTATGAAAGGGTTATCTATTTTTGCTTCTTTTCACTTTCATCATTTTCAAAACTTAGTTTTTAAACCATTCATGTATGTAATTTGTTAGATTTTTATCAAATGTTAAAATGAGATTTTATCAAACTTTTTTCTAAATACTATTTAACTCTTACAAAATCCTCAAGAATAAACCAAACTCAGTAAAAAATTTGCCAAGATCTTGTCAAATTCCTAATTTGTATCTGTAATCATGATGAACCTGCTAAATAAAACTATAATCCTTACACAAAAATCCGAATTTGAAATATATAAAACAAAATTATTAGAGATGTGAAATAATATCATAATTAAGAACCGTACTTGGAAATTGATCTCAAAAAATTCATCCGGAGTTTTCATCTAGAGAGGACATTTATGCTATAATTTTTAAGGTTATTAGTATCATACTTTGAAAAGTATATTGCTATTGGTTATAACGTACAAACTTATAGTTGTTAAAGCCTTTCTTATTCTATTCTTTAAGTAATGAAAGTTTTTGGTGACTTTTTCCATGCAGATTTTAAATGTGGGTTTTGCTTTTTGCCATGGTCATGGAATCTTGCTCAAGTAATTTCATTTGAAACTACTTGTCTTTTTCTGTTTCTTATGATGATTGATATTCCTCCAAGCAAGGGCGGCTTATGGCCTAGGCCACTTAAACCTAAACCTTGGCCTAAGGGATAGTAGAAGTGAATGTGTCTTTCAAATTATAACTATGAGGCTACTCAGTCAATTTATGTGTTACTGTTAGGAGATTTGTTGCTTTATCCTCATTTTCTCTGACAGTGTTTCTTAACAAATATCACACAACTTATATATGTTTTATCTTCGCCTATTTGTTTTTTTTCTTCTCTGTTTCCTTCTTACATTTATTAATATGACGTGTGATACTGCAAGTAATTTTATTTTCATGGTAGTTGGCATAGTCATCTATCACTCCCTGTGAACATTGTTTAGATTTTTATTTTTATTGACCATACTTGATAAGTATCCTTTAGTATATATAAAAGATTACAATATGAAATACATGGTGAAAATAGCCAAATGCCACGTTTTTAGAAACTATGTAGCAATCTATCATTGTTTCGAAAATATTTAACAATCTACCACTTTTTCAGTACTCGAGTTTCGTGAAATTGAGTTTTGAGCAAAAACTACTTGGAAATATTATGTGAGTCAAAATTAGCAAAATTGGGTACATTGTTTAGTTTTTTAAGTAATCTTTCTCTTTGCTTCTGTGCAATAATGTAGTATACTCATTTTCTGGGTGGTCATATGCCAGTTTTCTAGGTTCCTCAGGATCATCTAATGCTTTGGAGTATGCGTTTGACAAATAGAATCTGCTCTTAAGGTTCATCGTGGGTTTAATTAAATCATACCTATTAATCAAAGCTAGTTCCTCTCATTCATCATGTGTTTAATTAAATCATACCTATTAATCATATCTGTTTTTGTTGTGAATTTTGAAAATCAAATCGTTAAATTTCATGTTCATTATGTTCTTAACATGTATATCAAATTTTATTCAAATCAAATGTTATTTACTATTCGATCAGTAAACTTATTTTTTATACATAATTTTAGATCACAAAAACTTGAAATTTTAACATTTGTTTGACAACATAGCAATTGATCTTTGATCTTCTTGAAATTTTGCAAGCATAAAGTATATAAGAAAAAAAAATGTAATCCAAGATTTTAAAATTTCACACTTGATATAAAGATAAGGAGTTTGTAGGGTTTCTCTCCAAACTAGTTCGAAGAGAAACTTTGTTCCTTCTAGTAGTTCTTCTTGGAAAAACTTATGGTACCATTATTTTTGAATGTTCATGTTCCTTTAGACTTTAGAGTATGCTTTTGTAGATGCTGAAGTTCTAGGATTAAGTGTAAATTTAAGCCAAGTGTTGATTTTGAACCTTTTTATATATATCATTTGGTTTTTCTAAATCTTGTATATATATATATAAAATAATTCTATGAATCATAGGAACAATAAAGAAAGGCTTAGTGAGGATGAAATAAAAGTGGTCTACTTTACTTTTTTATTTAATTCATATATTTATTATTAATGTATAATCTTATTGAGATATTATAATTAGGGCAAGACTTAGGTGCTATTCTTTAGGTTCCCCTCTTAAGATTCTGCTATGAAGATTTTTTCTCATAGGATGAAAGTGTATTTTTAAGTTAAGTAGCCACGTGGCAGAATCTTAAAAGGGGAACCTAAGGAACAGCACCTAAAGTACTGTACCTAAGTTTTGTCGTTATAATTATATAGGTCATGCGAGCCCCCACCATATACCATGAGACCACATTAGTTGATCAAAGGCTAATAGAGGAATAGAGGAGCCAAGTAAGTTGCTCATCAACCTTCTAGCCAAGATTAACAATTTTTTTCTACGATTCATAAGGGTGAAAAAAAAGTTCAGCAAGGTAATGACTAGGCTAGATTGTGGAAGTAAAAAAGGCTTTTGCTGAAAAAATTGAAGAGTTATTTTCTATTATTTATATTACTAATAGATTCATTTTATTGATCTATTTAACAGTTCAAAGGCCAATAGAGGAGCCGGGTAAGTTGCACTTGACCCCCTAGCAAAGATTAACATTTTTTTTAATGATTCATAAGAACAAAAAAAAAAAAGGCTCAGCAAAATCCTAACTAGGCTGGGTTGTGGAAGTAAAGTAAAAAAGGCACTTGTAAACAAAATCAAATAAATCTTTTCTATTATTTATTTTATTAATATATTTAGCCATTTATAGCCTAAAAGGGGTCAGGTGAGTTGCTCATCAACCCTCTAGCCAAGATTAACATTTTTTTCCTATAATTTATAGGAACTGAAAAAGAAAGGCTCGATGATGACTAGGTAGGGTAGAAGTAAAAAAAGCTCTTGCAAACAAAATCAAAGAGATCTTTTCTATTATTTATTTTTTTAACAACTCTATTTTATCTATATATTTAGCTGTTCAAAGGAGATTAGCAATTTTATTTCCTGTGATTCATAGGAACAAAAAAGAAAGGCTCAAGGAGGTCCTAACTGGGTTGTGGAAGTAAAAAAGGCACTGCAGAAAAAATCAGAGAGATCTTTTCTATTATTTCTTTTATTGCTCATTGACCCTCTTGCTAAGATTAACATTTTTTTTTTGTGTGATTCATAGGAACAAAAATGAAAGGCTTAGCGAGGTCCTGACGAGGCTAGGTTATGGAAGTAAAAAATACGTTTCAGACAAATCAAAGGCTAATAAAGGAGCCGAGTAAGTTGCTCATCGACCCTCCAAGATTATCAGTTTTTTATTTATTTATTTTTATGTGATTCATAGGAACAAAAAACAAAGGCTCAGCCGAGATCCTAGCTAGGTTGGTCAAGTTGCTCATCTATTATTTATTTTATTGACATTTATTTAATTAATATATTTAGTTGGTCAAAGGAATAGAGAAGCCGGGTATGTTGCTCATTGATGCTCTAGCTACGATTAACATTTTTTTTCCTGTGATTCACCGGAACCAAAAAAAAAAAGGTTCAGTGAGCCTTTCTTTTTTATACCAAGGTTCTATGAGCCTTTGAACAGCCTACCATTTCTTTTTTGTTCTTATGAATCATAGAAAAAAAAGATGTTAATCTTGGCTAGAGGACCGTTGAGCAACTTACATAGATCCTTTATTATTAGCCTTTGAACGTTTAAATATATTGAAAAAATAAATAATAGAAAAAGATCAATTTGATTCAAGTAACATTTTGACTTCCACCCTCACTGAGTCTTTCTTTTTTGTTCCTATGTATCACAAATAAAAAATGTCAGTTTTGGTTAGAGGGTCAATGATCAACTTACCCGGTTCCTTAATGCCTTTGAACTGCTAAATTTAATAAAATAATCATATTAGAAAAAAATAATAAAAAACATCTCTTTAATTTTGTTTGTAAGAACATTTTTTACTTCCATCATCTAGCCTAGTCAAGACCTCGCTGAACCTTTCTTTTTGTTCCAAGAACTTAAACATTGAAAATTTTGATGATTTAATGGTGTAGATTTGTAACAATGTGGTATGAAATGCTAAATTTCAATTGGCCGGCAATTATTTTGAGTTAAGGATTTTTTTTTTTTTTCTTTTTCTTGTTGTGGTTTTGTTAATTTGAACTGAGAACTTGTGAGAAACGCGTTTTTGAGTTTGGATACTAGCAGTTAATTGCTTCATTCAATTGTGAATTGTAAAATTGCTATGTTTTCCTCATTTTCAATACGGCAAGAATTTTTTGGGGGCGGTGCTTCCAATTATGCCAAAGTTAATTTGTAACTTGTATTAATATGCCCAATTTTATGACTTAGCTCTATGCCCAAAAATGAAAACAGAAACTAGAACTCTAGGCACGCCATACAATATGCAATTGCCTTTTGTTTTTATAGAAACACACACAAAGGGGCAAGATATGCTTTTTTTTTTTTGAGAGACATGCAGCTACAGGTCACACACAGTTATATTCTTGCCCCAATCCAATAAGAGGCATTGCTAGATTTGCCTATGAATTCATTATTGAGGTTGCAAATGTAGAATGACCAAAAATTAAATAAGCCATTAAGAAAGAGGAACAAGAATTGCAATAGATGTTTAAAACCCTCACTCAATGAGATTGGAATTATAATCCTCCTATGAAAGCCAGTCACAAACCCAAGTATTAGAAAGAATTTAAACAATAAAAAAACTATCCTTCAAACTCTTACCATTGTAGTAGAAATAAAATAAAAAGGGAGGAAAGGAAATCCTATTCCACTGCTTAACCTGAAAAGTACCAATATATATATATTAAACACTTTGTTGGTACTCCTTCCAATATTTCTTCTCGAATTAGTGATTATTTAAACAATTTAAGATTTCCTATTATGTCTGATTACAGATGGTACCAAGATGTTTTTATTTCCAGAGTCATGCTTCGAAAGACTGCTTAAAGCCTTATTGGAGAGAGAAGTATATTGCTAGATTGCCTCCTCTCTTTGCTCATAAGGTAAAACAAGAATTAATGGGAAAAAATGATGCTATTGATTATGATAATCTGACTTATGGTGATAAGTCAAATTGATAACCCTGAGCTAAAAGAAGAATATCTTAAAAAATTCAAGAAAACCCTAATAAAAGATGAAAATGATAAAAGACCAAAATCAAAGATAAGTCTTGATGAAACTTTCGAAAGATTTAATAAAAAGAAGTTCAAAGAATTAACTGTTAATGAGCTCCAACATGAAATTGCTATTATTGAAGAAGAAATCATTGAGCTAAAAAATGAATTCAAAAATGTTAAAACTGATAACTTTAATCTAAAACAAGAACTGCTACTTTTCAAAATTGATAAACAACTTGATAAACCACAAACTGATAGTGAACCAGATGAGCAAGAAGATGATGATGATTCCAGACAACAGGCTCCTCTTTCTGGTAATGCTTCTACTGAAAACAATCTTAACCTTGTTAACAAGCTGCTTTCCCCAAAATGGTTTTCAAAAGTTAAAATTGTTGTTTGCCATGAATATGAATTTACTGTTATTGCTATGACTGATTCTAGTGCTAATATGAATTGCATTCATGAAGGAATGATTCCTTCCAAGTATTATGAAAAAATCCACTAAAAAACTATTCTCTGTTAATGGTACTCAAATGAAAATTAGATATGAATTAAACAATGCTTATGTTTGCCATGAAAATGTTTGTTTTAAGATTCCATCTATGCTTGTTAAAAACATGACTGATAAAGTGATTTTTAGACTTCCCTTTATAAATGCCTTATACCCCTTCCTTACTGAGCATGATATTATAACTACTAACCCTTTTGGGCAAAAAGTTAAATTTAAATTTGCTTCTGTAACACCCCAGCCTTTACAAAATAAATAAACAAATAAAAGGGTTATTTTGGAAATTATTTAAGTGGGGTTTTTGTGATAAGACCCAAGCCTAGCCCTAGCCTTATATGTAAGCCACGTTGGCTTCCTCCTCTATTTTTCTAAAGTGCCTCCTCCCATCACCTTTCCCTTTCTCCTTTGGTGTTCCCATTCCCCATGGTTGAAAATCCTCTCTCTCATCCTCATGTGAAGTTTATTCACTTTTGCCTCTTAAATTTCTATCTTGGCTGACTCATGGAAGGTTATTTTCCAATCAAAATCAACCACCAAGAGTTCTAGTGGCTATTTTGGCAGACCCATATGAAAGACCATCCCTCTAATTTTGGTTAATTCAATAGATGAGGTAAAAATCTAAGTTTTCTGTCATTTTCTTTTATGAAATCCTTTGGGCTTCGTTAATTTATGATGTTTATGGTATATACTTGATGGGTTTGGTGAGTATTGGAAGTTTAGAGGGTTATGAGGATTTGGGCAGCAAGAGTTTTACTAAATCCGAAAATTTCAAACTATTTGTGGGTGTTTGCTTTGATGTGGTGTTTTGGTTGTCTATTTTACTAATGGGCATTTGAGGTTTGGTTTCCTAGAGCAGCTATATGGGTTTTGTTGTTGCATGAGTTGATTCCAAAGTGTTTCCTTTGCATTTGATTGGCTTTGACATATGTGAATGTGGGCATGTGCTTGTTGCATGTCAAGTGTTTGGTAAATTGCCTATATGAGTTAGAGGATCGAATTTCTTGACTCTTGTTGTGATGACTGTTATATGAGGTTATTGGTTGCATTTATAGTTTTTATCATGTGCTAAAACATGTCACTTTGAGGTTAATCAAGTCTGAAAGTTTTTGGCATAGTATTAAGAGTACAGTAATTTTATTTTGGAATTGTAAATCTATCCCTGACAGATTTGGGTCAGCTGCAATACATGATTTTTAATTTCAAGTTAATCGGATAACTTTTTGTGGACCAAACAAGTTTTTCAAAATGGCTAACCTGTTGTGTATTGAATCTGAAAGTGCAATGAAAATGCTGGGATTTTGTGGAATTTACTTCAAATCTTTGTTGAATGGATTGGTTTGTAAATTCATGTGCTTTCTTCGACATGTGTTTTACTTAGTTAAGTCTAATAATGGTTTGGTTTAATCATTTAGCGCTCTAAAAGGAAACTCATGAGGTATGCTACCCTTATTATGAATTGACGTGTTTTATGTTATGTTTATATGTGCACATTGCTTGCAGTGGAGAATTAAAATGCTTTGGCTTTGTGCTATGGCACTATGAGTTTGTATGCTTGTTTGGTTCCCATTTGGGAATGGGTACTTGTCTTAGATTGGGCAAGCTAGGCTTTAGTGCATTTGATTTGTTTTAGGAGATCCTATTCGATTTTGGAGACAAATGTGATGATAAACTTTGCGATAGGTCTTGTTATTAATAGGCTTGTTCCTTATGCTTCTAGGTTTTGAGATTCTTGGTGATGGATCTAGTGACGGGATTGGTTGATTTCTTTTATTTTTGCAACTAAGAGGTAAGTGGTGTTTCCCAAAATAGTGTTGAATATTAAAATATTCTATATCAAAGAAATATATTGATATTCTATATATAAATTGATATTTTATAAATGTTTGATGTGCACATTGGCTATTCGTTTTATGAAAAATTTGTGGGACAACCTAACTTTATTTAAACTTGTATGTATAAATATATCTTTATATATTGAGAATTATGAATGGATTATTTTTGTGAGCATATTGAAATGTGTTTTGAAAACCTACGGCAAGTCGTGATTAAAAGTTTAGTATTGTATTTAGTCCTTGGCAAGGGATAATCATATTGCAGTAGTGCAGATTTGATAGCTCCTTAGCAAGGGAGTATACTATTGAGGATCCAAAAAGGAAGCTCCTTAGCAAGGGAGTGCGCCTTTAGGTTCCAAAGGATTCATCCTTAAGAAAAGGGATGTAAAAGAGGTTCTAGTCCTAAAAGGGGATAGCATAACCCTATCAACGGGGTGTAAACGTTGACCACGAAAAAAGCCTAGGAAATTATATATATGATGGTATTGGTATATGTATTATGATGAATCACAATATAAAAATATTTTCTTTTATATGAAATATTTGATGATAAAATATTGATGAGTTACAAGTTATGAATTTGTTGTAAGAATTATTTATTTGAAAGGTTTGTTCCCACACCCCAATATTAGTGAATTCCACTTATTAAGTTATCTCACCCCCCCTCCCCCCTCCCCCCTCCCCCTTTTATTTTTTCCCCTTACAAATACATTAGAGGGATTATTGGAGTAGAGATTCTTGGAAGACAACAATTGTGAATTATGTTGTAGAACTAAGGATTTTATTATTATTTTCATGGAGTTAAACATTGTACTGGAGAATTATTTTGAGGATGTTTTGTCTTTGGTGGATTAGAGCTCTGACTTCTGTGATGAGATTTTAGGTTGTTGGTTACTTTTATTTAATATTTTTTTTTTTGGATTATTCAGATTGAATAGACTTTTATTGCTTATGATTTTGGGGCGTTATAGCTTCAAATTTTGAAATTGATACTGATAATGATTTAAATTTGATTCATGCTAAAACCAAGCATCTAAACTTTCTTAAGCAGGAAGTTAGATATAAAGAGATTGTTGAACAACTTTCTGATAAACTGCTACAATCCAAGATTGATAATTTTCAAAATATCTTGGTCAATGATGTTTGTTTTGATATTCCCAATGCTTTTTGGCATAGGAAAAGGCACATTGTTAACCTGCCTTATGTTAAAGATTTTAATGAGAAAAACATTCATACTAAAGCTCGTCCCATCCAAATGAATGTTGGAACTATTGAATTCTATAAAAAAGAAATTTATGATTTGCTTGAGAAAAAGCTGATTAGGAATAGAAAGTTCCCTTGGTCTTGTGCCGCTTTCTATGTTCAAAAAAATGCTGAAATTGAGAGAGGAACTCCTCGCTTGGTTATTAATTACAAGCCCTTGAATAAGGTCTTAGAATGGATTAGGTATCCTATCCCCAATAAGAATGACCTTGTTCATAGGCTAAGTGATGCAGTTGTATTCTCCAAATTTGATATGAAATCTGGATTCTGGCAAGTCCAAATTAGTGAGAATGATAAGTATAAAACTGCTTTTACCACTCCTTTTGGACATTATGAGTGGAATATTATTGGTCTCAAGAATTCCCCAAGTGAGTTCCAAAATATTATGAATGATATCTTCAATTCTTTCAGTCACTTCACCATTGTTTACATTGATGATGTCCTCATTTATTCTAACTCCATTGATGAGAGCTGGAAACATTTGTACTCGTTTCTTGAAACCATCAAACAAAATGGTCTTGTTGTCTCTGCTAAGAAAATCAAACTCTTTCAAAGAAAATTACGTTTTCTTTGTTATGATATTTCTAAAGGACAAATTCGTCCCATTGATAGAGCCATTCAGTTTGCTAATAAATTTCCTAATGTTATTATTGATAAAACTCAGCTCCAAGGATTTCTTGGTCACTAAATTATATTGCTAATTTCTACAAGGATTTGAGGAAACAATGTAAACCCCGTTTTGATCTGTTACAAAGTAATCCCCCTACTTGGTCAGAAGTTCATACTTCCCTCGTTAAACAAATCATGTCTCATTTAAAACTTTACCTTGTTTGGGTATTCCTACTGTCAATGCCTTCAAAATTGTTGAAACTGATGCCTCTAAAATTGGCTATGGAGGTATTCTGAAACAACGTTTTTCACCAGACTCATCAGAACAAATTGTTCGTTTCTATTCTGGAGTCTAGAATAATGCACAAATAAATTACAGTACTATTAAAATGAGATTTTATCTGTAGTATTGTGTATTACGAAATTTCAAAGTGATTTATTAAACCAAAAGTTTCTTCTACGAATTGATTGCAAAAGTGTTAAATATGTTCTAGAAAAAGATGTTGAAAATATTGCTTCAAAACATATTTTTGCCAGATGGCAAGCTATTTTAAGTGTTTTTGATTTCGCTATTGAATATATTTAAAAATCACAAAATGTTGTCCATGATTTCCTTACTCGTGAATTTCTGTAGTGCCACAATGGCAAGTAAGAGATCGAAAGACAAACACCCTGCTACAGAAACTGCTAAACAACTTGTTAAAACAGAACCTACCTCCTCTTTAGATATTGCTAACCATTTTACCCCTTTAGGGACCCCAAACCAAACTACTCCTCTGTTCTAGCATCATCTTATGACCCTTATGCTCTAACCCTTGTTAACCAACCTGTTAAGGATGTTTTTCCCAAAAACCCCAATGCTTCTCAATATGTTCCTAAACAATACTACCAAAACTTGTTTTCTATTGAACCCAACAGAGCTTCTATTACTAATCCCCTAAAACTTGCTAAAAGTTACTTTCCTCAGAATTTCCATTGGATTCCTGAGCATGCTGAGAAAAATTTAAGATATTACTCTATATCCTGTAGTTTGAAAAATCAATCCTTATTAGAGCCATACCTGATAAAGCCAATGCTTCAAAAATTATTTACCACAGTGTTGTACTGCTTGATATTATTTCTGAAGAATAGTGGGGCTCCAGCCTTGCCGCCACCAAGATGTTACCAAATTCTCCTATTTCTTATTCCTATCATGATTACATCACTGCTTGGTTCAGATTCATGCTTCACCAAGATGACAATATGACCCATTCTTGGTTTGTTAATTTTCATAAAAATTTCAGTGCTCATTTGCCTCTTTGGTTCAATCGTTGGTGGACCCAATTTGGCCCCTGTTATTGAAATATTTTCAGGACCACTGATAGGTTCCATCTGAAGGAAAAAACTGGTTTTATATCTCATACAAAACACATAGCAGAAGCAACAAACAAGGATCTATTTCATTCACGATTGATAACGTGCACTATGTAAATTTTAGAATTTAAGAACAAGATAGCGTACCTTAGTGTGGAGAAATTCAAAACAAATATTAGAAGCACTTGGGAACACTTTTAATTTTCACTCCAATTCCACTTTACGCCCAAGATGTGTGGTCTCTCAATCAGTTTTCAAAGGGAGAATGAAAGTGTGTCTCACACTCTCTCACACACCGTTTCTTATTTTTCTTTTCTTTCTCACTAATAAAAATTATGTATGTTTCTCCCTTTATAACTAACTGATTATCTAATTGAGCTGGCCTATTAGGCCTTTCCAATTGGGTTTTAGTGTGTGGCTTGGAGTGGGACCAAAAAGGACCAATAAGACACTAGTTCCAATGGGCCTTGGGCTTTTTCGTCAACTCTTGACAAGTCCAAAGTTACCATTAATTATATTAAATATCACTATATAAATATAATTGCACTCTAGGCCTTATTAATAAATTATATCCCAAGACTTTATTATACATGAAACTCCTTTATAAAATATTCGTAGTAACACAAAGTCATAAATGTAGACTGCCACTTTGTAAATTACTACATCTTATCCTTGAGTACTCGGTTTAATCCTTTAAAGTTATTCATTATATATTTATGAAATCCAATTTCATAAATATATACTTTAGTAATTTCTTACTAAAGTGGTTAGGCCTAACTCTTTGAATAACTGAACCCATTAAACTTATCTCACGGGAATATTTTATATCTCCATCAAGAGACTATGAATTCCATCTTGAGAATATATGTTCCATCAACACTAAATATGGCTGCCCAACATACTAAGGTTTTGACCATCACTTTAGATCTCACTCCTGATATATCAAAGCAACCCACACCTCATGATCAGGTTCATTATTCTCTCAAGATTAAGAGTTAATGCAAATTGAAGTCGTGAGATTTATTATTCATTTGACAGTCGTTAGGAGAATAATAAATCTCACAGTGGTCCTGTTCAATATGTCTTAAGTCTTAAAACATATCAACATATTAACTAGAAGTCTCCACTTCCATGATCAAGACAAATCATCTTAGTTGATACATTATAGTCTTCGCAGATGAAATGCCCAATTTCATCATCGACTATGAACTATAAATTCTGAGTTTACAAAGAACTTGTGATTTACATTTTCTGTGACTTTTCACATAAATCACATACAATGCATCTCATGGACTATATGATAATGTCTCATATTCATGTTACCATTATTTAAGATAATAATAAAATAACTTTATCAATCACAATATTAAGTCATACATAATGTCATACATAATATCATACATAGCACCATACAATAGGATTTAAGGACACTAATCCTAACACCATCAAGTATTTCTCAAATGTTTTAAAAGTTGATTCTCATGGCACCAAGTTTCCAACTTCGCTCCATTTTGTTAAAAAATACAAGGTCCCCTGGATTTTGAAATGACAATATGTCAAAGAAGGTGATGTTCTTACTCGCCATTAGTATGTTATGTGGTGAGATAAGTTTTCCCACACCCAAAATGTTATTGACAATGTTACCAGGAAATTCCCAGCTGCTAATGAAGTTTCCTATCCTAAGGCCTAATCTCTGGTGCAACGAGTTGTCTCTCAACTCACAGCAAATGCACTTGCCACTTCAACTGCTAAATCCTCTGCCAAGGCCAAGAAGAAAAAGTCTCCTCTTGATGCTCTTAGCAAGGATGCTCTTAGCAAGGATGCTCTTAGCAAGGATGCTCTTTATGCCCCCCTCAAACAAAAGTGTAAGGAGGAACAAGAGGCTGAAAATGCTACCTCAAAAGGAGAAAACTCTCAAGCATCCTCTGAGGTCTCTGTCGCAAAGGATAATCCCTATTACCCCTACAACCAAGAGTTATTTGGCCATGATGAAGATTCCGCACTAGATTTGGGGGAAGATTAGCACTGTTGGCACAAATAGCCAAAACTGCCTAAATAATGGTCCTGCTAAATCTGTACCAAAGCTTCAAATTTCTTGCTAAAGTTAAAGTTGTTTTGATTCTCTGTTGAAGGTATGGGTTCTTGCTCTGACTACTCCCCACAGAGAATAAATTCCCTCCAGAAAGCACATGAGGAGAATCTTGCTGACCTACGATGAATAGTAAAAAAATATCAATTTTACTGTTAACTATTCATTATTCACGTCTTAAATAGTATTTTTATTTGCCTATAAAGGGGGGGATGTCCCTTGTGTTAAAAATCATCTTTTGCTTCCTACCTTCCCTTCTTACTTCAAACTTTGTGACTACTATCCCTTTCAAGCATTGTTAACTTTATAACTACCATCCTATAAGTGTTTTATCCTATTATCGAAGAAGCTATCTTTTGTTAAAATCTCAAACTGCTTTTACATTTTTATCTTTACTTTTATTTTACTTAACTACTTTTATTTTTACTTATCTTTAGTTTACTTATATTACCCTATTTTACTTATATTACCCTGTTTTAACTTAATATATTGTGCATCCATCCCTCTTATGGTGTGTGTGTGTATACATATATATGTCATGCTCCAATTTGATTGATTGTGTGATGTGTGTAGGTGTGTGATGAGTCTCACGTCAGGTATTTACTGGGTAGATCTGAACTTTATTAACAACTATAAGGAGCTTTAATTGTGACTAGTCCTTTTGAGGTATAGCGTAGATGTGGCTAGCGCTTTCCTCGGGTCGTTACATATGGTATCAAAGCCAGTCTGGTAACCCCATGTGGGCTTGGAGACACTACTCCACAAAGTGGGCCCTAACGTGGATATTAGGGATTTAAATGGGGGAGATTGTGATGCCCCAATTTGATTGATTGTGTGAAGTGTGTGGGTGTGTGGGTGTGTGATAAGTCTCACATCGGGTATTTACTGAGTTAAACTGGGTTTTATTAACAACTACAAGGAGCTTCAATTATGACTAGTCATTTTGAGGTATAGCGCAGATGTGGCTAGTACTTTTCCTTGGATCGTTACATATGATATCAGAGTTGGCCTGGTAACCCGTGTGGGCTCAAAGACACTACCCCACAAAGTGAGCCCTAACGAGGACGTTAGAGATTTAAGTGAGGAAGATTGTAGTGACCCAAAATGAGGTCTTGCATTTCATGGAATCCCACATTGCCTAGGGAAGCACATGCGGATGTGCTTATAAGGAATGCCCTCCCTTGTTATGTAGAGGCTTTTTCCCCAGCGCAACCTGGGGAAGAACAAAACCTTGAGGGACTAAGAGAGCCTTCGGGCCACCTAAAGAGGACAATATCATGCACATGGGGTCAGGGCGTGACAGATGGTATCAAAGTCGTGCCCTAGCCAGAAGTGTGGGCCCCACACGCAAGGACACGTGTGCCTGTAAGGGGGTGGATTGTAGTGACCCAAAATGAGGTCTTGCATTTCATGGAATCCCACATTGCCTAGGGAAGCACATGCGGATGTGCTTACAAGGAATGCCCTCCCTTGTTATGTATGAGGCCTTTTCCTCAGCGCAACCTAGGGAAGAAAAAAACCTTGAGGGACTAAGAGAGCCTTCGGACCGCCCAAAGAGGAAAATATCATGCACATTGGGTTGGGGCGTGACACTCAATATACTGAGAATATTAAAGAAGATTGACACTACCAAAGAAGATTGTACAAACAGAACTTACAATAGATATATTTGACAACACGAAAGAAGATTCCATAAACAAAACTTACAACTGCTGTTACACCTCATGCAAAATTTTCTCAAAATAAGTCAGTTTTAAGTTATAAGTATGAGGATAAAAATATTAATTAGAGCAATACAGAAGACATACATGATCATTAATAGGATTTCTAATTTTACGATACTTAAAAACTTTTCTGGCAAAAAAAGAGGAGCTCAACCGCGCAAAAGTGCACAAGAGGATCCCTTCAAGAAATTTATAGAACTTTACAATGCCCAGAAAACAATAATAAAAAGATATTTGGGGTCCTTAAGGCCTAAAATATTTTCATTGGAAAATAATTCCTTGTTCATGTTAGGATGCGTTTTGGAAAGGATGCCTGGATTCCCACCATTTTCAATCTGTACAATAAGGCAAGAAAAAACATAAATGCAATTAAGAAAAAGTGTAATGTCGACCACTGCCTGTTCACATAATGCGCCAGAAACAGATTGTTAAAACAGACAACAGCAAACACAACATTACAAATTAACATCCAGAAAGAAAATGCAACTATAGAAGTTTCTCATGATAAGGACCATACAGTGTCTAAGAAACAAACCAAAAGTATACCTAATTTCCTATTACTGGTGATTGTTTTTACCTTTAATCATTTGAGGAAGTTTCATGCATGCTTAAGTAATGTCACTATAAACAATAAGGAACAGTTTGGCTCCAAACATATTTGGAGCTATTCATTCCAACCCATTATGTGGCGATTGAAGAGACTCTTTGTGTTAATGAGTCATGTGACTTGTTTAGAACATAAACGCAAATAGTCTTATAAATAGCCATATAATGGTTTGGAAAAAATAGCTCCAAACATGTTTGGAGACAAACTTTGTTCAAACAATAATATTATAGTAATAGAATTACTTATCAAAGACAAGTAGTAACAGAATGACTTCACCTTCTGCCTTCAAAGATTCCAAGAACTGGTTTGTCCTTCGAGATTTACCAAGCTGCATGCCAAGACCTTTTGTAGGAGCAGTTGCTGAAGAAGATGGACAGCCTAAGAATTGGGGAAGATATTGTCAGAAAAGTACTATTTACACTCATTAATATGCACTCAAACTAAAATATATTCCAGAAAAGTTTGACCTAAGATCACAAAGAGCAGCCAAAAGAAACCATAAAATAACATGTATTTGGAATATAATCTTTGCTTCTAGATATTAATGCATCACTAACATTTTAGACGAACAACATGTATTAATACATGACTCACACAAACCTAAAATGTTTTTAGTAATCACTGACTCAACTTATGTTGATAATTTTAAGGATCCTAAGCTTAATAAGCTATGTAGAACTAATAAAAAATTAAGCAACACTGAATTAAGAGGATGTAAAGTTTAATGTGGGTGTGACAAAAGGCAACACCAACATTAAACTTTGCATCAAAAAATGTCACAAAAAACTTTGATCATGTAAAGAATAGAATAAGAAGACATACAACTTTGAGGGAAATATAAGTTATAACCAATCACAATCAACTATTCAAAGTACGATACTAATAACAGTTATCACATGAATGCCTTCTCTAGTCAGACCCCAATACATTCTTAAGCATAGCCCAATAAGCAACTATTTAGCATTCCAAAGAGGCATGGTTCTGATTTGATCTACAGTTTTGCAATATATAGAACTTAGCTAGAGTTCCTAATTAAATACACCCATATAACTAATTGGCCAATGCAGCAAAACCATGCTGTACCAAACTTTTTTTTTTTCCTTTGCAAGTCAATCAGTTAATCTTCCATTAGATTCATACCACACCCAAACACTCAAAATCCTAGTTCTAGGTATAAGTTTGAGAAGAAGAGCTTCTTAGTGACTAAATTACCATATTGTAAATACTAAATAGCAATTACATAAGAGAGAGAATAAAATGAGCAAATATTAACTATAATGAACCTGCATATTTGAAGGCCAAATAGGAAATTGCAAGCAACAATGGATTCGGATATTTCCATTCCATTTCTTTTTTCTGAAAAAAAAAAATAATATACAACATTTTTAATTTCAGTTTCCAGACAGAAAGAAAAGTTGAAAAATGAAAGAAGGTACCTTCGACTTCAGCAATTCCAATGATGGTCTCAAACACCTCCATGGTCTCAGCATTTGGTTGTAAGTTTGCAAATCGTATATCAGGATTCTTTTCAATCTTAGCAGTGAGAGCTCCAATTGAACCAGGGTGCAACCTAACGTCATCATCCAAAAATAATACATACTTGCTGCCTTTATGCATTTTCTCCACTCTAACCTGCACAAGAGCAACACATCATTTATGACTTAGTGTTAACAAAAACATATGTTTATTGGAAAGATAAATTATGAAAGCCTATGTGACATCTCACAAGATTATTTTAGTCTAAATAAGCGCAAAATTCCATATCAATTTGTTAACTGCAGGGCTGCCCTGCTTTCAACATGCCCTGCATAAACATAATATAAGAGTCAATCCTATTTAAAATCTAGTCTTATCATTTTTTTTATTGGTTAGTTATGGATCTAGTGAATCTTGAACCCACAACCCTACCCTTCCCTAGCACTTATAAGGGGAGAAGGTGCCAACTGAACTAGATTCATTGGCTTTTATTGGTAAGTTACGGATCCAATGAATCTTGAACCCACAACCCTACCCTTCCCTAGCACTTATAAGGGGAGAAGTTGCCAACTGAACTAGATTCATTGGCTTAACATCTAGCCTTACATATATTCCCATTCAATTTTTAACAGAATAAAAGTTTATTATTATTCTAGAAAATAGAAACAAAGACAACATAATAGAAGTTCATATTATAGAAATATTTTGACCTAATACATAAATTTTTAAAAGAAAAAAAAAAAAGTGTAATCAGAGGCCTTCGCCATCATTATGCATTGGCAAAGACCAAATACCAAGTTGCAAACTTGTTACATACCAACTGATTGTGAACTTTCTGACCGCAAGTTGTTGACAAACCAGCTACAGCAACCCTAGCATCAACTTCATCCTGCGAATATTAAACATGCATACAAGTAAGGAAATGTGACTATGGTAAAGAAGTTCCAACAAGTTCACTAGGCACCCACGTATCATGAATAATACTAGCAAGCAAGGTTTTTCTTTTAACATCAGTGCTATTGGCACTCAGGATCACAAACTATGTATCCAGTCATAATGTAATCAGAAAAGTATACACAAATCATAAAAACATATATATCTTAAAATCTGATATTAATGAAGATACAACATTGTAAGCAGGGTCTTCTGTACTTTCCAACACACACAAAAATTACCTGTCCGAGATTCCATGACCATGGTAAAAAGCAAAACCACAAAAACTCTGCATAAAAGAGGTCGCCAAAAACTTTCATCATGTAAAGAATGGAATAAGAAATACTTCAAGGGAAAACAACTGTAATTTATTAAGTTATAACCAAATAACAATAGACTTTCAAAGTATGATATTAATAACCACATGAATGTCCTCTCTAGACCGAAACTCTAGATGAATTTCTTGAGATCAGTTTCCAAGTACAGGTCATAATTCTGACCTTGCTTCACATCCATCAACCTGTTCTGTAGGGAGTTTGACTATGACATCAGACATTAAAAATGAAAAGAAAACGTAATCCCAAATATCTTGTCTACAGATCCCAGAATGTTTAACTCTAATCTTTGTTTAATGATGCATATAGCGTCCAGAAGTGGTAGAGGAACAGGAGGATCATTGTCATATATTGAAGTAGCCAACTTCAAGTTTCAGGAGTCAAAATTATCTCAGTAATTAAAAAATGTGAACAAGAAAAGACATTGATGGTAAGAAAATGGAAGTACATAAAATTAGATAGAAGTAAGTAGAAAACTTAAAGTTTCAGGAGTCAAAATAATCTTAGTAATTAAAAGATGTGAATAAGAAAAGACATTGATGGGAAGAAAAATGGAAGTGTGCAATGACACAGTCTCAATAGAAAGAAATTCAACCAAAACAAAGCAAGTCAAAAAAGTAGCGACTCCAACTATTTCATATTCCAATGTGTTAATTAAAATTGAAATTTGGGCCTCATGATGGGATTTCACTAGCAGCAATAGTGATATATTCTGGAAATAATGACTGTTAATAAGAAAGGAAACACTCATCTATGCATAACATTTAAACTTCACTTTGGTATGGTATTCATGATCAATGTAAATACCGTGCTCATCAACAATGTGGTCTACCATCTTCACGGACATATCCTCACGAGACCTGACAATGTTCAATAATAAGTAATAACCACAAAAAAAGGATTAAATTCTCGAATGAAAAGGTAATTAACAGTTACAGTTAAAATAGAAACAAAGGAGTAATAAATTACAGAAGCCTTTGTCACAGAAAAAACATATATTATTTGACTCCTATCTAAGTAAGTTCGAAAAAAAAAAAGGTAAAGAACATATGCTACTAAAAATACAGTGCACAGAAGGTCTAATATCTTTAATTATAACATAAACTCATCCTTTAGAGTGTAAATAGTGAACATATGTAAATGGGATACAAGGTGCCACTTGTCTTAAGGTCAGGTAGCAAACACCAATTGTAAATCACAATAAAAAGAAAATCAAACTACTTGATTATTTGACAAGCTATACAATGAATTATTAGAATTCATGTTCAATCTAAACTATTTTTACTTCTTTTTTTAAATATAGATTAGAATCTACTTGAAAGAGAAATTATGAGGACAGATGAGATATATAGGGCATGTAAGAGACCAAGGTAGGTTCCTTTGTGTTGGCACATGCATGTCCACCATTCAATACCTTAAACAAGCTCAAGATTTAAAAACTCTCTGTGGACAATGCCAATGACAACTTTAACAGTTTTCCTTAAGAAAACATGCGAATAAATTGCGTTAGGAAATTGAATAAGTAACCTAGAAGTACAACTAACATGTGAAGCTATGGCACTAAAATCATTGTGACTTATATATTTGGTAGAACTATCCTGATATGACATTCAAAAGACATCAAGTTCATCTCAAGAAACAGAATAGAGAGTAGAAATGACAGCACTCAGGGGACAATCTTATTCTTCTTGAACAATTCTCATTTCATAAATTAAATAATTTTTTTAATTAACTACATGTATAATTCATTAAGCCAATATTATGGAAGAAAAAAATATCTTATTATGTCGCTGTAGTATATCGGTCTAAAGATGGTGATTCCAACTTCTCTACCTTAAAATGTTAATCAAATGAATCTGTATTGATGTCATTTTTTTTCTTAGGATGAATGTAAAAAAGTCACTATGTGAAGCCATTAAGAACCCGAGGAAGACACTCAGTGCTAAAATATGTGGCTGAATGGCCCATGGCCAACATCATGCAGTAGTCTTAGAAAGACAATAAAGAGGAGAATACATAGGGTTTATAAAATTCAAAAAAATAAATAAAAAATAAAAACTAGAGAAGAATATCAAGTGATAAAAACAAAGAATTTGGCATGACAGGTAAAAATTAGTCATGAGCAAGTTTTAATAATTGAGAATATGTGAACGCTCAAATACCAAGCTCTGAGCCCTGCAAGGATGAGGTTTGGATAAAAATAATAATCTCATTAATGGCATCCAAAATGAAATTACAGCATAAGGACATGTTCTCACTTGATAAGCTTTAATGATATCATCAGCTTTTCCAGCCAACCAATTATCCCCTAGTGAATGTTCAAACCAAGAATGTAATGCTCCTGTGTAGTCCATATGCGATAAACCTGTGATACTAGGAAATTTTTAATTAGTATCTAGTTTATAAGCCCACTAGTATCCTGTGAAGATAATATTAAAAATGCTTTGGACTCAACATACTTCTTTTTGTTTGATAAGTGCATTTGATTTAACATGCTGAGAGTGAAGTCGATAGGACTTATTTTTTGAAATAAACCATCAGCAAAATTTTTAATGAAAATAGACAAAATGATAACACTTAAGAAGTTCGCATAAGACCTGCAAAGTTAGCTGAAAGAAGAAATGCTCAAACGTTAATACCACACAGTAATATTAATATGTTGTCATAGCTACTGAATTCCTGAATTGAGCTCAAAATTAAAATATATATTTATCTTTTCAATTTTTGGAAATAAAGTTATGAAAACTGATTTAATATGAGGCTTACTTTCAAATTATTATAAGGTGTAACTTTCAATAATATGAAGTGCCCCTCAGGGTTCACAAAACACCTCATTAAAGGATACCCTTGAACGATTATTTTAACAAAATCTGAAGCAGGAAAATTTGTCTTCTGATTGCTGCAATAACTACATCCGAAATCTTTAATCAGTGGCATAGATTGGTTCATTGATTAATTGTTGTGTGAAAGCTATAATAGATACTATAGAAAGTGACAAGGAATGTAAGAATTTAAATTCAAAAAATTTAAGTGATATTAAACTCCAGTCAAAAAGATACTTGACATAATATCTTCAAGAACTCTGTAAAAGAGATTATTATATTATACCACTGAAATTTACATATTACAAATAATAAATATTTGGTAGATGTTATATTTACATATTAAAAAAGAAATTATTATATTTACTGCACATATTTGGTAGTGAAATTTACATAATGTAATAAAAATTAAAAAGAAAAAAGTTTTAAAGGCAGCTCTTAAATTCTTAAACAGAATCTCTATACAATTTCAGGGAGGAAACCAATTATAGATACTTTCCTAAATATAGATGCCTCATCAAATCATTAGGTTTTCAGTTACTTTGGTATGATTTAAAAACTTGAATCTCTAATAATTTTGTTTTATATATTTCAAATTAACATAGATTTTGCAAGGAAAAATTAGGAATTTGACAAGATCCTTAGCAATATTAGATGGTGGATTAAAAACCTCGAATTTACCTAGGACTACAAAAACCCAATAAAAGCCAATGAGAACTGGCTAAGTGGCACTTCCTCTCTCACAAGAATGGGAGGAGGGTGAGGTCATGGTTTCAAAACTACTTGTGTCTCATGTGTAACTTACCTATAGAACGATAAAAATAAAATAAAAATAACCATGAGAAATTCCATTTCGGTGCTCTAACACATGCCAAATTGTTAGACACAAAGGCACCACTCCAGCACTTAGTTAATAGGTAATCTTAACAGCTGATGAAAGTACAAAGTTGTGATCTGTGTTGATCAATGCTTCTAAGAATGCATGAGAATTGCCAATAAAAAAAATTACTAATGAATTCATTACCAGCTATAGCTGCAAGAGTCATATCATCAGAGCATCCACCATCTTGAAGTCCCAAGACCACATCATACCAGTCAAGTCTAAAATCATCAGCATGCATCTGCCAACAATCTAGAAAGATCAGAACATCTAAATTATGTGAATGCAGCACCTACAAAAAAGGTAGCAGTTAATTTCCATCATGCACCCTCCCCACAAAAAAAGAATGTTTTTCCACCAGTAGCAAGTCCTATTGAACAAGGCTGTCAATCAGAAAGGGAAGACAAATTGTCAGCTATGCATGACTGGAAGGATTTATTACTTAAGTACCAATAAGGAAAGCTAACAGCTAGAGGTAATATTTATATCAGCCCACTACAAACACAGCCATTAACATTCCAAGATTTTCTTACAGGAAACTCAAATCGAATGTAATAAAAGAGCTCAATACCAGTGGTTGTAATAAACAAATACACGTGCAATTGAAACTGATCATCTACACAACTCAGTCCTCACTGCAATTCAAATGAATTTATAGCTCCACGTTAAAACTGTTATCTCTCTACATGTTAGTGCCTTGGAATTTCCAAAGAACACTAATGATTACGTGTTTTTTTATCCTTCTGTTTCTTAAAATTCACAAGAGAATAAATACAACAAGTTACTTTTAGTTTTTTGACACTAGTACCCTAGGAACCCTAAATCGGCAAACGATACTCTTCCAGACAAAGTTCTTGACATTCTGCTGTGTAATCTTTGCTAAGGATTCAACTTCCACCCATTTAGTGAAGCAATCAATCCCTACCATTAAAAACTTCATTTCCCTGGTTCCTATTGAAAAGGGACCCAAAATATCCAACCCCATTGTGCAAAGGGTCATGGGGCCCTCATCGGGGTGAGGTACTTCGATGGTTGTCTAGGGATATTGCTGAACTGTTGACACTAATCACATACCTTAACATAAGCCTTAGCATCTGCTTGAATGGTCGACTAGTAGTAACCTGCACGGATGACCTTATGGACGAGTGCTCTTGCTCCTAAATGATTTCCAAATGCTCCTTCATGAACTTTTCTCAATACATAGTTTGATTCATCTGGAGCTAAACACCTTAGGTAAGGCTGTGAGAAGCCTCTTTTATATAGCACCTCGTCTATTAGGACATACTTAGCTGATTTGATCCTTAACTTTCTGGCTTCGTCTCTTTCTTCTAAAAGCTTTCCCTCTCTAAGGTAGGCCACTATTGGGGTCATCCAATTTTCTTCTCCTTGTATCTGTTGTACCTCTGGAAGATCTATGTTTGGCATGTACTAGACTTCATCAAGCTTGTTCATAGACCCATTTGCCGACACTGCTTTTGCTAAGGCATCTGCTTCCATGTTTTCCTCCCAGAGAACTTGAAGAAAACCGGTTTCCTTAAATTTCTCAATAAGTCGCTTCACCTTATTAAGGTACTTCTTCATCCATTCTTCCTTAGCTTCATATATTCCATTTACTTGACCTATAATCAATTGAGAGTCTCCTTGAAAGACGATTGACTCTGCCCCCAAGGACTTAGCCAATTCTAGCCATTTAAGGAGGGACATTCAACTTCATTGTTGGTTGTTTGGTACTGTAGACGAGCTGCATATTTCAACTTGTCCCCTTTCGAGGATTTCAGTATAACTCCTATACCTCCTGCATATAGCGTGGACAATCCATCTACATAGACGACCCACTTCTTAGCTTCATCCACCTCGTCTAGATCACCATGTTTTGGAGTGAATTCCTCAATGAAATCTGCCAAAGCTTGAGCCTTTATCGCACTTTTTGGTTGATACCTGATATCAAACTCACTAAGCTCTAAAGCCCATTGGATCAGTCATCCGGTGGCTTCCAGCTTGTTCACCGCCTTCTTGAGTAGATGATCTGTCAAGACATTGATTACATGAGTCTAAAAGTAATGCCTTAGCTTCCTGGAAGCTGTTATCAATGCAAAGGCCAGCTTTTCCATCATAGGATATCGTCCCTCTGCTTCCTTTAGCGCTCGGCTTGTATAATAAATAAGTTTTTATATTCTCCCTTCTTCTCTGATTAATGTCAAACTTACTGCATATGGGACACTGCTAAGTATGAATACAATTTCTCACCTGGTATAGATGGGCCTAGCAGAGGAGCCGTTGTAAGATAGGCCTTAAGATCCTGGGAGGCATTCTAACACTCATCCGTCCATTCAAACGTCTTCTTAAGAACCTTGAAAAATGGAAAACATTTGTTAATAGCTTTTGAGAAAAACCTGTTAAGAGCTGCAATTCGTCCCAATGAGAGACTGGACTTCCTTGATGTTTCTTGGTGGCTCTATGTCCAATATTAGTTGGATCTTATCAGGATTTGCTTCAATTCTCCTATGTGAAACCATAAATCCTAGGAACTTTCCTGACGAAACCCCAAAAGCACACTTGCTTGGATTCAACTTCATGTTATATCATCTAAGTGTGTCAAAGGTCTCCTGAAGGTCGTCCAAGTGTTTCTTCTCATCCAAGCTTTTCACCAACATATCATCTACGTACACTTCTACATTCCATCCTATCTGTGGATGAAACATATGATTGACCAGCCTCTGATAGGTTGCCCCTGCGTTCTTCAGACTGGAGGACATCACTTTGTAACAAAACAAGCCTTGATTTGTAATGAAGGATGTCTTCTCTTGATCTACTTTGTCCATCCTTATCAGGTTATACCCTGAGAAGACATCCATGAAGCTTAGCAATTGATGACCCACTGTTGAGTCTACTAGTTGGTTAATATGTGGCAATGGATAGCTATCCTTGGGGCAAACCTTGTTTAAATCGGTGAAGTCTACACACATTCTCCATTTAGCATTAGCATTCTTGACAATCACCACATTAGCTAACCAATCTGGGTAATAAATTTCCCGAATAAATTCTATTGTAGTTAAGATCTGGACCTTTTCCTTGATAGCATTATCTCATTTAAGAGCAAAGACCCTCTTCTTCTAACAGACAAGCTTGGAGGAAGGAAACACATTCAGACAATGGGTAATGACACTTAGGTCAATTCTCGACATGTCTTCATGACTCCATGCAGAAACATCTATGCTCTTCCTTAAAAACTGGATGAGGTCTTGCTTCGTCTTTTCTTCCATGCTTATTCCAATTCTGGTAAACCTCTTAGGGTTACCTTCGTCCAAAGGAACGTCTTCCAATACTTCAGTGGGTTCCACAGAAACCCTTCTTTCTTCTATGTTCATCGTCTGCACATGCTCGTCCATAGCCAACATGGCTAAGTAGCATTCTCTAGTTGCTAACTGATCTCCTTGCACTTGTCATATTCCGTAATCTGTTAGAAACTTGACAAATGGGTGGTAGGTAGGTGTCACTGCCTTCCAATTATTTAAAGTTGCTCGTCCAATGATGGCATTGTAAGAAGACGAACAATCTACGACGAGGAAATTTACTTCTTTAATTATTTGCTGCGAATACGCCCCTACCACAATGGGTAGAGTAATAGTGCCTACTGGTTATACCTCCATTCCTCTAAATCCAACTAAGGGTGAGTTCACTGGATGAAGTTGATCTCTTCCAAGCCTCATCTACAGAAAGGCGGGATAATATAGGATATCTACTGAACTCTCATTTTCCATCAACACCCTTCTAGTCGTATAGTCTGCTATGAGCAAAGTTATGACGATTGCATCATCATGTGGATGATGGACCCTTCTAGCATCTTCGTCCGTGAAAGTGATAGCCTGCTCGTCTACCCCCCTCGTCCTTGGCGGTCGTCTAGAGAGTTGGACGTTCTGCACCACTTTTAAGTAGGTCTTCCTTGACTTGGAGGATTGTCCTGCTAAAGTTCCTCCTATTATAACTCTTATTTCTCCAAGTAGGGGCCGTGATGGATCTTCTATCTTCCCTTTTAACTTCTCGTCTAAGAAAATTTCTCAACTTTCCCTGGCTGATGAGATTCTCAATCTGCTGCTTTAAATCATAGCATTCGTCTGTGTCATGCCCATGATCTCTATGGAAGCAACAATACTTTTTCTTCTGGATCAAGTAGAATATTTAAGGGCGTATAATGTGACTTCGTCCTGAAGACGAACTTGCTTTCTTGTTGTCTTTGTCCTTTTTCACTCTCGTCTAGGCCTTCTTTGGACAAGGGCCTTGTTTAGAATGACGTGGGAGCTTCGCTTCCATCCGCTCTGCTCTCTTCCTCTTCTTGGTAATGATTGCATCTTCCGCATTCATGAAGCTTTGGGCAGAATGGACGAGTTCAACCATGGTCTGTGGTTCCTGATCATAGAGCTTGTGGATGAACAAATCTGAACTAACTCCATTATGGAAGGCTGCTAACAACAACTTATCATCCATCTCATCCACTATCAAGGCTTCCCTGTTGAAACAGGTGATGAAGGACCGCAAACTTGCATTATCTCCTTGCTCTATAGTCAGCAGGCTGGACGAGGAGCGCTTATGCCTTTGACCTCCAATAAAATTATTGACGAACAACTTACTTAACTCTTCGAAGGAACTAACGGTGTTTGGAGGTATCTTAATAAACCACACTCGTGTTGGCCCTTTAAGGGTGGTTGGGAAGGCTCTACACATTATCTCATTTGGAACCCCTTGAAGGTGCATTATGGTCTTGAAGGTAGCAATGTAATCACATGGGTCACGCATTCCATCACATGAATCCAACGAAGGCATCTTGAACTTGGAAGGCAAGGGATGACTATTGATGGAGGTTATAAAAGGGGAATCGGTTCGATGAACTAAATCATCTACATGATTTGTTCTTCTCATATTTTCCCTTATCTTGTCCATGGCTCTCCTCATTTGATCCATCTCCTTTTCCAAGTGTGGCACCCTACGCGAAGCGGTACTCCTTGAGTGATTCTCGCGCTCAACATTTTCTCCTTCTCTAACTTCTTGACTTTGAGCTTGTCCTTCCACACACCGTTCATGACGTTGCCTTCTTTGGTTGATCTCCCGAGTCAGCTCTTGATTCTGATGGGTTAGGTCTGCCATGACAGCTGCCATGGACTGTATTTTTTGGACAGAAGGCGGTTGCATAATAGGCGCTGATTGGTGAGCGTGGTTTGGGTGGCTAGAAGCATTTCTACTCTCCTGGTGGCCTGGACTAGTGGCCATTAACCCTGTCTGGACCATACACCTTTTGTCAAAGAAAGATAAATTACACAAATTTAACTTTCCCACAGACGACGCCAACTGATGATGAACAGAAAATCAGTAAGCTGAATGCTCCGGGCTTCAATGGACTAGTGGTTGTTTGGAAGGCTTGAAAAGAAAGAAACATAAGATCAAATGTGACCAGGCTGAACCGGCTAAGAACCCTCCAATGCTTAAGTTAGTTTTATCTCTAGAACTAAAGAATTCCAACTTTAGGAGTGGTGAAAACTTAATTTCACTTGATATGGATGTGTCTTTTTATAATGAGCTTTTGAATGGTTACTTGTTTAGTAACTTTCTCAACGTGGATGGAAGTTAGAAGGTTCAGACTTAAGTTCCACAACTGCTATAGAAGTTAGAAGGTTTAGACTTAACTTCAACAACTGCTATCAGAAGTTAAGAACTTAGTGGGAAGTTAGAGCGATGAATAAGGATTTTGCTCATACTTCAGAATAATAGAACGTGGTTCAGATTATAAGCTTTTGAACATAAATTTACCCTGAGAATTTTGAAGTGTTGGAAGGTCGTCCAGGTGCTTCCATGTTGGATGACCTTCTTACACTTGAATAACTTTCTCGGATTGGGACAACCTTTCTAGACTTGGACGATCCTATGGATGAACAGGAGATAGTCCAATTTTTTGTCCACCCTCAGGTCATTTTCTAGGTTTCAAGGGTATATTGTTCATTTTTTAAATTCAAGGATATTTTTTTTCATTTTATAGGTTATACTATTATAGGGGTATTTTGGTCATGTTGTAGTTTTTGGGTATTTCAGCAATTTTAGAGGGTTTTAGGGATATTTTGGTTATTATTGAGCTTTAGGGGCATTTTGGTAATTTTGATTATTAAGTAATTGGGTGGGTTGGGTTGAGTTTTGAATAGAAGTAATTAGTTAAATGAGTTATAAGGGATAAATGAATTTTATATATCCAACCTAACTATGCTCAACCCAAATCTACTCATTTGACATCTCTATTCAGAACTAGCCTTCTAGGTTGTACTATCATTCACTACAGGAGATAATTCTTATCCTGTACTGTGATTTTTCTCTAAGAGCAACCACATCAGTGGTTGCAAAATTTTACAAAATAAAAAAGTAGGCAATTTTACACATTTTAACCCCAAAAAAAAAACACCCACATCAATAGGTGCAAACTTGTGCATATATGCAAAAATGCTACAGTAAGAATATTCCCATCAGGTGTGCTATGCCAAATGCCATTTTACCATATCAAAACCTACTTTATCAATTTTAGCACATTATTTTACAATATGCTATATATCAGATATTCAATTTTAATGTTACACTACATTCAAATAATAATTAAAAAAACCTAGCTATTGTATTGTAGCAGTAAAAAATTATACCGTAGTAATTTTACAGTACAATTCTACTAGTACAAATTGTTATTTAATTTGAAATACCTCATGCTACAGTACAATTGTTATTTAATAGATAATTAAAAATTGTTATTTAATTACACAACATGCTACAATACAATTCTATCAATACAATTGTATTGTAGCAAGTTTGCTAAAAATGCTAAAACTTTTAGCATATGAAACACCTTCTGAATCTTGTTTTTTGGTGTTTGGAGTGCCAAATACCAAATATTTGACATTTGGCACACCTGATGGGAATGCACTAACCGTGCATATATGCACGGTTACTATAGTTTTTGTATTTAATATTTTAGTATTTTTTTCCTCTCTCCTTGTCTCTGGTCCCTCTCACTCTCACCTCACTCTCCTTTTTTCTTATTTGATCAAATCATCAAAACGGAAAAACCATTAACCCTCTCTCGCACCACTTATCTCATGCCACCGCCACTGAACTCTCACAGATCACCACGAAGCCTCTCGATTGCTGATCGCTTTCCTTTGTTTCTCGTTGTTTGATCAGTGGGTTTCAAGTTGAATAGGGTTGATTTGGCTTTCCTTTGCGTTGAATGGGGTTCAAGTATTTGGGTTGATCTGGCCGGATTGAATGGGTTTTCAGGGTGAATGGGTTTTCGGGGTGAATGGGTTTTCTAGTAGAGGGGTTAATCAGATTGAATGGTTTTCTAGTAGAGGGATTGATTTGGTTGGATTGAATGGGTTTTCTGGTATTTGGCTTTCCTTGATGATGGTGGTTGGGTGGGTGATGATGGTGACTAGGTGTGGATTGTTCATTGGGTAGTGTTGGGTTTGTGAGAAAGAGGGGTAATGAGTGAGAAAATAATAAAAATTTGTAAAAGAATGAATATTTTATTGAACAGATGTGTAGAATAGATAAACGGATGTGAGTGTTTTGTAAAAATAGGCGTGTAAAATGTAAAAAGTAGTTTTTTTTTTTTTTGCAAAATAGGCAGAAATTTTGCATTAACTGAGGCGGTTGCTCTAACAATGCATCTATACTTTGCTTGCAAATTGCAATCTCGTTCAACAATGATGGAAGCTGGAGGTATAAATCCTTTTTGTTATATGTGTGATGAACTAAATAGAAGTCGTTGTTGGGCTGCATATACCACCTTTTTTTTTCCCACCAATCAAGCAGCCATAAAGGTTAAAAAGAGAGGCCAAAACTCTCTAATGGGCAGTTCTTTCAAGTTACACTTAAAAGTCCAAAGTTTGCAACTTCGAAACATTTAGACCCATATTCAGCCTTAGGTACAATGAGCCATGTAAAAGCCGTATAGGCCCTATAAAAACATAAATGAGGGTGAAAGTACGGAACTATTTCTATCCGTAGTTTTCAGATCATTAAAGTGATTTAGCCATAGAAGGGGTAAATTTTTTTTTTAGAAACAAATATACATATAAGAGAGAGAAAATAAGGTTCTAACACAAAAGTACACTACAACTCTACTCAAAAGTTATGATAACTTTTCGAAAGGGGTAAAATGTTATATTTACAACATATTGTTAAAGGTATTGCAAAAATATTATAGACGTAATATCTTTTAGAGAATAAATACGTGATTTCAAATATCCACATATTTCTCTACTTTATGGCGTTTAAAAATTCTTATATGAGATTTTTTTTTGTTTTATAGTTACAACAATAAAGAATGAGGATTCAAACTCTACTTCTCATTCTCCTTACAAAGGAGAGTAGACACAATGCTATTAAACCACAAGGTTCTTAACTTATATAAATAATCTTTATCAATAATTTTCGATAGAAGTAAAAACAATTAATTTGATGAATTGAAAACAACTTACGTAATTAAAAACTTAGAAATTCAAATGGTTTTATTATTGATAATTTATTTCCATTTTCTTAAAACTCTTAGTCTTTCAAGTCACTTAAAGCAAAGAAAATGGAAATAAAAACAATTAAAAAAAAACGAAATCTATAATGCACTATATCGAGTCCCATATATAGGAGATTAATCTGTGTAGCCATATTAACGAAATCTCTCTCTCATGTGAAAGGAATTTTCACACTCAAGATTGAGAAGCAAGAGAAGAGAGGGAAGTTGCATAAAGTATCCAAAGCCCTACTTTGTTTTTACCTTTTTCGAGCAGTAGGAATCCAAAGATTTTGTCCCAAATTGTGAACATACAAAATTCGGAAGGAGAAACCTTTGCACCACATGTGAGCAGAGAGCACAGGAATCAACAACCCAACCCCACCCATGTGCAAGTTTGGCTAAGTGCAACTGTGTTGATGTGACTCATTTCCTTTTATGAATAGCCATTTATTTCCGTCCTTCCAGTTGAGCATCAGATTTGAGGTCTATGCAACTTTTTTTTTGAGTTTTCATTCTATTCTATTGCGCCCGTTAATGATGACATCTCTTTATTATCAAATTAAGATGCTAATCAGTTTTTAGTATAGATGAAGATTAAATCTCAGATATTTTATTCAATCATCAGAGACTTTACAAATTGAGCTAATTGAAATTCATAGGTCTATGCAATATTAGTTTAATAGAGTTTAATATCTTACCATTTTATGAGAATTTAAATAATTTAAAAAATAGATATGATAGAATTTTAATTTTTGATGTCTACTTTATAATAATTGTTCTTTATTATTAAGTTAAGACACAAATTGATTTTTTGTATAGGCAGGATTCAAATCTCATATGTTTTATTAGACAATAAGATACTTTAGTCATTCTCAAATAGAAACATTTTGAGAAGATTAAAAGGCCAAATTAAAGTAAGTATATGTTTGGATAGCTTAAAACTTATTGCATTTGCATTTCACTTTCTTTTTTTCTTTTTTTGAAGCGCGTTCCAGCACTTTTAAGAGATTCTAGTGGGTTCAGGGCACTATTTACGGGACCTACAAACTCATTTTTTCAACAAATCTTTCATTAAAAATGGGTCTTACGACACTATTTACACATTTAAAAATTATTTTGTTACAGTATTTTTAGTTTTCAGCAAAATAAGCGGTATTCAAATGGACCCTAAATATACTTTTCTCCTAAATTTTGGTCAAGTAAATTGTAGAAAAGAAAGGGGAAAAAAAGGGGAAAAGAAAAAGTAGGAGTCTGAAAGAACAACTAAATGCACAAAAATAAAATGACTATAATTACCTTTACCATAACCTCAAGGTTATCTCAGGTATATTGAAAATTAAAATTTAATTAAAGCTTTTATATATATATATATATATATATATATATATATATATATATTATTCTATTTTAACCGAAGCAAAAAATTTGATTGTCATCCCCAAAGTTTTAGTTAATAGATTAATTATCTTATGTTCAGAGTTAACAATATAGATAGGAGTCATATTACAGACATAAACTATTTTATAATATTTTTACAAATTGTTGATGTAACTTTAATATTTCTAAATAACTATTAGTAAGTAAAAATGTAATGTTAGTAGTGGATCTAAATTAGAATTAGTAAAAATTTGTCACATCAATAATTTGTAAAAATATTGTAAAATAATTTGTGATGGTAGCGTTATTCATATAGATAATACAACCAATTAATATTCCACAGTAATCACCATGATCCAAAAGTAATAAAGATATAAAAGCAATAAAAAGTGCCCAAGAATACGGTGACAAAGTTAAAAACTTTTGAAGAGCTCTTCAAAAGAAAAGAAAAAAAAAAGCAACACTACTTTAGGGGTAACCAGCCTTGTTGAAAAATTCCCCTAGAAGAAAGAAATAGTTACAATAAATCTATACTCCAAAATCTTTATAATCCTAGACTCTATATGTAACTTCAAAAAACAATTTGTTTGTCTCTCACCGCAATGGCCCTAAAATTATTAAATTCTTCATGAATGAACTAATTCACAACACCTAGAACTCCAGAATTCCAAAGAATCCTATAGAGGTTTACTATCAATGAACTCACTGGAAAAGATTTATGATACCTGTCGTTTGGATGAACAACACTCACAATATGTTACTCTAGGATAAACTCATGGTAATTAAGCTCATATAAAGAGTAACTTTCAAAGAAAATTTTCTGAAGAGAAGTTTTATAAAAATTGAACCCGTTTGGTAATGTTGTTCTAGTAACGTTGTTTGTATTTTTTAGAAATACGTATAGATGAAAAAGTTTGTAAAAATATGTATAATGTTGTTTAAAAACTGAAAAATGTTGTTTAAAAACTGAAAAATGTTATTTAAGTTGTAGTAACTTCAAGGAATCAACTATCATCTATCAAAGATCTCTCAATAGACTTTGCACACCCGCCTCTTACCAAGAAAATCACGTAACAAAGATTGTGTTCATATAAGAAAAAGCTATGCTATACTAGGTGAGGTAGAAATTTGGTTATTATTTTCCTTAATCTCGCTCGAATGAGTCTTGACTCTATTGAGTGAAGTTTCTACCTGAATTGGATTTTTGCTCAAGCAAGGTCTGATTTCCTTTCCCTTAAGCAAGTCATCTTCAACAACAAATTGTCTTTATACATTTCCTTATTAATTTAGAATGATTACAACTCTCATAAACACACATTTTGACCCAAAAATTAGCCAACTTAGATTTAAATCCTAATACAGCGGCATACTTTGATCACCTCATTAATTGACACATCATTTTTTACTAGTGAAATTATTTTGTCTTACTTTACCTTTTTCATTCTTTTAAATTTGAATCAACGTATACTTTTTCATTAGTAAATACACATGATTAAACTATCTTAAGTGATTCTCCATCATCTTTTCATCTAAAGGGGTCACCCTTACATAGCCAAGTTCTTTGATTCCCGGATGGTAAAATGATTCCTAGGGCTTATAATTAAATTTGGGAAAAAAATTATGGAAAGGAAGCATCTGAGAAAATTCTTCGAAGTTTCCCACTAAAAATAAGAGGAAGAACAATCTTCCCACCAAGAAAGAAAGAAATGACCATCTTTTAATGATACAATTGAGGTGATGGTTCCTTATTCTTTCTTAGAGGGGCAAGAGAAAGAGTTGCCGTCGCCCTTTCAAATTTTAGTCAACAATAAAGATTTCACCTGGTTTTATTGACAAGCCAAATTCTTCACCCAATGACCCAAATCCATGGAAGTATTAATGTGAGAGGTGCAAAGTTATTTGTTTGCTTTGATGGAGAATATGCTTCCTTGAAAAGACTTCCCATGCAGTTACTAGATCAATAAGGATTCTTCATTAGATATTTCTTTCAAATGAAGCTTCCTTTCTTTCATACCATTCTATGTAAATTGTTATGTATTTATATGTATACATTGTTGTCGAGTTGTCGTGTTTTTTTTAATGGTACTCAAAAACTCCTTAGCACAAACACTCGACGTGCAAATATCCTGTCAAAATGAAGTCTCCTCATTTATAGATTGAAAAACTATGGCCTAAGGAATAAGGTCCCCAACTTGCACCAACTGTGGATGTTCTCAGAACTAAATAAAATGTCCTTAATTTTGTCATATATTTAGTTATGGGAGAATTTATTATTGTGCCCAGCGGGCATGATATTTTATTTTATAATTAAATATTTGGAAAAAAAAATTGATTTAAAGTTTAAACCTTGCACATTTTTATTAAATTACAAAAAAGTAACAATTGAATTACAAAACTCTTAACTTAGCAAGCCTTATTGTGAAACTTTGAAAAATTGAAAGTGTAATATTCCAATTTAATATATTTTCTTTATTAAATTCCACTTTAATATTTAAATTTTAGTATATATGCACAGTATTCTTCTTTAATGTCACATTTTTGTTGTTGATATTTTATCTTTATCATTAAATCGATATATCAATCAAATATTTTTATAGTGCAAACAGGATTTGACCATGGATCTCTTACATGATAAGAAGAGACTTTACTAATTAGATTTACTAAAGTAAAAAATTTTAGCACCCAAGCTACAATATAAATTTTATTCCCTCTCTCTTTCTCTCGCTCTCTCTCGACTTAGCCAAGAGGCCTAAGACCTATGGCCGAGTCTCATGAGAGGCTTACCACTGACAGTGGTGACATGCAGCAATGCCATTGCCACCAAGACCCATGGTCGAAGCTCTTATCCTTCTCTATTTCTTTGGATTTCGTATGTTTATCTAAATCCCTCTCTTTTCCTGTTGTTTGTTTTGTTATTGGTTGATTTTGTTAGAAATTGGAGATTTGAGTTTGGGTTTGAAAGGTGGGATTTTGTGGTGGTGTTTGGTTTGCTTTCGGCGGCGGTAGTTGGGTTGTGATCATGATAGTGGGTAGGTTGCTCTTTTTGGTTGGGTTGATTTTGGGCTAGGATTTGCGGTTGTGGTGGGTGGATGGGTTTTAGTTTGTGTGATGACTAGTGGGTGTGTTTATAATCTTTTGATTGGTGGTAGCTAGGTATCTATTTGATGGTAAGAGAGAGAGAGAGAGAGAGAGAATAATAATAATAAATAAATGAATAATATTTAACTTTGATGTGAAAAATAAGAGATAGAAGGTTAGATGAGTTGTAAAATAGTTAGTTAAAATTGATAAAGTAGCTTTTGTGGTTGTAAAAAGCTAAGATTTTTAACATATGTGAATGCTCTAACCCTTTTAGGCTATTTCTTTCTTTTGTTTCCTATGCCGTGTAAACATATCCAAATCAACAACTTGGAAGCACAATTGATGGCACAAGCAGCAAAAACTGCCTAACAATAGTAGCACATTGAAGCAAACCAAAATACTTTCCAATTCAAATCTGTAAAAATTACTACTACAAATACACTTCTCGAATAACATTATGATCATCCTATATAATTACTAAATATTGTAAGCTGCGGGTTACATTCTTGTGCAACCGCTTCAGCTTTCCCCTACAAAGTTTCTCATTTGTTTTTTGACAATACACAATTACATTACAACTTCACAACCCCATTCACTCACTCACACCCCCAACGCCCCCACAAAAAAAAAAAAAAAAAAGAAACAAACCCCACCAATTAAAGTCAAAAATATTTTTTTTATATAAAAAAAAAAGACCCACTTTTTGTTTTTCCTACCAAAGCCATCTCCAATTTCACACTTTTACTTTAGTCTAGTCCAACACTTTTCTCAAAACCAAATACCCCAAGTCAAAAAAAATAGCAATATCTAGAAGCAGGCGCCAAGAAGGGTAAAATTGGAAATAGGTTATGGCGGGAATTCTAAAATGTTGACTTCTTTTTTTCCCAAAATATATTAATATTAATATAAATTTTCATTAGACCCTAAAATTCTTGCCGGTAAAAGTTTGACCGAATTGCCAATTAGCTGGGACTATGTTCCACGAAGTAGAGGTGCGTCTGTCACTGCCTGTGACCCTAAATGACAATGACTGACCAACAAAAACTGCGTTTGACTGCCAGTTTTGACCCCAGTTGCGACTCATGCTCATCCAACCGGTCTTTGTGCCTTTCACGCTCACGCGCACGATATCTCCTGCACCCGCGACGTTGGAGATCAAAACCAGGTTGAAGTAACGGAAGCCGTTGATTGTGAATCTGATCCCTCCGTGCTTGCGGCATGGCACCCTGCGTAAATAATTCATAAACTGTCAGGGCATTTCCGTCATTTGATAAAAAAAGTTTCTTTTGCGTGGAATGAGGACCGTGATTTATGGTCATAAAAGTATGGACGGTCCAGATCTTCATGGAATAGATCAAGCACATAAATCAAGGGGATAAGACACGTGGCATGTTTTGGATGGTTATGACAGACAATTGCTAAAAAGTGGGCTCCATAGCATGTCAATAAAACGACAGCGTATTTGTGTTTACTTTTTTTTCTTTTTTCTTTTTTGCTATCATAGAGATATATATCGAATCAAATTCGACTATTTTTTTTATCCTTGATATTTATTTTAAAATATTAGTCAACATCATCAGCAACTCAGACAAATCATAATTTTTTCAGCAAAAAAAAAAAAGACAAATCATAATTTTGTGACAAGTTGATAATTGATGTGTCAATTCGTTATTCAAAAGAATAATTTTTGCACCCCATGACTCTAGCATGTGTCACCATGCATGGTGCATGTCTTAATAATGCATGCTTGAAGTTGTACGAGAAAGTAAGGCTTAATTAGGTTAAAATACAAGAGTTTGAAGAAGAAATTAGTAATTTAATTGGAAACTTATATTAAAGCATAGGTTGAGAGTAAAACCCATGAGTTAAAATTTTCTAAAAAAAACAATTAGAAAATGAAACAATCAAACTAAATTTTCTTATCTTTCGGGTTAGGGACCAGAGAGGTAAGAACAAACCACGTAAGTGACCAAAAAGGGTCCAAAGGCCCAAATAAGCTAAACAATGCAGATGGAATAAACGGCTATAGAACTAAGCAAGTGAGCACAATTAGAGAACAAATATGTATATTTGGAAAGATTCTAAATACGGTAAAGATGAGTGTAAAATTCATATTTTATATTATCTAATAAAAAATTATTATATCAATTTTTTACTTAAAATTCAATATATCATACCACACTTAATATCACCATATTAAATTTGTATTTCAAACTTGAAATATGGTGTTTATTTAGATATTATTATGTGTTATCAATTTTTGTAATATGATCATCTCACGTAGTAAATCAGAGATTTTTCGCACCAAGTGAATTTAATCTCATTTGGAAAACACTTTAGGTATTTTGTTAAAGAAGTTTATGAACAAAAGCTCATCAACAAAAATCTGACAAAAGCAATAAATATCCTACCAATACCAACTCCCAACCCTATGGACCATGGAAACCTGACCCAGATGCCACTATAACATCCCCCACCACCATACAGAATTAAAGGGGCAATTCAGTTGGCCCTTCTATTTACTCTGCTAAAAGAAGATGGTAGTTAACTGTAACACTTTAGTTGGCAGCCTTAAATGAACAGCCTTTTTCGCTTTTAAAGACAATTCAACAAAGTGGAACATATGGGATTAGTTCGGGAAAGCAACAAAAAAAAAAAAAAGCAAAATTGACTCGCTTGCCTTGCATGTGCTACTACATTAGTACCTAGTGTTCACGGCGACGAATTTATCACACATTAATAAGGTTGTTAATGATAGTTAGGCACGAGTTTGCATGATCAAATTTTTATTTCATATATGACGTAACAAATAAATAATTTTTTTATATATAAAACATTTACAACCACTTAATATAAAATAAAATTTTTACTTCTCAAAGCAATCACCTCTAGCTTAAATTTTAAAATTCATGTTTTTTGGGCTAGCTTAAAAAAAAGTGAAACTTTAAAAGGTTATAAACTAAAAAATTAGTCAAAGTGAACTACAAAAAAAAAAACTAACCGGCGGTAGGAAACAGGGACAATTCCGGCACGGTATTCGGCAATCTTGAGGAACATAGGCATGGCAAGGTCAAAGTGAGGACGAGGAGGGTTACACCACCCACCATTGTCGTTTGGGAGTGCATAGTTTGGTGGGCAAAAGTTAGTGGCTGTAATCAAGATTGATGGGCTTCCTGAGTGGCACCAGTTTGGGTCATTTGCACACTTTATCTCAAAGCACGCACCACAACTCAGCCCATTGTTGAACAGTGCTGTGCTTAGTGCTGCAGTGTTCACTCCATACCCTTGGCTGTATAGGTTCCCATATCCACACGCCCCACCTGCAGTATATAGTCACATTGATAGGTAGACACACTTGTTAATTGAATTAAGAAAAATTTACCTCAAAGATTGTATTTTTAGTAACATTAACAATGTTGTAATTGAGTTGAGTATGTTGACAATGACTAAACATTTTACAATTTAATACTAATTTTACAAGTGGGTCCTCAATGTTTCCCTGATAAAGCAGGCAATAATGTTTTCCTGATAAAGCAGGCAATAATGTATATTTCAGTATTTCTACGTAGATTTTCTAGAAGTATTATTTGTAAATTAAAAAAAAAAAGAAAAAGAAAAGAAGAAGAAGCAAGAACTAGAAAGCAAAATGTCCACCTCAGAAACAGAACAAGCCCAAATGTAAGATAAAGATAGTGCTGATTGGTCAAAAACAGAGTAGAAAAACAGGGGACCCTGTTTTGTGTTTGCTAGAATATGAAATAATGTAGTGAAAATGGTTCACATTTTGTTCAGAAAGTTGTGATTTTTAGAGAATGGAAAGGAATGAATAAAGAAGGTAGTTAATTAACGTACCCATAGTGCCAGAGGCATCAGATCCTCCATAGAAGGTAGCATGAGCACTTTGCCATGCACCCCCAGTGTAAACCCCAGGGATTCTAGCTTCAGCCATCCACATTAATGAGATAAGAGAGACAATGCACACCACATTCACATTCACTACAGCCATTTTTCACTAAAACTACAAAACAAACTGAGAATGAGAAAAGAGAGTGTGTGTGAGAGTTTTAGGGGATGAAAGATTATGGTGAGGGTTGTGGCTACTTATGGAGCCTGGGAGACACTATAGGGGTACTTTTTGTAATTTTGAAAAAAAAATACCCATTATTTTATTTTTCTTTTGGGTAAACAATTTTTTTTTTTTTTTTGTAATAGCAAAAGCCATAATAAATTTAATCATGCATGTTCTTCTACAGTGAACAAAAGAATTTTTGTCTTACAAAAAAAACGAGAGATGCTACATCCACAACATTTTTACAATATTTTTACAACAAATCATAGGTGGTTAGTTGTTATTGGTTCAAATTTGAACCTAACACTAAGATTACTTTTTTGCCCCAACAATAACAACCAGTAATATCCTACCACTTAGAATTTGTTGTAAAAATGTTGTAAAAATATTGTGGACATATCATTTCTAAAAAAAAAACAGAAAAAAGGTGCTTGTCTTGAGTAATCCCCACTCTCAATCTATCGCACGTATATCATACAACCAATTGTGTTGAGTTTTGTACGGATAAGCTGGGGTCCACCTATCTAAGACTAGAGAGTGGCTATTAGATATGACTTATGAGCCATGCAAGTGATTGTGTTTATTTTTTTTCATTATTATTTTACTTGCTAAGAAACTAATGTGCAATTTTAGCAACTTAATTTTAAATGAATCTATTACTAACATGACTTTTAGACATTAATTACAATAAATTATTACAATTATTTAAAAAAATTGTGAAAATTGTTAGACCTAAACTTATTAATATGATGGTTTCGAGTCTAAATCTTTTGTCTCATTTTTCCTACTCCGCTCTATACCCTACCAATAAAAACTTGTCACATATTCTCCTAATTAATTAAATACTATAATTATTGACTTATTAATGCTACCTTTATTAATTAATAGTAGTATTTAATTAATTAGGTAAATACATGACAAGTTTTTATTGGTGGAGTATAGAGTAGAGAAGAAAAAGTAAGACAGAAGATTTTGACTCGATGATTTCTCCCTATTGATGCGCTGTGTTTGGCAAGCTAATTAAGCAAGTGGAAGAACATTCTCTCTTTTGTTTTTCCCGTTTATTTAAGCAAAAGTTTATTTATAAGTTGCTTGATTTTCCTTGTTCAACACCTAATACTCCTTTTATTTTCGTCTTTTGTGGCGGCACATGATTTGTCACACGTAACAAAAAAAAAACAGCAAATTAAATATTAAAAAGAGGAGAAAACAATTATATTAACCTTTAAGGAATATTCTTAAGTCTTAACGCTATTACTTTACACTTTTTTTCTTTTGGACGTAAATACCCTTGTGGGCTACTGTACATGGCAATTGACATCACAAAACTGAATTCACAAAGGATGAACAAGGGCAATATGAGGAAAGAGGCTACTTTAAAAAATAAAATTGTACGATTTAGTACTTAGCTCACAAAAAAGACTTAAAAGAGAGAAGAGAAGAAGATTGGTTGGCTTTGGCTAAGCATTGCGTCAATCGAGAGTTGAGGCGTGATGAGCGGCTGTGATTTGAGGACATCAAATTGGGGTCCCATAAAGCAAAGATTGAGATTTAATGGGCTATGAGATGGATGCAATCTAGTTCCCACTAAGCATAGGATGTGGATGGGACCCAGAGAACCAAAGCTGTAGCTGTATGTAGGGCAAATCAAGCCTAGGTGACACTGATAGACCTAGCATCCAACGTGAGTGATGGGACCCACGTAAGCCCCGTGATCATCGGTCCTTATATCCCGCCGGATTTTAACTGTTAAGTGGGGCACTTGCACACAATCTCGAGCCACACGCGCATACACACAATCCCATCTCCAACAACACCCCTTCCCTAAACCGGTAAAGGCTAACTCTTTGGACAAGGCTTCTCACAAAACTTGAATTCAAACATGTAATTGTAGGGAGAGATTTACTACGTGTGTTTTAAGGTATATATTAGTAAATTATTTTTAAAAAAAATTTATGAAAAAATGAAAAGTAATTCATTGTTTTGATAATTTTTTCAATTTCTCATAAAAAAACTTTTTCAAAATAGATGGTTAATGTATCTTCGCATACATTAACTGGACCATTATAAGAATTCATTAACAAGTATCCTTACACAAGTTAAAAATAATAAATATTTAATTAAGTTATAACATATGCACAAATTTATTGTGATTGTTTTTATTTATTTATATAAACAAGATAAAATTTTTACTCTAGCCTAATCTAAGTGTATATGTGTGTGAAACTCCTTCCTAGAGACTTAAATCCTGGCCCTTCCCCCTTACGTGCGCAATGGTATTGTGATTTTTATATGTGTGTGTGTGTGTGTGAATTTTGATTTTATTTTATTTTAAATATAAATTATTATTTAATAGAGTATAAAAAAATGCATCTTAATTTATGCCTTTAAAAACTCATTAACAAAAATTGTAATTGTGACAGCGAAAAAGCAATTAATCAACTAGTGAAAATAAATGAAGATTTTACTTTTTGCTAGCACAATAAATTTGTTCAGAGATGGGAAGTCAAATTCGTTTATGATATCCAATGCATGAACCAAGAAGGTTTATGTCATAGAATTTAGTAAGAAATGATGCTTCTTCTATTAATTCACAGTTTAAGAACTGGTTAAGAAAAAACACAAATGTTGGTTCTCGGGTCTAGTCCGAGGTTGGAGTTACAGATGGATAGCTTCTTTTCTTTCTTTTTCTGGCTCCCTCAGTATCTAGATCTTCCTCTTGCTTTTATATCCAGCTACAACTTATCTGAATCTTACACTTGGAGAGCTGAGATTGCACTCCTATAACTCGTCTCATCCAAAACATACTAGCAAGCTTTACCCTATAATCTTAGCTGTTCCATCACTATTCATAATTATTTCCTCATTAATGCGGCCAGATGAGTAGTTGTTTTGTATTTAATGTGGAGGGGATGGCTTCTATACTCTTCTTTCTTCATCCATCTTGTATTTCGTGCCAAGTCTACTTTTTTTCCTTTTTGATGTTTTAACTTTATGCGCCTCACATAACTAGTGCTCGTCTCTCGAGGTCTGAGGTTCATTCTCGAAAATAACCTTAACTACCCATTTAAATTAGATGTGGAATCCTTGTCCCCGCAGTAACGCATAATTGAGTGTATTTGTCTTTATAGAAATATGTATTGAATTGATTAATACAATTATCTTGTTAAATTTAATTGAATATTTTTAAGAATCTAATTGGGATACTTAAGATAAAAAGAATGTACCTAAGTTTTACCCTATCATATTGGATATATGTAGCATTCTTCTCACTTTATTTGGGACGGTGGAAGAAATGATGTAAATGTTGGATGTATAAGACAATTCCTCTCACTTCCTACTTTAACGCAACATGCATGCATGTTATTCGAATCATTTTAGCCTAACTTTGCTTTAGCATGGGCTTGACAATAGTCTCTCCATCTAATACTAGTCTATCAATGGTGGATACATTGGATGCTCTTCCTATCTTACAAAGAGGATAATCATCCTTTTATATTTGTCTTCATTCTTTACTAGGAACTTTATTTGTTTTGTCAACACACCGTACTAATAATATGCATGGAAAGTAGAGAGATTTGGATTTTGTGCCAGAAATTTAGTTGAAGCAAAATTCAAATTCGAATGTATATTTTAAGCACATTGTTGGTGTAAAGTAATAAAGTCGTATTCTAGGAAGTCTATTGTCATTGTAGTAGCGATTAATTATTTAAATTAGTGTATTAAAGTTGAACTTAAAGATCAAGAAGTTAGGCAAATATGAACAAACAAATTATGTAGACAAAATGGCCATTTGAACAAAATGTAGAACTTTTCAAAAGAGATCAGAAAAGGAATTAAAAAACTGATGATTTCTTTTTTGGCCACTGTCCTTTTTTTTTTTTTTGTGGTTTTTAAAAATAGACTTCTATATTTCCACTAAAAAAACACGTATGATTGCAAGAAACTCTACGTATAGTTGTATACAATATTTATCCCCAACCAAAAAAAAAAAAAAACTCTATGTATACAATTAAACCCTTCGTACTCAAATTGGGAAAATGAACTTATTTAGGTGAATACAATGGCCTTCAATCAAGTTATTTGATATCATATAAAAAGCCCTAAATTGGCATGGTACTAATGATAATTTGTAAGCTATGAAATTTGGGTAAAATACATGCATCTGGTTAGTTGTGGCCTACTACACTACTTATTTAAATTGTCCAACACCTGACCCTTTGAGGCGCCCAAAAGCATTCCCTGCAAAACTGGTATGACAAGTACACAAATTTATCACTTGATTGATCTCTTATTTAAATTAATTTTGAAAGTGATGGGCTTTAAATTAAGGATTGAGTGCATAAACTTTATCTTATTATAGATAATATTTAAGTCATAACATATGATTTATGTAAATTACTCTTTATTATTGCACAAAAACACTAATAAATTTCTTTTTTTATTAAATGGGATTCAATCCTAATTACTTTATTCAAATATAACAATTTTTATCAGTTAAGTTAACTACAATTCACTCATAAGGACGTAAACAAGATTAAAACCTTTTCCCCTTCTAAGAAATGCACAAAAATATGGATTGCAAACTTGGTTTTCACCTGAAACACCCCCACTTACCCATGTCCCAAAAATTGAGGGACAATGCACAAGAACTTGAAAAGGTAGGAATAAAATTGACTTGTGAAATAAGATAGGTCTCAACTCTCATGTGCAAATGATTCTTATCAGCCAATCTTGACTGCCGACTGCGTGACTCTTACTGCAAGCTTGTGACTTGTAAGGTTTGTCAAACTCACATCCATGTGCTTTTCAAGCTTGAGTCATTTGCAGAAAGAATGACTTCTATTATGAACAAGGTAACACACGTGGACCAATCATATCACGCACAGATTGGCCCACCAGGTAGGTGTAAGGGTTTGATGCACGCGGGGCCAGGCTGAGTCCTGGTTCATGATTGCCTCTGATTAGAGAGTGCTCCTCACTAACAAGTAGTAGCAACCATGTGATTATTAATCATTTCTTCTTGATTCATACTTTCCCCAAGTCAAATACACAGAAAGGGAAAAAAAGGAAAAAAAAAAATCCCTGGTCCACTTCCATGTCTGGCTCTGTGGGTTTTGCCTCAAGAGTTTTGGTGGTTAGGGGTTTTAAATAAATGAAGCAGCTTATTATTGTGCTGGGTAGGAGAAACATTTTTCTCTGAGGATAATCATTAATAAACAAGTCACAAGGCCAACAAATAAAGCACCCCCACCCCACAGGCCACAGCTTTGTAATTCTTTTCCCTCCATGTGGTGTTTACTAATTTCTTAGTATGTTAAGTAGCAATTAATTTTCTGCTTTCATATGATGATGGTATGTGAAAAAAAAAATCCAAATTTAGACCCATGTGTATTTTCAATACTTTTTTTTAAGAGAGTTTCAACCTATGATGTCCGCTCCTGATAATAGCTCTTTATTAACAGACCAAGACACCAATCAGTTTTTAGTATAGGCGAGAATTGAACTCCAGATCTCTTATACAACCATCAGAGACTTTACCAGCTGAACTAACTGGAACTCACTGTATTCTCAATACTTTGATACCACTTAAAAATAAAAAATAAAAACTTATTTATATCCCAATATTTATGCAACGATTACTTGGATTAATTGAACTAATTATTTAATATAGACAGTGCAAATGAGTATCTAAACCACAGTTATAATACCAAATCTAAAAACAATAACGGTGAAAGTAGTAAAAAGAACATAGATTTGATAATGAAGTAGAAAACCAATGAAAAAAAAATTCAATAGGAAAACTACTCTTAGGTATTCAATCTGTAAGATATTCACTAGAAGAAACAATTACCACAGTCTACTAGCAAAATCTTTGTAAAACTAGACTCTCTATTGTAACTTTAGAAAATGTCTTATTTGCCTTCCCACCACAATGGGTTTAGAATCCCCGGAATTCTTCTATGCAAATCTCCTCCACGAACAAATCTTATTTGTAATTTGAAACTCCAAAAATCAACAGCAACCCATTGTTCAAAATACATGTTGTAGTTTAGGCTTAATGAGAATCTCTAGAAGAGAACTCTAAAAGATATCTTATAAATAGAACACCCTTGGGAGAGGAATTTATAAATGTTTAGGTTCAAGAAGGTTTGTTCTTAGCGCAATATTGATGCAACAACTTTCTCCACTCAATTTGTTCAAGAAATGTTGGTTTTAAATAGGAAATTATTAGAGAGCAAGATCAAAACCTGGTTGTCCTTGAGCAACTTCTGACCCAGATTAAATTAGATATTTTTATTTACCACTAGGATTTAGTAAAATCTACGAACCATAACAATTTGGAACAATTTACAATGTTGTCTCCCTTGTTTAAGAGAAGGATTAGGTTCTAAGCATTTATCATCAACGTGGGGAAGGGATTTATTTTGTGGATAAAACAAGGAGCAAGCATTGTGCTATCCTCCAGAAGCATTTATAAATAATTTCCACGATTAAAATTACACATTTAAACTTTAATTAGAAATATTTTCAATTTAGTAGTTCTTAAGATTTCATGATATCCATAAGATTTTTAGTTCAAAACATTTTGCCAGCATCTTAAGGATACTTTGAAGAGATTTCTTCTTGTAATAACCTAATGTGTGTGGGACAAAAAGATTACATACACACGAGAAAATATACTCAAATTAAGATGTATAAATACTCTCATTTCTCTACTATATATATATATATATATATATATATATATATATATATATATATATATATAAAGTTAACATAACTTATGTTTATAGTTATGTCGTTTGTTTTTTTTTTTTTTTTGATGGGAATGTCGTTTGTTAATATAGTAAAGAACTATTATAGTATGTCGAAGTCCATGGATAGCTGAAAATAATGTTAGATAAATTCATTGTTTATATGCTTAACATGATTTTTCATGTTTTGTGTATGATTTAGTTCAAATCCTACCCGTTGACCTGTACTTATTGCAAAATTTTCCTCTTTTAATGTCTTATAAGTTATATTATTGAAAGAAAGTTATGTATATTAAAAGGTGTTTGATACGGTTATGTACCTATTCTTTTGGAATGTTTCTATTTGGCTATTAGTAAGGCTAAAGCATTCCACATATCTTTCTTACGGGACCAATTTGCTGTTGTTCTCTTCCTACTGTCTTATCTTAATCTTTATATTAACTTGTTGGCTACTATTGTTTACTGTTTATCGTTTTGAATTATTATGCCTTGGCATCTCTGACGCTCAACGTAATGGTTTAGAGCAAGCAAAGATTTGTTTTTTCATAGGATCTCCCTTCATGTCAAAGTCATAATTTAGAAAATTGGTTTCCAAATTCCAAAGCAACTGGTCACTTCCTTTCAAAAAAAAAAAAAAAAGTAACTGGTCACTTTACTACGGCAATTTTGGCGCCCAAAATGGGATTTTATCCATTTTTTACAAATTTTTTAGTAAAATGTTCATTTTTTGAAACTATTTAGAAATATGCCCTGTTTTAAAATTAGAAAATTGAGTTTCAAATGTAAAACTCAATTTTTGGACAATCGAGTTATAACGAAATTGAACTTAGAAAAAAAAAAATCTGGAACTCGATTTCTACTTGAATATTTTCAAGGAATTTGAGTTCCACAAATTTTTTTTTTTTAATTTTCAGTTCGCTATAAATCGATTGTCTAAAAATCAAGTTTCAAAATAAGAGTATTTTTCTAAATAGTTTCAGACAGAGGGCATTTTGCTGAAAAGTTTGTGAGAAATTGACAAATGCCCATTTTGGCTAGAGAGGCCACTTTACTACTCCAAAGGGAGCATTTAATACAGTAATTTTTTTTTTGGGAGAAGGTTAATACAGTAACTTGGCTAGTTTATTCTCAGCATAAAATTTGGATTCTTTTTTTTTTTTTGCTGAATGCATAAAATTTGGATTCTAATGACAAGCAAGTAGTGAAACTTAATTAAAGATCAACCATAAAATGCTACATTAACTTGTCCGTGACTCCATGCACTCATTTATAGTATTATTAAGTACCCATGGCCCATTGGCCATTGACTATATGCAATTAGTTTTATACATATCTTTAAGATGAACTTAATTTTATTGGTTTACACTCAGGTGGAAGACTTCAATTTAAATTGCCCCTTACCCATTTAAAAATAATAATAAAACTGATCAGTAAACATAAATTGTACTTAAAAAAATGAGGCTTTGAAAACAATATATAACCAAAAAAATAAGATGACCGACACATGCTCAATCAGTGAATCTGAAGGTTTATAAACGCGGCTATAGACTTAACCTATAGCCGTGTTTTATTAGGCTGGACAGTTGATACATCTTTCTCCTAGTTTGAGAATTCTGGCAGCCTACGTGAACTAAAACTAATAACGAGGTTATTGGTATCTTTTTATAATAAAAATTAATACTGACTTGTGCTATATACCAACCTTTACCAATCTTGACGTTGACTGTATAATACATAATTAAACTTTGTAAATTCATGAGTTTTAATTAGCTTAATTAATGATAACGACTCTTACAGTCAAATCTTTTAACTTTTTATTGCAAATTTCGTACGTAAATTTGAATTCCCGTAATGCCGTACCCCCCGTAAACTAAAGTCTAAAGAAAAAAAAAAACACATGTTGTGTCGATTGAGCGACTAATAAGATTTATGGAAAACTACGTAAACTAACATCGTTTTTATTTGGTAGGGTAGGAATCCTGTGGTACCTGCCACCTTTGCTGACTTTGAATTTTTTTTCCCATAAATTGGTAGATGACTTTGAAATTTTAAAGTTTGGTGTGCCTCTCATTCCACAACCACCGTATTTCCCACATGATTGTAAGAGAATCGTGGGGATAATATGGTATGTTGGAACTCTAATGCCATCAATCGAGGCTTGATTGTTGGAAATATAGGTCCACTTTTATTAGCCAGAGTGACTAGCAAGCTGAGAATGGAAAGGGTTTTGAGTCTTCATTCTTTAGACTTGATAAATGACATGTAACATGTTTCTCTTGACCTTATGATTTTGGAATTTGGAGCCATGCTTTTTACACGGATTTGATTGCTGGATTTAGCTACCCTTGGGTGATTTTGAGCACCGGAGAAGACACGATACTTATACGTGTTTTAAAATGAACACGTGTCAGTCTCGTTTTTCTTCTTGTGCTCCTGTCCACAATTGGAAAGTCTCACCCTAGATTATTTAACGATGATTTAGTTATATGATTATTTGCTATAATTCAATGTATAGACTGTAACACTATATGAGATGTAAAATGAACATGTGTTAGTCTCGTTTCTCATCTTGTACTCCTATCCACAATTGGTAAGCCTCACCCTAGATTATTTGATGATGATTTAATTATATGATTATATGCTATAATCCAATGTTTATCTGAACAAACTGTAACACCATATGGGATGTAATTTAGTTCCTTAAAAGGAAAGCATCTAATAAGTGTTTGAAAGGGGCTCTGGGGGATCCTTTCACATGCCATGTCATGTCACATAATTAGTATGAGAGGGAGAGGGAGATAAAGCTGCGTTCGGATGTGGGGAGAGCGAAAGTGCATGTGGGGGAGAAGAAAGAAACATAACCATAAGCAAGTGGGTGGGAGATAACTTGGCAAAGGGGACAACTATATGTGCTCCCCACCAAATATTTAGTTATGTCAGTTAACATCCATCCAATCCAATCGTTATCTATGATCCTTCCCTCCATGTGACCCTCATATATAAAATAAACTCTTGATACATCATCTGCCTTTGCCAAACTTTGGGGGTATCTTTCATGAATATGACTTCATGAATACTGTTGAGATAGTAATAAGTTTGTGAAATTGAGATAAGTCTTGTAGATCAACTGTTTGATATTTTTTGGTGTTTTCAATAAAATTATTTAGAGTTTGAATCTTTTGACCTGCAATTATTGAATTATTATAAATAAATAAAAGTTCATGAAAAATATTAGACATTAACGATCTCAAGAAGTTTCTTTGTAAGAGATTCGTATAACATGTTGTGATATTATTTAATCCAAAAGCTTAAAACTAATATTTTTGTGTCTAATTATATCATATTAACCACCCGTTTATATGGTTATTATTTAATGTGCCACTTTACTACAAAACTGCATTACCATTCACACGGGAATGTTTCCGACACTCATAAAATAATATAAAATAAATAAACAAAGTGGCTTTGATCATCGTCAATTCACCCACCAGATGATGGGAAATCTTTGGAGGGTCAGTATTAGAACATTTATTGTGGCACACATATTGTGCAGATAAGATGAATTATCGATGACACCAACATGGGAGGTTCTTTCACATTGATACACCCAAAACCATCATTTTGCAGCAAAAGCCTACCTGAGTCTGTGGGATGGATTTTCTGGAATTTAGTCCAACATTGGAAATAATGGACAGTGAAGACATGGAACTTTAAGCCAGTTTTGTCTAAAGAAGGGGACAATGTCAGCAAAGTGGATAACTCATTGCTGGCTATTGGAAAATTGTTGTTTTCTCCGACATACATCTTCTCAGATCTTGTTATATGATGGAGTAAGCAATATTGATTTTAAGTTTGTCATGAACTTTATTAGAGGATGGGGAACATCCACAGATGATTTGTCATGAAAATCTTAGAAGTAATGTTACAGATTACTTTATTCTGAGGTGAGTATTGAAAATCTTACATACTGAGATGAGTATTTTTCACTTGACCAATCATCTATGTCGTTACCTTGGAATCTATCATGATTAAAAAATAATAAAAATCATGTCAATCAAGTGTATATTTTGTTAGCTTATTTGCTTAAAGTGAGGAAGAAAATCCAAGGGCTTGTTTTGGCTATACAGACCTCATAGTGATTATGTATTATAAAAATGATATGCACGAATAATGAATGTTTAGATAATCAATGGTAAATAAATAACATCCAAAGATGGACAAAGTAGCAAGGGGAATAGAAAATTCTTCGTATGGTGTTAATTAAAAGACATTAGCGCTTAATTAAGGAGCAAGTTGGATATTTTTGAAAAATTTTGGTAGTACCTAGCATTAACCAAAATCGCAAAAGTAGTTTTTGTATTTTACCATTTTTCTAATTATTTATTATAAATTATTTTACCATGATCATTTCTTGTAGAATGGGTGCACTATGATTTTAAGGCTACTGCGTAAAATCATAGGAGTAATTGCTCAGCCCCCTACGGCCCATGACTAGTTATAGAGTTCACACAATGGTTGCATTGCAAGGAGGATGTCATATTCATTCTAGAAAAAAGTTCATAAATGTATTCATAATTTATATGCCTCCACATTTTCATCCCAAAAAAAATAAAAACCCTCTCTATTGTCAAGTTGAAGGTTTTCAAAAACAGTAATGCTAGAAATATAGTGGTAATATTTTTAAGTAAACCTATAATTGACATCATTTTTATTATATATTAATCACAATATATCACATTACCAATGATTAAAAGGTAAAAATTTCACGTAAAAAAAAATTATTGTATTAGAAAATGGTAAGTGGCTAGAGAAAGACATGACCACTATAAAACCTAATTTATCTTTGCGTAGTGTTATCGATACTACAACTTTTACTACATTAAAGTTACAAATTGATGTGTCACTAGCTATAAAGAAACAACTCAAATATTCAGTTATAAGGTAATTGAAGTACACCAATCACATTTATTGCCACATTAGTTCGTAAGTCTTATGTAGTAAAACTTCTAATATCTTTAACACTTTACTTTTTTTAAATGAATAAGATGTAAATCCATTTAATAATCAAAAGAATAAAAGTAGATGTCAAACAACTTCTTTTTTTTTTCTGTGTTAGGTCAATTCCCATTCATGCGACTGAAAAATTAGAAAACAAACTCTCAATAATTCTGATCTAAAACAATAATGATCTTCTTTCTTCTATGATAATAAGTAGTGTGCAGAAGTTGGCATGCATGCAATAATTAAAAAACCATGCCGGGTCTTTATCAAACCCATTGGTTGAACCGTAGGGACCATTTTACCAAAACATGTATAATCCTTATTACTTTGATGAATGAAACTCTTGCATGCCTGTTTCGACTTTTCCGCAATCTCATTGTAAAAAGGTTTTCCAAGTTTCTCAAGCAAGCAAATTGGCATCATATAATACATTTACATATCTAAGGAACTTTCTTTGTTTTAAAAGCACTCCCCCAACACCATCACTACACTAAAATAAATCTGTACTGAATTTAATTGTGTTGTGCCTTTCCTTTCTTCTTCTTCTTCTTCTTCACAAATGCCAAGGTATAAGTACTACGTAATGAGTACCTGAATTTCTTCTTCTTTGCTATATTCGTACTCAAACCCTTGTTAGCTAGAGACCAACTACACAAACAACCGAATTAACTACCTTCCTAAAAAAGGGCAAAATATTATAGGTACAAAAGCAAAGTGAGAGACTTTGTAAGTTTGAAAGGAAAGTACCCTAGCTAGGTACAATATGGGGGATGGGTGTAGTTGTAAAATTAATTGATGGAGAGAGAGAGAGAGATCAGTCATCAATGTGCAAGTGCAACTACATCACATGCATGCAAAAGACAATTCCTTTGCCTCGGGCCAACCCACCATCGATCCATTTGTACCTTCATTGGTAGCTCTTATTCATTTGGAAAATTGATGAACAATTATTAAAGTTCGTGTCTTCACCAAACTTACCAAATGGCTCTCCATAAAATTATTTTTACTGCTCCAAATTATTAATAAAGACACATACCTATGTGAATTTTATATTAAAGCATGCAACAACTCACAATATCTATGTGGATTTACAGGGAAGGAACAAGAATTTTCACCTATAAAGGTAGTAGGAGTACAATTAATACTATAAATTTAGAGTTAGGGGGGGGGGGGGGGGTCATTGAATATACATATAATTTTAGAGGTTAAGAATTTTTAAAAATCATTCTAACAGTCTCATTTGTAAAGACCAAAAACCAATTGCTCACTTTTGTTAGAGCATTTTTGAGAGTTCATAACCTCCTCAAGGCACAAGGTAGTTTAGCCCTTTTTATGGAATTTAAACTTTGAACTAGGGTTCGTTTGTTGAAACTGCCAAGTCCTTCACCCATGTGGGTTAAAGAGAAATACATTATCCAGTCAAGGATTTTTTTTTAAGGTAGATAGTGGAGAAAGAGAGGAGACTTGGAATAATAAATATGGGTAACCACAAAAAATGCTATTATTTGTGGTAATCCTTGCAACATATTCTTTGTCTTATAAGACCTCTTTTATAAAAATAAAAAAATAAAAAATAAAGGAAAGAAAGAAGACTACCTGGCACTTCTTGGCATTTATAACGAAAATTACCAGAATTTAAATCTCCCCTTCTCTAACTATTGAGTTTTTTTTTTTTTTTAATTTGATAGTAAAAAAGATATTTAAACCTTAAATATTTCTGTTAAAAATAATAAAAATACTACATAAGTGATATAGCTCTTGACAACCATTAATATTTAGAACTTAGTAACATCTTATAAAAATTCACTCTTTTTGGAGATTATTCCCAATTTTCTTGACTAAAATGGTATATTATTGTATTGACAAGAGGAAATTGTCAGTTTGCCTCCATTTCTACATTTCTTTTGCTTTACATAGTACATACGTCTTTTTCAAAGATTACTCATGTTCTTAAATAGCAGTTGTTCTTTTGGAAAATACACAAATCTCAAGAAAATAATATAAATTTTTTTTCACCTATCTTAACATTTTTTATTTTCTAACATTGAAAAAAGTGTGGATTTTCTTTTAAATCAATTGTACCTTGTATGATAAACAAAATTGATAAAGACTTTCCTGAAAAGTATAAAGATTGTTCTTACTTTTTTTTTTTAGGCAATAACCAAATATTTTGAACCAACAACAAAAGAAAAATAAAATATAAATTAATTTTTTAGGATAAATGAGATATTCCAATTAAGAGCCTTATAATTTAATGAAAATTTTTAGTCTTCTTTATAAGAAAGTACCAAGAACCAAGGTTTGAGAATGGATTGTACAGCTTCTAACATCTACCTCAATTTTTAGGTTGTTTTATTAGATCGTAAAATAACGAAAGGACGTCTTCATGTACTCGATTATAAAAATTAAAAAAGGTATTTTGTTTTAAAGTACTCTTTTTTATAGGTTTAAAAAAAAAGTACTCTTCATGTACTCATGACATCTTCCTTCACACTTTCCTAGTTCAACCCACCCACCCCCAACAAAAACAAAACCAAAAAAAAAACAAAAAACAAAGAAATCATAGAATATAGGTTTTTTTTTTTTTTTGTCCTTCACCCAAACAATCATTTTCTCTCTTCTTCCCTTAATGCACTGCAAACTTTGATAACACATGGATTCTAACGGAAATAATGCGAAAATATATGTTGAGATCGTAAGCCCCTCATCAACTAACAAAGACGATTGGTGGATGACCTGAATTCTACTCTATTTTTTTTTTTTTTTCTTTTAAAACGAATAGAGCAATTTCATTGACTAAGCACAGCACAGCACAAAAAGAGGAGGGACTTCGAGAGGAAGCCAGCCTACAATCAAAATTTGAAGGGCCCATTTTCCCAGCAGATGGGAAACTCTATCATATAATCTAGGGGCTTAAGAAAATAAATAAGACACCAAGTCCTTTGCTAACAACAATCATTCATCAATAACATCTGTAATAATCAAACAATGTGAATTAGAGTTTTGCATAGGAGCTTCAAAACAACGGAGACAGTCACCTTCAATCAACACCTTTGTAGTTACTATGGACTTAGCAACCTATAGTGTGCCTTCACCTTTGTAGTTACTATGGACTTGGCAACCTATAGTGTGCCTTTAAAGGCATTAGCCTCTGTTAGCACTGGGGTAGTGGATTCAGTTCTTGACATTGCTGCAGTTGTAACCTCCACAGCATTATATAGGCGACTAAACTATAGCTAGCTTGCATTTTTACACAGCAACAATACAGAGTCTGATGCGGGTGAGCTTTGAGCAATATTGTGTAAATTTCACCACTTTTTCTATTATGCGCCACTTATGTGAGTGCTCCAAGCGCTGAGCAGTAATCTGCTTATCATGAAAAAAAAAAAAAAAACCATTATTCACCCAGTGACTAGTGACTACCACCCTGTTTAGAGGACAAGACAACCCGAGTTCCCCAATTGGCTGGAGTGCCATCATGTTTTCTGAAAGTTAATGAATTTTGCAGCAAAACGATTCAAAGATCTGTAGACACGGCATTTCTGGGGCCTTTACGGTAATCATGCTAGAATGCATTTAAGCAATTAGATTATTTTGGTAGATGGACTGCAATTAGTAGCTAGTTTATGAGTAGGTGAAGATGCCTCAAGAGGGAACTACAACCCAATTTTTGCAATACCATCCTCTCTAGTTGCACGCATCTTCCAAATGAAGTCATTTTCTGTCCTCTGACAGAACAAAAACTTGAAGCAGGGACAAGAACACGGGAAGAAAAAGGAAGAAAATAGCTAACATCAAAGACCAAACATATGAGGGGGGAACAAGATTAAGAACTCCAAAACAAAATATTTTCTGCCTCACTAAGACCAGAGAACACAATAGTAATATGTCAGATTAATCACGAGGCGCCAAACTGAAAATGCCAGGTTAATTATTTGGAAATGATCGAGCAGACAACTCTTAACAATTTGGAGTCTTTTAATAAGTTCATTTTTTGGAACAGCCAAAGCCACTTCAGAATAATTATTGCTTTGCACAAATTCATGCATTAGATAAACTACGAACAACTGAAATGTGAACTACAAGTCTTCCCAGTTCTTGAGACTGATCTAGTAGCGATGCAGGGGTGGAAGGGGATGGTATTCAGGTAAAAGGCCGGTGGGAGGATGGGGATGGTATTCACGAAGAGGGTCTGTGGGTGTACGGAACTCATGCAGTGGTTGAGGGCCTGTCAGAGGTCGATACTCAATATGTGGTTCTGCAAAACGGTACTCAGATAGTGCACCTGTAGAATACAACGGATCACGGAACAAAGGACGCTCCCGGTACAAAAGGTAGGGATCCCGATTTAAAACATAGGGATCACGATATTCTATCCCATCTCGGTGCCTCAGTTCCAGATCTGAAAGCCGTCGATCATGATGCTCACTGAGTGGTTCCTGTCTGTAAGTACCCAACTCTGAGGCCCTCTCATAAACATATGATGGCAAAGGATGTGCAGGTCCCAAAGGTTGGGGTAAAGGTGGGGGTAGTGTCGCATGCACTAGGGAAGATGCAAGGGCCTCCCTTTCATAAACAGGCCTCTCACCATATAGGCGGCCTCCACCATAAGCATAGTGCCTCTCTTGCTCCCGACTGTGCAGTCGCTCCCGACTATGTCGCCTAATTCTTTTTCGGTCTCCAGAAGTGCGAGTTTCTGCCTTGTGCCGCCTGGCTCTTTTTCGGTTTCCAAAAGTGCGAGTTTCTGCCCTGGGACTTCTGCCAATCCCTTTGGACTCCGTAACTTTATGAGCAGATCGGAAAAGATTGCACAGGTTCTTCACCTATAACCAGTATATGATACAATCACTATCAACTAGCATAAAATGCAGGGAAGAAACCCAATCCATACTAGTATGATGCCACATAATTTTCTGTTCACATATCTTCCATAATTTGAAAACAAAATCAAACCTGTTCAGAGGTCAATTGACCATCGAATTTGTTCTTAGTGTAATAATTATCCTTGATGACCTTTTTAAACTTTTCCTCTGCCAGCGGCAAGCAATCCTCCAAAACAGTGAAGCGCACCTACCAGAAACAAATCTCAAATTTTCACACATTATTATTTCCTTAAACTTTCCACTATCATTCAAAACTAGGTAACTCATACCTAATGAGAATCATAATTTCACTGCAAGAAAAAAAAATATAAATAAAATAAAAGTCATAATTTCACTCCAATATATATATATATATATATATATATATATATATATATATATATATATATATTTTGTAAGTATAATTTCACTCCAATTTATATGAATGGATAATCAACATGCTATCCCATAAAACAAGACGATATGATGGAATACCTCCAATCATACAATATCATGACCACTATGGAAGGTACTGCAATACTATCCTAGGAGAAGTTCAACTAAATTGTAAGGCAAGAAAAAAAAAAATCCCTCTCATTCAAACCCTCCATGAAAAGCAATAGGCAATATTTTTGTTTTTTTTTTTTTTATAAGTGAAAAACAATAGGCAATTCGCTCCGTTTGTTTTGATGGAAAACCTTGTGTAAAAATAGTTTTTCATCTTTTCCAGTGTTTGGTAGCATAAAAAAAATGAATTAAGGAAAAACTATCTTTGGTCAACAGAAAAAGTATGGCTTACTTTTTAGATTGTTTTTCATTAAATTTTTTTGGAAAACAGCTCTATCTCATAACAAGCTAAATAAGGGAAGTTATGAGACTTTTTTAATTCATTAAAGGTTGCTACCAAACATAGGAAAATAAGATAGTTTTATAGAAAATACTTTTTGAAAAATGACTCATTTTCTATAGAAAATACTTTTTAAAATGAAACAAACAGAGCATTTGAGGGAAACAAAAACAAAATATTAAGAAAAAGAACACCATCACTAAGGCTGCTTCATAAATCCAACATAGTTCAAAAGGTAAGTGTTTCTGCTACTCCTTATTTCAATTCAGTTCAACTAAACCTTAATCCCAATTGATTATAGTCGCTCCCTAAACCCCATACTAAGTAGCATCTGACTAAATTTGCATCAGCCGTATATGGATTTATGGCATGATACTCTAAAAATCAAGGTCTGTTATATATATTTTGAGAAGTTGTATGTTACAATATATTAATATATCACCATAAATATGTAGACCACTACCATAGTTTTTTTTATAGCATCGACTATCACGGTTTTATGGTTACCATACTAAACCTAATATATTATTACATCGCCCCCAAGTTTCCTCCAAATGCACGGGAGTTGTTCAAGCATGATGCATATTCATCAAGTCCAACCAATGTTGAAACTTGACCTCATTGACTACCACGAGGCTTAGGTCCAGTGCGTCCAGTGCACTGGACCCATCGAGATGGTGACACATGTCCAAAAGTGGACATGTGTCATTATCTCAATGGATCCAGTGCATCTCGGCACTAGACCCAAACCTCACCTCAAAAAACAAAACTATGCTCTATGGTACTAAATGTTGGGCTATTAAGAATCAACATATTGATGAATAAAGCTAAAAATGAGAATATTAAGAAGGATAAGTGAAAATACATGGAAATATAGGATTCAAAATTATGAAATCCGTTTAAAAATAGGGGTGGGACCTATTGACGAAAAGATAAGGTTGAGTGGCTTGAGATGATTTGGCCATGTTCAGAGAAGAGCAATTAATGCATCAATAAGAAAACACAAGTTGATGCAAGTTAAGGGAACCAAAAAAAAAAGGTAGAGAAAGACAAAATAACATTAATAAAAGTAGTTAAAAACGACATGTCAATTAAGTAATGGATTCTATGACTTCGGATAAAATAGAATGGAAGAAAAAAATACATGTGGCTGACCCTAACTAATTTGTTGAGCATCTATAGCCATAGCCAACCCAAAACAATTTGGGATGAAGGTTTCTTATTGTTGTTATAACAATGTCAATCAGCTTAGCTAGTAAAGTCTATTGATCAAATCAAATCTTAACCATCTTAATGCTCCATTTGTTTCGACAAAAAATGTTTTCCTCATTTTCCAATATTTAGTGCAATAAAAAATCTTGGTTGATAAAAAGCATTTTCTAAAGTCAACGAAAACAAGTGAAAAATGTTTTTTTGGATTTATTCCCTCCATTTCTTTGTGTTGCCATTGTCGCCACCACTGCCCAACACATTCGCCACCACCGCCCAACACTGTCGCCGCTACTATTGCACCTACCACACCACAGGCCCCTCGACCACCACCACCCTACTCAAATGAAATATTAATGATTTTCCGTGCAAGCCAAACTCTATAAATGTTTTCAAAAGCATTTTTAGGGTTACAATCAAACACCGAAAAACAAACAAAGCGTAAATAAAGAATGAGTGGCTCAAGGGATAAAAGAGAGGTATGTAGCCCCCAAAGTGGCCTTTCTTATATAGCAAGAATTACTAAACCCTTCCAAGTGAACATACAAGAAGGAAAATTGCGGATTCCATTTACTTAGAAGCACTTTTCCTGTAAATTTAGAGTGAGGAACTAAAAGAAATAGCCTTCATATTCATGATATATCAATCATTTATCAATTAGACAAATTTTATACTAAGAAATTTACATTGTTTGATTGCTAACCTGAGCCGGGAATGCAGACTTGAAAGCCTTAGGCTCAATGTTATAACCCCCGGGTCCTGCGGCTTTGTAGACCCCATACATCAACCTCAAATCAAAATCATACAAGAACAACCTCATGCCTTCATAAATCTTTAGTACGATATCTTTCTTGTTTTCAGGCAACCCTAAGACCTTGTAGCGATAGCAATCCTTCTTTGTCTTTGAACTACACATGAATATCATTCCCATACTCTTCACCTTTTCCGTCGTCTTTCTTTTAGACGATTTTTGCTTGCCAATATCCTTAGCGACCTCTTCATTAGAACCATTCAAAGCCATCCTCCCCTTCTTGGTCTTCTTGTCAGATGATTCCAACTCGTTTGCACCTTTAGTGGTCAATGCATTGGTAACCCTAGCCATCCTTTTCCTTTTGCGACCCGTGTTTAAAGATTTTGGTTGCTTAGAATGACCAACGGCCACTTCATTAGAACCACTCGGAACCATATTCTTCCTTTCGCTAATTATGTCCAAAGATTCTTCTAGTTTCTTGTCATCTTGTGCCATCATTGCATTGATATTCCTCGAAGCCAATTTCTTCCTTCTGTTCCTTTTCTTCGGCTTTTTAATCTTTTCCTTAGAATCCCTTTCAATATCATCCTCATTCTTTACTTCCTTATCCATTTCTTCTTCATTCCTTACCTTTTCTTCATTATGTTCCTTTGTTACCATGTGTTCTTCCTTCTCTTCACCCTTCGCCTTAACCAATTCCTTGTCATTCAATGTCACCTCCTCATTCATTACCTCCTTATTCATTTCTTCTTTGTTTCTTACCTTTTCTCTTGTATTTTCATCATCATTTGCCTTTTCTACTATATGTTCTTCCTTATCTTCGTCCCCATGCCTAGCAACAATCATGGATTCTTCATCATTCACCTTCATTGGTTCACATTGAACCATCGTGCCCTCAGTCCCAATCGCAATGACGGATTCTTCACCATTGATCTTAGCAAGCTCACATACTACTATCTTAGTCTCAACACTTTTGGTCTTATCGAGCTTTTCAGTTTTTGATTCGGGGGTTAGAGCACTCTGACCATTAGTGTCATCCATGACCGCCCTGTATGATCACAAAGAAGGTATAATCATTGTTTTGGATATTGGACTGTTGAATGAACTGATTAAAGTGAGAGGATCAAGATTTAGAGGTCCGATCAAGGGTACGACCAAAGGCTTTTAGCGTCATAAATATTTTTTTTTAATTTATTCATAAGTAAAATAATAGTTATATAATTGAAGCGATAAGGACAAGAGAAGCTTTGGTCTAATGATTAGAGTTTTACTAAAATGATTATTAAGCTTAAGTTCAAATTGTATCATATATAAATTTGATTATAAAGCAATTGAAGGGGTACATCGGACCAAAAGACATGCCAACTATTAAACCAGTCCAACTCATTTGCCAATTCTCAAAATAATTTATATAATCATGTAACACTTTAAAGTTCTACAAATAAATTTTGTCCTCCACAATAACCTAATTATTAAAGGCATTGAGTGTTCTGAGTCCAACTAGCAACTTCAAAAGTGCCTAATGGGCCTCTAGTCGGAATCATGTTACTTGGAACAATGGTGGCCATATGGTTGACCAAATCAATTGTATCGATACTTCCCTAATTTTTTTTTCCTTTTCCTTTCTTTTTTTTTTGCTCGAAGGGGGGAAGAAGGGGGGGGTGGGGGGCGGGGGGCGTGGGGCATGGGTGAGAAAGGGGAGGTATAAGATAGGCTTATTTAGCTCATATAGAACTTCGACAATGATTACGGCATCCAAAGCCATTTTTAGTACATTATTAAGGTTGATACATGAAACATATCATTCAATTGCACAAAATTTCACTTTCTACCTGTAATTTAACCAACTACAAGCGTGACTCAAATTCTTTGTTTGCCTTGATCTCTTGCCTTGCCGTCATTGTTTCCCTCAAAAGCATAAAAGCTTCCAAGACATTAAGTTTATGTTAAACATTGTATCAAAGGGATCCACAGTCCCATAATAAAGCAACAACTAATTAAAAATAACACACCATCAAATTGAGGTGTCAAACTTCACAAATAGATTTGACTTCTCCCTTGTGGCCAAACAACCCCAAATCACTATCATATACCACTACCCTCCATAGATTCACAGCATTCAATGCCAAATCACCACAAACCCCACTGTGTAACTCACGAATGTGTCCTCCATGACAAAACAATCCCTCAACAACAACCAAACACCAAACTAGTCTGAAACTACCCCCACAAGTCACCAAATCCCCAGTAACTGCCAACACGCATTCAAGCCCACGCCAACACACATTCAAGCCCAGACCACCACCATCAAAATAAAAAATTACCCACTCACCCAAACCACTCCAAAACTAGCTTACGCCTTCAAATCCAGCCTTGCCACACCCAAACAATCACTCTTGCCAGCATAAAATAATGGCAAGACCATCCACCCCTCAAACGAATCAATCCAAATTCAAAGCCCCACCAAAAGCCCAAGACACCACCTCCTTTGTCGTTCAAACCATTGTGAAGCTCAACAATGCCGACACCACCAATCAAACCCATAATTGGCCTAACCTCACGACCCACAAAACCAAAGCTCCTAAACCAAGTTTAGGCTCAACATCACCACCACAATCGATGGCATTGAGATTTGGGGGGAGGAACTTGGTGGGGATTTTTGTTTTATCATTGGTGGTGGAGGTTAGTGAAGCCAATTTGTGGCTAGATGTCCCCAATGGTAGAGGGATGGTGGAGGTTTGGGTTTATTTGACCACAAGGAATGTGATATCTATTTAGGTTTGTGTTGTTTGACACCTTAGTTTGTGAGTTGGCGTTAATGTGTTATTTTTAATTAGCTGACACTTAATTATAGGACCAACCAGTCATATTGCTTGTAGGTGATATGCTTTCTTGTCAAACATAATACTACAATAAGCACGAAGACAACTAGAATTTCCGACAAGTCTTCTTTCTTATGACATCAAACCTACGGTTTTAAGTTAAGAAAGAAAAATAAAATGGAAACCCATTTAGTACAACTCGATCTTCAACAAATTCTAAACTAAGCTACATAAAGGCTTAATTTCAAATCATCAAAAACATACCAAGGGTTTAAACTTACTCAACTCATCATCTTGCACTTATCATGCCCCTAAGCTTCTTGTGATTTACCAAATTACCACTCATAACCCATTTTAACAATATAACCAATATCTTTACATTTAGTCATATTGTGTTTGCTATATGATCTTGATTATCTTTATCATCATCTTCTTTGTCATTCCTTAATGTTTTTAGGGATTGAAGTAAGGGGAAGAAAACATCGCAAGATATAGGTATGTGAATGGAGGAAGGCATTGATTAAAAAAGTCATACCTTTTAAATACACCTGCCTCCTCCTCTCCCCCAAATCTTAATCTCCCTCATCGTCTTCCTTGATATTTTTGGGAATTGATGGAAGGGAGGGTAATAGAAAGATATGGACTGCAAAAGCAGCCCAGGATTTATTCAAACACCCATGAATGTATCCATCACTCCTAATTATTTGATTCACTAATAATTCAATGAAACTTATTTCAATGTTCAGCCAACAAAACCAAATAAAATCAAATTACTCCATGATCACAATCCTTCTGCTAGGAGGACATAGATCAACAGTCCATAATCCTTTTAACAATGTCAGCAAGTCTTGGAAGGCTACTATGCCCCAAGCTCTTAACAATGTCAATTTTGCAAACTCATACCAAGGCTACTATAGATAGAAAACTCTATCCCAAGAACTTTTGAAAAACGCAGCTGGTATAACCATCACTATACACCATAATGCGTTTATCTAAAATCAACAGAAACATGGGAAGCGAAAATCCAAACACTAATATATATAGAAGAAAATCAAGCACAAGCCTGAAAATTGCTTAAAAAAAGCGAGAGCAACAATATTATGTGCTAATTGGAAAGCAAAACAAAAGAAATCTGAGGATTCACTAACTTCTATTTGGTCGCCGGGAAAGTCAACGAAAAGCACATTTCGTTTGTTTTGACACTATTTTCCCAGCAACCAAACAGACCACAGTTCCATCTGCTAGCAAACTATGAATCAAGCAAAAATCGCAGAACAAAAAATCAGATAGGAAAAAAATAGGCTGACCTGATTCCAAAATCGATTAGATGAGAAACCCTAACCCAGAATCACCAAAAGCCATTAAAATTATGCAATAATTTTGGGAGCATTAATCGGTGAGATAAAGAGAGCGAGGACTCACTCTACTGGCATCGATGAGAGTGGAAAGGCGAAGGAGCAGAGAGATAAGGGAAACGATTCAACAAGCTTGGGGAATCAAGGTCGGAGTGTTCGATGATATATAGTGAAAGACCTTGACTTGTTAAGGCGATTGTAGCCCCAAACGGTTCAAGCTGAATTTTTCAGTGTGAAATAGTTGTTATGGCGACTGTTAGGTTTTTTAAGGCGATTGGTATAGAATTGGTAAAGCCAAAATGAGATACACGTCTTTACTCTTTACTCTAGTCACTCTACCAAAAGCAATGAGACAAAATGATTTTGACTAATTAAGGGAGTAATAATACTATCTCCACGACATTTTAATAACAATATTACCTGATAGGCTGTTTTTTGTTATAATTTGGGCCTATCACTAACATCAGTTTTTTACCAATTAGTAATAATCTGTCATTTAAAATTTGTTATAAAAATACTGGGAACCTTGCATTTCTCATAAGAGAATGAGTAATGCTATATTCACAGCATTTTAATAATAAATCTCATGTGGTAGTCTAATAATAAAAATCGATCATTAAGAGCGGACATCATAAGTTGAAACTTTCTAAAAAAATCTCATGTGGTAGGTTGTTACTGGTTATAATTTAGGTCCACTACTTAGTACTTACATTACTTTTTTATCCACCAGTAATAGTTTGCCATTTAACATCACTATTGACACATAACACAATTTTTTCAGTTTAATCTCAAATTTTCTAAATTTTTTCCAAGTACAAGTGTATTATAGCACATTTTATACAAAAAGAATAAGCTAATCCCAAATGCATACTAGGAGCTAGAAAAATATGTGGTGTTAATTGTGAGTCCATTTAAAAGTGATTACCAATCACAATTTACCTCCTCAAGCATATTGTGAAAAAAATTTGTGTCGATAACAAATTAACTTTTGGCTATTCACGAGTCAAAATAAGGACTCCTTTAATACAAAATCTAGCATCTCTAATAGTACGAGCATCCATAAGTTTCGAGCTGGGTTTGTGCTTGACTAGATCACAATAGGGGGAGGAGAACAAAACTTGATGTCAACCGTTGAGGAACAACAACTCTAACGAACTGGGTTCTTCACAAGTGGTGGTCGGATTTGGTCAACATTAGCTAATGGTAAGGTGTGTTAGGAACATATGTCATCATGTATTGGCAAATCCTTTGACAAAACGCAATTTACTTATAATTGGGTAGATCTAAGATGTATTTAATGCTTCAAGAAACAAGATTTTAAGTTCAAGTGTTAAAACCAAGCAAGTCTATTCAAGAATCAAGTGATGAAATGCTGGTTTTTAAAGCTCGACAACTAGTATCTATCAAGATTTAAAAAGCTGTTTAAGTCCGAAACTCGACAGCTGCTCAATAGATAGGGTATCTATCGAGATTTATGAAAATCAAATTTTCAGCTCTGATTTCATTCCAATCCGTGAGTATGTGTTTAGGCTTTCTTTTCTCACAACCCTAAATGTATATAAGGATTATTTTAAGGGTCATCACAGTAAGCACAGTTGCATAAGTGTGAAGCAAAGTGTTGTTCTTGCAAATTGTGACTGAAAACCTAATTTGCCCTAGTTCTTCTTTCTTTTGAAGAAGCTGCTATGTTTGTACACCATAGAGTTTTGTGACCAAGGAGCTTTGTGATCTTCATCGTGTGATGAATTGAAGAACTTTGCAACTAACATCCTTCTCAAGTTGGTGATTGAGTCGCGTACTGGATTCCGCCCATCTATTGGTTAATCACGTACTGGGAGCCGTGCATTAAAAGGAGAGATTGTCACTACAGAACAAGTCCAATTGGGTATTGGGGTAAGGGTTCAACTGTAGATTAGTATAAGGTACTAGAATTCCTTTACTTGTAACTGCTTGTTGTGATAATAGTAAATTCTCAGGAGTGGTGACCTTAAAATCACCCAGTGGGGGTTTTTGCCTTGGAGATTTTCCCCATTCGAAAACAAATCATCTTGTCAACTTTATTTTTCGCCGCATTTTATTTTAGTTGGTGATTGGTTTGTGCTGCCACATATATTGCATATTAATTTGATTAATTAATAAACTTAGCTAATAAATCAGTTAATTCATCACAATGGGTCAATACATTCTTGGTCTATCAAAGTGTAACACCCCAAACCCATACCAAGGATTTAGATGCATGATCTGTCTTATAAATAATCAACATTTGCTATAATGGAACAAAGCATAATTAAATATCCACAAATAAGAATCAAACTATCAAGTCTTTCTTATAAAATCCATCAAACTAAACTTTAACAACAAAGTCTCCAAATACTATCTCAAATAATTTCAAGAATACTAAACTCACTATCCTAAGATAACATAATAAAACAGTCCATTAACTATCACAGCTCCAAAAGAAGTTTTCAAGCTATGGCTTCAATAATCTACCACCCAAAGAGATTTCATTGCTCTAATCTGAAAGGGTGGAGAAATGGGGTGACCAGAAGCTCAATAAGAGACTACATAATATAAGGATGTCTCTAAAAAACAATAGTATCATTAACAAAATATATAATCTTTACAAAACATTTACAAATAGTTTTAAAGTAATATAATATATTCTATAAAACTGTTAGAAAGGAAACATTTAATCATAATACTGAAATCAGTAAATAAAATAGTAACCACTTTAGTTAGCAAAAAATACACTAAATAGGTAGAAACAATATAATATAAAAATAAATAATTTTCCACTTATAAAGGCCAACAACAATAAAAAAATAGTTCGATATGAAAAACATTAGTCAAACAAAGACACAAACTGTTAAACACTTCGTGAGTGATTCCCATGAGAAACAATAACAATAATCTCAAAGACGCAACACTAGCTCCAAAGAGTAAACAGTAACACTGGCTCTAAAGAGCAATGATAGCGTTGCACCACACCACAATAACACTACATCTACCAATGACCAACACTTAACCCTATTGTGGCAAAGATTGCAGGCTGTCTAGCTGACCATTTGAAAACATTCTCACTTTATTATAATATTGTCAATATAAATCATATATGTATACCTTTTCAAAAATATAGTTTTTGAGTCATTCTTACATATACAGTTTCAAAGAAACTTACAAGAAATAATAAAATTCATGTATGTATAAAGTATTGACAATGATATAAGATTTTGAAACTTCACTTTTGCAAATATATATATATATATATATATATATATATATATATATATATATATAGATATATATAGACATGTCATCATGTTTTGAAGTCCATTTACCTCTAATTGCTAAACCAAGTTTCAGTTCAATTGTCCAGAACGATGTCAACTAGGACCTAATTAATGATCAAATAACTCAATAAGGGCAGGTTTCAAACAACCCAAAAAATCCTCTTATAAAACTTTTCCTTAATCACTGTAAAGATTTCGCAATATTAAATCAAACATAGCTTTCTAATATACATCATATCTATTCTAGATTTTATATAATTGTAGTGTATTCCCTAAAACTACAATCCGTTATACCTATATATGTGTATGTATGTATGTATGTGTACACCATCTGATTACCACCCTAGGACATCTACAAGTGCTTAACTTATATAGGATGTGATGCTACTCCATGTACATGTATTAGGATCTGTTTCAAAATAAAATAAAATATTGCCTGTCTATAATAACACTTCCATGATAACCTCCACTCCTATGCAACTGTCAGTGTAAGTCTAAGACTTCCAAGCAGCCTAGAGACGAAGGTTCCTTAATCAAAGACATGTTCAAAGATATCAATAAGGCATGCATAAACAGATGTTTACCTCAATACAGAAGAATTTGTTGGCTGCCTCTAGCAGTGCCACAGTCTTCTATCCTTTCAATTATAAGAAACCCTAATTCTCTACTCTTAATCTTTTATACGCTAAGCACTGACTCTTTTGTTTTTTTATTCACTCATATAAAAGAGAGACCCAACAACTTAAATATTGATGAGGAGTTGTGAAAAACAACCAACTCCAGAACGTCCACGGTCATCCATGCCAGGGGTTGTCCACAAGAAAGCACACGTCCACAGGAAAGCACATGGACGACCCACGATACTTAAAAAATTCCAAGTATCATTCCCTTATTCAAATAACCATGGGTTATGATTCCAAGGCGTGAGCAATACTTGGTTTCACCAGTGTAACTTCCATTCAAAAAATTAACTGTCAACAGCAGTTGTAAAAGAATGAAATATAACTCCCGTGGCAGTTGTAGAAGTTACCTTGACCCTCTGATCTCCTAAAAATATGGGAGAAGTTACGAATCTAAATAACTGTTTTTGGGGCACAGTATATAAATGCCCATACAGGCCTAGCAAAGGTACGTTTTTTGGACACTTCCTAAAAACTTGGAACTCCAAAATTTAAAAGAGAAACTAACTTTGGCATCGGAGGGTTTTTGGACGGCGACCCCAATCACCTTTGATTATTGTTCTTTCTTTTCAGACCATCAAGACAACCAGTAGTCCTTTCAAATTCGAAGCATCCAGCCTACTGATTTTCTTCGCATCATCAGTTGGCGCCGTCTGTGGGGAAAAGTGTTATTTTTGTTCGATTATTTGTTTTTAGCGATTCGCATTTCCCAGATAAAAGGCTAAATGGTTTGGACAAGATCGAGGGCTACAAGCCCAAGCCACCAAGAGAGTAGGGATGCATCAAGTAATCCCCACCGCGATCGTCAGTTAGCGCCTGTCATGCAACCTCCTTCCATTCAACATATACAATCTATGGCTGTCGCTATGGCAGAATTAACCCGTCAAAACCAAGAGTTGAATAGGGAGATCAATTTAAGGAGGCAGCACCATGAAAGGCATGCGGAAGGGCAAGCCCAAAGTCAAGAGGGTAGAGGAGAGAACGTTGAGTCTGAGAATCAGTCAAGGGGTACTGCTTCAAGAATAGTGCCACATTTGGAGAGGGAGATGGACTAGATGAGAAAAGCTATGGATGAAATGAAGGAGAATATGAGACGGGCGAACCCTGTGGATGACTTAGTTCACCAAACAGACTCCCCTTTCACGGCTTCCATTAATAGTCATCCCCTACCCCCGAAGTTCAAAATGCCTTCCTTGGATTCATATGATGGAACTCGTGACTCGTGTGATCACATCATTACCTTCAAGACTACCATGCACCTTCAAGGGGTTCCGGACGAGATTATGTGTAGAGCATTCCCTACCACACTTAAGGGACCAGCGCGGGTGTGGTTCAGCAAAATGCCCCTAAACTCTGTGGGCTCATTTGAGGAATTGAGTAAGTTGTTCGTCAATAATTTTATTAAAGGACAACACCACAAGCGTTCTTCTTCCAGTTTGCTAACTATAGAGCAAGGGAAGAATGAAAGTTTACGGTCCTTTATTACCCGGTTCAACAGAGAAGTCTTGACGATGGATGAAATGGACAATAAGTTGTTATTGGTCGTATTCCATAATGGGGTCAACTCTAACTTGTTCATTCATAAGCTCTACAAGTAGGAACCACAAACTATGGTCGAACTCGTCAATTCGGCCTAAAATTTCATGAATGTTAAGGACGCGATCATAGCCAAGAAGAGGAAGAGAGCAGAGCGTTCGGAAGCGGGTCACCCGCATCATCCAGATCAAGATCCTCGTCCAAAGAAGGCTCGGACAGAAGAGAAAAAAGATGGTAAGAAGGTGAGTTCCTCAGCGAGAAATCAGCAATACACTCCCCTGAATACGTCACTAGAGCAAGTGCTTATGCAAATCATGGATGATCTGTCCTTGAAGTGGCTAGAGAAGATGAAAGGAAATCCTAACAAGCGCAAGAGGAACAAGTATTACTGCTTTCACAAAGACCATGGCCACAACATGGACGAGTGTTTGATTTAAAGCAGCAGATAGAGAATCTTATCAGGCAAGAGAAGTTGGGGAATTTCCTTGGAAGAGACCAAAAAGACGAAAAGCTGAAGGCCAAGGTGGAAGAATCATTATGACCCCCACTTGGAGAAATAAAAGTTATTATAGGAGGAACCTCGGCAACTCAGTCGACCAAATCAAGGAAGACATATCTGAAGGTGGTGCAAAACGTCCAGTTGTCTTGACGATTTCCCAGGACGAGGGAAGCTGACGAGCAAGCCATCACATTCATGGACGAGAATGCTGAAAGAGTTCACCACCCCCACGACGACGCGATTGTCATTACCTTGCTCATTGTCGATTATACGACCAGGAGGGTGTTGGTAGACAATGGCAGCTTGGCGGACATTTTGTATTACCCCGCCTTACAACAAATGAGGTTAGGATGAGATCAACTTCGACTAATGAATTCGCCATTAGTGGGATTTGGAGGAATGAAGGTGCAGCCTGTCGGCACCATTTTATTACTGGTGGTGGTTGGAGCGTATTCGCAGCAGATAACCAAAGAGGTAAACTTCCTTATTGTTGATTATCCATCATCATATAATGCTATTATTGGAAGGCCAACTTTGAATAGTTGGAACGCGGTGACCTCTACCTACCATTTTTCCGTCAAATTCCTGACCGAGCATGGAGTGGGTCAAGTACAAGGAGACCAGTTAGCTGCCAGAGAGTGCTACTTAGCCATGTTGGCAATGGACGAGCACGTGCAGACAATGAGCATAGACGAGAGAAGGATTACAGTGGAACCTACTGAGGTGTTTGAAGACATCCCTCTGGATGAGAGCAGCCCCAAGAAGTTCACTAGAATTGGGACAAGTATGGAAAGGGAGACAAAGCATGCTCTGGTCCAATTCTTGAAGAAAAGCCTTGATGTCTTCATGTGGAGTCATGAGGACATGTCGGGTATTGACCCAAGTGTCATTACCCATCGTTTGAATGTGTATCCTTACTCCAAACCTGTGCGTCAGAAGAAGTGAGATTTTGCTCCTAAGTGAGATAATGCCATCAAGAAAGAAGTCCAGAAGTTGATTACCGTGGAGTTCATCTTAGAAGTTTATTATCTAGACTGGTTGGCAAATGTAGTCATGGTAAAGAAGGCCAACGGTAAATGGCGGATGTGCGTGGACTTTACTGACTTAAACAAGGCTTTTCCCAAGGACAGTTATCCATTGCCACGCATTGACCAATTGGTGGACTCAATGGCAGGTCACAAACTGCTGTGTTTCATGGACGCCTTTTCAGGCTACAACCAAATAAAGATGGACGAGACAGATCAAGAGAAAACTTCTTTCATTACTAGCCAAGGGTAATTTTGCTATAAGGTAATGCCTTTTGGCTTAAAGAACGCAGGGGCGACTTACCAAAGACTAGTTAACCAAATGTTCCGTCCTCAAATCGGACGGAATGTGGAGGTTTGCGTAGATGATATGCTAGTAAAGAGTTTGGACGAGGAGAAGCATCTTAACGACCTTCAAGAAACCTTTGACACACTTCGGCGGGATAACATGAAATTAAATCCAAGCAAGTGTGCTTTTGGAGTTTCATCAGGGAAGTTTTTGGGGTTCATGGTTTCACATAGAGGAATTGAGGCGAATCCAGACAAAATCCAGGTGATACTAAGTATGGAACCACCGAAGAACATCAAAGAAGTCCAGTCTCTTACCGGACGGGTTGCCGCCCTTAACAGGTTTGTTTCGAAAGCTACTGACAAGTGTTTGCCATTCTTTAAAGTCCTCAAAAAGGCATTTGAGCAAACGAACGAGTGTCAGAAGGCCTTCTAAGATCTGAAGACATACCTCACCACGGCACCATTGCGAAGCCCGTCCGTACTTGGTGAAGAATTATACTTGTATTTGGCGGTGTCCTCACATGCAATGAGCTCGACATTGATCAGAGAAGAAGGGAGGATCCAAAAGCTGGTCTATTATACAAGTTAGGCGCGAAGAGCAACGGAAGGACGATATTCGATGACGGAGAAGCTAGCCTTTGCTGTGATCACAGCTTCTCAGAAGCTAAGGCACTATTTTCAAGCTCATGTTATTAACGTCCTAACAGATCATCCCCTAAAGAAGGTGATGAACAAGTTGGAGGCAACAGGATGACTAATCCAATGGGCAGTTGAGCTTAGTGAGTTTGATGTCAGGTACCAACCAAGGAGCGCGATAAAAGCACAAGCATTGGCGGACTTCATTGCGAAATTCACTCCCGGTCAAGACGATCTGGACGAAAGGACTCAAAGGTGGATTTTCAATGTAGATGGCTCGTCCACATTATACGTAGGAGGGATTGGAGTAGTACTAAAATCCTCGGAGGGAGACAAGTTAGAATATGCGGCCCGTTTGCAGTACCAAACTACCAACAACGAAGCTGAATATGAGGCTTTCTTCAAAGGGCTAGAATTGGCTAAGTCTTTAGGGGCAGAGTCAGTAGTGGTTAAAGGAAACTCTCAATTAGTTATTGATCAAGTAAATAGAATATGTGAAGCTAAGGAAGATAGAATGAAAAAATATCTCAACAAAGTGAAGCGGCTCGTCCAGAAGTTTAAAGAAGTGAGATTTGTTCAACTCCTAAGGGAGGAAAATATGGAAGCGGATGCCTTGGCGAGGGCAACTTCGGCAGGAGGAGTTATGGATGAATGTGACAAGGTCCAATACACACCGAGTATAAGCCTTCTAGAAATACAGCAAATAAGAGGAAGAGAAGATTGGATGAGTCCAATAATTGTCTATCTCAAGGAGGGAAGGCTTCCAGAAGATAAGGACGAGGTACTATATAAGCGAGGCTACTCCCAGCCCTACCTAAGGTGCCTAGCTCCGAACAAGTCAAACTATGTATTGAGGGAGGTCCACGAAAGGGCATGTGAAAATCACTCGGGAGTGAGATCACTAGTCCATATGGTCGTCCGTGCAGGCTACTACTAGCCTACTATTCAAGCAGATGCTAAGGCTTATGTCAAGGTGTGTGATCAGTGTCAACGCTATAGTAACATCCCTAGACAGCCATTGGAGTACCAGACCCCAATGATGACCCCATGACCCTTTGCACAATGGGGACTGGATATTCTAGGTTCTTTCTCCCTAGGAACCAGACAAATGAAATTTTTGGTATTAGGGATTGACTACTTTACCAAGTGGGTGGAGGCTGAACCTCTTGCAAAAATCACTCAACAAAATGTTAAGAATTGTGTTTGGAAGAATATTCTATGTAAGTTCGGAGTGCCTAGGGTACTAGTATCTGATAACGGACAACAGTTTGACAACGCACCTTTTAGGGACTTTTGTGAACAGTTTGGAATCAAGAATCACTATTCCTCACCCTCTCACCCACAGGCGAATGGACAAGCAGAAGTAGCAAACCGATCCCTGCTAAAAATCATCAAGACTCGACTCTAGGAGGCAAAGGGGATATGGCTAGATGAATTGCCAGGTGTTCTTTGGGCCTACAGGACAACTGTGAGGACCCCAACAGGAGAAACCCCCTTCAAGCTAGCCTACAAAAGCGAAGCAGTCATACCTGCAAAAGTTCCTATGGCTAACCATCGAGTAATGAAGTATCAGGAGAAAGAAAATGAAGAACAATTTTGTCTTGACCTCGATCTCATTGATGAGGTAAGGATGGATGCGGAGCAAAGGACAACTAGATACAAGAATCTTATGGCTAGGCAGCATGCTGCCATGGTAAAACCCAGGCACTTCAACGTTGGGGACCTCATTCTTAAAAGGGTCTCCTTGGCAACAAAGAACCCAGCTCATGGAAAATTAGGACCCAATTGGAAAGGAACCTATAGGGTAATTAACTGCAAGAGGCAGGGGTCGTACTATTTAGAAGCTCTGGACGGACAAAAATTAAAGCATCCCTAGAGCGTGGAGCACCTAAGGAGGTACTATCAATGATGCACTTGGGCAAGAATTACCAGGAACGAGAGTTATGGACGAGGTTGCAGCCGTGGTCTATGTATTTACTCATGTTTACTCATGTTTATTATCATGTGTTTTTACTACTACTATTGTGTTTTAAGAATAAAGGTGCACTAGTTTTTAAACTTTTGCACCTTCTACAGACAACTTTATGAAAGAAAAGGTTGTATACATAAGTATTTTCCTAAGGCACTAGCTTTTAAGAAGGGCCATATATGTGGACGACGTTTATGTAATAATATGGTTTGGATTTCCAATGTATTTAATGCATAAATCTAATTTCCATAATGATACTCACAAGAAGGCAAAAGCCTAAGACGAATGAAAATCTCTGGACGCAGAGATGAAACGTTCATAAGCTTTCCTCGAAATGAGAATAAAGTAACAAAAATGAGCTAAGGCACACTCGTCTGAAAAGACAAACGAGAAAGTCTATACTCGTCCAAAGAAAAGGATGGTAAGAAACTGTAATTATAAGAATAATGCCCAAGTAGTGGACAAGAAAAAGCACATGATGGGTATTTGGGCCATGGACGAGCAACCGGCCAAGACGTTCCCATAGTAAAAATCTCCATCGCCACTATTAGGACGAGCTACACTTGTACAATTTCTATGGCAAGTAAATCACCAATACACAAGTGGGTCGTCCACACACACACACACACACACACACACACACACACACACACACATATATATATATATATATAAGAGATGGACTACCCTCCAAACAAGGGAAGTGGGTAAACTCCTAAGAAGCTAGGAACAAAAAAAAAATAATACTGTTAGCACACTTGTCCATACAATAACATGCAAATCATAGAAAATGAACATTCACCAATCAGTCTTGGGGGGTAGACGACCATCGTCCTAAAACCCTTAAAGTAAAAGCATAAGCAAACAACTGTTTGGAAACTCGTCTCAAATATCCTGGACGAGTAAAATGTACTTGGGTAAATTTCAGATGGTCCTAAACAATGGACCTCTTAAAAAACAGGAAAGAGAAAAAAAAGAAAATAACTTTTTCCAATACGAAATTCTACTAAGCATCTCTAGTTTTAGGGTCATCTTGAGCAGGCTGGGTGGTGGCATCATCCTCGACATTGACATCGTTTGAGCCTGTTTGGAGGAGGGAACTTGTAGCAGCACCAATGTTGAGTTTGATAGTGCTAAAGTCAACCCTAGGGAAATTTTCTATGGCATCCATTTTGAAATCCTCGAACCCCGCTGCATAATTGGTGTCTAGCAAGTTAGTAAATTCCTTGGATGCTCTAAACTCCATCACAGCATCGTCTTTGGCCTTTTTGAGAAGGGAACTCAGCTTGTCGTTCTTCTTTTGAAGAAGGTCAAGACGTGCATATTTCTTGGCAGCATCAGATTTCAACTCCCCCACCAAAGTATTCAACCCTTTAACCTCGTCCTTGGCCTTGTTTGCCACCTCGGCCCAAGTTTTACAGTCACCTTTAATTTTTTCGATCCTTTTTTCAAGAAGGATCCTCGTCTTGTCCATCTCCGTGGCCTGTCTGGACGCAGCTATAAACTTCGACATTGCCTGCGTAGACAATTAAAAAGGTTCAAGAGGGAAAAATGACAATAATAATAGAAAATAATATTGCTAAAACTAAACGAGGCAAAGGTGCTTACCTTGAAAAGATCATGAACATTGAAGTGCTCGAACTCCCTTAAAGACATATCGTAGCACGCAACCATGTCCTCACTAGTTACAGCCTTTTGAAATCGTTCCCAAGCTAAGTCCTTATTCTCCAGTAGGTTCATAGGAATCCTTTGGGGAGGTTCGGACGATGTAGAAGCATGGATTTTGGACGGAGTAGCGTCAACAAGCATGGACGAATCAACATCAACAACTGTGATGGACGGCTGAGAGGAAGGAGGGTCAGACTTGGTAATTTTAGGCCTAGACGACCCATGCTTGGTCTTCTTCCCCCGACGACTGGGTAAGCTTCCCAAGTACAAGTTCTTGGACAAGCTTTTCCTTTTGTCTCCAGCAGCAGGACGAGGCTGTGTTTGGGCCTCAGATCTGGTCATCTCATCAATTGCTTCCTTCCCTTTGTTTTCTTTCGTAGTTGCCATTCCTAAAACATATATACATATGTATAAAAAAAAAAGTAAGAAAAGCACTCACATCTACGAATAGTTAACTCATGGGCAAAGGCTTTAGCAGATGGCTCAGGGCCAAGTCCCCACGTGTGCAAGCGTCAAAGAGTCACCAACGAGTGAAAATTCCTCTTGGTTTGTAGACAAGTTCTGTGGACGCGGTCATGGTGGAACTTGCTTAAAGAAAGACGTTTAATAGCTGTAGAAAAAGAGGGAAGGTAAGGTTAGACAGTTGCATAAAGGTAAAATAGAATACAACAAATAAGAAAGAAAATGAAAGAAAAACACGACATACCTTCAAGACGAAGGTTCCCTAATTCTCTAGTATAAAAGGCAAATGTATCCCTGCCAACCTCAACAGGGTGCCCCGCCCAGAAATCAGAGACGAAGAAAAACTCTGTCTTCCAGTTTCTGTCGGACGAGGCCAAAGATTCAATCAATCTACAGTCATTTCCCCTAGCTGTGAATTGATAAAAACCCAAGGATTGACTGATCTTAGAGGGTTTATAACAGTATGGAAACTCGTCCACAGTGAGAGGACGGTTTCCATAAAATACCTCCCTTCATAAGACTTGCATAGAGACAATGAGTTTCCACGCGTTAGGGTTAAGCTGATAGACTTCTAAACCCAACCTAGTAAGTAATTCTCTAATGAAGGCATTTAAAGGTAACCTAAGCCCCCCTAAAAGGAAAGCTTCGTAAATACCTATCCTAAAACGGGGTTGGCAACACCATTCCCCTTGGATGGTTAACTTGGGATTTAGATCATCTGGGATTTGGAACCAACTCCTAAGGGCATCTAACCTCTTCTCGTCTGTCTTAGAGGAGATCCCTACAGCACAACTATACACAGTCTCTTCTTCGTCCAAAGGGGAAGACGGTGGGACGCTCGTCGAGGTGCCAGCCCCAGAAGCTGCCCTCGTCCTAAGGTTCTCTTGGAAAGCCTCAAGAGGAATTCTAGGAACACCAGAGGTGTATTCCTCTATTGTATTACCGCCATTGCTACTGTCGTTGCTAGAAGTGTTGTGGCTAGAAGAATCACGATGCTCGTCTATGACTTTATCTACGCTATCGCTAGACGAAGAGACAACTACTTTAGACATTCTAAAACTTAAAAGGAAAGCCTAAGAATGAAAGTGAAGAAAATACCTGGCTCTAGACGAAGAATACCAAAGACTCTAAGAAACTTCTAAATGAGGTGACGGACGAGAAGTGTCAAAAAGGAGAATTTGAAACAATGAAGAGGGCACGAGGGGAAATCTGCTATTTATAGGCAGAAAAGTCTCGGCATTCCAAACAACGCTGCCAACTAGAAAGCGACACGTGGACTATGCCTCGAGGAAATAAATCAACGCGACCAGTCACCTATGAAAGCATGACACGTGTCTCATTGTCTTAAAAAAAAAAAAGGGAAGAAGAAGAAAAAATATATAATAATAATAATAATAATAATAATAATAATAATAATAATAATAATAATAATAATAATAATCTTCTTGGAAAAACTCGTCTCAAAACTTGATTGCATGCTAGACGACTCATGGACGAAGGGGCAACTAATGAGGAGTTGTGAAAAACAATCGACTCTAGAACGTCCATGGTTGTCCATGCCAAGGGTCGTCCGTAAGAAAATACATGGACGACCCACAGGTGTTCAACATGATGCAGGATGATTCGTCCATACCAGGGGTCGTCCATAGGAAAGCACATGGACAACCCACGATACTTAGAAAATTCCAAGTGTCATTCCCTTATTCAAATAACCATGGGTTATGATTCCAAGGCGTGAGCAATACCTAGTTTCACCAGTGTAACTTCCACTCAAAAAATTAACTGTCAACCGCAATTGTAAAAGAATGAAATATAACTCCCGTGGCAGTTGTGGAAGTTACCTTGACCCTCTGATCTCCTAAAAATATGGGAGAAGTTACGAATCTAAATAACTGTTTTTGGGGCACAATATATAAATGCCCATAAAGGCCTGGCAAAGGTACGTTTTTTGGACACTTCCTGAAAAGTTGGAACTCCAAAATTTAAGAGAGAAACTAACTTTGGCATCGGAGGGTTTTTAGCCAGCGACCCCGGTCACCTTTGATTATTGTTCTTTCTTTTTCAGGCCATCAAGACAACCAGTAGTCCTTTCAAATCCGGAGCATCCAACCTACTGATTTTCTTCACATCATCAAATATGATTCCAAGACTTTAATGGATTCCAATAACACTTAAACTCCTAATCCAAATAGGTTTTAATCTCTTATCCTTTTTCCTAACTAATAAGAATGAAGGCTAAATGTTTAATATGAATAACCCACAAAATAACTCTCTACGTTACATCTTTTTTTATTTATTTTCTTTGTAGTGATCATAATATAAAATAATCACCTTTAAAATAAATCAAATAATTCACCAATTCCATGCTAGAAGCAATTAAATTAAATTTAAGTGAGCGAGTGTTACATGAGGAGAAGAAAAAATATTCAAATCAGTGAAGTTCTAGTCAAGATCTCACCTAAATCTCATCAAATTTGGTAGACCTATGTTGAATTTGGATTCTTTCGTCGGTTAGATCAAGATTCATTGGATTTTGAAGAAGGAAACCTGCCGTTAACCACTACAATCATTGAATCAGTCGATTTTCGACTCAAGTTCAATTAGATCCTATCAAAATTCCAATTTGGATCCCTGAAGGACCAAAAGGAAGGCCTCGAGCACAACATTGTCTCACCATGTTCAACTCCATGTTGATGGAAGGGGGTGGCAAGAGAAGCAAAAGAATTTATTAGGAATATTTTAATAGGATGTCAAAGAAAACTAAGGGTGTGATTTTGGGTGTATTTGAAAAGTAGGTAGCTAAAATATTTTCAAATGTTTTGATTTGACAAGTAAAATTTTTCAAGCAAACTACCAAAACTGATGGTTCAACACCGAAGTTGTTGCTATCGGAGGTCCAATGACTGGACCACTAGAAATCGATAGCCGAAGCGGTGGCTTCGACGACCATACTGTCAACGATCACCATCGAAACGGTATATCCGGTGACCAAACCGCCAACATCGGTCAACAAAACGACATCTTTGATTACCAGTGGTTGCCTCATCTTTGGCCACTGGATTGCTAACATTGGCATCGATGCGGTGTCTTTGGCCATCGAAATGCTAGCATCGATCGCCAATGAGGTGTCTCCTACTACCAGACCAATGACCTAGCAACTACGTGGGGGAGGGAAAGCCACCATGTGTTTATGAAAAATGTTTTACCAAAATTTCAAAGGTAAAACAATTTACAACTTTTTATAAAGGATTTTATGGTCAATGGAAAATATTTTACGAGTTTGACTATATTTTACCTACAAATAAACACTTGAAAATGGGAAAAAAATTTGAAAAATATTTTACATTAAAACAAACAGGGCATAAAAGTAGAAAAAAAAAAGTTTTTTTCTTCAAAATTTGAAGGCAAAAACCAAATGTGAATGTTTTGCTTACAACTATCTGTAACAACTTTAAGACTATTTTAATGTGTGTGTATGCGGGTTCTTTTTTAAAAAACTATAATAATAAAAATTATTAATTTGCAAGAAAAATATCAATAAAGAATGACTAAATATGCTCAACTTTTAAAGTAAATATTTTTAAGTGTCAACTTTGAGTTTATTTCCCCCTCTTTGTTGCTCTCCTTTAAAACAGTTGGTTTTTGCTTCTTTTTAAATTAACTTCCTGATTCACAAAGATGAGCTGGAAAAATATTCTAGCAACTTCTTGCTTTGGAATTGTATGATGCGAGAGGGCTTCCAAATTAAGGTATTTTAAGTCGTGATTCATTTCACTTATATATTTTTTTGTCTTGCTTGAAAAAATGAATTTATTAAAGAAAGTCATACAAAACTCCCCTTGAAATTACAATAAAATTTTTATGGGAGGAAAAATATCATAAAGGCCATAAAAGGAATTCTTGAGGGACCAGGCAATCAAGCATCCAACACAAGAGAATAATTTCCTTAAGAAATTGGTTGTGTGCTCCTCTTGATGCAAAAAGCCCGTACTTTGTCCAAACTTATATTTTCACTAGACCGAGCACAGTAAGTATCAAGGCATTCTGTGAGTTGCTTTTCCTCTGACATTCTAGGTCCACAAAAAAGGATAACGTTGTTTGCATAGAACATCTTTGGAACATTGTAGGCAACTTTAACACCTTTTATCACCCCTAAGCTAATCCACCTGTTAAAATGCCTCGCTGAAACTTCACTTGCCAAAGGGGTACCTCACACCTTAGAAGGAGAGAAGCTGGAGTAGATACTAATACTACCACTTAATAACAGAGAAAATTAGACAATTGAGATACAATGATGCATCATTTTAACAAATTTCTAACAGAAGCCAAAAGCACTTAGGACTACTAGGATAAAATCTCACTCCATACTCTCATAAGCTTTTTGAAAGTCAAGTTTGATTCCCTAGTAACCTCTCTTCTTCTTTGTGATTTTTGAAGGTATGAATCATTTCTTGTGCAAATACCACATTTTCTGTGATCCACTAGTTTGGCACAAAATTAAGTTGTGTCGGATCTATCAGTTTCCCAAGTAGAGGTTTCAATCTTTGCACCATTATTTTTGCAACGATCTTATAAGAGCATTCTCATTAAGAAAGCTAAATGCTATAAATGCTAAATTCTAACATCAAGTTTGTAAAAAGCACAAAAAAGCAAGCTACAACAAACATGCTAAACTTAACATTAAAAAAAAAAAAAAATAGCAATTGTGCTACAGTGAGCTTTCAGCTCCAATCTTTTAAAAAAAAATTATAATTTTAATGCTTGTGGTGGAAAAGGTGGTTTGTGTAGTTGTTTTTTTATTATTTTAATGAGTACTTTATATTATTTTAAACGAAATGGTAAAAAAAATAGAACTTTTGATGTTAAGTGTATTGTAAAATGAGTTGTTAAAATTGGTAAAGTGACTTTTTGAAATGCTAAATGCTAAAATTTTTAAAAACTTTGATGAGAATGCTCTAATACACATTATATAATCTTATAAATGGTAAGTGATTAAAGTTTCAGGTACCTTACTACTTAGGGATGAGATGAGAGAGTATAAAAGTATTGTTCATTTCTTGTAGTAGTCATCCATCCCTAAAATAAGTTTTTTTTTTTTTTTTAATGCGGTAGTAACTGAGGGCCCGTTTGGTACATAAATTAAAACACATATTTTCAGTTTTTAAATAATATTACACATATTTTTTCACCTACATGTATTTTCAAAAAAATTAAAAACTGTTATTTAAACGCAATTACCAAATGTCTTGGGTTTTCACAGTCGATCAATAGTGTTTGTAAAATAAGCTTGACATTCAATCACCTTACATAGCTCCTCATTTTCTGAATCCAGGTTTTGAGGAAATTGGGGCTGATCTGATTGGAATAGTCTATCAAACTGATCTATGAAATAATCTCATATATCCTTCTTATTCTCTAACCAAGCTCCATCTTCTTGTTTGGTCTCAGTGATGAAGTTTTTCCTCTTAATTATCGTTGCTTCTCCTTCAAGATTAGCTTTTGTGGGCTTTGCAAGCTGTAAATTTCTTCACTTTTCCTTTCTAATTCTTTGATCCTAGATTGCGTCTAGCCAAAACACATTCTATTCCATCTCCTCAATTCATGTTTGGTTTGCCTTGGTTTCCTTGAAGTCATTTAAGCCCTCAACGTGTTTTTGCCATACAATATTCTGTACCATTCCTGTACTTGCTTCTTCTTTTGCCCACATAGCTTCAAATAGGAACGACCGAGATAAAAAGCAAAATCCACACGTGTATTCAAAAGGATAGGATTTTGACGGCTGAAGCGAAAACTCGCCCCTAGCCACCAAAGAAGCCACTGATGGTGCACATAAAGGCTAAGATAGGCAAAGAAACGTGGACCCACAAAGGGCGAGATGACCTACAAATGAAAAGGGTGACCCACATGAAATGAGTGGCACATGGCCCACAAAGGGTGGTAGATGACCCACGGACGGGCAGAGACAAGCACCTCTCAGAGCAAAGCTTGCGAGATTGGCGGAGAAAAGCTGGAGCGCACGATGGCAAATGGCGCTTAATGTGCACCTAATGGAAAACAGTCTTTGTGCAGCCCTAGTAAATAACTTAAAATGGAGAAAAGGGAGTTCTAATAAATCTAAATTGATTTCTAACTGATAAGGTTGGTTGGATGAGTCCTTTTTCCAAACCACTCAAGGATCTTAAGGTCAACTATATGGATTTTGTTCCATTCGCTCTCTAGTCTAGTCTGATAAGTTATACCATGTTCGCAATCTCTAGTTTTTGAATCATCACGGTTAAGATATAGACTATTTAAACGATATCACCACCAACTCTTGACGCAATGGTCATTCTATGAGTATAAGTTCTTGTAGGGTGTGAAGGGTAAAAGTCGGGGTTCAAGTTTTCAGACGGAAGTTTCACATAAATATTCACTTAGATTATGTTATAGTAGAATTTTTATCTATCTCAAAAAAAAAAAAAAAAAAAGATATTGTATAATTGTTAAAACCCCCTTACATTCCATGCTGCATGATTTTTGAAGAATTTAAACATAGAAGAACAAAGTTTGGTTCAAACATGGTTGGAAACTTAGGCTTCAATCCATAATAGCACGTGACTTACTTAAAATGGTTGTGTTGGGTTAAGATTTCTTGACTCCGGTTAATTAATTCAATTATCCAAATTGATTAATTAGGTTCAATTACATGCAAATCGTGGAGGTATCAACAAATCACCATAAATACTAAATGCAACGGAAAATAAATTAGACACGAAAATTTGTTGACAAATAGGAAAAACCTCGCAAGACAAAAATACCACAAAGTGATTTTAAGATCACCACTCTCAAGAATTCATTAATCAACAATTAAGCAGTTACAAATATAAGGAATCTTACCAATTACTCTGGCTTATCCAGAAATACCAACCTATAGTTGAACATTTGCTTAAATACCCAATTGAACTTGATCTTGTAGTAACCTTCTTTCCCTTCGATGCACAAACCTCCAGTTTGTGACTAATCCTTTGCACGGATCTCAAGTACGTGACTAACTCTAGTAACTTGAACAGATGTTATTGGCTACAAAATTCTTCACTTCATCAACAACGAAGATTTGGAAGTACTAAATTACAAAACCCTATGACATACAAACACAGTAACTTAACACAGAGAAAATAAGTCTCTTAGTTTTTGTATCCGTGTGTGACGGCCTTTAAAATAAGCCTTATATATATATATATATATGGTTATGAGAAAATTCTACACAAATACATGAGACAGTGCTGAATTTCAGACCTGAAAATTCTGAAATCGTAGTTCTCGATAGATTGAGCTTCACATTAAGTCTCGACAGTAGGCATCTGTTAAGCTATCTATTGAGACTTAATAAATAAATTTTCTTCACTTGTTTCTTGGACTAATCTTCATGTCTTTAATACTTGACTTGAATAACATATTTCTTGAAGTACTAAACTCATCTTAAATCTACCCAATTACAAGTAAAGTGCATTTTATCAAAAGATTAGCCAATTACAAAAAATATGACCATAACAGGCTGTATAGATTCACTCAAGTGTGATTAAGTAAGTCATGTGCATTGCACATGAGAAGAACACATGTCATCTTATTATGGATTGAAGCCTGAGGGTATATTTGTTTAGAGGGATTTTAGGGAAGAAGATGATAGAAAATTGAGGAGAGAAAGTATTTTTAGAGGGCGTTTGGATTCAGCTTAAAGTAGCTGCGTCCACGTTTTGCTGCTTTCCTTTTTTTTTTTTTTTTTTTTTTTGTGCTGCTGCGGGGACAAGCGCGTAGTGCGCGCACTGTGCGCGTACTGTATGTGTACTGTTCATGTACTTTTTTAGCAATTTTTTATTAAAAATGGGTCCCGCAGCACTATTTACACATTTAAAAATTATTTCGCTACAGTATTTTCAGTTTTCAGCAATAAGTTCTATCAAAACAGACCCTTAGTGGGTGTTTAGTTGGAGGGAAAGAGTTCCCTCAAGCCTACCAAAATGTTTTCTACCCAAAATGGGAAGAAAATTTGGGAGGGGGAGGGGGGGTGGCAGGTAATAAACTGTCGAAAAATGCCAATGCATAGGGGTTACTTCATTTATTTGCTAGCTGCTTTTTCTTTTTCCTTTAATTTTTGTTTTTGTGACTCTATCTCTCCATGTTACCACAAGTTTCCTTTTTTTTTTTGGCTTTTGTTTGTTTTTTCCTTTGTCCTTTTTTTTTTCCTACTTTTTTTTTTTTGGCTTTTCTTGTGCTTCTCATTAGTGCCTTTTTTTTTTGGTGTGCTCATCTTCCTTTGACTTGTGCTATTTTTTTTTTTTTTAAATGAAGTGTCCATAAACATATTTTTTAATTAAAAAATGTGTTACTTTTTTTTGTTTTATTTAATGTGGACATAATTGTAAATTTAAACTAACTTCATTTTCATTCTCTCATTTTTCTTCTCAACCAAACAAATAAATTTTTTGTCTCTCCACTTTTCCATCCTCCCAAACACAAATGAAAAAAAACTAAATATCTTCTATTCTCCCATTTTTTTATCCACTCCCCATTTTCTATCCTCTAATTTTTCCACTCATCTAATCAAACGGATCCAAAACTTTAAATATTTTTAGAGCTAAACTTTGTCCACTCCCATAAAATTTGTGATATAAAGATACATTAAGGTGGATTTAGGATTGAAATATGTGAAAGAAGACTATCAAAATAAAATAAAATACGTTCTATTTCATCTTGCTTGTTATCAGTACACTTGTATCTGTATCCAAACAACTCCATTTGAGCTGCAAAAAATAGAAGCAGATATTTCACTTTTTTTTTTGTGTGGATGAACTGCTGATATTTCACAAACTAAGGAGCAGTGAAATAACGAATAAATGATAATAGTAAACATATTCTGATTAATATGTTGTTATCTACAAATTTAAGGAATCATAGAGCTGTTAAAAGAATGGACTCAAGCAACCTTCAATTTTCTTGTACATCAATTACAGAGCCGAGTACATAGCCGCTCAACCTGGGAAGCATTATTATCTGACAACAAATAAACGCCACTTCTTCCGTTGGCTATGCATGTCAAGTTCAGTTGGTTTCCAATTTGGATTGACTGCAATAACATTATATCAATATCAATAACAAATGCATACCTCCCCCTTCTCCCAAGAAAAAGAATAGTAGCAGCATCTCTTACCTCACAGTACATTTTATCTGCTTTGCATTTCCACTTTGAGGTAGGGACACAGCTCATATATTGGCACCAGGAGCAGTAATCATTCAGATTAGTCCCTCGTAGGAGTGTAATCAGACCAGCAGTATATCTGTCAAAATTACAAAATTTCAATTTAAAGAACTCCACGATCTTTTTTTAAATAATAATAATAATAATAAGTAAATTCCATGGCCTAATAATACCAGGCAATTCTAAGGAATATAAATTTTATTTACTATTTTTTGTGTGCCACTTTATGTTCCACCAATTACAACTTATTATGTATCGGTTTTTTTTTTTCCCATTTTAAACTTCAGTTATTTTATAAGGAAAGTAAAATCAATATATGATAAGTTGTGATTAGTGGAACATAAAATGGTACACAACGTGGTACAAAGGATATGCATTCACTTATGAGATAAACTTCATAATATCACCATAATGGCAAAATACATATAGTGTGTGTTAATTTGCAATGCCTTCATCCAACCAATCCAATTAGGCAACATGATTCACGAATCTAAGAATTAGCTTAAAGCAGTTAGGTAGGCTATCTGCCGATGATTGAAAAGATTTCTATATAACAAAGTTAGAATCTCAACCAGTGGAGAATTTTAACTTTCCACAGGGCAAGCTATTTACATCTTACGCATCTTATGTTACACACGGACAGAAAATAAGTAATGCACCCTTTTACCATCTCCAACCACAAATAACACAACCCAAAAATCCTATACCAAGACCACGCAAGGAAAACAAGTAGTGTGCAAGGGTTAAAGTAATGCATATACATCAGAAAACAAGTAATACACCCCTTCTACCAACTCCAAAAACAAAGAAAGATGTAATCCAAAAAAACTCCCAACCTGCCCCTAAACTACACCAAGAAAACAAGCATTGTGCAGGGAATACAATCAGATACATAAAATTAACATATAAAGAAAGGATTCTAGGAACATACCCAACAACCAATATTATCAGAGAGAGAACCCACAGTATATATTGATAAGTCTTGTGTTTAGATTTAACAGTTGTTGCAATAGATCCAGGAGGAGAATTCTTTTGGCTAACCCATCCAAACTGAGGGCGAATCAAAAACACAAATCCAAGAAGAAAGCCAGAAAGAAATCCTCCAATATGAGCAAAATTATCAACATGTGGTAGGATTCCAACTGCTAAATTTATTATGATGATGACAATAAGAGTCAACAAGGCGGCTAACTGCACATAAAAATTTGAAGGTGTGAGATTATTGGGCCACAAATGGCTAATTGCAAAGAAGTCAATATTCATTAGGAGGCTTTGCCAAAATCAGATTACTCTATTTACCTTATTTGCATATATTGTCCAATTTGTAATTAGCTCCGAAAGCATGCCTCCTAGTAAACCAAAAAGTGCACCAGAGGCACCAACAGAGATCCGCGATTGAATAAAAAGAGCCGACATCAAACTCCCTCCGAAACCAGATATGACATAAAGTAACCCAATTCTAACTATATGACAAAAGATAGAAAGATATTAGAATTTCAAACTACGAAGGCAAAAGAATTCTTCTTTGAATGACTAAAGCAGTTACACAAAAGAATTGAGATATTATATTTCATATTTTCTATTATTATCTTCCCAGCATGATGTTTCTTACAAGGGGAAAAAATTTGTCTTGGAATATTTCCATTTTTCAGGAAGTACATTTGCAAGATCTACATATGTGTGCTTGTCTGAAAAATATTTCAACTAAATGGAATAAGTCCAACAAAAAATTTTATAGAGCCTGATAACACACTCCACCATAGATTAACTTCCTGAATCCTTCCTAAGTTTAGCATAATTCTTACCATCTCTCTCATTGTTGTCTGCAACTCTTATATTCCTTGAAATCTATCAAACATCCGTGGTCATAGTTTTATACAAGTTATAAACAACACTAGGATTAATTGTCCACCTATCTAGGAAGAAAATTAAGCGAATACAATGCAAAACAAATCTGAATCTGATCATAATTTGTCTCAAGCCATCAATGCATAAAATTGCAACTGGTTTTATATAATCATAAGGGTTTCTATTGGTTTGATAATAACTCAGTCACATTTATTAATAAAGGATAATTTTGATTATTGTCAAATATCATCTCTTCCATTTCTCCATGTATGGAACATTTTTCTATAACCCCGCCCCTGAAATTCTGCAACTTTGTTTTTAAGAACAAATTGATACACAATTACGATTCCAGATCTATCAGATTTGAGGTTGATGTTATAATTTGAGTGCTCAATTCCAATTCCATGTACCAAAAAGACCAGAAGAAACAAATTAATCAGGAGTATAGTAGTGAACATCTTTAACAGATACAGATTCATGCTAATATAATTGATGATATACAATTTATATACGCATGAGAACAAATTTGAAGATGACAAGGGATGTATACCAAACCCAAATTCTTGCTCAAGCCGAATTCCAATGAATATAAGACTCAACATATTGGCAAGTATATGGAAAACTCCAGCATGTAGCCATATACAAGCGAACAAGCGCCATGCCTGGTGCTCATGGACCACTTTATCCACCTCAAGAGCCCCCATCTTCATTAACCTGAAAAAGTAAAAACAAATCAGCGCATGATCGATATAAAACATTAAAACCCTTCTGCCACCCCTATAGATCAATACCAAGTCAAAATCAAAGATAACTACACCATTAGCAATCATCACTTAAAGGGCACACTTGTGCATCCGCTAACACAAGTTAACAGTGTGATTGAATCATATTAACCACAAAGAAGAGACTTAGCTACTTCCAGTCTAGATTACTTGAATTACATCAACATAAAACCAACCAACCAGGTTTCAAAGCAGTTAAATCTATTTTTGTCCACTGGGGGGCCATTTTGCCTTCTCCTTACCCTCAAGTAATCAAGAATCCATCCCAGGTTTCTTGATCGCTCACAAGAGATGTTACCAATTGGGCAAAGCAACACCCACTTAAACTCCCTTATTCCTTGGTATAGGCGAGATCCCATCCCATGTACTTAAATCAATTGAGCAAACTAACACCACTTAAACCATGATAAGAAGCTTTATCGTTTGAGCAAAAACTAACACCCCTTCCCTTCCTTGGTGTAGGTGAGATTCAATCCCAAGTCTCTCATCAAATTACAAGAGACTTTTACCATTTAAAACACCCTTCCCTTCCTTGACATAGTAGGAGCGAGATTCAATCACAGGTCTCTCTTGATCTCTTGTCCAATCACAAGAACAATTGAGCAAACTGACTAAATACCCAGCTAGCTTTTTACTGTCTAAGCACAAATCTTAAATTCCCAAGTTCAGTAGTTACATTACATACATTAATAATATTAGGACACCCTATTCTCCCACCAAAAAAACTCAAATAAATTAATAAAGTAAATAAAATAAAATAAAAATCCATACCAAACCATTAACCAGCATTATAACATTATAACTCAAAGCAACCAAAATGTGATATTGAGAGAGAGAGAGAGAGAGAGAGTTTACGTGGTAGAAGAGGGACCCAGAAGAGGATTGTCTTTGAAGGTCTGGAAAGCGAATCTGCCGAAGAAGGTAGCAATGCAAGGAGGTGAATTCTCCGGGCAATTGTTCAAATACATTGTGATCACGAATACCACAAAGTTTATCACCACAAACGTCGGCACCAGCCACGGCACCCACCGCCTGAACGGCCTGAACTCCTCCCTACTCGCCGCCGCCGCCGCCCGATTCTGTCTCTGCCTCTGCCTCTGTCCATGTCCATGTCCATGCCCACGCCCGTGCCCGTGCCCGTGCCCGTGCCCGTGCCCCTGTCGATGCCGCTGCGGCTGAGGCTGAGGCTGAGACGACGCCGTAATAGAAGGAGGAGTGGGGCCCACGTTATCTGGGTGGACCGAGTTGTCGCCCCGGCGTGATGTATGGACCTTAATCTCGATCTGGTCCGTCGGAGGGGAGGACGAGGACTCTCTCCTCCCCATCACAGGCAGCCTTTGGATTTATCCGACGATGAAAATATATATATATGTATGATACTTTGATTTGGTTTCAGTTTTTCAAAACAATGTGTTTTCTTGAATTAACTAAGGCTGGGGAAAAGTTTTTCCCCTTTGGTGTGAGTTAAAAAGGTAAATAGTTGGGAATGTGATTTGAGAATCTAGCTGTGGGAGTTGTTTGACAACTAATGATTCATTGGGAAACCATGAGAATGTGAGAGTGAGTGAGTGAGAGAGAGAGAAAGGTTTGTAGTTTGTTTGTAAAACAGATACAAAGGGATGGATGATGAACATTTATCGCGGGGTTTTTTTTTCATTCTTATTCTTGGTTTGGAATTGGAGGGGGAACAGCTTTTACCATTACCAAATCAATGCGTTTTTGTTTTTGTTTTTTCCTTTTTTATTATAAAGAAAAAAAAATGTTCCGTCTTATTTAAAATTATTATTATTGTTTTTTATGTGTATATTATTCTTTTTTTTTTTTTTTTTTGATAGGAATGTGTATATATTCTTGATTTGCAATGGGAAGGGGAATTACTTTTGGGTTTAGTTTGTTCTGTTTCTGACGTTACACGAATTCCATGCTAAAAACGTAGGACTTCTTCTCTTACTAGTATTTTATATCAGGTACATCACCACATGACATAAGATTTGTGCAATTGTAGTTTGTACCTAGTTCCTAGTCTCCTACTACGTACGCACCTTCTTCGGAGGACCAATAATTGTATTTGACTGATAGATCCACCGGTATAGTGCATAGATGGCATGAGATATCGACACGACACAACTTTTTATTCAATCGTAATCTTTTTAAATCTTGATAATTGTTAAGGGTTTTATAACTCAATTTGGATGTTTTCAAAAATATTCATATTCAAATTCCTTTAAGAGGAGAAAATCATCTATCCCTTTTACCCATCTGATATATGCTAATGATATCAATCAAGGACAATATGCCCGGATAACACTAGAAAAGGACTAAATGAGGGGTTGAAACAAGTTCTACAAACGAAGAGAATTGATGTAGCTTTTTTTGGCTTGGGAATCTTGGCCTTGGGACATGTTATGTGCACCTAGAAAAAAGGGACAACTAGGTTTTAGGAAAATTAAAGAATTCAACCAAGCTCCACTTGCAAAGTTAGCTTGCATGGTGGTTACAAAGTACGGTTTATGCGTAAGGTTGCTAAGAAGTAATTACAAAGTGAGAGATAACTCGCTTAAGAAAATCCCACCAAAATTAATTTCTTCAATCTAGAAGAGATTGCCAAGCAACTGATATGCAAAAGGGCATGTTTTATCATTGGAGATAGGAGATATATGGTTTCGGGGAGGACCCATGGATCATATGGGCAAATGATTTTACCGTTTTAAACCAATTCCTGAGAATGAAACCATTGACGAAAATCCTATACAAGTAGCAAGAAGGGCATTAGTTTAGGAAATATTTTTAGAAACTTTTTATGGAAAAAGAAAAAAAGCAACGAATTTTTTTTAACGACTTTCTATATTTTCCATAAATGTGATATCAAAACTATCATAAAATTGTTCATTAACAAATGCCCTAAGGATATTCATTAACCAAACCCTAATTTTATTTACTACTAACAGTAATCGAAATTATTTTCATTTTTTGCATTTATTTCCCTTAATTTCTTCCAATTTTCCCCCAGTCAATCCTAATCAGATATTATGGAGGATAAATTCTTATCAAATTAATTAATATTGACAAAAATCAAGGGTGCATTAATGTGTGATGGTAGGATTAATCATGTGTGTGCATGCTTACCAATTACCATTAGTTTTTGGGGGCCTTCAAATGTTTTGGCATAAGAATGGACTACCTCTTATATTAAAAAGTGTGTGGATTTCCATAGCCTAAGAAGTTAGTCCATTCAAGGCATCGTGTGAGTGAAATTAAGATTTTTTTTTTAGATAGGCATCATGTAAGAAGGCCATAAGTTATTCCTTAACCTGGTTTTGCTTTATCAATTCGGATGCTAAGAACTTGGTGAAAGGAGTTGCAGCCACTTTCTTTCAACAAAGCACATTTAACCATGTGAGCCTCTACTCAAATCTGTGTGTGTTGGGAGGAGGTTTGGGGATTTAATGCTTTAATCAAGATTTTTGCAAGCATTCAAAAGGAAGAGCACGTAGACAGAATTGTAACCTTTAATGTCAAAAGACACAGACAAATCATGGGAAATATCAAAGCACAAGTAGTTAGAAACTAGTACACCGTGAAATCTATGTTATCTTCGCTTTCTAGTGCTTCTGAGTCTTGGGTGCCTAGACATGCTAATGTGGCTGCTCACACTCTAGTTAAGTGGTCTCTATCTTGTAATTTTTTTGGTTCCTTTGATTTAGGCAACTGCCCTCCCTGTTTTGGTTCGGTTATTCGGGAGGAAGCTTGCTCCTGATTGTAGTTTTCTTGGTTGTACTTTTATGTGTGTTAATAATGTTTGTCTTGTCAACAAAAAAGTACACCATGAACCCCAACAAAGAAGACTATGCATACAGTTAGTTAAGGAAATTGTTGAAAGTGGGTGTCAAGAAAAAAAAAAAAGGTGTTGTTTAATAAATACTTCACAACAAATGCAATCCATCGAAAACAACCCTTTAAGAAAAATGTTGAATGAATCTCAATTAGCGGAGTTATGAAGATAAGGTTGCTAGCATTTATAGGCTACATGATTACATCTGGACTATTCATTGCTTCATATGATGCCAATTAACTTGCGTGTGTCTCTAAATTTTAACAATTCCACTTCCTTTTTAACTGTATCTTTAGCTACTCATCCTCCAAAAACTAGATAAGGTTGGTGGCTTTATGTAGGGTCAAATGCACCATGACCATCATATCACCAATGGCAATCCAAATTTCCTAGTCAATCAAATAAAAGGTACCATATTTCATACAACGTTATATGACTTATATCATGTAGTTCATTTGCTAAAATTGATATTTAATTCTGCATTTCAGAATTATAATTCAGGTATACAAATCGATATTTTATAGGCAATGACACTTTCTATCAAGATTTTTATGAGTTCCAAATTTCATAATAATGCTGGCCATTTTATCTTCAGTACTTCACACTTTTATCAAAGGTGATAGTTTTACACTTATTTTACTTAATTTTAAAAAAAACGAAAAAGGTGAAGAATAATGAGAACCATGTGATGAGTGCTATAAGAACCTTTCAATATCATGGTGCAGAGACCGAGTCCTAATGAGCTTACTTCTTCAGCCGTTATATACGATTTCTTTCCCCTCAATCTTAGCAGCTTTTCCTTTGGTTTTTGTTGAAGGGAAATCAACTCTTCTAATTTTGCCATAGAAGTCTTACTCATCAGCAGAGGAATTATGTGCAGGCTTAAGTTATGATTTGTAGACCCTTTGGCGTTTAAAACATAATGAATTTCATTAGCAAGCTTCAACCTAGAACCACTGCAATCATATTAGGAGTCTGTTTGGATACCGCTTATTTTACTGAAACTGAAAACTTATTACTGAAAATACTGTAAATAAAAGTAAAAGTTAGCTGAAATAGTACAGTAGAGCTCATGAATAGTATCAAAAAGTGCAGTGAGCCCATTAATAGTAATAAAAATAAGCTGAATAGTGAAATAATTTTCATTTTTCATTGGTATCCAAACAAAGACTAGAGTTTATAATCATACAGCAAACCGGGTCTTCTTCTTTTTTAATTGGATAGTTGGAAAATGAAAGATTTGAATTCTAGAAGTCTCAATTGAAAACACCAAGAAATACCAAATATGGTTTTAAAAATCGGACCAGACCAGCTAGTTCGACCGGTTCAACTGTGAACCGGCCATTAATCCAGTCCGATTATGACAAATAACTGAAAAAGAGCTAAAAACCGGAAATAGTCAGAAACCACCTGGTTCAACTGTAAAACCGAAAATCGGTATGGTTGAACCGATTTTGTAAAATTGCTGAAAGAGATCTGCAATGGAGCTTTTTTTGCAGTAAAAATCTTTTTTTCTCAGATCTGTTAATGGTGAGGACAGATTTTTGCAACAAAGTCTTTTTTCTTAAGATTGGCTATGCTCGAGAGAGAGAGAAAATGACTGAATATTCATGCTTGGCGTTGAAATTAGCATTTTGGAGTGGTATCTACAGATCTTTAGTGAGAAAGAGAGAAATGAGAGGAACTGATGATGGTATTGCAAAGATAGATAATAGATCTAACTTCCTGAGATAGAGAGGAATATATGGATTCTGTGGAGGACAAAAGACTGGAAAATTAAAGAGTCTTTGATGGTAAGTAAAGTGGGGAGTGCCGGAGTGGAATGCTAGATTTACGAGGTGTATTAGGAAAATAATAATAATAATAATAATAATAATAATAATAATAATAAAGAGAAAGTAAACGTGTGGCTAAAAGTGGCGTTGTGGGAAAGTGGCTTGGTGAATGAGTAATAAGAGCAACTCTATCCGTTCATGCAAAATCTTGCAAAATATAAAAAGTAGTCTATTTTATATATTTTGAGCAAAAAAAACACACCACATCAGTAGGTGTAAAATTGTACATAAATGTACAAGTGCTACAGTAAAGTCAATGACTTATCTAGTCATTTGACTTTGGGTTTTTTTTTTTAAAATTTCTTGATTAAATAAATAGTTAAAGTTATACTATTATTTATATAAACTAAAGGATGAAACTTAAATACTAAATAGTTTATTCTTTGTCAACCATTACCGACAAGAAAAGCAAGGTGGTATGGAAAAAAAACACTTTTTCTAATTTTTATATTTTCTTAATATAAGTTATTAAAATTCAAATTTAAACCAAAAATTATTTTAATATTTTAATTATATTAATTATGACATTATTGGTTCAACCATCGGTCCGACTCTAGTCAGACCATAAAACCGATAATCAATCTCTTTTTCGATTCTTTGTCCATTCCGGTTTTTAAAACCATTACCAATGGAGCTATGTGCTCTCGGTGTGTCAATTTTCACATAAACTAGAAGTAAAACTAAAACGAAAGGACAAAGAAATGATCAACGCACTAACAAGCTTTGTTAAATATTCGGTGAAGTACAGAGAAGAATAGCCACTTTGAAAGGATAGGGTCGACCCTAGGTCTAGGCCACTTAAGCCACTACCTAGGGCCCCCTATTAAAGGAAGGCCCCAAATTTTGGGGAAAATTGTGATATATAAAAAAAAAAAAATGGAGATATAGGAAAAAAAAAATTAGTTTTATAATTTTCCTGTACTTTCAAGAAGTCTCAAAGTATTGAGTAATACTAGAGATAATACAACTTTAAATACATGAGTCTTACAAATAGAGTAATGCTATAGTTTTACAAACTATTTTACAACATTTTTACAAATTGTTGTTGTAGCCAACTTCTTACTGGTTCTCATTTGGGCTCACTGATAACATCACTTTTTTATTTATCTATAATCATTCTTCACATTATCAATTTGTAAAAGTTTTTGTATCTCTAGCATTTTTCCTTACAAATATATGTGCCACTAATCGCAAGAAATAATTTAGATAGGAAAATGCTAGAAATATTATTAATTTTACTTGAAAATTTTACAAATTGATGTGACAATTAATATAATATGTGGACGTCAATAACCTATTAAATGCATTTTTGAATTATTTTTGTGATTAATGATACATCTTTGTAAGCCTCATGTTGTAAAATTTATAATATCCCTAACATCATTCATTCAAATACTTGTTTATTATTTTCTTGAAATGTCACTAATCACATTTATATCTACATCGTTTGAAAGTTTTTTTTTAATAAAATTTGTTATATCTTTAGTATTTTTCCACACAAAAAAAAAAAAACATATTACAAAATAAAAGGAATAGATTTTTGTTATAAAAAATTATGATATTAAATACTAGTTAAATATTATTTAAGTGATAACAAAAAGACCTCATTTAAATACATTACCTTAGTGTCCGTTTGGTTTGCGCATCCATGTCCCACGTTTTGCATTTTTTCCCTTTTTTTTTTTAAGTCGAGTGCCTCTTGCACTGTTTATGAATAGTGCATTTATGCAAATGAACAATGATTTCATTAATGAACAGTAACCAATTTTTTTTTTTTTCAATTTTCAGCAAAATAAGCGGTATCTAAACACACCCTTAGTCCTCCAAATTTGTTGGGCTGCCCCTGTGTAAGTATGAAACTCGGAAAATTTTTGCCAACTTCAGCCAGTTTCATTTCTACAAACTGCTTCTGTGGTAGAAGTTCAAGGCATAGATTTGTGCAAAGAAATAAATGATTGGTCAAACTCAATATTGACCATTTTAATTTTATTCTTCTTCCCTATTCATATTAATAGTCCTTTAAAAATAAATCTTACTTTTTTTTTTTTTTTGGTTGAAAACTTTCTTTCATCATTAGAAAAGTTCTGATTACCAAATTTTTGGCTTACTTTCATCTAAAAACAAAAAATGTGAGCTTCCTTATCTAATACGGAACTTCTGTTGAAATCAACCTTTTTTATTTGTTGTTGTTTTTAATCCAGCCAATGATACGCACAAATCACAATCCCCAGAAAATAAAATCAAGAAGTCATTATATATCACTACATAGTTTTTTCTTTTTTTAACGTGTTAACGTGTTCGATTACAAGTTTACAAAGCTATTGGTCATTACATAAGAAATTGAAAATAATAAGGGCCTTTTGGTAAGCAAGCTCAAATTCACATTTTTATATTTTAAACAATATTACACATATTTCTAAACACTTTTTCACTCACGTGTATTTCAATAAACTACAGACAACATTGCTCAAACTCCTCTACCAAAACACCCCCTAAATTACTGGTATTACGTATGTGCGATGCCCTACTTAATTAAAATTATATCAAAATAAATTGAAATTATATTAACAATTAGTGAATCATTTAAAACCAATAAAATTTGACTTAAAAGTAAATTTACTATCTTAATGAATCACATGACTAAAAAAAATTAATTTTTTCAATGTGTAATACACACATACACACACACATATATATATATATATTGACCAACCTGGTGCAAGTATGGGGTGTGATGTATACATTCTACTATTTTAAAATATAACATTATGATATATAAGCAAAATAATTAAATAAATATTAAACTTAATTTAAACTACTTGAAACTTTTTGTAGTTTAGTTGAAGGAGGATTAAAAAATTTAGTTGAAGAAGAATTAAAAATTTTCGAAACTTAGGTACTAGAGTTTTTTACATGATTAATGTAAGTGCACAATTGCACCTGGACCCAAAAGCGAATGTTGGGCTCAGGCCCAATGAGCCTTATACAATAAAATTTGTAGAGTATGGGTTTGAAACCTAAGCTCAGGATATTGGAAGTTCGATTAATAGGCTAGAGTGTTACAATTTGTGCAAATGATGAACAAATATGACAAATAGATCTCCTCGGACGTAAGCCGAGGATGATTTGTATAAATATACTCTTTTTAGGCTAAAGTTTACAGTCCTTAGTTCCTATTTTATTCTTAGAAAAAGTCTCGATCCCTTTCTCTTTCCCCTCTCGTTTCCTTATATGCTTCTTCCTCTTCACTGTTCATCCACGTGTCGTACAAATCTTTCCCTTAGATACTTTTTTCATCCATCGCCACCTTGAAGTCTTCAAACAAATAGTAGGGGGTTGCATCCTACTGTTCAGAGGTCATTTCCCCATTAATGCGATCAGGGAGGTAGATGCAAGGTCTTTAATGTGGAGGTAGCAGCATTTTCTCTAGATATTTCTATCACATCCTTGCATCTAGAGGGTGCTTGGATCACCCTCTTACCCATCAGTTTTTCCAGAGTTCTACCTTTAACATTCTTGGCCAGTCCCAGGGTCATTGCTGGGCCTGTCCGAGGAGACATTCCTCCTCGGACAACTCTTCGGACCTTTACAGCGCAGACTAACTTGTGGGCCTGGAGGCCTTAATCAAAAACAAACTGGTACCCGTCAATAAAGCCCAAAGCCCAAATGTTTATTCGGGAATTTTTACCCCCCACAATAGCCCCTCAAAACTTTATTTTTCCCACCCATCCGAGGAGAGAAATAGAGTTTTGATCCGACCAGAATACCTCCCACACGCTTTGTAGACCACCACGCCTGTATGGGTCCTTTCGTTCCTTGAAAAACGCTTCTGACGCTTTGAAATCCAGAATGCACGCATTTATGACCGCAAGTTACATCCAGTTTCCCACGTTCAACGGTAAGATGAACATCCAACGGTCCAAGTTGCCCCCTGAAAATTTGAGCGGGACAAATTTAATTTCGAGGCCGCCTCCCGCACGTCAAAACGCTTGGAAACCCACGCCTTCATTCATTTCTGCAGAAATCAATCGTATCAAAGTATCAATCATCACCTTTTCTCTCCAGAAATTCGTGAAGAACCGCATAACCAACTCCAGTAAGTTTTTTATTTTCTTTACTCCTTCCTTCTCGGATTCTATCCTCGTCTCCCCTCTAAACTTCTTTCTTCTTTAAACTCGCATTTTCGCTTCTCCTAGATGGGTAGATTTAAGTGCCTGGTTGATACCGACGCCGGTATGGAAGGGTTTAGGGCCAAGTACCATATTCCCAACGACGTAGGTCTAAAGTATTTCCCAGTAGAAGCCGTAGGCGGTGCTAGGAAAATGGGAGAAGTCATCATTCCAATGATTGCCTTTATAGAAGGTGGAATGACTCTCCCAATGAGAAATGTGACCAGTGAATACCTTCGCAACCATAGGTTATGCCCAGACCAGTGCACACCTAACGTGTTTAGGGTCTTAGGTAGTGTCGACGCTCTAAATGAGCAAATGGGCCTAAACCTCACATGGCACGACGTTGCCTTTATGTACAAGTGTCACAAACTGAAAAATGTAGGATATTACATCAAATCACGGTCTAGCATAGTTAGGCTGATCTCCTGTCTGCCTAAATCCAACAAGGGCATGAAGGACGACTACCTCATCGCCTCAGGGAACTGGCATGACGGCCCTCACTACCCAGTCGTATGGGGAGATCCAGGTGTGACCCCTTAGGAGTTAAATTCCTTAACCCGTGCTTCAATGCCGCCGCCTTTACTGCTTTAATTCTTATTGCACACTATTGCTTCTGGTTTTTATGTTTATTAAGAATCTGACCATGTTTGTCTTCTCGGATGCCTCTTCTCACAGATAAACAGCACGTATGCCCACGGCTAAGCTTCTGCAACGTTGCCGACTTAAATCACATCCTGTGCTCAGAAGTTTTCGTGAGTGAAGATTTACAAGTGAGAGCAGCACATTTGATATTAGGATACGATCCTATATCATCGAACTTTCAAGGGATAGAAAATGCAATCATTGCGGGGGATAAACGTCGCAAGACCAAGCTTCCTCTCCGACCACGATCTTCCCGACGATCCCAGCACCATCCTGTACACAGGCCCAATTGCAGCAATTCCCCTCTCGGCGCACTCCTAGACAACTGCCGTCCCAGGAGAGCAAGCATCCTCGCTGCACTCATTGGACGAGGAGATAGACCAGTTTCAACTCGAGGACGTCAAAAGGTCTCGAGGAAACTCGTTTGTCGTTCTCTCGGACGAGGAGGACGAGCCCGCCGAGACTTCGGGGATAGAAGGTTTGATAGTCGCTCACCCTGACTCTAGCTCCGAAGAAGAAGAGATGGACGTCTTGAAGGGACTAATGCAGAAGAGGGGCGAGAGAGTCTCCAAAAAGGGGGCAGGTGGGTCACAGGTCCTCCGTCCTTGCCCCCACCCCCTCCTCCGCCCGATCTGAAGCCTCCTGTTGCGAAGCCTAGGAAGAAAAGGAAGGGTGAGGCTGAGGAGGCTGATGGGGAGAGACAGAAGAAACAGAAACAACAACAACAACAACAGCCCCAGCAACAAAGACCTGACAAGGGCAAGGGACGTACCTCGTCAGTGGAAAGTGGGGAGATCAGAGACGTTGCCGAGGTGCGCCGTGCACAGGCTAACTGGTCTCCCGAGCTTAAGCTGGACGGGGCACCATTCTCTTACCAGTCCAACATTAGGATGTTCCAACTAGGCCATGCCCTTCACCTGGCCGATGCCTTAGAACGTCCTCTCCTGCTGCCCAAGGACATGGAAGCCCTAGACAAGATGACTTAGTCCCAGCTGTTCCCTTCGCTAAAAAGGGACTTGGGCTTGGTAAGTATTTAAATCTTATCTTCATCTTTCTTTCTTTTTTTTATCACAACTCATTGTAGGAGACATTTTTATACGTTTGATATTTTGATATCTTGTCACAGGCCGTCCAGGAAGTCTTTGCTGCCGAGAAGTGGGTGGAGGATTCTCGGAAAAAGGCTAGGCTTGAACTGGAGCTTCGGCTAGAGACCGAGAAGTCCCTAGGTCAAGCCCTTGTGCAAAATGAGAAGCTCACCACACAGCTGGTGGAGCTAAAAAGGGAAAGGGACGGTGCCGAGGCCAGCTTGAAGACGATGAAGACCCGGGAGGAGGGGCAACGCAAGCTTCTTCGTCAAAAGGATGAAGAGTTATCCAAAGCTCAGTAGGAGCACTTTAACTTGAATAATGAGTTTGCCAAGATGAAGGACGAGACCCGTACCTTTAAGGACTCGCTAGAGGCCGCGAAGAAGGCTACTTACAAGGAAAGGGTAGCGGCGACAGAAGACCAGCTGACAGAGGAGTTCGCCGCGCTGTGCCGAGAATACTGCTAGCAAGTTTGGGGGGAAGCCTTGAATGTAGCAGGGGTTCCTTCAACTTCCGAGCTGAGGAAGCCCGAGAACATTTGGCTTCCCCTAGAAATACAGGAGATAGAAGAACTTCCTCCTGTCACCCCTGCCCCTGAGACAGCTCGTTCCATGCCCCCTCCTGTGATCCTAGAGCCCATTCCTGCTCCTACAAAACCTACGAGTTCCAACAAAGAGAAGGAACATGGTGAAGGTGCCGAAAAGGCTACAAGCCAAGGCGCCGAGCCTAACGTCCCCCCACCAGCGGCAGCAGACAAGGGAAAACAGGTCCAATCCTCCTTTGAAATGGAGCTAAAAAGCACAGAAGCTGGTAGCACTTCCGGACAAGACCCTCCTTCAAAAGTTTATGGCCGAGCCTAGGACTTCTCCTTTTCCTTATTATGTAGCAAAGGCTCTTCTTTTTCTTTTTCTTTTTCTTTTTGTAATGTACATTAGAAGTAATTAATGAAAGATTGTCCAATTTAATTTTCATTTGACTTAGACCTTTTAGTATAAGAATTTCCATCAGCACAAGAATGAATGAGTGGAACAGTCAATTCCACTTTCAATATTTGAACTAACATAACTTTAAACAACAGTACATACGCTTAGCTTATATTTTACAAATTATGCCTCAAGAATACAACATGTGAGACACAATGAGGCACAACTAACAACCTGACTTAGAATTCAATTCGAGGCACAAAGTGACCAAACTACTTCATCACCATCTCAAAATCAATACGACATGGATTTTTGCTAGTATTTCTAAAGTAAAAGATTCAAGGATCTGACATAAATAAACTTTGTCTTAATGATAAGTACGAGGTCTATAGACCCATACATACCCAAATTCCTATTCGATACTTAAAATCTGTAACTTGAAACGTTAATTTCATCAAAGTAGGAGGTCTATAGACCCGGCATAACTAAGGTTCTATTAAACAAATGATAAGACATCAATTTCCACAATGTATGTGGTCCGAGGACCATGCATAACCAAGTTTCTGTGTGATACTTAAAATTGTAACTTAAGATGTTAATTTTCCCAAAGTAGAAGGTCTGTGGACCCAATATAACTAAGGTTCTGTTTAACAAATGATAAGACATCAATTTTCACAAGGTATGTGGTCCGAGGACCATTCATAACCAAGTTTCTGTTTGATACTTAAAAATTGTAACTTAAGATGTTAATTTTTTCAAAGTAGAAGGTCTGTGGACCCGACATAACTAAGGTTCTGTTTAACAAATGATAAGACATCAATTTTCATAAGGTATGTGGTCCGAGGACCATGCATAACCAAGTTTCTGTTTGATACTTAAAAATTGTAACTTAAGATGTTAATTTCTCCAAAGTAGAAGGTCTGTGGACCCGACATAACTAAGGTTCTGTTTAACAAATGATAAGACATCAATTTCCACAAGGTATGTGGTCCGAGGACCATGCATAACCAAGTTTCTATTTGATACTTAAAAATTGTAACTTAAGATGTTAATTTCTCCAAAGTAGAAAGTCTGTGGACCTAACATAATTAAGATTCTGTTTAAAAAATGATAAGACATCAATTTTCACAAGGTATGTGGTCCGAGGACCATGTATAACCAAGTTTCTGTTTGATACTTAAAAATTGTAAGAGGTAAACATAAATACATATTGATAATTTGAACAACGAACGATAAAAGTGCTTTTTATTAATAATAATACCTTCGTAAATTGTTTACATTCCAAGGGCGTTGTACAACTTTTTCATCTAGATCAACTAATCGATATGATCCTATGCCTACTACAGAGATGATCCGATAGGGTCCTTCCCAATTTGGTCCTAGCTTTCCTCATGCTGGGTTTTTGGCAGTACCCATAACTTTTCTCAACACTAGGTCCCCAGGCACTAATGGCCTTAGTTTCACATGGACATCATACCCTCGTTTAAGCTTTTGCTGATAATAAGCCATTTAGACCATAGCGGCCTCTCGTCGTTCCTCAACCAAATCTAGGCTTTTCTACAGGAGACCATCGTTATTTTCTGGACTAAAAGAACTCGTCCTTAGTGTGAGGAAACCAGATTCTAAAGGTATCACCGCCTCGGCCCCATAAGTCATAGAGAATGATGTTTCTCCAGTGGATCTATGCGGCGTAGTTCGATACGTCCATAAAACATGTGGTAGCTCCTCTACCCATCTGCCATTCGCATCGTCCAGCCTCTTCTTGAGTCCACTGACTATGACCTTATTAACGGCCTCGACCTGCCCATTTCCCTGAGGATAAGCTGGGGTGGAGTATCTGTTTATGATGCCCATGACTACAATACTTCCTGAAAGCTCTACTATCGAATTTAACGCCATTATCTGAGATAAGTGTATGTGGTACCCCAAATCTAGTGATAATATTCTTCCAGATAAACTTCTTGGAGTCGATATCCCTAATATTTGCTAAGGGCTCAGCTTCGATCCACTTGGTGAAGTAGTCAGTTCCCAAGAGTAACCATCTTTTGTTTCCCACAGCCCTCGGAAAAGGCCCTACTATATCCAATCCCCATTGAACGAAAGGCCAAGGACTAGACAAAGGATTAAGGACTCCCCCAAGCTGATGAATGTTGGGAGCAAACCTTTGGCATTAGTCACACTTTCTCGCGTAGTCTTGAGCTTCCCTCTGCATATTGGGCCACCAATATCCCTAAGTCAGAGCCCGATGGGCTAAGGACCTTCCCCAAGTGTGGCTTCCACAAATTTCCTCATGCAATTCTTTCAAAAGGGCCTCCGTTGCCTCAGGGTGTACACATAACAAGTATGGTCCGGAGAAGGAGCGTTTATACAATTTCTGATCCTCAGATAGCTAGAAACGAGGCGCCTTTCGACGGATCTTATCTGCTTCAGACTTGTCCTCGGGAAGAACGTCGCTTTTCAGAAAAGCTACCACAGGGTCAATCCAGCTAGGTTCGGGCCTTATGAGATGGATACGGACGGCCCTTACAGTGGTCAGAGTGGGTTCTAGCAAGTCTTCAACGAGGATAATCCTAGGCAGACACTAAGTCGAGGACGTCGCCAAGGTGGCCAATGAGTCTGCATATGTGTTTCCACTTCTAGAAACGTGAGAAAGGATAAAGGAATCAAATTCAAATTGTAAACGTTTGACCTGGGTCAGGTACTCTTACATTCTTGGATCCCTAGCTTCCATGGTCCCTGTCACCTGGCCAACCACTAACTGAGAATTCGAGGACATATGAACTTCCTTTCTGCCCATTCTATGTACCATGTTCATGCCGACCGAGACCACTTCGTACTCGGCCTCATTATTAGTTGCCGAGAATGCTAATCTCAATGATTTCTCAAAGACAATTCCCTCAGGGGATACGAAAACAAGTCCGATACCAGACCCCCTCTGGTTGGCTGCCCCATTAACGGACACTTTCCAAATCAGAGGTCCTCTGTTCATGATCGTGCCAACTGATTTTTCATCCCTATGTGATTCCTTCGCAGTTTCTTCCGACAATGGTTCAGTAAACTCTGCCACCAAATCTACGAGAACTTGGCCCTTCACCGAGGTGTGCGGCATGTATTTGATATCAAAGGCTCCTAAAATAGTTCCCTACTTAACTATCCTTCCGGAGTAGTCAGCACTTTGTAACACCGACTTGAGAGGTAGTTGGGTCAAAACCACGACGGTGTGAGACTGGAAATAGTAAGGAAGCTTTCACGTGCCATGGACTACGGCTAGAAGTGCCTTCTCCAAGGGCAAGTAACGCACCTCAGCTTCATTCAAGGATTTGCTGACATAATAGACCGGTCTTTGCACCCCGCCGTCATCCCTTATAAAGACCAGGCTGACTGCATGGACGGCCACAACTAGGTACACAAATAGGACTTCATCAACCTCCGACCGAGACATAATGGATGGCCGGGAAAGATATTCCTTAAGTCGCTGGAAAGCTAAAGCACACTCCTCAGACCATTGGAATCCTTCCCATTTATTTAACAATTGGAAAAAAGGTCTGCACCAGTCAGCTGACCGAGAGATAAATCTGTTAAGAGCAGCGATCATTCCGGTCAGCTTCTGAACTTCCTTTGGATTCCGAGGTGGCTGTAAGCCTTGGATGGCTCTGACCTGCACCGGATTCACCTCTATTCCTCTATGTGTCACCATGTAGCCTAGGAACTTTCCAGAACCCACCCCAAAAGAACACTTTGAGGCGTTAAGGCGCAACTTGTACTTTCTAAGTATTTGAAAGGTGTCATCCAGATCTTTCACATGCGTGGGTATTGTCTTACTCTTCACTACCATATTGTCCACATATACCTCAATGGTCTTTCCAAGTTGCGACTCAAGCATTCTGGTCATCATCCTTTGGTAAGTAACCCCTGCATTTTTCAATCCAAACAGCATCACTTTATAGTGATAGTTCCCTGTTGGAGTAATGAAGGCAGTCTTCTCCTGATCATCCGCCGCCAATGGAATTTGGTGATAGCCCTGGAAGGCATCTAAAAAGCTCATCCGAGGATGTCCGACCGTGGCATCCACAAGTTGATCGATGCGTGGCATCGGGAACGAGTCCTTTGGGCAGGCTTTGTTTAAGTCTGTGAAATCCACACATACTCTCCACTTTTCGTTCTTCTTTTTCACCACAACTGTATGCGCCAACCAATTCAGGTAGAAATCTTCTTTAATAGCCCCAGCCCTCTTGAGCTTAAGCACTTCTTCTTTAACAGCCTCGGAATGCTCTTTGGAGGAACGCCGAGGTGGCTGCCTCCTAGGAACAATGGCAGGGTTGACGTTCAAATGATGACAAATGAAGCTTAGGTCAACCCTCGGAGCCTCATAAGGATCCCAGGCAAAAACATCGATATTGTCCTTCATAAACTCCACCAATTCCATCTTCTCTTGGTGTGGCAAACGTATACCAACTTGAAAGAACCTTTTGGGGTCATCGGCTATCAGAAACCTCTCTATGTCTTCACGCATGGCTTCCTCTGCTGTCATCACATCTGACGCATCCAGAGTCATTAATTGCTATAAGTCCTTCATAACCAAGGCCGAGGACTCTGATTTGGCTTGATGCAGTACTGCTACCGATATGCATTGCCTTGCCATTGCTTGGCTGCCAAGAATTTCTTCGGTGAATTCCCCCGAGGGGAATTTTACTTTAACGTGCAAAGTTGAGGAGACAGCACCCAAAGCGTGTAACCAAGGCCTGGCAAGGATGGTCGTGTATGGGGAGTACGCGTCAACCACAATAAAATCCACCTCTACCACTTCCGAGCCCGACTGTACAGGCAATCGAATCTGTCCCTTAGGTATGACAGCCTTCCCCTCGAAGCTTATTAGTGGGGAGTCATAAGGAGTGATATCCTCTAGTTTTAACCTTAGCCCCTTGAATAAGTCGGGATACATAATATTTACACCGCTGCCTTGATCGATCATCACCCTTTTGACGTCATAATTCCCTATCCTCAAAGTGACCACTAGGGCGTCATCATGGGGTTGGATAGTCCCAACCTTATCCTCCTCCGAGAATTCCAAGACGGGCCCATTCCTTTTAATCCTCTTCGGCTTCGAGCCTGACTCCTCGGCCTGGGAGTGTGACACCGCCATCACCCTGGTAGGACAGGAACCGGTCCTGCCAGGTGCAGCGAAGATGACGTTAATCATTCCCAAGGGCGGCCGAGATGAGTTGTTCTTCTGATTATTCGAGCCTGACTGGCTGCCTTGCCCGTTAGGTTGGTACAGGTGCTGCTTCAATTTCCCTTCACCAACAAGCTATTCCAGATGGTTCCAGAGGGTCTGACATTTCTCGGTAGTATGTCCCACATCCTGATGGTATTAGTAAAAAAGATTTTGATTCCACTTCGTAGGGTCCCCCGCCATCTACTGGGCCGTCTGAAGTAGGGTTCCTTACGGACTTTCTCCAACAGTTGGTGTACTGGTTCTTAGAACACAGTATTAACTACTTGAGGAGTACCTGAGCCAGACTGCCCAGCGTAATCTCTCCTCGGCTTATTGTTGTGATACCTGTCCGACCTGAAATCCCTTCTCTCCTGCGGGATAACCTTCGCCTTACCCTTACCCTGCTGTTGATCTTCTTCAACCCTTTTGTACTCATCAATACGGTCCATGAGGCGACGTACGCTCCGTACGGGCTTTTTGGTCAAGGATTTCCTCAAGTCATGATCAGTAGGAAGGCCCACTTTAAAAGTATTAATCGCTACTTCGTCAAAATCTCCATCTATTTCATTGAAAATCTCCCAATACCTGTCGGAGTATGCTTTCAACGTCTCACCCTCCCTCATGGCCATAGATAATAACGAGTCCAACGGTCAAGGAACTCTGCTGCATGTAATGAACCGAGACGCGAAAGCCCTAGTAAGTTCACTGAACGAACCGATTGACCCCGACTTTAGTCCATTGAACCATCTCATAGCAAAAGGTCCCAAGCTAGAAGGGAAGACTTTGCACATCAAGGTTTCATTGTGAGAATGCACCGCCATCCTTTGATTAAAGTGGCTCACATGTTCCACCGGATCTGTCCGGCCGTTATAAATGGTGAAAGTGGGCTGGGTAAACCGCCTGGGGAGCCTTCCATTCTCAATCCTGCGTGAGAAAGGTGATTTGGAGAGTTGGTATAACGCTCGGCTCATAATGTCGTTCCCCAAGCCCCTGGAGGGGAGCTTCCTATGCTTGCGACCCGGTAGGTCATCCTTTCCACAAGAGTAGGTTTTGCTGGGAGGTGTCCAGGACCTTGAACTGTAACTGCTTCCCCGGGATTCCCCCAAGGAAGGATTGGATGAGGGTGAAGCCCGCCTTCGTCTGACACGACGCAGCTTCTTCTTTAGGTGGTTAATCTCCCTCTGCATGGCCTTGGCATCATCCTCATGGGTGGCACTGCCTCCACCGCGTGTATGACTCGCGCCAGGATACACGGTATGAACACTTCCCTCTCGATCCCTCCGACGCTCAAGACGCTCAAAAAGATCTTCGGGCTGTGATCCCTGAGATTCTGCATGGTGTGAACCTAAACCTGCCATGATGTTCCAATTCCTTCAACGCTAGACTTTCCCACAGACAGCGCCAATTGTAAGTGCACAATTGCACCTGGACCCAAAAGCGAATGTTGGGCTCAGGCCCAATGAGCCTTATACAATAAAATTTGTAGAGTATGGGTTTGAAACCTAGGCTCGGGATATTGGAAGTTCGATTAATAGGCTAGAGTGTTACAATTTGTGCAAATGATGAACAAATATGACAAATAGATCTCCTCGGACGTAAGCCGAGGATGATTTGTATAAATATACTCTTTTTAGGCCAAAGTTTACAGTCCTTAGTTCCTATGTTATTCTTAGCAGAAAGTCTCGATCCCTTTCTCTTTCCCCTCTCGTCTCCTTATATACTTCTTCCTCTTCACTGTTCATCCACATGTCGTACAAATCTTTCCCTTAGATACTTTTTTCATCCACTGCCACCTTGAAGTCTTCAAACAAATAGTAGGAGGAGTTGCATCCTACTGTTCAGAGGTCATTTCTCCATTAATGCGGCCAGGGAGGTAGATGCAAGGTCTTTAATGTGGAGGTAGCAGCCTTTTCTCTAGATATTTCTATCACATCCTTGCGTCTAGAGGGTGCTTGGATCACCCTCTTACCCATCAGTTTTTCCAGAGTTCTGCCTTTAACCTTCTTGGCCAGTCCCAGGGTCATTGCTGGGCTTGTCCGAGGAGACATTCCTCCTCGGACAACTCCTCGGACCTTTACATCGCAAACTAACTTGTGGGCCTGGAGGCCTTAATCAAAAATAAACTGGTACCCGTCAATAAAGCCCAAAGCCCAAATGTTTATTCGAGAAGTTTTACCCCCCACAATTAACACATCAATTTGACTTTATAATTATACACTTATTGGCCTTTGTCTTACCTCTTCTATTAAGATGTTCAATATTTATTTATCGAGAATGACCTTTAAGGGGATTTACATGGAGTAATAAAGCATCATATCAATTGAATTAAATTCCTCTATTTTAAATAAAATGAAAACTTACCTTTTTTTATTTATTTTTTTGATAAAAAGGTAAGCTCTTATAAAATAAGATAAACAGAGGTTGGAGAATGAAAACTTACCTAGCGGTTGATGACTTGATGTTGCGAAGATAACCATGGTACTATCTGCAAATTGGCAATATGTTTGAGTGTTAATTAGTGTTATTTATTCACCTACAATATGTTTGAAGACACACACACACACGCATATAAAGCCAAAGCTAAGAAAAAATAAAATAAAATTCTAAATTCGATTTCAATTGAGGTCCAATTTTACAAGAAGAGGAACTGATTAATTCTTATTAAATTAATAGTCACCGTATAAGAATAACATAAAACTTTATAGTCATATTACAGTATTAAGAGAATATTTAAAACTAAATAAATTTAAGTTTTAGTAAAAATGATTAAGTTTGCATAATAATAATAATAATAATAATAATTTGATGTTATCAAAATAACATTTTATTTTTAAGAATAAAACTTCTGTACAGTACCTTAGGCGTTGTTCTTTAGATTCCCCTCTTAAGATTCTTTTATGTGGCGACTTAACTAAAAAATACACTTCCATCCTATGAGAAAAAAGTCACATGGCCGGAAAAATCTTAAAATAGGAACCTAAGGAATAGCAGTTAAGTACTATACATAAGTTTTACCTCTTTTTTCAATCCGTTGTCTTTGTACATAAAATTCCTCCTTCAAGTCTATCACTCTCCTCACAAATCTTGTATAAGAGAAGGATCTTATTATTTTCCACCAAATTAATGTCACTATATAAAAATAACGTAATATTTTATAGTGATATTACACTACTAAGAAAAAAGTTGTTATTCTCTATCCTTTCTTGTCCAACTTTATTATCACCTCCATTTGTTATAATTAGAAAAAAAAAATAAATTGGGATTTTAGTAAGAATGATTAATCATCTAAAAAAAAAAAGATTAAGTCCACAAATTTATTATTTAAAGTTTACACCACAAAATTGAAACAAATCGCATACAATGCACATGCAATTATTATTTAATTTTTTATTCACATAAACCATAGAATAAAGATGTTTCTCCAAAAAAAAAAAACATAGAATAAAGATTACCTATCAGATATAACACACACAAAAAATTCAATTCAACCTCCCAAGACTTAAAAATCTAAACTTTCAATAATAGAATTAAGTCTCCATCAACGATGGATGGTTCAGTTGGTAAAACTCGGGCACTTCTTACAACTCACCTAGGTTCGAGTCCCGTTACAAGCAGTCCTTCTTTGGTGGGCATCCATAAGGGTTGGCCCATGGGTCTTAACTTGAGCACCCTATCCGGAGGCTGGCGTAGCTTAGCTAACCCCCATTTTTTTGGGAAAAAAAAAAAAGGTTAGAAATTTAAATCAATGAAGAAAGAATAGTTGTAGCTAGCTCCACACCTTCTTTCTTTTCTTCTTGTGCTTCATCCAGAAGCTCTCGCACTCTTCTCATAAAATTCCGAGTCCTAAAATCCATTGTGCTCTTGGATGTAATTTCTCCTCTTTCTAATATAATTTTAAACGCAGATATGGAAAGAAAGAAAGTTAGTGAATATTGTGCCGAGAGATGATTGGAATTGTTGGGATCGTTGGAGTTATCTATACTAAAATTTAAGGGGCTTTTCCTGTTTAACTGGATTTTTTTTAATTCCAAAATACCCTTATTTTCCTAGGTTTAAGTAGAAACAAAACTTGGGGATAACATTGTAAAAATACATTTCCAACTCTTATGCCTTAAAATAAGACCACTCTCAATTACTTCTTAAAAAACCCAACTGCTATCTCAACTACCACTTCCTATCAAAAAAAAAAAAAAAACCTTTGCCAAAGAATCTGAGAAAAAGGAACCCACACGCTATTCACATCTCCCACCTTCTTCACTCCACATATAATATTCCAATTAAATAAACCCACCAGTTATAAACTTATCATGGGCAAAGATTCTTTCTACCTCTCTCAACGAGTACACTTTCTTCGGCAAAACTGCAATACTCAAAAGTTTGCCTTTGACACTCATCACACAAACACTTAATACTCATCACATCCCTAATTTTTTTTATGATTGAAAAATATATTAATTTCAAATTATAATGGATGCTAATTATTAACTTTTTCCTCAAAGTAATAGAAGAGCCTCTGAGCACGCAAGGTTAGTTTTTAATTATTGGGTATGTTAAATATAGAGAAGAAAGTAAAGGAGGACCACCGCGCACCCTTGGTGCGGTGGTCACTCCACAAGTATAATTGTTTGTGGGGTTTTGGGGTAAGGGCCGGTGTTCAAGTCTCTAGGAGGGAGCTTCACACATATATACATTTAGATTAAGTTAGAATAGAAATTATATTTTGTATTTAAAATAAATAAAAAAAGTAAAGGAGTTTTTTTTTTTTTTTTTTTGAGAAATGAAAAGTTGAGTTAATACTTAATAGATTGAATTTGGAGAGTTTATGTAGAAAGCTGAAATTTTCCTTCTACTTCAATTTACCTTTCAAGTCCATCGTAAGAACTCCATTAATTTTACAAAATGCTAAGGTTAGTAATCGAGCTCCATTAATTGTACAAAAACAATGCAAACGGGATGATGATTCCATATGCCCATTGAATTTTAATTTATTATATAATTTATATTAGTAATGCATTATGTTTCTTTTATATGTATTCTTCAAAAATGATGTTAGGATTTGTATGGTTAGCAACTTAGCATAATAAGGCAATAACTAATTGATATTTTTTTAGCAAAGTTTCAAATAACCGTTTAAAGAGAAATAGTTTGGAAATTTGATAAGACAAATTAAAATTAAATTGCCACAATTGCAATTTAAATAAAGGTATTTATTTTTTTCTTTTTGCATTAATTCTCTTTCAAGAGGGAAAGTGGAGAAGCTGAAAAGCTAAATGCTATATTTCGTATGTATGTCATTAAATTTTATATCATATTTAAAAATGAATTAATATTTTCTATGTACACTTTAAAAATGATGTTTTGCCGCAAATACAAATTTAAATAAATGCATTTATTTCGTTCTGCATAAACTCTCTTCCAAGAGGGAAAGCCATGCCGTTGAAAAACTGGAGTAAAGCTAGATATACAAAAAAATTTATTAACTGCTAATGTGGTAAGTGATAATTGAAAAATGAAAAAAGTGAGGTTAATAGTGGGCATAAAGGAAAACTAATAAGAAGTTGGCCAGATCAACCGTTTGTAAAAATGTTGTAAAGTAGTTTGTGACTGTAACAATACTCAAACTAAAAGGTTAAATGTTAGATTCCATATATATATATATATATATATATATATATATATATATATATATATATATATAGATAGATAGATAGATAGATAGATAGATATATTAATGGACATTAACAGCAATAAAAAATATGATGTGTCCTTAATGTATTCATTGAGAAAATGACACATATTATCGTTGTATGCATCCTCTATATTGTAAAATAATTTGTGATTGTAGCATTACTTAAACTAAAAAAAATAAATGTTAGATTCTGTATATATGCTATTAAACACACAATATTTATAACCTACCATTAATATATATATATATATATATAGAGAGAGAGAGAGAGAGAGAGAGAGAGAGAGAAAGAGAGAGATGATAGATCCACAACATTTTCACAACATTTCATATATATAACAAATAAAAAAGTTGGTCAGATCAACCATTTTGTAAAAATGTTGTAAAGTAATTTGTGGTTGTAGCATTACTCAAACTAAAAAGTTAAATGATAGATTCCATATATATGCCATTAAATACAAAATATTTATAACCTACCATGAATATATATAGATATGTTAATGGACATTAAAAGTAATTAATGGACTTAGTCTTTTTGTGAAAAAGTAATTAATGGACATTAAAAGCAATAAAAAAGATGATGTGTCCTTATTGTATTCATTGAGAAAGTGACACATATCATCGCTATGTGCATCCTCCATGTGGTAAAACAATATGTAACTATAGGATTACTCAAACTAAAAAATTAAATGTTAGATTCCATATATATGCTATTAAAAACAAAATATTTATAACCTATCATTAATATATATATATATATATAATTAGATTTTTTTTGTGAAAAAGTAATTAATGGATATTAAAAGTGTAAGGTCGCAATTTGTGCCTCGGCCCAACAAAAAGGAGGATGTAGGCCCAAAGAATCCGATACAATAAATTTATAGAGTGTGGGCTAGAAATCTTGATTCTAATGAGCTTGAACGATAATGACAACAGCCCAAAAACACAAAACAATACAAATGAACAAGTTTATAAGATGAAGTTTATCCTCGGACTCAAGCCGAGAACCAAGTGTTTATATTTCTTCTTATTTTAAAGATCCTTTACAAATATCCTCCCCCCTCCCTTTTACAGGACCTCCTTCTTTCTTATAGTCCCTTCCCTCTCCCCTAGATTCAGATTACTCCCCTAGATTCAAATTGCTTCCCTTGATACTTGTCACATCCGCCCCTTTTGGAAGTCCCTAGGTAATAGCTGTAAGGCTCAAAATCACTGTTCAGGTATTACTTCCTCATAAATGCGGCCAGAGACTTAGGTACAGAGCATTCAATGCGGTGGTAGCAGCTTTCTCTAAGATATTTTCTCTACCTCTCTTGCTCTCTGTGCCCCTTTTAAACATATTTTCATCTCTAAGACCTTCTAAAATATCATTCTAGTTAACATGACATACCACTTGATCCTCGCTATACTCAGCCAAGGAGGTAGTCTTCCTCGGATTATTTACATTCACCTCATCTACCACATTTGCTTTCGAAGTTGTAAGTTTGATATCGTCATTACCATTAACCCGTCTTGGAACAAGCAAACGTCCTCGGCTTAAGCTCATGGCCCAAAAACGTATCTTGGACCTTTTGTCCCCACAAAAGCAATAAAAAAGATGATGTGTTCTTATTGTATGCATTGAGAAAGTGACACATATCATCGTTGTGCATCCCCCAGTTTGAAGTTCCAACTTTTATAATATTGTGGGGGCCTTTTTTGCAAATGTTGGGCTGGGCTGCCTCCTGCTACACTAAGCCCATAGCTTTCTGGATCAGGAAGTTGGGACTGGTCCAATAGCAACCCTCCTTGGTCTGGCTTGTGCGCAAACGAATGCCGCTGTTTGCCCAGTCTTTATCACATGCCCATGACAAGCAAAGCTGTTACAATGGCTACGGCAGGCAGACACAATAAAGACAATAATAGAAGTTCTTTTACGATTCAGACAAAAGTGAATAATGGGCTTGGATAATGAATGTTTGTTTTATGAAACAACAACAAAGGATAAGTATTAAATGAATAGCAATTAGCTTATTAAAAGAGAAAAAATCAGTCTGTCGTGTCAAGTTATATTGCTAGGTCTAAGTCAAGAAAGGGGAACCATCTCTTCAACTCGACTAATCTCTCTATGGGAGAAATTAACTGCTTTGAAGGGGCGAGTCTGAATGACTTGTAGTTAGAGAGGCCCTTTGCCGTTAGCAGAGAATATGGGTCGAAGAGGGAAAGGGAGATCAACCTATTCGGTGCATGTCTGCCACTTGATTCTCTCCATTTTTACTCTTCTTTCTATTCTCTCCGATTCTTTCCTTTTCCTTTTCCTCGTTTTTATCTTTCCATGTTTTTTCATAGTTATGGTGATTCTCTCCCTAAAGGTTGCTCTTCCCTCGCCATGCACAGTAAGGGCCCCTTATATAATGCCCTCTGTGGCTGGCTTTTACCATTTTAGCCCTTAATCATTTTCGTTTGGTGCGGGTGTCCTTGCCGACCATTACTGATTGGTCAGTCACCCAACCAGTGCCATTTACCTGCGCTAGCCGCGCCACTCCACCTCACCAGACAAAGAAAACTATTTTGTTTGTTTGCTTGCCATGGCATCCTTACCTGCCACGGTGTAAGTACTTTCTTTCTCTCCTTTCCTCATGGCATGCAGCTAGTGGTTCCAACTCAGTTTTGCCTCTTTGGGTGGTATGTCATCCCAACAGGACACTGCCTCCAAAAGGGTCTGAGCAGGAAACACGAAAAATAGATTTTTTCCCTCCTCACCGCCAGACCATGCCCTCTTACCTCTGACCCATGACCCACCACTTCCTGTATTAGCTAGGTACAAGCTAGTGGTGTCTAGGTCTTGCGCGTGCCTTACTTCCATACTCATCCAAAATCTGCCTGCCAGTCATTCGTTTGCTGCGGTCTAAAGGTCCGTCTACCCACTCTACCGTTCATCCTTGAACTTTGGCTTAGGCTGCTTTCCCTGACTTCTCATTTATGGCTTACTTCCTTAGGGGCTAGGCCTTGCCCGATCGTGGGCTCTTCTGTGCTTTACTCTTGGCCTTGCTATTTGTTTCCTGCCGCGTTATTCTGTTATGCCTATTGTAATGTTTACTTGACCCAAGGCTACTGGGCTTCTTTGGGCTTACTGTTCATCCATTTTCTAGTGGCCCAATAAACTCATTGGGCCTTTTATTACTTGCAGGCTCCCGCATCCCGCCTATTTCCTTTTGGGCATCCCTGATCCACTTACTTTCTTGGGGCATCCCTGATCCACTTACTTTCTTGGGGCATCCTTGGCCGTTTCCAATTCTATGCTTCCTATGGACTCCTTGGGTTTCCTTGACCCAAGTACTTCATACTTCATCTTTGGGGCTTATGGATTCTCCATTGCCTCTTACTCTCTTTACTTACATTGCTTTGGGCCTGCTGTGACCCATTCTCACTTTTCTACATCCATACTGCCCATGGGTTTGCTATTTCTTTCTTTTCGGGCCTTCTTAGGCCCATTTACTTCTTCAGGGTCCATTTATTTGCTTTATAGACCCGTGATCCATTATTCCTACCACTTGGACTCAATGGTATTTCCATCCCACTTTCTTCTACCCACGTCTTTGGGCTTTCTCCTCCTGCTGGACTTCTAAAAAATGAGCATCTACATTTAGCCCCCTAAGCATATGAAATGTTCCTGCAGTTCATATGTGAATAAAGACTTTCCTATCCCTTCTGTTTTCTTCCTCTTCTTTTCCTTCGCAGGCTTTTTCGAAAAGTGGACCCCAACTCATACATTTTTTTTTCTTTTCCTACCGCAAACAGTGTTGTCTCTTCGAATTTTCTAGTTTAGCAGTTATTCTGAAACACAACATCCGTTTCATTAACTCTTTCCCTTATCCGCTGATTGACCCATCGGATCCCTTCACATCCTTCCCCATGGTGTTGGTATTTAAGACCAAGTCCCTTTTTATTTCAGGCACATACACCCTTTCTCTTCTCTTTTCTTCTCTATGTCCTTCTTCCTAATCACCACAAATCGTCTTCTCCGATCAGCCGATACTCCATAACACCAGCCAAAGGTCAAACCTCTTCCAGCCGTAAGGGGAAGAAGGTTGTTGATGATTCTGCTGTGCGTGAGGCGGGCGAAGAGGCTGCCTATTCTAAATCGGACTATTCTGATGAGGAAGTGGAACGACACGACCCCAACAGTGAGTGTGCCCCCTTATTGATCCTTGGTATGACATTCACGGCCACTTTCCTAAGGTTCCCGGTGACTATGCGCCGCCGCCACTGGGCCGTGTGTGGCTCGCCCTTTACCGGTTTAACCCCAACGTTTCTTGGGCTCCATTAGCCTCTTCAATTTCTGATCTTGCCATCCGTCAAGGCACTGCACTCCCTGTACCCATCCATTTCGAATTTGGGTTCGGCACCGCCTCGAGTTGGAAGGAGTGGGTAGATAGAGAGCTGTCTAATATGGGTTTCATGGGATTACTACAGCGGGCCGATGTATTAAAGGCCATCATTCTATCTTGTCGTTTGGTTAATTTCAGGGACTTATTCAACCTCCGCCACTTAGTCCGTCGATGGTGCACCACTACCTACACCTTCTTTCTCTCCTACAGTGAAATCACCACGACCTTGGAGGACGTGGCGAATCAGTTGCTCCTGCCCATCCTTGGCGATGTCGATCCTGCCACTCTAGAGCTTTCTCCGGAAGAAGAGGTCGAGGAGGCCGAATTGAAGAAAAGGATGAGCGGCAATGCCAAGTTATCATTTTGGATTGGTTCTCTTTCAAAGCTCTCCTTCGCTGCTAGCCGTGCGGCCTTTGTCACATTTTGGCTATGTAAGTTTGTTTTTGGTTCCCATCCCCACTACGCTGTGAAGCCTCTGTATTTTCGGTTAGCTATTAAGATTTCTACTGGTGTGAGTCTGCCGTTGGCACCCATGTTCCTAGGGCATCTGTATGTCCAGTTAGACATCTTGCGGAATGATGAGAGTCAGGCAGGTTCTTGTCATATAATCACCACTTCTATTAACAATACCATTTTGCAACATATGTTGTATGAGCGTTGCGCCAGGCATTTGGCAAAGTGTAGGCCTATTCAATTTGCCAAAGAAAAGTATAGTTCATGTCCGAAGGTTATCACGGACTTCTGTGGCAGGTTTAGGTTTGATTTCAATTTTCCTTTGGCTTTTCGTTGGGCTGGTTTAAAACTGATTGAGCATCCTGTTGTTGAATTCTTTGATAAAGGAGTTGGGTTTTCCTAGAGGGCATATAGGAATTTGGGTACAGGTTATACGTGTGTGGATTCTGTAATGGGCACATTTGTTGATGTTGTTGGCACTACCACCCTGCTGACTAGCTTTGAGGAGAAGGGTATAACATACTTGGCAGCCACCAACGCTGGGTGGTTGCCTTATTTGGCTGATGAAGGCATCAAGTTTGTACATTATCCTGCCAACCGGGTGAGAAGGCAATGTGGACTGGATCAGGATATTTGTAATGACATCTCTTTTCTCGCGAAATCTCCCACTTCTGTCCGACCGGTCCTGTGACATACCGCTTTTGAGTTTTGGAACCAACGCTTTACGCAGTTACTATTCTAGGCTCTCAGAGAGAAGACGTTTGTACCACTGCCATACACGGGTACTGGCAAGCAGTGATGATTTCTTTCGAGCAGGAGTTATTGAGTAGTCGAGAATTTTCCCTCATCCCTCTTGACGGGCTTAGCGCAATTGTCTCTGCCAATCCTCGCTTGCTTTTGCCTTCTGCGTGTTCTGGCTTATGCTAGGAAGCAAAGTCGTTCTGCCATATTTAAGTGGGTCGAGGAGGAGAGAGGGTGGTACTGGCACGCTAGTGATTACCTCGCAGGCTGGGAGAAAAGAGTGAAGGTGACTAATGTCCCCGTGCCTGCAAAGAAGGGTTCCACCAAGTCCAAGTCTGCAAAGAAGAAGGCATGTGATGATTCCTCTGAGACTTGCTCGGATATTGTTCCTTTTGAAAGTGACCTTCCTCCTATGAGTAACATCATGTTAGAAAGCACTACTCCTCTTTCCGCTCGCACTCGCTTTAGCAAGCGTTCCGCCACAAGCAAGACTAGGCCTACCATTCCTCAGCCATCCACTGATGCTCCTTCCTCCAGTAGGACCCGGGGCAGTACGAGGAAAACTTCTCCTCTTAAAGCACCCACCACTATTGAGCGGAGAGTATGTCATCTTTAACTTTCCCCTATTTTTTATCATTCTTGTATAGGATTCTTCTTGCAGCTCACTTTGTGCTCTTGTTGGCTTGTCCCTTCTCATTTTTCTTTTTGCAGTCGAAGTACAAGGAGGACTCGTCTGCTACCCATCCTATTCCGCTCGATGAGCCCGAGTTTGAAGTATGCCTCCTTCTTCCCTTTTCTATTCTTTTTTCTTTTCTATACATGTCATTAACCTTCATCTTTTGTTCTTTCAAGCCGAGCCTGAACCCATCTTTGTGTATCGCCCCACAGCTAAAGAAATTTTTGCCTCCATGGGTACTTCCATGGGGGCTTTCTTTGACGGGGCGGATGTGGTATTCCTTGCTGCGACCTCTGCTACTCCTGCTGCTCCACAGGGAGTTCCTGCTAAAGGGGTTAGTGAGAACATTCCCATTCCTGCCTCGACACCCACTTTCCAGGAAGGGGCCATCCCTACTACTGCTGTTCAGGCCGAGGCCGTTTCTCCGGTCACACCCTTTATTATCTCCACCAGTGATCCTTTCACATCTCTATCCCAGGCCGTGAAGGATGACTCCTCCTTAGTGGTTACCCCTTCCTCCATTCCTATTTTTGCCACGCGCAGTCCTGATGTGGACTTGTCCTCTAAAGAGTCTGAGGATGTTTTTGAGGACCCTGATGATGAACCTGCCAAGAAGAAGAGGGTTTTCAAATCTAAAAGAAAAGGAGAAAGCTCTGGGCACAGAGTCGAATTCATGGGTATGTCCCTCTATGTGTTGCCAAATTTCTTTTCCCTTTTTTTTTTTTTTTTGTTGTTGCTATCTCTCCTTTATATATATCAGTGACACTCTTCCTGCTGCGGTCTCTCTTTACTTTGCATGTCCATTTTTTTTTATTACAGAGACCTCTAAAAAGCCAGAGGTTGCAGCAGACAAAGACATGCCCACAGTTACTTCCCCTGTCGCACCTGTGGCACCTGTTTTTGCCGTTCCTACAACCCTCATTCTCGCAGGCCCTAGTGAGTTCCTCTTTTCCTCCTCTCTTCATCACCCATCCGTTGTGCGTTTCAATTTGTTTGTCTCATGTATTCTTATTCCACTCCTTACACCTTCTGCCAGGTTCGCTTCTCACCATTCATTTTCAGTTTGAGGTGTGTAGTAGTTCTAGCGCAGTGCCGGATCCGACGAGTGAGGCTGCAGCCTTCTTCACCCACTTCGACCAACACGAGGTTAATGACCTTGATCCTGCAAATTTCTAGGGTTCTAGGTCTCCCTACGTTGACTTTCATGGTTTTAGGATACTTGAGGATTGCGCTTCTCACCTCGTGGCGATTTACAGTAGCCGCGACAACTTTATGCGAGAATTCTGGTAGGCCATTCTACCAAGGAGCATTTTTTGAAGCTACTAGGGAGTGTGATGAATGATATTGAGCATAATTTTGTTGACATTATTTCAACCGAGAGGATCCTGCAGTGGAGGGCAACGATTCAGGAGCTTGTTAATGTAGGGTTCACCGTAGAATTCATCTTGGACCACCTTTGTGAGGTTGCTCGTGCCTTTTTTATGAGGAGGGTTCAACCTACCGTTGATGCCATTGACACACGCCTTAAGGTCCTGAAGAAGGAGGTGGCAGACTTAGAGGGTTGCTGCGAGCGCCTCCTTTCCAGCATTGGTGGTTCTAGCTGTTTTAGTGACCAGACTCTTATCTCCGGACTTCATTGATGATGATGTTGTTCATTTCCTTTTCTATCTAGTACCTCTTATATTTCCCTTCTTCTTTTTTTTCTCTTTTTTAGCACTTATTTGGCGAGTTTGCCATAATTTGGGTTTTGTAACTATAAAATGCTACACTCGGTAGCTACTTTCTTTTCTTCCTACTGCTATGACATGGGATATTTTATAATGCTTCATAACTTTTCATTGCATGTTTCATGAAAGCATGTTATAGTTCTTTGTTTTGTGACATAGTCACTTGAAGGAGAGAAAAAAAAAATAAAACAAAACAAACAAAACAAAACAAAAAAAAACAAAAAACAAAAGGGAAACATAAGACTCTTCAAAACGGAAAAGGGTGACCTCATAACATCCCATTCTTCCTCATTCTACGCATAATAACACTTCAACCACTTCCCGTTGACGGGATCCATCAGGTCTTTGCCATCCATCTGGGTCACGCGGTAATACCCGGTGTGATGCGCCTCTCTTATCACGAATAGTCCTTCCCATTTTGGTACAAACTTAGACGGTCATGTCATGCCTCGCCTGACGTAGTCTGCCACCTTTAACACGAGCTGTCCTTCTGCAAACACCATTTCCTTAGTCATCCTGCCGTAGGCTTCCGTCATCCTTTGTCTATATCTGCGGCTACGCTCACGAGCTTTTTCTCTCTTTTCGTCAAGCCCTTCTAAGTCCTTATACCTTTCTCCCGCAAAGACCTCCTTCTCCTTTTCTTTTTCCTTCATTTGCATAACCCATAGGGAAGGGTTCATTATTTCTGTTGGGCTCATTACTTTTGTTTCGTAGACCAAAGAAAATGGTGAAAATCCTATGACTAACTTTGGAGAATTTCTGTAGGCCCAAAGGGCATCTGGCAGATGCGTTGCCCATCCTCCTGTATACTCTTGACTCATTTTACTGATGATCTTTATGAGGGTTTTGTTTGTTGCCTCTGCTTGCTCATTTCCTTGTGGGTAGTAAGGTGATGATCTATGGTGTTTGACTTGGTAAAACTCCAACATCCTTCTTACGTCATTGTTGACAAATGGCGTGCCATTGTCGCTGATGATTCTACGAGGCACCCCGAACCTTACAATTATATTTTCCTTAATGAAGTTTGCTACTGCTCCTCCCGTAGCCTTGCGAAGTGGCACAGCCTCTGCCCACTTAGTGAAATATTCTATAGCCACCAAGATCCATATGTATCCGCGCGATGGTGGGTTAAAATGGCCCTACCAAATCAAGCCCCCAAGTATGGAATGACCATGGGGTAACCATACTGTGCAAGTGCTGAGGGTGGGTGTGAATCAAGTTGGCTTGTACCTGGCAAGTGTGACACCTTTTTACAAATTCTGCTGTGTCCCTTTTCATGGCAGGCCAGTAGTAGCCCATCTGTAGTAGGCATCTGTATAGCTTCTTCTTCCCTTAATGCTCACCACATTCTCCCGCGCGTACCTCTTTTATCATACCTTTTGCTTCCTCGGGGCCCAAATAGCGTAGTGGGTCTTCATCATACCCTTTTTTGAAGAGGACCCCATTGTGCAGAAAGTAACCTGTTGCTAGCCTTTTAAGCTTGTATTGCTCACTGTGCTTTTGTAGCAGAATACCTTTTGCTAAGTACTGGGTGAATGGCTTCCTCTAGTATTCATTGACGAACACAGCCTAGCTTTCTTCTCTGTCAGCCGTAAGCTGGCAGGTCTCGCATTGGACTTGGACTTGGTCCGCATCTCTTCCCATACTTGGCCAATAAAAGCCTGCCCTTTAGAGTCTGCGATAAAGGCTGATCTCTCCTCAGGATCCACAAGTTTTGTCATGTACTTCCTTCAACTTTCTCTGAGCCTCCTCTCGCCCTACACATTTAGACAAGACCACACCTGGCATCCTGCGGTGTAGTTCTCCTCTTATCAAGGCATAATCTTTTAGTACTTTTAATTCCACAAGCTCTCCTTCCTTCATCAAGACCTCCCTTATGGGATTCCGCCAATCCTTTTTACACTGTTCCTCCTGGAACTTTTCCTTCAATATTTTGATAATAGATTCTTTCCTCTTGCTGACTTCAATCTTAGTGTTATCCCCTTCGAGGACTATTTGTGAGCCTAATGCTGCCAACGCATCTGCAAACCGATTTTTGCTTCTCGGAGTGTGCTCTATTTCAAAGGTTGAAAATCTTTCCTCCATCTTCTAGGCCATTGCCCTGTAAAGGGCTAGACTAGGTTCTTTTAAAGAAAAACTTCCTTTGGTCTGGCTAACCACTAGGTTCGAGTCCCCTATTACTCTCAAGTGTTTGACCCCCATTTCAAGGGTCGTGGCTAACCCGATTAGATAGGCTTTATATTCTGCCGTGTTGTTTGAATAGGGGAATTCCAATTTGAATGATAGTGCTACAACCTCGTTTTCTTTATGATACAGGACTACTCCTACTCCCCCTGATTAGGTAGTAGAAGACCCATCAAATCTCATCACCCACCGTTCTCCAACTTTTGCCACGGCTACTTCCCCTGGGACTTCATCATCTAGCGGGAACTCTTCTTCTCCTAGGAACTAAGCTAACAGATCCGCAATAGCCTGGCTCTTTACTGCCTTGGGTGTTCCCGCATTCAGGTCATACTGTGACAATTGTAGCAACCACTAGGATATTCTACTAGAGAGAATTGGTTGTTGTAATAAGGCTTTGATGGTGTTAGACTTAGTCATCAGCTATACCTCATAGGCCAGGAAATAATGACATAACCTTTGCGAGGCATACACGATAGTTAAGCATGCCCTTTCTACCCTTGGATAGTGAGTTTCTGCATCTTTTAGAGCTCAACTGATGTAATAAACTGGCTGTTCCACACCATCACCATCCTCCTAGGCGATCAGCGCGCCCACAGTGTACTGGTTGGTGGCCAAGTATAACAACAGTGGATTCCTATGGATTGGGGCTTGCACAGTAGGGAGATTCATCATAATCTGCTGTAGCCTTTTAAAGGCCGCTTACTGTGCCTCCCCCCATTCAAAGTTTTGCCCATTTTTTAGCAATTTCCCGAAAGCAAAGGTGATGGATGCCAGTCCAGGGATGAATCTTCGGATATATAAGACCTTCCCCAAAAAACTTTTCAACTCCTTTACTGTGGCTGGAGGCTTCATAGTTGCTATGGATGTAGCTTTGGCCGGGTCTAGGTCTATTCCACTACTGTGGACCAGAAAACCCAAGAATTTCCCTGAAGATACTCCAAATGCGCATTTGAGGGGGTTCATTCTTAGCTTGAAAATTCTACACCTTTCGAATACCCTCCTCAACACTTAGATATGCTTTTCCCGCTTCTTTGACTTTACCACTATGTTATCCACATAGTCTTCTAATTCTCGATGCATCATGTCATGGAATATAGCCGTCATTGTCCTTTGATAAGTTGCGCCTGCGTTCTTTAACCCAAATGGTATTACTGTATAGTAAAAGTTGCCTATAGGAGTTCTGAAAAGCAGTCGTTTCCGCGTCCTTTAGCGCCATTCTGATATGATTGTATCCACTGAACCTATCCATGAAGGAAAACATAGTGCTTCCTACCGCAGAATCTATTAGTAAGTCCATGTTTGGCAATGGGAATTTGTCTTTCGGGCAGACCCTGTTGAGATTTCTGAAATCTACATAGCACCTTATCTGCCCGTTCTTCTTCTTCACTGGCACTATGTTGGATAACCAATGTAGATGTTGAATGGGTTTGATGAATCCTATGGCTAACAGCTTTTGTACCTCCTTGACTATCTGCTCTTCTATTTTAGTGTGAAATATCCTGGTCGGCTGGGCAACTGGCTTGGCCTCTAAATCCACATTCAACGTATGCACTACTAGCCCAAGATCCATTCCTGGCATTTCACTATAATCCTACGCAAAGAAATCTTTGTATTCCTTTAACAACAGTATGAACTCTGACTTTTCCTTTTCTGATAACTTTGAATTGATTGAGATGGGCCTTGGTTCTTGTGAGTCGGATCCCAAGTTAACTTCCTCTAACTTCTCTTCTGCCACAACTTGTACATCCTTATCTACCGTAACTCTCTTTCTCCATGACTTCCTTCTTCTGAGTCTTCTTGAGCTACACAACACACCAAGCTTTTATGCTGCCACTCTTGTCTAGGGCCCGCTTGTGTTTCACTCATGAGCCCCACGCACCTTTATAGTTTATACACAATTCTGCTGTCAGGTCCTCGGACCCTAACGCATTGTGGTGTGTCATCTGGTTCTGCAACAGGTGCTTCTTTTCTCTTCTTCTTCTGGGAGAGTAATTCTCTCAGATCAGGCTTTGGGTTACTTTAAATGTCCTCCCACCTAGGGACAAAGGTTCCTCTTGGTTTTGACACTGAGCTTTCCTCGGATGGTGCCCATTGGTCATAAAACATAGTTTCTACTAAATGAGCCTCTGCTTGCTCGAATGGTGATGGGTTTGCCGCTATACGTATCATCCTGCCATTCAACCTCCCTTTCACGCACCGGTGCTAGGTATATGGCACCAGTCGGTGTTTGTGCAGCCACGGCCTCTATAAGAGCACATGGTATGAAACTTCCGTCTTTACCACATGGAATCGAGCTAAAGAGGCTATAGGGCCCACTTTTAACCATAGTTGAATGTGGTCTACGGTGTATTCCCCACTTCCTCCAAACCCAGTTACTTCCATTGGGCACCCTTGGATCTTTCTTTCTGAAATCCCTGCTGCCTGCAAGGTGCTTAATGGAATAAGGTTTACCGTGGCACTCGTATATACCAAGGCTCTCTTGATGGGGATCTGATTTATGGACGCGGCTAAGTAGAGGGACCTCCTATGGTCAGGGCACCCCATTTCCATATTCTCGTTACTGAAAGTGATTTCAGTTGATTTCTGTAAGAGAGCTCTATCATCTGCAACTTCTACTGACAAACATTCTACTCCTGCCCTGGAAGCAATGCTTATTAGGGCCTCTGTAGCTACCTTTTGCTCTTTCGCTGTAATGCCGAGTTGGTCAAACAGATTTTTGAACTTGGACCTCTTCTGTAGGGTGGTGATTGCCGCGGCAGGTAGGGTTGGATTCTCCTCCTCATCTTCCCCTAGATCTGCACAAATTACTACCGCTACTACACCCTTCTCTTTGTGGTTCAGGAGTGAATTCCATTTAACTTCTTGCTGAGACAGCTCTAGGGTCCCTTCTTTAATCCTACAGTGCACCAATCTACAGAGCACCTAACATTCGGCGGTAGGATGTTGCACATAATTATGCAAGCGGCAGAAGCGTAGGTCCTTCCGCTCTTCTTCTGTGGGCTCCCTGAAAACTTGATTAGGCTTAAAAACTCTATCCGCTATCTACCTGTCCAATAGCACATCTAGCTCCTTTGGGGTGCATGGTATTGGTGGAGGGGTATTGTACTCCCTCCCATCAGTTTTCCTTTTCCTTTCACTGATGGATGCCGCCATGGCCTGTGGGGCATTCCTTTTGTCAGAACTTGGCCTCACCGATTAAACGGTCTTCCTGGCCTTCTGCAACAGCTGCGCAAATTGGGAAATCTCCAAGCTTTCCAGAAAAGCTCTGTATTCCCTGATCATATTCGTTATGCACATCTCCACCAATGTCTTTGATGGAAATATGCATGTGCGCAACGGAAAATAACATATCTACTTCATTCATGAAAGTTAACATGTACTATATAAGTTATAGAATTTGAGAACTAGAAAGTGTACCTTAGAGTGGTGAATTTCAAAACCGAAGATCAAAATCACTTGGAAACACTTTCAATCTTCACTCCAATTCCACTAACGCCCAAGATGTGTGGTCTCTCAATCAGTTCCAAAGGGAGAATGTCAAAAAACGTTTAACACTTTTTGCACCACTTCGCAATCGTTCTTACAAAATTCTCTACAGAAAAATCTGTATGTTTCTCCCTTTGTATCTAACTGATTATCTAATTGGGCTGGCTTTTTTGGCATTTCCAATTGGGCTTAAGTGTGTGGCTTAGAGTGGGACCAAAAGGGACCAATAAGGCACTAGCTCCAATGGGCCTTGGGCTTTTCTGTCAACTTTTGACAAGTCCAAAATTACCATTAACTATATTTAATACCACTATATAAATATAGTTACACTCTAGGCCTTATTTATAAATTATATCCCAAGACTTTATTATACATGCAACCCCTTCATAAAATATTCGTAGTAACACAAAGTCATGAATATAGACTGTCACTTTGTAAATTACTACATCTTATCCTTGAGTACCCAGTTTAATCATTTAAAGTTATTCATTATATATTTATAAAATTCAATTCCATAAATATATATATATATATATATATATATATATATATATATATATAACTCTCTGAATAACAAACCCATTAAACTTATCTCAAGGGAATATTTTGTATCTCTGTTAAGAGACTATGAATTCCATCTGGAGAATATATATTCCATCAACACTAAATGTGGTTGCCCAACATACTGAAGTTTTGACCATTACTCTAGATCTCACTCCTAATATATCAAAGCAACCTACACCCCATGACCAAGTCCATTATTCTCTCAGGATTAAGAGTTCATGCAAATACAAGTCGTGAGTTTATTATTCAATTGACAGCCATTAGGAGAATAATAAAACTCACAGCGGTCTAGTTCAATATATCTTAACTCTTAAAATATATCAACATATCAACCAGAAATCTTCATTTCCATGATCAAGACAAATCATCTTAGTTGATATGTTATAGTCTTCGCAGATGAAATGCCCAATTTCATCACCAACTACGAACTAAAATTCTGAGTTTACAAAGAACTTGTAATTTATATCTTCTGTGACTTTTCACATAAATCACATACTATGCATCTCATGGACTATATGATAATGTTCCAATATTCATGTTACCATTATTTTTAGATAATAACAAAAAAAATTTATTAAACACAATATTAAGTCATACATAATAAAATAAAATACATAGCATTATACAATAGGATTTAAAGGCACACATCCTAACAGTCTTTTCCTCACAATGGTTATAGCAATCAAACGCTATGTCTCTGAATCTCTTGATGTACTCCATTAAATCTTCTCCATTTCTTTGCTTGGTAGTTTGCAAGGTAGCAAGCATCACTGTTTCCTCTCTGTGGAAGTCCTTAGTGCAAAATACATCCACCATATCATCCCAGGTTGGGATTGATCCTACTTTTAGGCCAATGTACCAGGTGTAGGCATGGTCACATAGTGATTTAGAAAACTCCCTTAGACATAAGTCCTCGTCTGCCACATAAGGGCTAAGAGTATCGATGAACTTGCTCACGTGCTCAACAGCACTACCCTTCCTGCAGTCATATTGTGCGAAAGCACGTGGTTCATACCTTTCAGGATATGGCTTACTAAGCACTCTTAATGGATAAAGAGGTCTCCATGCGTAAAATCTCTCCTTGGGTGCTCTGGCCCTTTTCTGCTCTAAGAGAGCTGCTATCTCAGCTATGGTGATGTAGCGTTGCCCTTCATTCTGCAGAGCGCCTTCAACTGGCGTCTCCTCTTTGTTTGCCGCATGCTCTAGGACATGCTGTCTTCCTTTCTCCTTGGTCTTTTCAATCTTTAGCTGACGTATTTCCTCCATTATCTGTTGTTATGAGTGTTGCAGTGCTTGCAGCACCTTAACAAAAGCATTGGTATTTTCAGCGGGATTCCTTGCCTGCAGTTGAGGTTCAGCCCCTAATCCATTGATGTTTTCTGCCTAGTTGGGCTGATGAGGCGTTGTTGGTCTCGACTCAGCCTGCGAGGGAATAGCACTCATGTTTCACGTCGTCCTGGATTTTGGCGGCATTTGTTTATGAGGATCTCTGTCTTTATCTGCTTCCCAACTCCCCAGTAAAGTCGCCAATTTAAATGTGGGGGCTTTTTTTGCAAATGTTGGGCTGAACAGCCTCCTGCTGCACTAGGTCCAAAGCTTTCTAGATCATGAAGTTGGGACCAGTCCAATAGTAACCCTCATTGGTCCGGCTTGTGCGCAAACAAATGCCACTGTTTGCCAAGTCTTTATCACATGCCCAAGGCAGGCAGAGCTGTTACAATGGCTATGACAGGCAGACACAATAAAGACAATAATAGAAGTTCTTTTATGATTCAGACAAAAGTGAATAATGGGCTTAGATAATGAATGTCCGTTTTATAAAACAATAACAAAGGATAAGTATTAAATGAATATAAATTAGCTTATTAAAAGAGAAAAGGTCAGTCTACCTTGTCAAGTTATATTGTTGAGTCTAAGTCAAGAAATGGGAACCATCTCTTCAACGCGACTAATCTCTCTATGGGAGAAATTAACTACTTTGAAGGGGCGGGCCTGAATGAATTGTAGTTAGAGAGGTCCTTTGCTATTAGCAGAGAACACGGGTCGGAGAGGGAAAGGGAGATCAAACTATTCAGTGCATGCTTGCCACTTAATTCTCTCCGTTTTTACTCTTCTTTCTATTCTCTCCAATTCTTTCCTTTTCCTTTTCCTCGTTTTTATCTTTCCATGTTTTTTCTTAGTTATGGTGAGTCTCTCCCCAGAAGTTGCTCTGCCCCCACCGTGCATAGCAAAGGCCCCTTATATAATGCCAGTCGTGGCTGGCTTTTACCATTTTAGCCCTTAACCGTTTTTGTCTGGTGCGGGCGTCCTTACCGACCATTACTGATTGGTCAATCACCCAACCAGCACCACTTACCTATGCTGGCCGCGCCACTCCACCTCACCAGACAAAGAAGACTCTTTTGTTTGTTTGCTTGTCGTGGCATCCTTACCTGCCACGGTGTAAGTACTCTCTTTCTCTCCTTTCCTCGTGGCATGCACCCAGTGGTTCTAACTCAACTTTGCCTCTTTGTGTGGTATGTCATCCCAGCAAGACACTGCCTCCAAAAGGGTCTGAGCAGGAAACACGAAAAATAGGTTTTTCCCCTCCCCACCGCCAGACCATGCCCTCTTACCTCTGACCCATGACCCACCACTTCTTGTATTGGCTAGGTACAAGTTGGTGGTGTCTGGGTCTTGCGCGTGCCTTACTTCCATGCTCGTCCAAAATCTACCTACCGCTCATGCATTTGTCGCGGTTTGAAGGTCCGTCTGCCCACTCTGTTGTTCATCCTTGACCTCTGGCTTGGGCTGCTTTCCCTGACTTCTCATTTATGACTTGCTTCCTTAGGGGCTAGGCCTTGCCCGATCGTGGGCTCTTTTGTGCTTTACTCTTGACCTTGTTATTTGTTTCCTGCCACGTTATTCTGTTATGTCTGCTGTAATGTTTACTTGACACAAGGCTACTAGGCTTCTTTAGGCTTGTTGTTCATTCCTTTTCTAATGGCCCAATAAACTCATTGGGCTTTTTATTACTTGCGGGCTCCCGTGTCCCACCTACTTCCTTTTGGGGCATACCTGGCCCACTTACTTTCCTGGAGTATGCTTGACCCTTTCCAATTCTATGCTGCCTATGGACTCCTTCGGCTTCCTATGCCCAAGTACTTCATACTTCATCTTTAGGGCTTATGGATTTTCCATTGCCCCTTACTCTCTTTACTTACATTGTTTTGGGCCTGCTGTGGCAGCTGTGACCCATTCTCACTATTCTAGATCCATACTACCCATGAGTTTGCTATTCATTTCTTTTCGGGCCTTCTTAGGCCCATTTACTTCTTCAGGGTCCATTTGTTTGCTTTATAGACCCGTGATCCATTATTCCTGCCACTTGGACTCAATGGTATTTCCATCCCACTTTCTTCAGCCCACGTCTTTGGGCTTTCTCCCCCTGTTGGACTTCTAAAAAATGAGCATTATATTATAAATAAATAATTTGTGACTGTCGAATTACTCGAACTAAAAAAAAGTTAAATATTAGATTACATATATATGCCATTAAACACAAAATATTTATAACCTGCCATTAATATATATATATATATAATTTTTTTTGTTAAAAAGTAATTAATGGACATTAAAAGCAATAAAAAAAGATGATGTGGCATTATTCTGTATTGTTTCTATTACCCATAAATTTTTTTTTTTTTGAGAGAGTTTCAACCTATGGCATCCGCTCCTGATGATAACTCTTTATCATCAGACCAAGACACCAATCAATTTTTGGTGTAGGCGGGGATTGAACCCCAGATCTCTTATACAACCATCCGAGATTTTACCAGTTGAGCTAACCGGAACCCACCTATTACCCATAAATTTAAGTTAATCCAATTAGAACTTACAATACTTTTTTTTTTCCTTCTTAAAGTTAACTCACAAATTCACAATACATTTAATTGGTACAAATCACATCCAATATATAATTATTGTAATATAACCAATCAGATCAATGATAAAATGCCAAATCATTAAGAAAATGGTATAGATTCTCTCATGCTCATTACTTCACATCTACTTTTCATGCTTTAAGCCTGGACACCACATTTTCACTTTCAAAATTTATACATGGGCAGCCGGAGATATTGTGCCAAAAAATGTATGTAAAATGAGTGTAAAAAATATTTAAGCCTCAAAAACACCTCAACTCTAACTTAATAGGCTGATGTGTTAAACAGATTTGGTGGTTGTGATGGTTAGTAAGTAGTGACACCGGTTTATGGTGTCATTGCAATGATTAAGGTGCCTGGTTATAATGAAAGAGAGTAGAAGTTTGAGTTTTTTCTTTTTTTAATAACTAGAAGATGTCCCGCGCGATGCGCGTATCCACTATTAGTTATTTTATAATACTCATATGTGTTATAATGTTTGAAAAATTAATTTCAATTATGAATTATATGTCATTAAAATAATGAATGAAAAAAAAAATGTAACACAATATATCTATAAGTAGCCATAATTAATTAGACTCTAAAAATGCCATTGTATGCTCTTTTTTTTTTGATCAGGTGTACATGTATATTTAGTTCTTACATTTGACGTTTCTAATATAAAATTTTTTATTATTTCCTTTTTTTTTAGAAGGTTTTTTTAAAAAAGAAGAAGAAGAAGAAGAAGAAGAAAACGTGAACTTTTGAAGGCTAAACATCTAAGATTTAAGATTTATAATTTCTAATTCACAAAACTAAATATACATGCCAAGAGATTAAAAATAAAACAGCAATTGAGCAGAGAAATTTAAACTTATACTATTTCATATCTCACGTTTAATTGAGTACCTTAATCACTTACAAAAATTAAACACTTTCCAAAAATATAAATAAAGACAAAAAACACATACCTTTTAGAAACACCATATGTTGTTAAAGTATTGTATCAAACTTTGATAGCGTTAAGTTATTAAGAAACTTAGATTATATGCACCTAAAACCAAAGCCAATTTCATACTCTCTTTTACACTAATTTTCTCGCTTTTTGTCTCTCTATCTCTCCAGTCCTACATTTCTTTTGGCCTTTTGATAGTTTGTGAAACTGGAATATATAAAGGAACATGAAAACTAACATTGAATGGAGAAAACCTTTCATTTTTTAAATTAATGAAATTAAAAGTGAAAGAGTTTAAGAAGTTGGAAAAGGGAGTAGAATCAAACCTTTTAATTTTCTGCATTTATGGCTTAAACTAATCATTGATAAGAAGATAGGAGGTGAAAGGCTAAATGAAAAAGTACTCATACAAAGCGCCACATGGCAGAACCTCATGCATTTCCGCACGAGGTCTCTGCTTTTATATATATATTGATTTGATAGTTAGAGAATAGAGAATTTAAACCATCTATTGAAAACGCTAGGAAATGCCAATTAAGTTGAGCTACATGATTCTTGGCACACAACTTTTGTTATTTGAGTACAAAACAAGAATGTGAGATTTCTTTTACACATATCAACTTAATAAGTTAGAGCTAAGGTGTTGTGTTAATGATGTGGCATTTTATTATTGGTCTATTCCACCACATTGCAACGATTACATATCATCCAATTACATGTGACATGCAAGAATTGTTATCTAACTATAAGTTAAAATCACAATAACATAATCTTTTTATTCATTTTGGGTTTTAGCTAATTCAATTGATAAAAAAAAATTTGTTGTCAAATAAGGGATTTTGATTCAAATCCCACCTATACCAAAAACCAATTAGTGACATGTCTTAATAATAAGAACAATTATCCTAGAATGAACACCCATAGCTTCAAATCATATTTTAGCTATAAAAAAATCTTTTTAAATTAATTTACACAAAAATAAAAAATTAAATGCTCATTTCAATAAGAAATTTATGATCCACAAAAATTTTATAACTATTTTTGTAGCCAATTTTTACTAGTTTTCATCTAAGTGCATCATTATTTCACTTACTAATAACTACTCACTACGTCAGCAATCGGTAAATTTTTCTTGTAAAAACAATTGTGCATATAACATTTTTCTTAATATAATATATAAGAACAACACTTAACCCAAAAGTTTAAGTATATAAGTTTGGATTCAACTATATTATATTAATCACTTCCCTTGTCATTCTTATTCAATATAGGATTTCACTCACACGTGTATACCCAATAATTAGTTGATAGTCAACTTACAATTATTTGAAATTTTGAACAAGATCTTGAACATTTTTTAGAATTATTTCTTGTTGCAAGGCATGTATGGTGCCCCTCAGAGAGAAATTTTTTATGTTGTATAATAGAAAAATATAATATCTATATCATATGGGGTAAGTCCCATGTTATATATTTGCAGGCCAGAGTTTTGTTTGTGTTACTATGATCCGACAAACATGTTATATTATCTTATGAAGGAGGAATACAATACAAAGTAGTTCATGATAGTTGTAGATTAATTGATCCGCCAATGAGTTTCGCGCGGCAAGGTAAAATTTAGAGCGTTCCTTGTATATAAGTTGTAACATTTAATGGACCAAAACCTTGAACGTTTCAACGCCCACCATTGCTTCTCTGTTTTCTCTCTCTCTCTCTCCAATTTCCAACAAACTCACAAGCAATTCTTTCCTCTATTGCTCTCCCTGCACTTCTTTCATCCCTTTAAATTTCATATTGGGAAACCCCATATTCCTGTTCCTTTTCTTGCTCCTTAGGTTATATTAGTATATTTTCTTTTCTGTTTTTTCCATTGCTGTGAATTGGAAGCAAAAACCTTTTCTTGAGCTATACACACGTTTGGATTCTCGTTCTACTTTTCTAACGTTGGTTTGAATTCTTTTCTTCCAATATCATTTGCTGTATATGGATATCTTTGATTTGAGATAGCTCAAAAAGACAACTACGTAGCAGAGAAGGTCATGCATCAGACTCTATTGTGAGGCAATGGACAGCCCGATCATTGGCAAGCGCCGCATCCAATTCTGGTTCGTTGTCTTAGCCTCTTTTCTTTTGTGGTTGTTGATTCTTTATTTCTTTCATTCGGCTCCAATTGTTGGCAAGCCCAGGGTCAACTTGGTAGGTGATAACCTTGCCAATTCTGTCAATTTTGGAGACTCTAATTCTGTTCTTCTGCCTGGAAATTCCAATGAAAGTGTTGACAGATTGCCTAGAAAGGGTAATTTTACTAGTGAAGAAACTGAGGATTTTGTAGAGCCTGTAAAAGATACAAATGTCAAAGATGTTGTGGTAAAGGAAAAAAATGCAACAGAAAACTGGTTCAAGTATAAACCCTTCGGCAATTTTTCTGCCGGAGATTATGGGCTTGAAAATTTTGATCACGTAGTGGTTTCTGAGAGACAAGTGCGTCTCAATAACCAAACTGACCTTGCAGAGAATGAAGTTCAGTTTGTCAGCCAGGTTCCTAATTCAGAGACGAATAAAGAAGAATCAGATGATGAATTGGCTATTAGTCGGAACGAGTTTGAACCAACTGGTTCACTTTCCATGGTGGAGAACAGAAATGAGAGCATCACCAAAGAGTCTAATAATGAGGATGTTGATTCTGAATCTGATTTGTGCTTGGGTAGATACATTTATGTCCATGATCTTCCTAGCCGGTTCAATGAAAACTTGCTCAAACATTGCCAGTTACTTACTAATTGGACTGATATGTGTCTCTTTACATCAAATTTGGGTCTTGGTCCTCGTCTTCCAAATTTGAGTAGGGTCTACTCAAAAACTGGTTGGTTTGCCACAAACCAATTCTTGTTAGAAGTCATTTTCCACAACAGAATGAAACAGTATAAGTGCTTGACAAATGACTCATCATTGGCTTCAGCAATCTTTGTACCATATTATGCTGGCCTGGATGTTTCTCGCTACCTTTGGTATTCAAACACATCAATGAGAGATGCTGCTTCTCTTGAACTTGTCAAGTGGCTCAGAGAAAAACCTGAGTGGAAAAAGATGTGGGGTAGAGATCATTTCTTAGTTGCAGGAAGGATTACTTGGGATTTCAGGAGAATGGGAAAAAAAGATTCTGATTGGGGTAATAAGCTTATGTTATTGCCCGAATCAAGGAACATGACGATGATAATAATTGAATCAAGCCCTTGGGACAACAATGACTTTGCTATACCATATCCAACATACTTCCATCCTTCAAATGATAATGAAGTGTTTCAGTGGCAGCACAGAATGAGGAGGCAGAAAAGGCGATTTCTCTTCTCTTTTGCCGGTGCTCCAAGACCTAATCTTCAAGATTCTATTCGTAATGAGATTATTGATCAGTGCCGGGCTTCGAGGAAGAAATGTAGGTTGTTGGAATGTAATGGTCGTGTCAACAGATGTTACAAGCCAGTGTATGTGATGAAAATGTTTCAAAGTTCTGTGTTCTGCTTACAACCTGCAGGGGATTCTTTCACTAGGCGGTCTACTTTTGATTCAATTTTGGCAGGGTGTATTCCTGTGTTTTTTCATCCAGGTTCAGCTTATGTCCAATATTTATGGCATTTACCAAAAGACTATACCAAATATTCAGTGCTTATACCGGCTAACGATGTCAAAAATGGGAAAGTCAGCATCGAGAAGATATTAAGTCAAATCCCAAAAGAGAAGGTGCGAGAAATGAGAGAGGCGGTTATAAGGCAAATTCCGAAGGTAATATATGCTGATCCAAGGTCTAGATTGGCGACAATTGAGGATGCATTTGATGTTACAGTTAAGGGAGTTCTTGATAGAGTAGAGAAAATTAGGAGGGAAATGAGGGAAGGGAAAAATTCTAGCTTTAGTTATCCAGAAGAATTGAGTTGGAAGTATAATTTGTTTGGGACATTGGGGGAGCATGAATGGGATCCTTTTTTTGCTAGAACATAGAATGTAAACGCTTCACGAACAGGTTACATTGTAGTTTGTACTTGTTTTTTGAAACCTTTTTTTTTTTTTGAAACCTGTAGTTTGTACTTGTACTTGGGATTTTAGTCAGTGTTGTTATGCAGACACATGTATCCCCGTCTTTTTTCGTCTCATTTTTTAGTTTCTTTTGAGAATGTTCGCCTATGATTTTGTTTGATCATATGTCTCTTTGTGTAAATCACCGATGTGCTTGGCGAAACATTCAACTATATTCTGTGGTCATGGCAATTGAAAAGGTTTAAATGTCATTGCAAAGCAGTCCACATTGGTAGGTATTTCTCTTTGACAAAATAAAAGAAATATATGGCTAAATTCGATGGAGACGACACTACGTTGTTGGTGCATAAAAGAAAACACGCCACGGCAGGCTATTTGACTAACTATAGTCGTGGATCTTGATAGCTCTTAAAAACAAAATGTTATTAAAAATGTTATTTTCTATGATATTATTGATGTGATAACAAATTATATATATATGATGATACAGTCACCAATTACATTCATCAATATGAGAGGCAGGTCTCATGCGCCAAACGCATAAGATACTAGCTCTTGTAATAAAGTTGATTATATCATTGATATCAATTGTAAATTATAGTGAGTCAAAAAGGAAAAAAAAAAATTGTAAATTATAGAATACAAAGAGCTAAGACAGGAAAAAAAAATCCTCTAATAATGTGCAATCAAACCATTTCTAGCATCACCTATTGGATTATTGACTGAAAAGCCATAAGCTGAAAGAAAATGTAATTATATCATATTCTCCATTTTCAAAGCTTTATATACCATTATTGTCAAAACTAAGGGTCTATTTGAGATTCACTTATCTTGCTAAAACTGAAAACTTTTTGTTGAAAGTATTATAGATAAAAGTTAAAAGTAAAAGCTAGCTGAAATAGTACAATGAGACTCATGAATAATACCAAAAAGTGCGGTGAGACTTATGAATGATAACAAAAATAAACTGAATAGTAAAATAAGTTGACTTTTTAATCTGATTGTCAAATTAAACTCTTTAATAGAAATTACCCATTAAAAAAATGTCTTAAACCAATAACTTGAGCATATATCATCAGTTTATAATACGATGAGCTGATTGGTTTACCTCTTATCTCAATTAAAGTTACAGATATAATAATATTAATTAATAGTGTCCAGCAACAAGCAGCGTTTGTAGTCCAACGGTTAGGATAATTGCCTTCCAAGCAATAGACCCGGGTTCGACTCCCGGCAAACGCAGTTAGCTGCTGCGATGTCGTTTTTGCTTTTTTACACTACCCAACGACGTCGTTTTAAATCCGTGTTCAAGGCACCAAAAAAAGGCCACCCAGAAAGAAGTTCAAACCGACAAGCAAGTGCAAGTGCAAGTGCAACGACGACGTCTCAAAGCCGTGGCATTAATTCTTTCTTTGTTTCAATCAATCTTTTGTTTCTTTCTTATTCCACACAAAATCCAAATCCAAATCCAAATCAAATCAAATCACAGAGACAAAAAGATATTGCTATAATTAGCACAGGCAATTAGGCAAATAGATATTTACGCGGGAAAACGAACCACAGCCTCCACTCTAATTCTAAAATATATTCCAATCTTGTGGCCCAAAATGAAAAAACAAAAACTCAATTCGCCTCTCTCTAACCGCACGTTTAGTTAGTTGCTCTTTCCCAAAAAGCCTTTTGCCTTGCCTTGCACTATTCAAGTCAACCACAACTACAACTACTACATTAGCTAGCTGCTTTAGCTCCCCAACGGTTTGGTTCGGTTGATGGCTGGCACGAGTGCCTCCTTCGTTCCGCACGTGGTTGGATCATCTAAAGTTCTCGAACTTTCCAGAACCAACCGGTGGCCCGGAGCTCCGTTCTCGGTTCGGATCTCCACCAAACCCACCAGATCCACCACCACCACCAACTGCTCTTGCGCAAACACGGAGGCTCCCTCTTGCATCTTCGTGGGTCCCATCGAGTCCGCCAGTAAAGAAACCCTTGAAGCTCTCTATCGCCAAGTACTTTACTTTACTTTACTTTCACCTTTTTAAATTGTTAATTTCAGTTCCTTTTTTTTTTTCCTTTTCTTTTATAAATAAAATATATATTGAGGGATGGCATGGAACTTGAATTTGAATTTAAAAGAAGAAAAAAAAAAAAAAAAGTGATTGAAATAATTAGCAGTTTGGCATAGACATAATCCACAATTTCTCATTTAACAATAAATGCTTGCTAGGTCACAACATTTTTCACAATTTGCCAAACTGGCGAGTTTTGATTGGAAGTATCATCACTTTGACGCTGAGTTACCTACTAATGATATTGTTTGGAAATGTAATTTATTTGAATTTTTGTGTGTTTAATGTTGTTGATTTTGTAGGCACAGGATGCGTATTACAGTGGCAAACCTTTGATAGTTGATGACATGTTTGATAGAGTAGAGGTAAGCTTGATTTTAACTCTTTTTAATGTCAATTTCAACCGAATTTATCATTTTTGTGATTGTCTATTGATCTATGAGGTTTAACAAATTGTTATATGATGCCAGTTAAAGCTAAGGTGGTATGGTTCCAAATCAGTTGTCAAGTATCCTCGGTGTAGTCTTAGGCGGCATTCAACCTATGCAGATGCAGAGGTAATTCTCTTTTGAACATTTGTTCTTGTTCATGAATCTTTTCGTGTATCCCCTCACTGTGTCTGTGTGTGTGTGTGTGTGTGTGTGTCTTTTCTATCAACTCGCAAACTAAGCCTGTTGTAGTGCAAGAAAAGTAATTCTAATCGTGCTTATGGTTACCCCATGTTAGCCACTCTATATATAGCCCCAATGGTATCAGAGCGATGTCCCAACTTAAATTCTAACATGAATATTAATAAGTGTCAATGCCACGCCTCCCATTTGGTTCTAGGAAAGTAATGGGAGAACATTAATCTGGAGTTTTCTTTTCTTTCCAAGAACTGAAGGAGCTGCAGTGGTGGTGGTGTTTCTGATTCAGCTGAGAAAATGAAATTTATGTTCTGTTTTGATGCTTGTACCCATCTGGTTGATGGGAAATTGGTTTCTAATAATGGAATGGTTGATTAGTGAGATATTTGAGGACATTTGTGGCATATTTGGCTTATTAATTTGTTTTAGATTAGTTGGTGTGTAGGAGAATTGGGTTTTCTCCGCTTTGAATATTTAGTGACATGGTGTAGGGCAGGAAGATATATCACAGGATTTTGCATTAGCGAGCATATGGGTCCTGTTTCTTGCATTTGGAAGCTCTGCATGTCTTGTGCCTTTAATCTACACTGTTGGCCAAGCAAATCAAGTTGCATTCAATTCAGGATTTTACTATGGCATTCAAGCATCCACATTGGAGTTTCTTTCCGTGGTGAATGGCATTCTCTTCATGGCATTGGGGTCTGTGATTGGATACCCAATTGTATCAGCTTCAGGTAATAAATATTAAATTGTTACTTGTAAAGCCTTGGATAAGAATTTAAGAAAATAAAGGCACTTTAGTTTATCTCAATGTCAGGAGTTTCCTCATCATGTACCATTAATATTCTTTGGGTTTTATGGATCATTCTAATCTGGAAATTCAGAAAATAATACCTGTAATATGGTTATTGTTATCGTTGATCCAAATATCATCATAACTCAGGCACTCATTCTCGCAGTTAAAGTGCTTCAAGGCCTGTGGAGGAACGACTTAGTAGCACTTAAAGGGGCATGCCCAAATTGCGGGGAGGAGGTCAGTCTATCATATGGTTGTTAATCTGAAAATTCATATGAGCTTTTTTTTCCTTTTCTCTATAACTTGTCACTGTACCTGTATTTCATCTTATCCAATGAAAAAGGCTATGTTTCAACTTCCAGGTCACCCATTGTCAATAATATAAGCATGTTTCCGCAGGTGTTTGCATTTGTGAAACCAAATCAGACTAATAACAGTCCTCATAGATCAGATTGTCATGTTTGTGAATGCTTATTGGAATTCCGCACCAAGGTTGAGGTAATCTAGTTTGCTTCTATTTCTCATGCTAGAATATTTATGCACCTCAAATTTGTATTTTTATCTTGTTATACTTCTAATGAGAAACAAAGAGAAGACGGCAATTCTACGATTTGAGAGGATTCTTGGCTAAGAGTCTTGTAGTTCAGTAACACCGTCTGGTCTCTTTACAAGGAGAACTAGGATTCAAGTCTTCCCTCCCCCACTTGTTGTAATAATTGAATTATTAAAAAGAATAATAATTAGAGGATTTTGGATTAACAAGGACAATCAGGCAAAGGATTTTGAATTATTTTGGGGTTCAAGAGGAATTGAAATGACTAGGAATGGTCTATCCAATTGGAAATGACTTGGAAAGGACAGTGCACATACTGCTATATCCATATCATGTATGTAGGTGTTGAGGTCTTAGACATACTACTGTCTGTGATGTCTAATTGTTAGTGGCTGGCTGGCTGCATCAGTTCTGAAAGTTGTATTGTCTTAACAGTGAAAATGCTATGCCTTGTCGGCTTTGTGAAATCTTCTGATTATTTAGTGTGCATTTGGCTCCAGATTAAAAAGCCAGTTTATTTTACTGTTCAGCTTATTTTTGCTACTATTTATGGGTCCTACTTCACTTTTTGGTATTATTCATGGATCTCACTGTACTATTTCAGCTAACTTTTACCTTTATCTATTGTACTTTCAGTAAAAAAAATTTCAGTTTTAGCAAAATAAACGGATCCCAAACAGACCCTTAGTAGTGGACACAAAAAAGATGTTCCTTTTAACAGTTTTAATGTTTATGCTAATTTTTTGTCTAAGTTGGGCGTCAAAAGATTTTATAACACCTTGTCTCATAATTAGCTTATTGATTTTTTGTGCAGCGATCGGTTTCAAGACTAGGTAGAGGATGGGTTTACGGCCGCATATACCTTGTTTCACGAAGAGGCAGAAATCGGCGTCAGAAATGGATTTAAGATCTATGCCCAGTATATTAGATCTCCGAAGATTTATGTGAAGTAAAACTATTCTTTACTCTTTTTCTAGGGTGAAATGGTGGTTAATCCTAACAAATATTCATTTTGTTACAAGTCAGTAGACAGCTGGACTTAATATTTTGTAATTAACAACAAATAAGATTCTCTTCGAGATTTAAGTTATAGTAAAGTGCCACACATTCAGAAAAGCAATAGCTATTTTGGTTCTTCAGGTTTCTTTTCATGGGATTGTTAGCTTTGTTAATCAAAGGTATCATAGTCATGCTCAGGGAACCCCATCCACGACATTTTGCTTGTATGAGTCCTACGTTTGTTGTTGCCTTTTCCAAATAGTATAGAACTTGTAGTTATGTTGCATTTATACATGGATTTTGAGTGGCGAAGATTAAAATAAGTGCAACACTGGTTTTATGTAAAATTGTCTTTTTATGAATGGCCCTTGGCACATTCATCATACAATGAACTTAGAAGCTTGGACCTTTATGCCAATCTGTATGGCCTGTAGATAATTTTATCATGCTATGGTAAAACAAGAGGCATTGTTGGCCTCCCAAAGCATGATTACCACCAAGAATTCCAGTAATCACGAATTGCTCAGTTGGCTGGACTGGTTTGGCTGCCAAGTGCCAACGCACAATGTAATATTTAGTTGGTGATATAGCTTGCAATCTTTCTTCTTTTTTTCTCCCCTTAAAATTGGTTAATTACACACCCATCCAATGAGTGTTGAACCTACGACTTCACTCTCCCTCTAAAACTTATAGGGAGAGGAGGTGAAAGTTGAGTCAGACCTTATTTACCGAGTCAAACCTTTTGTACACAATTCTACTTATAGAATGGCAGGCACTAACCGCACAGGCATGAATACGGACTTCACTGCCTGGAAGAAAATGTGGTCAAATCTCAGTTGCACAAGGGGTGCTAAAATGGCACTCAAATCAACTAATGGAGAAAATGAAACTCTAGTTCCCACAACATATTCTAAGAACCCACTACCAATGGCTTGTCATTAGATCTTGACAAAAGGTAAATGAACCTATATTACATGAAAACTGCAGAGAACCAGAATATACTAACTTGGTAACACAACAAGACTGCACCAACATTATGTTGAGATGAAAGACAAGAAAAAAATAAAACAAAGAAAAACAGGGTTTTGGGACAGAGTTCTATCACACTTACCTCAAACACAAACTACAACGGACCAGGTCCGAAGCCCACAAGTTGTTTTCCCATCCACCATGGCAAGATTATGGAAAACCTTTTGATGTTTCTACATTTAACTTATTTACCCAAGGGTGTGTTCGTTTAGGGTGAAAATAGGGAGGATGGAAAATAGAGAGAGGAAAATAAGGTGGAAAATGTTGTTTTCGACTATTTGGTTGGAGAAGGAAAATAGGGAGGAGAGAAAACCCGGAAGAAAGTTCTCTCCTAGACTCACATTTTTTATCCTCCCAAATCGGGAGAAAAATCTAGGGAGAAAAATGCTTTCACAACACTTTTACACAAGTGCCCTCTCCCACCTACCCTCATTCATGACCTGATGACCTTCTCACCTACCCCACCTAATGACTTTTGCCCACAAATCATCCTTATCACTTTCCTCTTCTCATCTTACCTTCACCAACGTCCAGTGGTCCAAGTTCTCTTCTCTCTTTTTTCTTTTTCTTTTTTCCTTTTTTTTTTTCAACGTGACCTAATCAAGTTGATACATTCTATTGTTTCTTGTCCTCATTATACTCCTCATTAATCTATTGTTTCTTGTTGATTTTTTGGTTTCGTATGACATTAAAATTTTTTTTTTTTCATTCGTTTATATACCATGTCCTCATTAGTTTCCGTTTGTTTTTTTCTCCAGCCAAGGGGTCTTTTGATTTCCTCTTCTTATAGCCTCGTTCTTTATATATTAGATTTTAAAAAAACAAAAAAAATTTGTTGCTAAACTTTTGGTTACGACATAAAAGGACTCAATTGTCTCCTTAAGGTGTGTAGCATGCTGACCACGTTGAATGGTTACAAAATCTTTTGCCCACAAAAGTTTGCTAAATTCCTCTTTGCTAACCACGCTTTTGTGGGCTGAATGTAGTGTAAATTTACTAATCACCTTTTTGCTGGTTACAAAATCGTTTGCCCAATTAAGTTTATATGTACACTATTATAATTTTTACATTATAATAATATAAATTTATATATATGATTTGGTAAATTTTATATTATTTAATGAGTACAAATAAATCTATTTCTTACATATTATGTAACAAGGGTATAATAGTCAATTTATATAAATTACATTTTCCATCTTCCCCTTTTTCTCTCCAACCAAACAAAAAAGTTTTTCATCCTCCCACTTTTCCACCCCTCCAACCAAACACACAAGAGGGAAAACTAAATATTTTTCATCCTCCCACTTTTCCATCCTCCTACTTTTCCACTCTTTTAACCAAACGGACCCTAAAGGAGCATGAGAGAGAGAGAGAGAGAGAGGTATTTCACGATATAAGTATATAAAATGAACTATTCATAGTTCAACCACCAGAACTTTGCTAGAGTAATTTTATTTATGTCTGTGATAATCATCAAGAGTGTAACCCACAATTTGCTACACTAAATGTGTGTTTCTCAACAAAAAAAAAAAGTTTCTACGAAGCAATACTAAAATCTTGCAAATGACATTAAAAATAAATAAATAAATAAAAGGCAAATGAGAGTCAGATATTTTCTCATTGTTCTCATGGCACAAGCCATGGTGTATAATGTAACCAAGACTGTTCATACATCACTAATGACAAAGAAGATGGTAGCTGAATCGTTGGCGCCTAGTCAATTAGAAGTGTCCCAAGCTGTATACAAGAATCCACGACAGCTGAAAAACAGGAGCAAACCGGCAAGAACCCCCTCTCCCTTTCATAAATATATCCATAAAAGCTTCATATATCTATTTTTGTGTGTGTGAGAGAGAGAGAGAGAGAGAGAGATCTCAAAGTACCAGAAAGAGACTTATGGAAGCAAAAAGCCCCTCCTGAAGGAGGGCTCCATGACCACCAAAATCTTCTTCGTCAACCTTTAGTATCATTGCATAATAACCATATATGATCCCGGTAGATATCAAAAGGAATCTGCAAATCCATAATCAGCACATAAGGTTCTCCAATGATAAGAAATGAAGAAACAGACTTCATATTGCAAGAAGAAACAATTTCACATCATATAAGTTAGCATCCAATTCCAAAGGATAAAAGTTCAGGATTTTACTATGGCATTCAAGCATCCACATTAGAGTTTCTTTCCATGGTGAATGGCATTCTCTTCATGGCATTGGGGTCTGTGATTGGATACCCAATTGCATCAGCTTCAGGTAATAAATTGTTACTTATAAAGCCTTGGATAAGAATTTAAGAAAATAAAGGCACTTTAGTTTATCTCAATGTCAGGAGTTTCCTCACCATGTACCATTAATATTCTTTGGGTTTTATGGATCATTCTAATCTGGAAATTCAGAAAATAATACCTGTAATATGGATATTGTTATCGTTAATCCAAATATCATCATTACTCATGCACTCATTCTCGCAGTTAAAGTGCTTCAAGGCCTGTGGAGGAACGACTTGGTAGCACTTGAAGGGGCATGCCCAAATTGCGGGGAGGAGGTCAGTCAATCATATGGTGTGTTAATCTGAAAGTTCATATGAGCTTTTTTCTTTCTTTTCTCTATAACTTGTCACTGTACCTGTATTTCATCTTATCCAACGTAAAAGGCTATGTTTCAACTTCCAGGTCACCCATTGTCAATAATATACGCATGTTTCTGCAGGTGTTTGCATTTGTGAAACCAAATCAGACTAATAACAGTCCCCATAGAGCAGATTGTCATGTTTGTGAATGCTTATTGGAATTCCGCACCAAGACCAAGGTTGAGGTAATCTTTTTTGCTTCTATTTCTCATGCTAGAATGTATATGCACCTCAAATTTGTATTTTTATCTTGTTATACTTCTAATGAGAAACAAAGAGAAGATGACAATTCTAAGATTTGAGAGGATTCTTCGCTAAGAGTCTTGTAGATCGGTAACACTGTCTGGTCTCTTTACTAAGAGAACTAGGATTCAAGTCTTCCCTCCCCACTTGTTGTAAGAATTGAATTATTAAAAACAACAATAATAAGATTTTGGATTAACAAGGAAAATCAGGCAAAGAATTGAGAATTATTTTGGGGTTTAAGAGGAATTGAAATGACTAGGAACGGTTTATCCAAATGGAAATGACTTGGAAAGGACAGCGCACATACTGCTACATGTATGTAGGTGTTGAGGTCTTAGACATTCTAGTGTCTGTGATGTCTCATTGTTAGTGGCCGGCTGGCTGCATCTGTTCTGAAAGTTGTATTTCTTAGGTCTTAACAGTGAAAATGTTATGCCTTGTTGGCTTTGTGAAATCTTCTGATTATTTAGTAGTGGACACAAAAAAGATGTTCCTTTACCAGTTTTAACGCTTATGCTAATTTTTTGTCTACATTGAGCATCAAAAGTTTTTAAAACACCTTGTCTCATATATTAGCTTATTGATTTTTTGTGCAGCGATCGGTTTCAAGACTAGGTAGAGGATGGGTTTATAGCCGCATATACCTTGTTTCAAGAAGAGGCAGAAATGGGTTTAAGATCTATGCCCAGTATATTAGATCTCAGAAGATTTTTGTGAAGTAAAACTATTCTTTACTCTTTTTCTAAGGTAAAATGGTGGTAATCCTAACAAAGATTCATTTTGCTACAAGTCAGTAGACAGCTGGACTTCATATATATTGTAATTAACAACAAATAAGATTTTCTTCGAGATTGAAGCTATAGTAAAGTGCCATACATTCAGAAAAGCAATAGCTATTTTGGTTCTTCAGGTTTCTTTTCATGGGATTGTTAGCTAGTTAATCAAAGGTATCATGGTCATGCTTATGGAATCCCATCCACGACTTTGCTTGTATGAGTCCTACGTTTGTTGTTGCCTTTTCCAAATATTATAGAACTTGTAGTTATGTTGCTATTCATACATGGATATTGAGTGGCGAAGATTAAAATAAGTGCAACACTGGCTCCATGTAAAATTGTGTCGTTTTTATGAATGGCCCTTAGCACATTCATCAGACAATGAGCTTAGAAGCTCGGACCTTTATGCCAATCTGTATGGTTGAGTAAATTTTTTTTTCAGTCTTTGATCTGGAGTTCAAAATCCCAAAATTTTGGGAAATCCAACCTTGGAGAAATGATGGCCTATAGATAATTTTATCATTTTTTTTTTTTGGGTAAAAAGGAAACTTCATTCAACAAACTAAGAAACAGAACAGCTACATCATTGTCAGTACACTGCCTAACATGACCAAGACCATAGAGATCTGAAAGATAAAAATTCAAAAGCAAAGGGGGAGGGGAGTAATAAAAAAGCAAATCTGAATCCTGGTGGGTTCTTAATCTAGCCAGTGCATCAGCACAATAGTTTGCGTCATTAAACAGTGAACCACCTTGACCTGTGGAATCTGGGAAAGGAGGAGCTTGCAATCACAGCCACAAGGGAGGCATTAATAGCGTTAGACAGACTGTCATTGTTAAGCAAGTCTACAACTACTTTAGCATCAGACTCAACTATTAACACATTAATCCTAAGATCAAGGCACATGCTTAGCCCATCTCTAATTGCTCATAATTCTGCTAATAGGCTAGTAGTGTGGCCAATGTTTCTTGAGAAAGCTTTGATCCAAGCCCCATTATCACCGCGCAGGATACCTCCTCCACCTGCATTTCCAGGATTTCCTATTGAAGAGCCATCCGTGTTGATCTTGAACCAATCCCTCTGGCCTCACCCATTGAATAACATAATTTTATCATGCTATGGTAAGACAAGAGGCATTGTTGGCCTCCCAAAGCATGATTACCACCAAGAATTCCAGTAATCACGAGATGCTCAGTTGGCTGGACTGGTTTGGCTGACAAGTGCCAGCCCACAATGTAATATTTAGTTGGTGATGTAATATTTAGTTGGTGATATAGCTCGCGATCTTTCTTCTTACTTTTTTTCCCCTTAAAATTGGCAAATTACACACCCACCAAATGAGTGTTGAAACTAAGACCTCACTCTCCCTCTAAACCTTACAAGAAGAGGAGGTGAAAGTTGAGACAAACCTTATTAGCAATCGTTATTTACCAAGTCAAAAATTGTACACGATTCTACTTATAGAATGGATTCAAAATTGTACACAACTCTACTCTTAGAATGGCAGGCACTAACCGCACAGGAAGAATACGGACTTTACTGCCTGGAAGAAAATGTGGTCAAATCTCAGTTGCACAATCTGCCTAGGGGGGTGCTAAAATGACACTCAAATCAACTAATGGAGAAAATGAAACTCTAGCTCCCACAACATATTCTAAAAACCCATTACCAATGGCTTGTAATTAGACTTGACAAAAGGTAAATGAACCTATATTACATGAAAACTGCAGAGAACCAGAATACACTAACTTGGTAACACAACAAGACTGCACCAACATTATGTTAAGATGAAAGACAAGAAAAAAAAAATATAGAAAAACAGGGTTTTAGGACAGAGTTCTATCACACTTAACTGAAATACACACTATCTGACCAGGTCCAAAGCCCACAAGTTGTTTTCCTATCCACCATGGCAAGTTTATGAAAAAACCTTTTGATGTTTCTACATTTAACTTATTTACCTAAAGGAGCATGTGAGAGAGAGAGAGAGAGAGAGAGAGAGAGAGAGAGGGCATTTCCCGATATAAGTATATAAAATGAATTATTCACAGTTTAACCACCAGAACTTTGCTAGAGTTATTTTATTTATGGCTGTGATAATCATCAGTAGTGTGACCCACAATTTGCTACACTGAATGGGATATTTAAGCAATGAACCTTGATTCAAGCATCTAGTTTCTACAAAGCAAAACTAAAATCTTGCAATCGACATTAAACAAAAAGAAAAAAAGGCACATGAGAGTCAGAAATTTTCTCATTGTTCTCAGGGCACAAGCCATGGTGTGTAATGTAACCAAGAATGTTCGTACATCACTAATGATAAAGAAGATGGTAGCTGAATCATTTGCACCTAGTCAATCAGAAGTGTCCCAAGCTGTATACAAGAATCCATGACAGCTGAAAAAAGGAGCAAACCGTTAGGCACAGCACAAACCCTCTCTCCTTGGCACATGAGATGGGTTCAAGTTACACCTGATGTAACTCTTTAGAGTTACACATTTTTTAAACCATTGGATTTAAGTAGATCCGGTCAAAAAAATGCACACATTAATGCTAATATTCTAATAAAAATCTCATTTATTATCCTTATTTATAACATTCCATACATATCTCTAATTCCAAAAGTAGGTATATTTTTCTCTCTGCTCTCTCTTTCTCATCCACTACATGTTTCTCTCTCCTCCATTGCTCTTCCACCTCCATTTTCATAACCTCCACAGCCACATAGAATCTAATAAATCAAAAACTCAAACATAAAGCTAAAGTAAATAACTTAAAAATTGAAACTAACATTTTGTAGAGAACAAATGAAGCGCATGGATGTACTGGAGAACATATATTCCTTGTTGAAATTCTTCAAGAAGCTTTGGGAATAAATCTGTTTAAATCGACCAATAATCACAAATATCAACAACGCCTGTGACTTTGTTGACCCAGGTGTACTAATCTTTAAAGCCCAAATTGTTTCACACGAATCTTCCATTCAATTCTATATAACCATAAGTCCATACTATTGGAATATTCAAACCCATCTTCACCCTCCACGTTATTTGAGTTTAATTTTTGTTAATTTGTTTCACGGAAATCAAAGATTTTGGTTTAATAGTTCTAATAAACTACAAAATCCAAACAGATTTTGCCCAAAGCTTCTGAAGAATTTCAACAAGGAATATATATTTTCCAGTGCATGCATGCGCTTCATTTGTTCTCTGCAAAAGGTTAGTTTCAATTTTTAAGTTATTTACTTCAGCCTTATGTTTAATTAGTTCGAGTTTTTGATTCGTCATATTCTATGTAGCATTGAGGTGGAACCTTATGAAAATGGAGGTGGAAGAGCAATGGAGGAGAGAGAAACGTGTAGTGGATGAGAAAGAGAGAACAGAGAGAAAAATATACCTATTTTTGGAATTAGAGATATGTATGGAATGTTATAAATAAGGATAATAAATGAGATTTTTATCAGATTATTAGCATTAATGTGTGCATTTTTTTGACCGTTGGATCTACTTAAATCCAATGGTTTAAAAAAGGTGTAACTCTTTAGAGTTACACTAGGTGTAACTTGAACCCATCTCTATATATATCCATAAAAGCTTCATCTATCTATTCGTCTGTGTGTGTGTGTGTGTGTGTGTGTGAGAGAGAGAGAGAGAGAGAGAGAGAGAGAGAGAGATCTCAAAGTACCAGAAAGAGACTTATGGAAGCAAAAAGCCCCTCCTGAAGGAGGGCTCCATGACCACCAAAATCTTCTTCATCAACCTTTAGTATCATCGCATAATAACCATATATGATCCCGGTAGATATCAAAAGGAATCTGCAAATCCATAATCAGCACATAAGGTTCTCCAATGATCAAAAAATGAAACATTAATTAAAATCAAAATCTGTTGACCATAAGAGTTGGCTATGCCATGTGTCACCCCCCCCCCCCCCCCAAAAAAAAAAAGAACATTTCCTTCTCTTCTTAACAAACTTCATATTGCAAGAAGAAACAATTTCACATCATATAAGTTAGCATTAGCATCCAATTCCACAAGATCAGGATATCAAATGTTAAAATCAGTCAATCAAATGATAAAAGCCACTTGAAATGAAATTTTGATTTTGGAAGACGATTCTGCAGAAAAAGGGGAAGGGGGGGGGGGGGGGGGGGGACACCAACACCTCCATGCACCAAGCATATCTTGTAAATAAAATTTACCTAAAAGGAAAAAATTCCACCAAACTGGAGACTGATCTACATCCAAGCAATCCCTAATTTAAAATTCTAAATCCAAACATATCTATTAAACAATCCTAATTTATAATTCTAAAGTCAACAACATGTATCAAATTGTCCTCTCCAAAATCCAAGCGGAAGTTTCCACAAAAAGTGGCAGCCACACAGCACATCTTCCTAAAGATCAGGATAAAAAGAATGGGCCTCACTACACCATAGCTAGTTCCAAATACTAAATATTTCCCTTCTCTTCTCTTCAAAAGTAATTAAAATTTAATACATCTCACTAACCTTGCATTTGAGTATTCAAATACTACAACCATAAAAATACTGTGCAGCTTTGTTTCACACTGTTTATTGCAAAATCACCTTCCTCCACTGCTTCAACACCCTGAAATCTGAAGCTCCACACCACTCACTTAAAAGGTCCTCTTGACAGCAAAAGTTGAACAGAGTTCCAAAACCAATCACATTTAAAGCTCATGTGACTCCAATTCACTTGTCCTTGCTGTTCAATAGGTAAACTATAATTCACAGAGAAGGTCCCTTTAAGACCTTACTGTATTTGCTGCAAGGATGGTACCGAATGAGGTAAAGAAAGTAGGTTGGCAGAATAGCAATCAAACTTCTTACCAAGAATAGTCTCTCCACCTATTGATAAGACCCCAATTTTCAGAATTCAAATTTCCTTTGTCACTACTAGGGACAGATTCTCATATAGAAGTTGCTTTGATCAAAGCTCATGGTGACAAACCAACACATGTAGAGGGGAAATCACTCACTTCATGATCCAAAAAGGCAATCCAGAAACCATAAACCCCACACAATAAATGGGCTATCTTAGACATTATCAACTCAATTTCAAGAATTCTTGAATCCTTTGCCTGGAAGTTTATCCTAAGATATCTCTATGGATGCCACATTCACATGAATCCCAAGAATCTGCATATATCCTTCATTTATTGCCAACTTCATAGATCTGTCTATTGAAAAGTATGTCTTTTGCTAGATCATATGTACCTAATTTATTTTGGTTATAATTCATATATTATGATTCCTGAGACACCCTTTTGACCTCTAATTATCAATGCAACACCTTCAGCATGAAACGTATCAAAGATTACAAAATCAGTAAGTTTCTATTGCAAATGACCCAACGAAAACGCTTCACCTAGTGTAAATTTAATGGAAGGTCATAGTCTAAAGATTTCACAAAGTAATTTCTGTGACTATTTCTTAAGCATCATAACTCTGACCTATAAACGAGAACAACAAGGTTTCTAAACAGTTGCGACCCCTTCCCCATACCCTAAACATGAGCAGCAGCCAAATAAATGAAATATGGCTCAATATTCATGTAACTTACGGAGTCACCTTTTCTACATGAAGGTTCTCCAATACATGATGCTTGATCAAGAATTCATTCCTCAACTTAATAGTGTGATTACAAAATATGACTCGCCAACTGCATGATAAATGTGCATTAAAATATCAACCAAATATCTGAGACTGGTGGCATATACACCAACACGTTCATGTCAAAGATCCAAATGACACTTTCAAGCCTGCATAATGAACCAGGTGATACAAAATCCTCTTATGATCATTATCTATCATCAAATTTCAATATATATTATTTTGATAAGATCATTGAATGATTGAATTTCAATAATGATAATTTATAGGTATGAACTTGACCATAAAATCTGATGGATATGTCAATCACAACCAAAAACCAAACAATGCTACAGCATGCCTATTTACTCAAGTACACTCCTAAGAACATATTTGAAAGCACCCTATTGGGTCTTTCAATCTTTTAAAAGTTGATAATAGTTTCCATCGACACAAATGCGTGATATCAAAGTTTCATCTACATGAACTAACTAGCAAGAAGAAAAACCAAGAGAGTGATACACAAAAGTAACAAAGTAAAAGGTAACTTAAAACAGCCACTTTATCAAACAAATACTACAGATTAAGAAAGCGTGCAAGCATCAACTTACGCAATAAACCATATGCCCCCAACCACAGGTATGGCACCCCATAGTAAGCCACATACAAGGGCCACTGCTTGTCGAATCCAATGCAACACATCTCCCAATTGATCCTGTGCCAAGTGAATTGTAAAGTCATTCAATGTATAAAATCACCAATAAAACTAGATAATTACATTCATTTGTATCTAAAAATGAACAAATGGGGTTGCCCGTGAGCAATCTGAAGCTATAAAGATGTGCTAGGCATTTTCTGCTCACTGTATTCAACTTATACTATTTTCAAACTTTGTTTCCATAAATGCAACACTCCCATTAATACTGTAAATTAAACAAATCAAACAAAAACCCATATCCAAAAATGAAGAACAAATATGATCCCATTGCCCCCACACTCCAAATCTCACACCCAAATGTATAGAAGTCGTAAAAATTTCTTCTTCTTTTTTAATTACTTTATTTCCCATTATTTCTCACATTCAAACTCAAACAAACAACATGAAGAAAAAGATTGAAAGTTGAAAAGTTTTTACCTTGTCCCAAGAGGCATCTGGATCCAACAACTTGGCGAGTTTGAACGGAGACAAGTGACCGTTCTGGTGATTTTGCTGTTGAAGATTGAATTTCACTGATTTCCCTTCTTTCATTCCGACCAAACCCAACTATATATATGTCACAAATAATTCAAAGTTGCAATCTTTGATTGAAAATAGTTTAGTTTGATGGTGAGGAACAGAGCTCGTTTAGGGTTTTGGATTTGACACAGAATAAGAGAGAGAGAGAGAGTATTGGAGTGTGTTAATAATAACTTTTTAATATGATTGGAAGTGATTTTTACTCTGTTTTTTAGTTAAAAATAACGATAATAATTTTGTTTTTGTTTTTGTTTTTGCATGTTGTGGGGTCAAAAGAAAGAGAAAAGTGTTGTGATCTGATTTCATTTGTAAAATATTCCTGTTGTGCTCTGCTGGACGGCACGTGAAATAGACTTGTTTGCCGTAAATATTCCGGCTTGATATTTAGTTTATCTAAAAGTAATTAATCATTTTAATAATAATAAATTACTTATATAATAGACATACATAAGGTGTAAAATAAATACTATATAACCCGGTTTACAATTACAAATATTATACCTTTTTGTAGTTGTATCTTGATTATGTAATATATTATAAATCCAATTTAAAACATTAGTATTACTATTTTTCTGTGTATTCTAATAAGTATTATTATTTTTTTTTTTTTTAAATTTAAATGTTGGTAATAGAATTTTACATGAAGTCAATTTAGGTAATAGAGTTTAATCTAACTTGACTCTCAAAAAAAAAAAAGTTTAATCTAACATTTAATAAGGTACTTTAGATTTTGATAATAGAGTTTAATATAAGGTAAACAATCTTATAACAACTTTTTTTTTAGGGGAATCTTATAACAATTAATAACAATATAGACACTTTATTTTTTTTATAGGAGATAATATAGACACTTGTTATAAAGAGTTAATTACAACCACAACTTCTAGAACCTAAATTTTATTATACATAGTATATGAGATATGATGATATTTTTGTATCAATAAGACTAGATAAATTTTGTAACATTGTTCATAACCATTATGGTGATAAGTTGTGTTAGTGAACAGTAAAAATAATGTCAATAATAACATCAATAAAAGTAATATTGCACTTTCTATTTTTTAAAATTATGGCGTTTATTGTGCTCAAAACTAGTGTGTCAAATTATCACAAAAATACCTTTAAATCATAGGGACTAGGTACAACCACGTTTTCCCAATGGCATTGACCTTTGTGCGGTGTTTAATTACCGTGTTAGTAGTAATGTGATAGAATTTTAAAGATTAACCAGACTTTTAATGCATCTTATGTTACTCGTTTATCACCTCCAATATTGTATCAAAGTTCACAAGTCATTTTAGTGTACTATTTGAAGGAAACTTGGAACCACACTTCAATTTAGCTCCTTTTACCATCCACAAACAAAGGTCAAACCGAGATTGTGAATAGTAGTTTGAGAAATATTTTGAGAAGTTTTGTGCGAAAGAATATTCAGCAATGGGATCTCCTTTCAATTAGGTTTCATATATAATCGGACCATTTGCAAGGACACAGTCCTTTAGAAGTTTTTATGGTCTTAATCCTAATGGACCACTTAAGTTGACATCACTTCCTTTTACAAAATACTTCAAGTCTTCAATAAAGATGTTAAAGAACAACTCAAGAAATTGCACGAGCATATTAGAGATCAAATTTTGAAACAAATCGAGAAGTATAGCAAGCATGCAAATAAGCATCGGAAACTATCAGTTTTGGAGGAAGGTGACCTGATGTGGATTCATGTACGAAAAAAAACAAATTCTATCCAAAATGTTCCTGTAAGCTTATGTCTTGAGTTGGTGGTCTGTTCAAGGTACTTCAGCACGTTGAGTAAAATGCATATAAAATTAAACTCCTTAGTTACTATGGTGTCTCAGGCTCTCAGCAACCATCAAATATTTATTTTTGAGAAATACTAACATGGCTCTTACGATATTAGTTAACAATTCATTTAAAAAAAAGTTTTATAGAAAAAAATAATAATAATAATTAGGGGGTGTTTGGTAGAGTAGTTTGGGATGAGATTTTTGTAGTTTTTTGAAATACTTGTCAGTGAAAAAGTGTGAAAATGTGTGTAATGTTGTTTAAAATGTAAAAATGTGAGTTTGAAAGCTTCTTTTATTTCTCATAAAAATTGTGTCAAAATTTTTCTAAAATGGATTGTTAACTTAAGGCACTCTTTAGCATGATGATGATGAAGGCAACTAAGGTTGCATTTGGGATAGATTATTTTTGCTAGCTTATTTTACTATTGAGCTTATTTTTGCTACTATTCATGAGTCTCACTGCACTTTTTGGTAATATTCATGGGTCTTACTTTATTATTTTAGCTAACTTTTATCTTTATTTATGATACTTTCAGCAAAAAAAATTCAATTTTATCAAAATAAGCGAATCTCAAACGGATCCTAAGTAGACTTTGGGGCAAGTTTTCATCAATTTAGAGAGTCAAAGGAGTGCCAAATCCATAAGCGTAGCCCAATGTGATGCACAAGCTTAGTCCAATGTGATTTGCAAGGCCGACATGTGAGGTTTTATCTTAATAAATTTTTCCAACAAATCAGATTTTTTTTTTGAGAAATAATTACAACATGCTGCTAATCCTGCAACTCGAACTCTTTCCTTCCCCGACCCCCAAGCACTTTGTACATGGGAAGATGTCAATTCAGCTACAAGGCATTTAACAACAAATCAGATGTCATTTGAAAGTTTACCAAGTCATTTTTCCAAATGGTCAACAGCATTTAATTTGAAGCTCTACAGGGAAAGTTATAGTCATTTAAGTTCCATCAAATTAGGGGTGGCAAAATCTGCCACGACCTGCAACTCGACACGACTAACCCGTTTATAAACAGGTAATGGGTTAAGACTAAACGGGTTCGAGTCATATTCGGGTTGACACGGCTAACCCGTTTAATAAACGGGTCGTATTCGTGTTCAACATGCGAATCCGTTTGACCCGTTTAGCTTATAAAATTATTAGTTATTTTGATATTATTGCTATTTATAGTTTTATTTGTATTTTAATTTTAGATATATGGGAATTGATCAAAATTATATAGATTTGGAATGACTTATTAATCAAATAGATTATTAAATGGGTCATTTGTATTGACATTGTAAGGGCAAGAAAAAAATCTTAAAGGCCCACGGCCCACTTAGAACAATGGTTGGCTCAATTTATCTATGGCACAAAACAAAGAATTTGTAGAGATGGAACAACACAATAAAGAAATGGCCCGGTCTAAGGGTCTGACAAAAAAGAAAAAGGCAAAATCTGTATATTAAGTAAACTAATCCCTTAATACAAGCCCTCCCGAGGAGGTTAAAGCTACAATTTCAGTAGTACTCCACTTTCTTTCTAATGTTCTTCTCCTTTCTCTCTCTTCCCTTGATATTTTTCTCCCTCCCAAATGCAATCTCTCTTTCTCCTATATATACTCCTTCCTTCCTCGCATCTCAACCATCCATTTCTCACCTAACTAGTTTCCTCTTTTGACACATGTCCCCTCCCACAGTTTGAAGAAGGTGGTGGAAAGAACCTACCTAGCTATGATCTGCACTGTTCAGGTCATTTCCTCATCAATGCAGCTGATAAAACTGTTGCCCACCATTTAATGCGACTAGGAAGCTAGATGCAGGGTAGTCAAAGCGGAGCCCATAGGCTACCCCAAATCAGAAACTTCCTCCCTTAATCTTTGGCTCCCACTTGGCAGACTCTAGAGTGCTCTTGGACTCACCTCTACACCTTTCTGAGCAGCCCTCCTCCTCGGGCCCGTGGCCTACGGCCTTGTCACCCTACTGCGACCCTTGAGCTTTATCCTCGGTCCCCGGGCCCTAGTATACTTCGGTTCTCAAACCTCATCCTCGGTCCTCAAGCCCCCACAACAGCCCCTTAAAACTTGTGCTATTAACCTCGAGGTAAAAGCAAAGTTTTAACTACACGAGCCAGCTATACACATGCCATGCGCATTCTCACGTGATAACATCCTTGAACCTGCTCATAGCACACTCCTAACACTTCGGAATCCACAATCTTTCATTTATGGCGTTAGGTGGCCGCTTGTCTCCCCACATCGCTCCAACCAAGCACTCAATAAACTTCAAAGACTTGAACCGACTCCTCAAGTCAGAGATCTTTCTACATAAGGATGGTCAACTCCAAGCCAGCCACATCATCCTCGGGAACAAGCCTTCCACCAAGCGCTTTCAGAGCCCAAAGAACATCATTAAAGCCAAGGACACCCGATTGGCTTTGATTGACGAAGCAATACCAAGGTTCCCTTTATCTGAACCCCCTTCAGAAGGAACTCAGGACGCTCAGTTCCCTGCACCGCTAGTCACCAAACTCCTTTATTCACAAGAGCCCCACATCCCCTTAGAAGACGAGGCTAAGGAACCCAACCCCGAGCCTGTCGTTCAAGAAGTCACTGAAAAGGACTTCGAGGTCTTCTACCACCAGGAAGACCCCGTAAATGCTCCTAACACTTTCCACAAACACCTACCAACTGCACAAATAAGTGCCAACCAAGAGGCTATAGACATCCCAGAAGGCATGGTATACAAAGAGAAGACGCCCGACCTCATAGCCCTTCTTAATGCTCACACTAGGGGCAACATCCCAATCGTGGAGGTGGTGCCCCAACCACCCACTCCTACCGCCACACACATTTCGTCCATGGAAGTGGCAAATAGGAAAAGGAAAAGAGCCCAAGGAGACAAGGGCACCAAAGGTGCCGACGAGGGGGAGGTTACTAAATCCTCCCACCAACCCCCCTCCAAAAATGCCCGTACTGGGAGAGGGCAACAAAAAAGGTCCTCTTCCACAGGGACTTCCAAGGACCTCGGGGGAGACCAACCCAAGAAGCCTTCCATCTGAAGGTCGGTTTTCACCCTCAACTCTGGCAACCCAGTGCTTGATGACGCCAACTTGAGGGACTCCCAGAAGGGAAGCTCAGGTCTTATGGCCAAGAGCTTGGAGAAAGCCTTATGCCTGCCAGAGGACATGGCAGAGCTGAGGTCTTTTAGGAAGCACAAAGTCTTCCTATCCTTGAAGTAGGATTTGGCTAAGGTACTTGATCTCTTCCTCTAGTTTGATTGGGAAAATTTCAACCCAATACTTAAGTTTTCTCTTTATTTTTTCAAGTTGTCCAAGCTGCCTTCATAGTCGAGAAGTAGGTAGACCACTCGTTGGACATAGCTAAGAAAGCCGAAACCAAAATGGAGGCTGTTGAGAAAGCCCACACGACGGCGAACAAGAAGTGGAAAGACACCCTTGCCTAGCTAGCCAAGGTGGAAAGGGTGTAGAAGAATGCTGAATCAACCCTCCAAAGTTTTGAAAAATAAGCAGCCAAGGCATTGGAGGCCCAGAGGAAGGCCGAAAATAAAATGGCTCTAACCGTGGTAGAGCTAAAGCAAACCAAGAAACAGCTTGAGGTCAAGGAGGTAGAAATGGCCCAGGCCAAGCAAGCGGCCAATGATACGGGCGTGACTAAGGTTGCTGAAAGCCTTATTGCCCAACTTAGGGACGTCGCTCGGGCATTCTACCTGGAGGTGTGGGGCCAGGCATTGAATGCTGCTAGGGTTAACTCAAACTCAAAGCTTAGGGCTCTTGAGAAGGTGTACTACCCCCCAGCTCTACGCCTAGCACCTACACTTCCTCCGCCTCAAGCTGACACTGGTTCCATTCCTTCTTCCTCTTCGAACCAACCCACCTTTGCTCCTTCTACTACCAACCCCCAGGACCAGAGCAAGAACAACCCCAGGAGACCTAGGTGGTGGACGTAGAGAAGGAAGAGACAGCAGTGGTGGTCCAACTAAAAGAGAAGAAAAAGATCAAGATCAAGAGAAAAAGGGGAAAGGGAAGGAAGCTTCAACCTAACTCCACTTTGTAATTATGTAACAGGCGGCCAATTTTGTAACCAAGCTCTAGTGCCTCTCATTTTTTTTTTTTAATTATTGAAAATTGTAAGCAATTTTTTCTTATCAATGAAGAAGTAGACAAACTTTATTCCCCATGTTTTTACTATGTAAATGTCATTTGTTAGTTTAGGCTTTGCTGCCTTGTACACCTTTAGCAATACTTGCATTACGTTAACTTATTCACGGTGTACTCTATATTTTTCTATTTAATCTAATATGGTTTGCCCAACAACAGGTAAATTGACTTGTAAATTTCAACAAGATTTCAAATTTAAACTTACCTTAAGCTAGGCCCGGGATTACAAGATAAACTTATCAACTCTATCATTTAGATTCGAGGCCCTCCCTGAGGCAGCTTTGCCTTGCTATCAATATATGCTCCCTCTCGAAAGGATCACTATTCCCTACACTTAGACATTGAAGACTCATTCCTAGTCTAATTTTTACTTCACACTTAGAACATCCCACCACAACATTAATTTGCTTTGGGCTTGTGGCCCTAGTAGTCAAACAAGGCTTAATTTATTAACACTGAGAGTTTGCCGAACAATGCTAATTTACTCTAGGCTTATGACCCGAGGAGCTAGACAAGGCCTAGGTTCTGTTTAACACTTAGAATGTTTCATGATAATGTTAATTTACCCTAGGCTTGTGACCCGTGGAGCCAGACAAGGCCTAGATGCTGTTAACACTTAGAATATTTTATGATAATGTTAATTAATTACCCTAGGCTTGTGACTAGAGGAGCCAAACAAGACCTAGGTTCTGTTTAACACTTAGAATATTTCATGATAATGTTAATTTACCCTAGGCTTTGCGATCCGATGAGCCAGACAAGGCCGAGATTCTTTTTAACACTTAGAATATTTCATGATAATGTTAATTTACCCTATGCTTTGCAACCCAAGGAGCTAAACACGGCCTAGGTTCTGTTTAACACTTAGAATATTTCATGATAATGTTAATTTACCCTAAGCTTGTGACTCGAGGAGCCAGACAAGGCCTAGGTTATGTTTAATACTTAGAATATTTCATGATAATGTTAATATACCATGGGGTGTAGTACGATAGGTCCATAATACATGGGGCAGTTCATATACCCATTTTCCTTTAGCATCTTCCAACCTTTTCCTCAATCCTGCCACTAACACCTTGTTGGTGGCCTCGGCCTGACCATTACCCTGGGGATAGGCAGGTGTAGAATACCCATTCCTAATCCTTAGTTCCCCACAGTATCTTTTAAAGGTTTTGCTATAAAATTGAAGGACATTATCTAAGATCAATGTATGTGGAACTCCAAACCTGGTGACAATATTTCTCTAGACAAATCTTTTAGCATCTACATCTCTAATGTTAGCAAGTGGCTTAACTTCCACCCATTTTGTAAAGTAGTTTGTGCTGACAAGGAGCCATTTTCGGTTACCAATAGCTCGGGGAAAAGGCCGGACGATATCCAAGCCCCACCGAGCAAATAGCCAAGGGCTGGACAATGGGTTTAGGACTCCCCCTGGTTGATGGATATTCAGCGCATCTCTGACACTGGTCACATTTCTTAGCATAATCCTGGGAGGCTTTCTACATGCTTGGCCACCAATACCCTTGAGTAAGGGCCCTATGAGCTAAAGACCTACCACCTGTGAGTAAGGGCCCTCATGCAGCTCTTCTAGCAAGGGCTCCACTGCCTTTGGATGTATACATGGTAAATACGGTCCTGAATAAGAGCGCTTGTACAACTTTTGTTCCCATAGACGGCGCCAATTGTAAGGGCAAGAAAAATTTTAAAGGCCCACGACCCATTTAAAACAATGATTGGCTCAATTCATCTATGACCTAAAATAAAGAATTTGTAGAGAGGGAACAACAAAACAAATAAATGGCCCGGTCTAAGGGTCTGACAAGAAAGAAAAGGGCAAAATCCATATATTAAGTAAACCAATCCCTTTATACAAGCCCTCCTAAGGAGGTTAAAGCTACAATTTCAATAATACTGTTCACTCCACTTTCTTTCTAATGTTCTTCTCCTTTCTCTCTCTTCCCTTGATATTTTTCTCCCTCCCAAATGAAGTCTCTCTTTCTCCTATATATACTCCTTCCTTTCTCACATCTCAACCATCCATTTCCCACCTAGCTAGTTTCCTCCTTTGACACTTGTCCCCTCCCATAGTTTGAAGAAGGTGGTAGAAAGAACCTGCCTAGCTATGATCTGCACTGTACAGGTCACTTCCTCGTCAATACAGCTGATAAAGCTATTGCCCACCATTTAATGCAGCCAGGAAGCTAAATACAAGGCAGTTAATGCGGAGCCCACAAGCTACCCCAAACCAAAAACTCCCCCCTTATTCTTTGCTCCCATTTGGAAGACTATGGAGTGCTCTTGGACTCACCTCTACACCTTTCCGAGCAGCCCTCCTCCTCGGGCTCGTGGCCCGCGACCTTGTCACCCTACTGTGACCCTTGAGCTTCATCCTTGGTCCCCAAGCCCCAGCATACTTCGATTCTCAAACCTCATCCTCGGTCTTCGGACCCCCACAGACATTTACATAACTTGTTAATTAAATGAGTTAAACGTGTCGGGTCAGATCAACCTATTTAATAAACAGGTCGTGTTTGAGTTGAGGATTCTTGACACGTTTACTAAACAGGTCGGGTTAGGGTCAACCCATATAACCGAATGCTTATAACTTGACATGACACGAACCCAATCCGCGAACACGAATTGCCACCCCTACATCAAAGTAGACAACTCTTTTATTTTATTTATGTTTAGCAAAAAAAAAAAATTCTTTTATTTTCTTTAAAACCAAAACCATTTTAGTTAAATGAAATCCTATTAAAATCTACACTCTCAAATTACCTAAATTTTAAAAAATTAAAAACTATAGTCCGACTAAAATTCTATTATTATTATTATTGTTGTTGTTGTTGTTGTTGTTGTTGTAGGGGCCCGAGGACCAAGGATGAAGATTAAAGAACAAAGGAGATCTCAATTGGAATAAGAGCAAAGGACCCGAGGACATGGAGGCATGATTGCGTGGAGATGTACAAAGAGTAAATTGGTGATATATGGCAGAGAAAGGGAAAATATTGGGTTTGAAGGCAGGTAGCTGTGAACTCTGTATTGAACGCTCTGCACCTAGTTTCCTGGCTGCATTAAATGAGGAGCACCAGCTTTATCAGCTGCATTGATATATAAGTAACCTGAACACTGCAAATCACAGTTAGATAGCTTCTTACCGCTACCTCCCTTCAAGAAAATGTACAAGTGTCAACGAAAGAAAGTAGTTAGGGGGGAGATGAATGGTTGAGATGACAAAAACAAGGAGTATAAATAAGGATAAAGGAGACTAGAGGTGGGGATCGATAATGGCATGGAACAAACTCCTCCTCGGGACAAAATCTGAGGACAAGTGTTGCCTATGCCTTTTCATTGGAAGTGAAATCCTCAGGACGCATCCGTCCTTTGTTGTATTGTTCATTCTCTACAAATTCTTTACTTTGGGCCTTGAATTATTGGGTTCCAAATGGGCTGTTAGTTCTCTACGTAATTTTTGGTCCTTACAATTATTATTATTATTATTATTATTTATTGTTAAGATTTAATTTAAGTAAAACTTTATTACCTAAGTTCTAAGAAATCTAAAATTTTAATTTTTTAATTTAATGTATATATTTCGATAACTAATTTAAAGTTTTAAATAGCTTATATTAATAATTGATCAAAAAAAAAGTAAATCATAAATTATTAAAATAGTTTGTAAAAATATTTATAATTTTTTTTTTACATTGTCAAGTATGGAATTGCAAATATTTAGATAAGTTATTAAGGGTGTGTAGCCAACCTACCAACTTGCCAAAACCGACCCAACCCAACCCAACCCGCCGGGTTGGTTTACAAAATTTTTTTTGATAGCAAGTTAGGTTGAGTTTGGGTCATAAAATCAAACAAGCCAAACCCAACCCAACCCACCCATATATTTAATATATATATATATATATATATATATATATATATATATATATATATTTAAAATATATTATATAATTAATAAAATTTTTAAAATAACCCCCTCTACCTATCTTATATAAAAGTTAATTAGTTTACACAAATCTTAGTAAATTACTATTGTTGTTTAGTCATTAGTATTGTTTGCCTTTAAAGAGTTATATTGATACTAATCTTTGAGTTTTTTTTAATATATTTATATTTATATTTTTTTCTAATCAATTTAATAATAATAATAATAACAATAAATTTTTCTAAACCATTAGTTTAACCCAATCCAACCTAATTTATGTAAGATGGATTAGACCTATGTGATGGATTCGATTAGATTGAATTTGGGTCAAAAAAATCCCCATAAGCCCCCACCATACCCATAGAAGTCAATAAATGAGAAAGCCTCAAAAGTCAAAAGGAGAATGAAATTCAAAATCTCTGTTTTTCTCTGTCAAAGTTGATAAAAAAACACACAGTTTTAGAAGAAACCGACCAAAGATACACCATTCCCCCATCCTCTCCCCATTAATAATATTTATAAAATAAAAAATGAAAACCGCGAAGTCATCGCCAACCGATCCACCTGTTGTCCTCGCTGTTCCCTGATATCGCTATTATTCTTCTTCCATCCTCATCACCACTCTCTCTCTCTCTCTCTCTCTCTCAAATACTTCACGGTCCTTTCTTTTCTGATCTTCTTCGAATCGGTGTTTTAGGCTTAAGAGTTAAGAGAGCGAAGATGGGTAGCCCCAAGAAGGACCAGAACAAGGGCTTCTTCTCCGCCATGTCCTCTGGCTTCTCCATGTTCGGTAACGCCATGCACCGATCCGTCAACGGGTACGTTCTTTTCCCTCTTTTTCTCATTCTTCGTTTCCTGTAATGCCCATTACACCTCGTTTTGTGTTTTTCACTTTCTAATTCTGAGCTCCAAGGGTTTTGGTCATGATCTTCGTGATCTATTGGTTTTACATGGATTGCTGCTTTTGATGCCAACTTAATCAGCTAGCTGAATTTGGGTACCAAAAAAGTTTTGAAATTTAATTTGGGATTTCCTTGAGCTGAGCTGCACACCATAAAGGACTGCCCAATTGTTAAATTTAGGGTTTGGGTTTGGGTTTGATAAATGGGTTTTACATGAGTCCCAACTCTAGTTTTACACTGAATAGTACCTCTGGTATGCTTTGGGATTTGGGATTTTTCTGTAATGAGAAAATATGTTCCGGATCTTAATTGCTGTATGCTTTTTTAGGAGTGAGTGAGTGTGTCGAAAACTCGGCCAATTTGTATTCAACTACTTTTGGTTCTAGGTTGCTTGGTTATGAAGGCGTAGAAGTGATCAATCCGGAGGGAGGCAAAGAAGACGCGGAGGAGGAAGCTCAGAGAGGAAGATGGAAACAAGAGGTGGTTTTTTTTTTATTCGTGTTTATTCCGATTCCATGTTCTATTAAGTGGGGTCATTTGGTCGATGGTTTTTCCTGTGCATTGTGTTCGTGGATAGTAACAATGTTGTTCTTCTTTTTTGTGATCAATTGTTAAAATACTCTATTAGTGTATATTTCTTATTTGATACTCATTAAAAATGTATAGGATTTTACCCTGATGCTCTCTTAGTCTATTTCTTGTTTGGTACTCAGTGGTAAAGGCAGATGGCATGTTTGTTAGACTCTAGGGGTTTACGCTTTATATTTACTGCGATAGGAGGGCATTCCTAAAGTTATTATTTACCATATTTAACTGTCTTCTTACTCAAATTACATAGCTTCATTGCTTCTGAACAAGAAATATAAATTATGTGCTTTCTTAATTTTCTGTTTTGAAGGCCCCTGCCAGATAAGATTAAAAAATTTAAAAAAAAAAAAAAACTTTCTGCCTAAGGTGTTGATCATTATTTTTTATTTTTTATTTTCTGATGTTTTCTGCTAATTAGACTGAATTGAGATGTGAGACAGTTTCTTTTTTGGCGTAGTTAACTAGTTATTCTCCATCTCTTATGATGCTGATAATTTTGGTATGGTTATTTTGCTTAAAAGGATAGAGACAGTTACTGGAAAATGATGCACAAATATATAGGCTCAGACATCACATCAATGGTCACTCTTCCTGTCCTCATTTTTGAGCCAATGACTATGCTTCAAAAAATGGCAGAGGTCTGTGTCAATTTCTCTGTGGAATGCCTTTGTTAGTTATTTATTTGTTTATTTTATCTTCATATACTGTGTTATAATATGAATTGTGCAATGACTGTGGCAGTTAATGGAGTACTCCCACTTGTTAGATCTGGCAGATGAATGTGAGGATCCTTATATGCGGTTAGTTTATGCATGTAAGTATTCTCCCACATTGAATTTTCACTTGATGCGTGCAAGTATATCCAGATGATGAATGGTGTTCATGCCACTGATTGCAGCGTCGTGGGCTGTATCTGTCTACTTTGCCTATCAACGAACTTGGAAGCCTTTTAATCCTATTCTTGGGGAGACTTATGAAATGGCCAATCATGGTGGGATTTCATTTATCTCGGAGCAGGTGAGTCAAATGGCATTTTATTTTGCTTTCTTTCTGATGCATGCTATTAGAAGAATGCTAATCTCACCTGACATTAGAGAAATAAAACAAGAAAAGAAAAGACTAATAAATTACTATTTTCACCCTTAAAGTTAAGGGTTGTTTTCATTTTCTTGCCTTAAGTTTGAGATTTTTCATTTTGGTCCACTAAGTTTGATTCCGTTTTCAAGATAGTCATTCCGTCCATCTTCCTGATTAATCTGGTTGTTAAGTTCGAAAAAAATGATGTCATTTCCTTGTTCTCTCCTTCTTTTTTTCCCTTCTCTCATAACAGCCAGATTAGACACAGACATTGATGGAAGGACCGTTTTGAAAACAGAATCAAACTTGGTGAACCAAAATGAAAACTATCAGGCTTACAGGACCAAAATGAAATCAGCTCCAAACCTTAAGCGTCCCAAAGTGTAATTGCCAAAAAAAAATCTCTAATGACATTTGCGCTCTATTTAAGCTTCCTCTATCCCTCTTCCAACCACTAGACCTTTAGAGGTGATTTAGCAATTGAAGACCTTTCATCATAATGTTAGGTTTTCTCATTAAAAGATTGAGGAAAAAAATAACTATAATGCTGTACATTTTTCTTTTTTGTGTTGTCTGTATTTGAATGTTTCACCTTATATCTATTTTAGGTGAGTCATCATCCCCCAATGAGTGCTGGGCATGCTGAAAATGAGCATTTTACTTATGATGTGACGTCAAAGCTAAAAACTAAATTCTTAGGAAATTCTCTTGATGTTTACCCTCTTGGAAGGTAATACTTGTTCTGCTTTACTCCATTAGTTGTTATTATTATTATAAAAGAAAAATAAAAAATCTGCTTGTCATTATTTTATTTTTTTGTTATTCATTTTGCTCTAAAGGTGAATCCTCTAAATCTTCAAATATTTATATTGTTTGCAGAACGCGTGTCACCCTTAAAAAGGATGGTGTGCTTTTAGATTTGATGCCACCTCCTACAAAGGTTAATAATCTGATTTTTGGCCGTACGTGGGTAGATTCACCAGGGGAGATGATTATGACAAATTTGACTACTGGAGACAAAGTTGTTTTATACTTTCAACCATGTGGCTGGTTTGGGTATTCCACATATCTTTGAATTTTATTTCTTTTGGGATTGCTCAACAACTATTGTGAATTTGATTATTGAGTGTTTTAATGGATCTATGATTCATTTGAGTTGGTGGCATTCCTACCAATGGAACTTTTGAATTGAGATGAACTGAAATTAAGATGGTCTCATTTGAGATGTTTTTTGATTTCTCACCCCAACTCCCCCTCCCCCCCACCTGATATTTTGTCATCATATTTACATTTAAAAGATAAAAGAACCCCAAGTTTAGTTTCATCAACCATAGCAACAGTTATATTATGTGTTGAATTTTACTTGCTACATTCTAGTTGGGTCCAATTGAAATTTGTGTTTGTTGCAGAGCTGGTCGCTACGAAGTGGATGGCTATGTGTATAGTGCTGATGAGGAACCTAAAGTGCTGATGACAGGGAAATGGAATGAGTCACTGAGTTATCAACCATGTGACGTGGAAGGGGAGCCTCTTCCAGGCACTGAACTGAAAGAGGTTATTCTCTTGGACTTTGCCTTAGTTATATCTAATTATCTGTATATAAAATGGCCTTTCAACATTGTTTTAACGATGGAATGGGTGCACATAAATAGATGTTGTTAGATGGGGTTAACGTAGATGCAGGAGCTTCTATTTTGGAGGACCTTATGGTGCCTGTATTTGTGTGTTGGTTAAGAATTATATATAATGATCTCTTGACATCACATCAGTTGGCTCAGTTGTTCACTGTGGGATGTGAGCTTCTGTGTTGAGGCTGGAAAGGCGCTATTAATTTTGTTACATAGATTAGAAAGACTGAAATGCAAGATTTATTACTTAACTAAAAGATAAATCCAACCAAGCAAGTGCTCACTAGTTGTTCTACTTCATAACTTCTTTAGGAAGTCTTGGTCCCTTAGAGTCTTGCCTCCTGCTCTGATGCAGAGACATATGCTACAAGAGGATGCTGAATATTGCACTATCAAGGCCTTGAATATTTTATTCTGGCACATAGTTTTAGCTGGAAAACTCCTAGTCCAATTGATTTGATTAGTGTTGGGACAAATGCCAAGTGATATTAGCTTTGAATAAGATTGAATAGTCATTTTAGGCAAAGTATTTATTGATGGACCATGAATGTGTATCCAGCAATCATTTCTGTGGACTGATGATCTTTAGGTATGGTCATGGGTTCATGGCTCTTGAACCATAGAAGTCTATCCCTCCTATGTCCTATAAAGGGTGTCTAACTTTAAAAATAAAATAAATAAATAAATAAATAACATTTTTGGGAAGGGACGGGTGTTTAATGCTTTGAATACCTCTTGCTTTTTATATGCTTTTTCAGTTATATTGTTAATGCTTTCAAAGTTCTAATAAAAGTCACAAATTTTAAGAGTAGGATAAAAATAAGGATATTTAATTCTTTTTTTTGTAATGGACACATCATGGAAAAAAAGTAGTGGCAGTGGAGGCTTGCTGGGCCTATAGACTATGGAGGAGGGGCCACTCTTATCCCATAAGCCCCTTCTCTGAAAATAATGAAAGTTGTGTTGAAGTGAGATTTGATTCTAAGCCCCATGTAAAAGCCCAAGTGATAGCTGGCACCCTTGATTTGATGAAGTTGGCCTGAGATAATGAGGACAGCGATCAGTAGTCACTAGCCAGTGCTTTATAGATATGCATTGGTTGTACACATCTTTCTTATGACTAAATAGTTTCTAATTTTGGCTCTGGATATTTGAGCTGGTGCACGACCTACTTCTCCTTAGCAGCTTCCTATTATTTTTTTTCTCCGCAGGTTTGGCATGTTGCTGATGTTCCAGAGAAGGACAACTTTCAATACACGCACTTTGCACATAAAATAAACAGTTTTGACACTGCTCCTAGGAAGTTGTTGGCATCAGATTCTCGTTTGCGCCCTGATAGATATGCACTTGAAAGGGGTGATCTATCTAAAGCTGGTGCAGAAAAGAGCAGGTATCAATTAATTTCTTAACTTCATTTTTTTTTTATAAATAAATCAGTTTATCTGTCTCTCTCCTGCTCTTAAGTCTATTTAATTAGTGGCGAGTTATCTAATAAGATAAAGCAGTCTCAAATGAACGTTTTTATGGAGCAATTACAAGTTTACTTATCTAATTATTTATTTATTTATTTTTAAAAGTTTACTTATCAAGATAGAATAATATTAACCGTTCATGCAAACTGTTCCAGTATAAATTTTCAATTCTTATCACAAAGTTCCTACCATAAAATAGACTTCATAAGGTTGTTTCTTCATTTCAACTTAAGGTGTTTACATTGTGTTGATCACCTTCTTCCAGTTTGGAGGAGAGGCAGCGAGCAGAAAAGAGAAACCGAGAGGCCAAGGGACATCAGTTTACACCAAGATGGTTTGATTTAACTGATGAGATCGCATCTACACCTTGGGGTGATTTGGAAGTCTACAAATACAATGGTAAATACACGGAACATCGGGCTGCTGTAGATAGCTCAGATAGCACCAATGAGGTTGATGTTAAATCGACAGAATTCAGCCCATGGCAGTATGGTAACTTGTCTGCTGAATGAGGTACTCTCATTCTATGTTTGCCTGTTTGAGGTCTGCATTTAGTTGATGGAACTCTTTTCATGTGATATATCTGTTGTTTGTTGGCATGTTTACATTGTATGTCTGTTTTATATTTCCTTAATTGATCTAGTAAGGTCAGTTTCTTTTACAGAAATATCTACTTGTTCCACCTTTCTAAGGAACCCTTTTGGTAGTTCGTGAAATGTTTGGTATTTGTCATCTTTGGACATACCCATAGTCAATTAAGTTGGACTTCTATCCCCAAGCTTTTATAGAAGGCCAGTAGACTTTACGAGCTCTGTTAGTTGGCACATTACTTGTATAAATTTCTGTCATTCAAAAACTTTATCTAGTTTATTGTCTTACTGGTAAGATTTACAAAATTTGTTACCTTGTAGTAGTACTGTTACCAATGGCTAGTGAATTTTATGCTTGCCTCCCATATTGTTTTGTTCTGATGTCAATTATGGCATCAGTAGCTCTCTTTAAAATATCGAATACTTACTTGTCTATAGAATATTTAGAAAATATTGAATGCAGTGATTCCATGCATTCAATTCCATGCAGTGATTTTCTTCTGTTGGACTTGGATCTAAGTTAAGCTTGCAAATCAGCATATTCTCTTTGCAGCAAAAGGGGGAATCCTGAAATTCTGCTTCCTTGATATCTACGTAGAGGTCATATCTGCAGGCCTACAGTATGCCAACATTGGGTGACTTGATGTGACCCCAACGGTCTCCTTTCACTCGTTCACGAGTGATGTTAAAACTACCACCTTTAGTATTATAAATTGATATGTTAATTACTATATACAAATTAAAAGAAAAAAAAAAAACTAAACTAAAAGAAATTTACACAGTGATGGCACAAAAATCACATAAGTGGGAAAAAATTTTGCAGTAAAATTGATAATAGTTTTAGTAATTTCAAAAAATCATATTGATAGATAAATAATATATGTCTGAAATGGGAGAAGCATGGTCCTCGATGTAGGCTAGAATTTGAGTAATACATGAATTTGAGAAAGGTTGCAAGTAGATGCGAATATTGGAGCAGAGAGGGAGATTTGAATAATAATAATAATAATAATATTAATAATAATAATCTGAGGATGCATAAAAAATCATGATGAGGAAGTCCAAGTGATAGGATTGCTGGGCCCATACTTCCTGTGAATAGTGGTTTCCATTACAAGAAGAGACTAGAGAGTTATACCTTGGTTTAAGCTTCAAAATTGAGCATGAGGTCTGTACGATGCCAGCTGAGTTTAGTTAACACCCCCACTGGCCTACGATTCTTCGCATTTCTCATGCTGGAATTGGGATGGTTATACTTTGCTGCATTAATGTTGTTGAAAAGTACAAAAAGAAACATGCACAAATGTATATACGAGAGAATGATGGAAGCAGGACAAACTGTAAACCGTGTGCCTGTGTCTGTGGGTATTTCTCTCTTTAGCTCTACGTGAGAGGGGAGAGCTGTACTTATCAGTTTTGCAAATAGCGTATCGTTATCTTTTTTTTCTTTTTCTATCATGTCTTGGTAATCGTAAGTACATCAACCAAATGGATAACTGAGTCTAATAAGTCGACTGTAACAAAACTTGTTGATCCATCCCCCTTCCTCTGCTTCTGCCTTATTTGCTCTGAAATCCACCATAAAAAAAAAATTGATTTTCGGATTAATGATTCAATCATTACTTTAGATGATTCCTACGATGGAAATCATAATAAATGACAGCACAAATGATAATATTATTAGATTTATAGTTTGATTTATTAGACAAACAATCATATTATGTTGGTTCCAATTAGTTCTCATTATCATCAAATAAAATCTCTAGGTCTAAATCTTGACTATACAAAAAATTAATTAGTGTATTGGCCTAATAATAAAAAATAATTATCTTAAAAGGAAATCTTAAATTTTTTTTTTTTTGATACAAGATAGAATTTCTACTCTAGCCTAATCTAATGTGGCGTTTGGTACAGGGTAACGTTTTAAGATTTCCAGGAATGTTTAAAGATTCCCATGTTTGGTTGCAAATCACGCTAAGGAATCAGATGTCAGGGGAATTTGGATTCCCCTCTCACTAGGAATGTGGATTCCCTTTAAAATAGGTGGGAATCTAGATTCCTAAACTTAAAGGAAATTGGATTTTTTATAGATTGACAATTTTAACCCTTTTTCATAATCATTTAATCAATTAAAATAAAATATAAAACAAATTATTATGGATTAAACTCTTTTAAAATTATTATTCAGAATAAAAGTATTTGAGAATTTAAATAGTTATTTTTGTATTATACCTATCATTTTGAAATGTTAGACTATAATTTTAATTAATTTTTCATAATTAATTGTTTATATTTGGTTTTTCATTATTTATTTAGATTTTAAGGGCTTGGAAGTTCACATTCAAATTAAGGATAAAATAGGAAAAATAAATAATTCATTTAAGATTCCTGTGAATAAACCAAACATTATCATCTCACATTCCTAGGAATGTTAAGACATTCCCAATGAAACCAAACATAGGAATAGCGACATTCTTAGGAATGTGATTCCTAGGAATCTAGATGCCAAGAGTAATGTGGATTCCCACGTACCAAACGCCACATAAGTGTATATATATATGTGTGAAGCTCCCTCTGGAGACTTGAATCCCGACCTTTGCTCCTACACTCTACAAGCATTTATACTTGTAGAGTGACCATTGCATCAAAGATATGCGGTCAACCAAAAGAAACATTAATACATAAGTGCCCAAATAAGAAATTCTTTTTATTAGGACCCTTAGCTTCGTCAGATATTTCTTCCTCATTAAAATTTTTAAAAAAAAAAAAAAGCTTTGTCATATATTTCTCACAATTCTGTGGTCAAACGTATTTATCCAGAACTTTTTGGTAGAGAAGTTTCAAAGTAGAACTGATATTTAACGGTTCCTTCCAGCTGTTTAATCCTGTGACCACATTTGTTTTTAACGGTTCAAACTTAATATATTAATTCAGTATAAGTAATGAAGTCTTAGTACTGCTCCACGACCAAAAAAAAAAAAAACCCGACTGTTTGTTGTGAGCACTGAACAGTAAATTTTGAAAATACTCATAAAGATATTTGAGTTACGTGAAGTACTTCAACTACTCAAGCCCTTTCTTAAATCGGTTTGTCAAAATGGTACGTCAGTTTGAGGAGTAAAGTGGCTAATTAAAGTTTGAACTTTAAAGAACTATAGGAATAGATAAATCTTGACAGTGCACAAGGATAAACTCAAAACTTTTAAGGACATCTAAGCCATCGGTTAAAGAGGCAGGAAAATGTCTATAAAAGTAGTGGGTTTTTATTAATTGATTTTGAAGAATGACAAGGAAGAAAGTTGTGCAACAGCGGGAACTCTAATATCAATTATTAGAAGGGATTAGCGGAAGTACATTCATACCGACAAAATAATAAAATATCCACATGATATCACAATATTTAATGTAGTTCGACCATCTTCATGCCTACATCTACAGGTAACGTCAACAAAAACATTCACTATCAACAATATGGATTACAATGATAATCAACACCTACAACTCACAACTTATACAAATAACATTCACAAACCTTACCAATATAAATAATCTACCAACTACTTTACTAAAAAAAAAAATCATTGCATGTACTTCTAGGTTCCTTTCACCTCTCCCCACATGGGAAGAAGCTTGGGCAAAAGCCACCAAATCATTTGTAACAATGCCTATTTATAAGGCTTCAATCTTATTTCTTGATGGACAAGGAATGCCATTTTTTTTTTAATAAGGTATACTTTTCCTTTTATGATAAGGAGAATTCCTGTCTTCCACATCAAGGAAAACTTTTGTCTTGAAAAACCTTTCCTTCTATGTCAAGGAAACTCAAACAAGAACCAATTAGAAATTTGAAAAAATATTTAACAAATAGTAGATTTTTTTATTTAAAAAAAAGGACTAAAATACAAAACTGGCCCTCTAACTTTCTTCAGATTTCATTTTAATCCTCTAACTTTACTTTCGTTCATTTCAGTCCTCTAAGTTTCAAATTTATTCAATTAATGTCTTTCCGTTAACTTTTGGAAAAACAAATCTGGAAAATATTTTTCAATCATTAATATAATTTTTTTAATTTAAAAAATTTGAAGAAAAGTTTATAAAATTGAAAAATTAACCACAACATATAATAAAAGTTGATGAAAAAGTCTTAATTGAATAAATTTAAGAATAAGAGGACCGAAATAAACAAAAGCAAAATTAGAGGACTGATATGAAATCTAAAAAAATTTAGAAGATCAGTTTTACATTTTACCCATAAAAATAAAAACCTTATAAAGCATAACTGCGCAAGTCTTACACCTACTTCAAGACTTGCTGAATAGTTAAACAATTATGAAGTCTTTATTCAAGTGCTGAATTTAAAGTTGACGATGTTTGCTCCATGAAATACAAAGATTAATAATTTGCTATCATGCACTAGTAGGGTTGTTTAGGAACCCAAAGGATTAGACGAGATTGATTGACATAACTAGAAAAAGGCACAGTTAATTGGTTTTGACAAATGGATTAAGCTAATTTTGAAGTCAACAAAAAGCTTTATAAATGTTAGGCTGTTGATCGCATGTTAGTCTTAAAATGTCGGCCGATCGAGGAGTGGATATACTTGTGATACCATAATAGTAGGAATTCATTGAAACCAACAATCAAGCCATGGGGTAAATGGTAATACACCATGTATTATGTATAAAGGCAGAAGTGTAGTCAGAAATTTTTGTTTAGAGGGGCCAACTTATGATACTAATTTATTAGCTTATACAAACTTTCATAAACATGCATCCTTGAACTAGCTCAAATATTTGGGGGGCCCGAGTTCCCTTTTTGTAGGCTAATAATTAAAATGTTAAATATTTATATGTAGTATTAAAATATTTTTAAAATCCCCCCCCACACACACACACACACACACACACACACACACACACACACACACACACAACCTGTATAAAGGTGCTTTGTCTATTAGGGAATTGCCTTGAAATAAATTTTGAAGGGCAGGTACTTTGTTGGGCTAATGAAATAAGGACTATTAGACACACACAACAACCTGTATAAAGGTGCTTTGTCTATTAGGGAATTGCCTTGAAATAAATTTTGAAGGGCAGGTACTTTGTTGGGCTAATGAAATAAGGACTATTAGAGGGCGTTTGGATCCAAGTTTCTGCGTTCACGTCTACATTTTGCTTTTTCCTTTTTTTTTTTTTTTTTAACCCAGCCGCAAGGTTGGACTTTTCAGCCATGAACAGTGCACAAATGCACTGTTCATGGGTCCTACAAATTTTACTTTTCAGCAACTTTTTCATTAAAAATGGGTCTCACAGTACTATTCACACATTTAAAAATTATTTTGCTACAGTATTTTCAATTTTTAGTTTTAGCAAAATAAGTTCTATCCGAACGGACTCTTAATTGCCTCACAAGTCACAACCGATTAAGAATGTGGACAAGAAACTTGTTCTCTTTGTCCTGTTCATTATGTCACTGCCTCTTGTAATTTGTAAACAAATTGTTTTGTCATGCATGCATGGGCAGCTTGGCCTAGCTATCAGCTATGCATGTGCTCCTTTTCTATATATATCCAATTTCTTGTTCCTAGCTTCTCTCTTAGGATTTGATAACTTTGTAGATAGGAATCCGATATTTTGGGAGTTTGATGGAACCAATTGAATTTTGTATTTTGAACTTCAATGTTGTCTTTTACCTTTTTCTTAATAGGGAGTGGGCTCTACATGCAAGTTAGAGGGGTCACAGGACCACCTTTACTTACAAAAAAAAAATATATATATATATATATATATATATATATATATATACAGGGACGGAGCCAGAACTTAGAGTTAGGGGGACTTTCTTCTTACTAATGCGGATTCAATACTATTTTTTTACTACTAAGGATTTTTGTTAAAATTTTTTTAAATGGCCAAGTAGTTTGTTCTGGGTAAAATATATTGATTGGACTTAATTTTTTTAGTTTTATTATATTGGTAATTTTTATTGTTGAGCTAATTTTTTTGAGTTTTTATATTTTGTTTTAGATTTAGTCTATTAATTTTTTATGTCCTTTAAAAGGTGAAAAATGCTAAAACTACAAAATTTTTACAAATTGCTAATGTGATAAGTGGTTATTGATATATAAAAAGTTATGCAAGTGTACGAACTAATAACAATTTGCTACCTTAATAGTTTGTATAAACATTGTAAAAACGTTTTTGGCTATAAGATTACTCTCAAAAAGAATTAATGGCATTATTAAGGGGGGCAAAGTGTAATTTTATTGGACAAAATTGTTAAACTTAGTACCTATTAATATAATAATATTTTTATAAAAAAAATTAGGGGGGGCCATTGCCCCCCCTAGTCCAATAACAGCTCCGCCCATGTATATATATATATATATATGTCAAAAAAAAATTTATATGTTAAATTAACTTATTGGGATTATTCTAATAAAAATTTTGAAAACTCTAATTTGAGAATTACAAAAATTTGGATTCAATAAAAATAAGAGTAGTGCTACTATATTCACAAAATTTTCACAACAAATCTAATGTCATAAGCTGTTATTGATTCTAATTTAGACCAAAAAATAATATTATTTTTTTACACATTAATAACAATTTTTTGCATAAGATTTATTATAAAAATATTGTGGACGTAGCATTACTCTAAGATTATTTATGCCTCCAAACATAATTCTTAATCCCTTTTTTAAGCTTAAATAAAAATAATAAATATCAGCCCAAATAATAACAAACACAAACCAAACAAAAACAATACAAGACCAAACAACATCAAGTGGAAAAATTATTCAACAAAAAACCTATTACAAAACAAAAAGATAAAATTTGTAGCTCCTTCAACGTATTTAATAAAAATAATTTCTAATTTCATTTTTCCTTAAAAAATGGTACCAAGAAAAATATTGTGGTAATTTAAATTTCTTAGTGACTACCCTAAATAAAATTTCTAGAGCCGCCATTGAATAGGGTTCTTTTTTTTTCCCTCTATAAAATGGCCCAATTATATACAGTAATTTTAAGCTTTAAACTCCTAAATTGGTCGGTTGGCATGTGCGTTGTGCCATCATAAAGTTTTATAAAAAATTAATAGAACCCATACTAATTTTCATTTAAATACTTCTATACGGTTTGAGATTGAATTATAAGTCAGCTTATTGCTTATTTTTCTTACTATATGCAAGTTTCATATGAGTCATTTACTTATTTTATCTAACTTTTTTTTCTATTATTTATGATTCCCATTCGAATAACCTACTTTATTTAATTTTTATCTTCTATTTACATAATTTTTAGTAAAAAATTAAATAAATTGTTCTAAAACGCAGTGGCGACTCCAGGAATTTTATCCAGTATGTTCCTATTCCACTTTGAAAAAATTGGGTCATTTCGGTCTATTTCGGATGTTTCGGGACATTTTGGTAAATACCAGCCGAAATTCAAAATTTGGCAAATATGAAGTTTGTACTTAAAAAAAAAATTCTTAAAACCAAAACAAATTTGTATTCTGTACACCGAAAAATAGATGCTCATTATTTTCATTTATAACATTACAAAAGTAGATAGATAAGGATATTTTGAAATTTATTACTTGCCATTAATTTTAGAATGGAGAGAGACACATACGGAGATAGATATGGTCCACTTTGACAAGTTGGGGGACTTTATTTTTGATGCCCTTGAAATCTTTGCACTCAGAAACTGATGGCCGAATATACTGTCAGATTCTTGCTTAAACAATAAACAGTTGCGTACCCAAGCAGAATTAACAGGTGCTGCTGTAGGCTGTAGGCTGTAGGCTGTAGCAAATGCGACCTTACCTTTTTAGGCTGCCCTGGAAAAGTACCTTCCAGGTTAATAGGTTCTGTGAACCGACATTTTGTTGTCAATTAGTCAAAGGTAGCTTTGCTGCTAGTTGTACCCGGTTATTTTGGTTTTGAAGTCTGCTATTTAGCCGAGTAGAAGGTTTTTTTTTTTTGTTTTTTTATATCAAGTATCTTTGATGCGTATTACTGACAAAATTATTTTGTTTAAAATTTTTTAAATGACTGGATTATTTATTTAGGGTAAAATTTGTTAATTGGGTTTATTTTTTTAATATATATTTTTGGTATTAGTAATTTTTGAGTTTTTGTTGATTGGGCTAATTTTTTTATGTTTATATATTTTGTTTTAGATTTTAGATTTATAAATCTTTTTATAGCTTTTAAAAGGAAGAAAATGTTAGAGCTACAAACATTTTTATAAATTGCTAATGTGATTGGTGATTATTATTATGTAAAAATGTAATGTAAGTGATAAGTTCAGATGCGAACTAATAAGAATTTGTTACTTAATGATTTGTAAAAATATTGTGGAAAAATTGGTGGCTATAGCATTATTCTCAAAAGAATTAAAGTATTATTAAGGGGCAAAATGAAATTTTATAAAATAAAATTAATCACTACATATATACTAATAATTGTTTTTTTTTTTAAGTTGAATGCCCCCATTGTCCAAGAGTTTGCACATAATATAACTTTGAACATGTTATATCATTCAATATTCTTTTTATTAGATGCAAATTATGACAAATTCATTATTGGATTAGATTTTTTTATTATACTCTTCATGTTTACGAAATTTCAAGATGATCAAAGATTTAAAAAAAAAAATCTAATGAATAAAACGTTTACACTTTAAGTTTTTGTATTTGCATAAAAGATGAGTTCATTAATATAAAGAATTTTTGTACTTTAAATGTGAGATTTTTAAAATATTGATTCAATAAAAAGTTATTAGTTGGTACAATATTACTTAAAGTTATATCAACATTAACAATAGCTTGATTATTACCCTTTTAAGAAAAACTACATCAATCTACGTATTGAACGAAAAGGGCATGAATTAGATTGCAGACCTCAATTTTTCTTGACCGTGGTCAAGTATTCTAGCGAAAATGGGAAATTAACCATAACTTTCCAACTATATAGTTAGTAGGCCCGGTTCTTAAACAATATAATTTACTAACATCTCGAGTCTCAAAGACTCGATTTTGGGCCTATAAATCGAGTCTTTGAGGCTCGGTTTTTCTAGTTTGATGTGGCCTAATTCCACGTGGAGTACACTTGGAACTCGAGTCTTAGAGACTCGAGTTTTATACCAAGCATTAGAGACTCGATTTCTGTGCTCTTAGATTCCACGTAGATGCCACTTGGATCTCGAGCCTTAGAGACTCAGTTTGCTAAAAGTGAAACCGGGTCTCAAAAACTCAATTTTTAAATGTGGTCAATTATTACTCCACGTGGGCTGGTCATGTCTAGGTCCCATTTGGTTTTTTTTGGGTCTGGGTCTCTCGGGATTTAGCAGAAAAGCACATCCTCTCTCACTCATTGTAGGCTCTCAACTCTCATACACATTCAGCAGCAAAACATTGCTCCTCTCTTAACTCTCATACAAGCCCAACATTCATTGTAGTCTCCCTCTCTCACTCCCCCTCTCACTCTTATACAATCCCAATAGTACATTTGCACATCCTCATGTCAGGTAAGGGTCTCCGCACTCTCTAGTTGGTTGTTTAGTGTATATAACTGCTTTAGAAAGTGTTGCTTGCATTGAATTTGTCACAACATTTCCTGATAAAATATTTGTTTGTATTAACCACTTTATATATATATATATATATATATATATATATATATATATATATATATATATATATTAATTCATGATCTAGGAAATCTTTTTGCTAGCTTTCGGTGAAATTATCTGCTTCATTTTCTCCATAATTTGGAGTAAATTTGAGTTTGTATATCACATCTGGTATATTTGACTGTATATTAATGCCTTGATTTTGAAATTAGATGATATGTCTAATTTTGATTGCTCATGATCATATTCACATTAGTGTTTTTTTTTTTGGTCTGATGAACCCTGCTCTATGTTATTTCATTAATAGTAGTGTTATAGGGTATGCCATGAATTTTCTTGCATTGGAATGATGATGTTACATAATTGCACTCATTCATTTGCACATCCTCATGACTTTTGTTGTTTGGTTTGATATTTTTATTTATATTTTTGTTAGAGCTGAGTTGAAATTTTGTAATGGGGTGAGTTTTGTCTTTAGTTTTTTTATTTGTTTGAGTACGAAATGATAATGATTGAGTGTGTTTGTATGTGATGTGGGATGAGCATATGCAATTGTGGGGTGAGAAGTTGTAATTTTTGTACTTTGAGTAGATAGAAAAGGTTTTGTAATTGATGTTAAATGAAAGAGATAAAATATGTCACTAACATATTATACTTGACTCTCTAATAGGTTCACAATCTCTGAAGAATATCGATATAAATGTTTACTACGGTGGACCCCTTGACAATCCTGGAGAGATTGACGGATTCCCGTTTAGAGGGCTGGGTATCAAATGCTACAACATGATGATACGTCGTAAGTTGAAGACGTTGAATGCTTTGAAGAGGAAAATAATGGACGAATTGAATTTGAACCTTGCTTGGTATGACATCAAGATTATTTATCGTTACCCACAAGAAGTCCTTCATGAACGGATAAATTACGGGTATATGGCGATCAAAGAAGACAAACAAGTAAAGATGATGTTTAATAGGATCCAGAAAATGTAGTAATGTATATCATATTCTCTAAACAGTGGTTTCATGCTAAGAAGTACGGTAAGATGTAGAAGACATTGAGAAGTTACCAGCAGAGTCACTATAGCACCGAGCCTATCGATGAACCTCCGAGTTACCCTTTTGAACCAGTCGTGGTACTCGTGCTGTGGAGGCATATCACCAAGCACTGCTTCACAATGCCGTTGAAGGCGATTACCCCATTCATCGATATGCACAACATTCCGCATCCAATCAACACCGACCTTCCCCCTCAAATCAATGCCATGAAGCACTGTGTCAATGTCAACATCGCGGGAAATTTCTTGGATCATCCTATATTGACAAACGACACAATCCGGTGTATGTTTCTCTACTAGGTGGAAACATACAAGCGGCACCATTGCTGTCCACACGGCTCTCCCTGCAACGCACCACGGCGGAAGGTCCTCTAACTTAGCTTCATATGGCTGCCACACCACCTACAACAGCCAAAAAACAAGTACACAACACATTAGGCAACAATGTTTATATTTCAAAGTTCACCAAACCTATATCTTGTTCCTAAACATGTAAAACAATGCATTTTCATACCTGGCTTGGCAACATTGAAGCTATTTGCTCGCGATACCTATCCCTGAAGATGTGGACGGAATATTTTTCTTGTTTGGGACCCCCAACCACCTACAATCAAGAACAAGGGATCAATATCTAGAACTTTCCTACTGAGATAATTCCAATGTTAAAACTATAATGTAATCATATATAACTACTGAGATAATCTTATAGATATTTACTTAATTAATAATATCACTAGAATAAGAAACAGTTCTTATAAAAAACAAAGCACATACAAGCCACATGACAGTCACAAAATTAGAGTATATTAACGTAATCATATATATTGAACCTCTGTTTAAAATTTTTTTATGTTGACATAAAAAATTGCTAGAAGCCTTTAAAATAAATAAATAAAATCAAGTTACATGATTGTGGGCTTAGGTAATGATCACATAATGTATATGACGTGTATGAGGTAGAGACTTACTTTAAGGACAGTGGACCACGCACTGGAAGACCAGAAACACCCACTAGCGAGCCACGCTCAACTCCCGGGCACAAATAGGGGAAGCTGGCCCATGCCCAATACTGGACCAACAGTAAGCACCCACCAATCTGACTGATGTCCTCGCTTGCCCTGCATAGCTCTCGATACAACCATGCAAGGCAAGCACTTCCCCAACTGTACCTTCGTGGGTTGCGAAGGTCTTCCAACTGCTACACCTACATTAGATGAACCCTATCGCCGAATTTGTTCATGAATATTGTGTCCCCCAGTAGCGCTAGGATATAGCATCGTGAGTACTTATGCAGCTGATCCTCTTCAGCATTAGGCGGCAATGGATTAGCAACTTGCTCCAAAAGCCGGTTGATGAGAATCCTCTGGCCAGTAAGTTGCTTATAGTTGTCTTGATTTATAGGTTGAAAGCCATGGAAGTCCCGGCACACATCCACCCAAGTTTTCTGCGTGCTCCCTGTTATAGCGTCACCATCAACAGGAAGCTCGAAAAGAACCTCCACATCCTGCAATGTGATGGTGACCTCACCATGTGGCATGTGGAAGGTGTGAGTCTCGGGCTGCCATCGCTCCACTAAGGCCGTTATCAGGCCATGGTCAATTTCTCTACTCGGGACCCAAATGAGTCCCTCCAAACCAACTGCCTTGATGATGTTCCTGACTCGGTCGTCCACCATTGGCTCTCGATTGGAGAACTCTAAACTATGGCTACAGCAGGTAACGGACCCTAGATCCTACACATAAGAGAACCATGGATTAATATATGACAGCAAATGCGTGTACATTGTATGAATTAAATGCATGTACATTGGTTAAATCTTTAGTGTTGTGTTTTACCTGCCCATTCCAAATAGCTTCGGACCGATGCTTGAGCTACTGTGACAACACCGACTTGTCAATGGGTCCAGGCTGTGTATAGTCAATCCGCCCAGCATTTGTAACAACCATACTGCACAAGAATGATAAGCAGTTAGTTTGAAAAATGCACACATAATATGCTATGAAACTAGGTATGAGTTTGAGCAACTAAAGCTAGTTTTTACAATGAGAATTCAGTAAAAGATGAAAGACTGAACCAAAAGAGGCCAATATGAACACAAAGCTTTTTAGACTTAGGATTTTATTTTTAAGGTATAGTTTTGAAGCAAGAAAAAGAGTAGTAGTAGCAATCAACTGCAACAGAGCCAGATTAGAATTAATAAACTGATATGCAAGCAGATTAATAAAGTGTAAAGTGCACATTGTCTAAATTTTTATATGGATGTAATGCTTTCTATGGATATAATGCTTTCTATGGGTATTAGTCATCTCTTTATATGGATGTAATGCTTTCTATTCTATAGCGAAGAAGAATAAGTTTTCTAAATTTTTATAAGTTATGAAACTTTGTTTGACGTGTGATGCCAAGGAAATCCTAAGTGCGATGCCTAGAATTTTACTATTTTCCTTTTTTGTTTCTTAAATTCCCAGCTACTTAAAACCTTACAGACACACATTGGTTTGTCACCTTTCAAACCTTAAATCCTAAAACTTCAAAACCTTAAATCACTCACCATCAAACAACCTTAAATACCCCATAAAGAAACAAACACAGTTAATGGCTTACTGCTTACAACCCTAGAACAACAACCCAACTCTCAAAGTTTTCCCTTCATTTCATCCCCAAGTCCTTCTATTTCTTTTTACCATTAGAAGCCCTATCTTCCTTACTATTTTCTAGCATTTTTCCCACCAAAACCAAAGCTAAAATTCCAAGCAGTCCAGAATTGCTAGACCTAATTTGGCTATATTACTCTTTTTTCCTACGTCATCCTCTCTATTTGCCATGACATATTTTTGTAAATAGATAAGACTTAAATTAGCCACATCAATCATAAGGTTAGATATTACCCAATAAAAAAAAAACCGTTGTTTTATCCAAGATATAAAATTCACAGAGAGAGACCACAGAAAATGCAAATTGTTGATCAATGTTGTCAAAGACTAAAAGGCCATGCCAAAGAAGAGGAATGTATCATTTATGGATGTGGACAAAGACAGTAACTACAAAGACAAGGAGATGCACCAGATCCACAAATTGCCAAGGGCTAGTGCATTCCACCAAAGATGATATTTTTAATTCTAGAAAGATTGGGACAACACCAAAGGGAGTGGACTGGTATCAAGCAAAAAATGATATCTAACACAAAATTGCTTTTATTGATTGTTCCTCTTTTTCCTTTTTTTGTAACAATTAAACAAAATGTTGTGCTTGTAAAAATAAAAATTGCAAAATTACAAAATAAAAATAATAAAAAACAAACAAAGAAAAAAGAACTAAACAAAATGTTGTATCAGAAATGATGCCTAACAGTCAGTCCCAAAAGGTAACAGCAGCAATGCTACTCCACAAGACTATAATATAATCAATGTTTTTATTAAATTTCAAGCCACACACCATACTAATCCTCATAAATGGAAATTCAAAGTCTCTCTATCTTTACTTCACTACATCAAATGGAAATTTAAATGCTACTCCGATCTTTTTAACTGGGCTTAGTCTATTTCAATCCAAATGGAAAGGATCTCAATCCTTGCACTTGACCTTGCTAAGGTAGACTATCTTTACTTCATTGCATGAATAAGTTCCATTCAACCAGAGTATGACACATGGATGCAGATCTGCTAGATGGAACATCAGCCTGGTCTGCATAGTAAATGCTTCCACTCCAATATCAATTTTCAGTACAATACCCCTTCTATGAGCAACATGAGGGCATATGCCCTCCAAGCCAAGAAAGTACAGCCAATCTTTATCATTGACCTCAAACTCTCTTACCTAACCAATTTCATAACTTGATGATCTAATCTAATATCATGCCTGATCATCACATAGCAAGAGCCATAATTTGACATTCTTTGTCAAATAGCTAACATACACTCTACCGCAAGTCAAAATTGCAACCTTAGAGTTCACAATTGCTTTTTACTAGAGTTTGGAGAACTTTATATAAACAAAAACTTAAGTAGAGCAGGCAATCAGTAAAAACAGCCAAATGTAATGGAAAGGGTAACCTATTCAGCCAATTAATCAAGGGAAGACCGGTATGATATAGATGACAGAAGTAAACGAAACAATAATTCAATATCAAATAAAATATCCTAACACAGTAAATGCAGGCAAGGCAAGAACTTAGCAAATAAAACCAAATAAAATAACACTACAACAATATTACATTAATAAACACAATATCATTTCTAACATTATCAAATTTAGCAAGAAGAAAATCATCAAACTTTCAGTAACATGGATCTAATTAAACACTAAATCATCAACTTTAACAAACCCTAACATCAACAATTTAATTTAACAAAGACCCAGTTAACAAACCCTAACATCATCACTGCAGAACAATGCATGGTTCAAGATAGAAATTTGAAATTTGCCTAATATCAACCCATGAATAGAACAAAGCGTAAAACAAAACCAAAAAAAATCAAACCCACAAACCAATTCAATCTCAAAAAATAATAAAGCTTCGATCTTTTTTAACAGTTCTATTAGAAATTCAATACAGAAACCAAAATAGAAAAAAAACTTGGTGAAACCATAGTTTCTTTGATTTTTCCCACTGTTTCTCGGCAACCAAACAGTGAACTTTGTACAAAGCGACTCACCTTTTTCTTTTTAGTTTTGAGAGACCGCGTAGACTGAAGGAACTCAAAGCTCTATACACCTTGCCGTGGCTTTATGAAATCTTTTGGCGAAGGCGATGAATGTGAAATAGTGGAGACTAAGAGTGGAGACTGAGTGAGAGAACAGTGAGTGAGAGAAAAGGATGAGTGAGTGAAAGTGGAGAGGAATAAGTGAGAGAGGCTGAGGTTCAGTGTGAGAGTGAGAGGGAGAGTGAGAGTGTGAGAGTGTCTGCTCTGTGTTAGAGAGAGGGTGAGTGAGAGTGGAGAGTGTCTGATCTGTGTGAGATGCGTTAATTTTGAAAAAACCCCAACTTGAAATCGAGTCTTAGAGACTCGGTTTCCTGTTTTTCCACGTGGACCAACCACGTCACACCCAGATGGCCACGTCACATAAATCGAGTCTTAGAGACTCGATTTCCAAGTGGACGCTACGTGGAAAAAATGCCACATCAAACTAGAGAAATTGAGCCTCAAAGACTCTATTTATAAGGCCAAAAACGAGGCTTTGAGACTCGAGATGTTACTAAATAATATAGTTTGAGAACCGGGCCTACTAACTATATAGTTGGAAAGTTATGGTTAATTTCCCATTTTCGCCAAGTATTCCTATTCGCTGTAAGTAGCTCTCTTTTTTGGGGCTTATTTTGTTAATTCTGTTATGGACACATTTATAATAGGTTAAAATGCAAATTGTATTTTCTAAATTTCACTAAAATTCATTTTAATCATTCAACTATATTTTCATTTAATTAAGTCTTCTAAATTTTAAATTTATTCAATTTAGGTATTTTGTCCAATTTCGTTATAAAAATTCCATTAAGTATGTAATTAACTAATAACAAAATTTTGAAAAAAAAAATTTATCTCATAAAAAATCTATAAAAAAAATTTATTAATTTTTCAAATTTTTTTATGTGAAATTAATATATTTTTAATGGAAATTTTTAATAAAATACCTAATTGAATCATTTGAAACTTAGAGGACTCAATTGAACGAAAGTAAATTTAAAAGACTGAAATGAATTTCTGCCGAATTTGGATGGTGCAATTTGCATTTTAGCCTTTGTAATATTATGTGAAATTGTGAACTTATATAGCATCTTCTAGAGTTCTTTAGGATTACTCTAAAATTCTTAAAAATCCTTTCAATCCATTTTGAAATGAGAAAATTGTATTTCACCTCATAGTCCATAATTTAAATATATATAAAAAATATTATGATAGTCAATATTTTACTTAAATGTTAATAATGTAGTAAAATTTAATCCATTCATTTTAAAATGGATTGATAGAATTTTATGAACTTTAAAATGGTCATTGATGGGGGTCAATCTAAGGTCAACTCATCCATGACCTGACCATGTCCAGAAAAGTTCAAGAGGAGAGAAACCCAACACTGACACTGTGCATGAATAGTACCCGTCCATTGATAACAAGACCATTCAGTTTCAGAATAGTCGTCCATGACACAGGAGTATGGACGATTAGATGACACTTAGTAAATTCTACGAGAACTTCTTAAAAGGTTCCATATAATCAGACCACGATGCACTACTCCTAAAACATGGAGGGGATTCCCCGTAATCCGCTCCACGTACCCCATTTGCTCCATTAACCACCCACATCACCCATGATGATGTGGATCCAAACAAGTAGATCCACTTCTAACTCTCTATAAAAGGAGCAAGTCCCATTCACTCGAGGTAAGTTCTGCAATTGATAGTTTCCCATCCCTATGTTCTAGAGAAAAAACTTACTTAACTGTCGGAGGGTCATTGGCTAAGTTACATTAGTCATCCTTGACAGTCTTTCTTTTCTTTTCAGGTCCTAAAGCCATTACCATAAGTTTGAAGTATTCCGGCCTACTAATTTCCTTGCATTCATCAGTTAGCACCATTTGTGGGAAGGTAGTGAAGTTTCTAAGTGTTAACCTCTTTGCTTTCCAAGACAAAAAAGGCTGCATGGTTTGGACTAGGTCAATAGGGATGTCAATTTCTGCCCGACTCACGAGTACTTGGCCTGGCCCGACCATAATGGGTCGGGTTTTACTCGGCCCCAATAAAGAACAGGGTCGGGTTTGGGTTTTTAAAAAAAAACCTGAACCAGATCCGGGTCAGGTTCGGGTTTTTATAAAAACCCAGCCCGAACTCGAACCCGACCCAGTTATTTCCTAAATTACTAAAATACCCCTATATATATATAAACCCTAACATTCACTCTTCACTCTTCAGCTCACACCTCATTAAACTCACTTAGCCACTCACCTCTCATCTCACGTGGACTCAATCTCTCCAAACTCTTCTCTCACACTTTCACTTCACCAAATTCTTCTCTCCCACTCTCACTCACTCTCAATCTCTCACTCACTCTCAATCATTCTCTGCCAGACCGCCGCCCTTGCTCTGTCAATTTCACTCCGGTCTCGGTTTATTCTCTTCTCTACTTCTCTTATTGTTTTTTTCTTTTTTTTATTATATTGATGTATTTGGTATTGTTCCTTAAAATCATGTTTAAAACTATTTTGCTATCTCACATTCTGATTCAATTTGTTTTAGGTACTTTATTGTTCATATTTTTGGTTTAATTGTTTAGAGTGGAGATGCAGATTAGCTATATGATCTTGATCTTTTAACTTTAGGCTCTTTTCCGAGTGTTTTTATGAAGGCTTTAGATGCAATCAGAATATTTAGCCATCTTTTAACTATCATACCCTCAACCAAGTTGACTGATTTTATTATCATCAAGAAATTAGAATTTGAGAAAAGTAAGACAGTGAATAACTTGCAGATTTGAAACTTTAGCTTCTAGATTAGTGTATTAGAAACTCCAGGATCTTACATGTGCTTTGAATTACAATGGATCTGCTCTTGATCTTTTAACATAAGGCTCTGATCTGATTGTTGCTATGAAGGCTTTAGGTGCAGTCACAATATTTACCACAGGCAATCACTTGTGTATTGCATAGTGGAGATGCAAATTAGCTATATGATCTTGATCTTTCAACTTAAGGCTCTTTTTTGAGTGTTTTTATAAAGGCTTTAGATGCAATTGGAATATTTAGTTGTCTTTTAAATATCATGCTCATGACCAATTTGACTGATTTTATTGCAATCAAGAAATTATAATTGTGAAAAGTTTGCAAATTTGAAACTTTAGCTTCTAGATTAGTGTGTTAGAACTTAGAAACTCCAGGATCTCACATGCGCATTGTTGCTTAATTGTAGAATTAAAAGCATCATAACTATTCCCCTAAAATATGAGGAACTGCTATTTGTCCTCAAAAGGTCTATAATATTTTTGATGCCCCAAAATCTCATTAAATTTTACATTCTCAAAAAATTGAATTGTAGGGAACATATACATTGTCTCATTATTCCATTTTTTAATTCATTATTGTAGGTTCTTCAACTATGCCCGGAGATTGTACACTTCAATCAATTCTTGAAGAGTTTATCGTGCTTCAACTCCACTGTTAAGCCCATCCAAACTAGGTGAAGAGTTGTATCTTTACCAAGTGATGTCCCTCATGCGGTGAGTTCAGCCTTAATCAGGGAAGAAGGAAAGGTACAAAAGCCCATTTACTACACCAGCAAAGCCTTGAGAGGAGCTGAAGGATGGTACCCACCAATGGATAAGTTAGCCTTTTCATTGGTGACGATAGCAAGGAAGCTCAGACCCTATTTCCAGGCCCATGTCATCAACATCCTAACAAATCACCCGCTGAGGAAGGCTATGAATAAGCTAGAAGCCGTTGGATGATTAATCCAATGGGCAGTGAAACTTGAATTTGTCGAGAGATATCGGCCAAAGGAAGCAATAAAAGCCTAAGCCCTTGCAGACTTCATTGCTGAGTTTACTCCTGCCCATGATCAACAGGGTAAGGACTAGGGAGCAAAATAGTGGGTCATCTGTGTAGATGGTTCGTCCACTCAGCATGCAGGAGGAGTTAGAGTAGTATTGCAATCACCAGAGGGGGATCATCTAGAGTATGCTGTCCATCTACAATTCCAGATGACCAACAATGAAGCTAAATATGAAGCCCTACTACAGGGCTTGGAATTAGCTAAATCACTTGGAGCCGACTCAGTTCTCATCTAAGGAGACTCACAGTTGGTGATAGGCCAAGTAAATAGGACGTGTGAAGCCAAGGAAGAACAGATGAAGAAGTACTTGGGCAAAGTTAAATAATGCATTAAAGGTTTCACAACAACCTAATTTCAACATATACCAAAGGAGGAAAATGCAAAAGTCGACATCTTAGCCAAAACAGCATCAGCAGACAAGATAATGGATGATCAAGTTAAAGTCCAGTTTATTCCGAGTATAGGCATTCTAGAAATGAATCAGATAGACAGAGTTGCCAACTGGACTACCCCCATTATGTCTTATCTCAAGGATGGAGTTCTCATTGAAGATAGAGAAAAAGCAAGGAAGCTAAGGGTAAGAGCAGTAAATTTTGTTCTTATGGATGGGGTGTTATATAAAAAGGGTTTCTCTTAGCCCTATCTGAGGTGTTTGACTCCAGACGAGTCCCATTATGTCTTGAGGGACGTCCACGAAGGAGCCTGTAGAAACCATTAAGGGGCCAGATCCCTCGTCCACAAGATAGTCTGCTTAAGATACTACTGGCCGTCCATGCAAGCAGAAGCCAAAGCTTATGTCAAAGCGTGTGACAAATGTCAACACTACAGCAACATACCTAGGTGACCATTAAAGTACCTTACTCCAATGGTAGCCCCTTAGCTTTTTGCCTAGTGAGGACTTGACATCCTTGGTCCCTTTCCCATAGGGACGAGACAAATGAAGTTCTTAGTGGTGATTGATTATTTTACTAAATGGGTGGAAGCAGAGCCCTTGGTAAATTTCACTTAGCAGAACGTCAGAAGCTTCGTCTAGAAGAACATTATCTGGCGTTTTGGAATCCTTAGGGTACTCGTCTCAGATAATGGATGTCAATTTAACAATACACCATTTAGAGAGTTTTGCGAATAGTTGGGAATTAGGAATTACTACTCCTCACCCTCCCACCCACAGGCTAATGGACAAACAAAAGTTGCAAACTGATCCTTACTGAAAATTATCAAGACTTGGCTTGAAAGGGCAAAACGGATATAGCTAGACAAATTACGTAGCGTCCTTTGGGCATACAGGACAACAGTAAGGACTCCTATTGGAGAGACTCCTTTTAAGCTAGCATATGGAAGTGATGTAGTGATACCCGCGGAGGTTGGTTTGACTAGCTACAGGGTGGCCTATTATAAGGAGGAGGAAAATAAGAAACAACTTTGTCTAAGCCTCGATCTCATTGAAGAGGTAAGGATAAAAGCGGAATAAATGGTGGCGTGTTACAAGAACCTAATGACTAAGTACCATGACGCATTGGTAAAACCAAGGCAGTTCAACGTTGGGGACCTCATCCTGAAAAGGGTGTCCCTGGCTACTAAAGACCCCGCTCATGGAAAATTGAGACCTAATTGGGAAGGATTAAACAAAGTCATCAATTTCAAAAGACGAGGATCGTATTACTTGGAAGCCTTGGATGGATGAAGGCTGGAGAACCCGTGGAATGTGGAGCACTTAAGAAAGTACTACCAGTAAAGAGCACTCGTCAGGAAGGTCAGCATGGATGAGACTAAAAGATTACTAGTGGTCACTAGTGGTCTGTTTATCTTATTTTCAGCACTTATGTTTTATAGCAATATTTTATGTTTTCTAGCATTTGAATTCCCTAAAAAGCACTAGCTACTGGCATATGCTATGTTTATGGACGATGTCATGAACAAAGTCTTTTTTATATATAAAACAATTTGAATTCCTTAAAAAAGAACTAAGTACTGGCATGAATGATGTCTACGGATGATGTTATGTACTAAGTTCTCTATTGTCTATGGATGATACTATGTACAGAGCTCCCTATTGTCTATGGACGATATTATGTACAAAGCTTGCTATTGTATATAAAGCAGTTTGAATTTTCTAACTTAAGTGTTGATGATTCTATGAAATTAACGTTCATAGAAAGTTAAAGACGTCTAAAATCTCTGGACACAAAGATGTATCGTCATGAGCCATCCTTAGACGAGAAAAAGGCAAATCATTATAAATTCCTTAAGGTAATAATATAAGTGCAAAGGGAAAGAACACCCCTACAGCACACAAGTCCAAAAATGAAGGACGAAGAAAAACATGCATGCAATACACAATTTGTATGGACAACTCATCCAAGCCACTGAGTAGTCCAAATTATGGACAAAAAGAAAGAAACAGACAATCAAAAATTCCAAAAAAAAAAAAGGTCTAAAACAAGGATTCGGAAAATATTTAGCCATTCCAATACAAAGTCCTAACTATAGACGAAAGATACTTGGAATTAAAATTGGCAACAACAAGAATGAATGTTCAAACCCACAAAAGGTGTTCATAAATAAAACTAATGGTGGACAGCTATTGTCCAAAAACCCTTAAAAGTAACAAAGGCAATTGTATAAACACCCGTCCTTAAACATGGACGAGTAAATGTACTTTGAGAAATTTAAATAGTCCAAAAAAATGGACCCCCAAGAAAGGAAAAAGAAAGAAAGCAAATAAAGGTGAAAATAAGTTTTTACTTTGATAAACCACTAGGGGCAGTTCTTCCAGACTTTGAAGCGTCCTTCGCTGGCTAAGGGGTAGAAGCGTCGTCCTTGATGTTTACATCCTCAAAACTCGTCTGGAGTAGAGAACTCTCAGTAGCAACACAAAGTTTGATTGAACCAAAGTCTACCCTAGGAAAATTCTCAATGGCGTCCATGCGAAAGTAATCAAAACTAGCAGTGTAGTTTCTATCCAAAAGATCAGTAAACTCACTAGACGCCTTGAATTCCCTGGTAGATGCTTCCTTAGCCTCGCCCAGAAGAATGTAGAGCTCATCGCTTCTTTTTTGAAGATGGTAAAGACGGGTATCCTTTTCGATGGCATCTACCTTCAGCTCTTCAACAAGGTTCTTCAACTCATTCACCTCATCCTTTAGCTTGGCCCTCTCCCCAACTCAATGGCTAAATTCCTTCTCCATATCACGAATCTTAGCCTCAAGCCTAACCCTGGTTCGGTCTAGTTTATAGTCTTGCCTGGACGCCGCCATAAACTTTGACATGACCTGTATCACGAACTTGGACGTGAAAAAACAAAAATAAAACTCAAAACTTTAAAAGATTAAGGATGAGTTTACAATACCTTGAAGATATCATGAATGGTAGACCGTTCAAACTCTTTTACAGACATGTCATAACAAATGGCAACATCCTTGTCAGACACAGCTTGTTTAAACCTGTCCTATGCAAGGCCTTCACTCCTTAAGAGGGTCATAGGACCACTATCAGGAAGACCAATAGGAGTTTTTCACAGGGTGGCATTGGGAGGACTGGACGAGTCCGCATCGATGATTTGCACCATGGACGTTTGTTTAGTAGAAGGGATGAAAGGGCCACTCTCGACGGCTCCAGATTTGGATGAGCCATGCCTTGTCTTCTTGTTGCCTCGATGACTAGGAAGACTCCCTATATCTACAATTTTAGAGAGAGCCTTCCTTTTTTCTAAAGTAACAGGACGAGGCTGAACATCTTCTCCTTCCTAGACGACTTCTTCGCTTGCTAAACATTTCCCCTTATTCGCTTTCATGGTTGCCATTCCTACAAAAAAAAAAAGACGTGTTAGAGTTTAGACGAATTAACTAATCAAGATACAATGTAAATAACTCACATCTACGCGTGATAAGCTCGTGAGCAAGCACTTCTTTTGTAGGCTCGGGACCAAGTCCCTAAATAGCTAAACGATAGAGAGTGACCAGGAAATGGAAAGTCCTGTCTGCAAAGGAGCGTGCTCTTTGGATGTAGTCAAGGTTAAACTTGCTTAAAGAAGGTCATCTTATAGCTATAAAAAAAAATTAAAAATAAAGAGAGAAAAGAGTTAGCTAAACATAACAAAAAGAAAGCAAGACAAGCAAAAGAAAAATAACATACCCTTTGGACGAAGATTACCCATCTCACTAGTATAGGAAGGAAATGGGTCCTTGCCTACCTCAACTGAGTTCCCTGCCCAGAACCTTGAAACGAAGAAAAATTCCGTCTTCCACCTCCTATCAAACGAGGGAAGGGACTTAACCAACCTACAGCTAGAACCTCTAGCAGAAAACTAATAAAAACCTAAGGATTGACTTATCTCTGAAGGTTTGTAACAATACAAGAACTCATCCAAAGTGAAAGGACGGTTCCTATTAAAGACTTCCCTCCATAACACCTGCATGGATATGATGAGCCTCCATGCGTTGGGGTTGAGTTTGTTTATACCTATACCTAGCCTATGGAGAATTTCCCTAGCAAAGGCATTTAAAGGTAACCTAAGACCACCTAGTAAATAGGCCTCATATATACCAACCCCTGAATTAGGAGTACAACACCACTCACCAGGTGTGGCTAGACGAGAGTTGAGATCGTCTGGAATTTGATACCAACTCCTAAGAGAAGTAAGTTTCTTCTCGTCTGTCCTAGAAGAAACACCTACTGCACAACAATATCAGATTTCCTCCTCTTCACTTGGAGAGGGAATGGATGAAGGGGCACTAGTGGACGGACCAGCAAATGACCCAGATGTGGCCCTCGTCCTCATTTTCTCCTGGAGTACCTCTAAAGGAACCCCAGGGACTCTAGACGAGTATTGCTTGTCTATGGTATTCTCTATACTACTACTACTACAACTACTGTCACCAACACTGGTGTTACTCTCATCGTGATACTGGTCTATTTCTCTCTCGTCCCTATCACTAGACGAAGATACTATTATCTCAGACATTTTGAAAAGAACTCTAAAGAAAAACCTACAAACGAGGAGAAGAGGATACCTGGCTCTATACAAGGATGACTAAGGACGAAAGGAAACTTCTAGACGAGGCATTGGACAATTGAGGTCAAAGAAGAAAATATGAGAAATGTGAAAGGGTAAGAGAGGTATTGCACTATTTATAGTCAACAAGGTGGGACACTGAAACAACGCTAACCAACCAAAATGTGCCACGTGACACTTTTCTTGGAGAACAAAACGACGCGACAAGCAAGCTCCCAGGATCATGCCACGTGTCAACATCTGGAGCGTTCAATTTCAGATTACCCTAATATGCCACCTGGAGAACCCCATCAACGAATAGAAAACCACCACGTGTCAAGCCAACAGTAGCATGGACGACACAAGGACAAGGGGGCAACTGATGGGGATCAGTCTAAGGTCAACTCGTCCAAGGTAGTCGTCCATGACATGACCACGTCCAGAAAACTTCAAGAGGAAAGAAACCCAACAATGACACTATGCATGAATAGTACCCATCCATTGATAACAAGACCATTTAATTTCAGGATAGTCGTCCATGACATAGGGGTATGGACGACCAGATGACACTTAGTAAATTCTACAAGAACTTCTTAATATGTTCCATATAATCAGACCAAGATGCACTACTCAAACGTGGAGGGGATTCCTCGTAATCTACTCCATATACCCCATTTTCTCCATTAATCACCCACATCACCCATGATGATGGTGGATCCAAACAAATAGACCTACTTCTAACTCTCTATAAAAGGATCAAGTCTCATTCACCCGAGATAAGTTTTACAGTTGATAGTTTCCCATCCTTGTGTTATAGAGAGAAAACTGATTTAACAGTCGAAGAGTTATTGGCCGGGTTACACCGCTCACCTTTAACAGTCTTTCTTTTCTTTTCAGGTCCTAAAGCTATTACCATAAGTTTGAAGTATTTCAACCTACTGATTTCCTTGCATTCATCAGTCATCATCCTAAAAACTTTAGAAAATCTTAATATGAACTGAGCTACTTGTTATAAGATTGTCAAATCTTTGTACTATATTTATAATCTAAAGTATCTAACCAACCCTTTTTGTACGGTGAATTACTGAATGTGAATACAGAGTATGAAATATGCCTAGAGTTTGGAATACGTATACAAGCATAGGTTACCAATTAAATTTCAATTCATAACAGAGCATTTTTTGAACTGGGGTGTGAAAATAGTTGTGTCCATATAAAAAGAAAAGGATTAGGATCACAAATTTTTTCACTTCTTCTTGGTACAATTGTAATGTGGCAAAGTGTGATTGGTGAATAAAAAATAGCAAACTTATGTATAAGTGATGGTTAACCACTCAATTTGTCATATAAGAGTTATGACAAAAAATTTGCAAAATAATTTATAGTCCTAAAAGCATAGAACTACTCGCATAGAAATGACCTTTTGTTTCTGAAGCAGGCCCACATTGCTTATGTGCAGGGCACATAATTCATTATCGGAAATCGACCAGTGGATAAAACCAACCAATCTATCACATAAGAATTATGACCAAAAAATTGCAAATAATTTATAGTCCTAGAAGTGTAGAACTACTCACGTATGAATGCCGTCTTATTTCTGAAGCAGGCCCACATTGCTGATGTGCAGGTCACATGATTCATATATCTGGGAATCGCCTAGTGGTCGATAAAACCATCCAAAAGATAAAAAAATAATGGAAGAGAATTTACGTGGGACGATTAAGAATCTGACGGCCAAAAGAATCTTTGATCGGGACAGGCATAATTGCCCCTTTATTGCTCACCCAATTTACAGCAAGAATGAGGAATCTGCTGCCACTTTTTTTTTTTTTTTTTTTTTATCTTTTCTAATCATTGCATTAGGATAAGTAATAATTTCTTCTCAATAAACCAGATAAGTAATAATCAACTTAAAATTAATGAGAGCCATAATGAAATTATAATTAAATAAATAAATATATAAAATGTTAAAATGTTGCAGAGTCTGTGTTGAAAGGCTCTACGGAACAGAAATAGGGAAAAGAGTTTTGTTTGTATGAAGTCTCAACTCAACAACAGACTCATTGACGTATCAATATCTCACTCACTTGACATCTAAGACTCGGATCTGATTGTCGCTTTTACGTCAAGAAACCTCCTTTTTAAGTTACGTGAACTTCAAAGTTCTAATTCCCTCCTATCCTTTTCTTTTTACTTTTTTCCACTTTAAATTCTTTCTAGTGAATTAAACAGGCTGCATTCATTTTAGCCTTGACATGTGAATAGATACTCTTCATCAGTATGAGAGTTTATTTTTTTTGAGTTACTGGTCTTTAAAAAGTTAGCAAAAATGTAATTATATCTATTAAACAAATTTTAAAATTGCATATAAACTAAGTGAGCTAAAGAAACTGGAAAAAAAAAAAAAACACTCATGCAAACATATTTGAACTTTCCATGCTATGATTCCCAATTCATTCCTAGTTCCTCCCAAACATGTGTGGTTTTATTTTTTCATAAAATCTAGGTATAAATAATTTTCACTTAAATTTCTCAACACTATTGTTGAAGTGATAAATTATGATTGCTATATGAAAAAATTTAAAGAATAGTGATGTTAGAATAATTACAATTCATCACATCATAATATATGTGAAAAAGTGTACTGGTAAAGCTCTCTATTTTCACAATCATATAAGTTGGGAGGGAGTTTTAGGGTTGGGTATGGCTTGGAAGAAATAAAGAAAATTCTCTTATAAAAAATAGGAAATCAAATAAATTTCGTAGTATTACAAGCATCAACAATAAATTTCAATTTTTGATAAGTTCATTTCTTTTTTTTAGCTGTAATAGTTTGTTTTGAATAACATTTTACCTTTCACAAATATCAGTGCATCAATTAATTTGATAAGTTCAACAATCAATTTTTTTTAATGGGAATTGTCAACAATAATTTTCTTTTTAAATCACTAAAAAAATGGCACTATTTCACTCAGGGATGCTCCACGTTAAAGGTAGAGTGGTCATAGGACCACCCTGGCCTAAAAATAAAAATTATTATATATAAAATTTAAAAAAAATTATGATTTTTTTACCCTAAAAATATTTTGTGACGCCATTAAATTTTTCTAAGCCCAACATAATTAAACTTCAAACAAATTTTGACAACATACTTGGTTATAAACTAAGATTATAACTCCACTCAATATTTTATTTATTGGTGTGAATTTTGACAAATTCACAAGTAATAGATTACATTTTCTTCTTATATCTTCCATACTTACAAAATTTCATAAATATCAAAGATCGATAGCTATATCATCAATCAAATGTTTAAATTTCTAATTTTTGTAGTTGAAAATTATATATATAAAATAAGTTTATGAATCAAATAGTAAGTAACATCCGATTGGCATGAAATTTGACACATTTTTTTAAGAACATAAAAAACATGCAATTCAATGATCATATTTTCAAAATATGTAGTTATAATGTTAATTTGTTTGGTGAGAATTATAGCCTTATACTATAAGTAAGTTTATGGTAAAACTTTGTTCTTAAACTTTGGTCTCTTTAACAATATATTAAGTCTTTACAAACAAAAAGAAAAAAATCAAGAAAAATTTTATTGAACTAAATTTTGAAAAAAATATAGTTTGCAGTATTGATAATGAGATTAATATAATTGTAAGACTTTATATATATTTATATGTGTGTGTATTTTTTGTGTCAATATATAAAGTTATCTTTTTATTAGATTTTGTATAATTTAATGACTACCTTACAAAAACTCCAAGATAGTTAGAACCCCCACTAATTTCACTTGTCTTTGTGAGTTTATATATATATACACACATAAAATATACAAACTAATCCTTAAATTTTGGTTTATAGTCCTTCAAAATTGAAAAGTAAATTTTTTTAATACACAAAATTTTTAAAGGTATTAATTTAATCATTTTCATAATCTTGTCATTTAAAATAGAACCTGACCTGAACTTTAGAGAGCAAGCACAGGGTATTTGTGTAAATATCAACATGACTTGCTATATATATATATATATATATATATATATATATATACACAAATTTCTCTTTGCAAACATTGTGGTCCCCCATCGAGAGTCAATTTCTGCTGGCTATGGCTATGCAACAACGTTGAGAACAAGGTGGAGATCGATCTGATTATATTATTAATTATATAATAGAAATTAAATGTGTGTTGAATGAGCTGGGCTACGTTCTCTGATTCTCTGAAGTTCTGCCATTCCATTTGTGGTGTAATCAGTAATCACACACATTTGATTGCTGTGGCCAGTTTTGTTGATTCATTAAACAACAAAAGCCTGCACCATTGTCCATTTTTCCAGCCTTCTTGGGGGTGGATTTTTGCCTTTATTATCTCTCTCGTGGGCCCACCTAGCTAGCTTTCAAAGCCAAGGCAACCCATGCACTCCAGCTAGCCAATCATCATGACTCATGTGCCAAACTCTAACACCCAAACCGTCTAATATTATTCAAATAAATAATTTTAGATCTTTTCTCACAAAGCTTAATGTATGCCATTGTTGATTTATATGTAATAAAAATGATTTCAGTAATAGAATCAGTAAAAATGGTACTTATTCAATTAAATCTCAACACCCAAGTTGTAAAAAAAAAAATTGTAAAAAATATGTTAAATTAAACAACAGTTTGGTTTGTACTTTTTAAATTTTATTTACCCCTCTTGTTATTTTAATTAACTTAAAACAACCTCGAAGAAAAAAAAAACACCAAAATGACTTGTGTTTTGACTCTTTTGAGTTATTTAGGTGGGTCCTACTACATGTTTGTTGCAATATATGAGGTAATATATCACTCTGGTGGTGAGAGAATAAATTTGAAAGTGATAAAGTTATATCAATATGATTTTCAAGAGTTCACTTAAGAAAGTCTTGCATGAAAATTGAGCAAAGTTTTCTGTTTGAAGATTGCCCACGCAAGTGTCGCATGAGAATTGAGTGAGGCTCTGGTTTAAGATTGTTTGAGTCAGCGCTGTATGAAGATGAAGCGAAGTTTTTGTTGAAGAGTATTTGATGTTCAATTGAGTGAGACTAAATTTTAAAACCGAGCAATGTCTTCCCTGGTTTATTGAAAATGTGCAAATTCACTCATGTTGTTAACAACTTTGGTTAACATTTGAATTTAATGAAACTTGTTACCGACATGGAGAATTTGCACATTTTCAATAAATTATAAGGGACATCGCCCAATTTAAAGTTTCAGGAGCTTGATCACCGTACACCCTTGGTGCGATGGTTACTCTATAAGTATAAGTGCTTATAAGGCGTGGGAGGTAAGGGCCGGGTTCAAGTCTTCACGAAGGAGCTTCACATACATATACACTTAGATTAGGTTAGAGTAGAATTTTATCTTGTATAAAAATAAAATAAATAAAAAAAGAGCTTGAAGCATACCCCATAATTAGGGATGGGAAGTACAATTAACTCAAAAATTAATTTTCTTTGAAACTCGCATATGCTGCTCTCTCTCTCTCTCTCTCTCTCTCTCTCTCTCTCTCTCTCTCTCTCTCTCTCTCTCTCTCTCTCTCTCTCTCTCTCTCATATTTGCTTTCACTATCTCTTAAGCCCCAAGAGCCAACATTCAAATGGAGAATTTGAAGAAAAGTGGATATTCTGTTAAAATTTTTGAATCTAATAGAAATTGTTAATGGTATGGGGGAGTTTGCAAAATAAATTAGGGGGGACGTGGCTTGGTTATCTGGCAATCTTGGACAACTAATAGTTGTTAATTGAAATATAGAACTAATTTTTTTTTTTTTTTTGGAGGGGAAGAGAGAAACATAAAAATTAACAGTGAACTGTTTTATTAGAAATGATGATAGCAACTGTAAGTTTTTTTTTTTTTTTTTTTTCTTTCTAACCTATTTTAGAGGTAAAAAAAAAAAACTTTGTTTTTAATGTAGATTTCAGATTAACACATGTAAATCTCATCCACTTATCAGAGAGTCTTCAGTATTCTCTTAATTAAAAAAAAAATGTACTAACTTATAACATCATGTGCATTGTGTAAAAAAAAATGAGGTACAAAGTGTTACTAGCGCATTATGATACTTTTTGAGTAAATACTATAAACTATTATGTATCTATTTTGAAAAAAAAAAAACTTATTATTTATGCTCATTTTTATTCTTAATTCATAAGATTGACAAGTAATGATCAAGTGCTTCGTTGATTATTTCTTCATGTGAACCACACCGAATTAATTTATGTTCTAAATTCTTAAGGTTTCAACTTTCTTCTTTCATGTGGAAAAAGAAAAGTACATGGTGGTTTAAACTATTATTTTGATTTCCTCATACAATAACAATATCACACCACTCGAGGCAGTGTTTCATGTGGTGGTGCTATTGTAAGGTTTAGTGCGTAAAATGCTTCATTTTTGTTACCTTATTAATTATATTAATATCCACATGTGAATCCATACCATATACAGTATGTGTTTCATCACACGGCATTATTAGCATTTATCAAAAAAAAAAATTTATTAGCATTTTATTAAGCTGTTAATGAATGTTATAAGGGCGGTGTTTAAAGGGGTGGCAAAATCTAACACGACCCGCGAACCCGACACAACTAATCCGTTTATAAACAGGTCATGGATTGAGGCTAAATGGGTTCGGGTCATATTTGGATTGACACGGCTAACCCATTTAATAAACGGGTCGTGTTCGTGTTCAACATGCGAACATGTCTGATCCGTTTGACCCGTTTAGCTTATAAAATTATTAGTTATTTTGATATTATTACTTAATGAATAGTTGTTTTTATATGTTTATTACTATATTTATAGTTGTAATTGTATTTTAGTTTTAGATATATGGGAATTGATAAAAATTATATAGGTTTGGTATGACCTATTAATCAAATAGATAATTAAATGGGTTATTTGTATTGATCTTTATATGACTTGTTAATTAAACGAGTTAAACGTGTCAGATTGGGTCAACGTGTCTAATAAACAGGTCGTATTCGAGTTGAGGATTCCTGACACGTTTACTAAATAAGGTGGGTTCGGGTCAACCCATATAACTGAATACACATGACTCGACACGACAAGAACCCGACCCGTGAACACGAATTATCACCCCTATTTAAGATACCCTTTATGTTTTATTAAATAATATATTTTTAATAAAATATATATATATATACACACAAACACATATATCTTAAAAGTACACATAATCATAATAAATCTGTTTGCATAAATTAATGAATCATTAACAAGTGTATTTTATTTTTTGAAAAATGTACACTAAAGCTCAAAATTGAGCTTTTATTATTACTCCTATTATTTTTAGTAAAAACAATTATAGACTTTATCCTTTCAATATCGTGTTTTACAATAAATAAAAAAAGAAAAAAAGATGTATTCTTCTAACCAAATAAGAGTCACCTGTTTCTCTTTTGTAATACTAGTAGAAGCTAAAAGCCTAAAGCAAAATTATTACATCTTAAAAGAACAATATAAAAAGTTATATTTATATCTTTAGAGTATTTATTAACATGACCATTTTTATTATAAGCATTCATGGGTAAATTCTTAATAGTGCATTTTGGTTTAACTAACACGAATCCAAACCTGGTAAAGTTGGTTAATTCACTTAATTGGCTGTTGATGCACCAAAGAAATTCTTCATTGATTTGGTGGAGAAAATGAAGGTTCTTTCTTGGCTCCTGAAATATATTCTATTCAAAGAATTGCAAATCCATGAGACATTGGAGCCGGTATATGGTGTACCCGGCATATATGCCGGGTCACTCACATAGTGGCGGGTCCCACACACTGTGGGGCCCGCCCCTGTGTGAGACACCCGGCATGTATGCCGGGTATAGCATATCATTTTCGGAGACATTGAGACATGGCATTTGCACTGTGGATTAGCACAGGGCCCTAGGTGGCGGACCATTTTAAATAATATTATCTTTCTTTTCATGTCCCTCGTCTCAAGACTCTCTACTATTTCTCTCATTCAAAAAATAAAAAAATAAAAAACCCAATTTTTCTCCTTCAAAACAATCATCATTATTTTATGATTTTATTCCTTTAATAATGGTACACGAGAAGTCTGGAGTATCTTTTTATTTAATTAATAATTACAAAATTTTTACTATTTATTATATATTCTTAACATGTACATTAAATTTTATATCAATTAGTTTTTATTTATTATTTAATTTATAATCTCATATTATATGCATAATTTTAAAATACTGAAATAATTTTAAAGTTAAATATTTTATATAAGTGATAATTGTTGATCTTTGACTATCTTAGAAATTTTCAAGCATTAAGACTATAAGTAGAAAATATAATATAGATATAGATTTATTAGAATTCACACTCAAAAAATAAATTTATTAAATAGCATCACATTAATAAAATTTATATTAAGTGTAATTGGAACACAACAATAATCACTTCACTTCATGAAATTCATCCAAAGTTAGGGCCGGTAACATTCAAGCCAAATAATTAATCTATCAAATCAAATTCGGGGATACCTCTAAGTGAATATATCCTTTATATATACAGATAACCTAATAATACAATCACAAACTGCATTTTTGTTAGGCCTTAAAAAAACAAAAAAGAAAGAATTGCATGTTTGTTGTTTTAATAAGCACAAATGTGACGAAATAGTTATATGGTTGATGTGAGCAAAGAATACATATAATAAAAGGAATGAAAAAGGATTGAAGGGTACCCTAAGTTAATGTAAACCTGACCTCTCGATTTATATAGAAAGTTAATAATTTTTTATGATAATAAGTAACCTTGATCATGGCATGGAATTATTTTTCTAGTTTGTTGACACGTTGTTGAGGACTATGACATAAATGGTTGTCGTCTTATGATTGTGGGGGCACACATGTTTCTCACGCATTCAAGTTGATTGGCCTTAAGTGTTGCTAAGTTGAGGTCATACTCGGTCACTCTGAGCATCTCTAAATTGGATTAAGTTTGAGACAAGGTTTTAAAAATCAGATTGTGGAAAAAAGTTCAACCATTAACTGTGTTATGGGCCCATTTAGAGAAATTAAGGATGGCAAGCATGAGTTTTACTCATTGCGTCCCACTCTAAATGTATATATACATATTTTATACAATATATATTTAAATTCTTTATACATATAATTTAATATTTTCTATACATATTTTAGTTATACCATTATTTATACATATTCTATTACATTTTTTAAAATAGTTATCTCTTAATTAGCACTCTCATGGTCACTCTTTCTCTTTATTTTTTATCTTTATCTCATCACTTTCATTAAAATTTATAAAACATATCTACCCCAACCAGCTACATCGCACGGGTTTTTACCACCCTCAAAAAGGAGATGGAACAAAATTGAGGCACTTATGATCCAATCCCACCCAATTGCCAACCCTAAGAGAAACCGTTAAAAACCAAAAATTAACAACTCACTCAAGAAATTTGGGAATTGAATTGGTTTAATTGGTTTTAATGGTTTGGTATGGAAGTAAAAAGAGGTGTGGATTCTCTAGTCAGTTTTGTTAAATATATACTTGATAATGTATTTTGGATAGAAAATTGTCTTCTTCCAGCTATGAAGGCTTTGTATTTCGATTTGACACATATTTCACTATATAAAAAGAGTGAATGGGAAAAGCTACTGTAATTTTGGTTTGTTCAATTTTCATTGTTTTGCTGGCTTCTTTTTTTTTTTTTTTTTTTGTGAATGCATAAAACTGTAGTAGATTTGCTACATTATTTTTGGTTTGTCCAATTTGTACTATTTCATGTTATAACAAAATATTAACACAACGTGAGTTTTAGTTAGCTCAATTGGTAAAGTCTATAATGGTTGAATAAGAGATTTGGTATTCAATCCCCGCTTACACCAAAAATCGATTGGTGTTTGGGTTTGATGATAAAGAACTATCATCAGGAGCGGACGTCATAAGTTGAAATGCTCTAAATATATATATACACACACACACACACACACACACACACACACACACACACAACAAATTGACATATTATTTTCACAATTGTTGAGGTGCTAATTCCTTATAAGTTATCATATTGGAACCAACCACAACTAAAAATAAAAAGGTATTGTGAAAAAAAAAAAAGTGCTACATCTACACCTATATAAAAAAAAATGCTACATCAACAATATTTTTCACTACACTTTCATAACAAATCATAGATGGTAACTTGTTATTGGTTTTAATTTAAACTTATTAATAAAATTACTTTTTTGCTCACCAATAACAACTTGTAACAACCTACTACTTATAATTTGTCGTGAAAATATCGTGGACATAACATTCTTTTTTGGTAAAAATTGTTAAGATATCTTGTTGTTGTCATAATTTTTTCAAAACTGCTAAACTGTCAATTCGTTACAAGTCAAAATAAAATATAGCAAAATTATAAAAGTTATTATGAAAATGTTGTGCCATTTTGTTGTGTTTTTATAAATTTTTTGTTGGTTTAGTCATTTTTGTTGAGTCAAAATTCATTTTTTTTTTCTTTGCGCACCATTTTAAGTAAAAACACATAGTTGTACACACAAAAACAAAAACTTAGGATAAAAACACTTTTCATCTTTTATATTTGGGGTAGTTTGCAATCCCTTCTAAAACTTTAAAATCAAGCAATATTTCCCTTAATATTTTGGAAAAGAGAAAATATGTCATATTGTTATTCTCCCAGTTAAATCCTAATGAAAGCTTATGATTCTTAAAATATTCTATTGTGTAATATTTAAAATACTCCCACTAAATTTTAACATTCTAAAAATTTTCTTCACGTATTTTGAGTTTTTAGATTGTATAATTATTGAAAAGTTGGAATGATGATATAAGGTATTTTATTTTTTATCTAAAAAATATTGATTTTCTAGGTTTAAATTTTCAAATTATGATTTATCTAATAGAAAATTTGATGACACATGCCTTTTGTTATCTTTTTAAATTTTTTTATTTATTTTCTTAGCAAAACTCAATTATTTATTATTGGAAGATGTTAATATTCGTTATCCTTTTTATAAGTTTTTAGTGAATGGATATATTACCTTTAGCAAATAGGTACTAAAAAACTATTATAGTAACATAGATATTTATATATTAAATAGCTACCTGAACCACAAAAAAAAAAAAAAATGTTAAATAACTACCTTAACTTTGTGGTTGATCAAAATTCTTATATGAATGAGATTAACTTTTTTATGACATAATTATCAAAATTCTTAAAATTAATGTCTCTTTTAATTAATATCTTTTAAAATCAAATGATTTATATCGTTGTTTTGTGATACAAATAAAATTTACAATTAACCTTAATTACTATTTTTTTCCCACGACAAGCACGTGTTGCCCTAACTAGTTCAATCATAAATAAATCTATGTTTTGTGTTTTTTTTTAAACGGTGTGGATTTGAAAAAAAAAAAAAAACTGGAGTCGTTTTTACTTTGCATACCATACATTAAAAAACAAAAAACCAATCCCAATTGCACGTGATGGACCAACTCACCAAGCACCGAACAAATCGTAACCCATCTCTGATGGAAAAAAGTACGTGGAATACATGACCCAGATTTGAGATTTTAATAACCAATAAGAAATCTCCAACGTAGTCTTACCTACGCTACCCACCTAGTGTACATAACTACCACTTTGCTAAACAAACGGCAACATAATAGAAGTTACATAGTGGAGCGCCATTCCCGCTCCGCCACGTGTAGTTAAACCCCCTCACGTCCTTTGTATGTAAGAAAACCCAAAGTTCGCCTATTAAAGTTCCAAAATAGGACTTCTCTATATATATATATATATATAAAAAAAATTCCAAAATAGAAAAAAAGAAAAAAACTAAAACCCAAACTAAAACCATGAACATAAGAGATCTGAGATTTAATTCTCACTTATATAAAAATCGATTGATATTTTAATCTAATAATAAATAGTTATTATTAGAAGCGGACACTATAAGTTGAAACTTTCTCAAAAAAAAATTGTTTACAAGAAAATGCTAAAAATATCACAAATTATCTGGTAACAAATGTGATTCATAACTAAATATTTAAATTGTCTCTTTATAATTTGATAGGGTATGATAAAGTACCAACTTCGACATTGTCCATAGAGGTCGTCCAGGACAAGGCCAGCGAAGTAAGGATTGTAGAAACCTCGTCAATGACTATCTCGTCCATGGAGGAAGAAGCTTGGACGAGATTCGTATGATCAAGGGACAAAACCACGTCGTCTCGTCCTGGGGAGCCACAAACCTCGTCCTGAACAAAGGCCGTCCATAGGGGGAACAACCTTTGTTTTTAAGCGAGGTACACTCAACAGGAAGATCCTCGAACAAGGCCTTCACACTTGGAAAAATTCCCGAGTATGTGTTACAACTCCTTATTACACGCATAACTTCCAGTGACCGTTATGTGAGAAGTATATAACTCCTAAACAGTTGTGGAAGTTATCTTTGAACCCTCATACCTCCTCGAATCCAAGGGAGGTTACAAGTTTGATAACTGTCTTTAGGACACTATATAAACGCCCATTCAGACCAAACAAAGGTAGGTTGTTACATTTCCTAAAAAGTTGGAACTCCAAAATTATATAGAGAAAAACTAACTTTGCCATTGGAGGGGTCTTGGCTGGCAACCTCGGTCACCTTTGATCGCTTTCTTTCTTTTTCAGACCACCAAGGCAATAAGTAGTTCTTTCAAGTCCAGAGCATCCAGCCTACTGATTTTCTCCGCATCATCATAATTGATGACATATCAATTGCAAACTTAATATAGTAAAATTTGTAGTATTTGTAGCTACTTTAATTCAAATTCAAAATTGTAAGCACCGGATTATAGACACACCTATTTCCATACCAAATTTCATAATTATTGACTTGTGCAATTGTGAGTGGTCAACGAAAAATAATAAATTCATATATACAATAATGTTTATGACTTATATTCACACAAATTAACAAGTTGTAAACTTAGATGTGCCATTAGACATGTCACTAGATTTATTCAAATCTTAGAGACACTCACACACAGTCACAATGTCACACATTGTACATTACATATTACATATAAAGACAAAAAAAAAAGTATTACATATGATGATGCGAAGAAAATCAGTAGGTTGGATGCTTCGGACTTTAAAGGACTACTTGCTGTTTTGATGGCCTGAAAAAGAAAGAAAAACGATCAAAGGTGACCGGGCTCGCCGGCCAATAATCCTCTGATGGCAAAGTTAGTTTTCTTTCTATAATTTTGGAGTTCCAACTTTTGACGAAATATATCACGTACCTTTGTTTGGTCTGAATGAACGTTTATATAGTATCCTAAAGCAATTATCAAACTTGTAACCTCCCCTAAATTCGAGGAGGTGTGAGGGTTCAAAGATAACTTCCACAACTGTTTAGGAGTTACATACTTCTTATATAACGGTTACTGGAAGTTATGCTTGTAATAAGAAGTTGTAATACATACTCAGGAATTTTCCTAAGTGTGAAGGCCTCGTCTGAGGGTCCTCCGGTTGAGCGTACCTCGCTTAGGAACAAGGTTGTTCCCTCTATGGACGACCTTTGTTCAGGATGAGGTTTGTGGCTCCCTTGGACGAGACGGCGCGGTTTTGCCCCTCGACCCTGTGAAGCTCGTCCAAGCTTCTTCCGGCATGGACGAGATAGTCATTGACGAGGTTCCCACAATCCTTGCTTCGCTGGCCTTGTCCTGGACGACCTCCATGGACGATGTTGGAGTTGGTACTTTATCATACCCTATCAACATATATCTTCCTATTAAAAAAAAGATAGAAAATAAATGTTATGTCCATAACACCTTCACAACAAATCTTAAGTGGTAGGTTGTTATTGGTTGTTACGAGTGGGCAAAAAAGTAATTTAAAATATGGATTCAAATTACAACTTACTACCTTATAAATTATTATGAAAATGTTGTGGACATATTCGTATTAAATATGTATTAAATATTTAATACATTTACTTCTCTAAAAAATGTATTAAATATTCGTATATTTAAGCAAAAGTATTACATATATCTAAAAAAAATATTATAGTATTACATTGTGAGAAATGCTTTGTTCACAATATTTCCACAATAAATTTTAAGTGATTAGTTGTTACTTGTTAGTTGTCACTAGTGGGTTAAAAAGTAATTTAAGTAACAGATTTAAATTAGAGTCAATAACAACTTATCAACTTGAATTTGTTACAAAAATGTTGTGAAAATGTTTTGCACTTATCACTCGTCATTACATTACATATTGACCATGTTTATCTCACTTGGTTAGCCATTGTTCTCGTATGACATGTGTCAAACTCCACAGCGACACCTATCCCCACTTTGACGCCTTTAACCGTCAAACTCGTCCACTCTTATTGTTATTTTTTTCTTTGAAAGAAATTAAAAAAAAGACCTATTTTCAAAATATTCGACCATGGGAGCCACCACTCCTAGTGGCCCCACCACAAAACCACGCCTCCCTTATCTTCGATCCTACTGCCGTTTACTATTTTGGCTTTCCACCACCTACGTATCCCTCACCGTCAACGTTATCTCTCACGGAAAATACCCCACTCCGTTTGTCACATTTGATAGCTCCTTCTCAATCTTGTTCGAAAAAATTTAAACCTTGTTAGATAATACCAAGGAAAAAAAAAACAACCAATAGGCACCTTTCCTTTTTCCATATTGGATTTTAAGAAATTTAAATCCTACATGATGCATGTTACTAAATCCCAAAAAAAAATTATATGTAAACAAATGGGAGAGGTATCTTGTGCACTGGACCAATTGGATGCTACCATATGGCAATTCTTGGAAACATGGTAGCATTCTATCGAGTCCAATATACATGACACTGACCCAAGCTGACCAACACAAAAAAATTTTGCAACATTTTTCATAGCATTTGGGTTGATATATTTTTACTAGTTCTTATTTTTATTTATTTTTTGGATAAAGTTACTAGTTCTTATGTATTTTTTGTATAAACTTACTAGTTCTAATCTAAACCAATTATTTACATCACATTTTATTTATCACTAGTAAATTATCACATTCGTTGATATGAAAAATTGTTTTTTTTTTTGTCAATAAAATTTCTTAAAGTTAAAAAGAAATCTTACAACAATTATTCTACATCCATAATATTTTCAAAACAAATCTTAAGTTGTTACTTACCGCTTATAATTTATTGTTTATCACTCCTCAAATTTAAATCTTCGAATAACACGGAGGAAAAATGACCAACCGATAGGCACCTTTCCTTTTTTCACGTAGGATCTTCAGAATTTAAATCCTACGTGTCACATGTTCCTAAACCCAAACAAAAAATAAATAGAAAGAGCCACAAGATTTGTACCAAGAGCAGAAAAAGGTGCGCAACATGCTTATCGGGATAACTGCTTAATAATATTACGTTATCGATATACATCTCTCTAGTCTCTACATTTGATTAAAATTACCAAGTTGTCCTTGTCGATTCGATCTACTTTAGTTTAAGGTCCTCTTATTAGTCTTTGTTTTTTTTTTTTTTTGATAATCCCCTCTTAGTCTTTGTTAGATCTGAGAAAGAGAGAGAAAATCTTTGCCATCGGATTAGAAGCAAACATAAAATAATGGTCCTAGATCTGTATCCCACGTGATAATAACTGCTTCTTACCCCGTCAGTTGTGTACGGGTAAACTACGTAACTTATAATCGTTGTGCATATCGTTTCTACTACTTATTATACCTTTGAATTTTATTCGGTTGTTGCTTTACGTGTTACATGCATAACAAACAAACAAAAGCCACTATCTTTCTTATCTCCATTTGCCAGATTAACTGCTCATTTCATAAATAAAATATTTTACATTTTACTAAAAATATTTTACATTTTACAAGTGTTTGGCTTTTTTTTTTAAAGATAATTTCAATTCAACTTATGACGTTCGCTTTTGATGATATTCTTTACAGTACTTGGTGGTCTACATGAAATGATAAGAAATGTAAAATGAAAAAAAATTCCTAATCTCACAACCCATCAATTGGTTAAAATTTAAAAGTACACCTAGAAAAAAAACATTAAAAAGTGTATATTGATAAAATAAAGGAAAACAAGTTAGAGCAAACTAACTCTAACTCAATAGTATCAATAAAGGATAATTACGTAAATTTGGATATTTTAGTTATTTACATATTCTATATAGTAATATAGATTTTTATAAGTTACATTTAATCTTGTTTGTATCCCTAGTAGGATTATAAATTTTGGATAAAACTTATGTACATTACCTTAGGTGCTGTTCTTTAGATTTTTCTTTTAACATTCTGTCATGTAGCTACTTAACTTAATAAATACATTTTCATCCATGAAAAAAAGTCATATGGCAGAATCTTAAGAAAGGAACCTAAAGAACAGCACCTAAGCATTATACCTAAGTCTTACTCATAAATTTTAGCTTGGCTAATGTTGTCAATTGCCACGTTGGATTTTGTTTAATCAATTAATGTATTTTTCAATTAGAAAACATTGTACATTATGTTAATAGTTTTCACACTAATAAAGTAATAATGGAAACGTTACTTGGATAGTCTATCAAACCCCAATGGATTTTTTAATTGGACAATAATTTATTTACATTTTTAATAGTTTTGTTAAAGTAGCAAAATATTAGATTGAAACATGGGTTCTAGTTTTTATTTTATTTATTTAGTTAGAAATGGGTTCCTAGTTTAAATAATGGAATCTTGAACCAAATTTCACATGTTGTGACAAATTCCATTACATCTAAATTTTTTTTTTTAATTTTTTTTATAATGATATCTTTCGTAACTACGGAGTATAATATAAGCTTAACATATTTATATTCTACAGTGACGTACGAGTCACATTTGGATCTGTTTGGTTTTCAATCTCTTCTTTGGTGAGTGGTTAGCTAGACTAATGCAAATTTATTACATATCATCCACAAATCATATTATATTACCAAACCCTCCCCAATAGCAAAGTAAAAGCTTTGCAAATTCATTCATTCCATAATGCATTTTTTCTTTTTATTGGTAACCAAACATCACCCAAATTCAAATGGAAATGGTTTATCTTGTCCCTAGTCCCTACTCTTTACCAAAAATTCATTAAAAAAAATAAAGATTTTCTAATAAAAACAAATAATTAAAAAAAAAAAAAACTAAAATTTTCACTCACTTCGTGACCCAACGTTTTTCTCGATCGTGTGGAGCTGAGGCAACCACAGGAACCAAAAGCTATACACGTGTCATGATCTAAACACAGTTTTAGTGGGTCACCCAATTGCGAAGAACCGGTCTTATGGTAGTTTTTGTACTGACCTGCTATAGCCAGTAAACTTTATAAGCGATAACCGGTAGGTCCGGTAACAGGGGGGTCAATGATATAAGTGCTGGGGGTTTAAGCAAAAGGTTGGGTGGTTTTCAGAGGGTTTTGCATTTTGGTGATCAGAGAGAGAGAAAGTTTATTTTTTTTTAGAGAGAGAAAAAATGGGTGTTGCTTAAAACAAAGAATTAATCGATTTGAGGGAAAGGTTGTTAGTGATGGGAAGAAAATTCTGATTTTTTTTTTTAAATTTGTTGAATTCTTCGACAATTCGCCGATCTTACATTCGCCGGAAAATTCTTAACAGTTTCGCCGGAATTTCAGTTTTCTACGGAAAAAGTTTCGAACTTTGAAAGAAGAATTGTTGTGTGGAGGTGAGTATGCAGAAATTTAGTTTTCAGTGGGTTTTTCATGCTTGGATTGGTCTAAAGGTTGTGTTTTTATGTGGGTTTTATTGTAAAGGCGGGGTTTTTCTTGAATTGGGTGTTTGGTTGCTAAGAAAACATGGGAAAATGATAGAGAAACTTGTAAATGTACGTGCAATTCAACTGCCAAACTTCTATACGATTCCAAAATTAAAATTTTTTTGTTAGATATTTTGATGAGTCAAATGGGTCTTCATTTGTTTTTGTTATTCTGATTTTCACTCTGAATTTCGTTACTTTTTGGCCTTTTTGTTTGGTTAAGTTGTTCTTGCTCAAAGTTCGGGTTTTGATGGTTTCGATCTGATATTCTGGTGGGTTTTATATCATTCAGAAGAAAATTTGATAGAATAATTTTAAATTATATTTTGGAAATGATCTGGAATTTTATTTTTCAGTTGTTTTTTCTTCAAGATCGGTCTTTTACGAGGGTTTTAGATCTCTTAAAATTCTATTTGGTTTGATTTGTGTCCAATTTTTTTCTTAGTAAAATGTTTTAGATTATTTTGCTTAGGTCCTCTATATCAGGGTTTTGTTGTGGTTTATGATTTTCTTTTTCTTGAAAACTTATTCCCTCTTTTTCTGTTTCTCTTAAAAAGGAAAGTCCTTGATATTTATTTCTGGAATTTACCGAAACTAAGTAGGGATGTGTGGGTTTCAATTGTTTATTTTTGAAGCTGAAGCATATTTATTTCTGACAAGTTGTTATTATCTTTTTGATGCCTGAAACTTCTGCCATTGGTTGTCAAAATTTTAAATTTTTTTGCTGGATTTTATGTTTTTTTCGTTTACTGATGGATTGTGGACTTGGGTTGCTATGAACATGATGTTGGTTGCAAGATCACGTGGATCTGTTGGAAGTTACTGAATTTTATCTTTGCTTCTATTACTTCTTTTTTGGTTGGCAATTGTAAACTAATTTCTCCATTTTCCATTTCTATGAACTTGTATTGGTTCGGTTTGGTTGGATGGAATCAATGCCTTGGGATTGGAACAGGAGGCCTGCAATTTAATAGAAACTCTGTATATTTCAAACAGGAAAAACAATCACACTATAAATTGTGAAAAGCAAGGAACTTTGGTTGTTATGGAACTGGCTTTTTATTCAAAATGCAATTCTGTTCAACCAAATGCATTGTTGTTGTTGTTTATTTATTTATTTATTATGCTGTTTGGTATTTTCCTAGTTTCAATTGACATATATTTTATGTCATTTAGATATTGAAGGATTGATTTTTTTCGATTAGTTTTTATTTGTGGATGCATAAATAGCGCATGGGTTGCTTTTTACCAATCTAACTGTTATTGGCTTTACATTAAATCTAGTCGACAAAGTCATCAGACTCAATCCTTTATGGTGATTTTTCATCAGGGTCTTATCTCTTGGTTCTGTGAGCTTGGACAACCGGTGAAGTGCACATTTGTTGAAAATGGATGCAAGATTGCTGGTACTTTGTGTTTGATATATCCTTCTTTGTTATGATTTCTGAGATATGGTGTTACAGAAGAGGTTAGACTATGGATTCATTGGCTATCAGGTGCCTCCCATGCCTCGAGCTACCAGATCAGCGAGGGTAAATATATACTGTTATACTAATGTTGCGAATTGTTGCAATTTATCTAATTACGTTCTGGGTCTTTTTCTTTTTTTTGAAACGATAATCCATATGATTGATATTTAGTTTTGTCTTTTAGAAGAGGGGAACGTTTAGAAAGAGAACTGAAGACAATCAAATGTGTGCATTTGACTTACTGGCCACCGTAGCTGGTAATATATGGCTTGAGAAAGAGAGTTCGCCAACTTCTAGTAATACATCAAATGAAAAAAATGGGTGTGTGTTTGTTCAAAAAGCTTGGGAGAATGAAGATAAACCAGTGAAAATTGAACCTTCTTTTCAAGAAAGTAGTGATAAGAGAGTTTTAGTCTCTGAGCTTGTCCATCAAGCTGGTGATCAAAACTTTAGTTACAGGGAATCTCCACTTCCTCAGAATGATGTCCATTCAGGATTAGCTTCTGTACTAACAACTGAATGCTCAGAGATCTTTGTTGCGGAGAAGTTGGTAAATGGAGAAAACAATAATGAAATGGGAAGTTTTACTAGTAATGTAGATTTAGGCTTCTCTGGCTATAGGGATTCTGGTAATTGTAAATTAGATTGTGAAAATAAATTAATTATAAAAGATGACCTGCACAAGACTGGGAAGGTACCTATTGGTATTGGGGCTGATATGTGCAGTTTGGAGGATCCAGTGGTTTGTGATGGGAGACCTCCTGCACTAGTCAGTTCTGATAGTAGTGTCAAGGTACCTTTGTGTGGGGACCACATTCCCTGTAGCTCTTTTCCCGCAATTCGGGATGATGTAAAAATAGTTAGTAGAGATGATGACGAAAATTCCTCTGGGTGCACTCACCCTAGCACCATAGCAAAGTCCAGTAGGCCAGTATCACGCATTGCAGACCGTAGAATAAGGAAGATTTTGGCTTCAAAGTATTGGAAGGTATCTTCGAAATTGAAGGAAGAGACGCTTTCTAATGTTGGTAAGTTGCTTTATTTGAATGTGGCATTTTTTGTTTGTTTGTTTTGTTTTTTTTTTTTTCTCACTTTTGATTTCTGGTCAAGTGTCATTACCTCAACTTCTATGTTCTGTTCTTTTAAATTGATTTTTTTTCTTCGTTTTCTGTCTTTAGATGGGGATTTGAAGCCCATTTTCCGCAATAGGAAGGGCTATTATAAACGCCAAAGATCTCAAATGAATATTCCTTTTAAAAAGAGGAAAATTTTTCAGCGCAGCTCAGTTTCGAATTCTGATCGATGGATTAGCTATGGGGGCAATTCTCATTCAACTGAGAAGGGCATCAATGGAGATGATTTAGGTTCATGTCTGAAGATGCATGGAGGTATGTTTTGAACCACTTTCTTTTTGGTTTGAATGAATCTTCTCATTAGTGTGTGGCATTTTTTGCTCTCTACATTTTCTTTTTCTAAATATCAAAATCATTGTGCAGCGTCTGGGACATCATCCTCAGTAGTAGGCCAACATACTTCAATTCAATCTAGGGATTCTTATGGTATGAGAATGTTTAATAGAGTTATTCATGTATGCTCTTCTGACTTGATTGGTTTCTGACATTAAGAAGTTTATGCACTAAAGTGTCATTTCTTTTACTCAGTGAAGCTTAGGATAAAGTCTTTCAGGGTGCCAGAGCTTCTTATTGAGATGTCAGAAACTGCAACTGTTGGGTCTTTGAAGGTATAGTGAACTTTTAATTTTTGTTAAAACATTATGTAGCTACTTCATATTATGCCTGCCTTCCTGGTCCTTTTACCCCCTTAGAGGGTGAGTCATTCAATATCCTGAAATTCTTAGTTTATGTGCCATTGTGAAATTAGGACATTATTTTTAGGAAGTCCCATGTTACTTATGCAGAAGCACAGGTATGGGCATTTTCTGCACACATTATTTTAGGGCATGGGGCAACGAGGTGTGGGGATTCCTATATTCTGTATTTCCTTACATCAAGTTATTGGTGTTTGTGTGCATAAATTACCATATTAGCCACTTGGTTTGTAGTGTGTAGTCTGATGTTGTGTAAATGTTTTTTAGAGGGCTGTTATGGAGGCAGTGACTTCCATACTTGGAGGTGGATTACGTGTTGGTGTACTTCTTCAGGGAAAGAAGGTTAGAGATGACAATAAAACTCTACAGCAGACAGGAATTGCTCATGATTACCCTCTGGATGCTTTGGGTTTTACCCTGGAGCCTAACCCTGCACAAAATCCCCCACCTTTATGCCCCAGAGATTCTTCCTGCATGCTTCCTTGTGTCACGCCTCAGCCTTTAACAAGGTAGTGTGAATTCACTCTGAACTTTTTGGAACTAGCCCTCATTTAGTCTCTTCTCAGTCAATCGTCAAACTTGCTAGTTGTTTAGCTTAATTTATTGTTGTTCAACTGAATTTTCAGTCATTTTCTCATTGTTAAAATTAATTATGCTAAAATTTATTAAGTGAAAGTTTAGTTTCTGTGCAAAGAGAGATTTTAATGAATGGAAAGTGGAAACCTTTCTTATGTTGTCAAAATGCTCATGCAGAATTAAGGTGTGCTGCAATTGAGTTGTTAAATTAGCACAGCTCCTCAAGATTTGTACTATTTTTTTCTGTGGTTGCAGCAAATTGTACACTATCATACTGGTTTATTTTTGTGTAAAATGATTTGATGCTGTGTTGTCTCCAAAATAGGTTTTTATTTTATTTTTAATTTTTAATTTTTATTATTTATTATTTTTTTTCGTTACACGATCCGCCTATTTGAAACAGTGAGACTTGATTCTTTCATATTGGATAGTCTGGTTGTTATATTAGTCTTAGGGTTTCTTCCATACCCAAAGTAGGTAAATGAGTTGCAGGTCAGCTTATGTTGCAACGCTTTTTTTTTTTTCAGGTATCCACTGGATTCAACTGTAGTTCATCAGGGCGATTCTCATGCCTCTCCTGAACTGCACGCAGCCAATTTAGGCACCTTCATTGAAAGTGATCATGATTCAGCACCTTCTCCTACTGACACATCAGTTGACAAAAGTACCACAGATTCTAAAGCTCTGGTTGCTGTATCAGCAATGGATGTGGATGAATTAGCTGTGGTTCCAGTTCACAGGAAATTGAAGCGATCTGAAATGGCACAGCGTCGAATCCGTAGACCATTTTCTGTCACTGAAGTGGAAGCACTGGTTCAAGCGGTTGAGAAACTTGGAACTGGAAGGTAGGTTTGATGATAATCAATCTAGGAACTATATGCAGCTGTTTGAGCTTCAGTCAGCCTGAATTTTTCTTATTTGCTAAATTTTGATTGGCCTTGTGCCACCTCACGATGCCTAATTAAATTTTAATTAATCAGGCCCATGGCTCTGCCTATTGTCTACCTCTGTGTAAAAAGCATGTCTAGTTTATTATGTTGCTGTTCTTAGGTTTTTTCCTGCATTTTATTTTGGGATGACTGGAATTGTGATAGATATGATTTTTGAGCCAGCTGTTTTGATGCTCTTCTTATCTTATAAAATATCCCCTTGCTGCAAAATGGAGTTTTAAATGGCTTTCTTAATTTGTAGGTGGCGCGATGTTAAATTACGGGCTTTTGATAATGCAAAACATCGAACTTACGTGGATTTGAAGGTATTGAGCCTTTTTGCTACTTTATCGAAAATCTCTAGGACAGTACTGTTTTCTCTTGAATTAGTTTACTGGGAAGTTTATGGCTATTTTTCCTAATTTGGACTCTTGCTAAATCCATGACTCTCATTTGATGAGGCTGTTAAGATTGTTTCATGGCCGTTGTATTTTACTTTGTTTTAAATTTTAAAAAGATTTTGAATTTCAAAAAGATAACTTTAAGACTCTGGGGCCCCCACAGAGCACTTAGATTAATCTATTCAGGCAAATGGTTGCTTGTATCACAGGCTAATGATTAGCTAGTTCTTTATAGTTTATAGCTTTATTAGTTTCTGTAGCTTTAGCTTTTCAAACACAGCTCTCTTCAAGGAATCTTTTCAATCCTAATCCCTTACGACTTCTTGTGTACACTTTTATTTTTTAAATGTAGTCCTATCTCTCGTTACTAAAATGCCCTTCATTAGATGACATACAGTACCCACTTTTTCCTTTTCCTTTTGCTTACTATATTGCCAAGTGAATCTTGTGTGATCGGCTTAGAGTAAAAAAGTGTAGCATGAGTTGTATTTTGAATCTTATTGGTAGATAACTTTTTGGGTGCTGGCGGCATGTGATTTGTGAGTTTTGATTGTGATGGTATTTTTGGGGGTTTGTAGGATAAGTGGAAAACTTTGGTGCACACGGCAAGAATATCCCCTCAGCAAAGGAGGGGAGAGCCTGTTCCCCAAGAGCTCTTGGATAGGGTCCTCTCTGCCCATGCTTACTGGTCCCAACAGCAAGCAAAACAACAGCTCAAACAGCAGCCAGAGACTTGCCTTCTCCTCTGAAGAAGAGAGGGATGTCTGTCTAGGTGACTCTAATTGTTCATTTCTGTAATTTGTTATGATGTTGTAAAAAGTAATGAGGAAAAAAAAAAAAAATAGAAGTATGAAGAAGAAGTATATTGTAATATTGTAGTTGCTCTAGCCATGGTTTTTTCCCTTTGTGGAGAGAGGCCTTGCGCTTGTAAATAGTTCAAGGAATAAGTGCTTGCTAACCCGAATTCATTCCATGCAAAGATGATGTTATTTTCTTATCTTTGCATTTTCCTTTTTTTTTAGCTGTTCATAATTTAATTGTTAGCGCTTGTATATTGTTACCATTTATTGTTCGGATTAAATTAAATATTGAATACTATTTTAATGGTGCATTTTCTTTTTCTGTGTTAGATTATTGGAGCTATAACTTTCATTGGGAACTTTGTACTGATTGTTTGTTTATTATAACTATCGTAATATATAGCCAACATCTTATTATGGGGAGCATTATTGTCTTGTATTGCCAAATTGGTACTTATTGAATTATGTCGATATCCCGGTATGATAATGTGTCCAACATCAAAGAATTCTTTATTCGAGTTTTACCTAACTGGCTTCTATAGGACTAAAGCCAAACAGAAGTTAACAAAAATGTGGGCAAACTAAGTTAGTTATGTTAGGATGGGATGAGACCATTACGGAGGCACATGAGTGCATGTGTTAGAAAATGAGGTTTAACCGGTTTAAGTTCATTTGGGGTTTTAGATCCAATGGCTTTCATACAAAACGGGTCTCACATCGGAATCTAGGTGCTTATTGAAAACAATGATTAGCATAAGTTCTTACCAAATAAAATAAAATAAAAAAGAAAAAGAAATAATAAATGAAGTGTAGGACCCATTGAAATATATAGGCTGAATTTTTAGACTTAGCAAACGGGTTGGATCAGTTAGGCTCCAGTTTGATACGAATGGGTAAATGCCAAATTAGTTATTGATTAGAAACTTATTAGCCTAAAACAAGTTGGTATCACTACAAAAATTGGTCTATATTGGCTTTTTTTGGTGGCGTTTCCAACAAACACAACTAAATGTCACCTATTATGGTAGTTTTGGCTAACGCTGCTATAAACTCTCAACCTATAGTGGCATTTTTGATGGGGTTGGTTAAACCTTATCTCTCTCTCTCTCTTAAATGTTTTTTTTTTAATGTTTCCTTCAATAAAACCCCTTCTCTCTCTTTCTCTCAAGAGAGAGAAATTTTTTTTAACATACTTTTGAATATCTCTTTTTTTTTTTTCATTTTCATTTTTTTTTTCAAAACAGATAAAACACCTTGATTATTGAAATTGAATAATACATAAGTACTTGTGTTTAGTCATGTTAGTGTACTATCAAAAAATTCCATAAAACAAGAAAAGAAAATGCACATGCATGCTATTCATAAAACATTAAATAAAGTTAAATCACATCTAAAAAAGAAACAAAGTGTGTATTTAGATTAACTTTTTGTTGAAAGTTGACAAAAGTATAGCTGTACTTTAAATAAGTGAGGATTTATAAAATTGTACATAACCATATAAAGCTACAAACCTAAAAGAAAAATGCTAATCCTGATGAAAAAAAAAAAAAGAAGCTAATCCAGACTTACACATATAGGTAAAGGGAAAAAAAGAACTAACCAAAAACAAGAAAAAAAAAAAACTATTAGCATGAAAATATATAATGAACTTACGAATAAACTACTCAATGATAGTAGTAGATTTAACATTGAAAATTATATATTTGAGAATTGCACATAAAGTTTACAAGTAATGTCATTAATAATTTCATCAACAATATAGAAAATCTAATATAATTTTAGCATACATGCATACGTTGCAAATGAGTAGATAGAAAAATAAGTTGTCATTCCTATTACCGATATCCTTTTATTCAGGGTTCAAGTGGGTTAATGGGTATGGGTCTAACTTTTGGGCTTCCATTTTTTTTTACATCATTTACACAGTTATCCTTTATTTTGCAAAAAATTCAGATTTGGACCCTAAACAAAAGTCCAATCAAAGTAATAAATCACCAAATCTAAAAATAAATCAATAAAGATAGTCGAATCAACACGAATATTTTGGTGATGAATTGGAAAACCAATGAACAGCTCTTCAAAGAAAAAATCAATATGAAGATACCTAACCCTGTAAGAAATTCACTATAGAAGAAACAATTTTAAAAGTTTAGACTTATAAAACCTTTGTAAAAAATGGAAAATATTTACCTTCAAACTAGTTTGGAGTAAAATTATTGCAGCTCACCATGTGATAGTTAAAAGGATCATTCATGTATCTTTAATCACATGATATTTTTAATGAGTCATGTGATTTATTTAAATAAGAAACTTATATGGTCTTATGAATCGCCATGTAGTGGGTTGGAGGAGAGATTCCTCTAAATTAGTTTGGAGGAAATTTTTTTCCGTAAAAAAAAATATTCTCAATGTAACCTCAGTAAACACCCATTTGCCTCCTATCATAGTGGTCCTAGAACTCTAAAATCCTTTTATTAAAATTTCCTCCACAAATAAACTCATCAATAACAATCTAGAACTCTTGTGATACAAAGAACTATCTATAGGTTTTGTACCAATGAATTCACGAGCAGAGGTTTAGGATTTTTGTGGTTTGGAGGAACAACACTCATGATGTGTTAAACTCAAGGCAAGAAACTCTCAAAGAAAAACTCTGAAAAGATCTCACAAAGAAGAACAATCTAGGGAGGGGAATTTATAAATCTTAGGCTCTTGGAGGTTTCTCTCTCTCTCTCTCTCTCTCTCTCTCTCTCCGCGTATATATAACCTAACAGAAAAAGAGTTGATTTATATAGAGGAAATTGAGTTAAACAAGCAACACATCAATGCCAGTTTACCATTCACACAATGTCAGTCGAGCAAGTGTAAGTGAAAGGTCTCATGAAAGACCAATATAAGTTTTACTTGAATAAAGGTCAAGCAAGTGTCTCGCAATTTTCTAAAACTTGAGTTCTAAAATTATTATCCTTAGCTCAATATAATACGAAGCAAACGTAATTAAAAACACCCTTACAACAGTTGTCTTGACACTTGAATTTAACCAACAATCTAAAACCTATATTTACAAAAAGTGCACTAAAGAACAAGAAAATATCATTCATAAAGTTAGGAGAAGAAAGTTGTATATATGCTCAAGCTATCTCTGGTCAGACAATGGGCCTCATCCTTTTATTCTCCCCTTCTCAAATTATTCATAAAAAAAAAAAAAAAAACAAAAAACCTCTAAAACCTTCGATCCCTTACATCTCTGAAAAGGAAATATGGATGGTGGTTTGTTAGTGCCTCAATCACTAGACTACTTTAGGAGTTAATACTAAAAGATGGATGGTGGTTTTATACATATGCTCAAGCTATCTCTGGTAGGTTTTTATTTTTAAATTTTTTTTGTTGAATTACAATTTTAACCCTATTTTTTATTTGTAAGAATAAGGATTATCTAATCAGCTTAGGGTATTTTTGACATTTTCTAAAGGCATAACTAAGCGCGTACTTAGAGGCTCTTCTATTTTTTTGGGTAAAAGTTAATAATTTGCATAAATTATTATTTTGGATTAATATATTTTCTAATCACAAAAAAAAACCTAGAGGTGTGATGATGAAATTATTTCACCACAAACGCTTAACACTCATCACATTCCTAAGTTTTTTTTTTTTTTTTTTTTGTAATTGGAAAATATATTAATCCCAAATTTATAATTTATGCACATTTTTAACTTTTACTCAAAAAAATAGAAGAGCCTCTGAGCATGCACGTGAACACATGCTCAAAGGCTAGTTTTATTTTATTTTATTTATTTTTGCTATTTCAAGAAAAGAAAATCTTGAATTTTAGGATTTTAGAATCCCATGCTTAGAGGCTAGTTTTATTTTATTTTATTTATTTTTTCCATTTCAAGAAAAGAAAATCCTAAATTTTAGGATTTTAGAATCCTCTACTAATAGCCTACTAACTAGCATGGTTTTAAACTAGAAAAAAAAAAAAACCCATTTTTTTTCCCTAAAAGTTTGCCTATTATTTAGATGCAATTTCCTCCATGATTTTATAATATGATTTTATCTTTAAAGAAAAGAGGGGGAAAAAACCCCATGTTTTAATATGTTTAAACCCAAGTATTTTTATTTCTAAAAGTTTGCCTATTATTTAGATGCAATTTTCTCCATGATTTTATAATATAATTATATCTTTAAAGAAAAGAGGGGAAAAAACCCCCCACGTTTTAATGTTTAAACTCAAGTATTTTTATTCCTAAAAGTTTGCTTATTATTAAGAAGCAATTTTCTCCATGATTTTATAAGTTTATCTTTAGAGAAAAGAGTGAAACCCCCCCCCCCCCCCCCAACCCACGTTTTAGGTTTCTCCACAATTTTTAAATCTTATCAAGATAACTTCTTCAGAATCTTTTTTTTTTTTTCAAGATTTACGTATATAGGTTTCTAAAAAAAAAAAAAATTACATATATAGTTTTTGCTTACAGAATCATCAAATGTGCAATGAAAGGCACATCAAAGGACAATATTAAATTTTATATGGTAGGATATTCACAAAAAATGGTCTTTAACAATTTCTTGATAGATTGACTATGATAGGTCAAGAATGTATTGACCCCTTAGATAAATTAACCAATTAATTAGTTGAGTAAATTAATTAAGTCAACTTAACATGCAATACGCGTGGTAGCACAATCGAATTACCAAATAACTAAATTTAGCGGAAATTAAACTTGACACGGGTGATTTGTTTACGAATGGAGAAAACCACTAAGGCAAAACCCCACTGGGTGAATTTAAGGTCACCACTCCCGAGAATCCACTATTATCAAAACAAGTGGTTACAAGTAAAGGAATCCTAGTACCTTATACCAATCTACAATTGAACCCTTACCCCAATACACAATTGGACTTGTAATGTAGTTACAACCTCTCATTTCAATGCACGACTCCTAGTACGTGACCAACCAATCAATGTATGGATCTAAGTACGTGACTAACACACCAACTTGAGAAAGATGTTGGCTGTAAAGTTCTTCAGTTTATCCACACGATGAAGGTCAAGAAGCTTTTTGGTTACAAAACTCTTGGTGCAAAGACACAGTAGCTTCTTTAAGAGAAAGATGAATTAGGGCAAATTGTCTCTGGTTACAATTTTGGTGAATAATTACTTTGCATCAAGCTGCATCACCTTAGACGGCTCTTGAAATAATCCTTATATATGTCTAGGGTTGTGAGAAAAAAAACCCTACACAATTAGCTTGGATATGTGTGAAAAACGGATTTGGAAATCTGAATTTCGTAATTCTCGATAGATACATTTGTCGAGCTATCTGTTGATATTTAAATATTAAATCTCGATAGATACATCTGTTGAGATATATGTCGAGCTTTAATGAACAACATTTCTTCACTTGATTCTTGGACAAATTTGCATGGCTTCAATACTTGGACTTGAAATCTTGTTCCTTGAAGTATTAAACACATCCTAGATCTACCCAATTACAAGTAAAGTATGTTTTGTCAAAGGATTAGCCAATTCTAAATGACATATGTTCATAACAAGTTCCACATATATCTTAACAATCTCCCACTTTGGCAATCCATGACAAAACCACAACAAATAAATAAAATATGAGAGAAGTCATAAATCATTCAACTCATACTTATTTGTTGAATACAATAAAATCTAATCCTAACACAAACTCTTGAAATTTTTTGCAAAAAGAGAGTTCATGGCCTGATAGATTTTGACAACTTATATTTCTAAAACACTTTAAACAAAACTCATTAAGGCATCTTAGTGTGAAACAAAAATAAAAGATTGTATACATAAGAAACATGTGTATAAAGAAAGAAAAGAAAAGAAACAACACATGGAGAGATAGGTGAACATGATAACAACGTCATCAAATATATATATCAAAGATAAATACTATGCTTGCTATCACTAAGTGGTCACAAGACCTATGTACAAAAAAAAAATAATGTATCTAAAAGAGAAAGAAAAGATACATAAATCATCACTACCAAAAAAACACTCCCCCTAACAAAAAAGTCCAATGCTAACTCTCCCTTCTAAGTACATGACTACTCTCATACCCAAGACTACTCTCATACTCAAAACTACTCCCCTATTTTGTCACGAATAACAAATGGCAAGTTACTGAGAAGTAGTCATCTCCTTATCACTAGAAGAGCGAGCATTCTCATCCTCATCATCATCATCATCATCACTGGAGCGATCATCATCTTCATCATCCTTTGAAGCCTGTGGAGATGGAGAGGGAGAAGCAATGAAGCCACCAAGGCGAGCTTGACGTCGTGCAATATGACCCACACGGGTGGTCACTTGACTCATCTCATCAGTGAGAGTGTCAAGGCGAGCATCCATGCGCTGAAATTGCGCCATGATCACCTCAAGCGTCACACCACTTGCGGAAGAAGGAGCGGAGGTGGATGGAGCGGAAGGGGCTGGAGGAGTTGTCGTCTTGGTCCGTGGCCGCTTCGGTCAAAGCTAGGCCTCGCTCCATCTAACGGACACCGCGCTAATGGCACCCATGACAGTGAAGTGAGCAAACTCGGGATAAGAGATAGAGGAGTGACGAATGATCCTCGTGATAGCAGATGAAAAGATAAGCTTATCACAGGTTGCCGTATCCTTATAGACATCTATAAGGGAGATAATGAAATGAGAAGGAAAGTCAATAGTAAGGTCCTCAATGAGGAATAACAAAAAGCGATGACGATGCTCAGTAATAGAATTATAGTGAGACAAGGGATGGATAGAAGTAATGAAACGAGGTATAGAATAATCAAAACCGTGCATATTGGAGTAAAACTCCTATATGATCACGGAGGGACAACTCACGGGTATCTCACAAAACCCTACCTATGTATGACAGTCGTAAGAGTAGTATTCGGAAAAGTCCGATAGGATAACGTGGAGTTCTGAATGAATGCCACATTTGGAGAAGTTCTGACGGGCCTTCTCATCACGGAATCTGACATGTAAAGGTGTAGGATTAGAAGATGATGCTCCGGAATGAAGAGGGTTTCGGGACAGAGTAGTTTTGCGCTTGAGTGCCATGCGTAAACTATCTGAGAGAGAGAGAGGGAGACAAGCAGAAAAGCACCATCAAACATAGAGTACCGGAATATGAAAATGAAAAGGTACGTATGCATGAAAAATGCATGAGCATGTGACATGCAACAAAAAATGCATCATGGGCTTAGCCCAATCTAATCCTACCAACACACAAGGTTCCAACATAGAAACACACATCTATAATGCATGAAACATTGTGAAAATGCAAATGTAATGCAATGCATGAGCACATAACATCATATAAGCAAGACTAAGAAGGAAGCTACGGGAAAATGAAAGAGAATGAGGACGAAGACACGCAAACTATTAGTAATAACTAAAAGACGGACAAACTGTCTGGACAATGGGAGTGTAAGAAGATCATGTAAGCTTATTAATGACATATATTACTAAAATACTATAGAAAATAACAGCAAAATATGGAATAGAACATAGAACAAGATACAACAAACTGAGGGATATTATTAGATTGAACAAGTTTTTTACAGGACTGGAAGACATAAACTGGGAAATATTACACAAGTGGCTAACTCTCTATTTCTCTCTAATTTTCTAACTCTTGAATTTTTTCAAGTTTGCTAAACTAAGGAAACAAGAGGCCTATTTATAGGCAATAATTTACAAAAAGACAAAATATTTTATAGTCAGGAGATAAACTTGAAGATGTAAGTGCCAACTTTCTCCTTACATTTGTCCAAAATGTGTGAGGGTTCTGGAACTGGAGTGACATTTGTCTTTTGGATGTAAGGATTGTAGTGTAGAAAATATTCGCTTCCGAATTCATTGCTGACAATAGATATAATGAAACTGAGGAAAAGGACGAAGCCATCATGCAATGCAATAGTTGGTAGCTTAAAGAAAGTGTGACGGCAATATAGAAAAGAAAAAACAAAAGAGGAGCTTTGAAAAGTCAAAAGTAGCTCCTGGCAACTTTTTTTTTTTAAAATATATCTTTGATATATATATATATATATATATATATATATATATATATATATATATATATATATATATATATATCTTTAATCATCCCACCCGTCTCTTCCTTGAAACCATTCTTCATCAATATCTGCGTCTGGGTCATGGTTATGGTAATAAGGATCATCAAAACCAATTAAGGGATTAGGCATTTCCCAATGGTCTTCATGTGGCCATTGCTGTCTGCAAACATCTGGGTCGGCTGGTACTAGGTCTGGGAAGATTTCTTGATTGAGCGATTCTGCCATTGTGAGTGAATAGTGACAAGATATCCAAGATACGTCCATGTGTGTGTGAAGAGTACCATCAGCATTAGTTACCCAATGTATATCTGGAGGGTGAAAAATTCCTTCTGCGTGAACATTATTTTTGGAGTTTAGCTTAGCTACTATACATGCAGAAGTAATTTTGTGACCAAAACAGGGGTGATCTATTTTGAGATACTTGAACCATTGACCATCATGAGCATCAATTTTCAAAATTTCATGCCAGAATTTGTAAAAATACTTATTCTTTCGAGGAAAAATGTGCGAGTGGAATTCTGGTTCAAAATGGAGGCACAAGTAGTACTCATTGAGTAAGTACCACATGTAAAGGTAATGTACAACAGTCCAATTTGATATCCAAAATGCAAATGGAGTTTTCCATGGTTGCTCAATTTCTGGGAAAAGGGCAAGGAAATGGCGTTGGTGTTGTTTGAGGTAATCATGGAGTACTCGAATGATTCTTTTGGATTTGGCTTGAAGGGATAGGGTCTTTATTTGGTCTTTTATTTCTGGAGGAAGTGTTTCTATCATGTTCATGATATCATTAGGGGCTGAAGTAGAAGGGCCAGAGGATGAGGATGGATCTGTTATTGGGTATACACATAAGGGTGGAAGAATTATTGTGGTATGAAGGACTAGAGGCTTTCTAAAAAGGTAATCAGTGATAAGGTTATCTGTACCTTTGATGTGTTTGACTTGGAAGGACCATTGTGAAAACCAATTTGACCATCTGAGTAACTGAGGATGGGGGAGCATTTTTCTTTTGAAATGGAGCATTTTTGGGAAAGAAGACATGTCCATTTCTACAAGAAAATTATGACCAAGGAGGTGAAACAGGAACTTTTCAATGCCATGTTTGACTGCCAAGATTTCTTTGAAAGTAGAATGATAATGGAGTTCTGAAGGCTTGAATGAACCACTTTTATATCCACAAATGTTTCTTTTGCCATCAATTTCTTCAAAGAGAGCTGTTGCCTAATACTCATCACTTGCATCTGTCTGTAGAATTCTTTTGCCTGTTCCCGAAATCTGCAAAAGGGGAAGTTTTTCTGCTAATTTTTTCAATTGTTGAACTGCTTCTGTATGAACTGGATTCCATTCTGGGGGAGATTTTTTTAACAATTTAGACAAACAATCTCTGTGTTTGGAGATTTTTGGGATGAAATCTGACATGTAGTTAATAATTCCAAGAAATTGCTGGATTTATTTGGTGCTGGTGAGCGTATCTGAAAATTCACTAAGAGAGACTGCTATGTGAGGCTGCAGAGTGTACTTTCCATCTGAAATGTTTACGCCCAAGAAGTCAATAGAAGATACTCCTATGACCATTTTCTTTTCTGAAAGCATTATCCCTTGAGCTTTTACTAAATTGTAGAATTCAGTAAGCAATTATTCATGAGATTCTGCATCTTTTGAGAATAGGAGGATATCATCTACAGAGATCAATGCATTTGACAACAATGGTTGGAACAACGTTACCATTGCTTTTTGGAATTGAGATGGAGCATTTTTGAGGCCAAAAGGCATTACAGTCCACATAACTGCTAATTTGTTCCTAGTCTTTTAGTTTGTTCCTAGTCTTTTAGCTTGTTCTTCGTCTTTTAATTTGGTTTGTTCTTCATCCTTTAGTTTGTTTGTCACTTTCTCCCATAATTGGTATCAGAGCCTTGCACCTTGGAACACATAACTGCTATTGCCTTGCAACCAGTTTCACTCTCGTTTGATTAGTATACTTTGATTATTGTCCTGATTAGTATGCTCTGTGATTTACAGTTACCACAATAAGTGGATCCTCTGTATTTATTGATGTGGGATGAAAACGCTCAGATTGTCCCTGGACGGTCATCACCTCGGCAGCCGTCCAGGAGTTATCCTCAGGACGAGGGTAACGGACAAGGCCGTCCTGAGGGTGATAGCGAAGCTACATCCCTCGTCCATGGGATGCGCACAGCCTGCCCCGAGAGGACTCGTCCACATAAAGATTCGTGGACGAGGATGCTACACTTGGAATTAACAGGCACACTCGACGAAGGAATTCCAGGACGAGGGTATCATACTTAGGATAATCTCCGAATATAATGTGACAATCCCTTATCCCACGCATAACTGTCATGTATCCATTGTGAAATAGAAGTGTAACTCCTAAATGGTTATGGCAGTTACGTTTAAGCCTCCTTGAATCTAGGGGAGGTTCCAATTTCGATAACCGTCTATGAAGGCACTATATAAAGACTGATTCGGACAAGGCAAAGGTATGTGAATTTTGCTCCAAAAAAGTTGGAACTCCAAAAATATAGAGAGAAAAACTAACTTTACCATCGGAGGGTTTTTGGCTGGCACCCCTGGTCACCTTTGATTCGCTTTTCTTTTTTCTTCAGGCCGCAGAGAGAGCAAGTGGTCCTTTCGAGTCTGAAGCATCCAGCCTACTGATCTTCTTTGCATCATCAGTTGGCGCCGTCTGTGGGAAAAACAGTGTTCTTTTCGTTCGGTTATTTGTTCTGTTTTCAACGATTAGCCTTTCCCAGACAAAAGGCTGAATGGTTCGAACAAGATCAAGGGCTACAAGCCCAGGCCACTAGGAGAGTAGGGATGCTTCTAGCAACCCCCTTCGCGATCGCAGGTCAGCGCCTGTCGTGCAACCACCCTCCATTCAACATATACAATCCATGGCCGCCGCTATGGCGGAACTGACACGTCAAAACTAGGAGTTGAATAGGGAGATCAACCTCAGGAGGCAGCGCCAAGATGGGCACGCGGATAGACGGGCACCGAGTCAGGAAGGTGGAGGAGAAAATGTCGAGTCCGAAGATCAAACAAGGGGTACCGCTTTAAGAAGGGTGCCACACTTGGAAAAAGAGATGGACTAGATGAGAAAAGCCATGGATGAAATGAGGGAAAACATGAGGCGAGCGAACCCAGTTGATGATATGGTTCACCGAACGGACTCCTCCTTCACGGCTTCCATCAGCAGTCACCCCTACCTCCAAAGTTCAAAATGCCTTCTCTGGACTCGTATGATGGAAATCGCGACCCTTGCGATCATATTGCAACTTTCAAGATGACCATGCACCTACAAGGAGTCCCGGACGAGATTATGTGCAGAGCTTTTCCCACCACACTTAAGGGACCGGCGCGAGTGTGGTTCGGTAAGATACCCCCAAACTCGGTGGGATCCTTTGAAGAGTTGAGTAAGTTGTTTGTCAACAATTTCATTGGAGGACAGCGTCACAAGCGTTCCTCCTCCAGCCTACTGACCATAGAGCAAGGGGAAAATGAGAGTTTGCGATCCTTTTCTCACCCGGTTTAATAGGGAGGCCCTGACGGTGGACGAGATGGATGACAAGTTATTACTGGCCGCTTTCCACAATGGGGTCAATTCTGACTTGTTCATTCATAAGCTCTACGAGCAGGAACCACAGACCATGGCCGATCTCGTCCATTCGGCCCAGAATTTTATGAACGCTGAGGACGCTATTATAGCCAAGAAAAGAAAAAGGGCATAATGTTCAGAAGCGGGTCACCATCGTTATTCGGATCAAGGACCTCGTCCAAAGAAAGCTCGGGTAGACGAGAGGACAGATAAGGATGGTAAGAAGCCCAGTTCCTCCGCGAGGAATCAGCAATACACGCCCCTGACTATGCCACTAGAGTAGGTTCTTATGCAGATCAAGGATGATCCGTCCTTGAAGTGGCCGGACAAAATGAAGGGAGACCCCAACAAGCGTAATAGGAGCAAGTACTGCCGTTTTCACAGGGACCATGGGCATGATACGGACGAGTGCTTTGACTTGAAGCAGCAGATAGAAAATCTCATTAGACAGGAAAAATTGAGGAATTTCCTTGGACGAGACCAGAGAGATGAGAAAATGAAGGCCAAGGTGGAAGAATCATCACGCCCCCCACTAGGAGAGATAAGGGTAATTGTAGGAGGAAACTCGACGGCGCAGTCGTCCAAGTCAAGGAAGACATACCTGAAGGTGGTGCAGAACATCCAACTGTCTGGACGACCTCCTAGGACGAGGGAAGTAGACCAACAGGCTGTTACGTTCACGGACGAGGAGGTAGGACGACTTCACCACCCACACGATGACGCGATAGTCATCATCCTACTCATCTCTAACTACATGACCAGGAGGGTATTGATAGACAATGGCAGCTCTGCAGACATTCTCTACTACCCCGCATTCCAACAAATGAGGCTAGGACGAGATCAGCTTCGACCAGTGAACTCGCCGTTGGTAGGATTCGGAGGAATGAAGGTGCAACCCGTAGGCACCATCATGTTACCAGTGGTCGTTGGAACGTATCCGCAGCAGATAACCAAGGAGGTAAATTTCCTCGTTGTTGATTGTGCATCGTCATATAATGCAATTATTGGAAGGCCAACTTTGAATAGCTGGAAAGCGGTAACCTCTACCTACCACCTGTCCATCAAATTCCCAACCGAGCACGAAGTAGGCCAGGTACAAGGAGATCAGCTGGCCGCCAGAGAATGCTACTTAGCTATGCTGGCCATGGACAAGCACATGCAGGCGATGAGTATAGACGGAAGAAGGGTTATGGCCGAGCCCACTGAAGCATTAAAGGACGTCCCTTTGGACGATAACCAGCCCGAGAAGTCTACTAGAGTTGGGGCGAGCATGGAAGAGGGGGCAAAGCATGCTTTGATTTGGTTTCTGAAGAAAAGCCTCTATGTCTTTGCATGGAGTCATGAGGACATGCCCGGCATTGATCCGAGCGTCATTACCTATAGCCTGAACGTGTGTCCCTATTCGAAACCAGTGCGTCAAAAGAAAGAGTTTTCGCTCCCGAGCGAGACAATGCCATTAAAGAAGAGGTGCAGAAGTTGGTCGCCGCGAAGTTCATCTGAGAAGTTCATTACCCGGATTGGTTGGCGAACGTGGTCATGGTCAAGAAAGCTAATGGCAAGTGGCGAATGTGCATGGAATTCACTGATCTAAACAAAGCTTGCCCCAAGGATAGCTACCCATTGCCACGCATTGACCAGTTAGTGGACTCAACGGCAGGTCACAGGATACTTAGCTTCATGGACGCTTTCTCGGGTTATAACCAGATACAGATGGATGAAGCGGATCAGGAGAAGACCTCATTCGTCACGTGCCAAGGGTTGTATTGCTACAAGGTAATGCCCTTCGGTTTGAAGAATGCGGGGGCGACTTACCAAAGGCTGGTTAACCATATGTTCCGTCCTCAAATCGGGCGAAATGTAGAGGTTTATGTGGATGACATGCTGGTGAAGAGCCAGGACGAGGATAAACATCTGGATGACTTTCAAGAGACTTTTGATACGTTGCGACGGTACAACATGAAATTAAATCCGAGCAAGTGTGCTTTCGGGGTTTCATCCGGGAAATTCTTGGGGTTTATGGTGTCGCACAGGGGAATTGAGGCGAATCCACATAAAATCCAGGCAATACTGAACATGGAGCCACCGAAAAATATCAAGGAAGTCCAGTCTCTTACTGGACGAGTTGCCGCCCTCAACAGGTTTGTATCGAAAGCTACTGACAAATGTTTACCATTTTTTAAAGTCCTTAGGAAGGCTTTTGAATGGACGGATGAGTGCCAACAGGCCTTCCAAGACTTGAAGACGTATCTCATGACGGCGCCATTGTTGAGTCCGTCTGTACTTGGGGAAGAGTTGTACTTGTACTTGGCAGTGTCCCCACACGTAGTAAGCTCAGCGTTAGTCAGAGACGAGGGGAGAATCCAGAAACCGGTCTATTATACAAGCCACGTGATGAGAGGGGCAGAAGGACGATACCCGATGATGGAGAAACTAGCCTTCGCATTAATCACGGCTTCCAGGAAGCTGAGACACTATTTTCAGGCACACGTCATCAACGTTTTAATAGACCACCCCATAAAAAAGGCGATGAACAAGTTGGAAGCTACTGGACGGCTAGTGCAGTGGGCCGTTGAGCTTAGGGAATTTGATGTCAGATACCTCCCAAGGAGTACGATAAAGGCGCAGGCGTTGGTAGATTTCATTGCAGAATTCACCCCCAGCCAGGACGACCTGAACAAGGACGAAGGAAATGAAATGTGGGTGGTTAACGTAGACGGATCGTCCACATTGTATGCAGGAGGGATTGGAATTGTACTGAAGTCCCCTGAGGGTGACAGGCTGGAGTACGCGGCCTGTCTGCAGTATCAAACTACCAACAACGAGGCTGAGTACGAGGCTCTACTCAAGGGATTGGAATTAGCCAAGTCCTTGGGGGTAGAGTCGTTAACAATCAGAGGAGACTCTCAACTGGTCATTAACCAAGTGAATGGGATGTGTGATGTTAAGGAAGATCGAATGAAGAAATATCTCAACAAAGTGAAGCGCCTTGCACGAAAATTTTCAGCCATAAGTTTTATTCAACTTCCCAGGGAGGAGAATGCGAAAGCAGACGCCTTGGCGAAAGCCGCTTCGGCAGGGGTCATAGACGAGTTCGACAACATCCAATATATGCCGAGCATAGACATCCCAGACATACAGCAGATAGGAGGAGGAGAAAATTGGATGAGTCCGATAATGATTTACCTCAAAGATGGAAGGCTTCCAGAAGACAAGGATGAAGCGAGAAAGTTAAGGGTCAGGTCGGCCAAGTATGTCCTCATAAATGAAGTGTTGTACAAGCGAGGTTTTTCCCAACCTTACTTAAGATGCTTGGCTCCTGACGAGTCAAACTATGTTCTAAGGGAAGTTCACGAAGGATCGTGTGGAAATCATTCAGGAGCAAGGTCGCTAGTCCAAAAAATCGTCCGTGCCGGCTACTATTGGCCTACAATGCAGGCAGATGCTAAAGCTTATGTCAAGGTATGTGACCAATGCCAGCGCTACAGCAATGTGCCTAGACAGCCGTCAGAATACCAGACCCCAATGATGGCCCCATGGCCCTTCGCACAGTGGGGACTGGACATCCTAGGCCCCTTCCTCATGGGAATCCGACAGATGAAGTTTTTGGTGGTAGGAATAGATTACTTTACCAAGTGGGTAGAAGCCGAGCCCCTTGCAGCAATCGCTCAGCAGAATGTGAAAAATTTTGTATGGAAGAATATCTTATGTAGGTTCGTAGTACCCAGGGTATTAGTATCTGACAACGGACGTCAATTTGACAACGCACCCTTCAGGGACTTTTGCAATCATTTCAGGATCAAGAATCACTATTCCTCACCCTCCTACCCATAGGCAAATGGACAAGCAGAAGTAGCAAACCGATCCCTGCTGAAAATCATCAAGACTCGGCTCGAGGGGGCAAAAGGGATATGGCCAGACGAGCTACCAGGTGTTCTTTGGGCCTATAGGACGACTGCACGAACTCCGACAGAAGAGACCCCTTTTAAACTAGCCTATGGGAGTGAAGCTGTCATACCAGCGGAGGTCCATATGGCAAGTCACCGAGTGAGGGAGTACCAGGAGAAAGACAACGGGGAAGAACTTCGCCTTGACCTCGATCTTATTGACGGGGTAAGAATGGATGCGGAGCAAAGGACGGCGAGGTACAAAAATCTCATGGCCAGACAGCATGATGCCATGGTAAAGCCCAGACGGTTCGGTGTGGGGGACCTTGTCCTCAAAAGGGTCTCCTTGGCGACCAGGAACCCAGCTCATGGAAAACTGGGACCCAATTGGGAAGGACCCTACAGGGTAATCAACTGCAAGAGGCAGGGGTCCTACTACCTGGAAGCCCTGGACGAGCGGAAGTTAGAGCATCCCTGGAACGTGGAACACTTGAGAAGGTACTATCAGTGATGAGCAGGGACGAGGAAAGTCAGTGGCAAAATTACAGCTATGATTTGCGTGTTTGCTTATACTTACTTTTGCTTTTACTACTATTATGGTGTGTTATGAATAAAAGTGCACTAGTTCTTAAACTTTTGCACTACTTACAGACCAGCTTATGAAAGACGAGGCTATGTACTTAAGTATCTCAATAAGGCACTAGCTTATAAGCATGCGCCGCGTTTGTAAACAATGTTCATGTAATAATATGGTTTGGATTTCTTATGTATTTGATGCATAGATTTAGTTTCCATAATACCCACAGAAGGGACAAAAGCCTAAGACGAATTGAAAACTTCGGTCCCAGAAACACTCGTGCAAAGCTTTCCTTTAAAAAGGATAAAGCAAAGAGAGAGAAGCCAAGGCCTGCTCGTCCAAAGCTTTCCTTTAAAAAGGATAAAGCAAAGAGGAAGAAGCCAAGGCCTTCTCGTCCAAAGCTTTCCTTTAGAAAGGATAAAGCATGAGAAAGAAGCCTAGGAATACTCGTCTAAGATTTTCCTTCAAATGAGTATAAAGCAAAAGGAAAAAAGACCAAGGCCCACTCGTCTAAGAAAGAAAAGTAAGCATTAAGGTATAACATTCCAAAGACGAGCACTCGTCAAGACGAGAAAACATAAACATTATGAACTTATTACTAGAAGGCGAGTAATAATGGCCTAAAGGACAAGCAAAAGTAATGCACTCATCGTCATCGTCCTAAGTGGGTCGTCCATAAAAAGATCGTGTAGACGATCATTCAACAGTTAGAGCATTGTTTGAAAGACAATTGCATAAATGATGGCATATAAGCTCGTCCATACAATAGATAACAAATAAAAAAGATATTCTATAGCCTAAAGAGGGTAGACGGCAACCGTCCAAAAACCCTTATAAAATAAGCATTAAAAGGCATTGTTCATGAACTCGTCCATAATACTCTAGACAAGGTAATTGTACTTGAATACATTTCAAATTCTTAAATACATTTTAAATAAAAAAGAAAGAAAAGAAAGCTAAACAACAATAACAATTGGTTGAAAAGAAACATTTTCTTCAAGAGGAAGGGGCATCAGTGTTGGGGTCGTCCTGAGCCGGTTTGGTAGAAGCGTTGTCCTCGATGTTGACATCGTCTGAGCCTGTATGGACGAGAGAACTTGTAGCAGCAGCAATGTTGAGTTTAATGGTGCTAAAGTCAACTTCAGGAAAGTTGTCCATAGCGCCCATCCTAAAATCCTCAAACCCTGCTGCGTAGTTCGTATCCATCAGGTCAGTGAACTCTTTGGATGCTTTGAATTCCTCCACTGCCTCGTCTTTAGCTTTCTTAAGAAGTAGACTCAGCTCGTCATTCTCCCTTTAAAGAAGTTCAAGATGGTCGTCCTTCTTGGCAGCGTCGGACTTCAGCTCCCCCACCAAAGCCTTTAGCTCCTCAGCCTCATCCTTGGCCTTGTTCGCCACCTCCGCCCACGTCCTGCAGTCGTTCTTGATCTCTTCTATTCTCTTCTCTAGAAGGATCCTCATCCTGTCCATCTCTGTGGCCTGCCTGGACGCAGCTATGAATTTTAACATTGCCTACATGGAAGAGTAAAAAGTTCAGAAGATAGAAATAACATTGGGCAAATATGGATAAGCCAAGACGAGGCGAAAATGGTCACCTTGAAGAGATCGTGGACGCCGGAGTGCTCGAACTCCTTCAAGGACATGTCTTAGCATGTAGCTACGTCTTCGCCCTTCACAGCCTCTTGGAATCGTTCCCAAGCCAGATCCTCATTTTCTAATAAAATAGTAGAAATCCTTTGAGGAGGCTGGGACGAGTCAGGAGCAGGGGACTTGGACGGAGTGACACTAAGGGGCGTGGACGAGTCTACGTCAACGACCAGGACGGGCGGCTGGGGAGGAAGTTCAGGCCTAGCAGTTTCAGCCCTGGATGGCCCAGACTTAGCCTTCTTCCCCCGACGACTTGGCAAGCTAGCCAAGTCCACATGCTTGGACAAGCTTTTCCTTTTTTCTCCTGAAGCAGGACGAGGCTGGGTCTGAGGTTCAGGTCTAGCTACCTCGTCGACCACTTCCTTCCCCTTGTTTCCCTTCATGGGTGCCATCCCTAAAAAAAAAAAAAAAGAAAAAAAAGAAAAAAAAAAGATAATAATAATAAAACAAAAATGAAAAATGCATATCTTGAGAGGAGCACTCACGTCTACAGGTAGTTAGCTCGTGTGCTAAAGCTTCGACGGACGGTTCAGGGCCGAGTCCCCACTTGTGTAGACGCTTAAGGGTCACTAACGAGTGAAAGTCTCGTTCAGAATGTAGACGGGCCCTGTGGACGCGGTCGCGGTGGAGCTTGCTCAAAGAAGGTCGTCCAACGGCTGGAAAGGCAAGAAGGAAGTTAAGGTTAGACCATCGTCCAAATAGAAAGTATAATAAAAAAGAAATAAAAAAGAAGAGCATAACATACCTTCTGGACGAAGGTTCCCTTTGTCTCCAGTATAAGGAGCAAACGAGTCTCTACCAATCTCAACGGGATGCCCCGCCTAGAAACCAGAGACGAAGAAAAATTCCGTCTTCCAGTTTTTGTCAGACGAGGGCAAAGACTTAATCAGTTTACAATCATTGCCCCTGGCTGTGAACTGATGGAAGCCTCGAGATTGATTTATCTCGGAGGGTTTATAGCAGTACAAGAACTCGTCCACGGTGATAGGACGGTCCCCGTCAAACACCTCTATCCATGAGACTTGCATGGAGACAATTAGTCTCCATGCGTTGGGATTAAGCTGACACACTCCCAAGCCCAGCCTAGTGAGTAATTCCCTAGCAAAGGCATTCAAAGGAAGTCTAAGCCCCCCTAACAAATAAGCTTCATAAATACCTATTCCAAAACGAGGCTGGCAACACCATTCACCTCGGACAGCTAACCTAGGGTTTAGATCATCAGGAATCTGAAACCAAGTCCTAAGGGCATCTAACCTTCTCTTGTCCGTCCTAGAAGGAACCTCTAGAGTATAACTATATACGGTTTCCCGTTCGTCCAAAGGGGAGGACGGCGGGGAGCTCGTCGAGGTGTCAGCCCCAGAGGCTGTCCTCGTCCTAATACTCTCTTGAAAGGCTTCTACAGGGATTCCAGGAACACCAGATGTGTATTCCTCAGTTGTGTGACCACTACTACTGACATTACTAGAGGTGTTATAACTAGAGTCGTCATGATACTCGTCTATGGCCCTGACCACACTGTCGCTAGACGAGCAGGAGGCCATCGAAAACGTCCTAACACTTAAAAAGGAAAGCTAGAATAAGTGTAGAAAGATTACCTGGCTCTAGACGAGGGACACTAAGGACGCTGAGGATATTCTTAGACGAAGTGATGGACGAGAGTGTCAAAGCAGAAAATTTGAAAAAGTGAAAGGGGCATGAGAGAGAAACCACTATTTATAGGCAGAAAAGTCTCGGTAACCGCAACGACGGACCCAATTAGAAGGCGACACGTGGCGCATGCCTCGGAGGAGTAAACCAGTTGACTAACCCCCTATGGATGTGCGACACGTAGTGCGTTTTAAAATCTATTGATACATTGCATAACTCCTGGACGAGGGGCAACTGTGTAGGATGAAAACGCTCGGGTCGTCCTGGACGGTTATCACCTCGGACGCGTCCGGGAGTTATCCTCAGGGACGAGGGTAACGGACAAGGCCGTCTTGAGGGTGATAGCGAAGCTACATCCCTCGTCCATGGGATGCGCACGGCTGCCCAGGAGAACTCGTCCACATAAAGATTCGTGGACGAGGATGCTACACTTGGAATTAACAGGCACACTCGACGAAGGAATTCCAGGACGAGGGTATCATACTTAGGAGAATCTCCGAATATAATGTGACAATCCCTTATCCCACGCATAACTGTCATGTATCCGTTGTGAAATAGAAGTGTAACTCCTAAACGGTTATGGCAGTTACGTTTAAGCCTCCTTGAATCCAAGGGAGGTTCCAATTTCGATAACTGTCTATGAAGGCACTATATAAAGACTGATTCAGACAAGGCAAAGGTATGTGAATTTTGCTCCAAAAAAGTTGGAACTCCAAAAATATAGAGAGAAAAACTAACTTTGCCATCGGAGGGTTTTTGGCTGGCACCCCCGGTCACCTTTGATTCGCTTTTCTTTTTTCTTCAGGCCGCAGAGAGAGCAAGTGGTCCTTTCAAGTCCGAAGCATCCAGCCTACTGATCTTCTTTGCATCATCATTTATCATATCAGAACACTGGATTTGATAATCAAGTAGAGCATTAGGGGGTTATTCTCAAAGTGTCAAAGAACCTATTTTCCTGAGTCATCTTGTGGACGTGAGCCTAGAAGTGGCGTTTTAGTCCTGTCAGACCTTGGGAAAACAGTTCTTCATTTCCGAAACTATCATGGCTAGTTCATCATCCTCAGCAGTTACATATACCATTACAACTACGTGTGATTTTTCCCTTCGTAAATCCACTGCAAATAGACTAGACTTCTTGTATGAAATATCCCATTCCCTGAAGATAGTAAAATTCCTATTACTGATTTCCCCATTGTAAATCCTTATACTGTCTTTGATAAACCTCAAAATACCTTCAAAAAATCCATAAAAAAGTTTTTAGGTCCTTCTCATCCTTCTAGTGTCAAGGAATATGTCCAAGCCTCTAAGTTTGACTAGTTCAACATTCCAGCTAGTGAAAAAGAAAATTTTATCACCCTTGCCCTTCCCAGAGAGTTTGTAATTCCATGGCAAAAACAAGGTTATACTCATCTCCATTTTGGTGCAGTAAGACTCGCACTCACTTTTCATGGTAGAAAAGGACTCCCTATAGCTTCTAGAATTTCTCTTTTTGATTCTAGATTTTTGGAATACCATAATGCAGTTATAGGAACTGTCCAAACCACCCTCAATGCGGGAACAGTCTTTGTCACCCTTTTCCCCAATTTCAACATGTCTCTCAAAGACCCTCACCTTTGTGATGCTCTTAAAGTCCAAGTCCAAATCACAAGAGCTTCCCAAGTGCATGATACTTTTGCAGCCACACTCCACTATCAGCTTGCCTACAGACTTCAAAACCATGCCTTTGACATAGCTATACCAGAGATAGCCCAGTCTAATGATGCTCTTTTAATCCAAGTTGACCCAGGCATGACGCCTATGTGCACATTTGTCCCAAGACAATTGAACAAAGAGCAGATGACAAAACTCTTTCCAGAATCATGGATCACAAAATATGAGACTCTTCATCAGGCAGCCCAGCCAATCCAATCCAACACTCCTTTCTTCATCAGAAACCAAAATGGTGACGTTGAAATTAGGTTTATGGCAGCCACACCAGAAAAGGAAGAAGTGACAGTCTTTCCTACGGCTATGATCCAACTAGTCTCATATGAAGGTCTTGAAGGTCTTCAGATCAAAGCATTTCGAGAAGATGGAAAACCTTGCTATGAAGGAAAATCATCCACTGGCCATATATGGTAGGATGTTTGTGACTGTGCAGAATGCCAAGAAGAAGAAGTATTTGAAGAAAAGCAGAAAAGACGAAAGAAAAAGTCTTCACAGCAGCTTCTTAAAGAAAGATATGAAGCAGGAGATCCAGAAGTTGACCTCCTTGGAGAACCCTCTGGAAAGTTTGACTACTATGTCCTCTATCCCAGATCCAGAAAGCAAAAACCTCTATTCCTTTCCCCATGCAAAGAAAGTCATGATCAAAACCAACAAAACCAGAAACCACCACTAATTCCATATTACCAGAAAGTCCTTCCCTAAGTACAAAAATGTCAACCCAAGCCTCCTCGTCAAACCCACACACAAAAGACCTTACCTTGTTATATGTTTGACCATGCTTCACCCTCCTATTCGCAAAATTTTCCTCCTCTTGAAAGTTTTGACCATCCCCAAGCCAATGTTAAACATGTTTGGAAAATCAAAAACCCTGTTGGAACCAATCCAGATGGAACCAAAAAACAAGTCTCCTCAGCTGAAGCAGCTCTCAATTGGCAGGCAGAAAATGCTGTTGCACAAAACCAGGTCCTTTCAAAGATTCTTGACAATTAACAAAAAATGACTGAAGCAGTAACTCATACCTTCTCATCTTCAAATTCTCTCATTGAAGATTTGAAGAAAAAAAATACTGTCAGTTGAACAAGAATTGGAAAAGATTGCCTCCACAGTAAAAAATTTGTCTGTCTCCTTTCCCCTCATTGGGCAAAAAGAAAAAGAAAGAAAACAGTTGTTGATGCAACTCCAGTCTATGGAGAACTCACAAAAGGCAGCTACCCAAGCTTTTCCTATGCAAGTCTACATGCCTTATCAACCTCGTTAATCATTGTAGAAAGATTTGTCCATACCTGTAACAAAAACCTAAAATCTAGGTCTAAATGTGTGAAAAGCATGAAGAATGAGAGATTAGAGAAGCTTACCAGAGGGAAAAAGCAAGGATTAGGTCGAAAACCAAGTGGGGAAGATGAATGGGTTGAGGGAAGAATTTTTGGGAGAGAAAAGAAGTGTTTCAGTCGAGAGAAGAAAACATGAATCTGATTTCATGTCGGATCTATATAAGGAAAACGCGTCTCGATGGATCGATGATCTATCGAGATTTTGTTGAGCACTAATTCTCAACAAATAAATCTGTCAAGGTGCTATCGAGAATTTGTCGAAGGCAAAATACCTCGATGGATCAAAAAACTATCGAGAATCTATCAGCCAGACAGAAAGTTTCTCGATGGATCGAGAATCTGTTGAGAAAAAGAAGTCCAAGGGTGTCGATAGATAGCTATCTGTCGAGATATGTCAAGAAGCTGTTGAGATTGATAAAAACAGATATTTCAAAGAGGAGAAAAACACATAAAAGAATGCAATTAAGCAAGCTACTCAATCAAAGATCCAATCAACATTTTAAGCTTTTAAAAACACCTCTTAATAAGAAAAATGTAAAGCATTTAAGATCCACACACACACACACACACACTAAACAAGTCTAACCAATTTTATATTTAAAAAACAAGTCAAGACAGTTTAGTGAGCATACATTAACACATGTATTCCTTGTAATGGCCAAATCACATTGTACCTGCACATGTATCAAAAGTAGCAAAGGATTTTGCATGTTGTGTGTGAGAACATTGCAAGATTGCATAAGTGTCTCATGTTATGATGATTTGAGATATGGGAAAATAAATTTAACTCACACACAATAATAACTGCTTGATGGGGACTATCACCTTTGAGGTACATCCTATAACTCCCACATCTCCTAAAAACACGCTTGCAACCATATTTAAAAACATTTTGATTCCTTTTTCTTTTGATTTTATTTGCATATTTTTCTTTTTTCTTTTGAGCATATCATGCATGTGCATATAAGAGAGAGAAGAAACACCTAATTATGTCAAGCTTTAAACATCACAATTTTGCTATGTCAAAGCATACAGATGTTATACATGATTGGCTGGCTTTAGTGGTGAGATGGTTATTTATGCCTTTCTCTTAGGATTTTTTAATCATTCCCATCAAAAAGAGTAATATGAGTGTTAAGTACAAGAGATTACCTAATTTTACTCATCACAATATTGAGCCACAAAGCTCACTTGCTTAGTTGTGCATTGAGATGCTCATCTAAGCTACAAAAGATACAAAATTTAGAATACTTTATTTCAATGGCCATCCAAGGTACACAAGTACCAATGTACACAAAACATACACTGTTTTTGTATTTTTTTTATTTTTCAATTTTTTTTTAAATTTTTATGAAAAACAAAATAAGGCAAAAACTGAAAACAAACAAATAAAAACATATTAAAACAAAGCATAGCATAAAACTAGACTGACTCAAAAACAAGAAAGCAAAACACACAAGTAATGCATAAACAAAAAGAGAGGGAGAGAGAAAAAAAAGTGACTAAATCACTTTGAGCTTTTTTCCTTCCACACCTTGGAAGAACTTTTTCATTTAGCGAACCCTTGATCCGGCGGTGAGGGGGAAGAATTGAAATCGTTCAAGTTCGAAAGGAACATGAGAGCCTTGAGAATATCTCCAAGAGGAGCAAAAAAGGATGGAAACTGATTTTGGTTTCCAGATGAAATCATGCTGTTGCTTTGTTGAGTGGTTAACCACTTGTAGCAATTAGGTTGAGTATGTCCTGTAGCTCCACAGTGATGACAGAGATGCTGCTTCTTTTGTTTAGAATTTTGGTTATTACCCTTCTTAGTCCTAGGGTTTTTAGTCTTCTTCTTTTCAAGCTTAGGGGGTGCTCCTAAGATAGATTTACCTTTATCTATGTTATCACTAGCTAAAATATTTTTAACATCATTGTTCTCAGAATCAACATTATTAGCAGGTGAAACAAACACAATAGTACTAGAAGAAGCAATATTAGGAGAAGAGAAATCATACCCCAAACCAATTCTATTAGAAACAGATTTCTAAAAGCTAAGTATCTCATCAAGCTTTGCACTAGAAGTCCTCTCCAATTGAGCTCTAACTTGGAACAGCTCCGCTTCAAGTTTCTTGGTCTTTTCAGCCAAGAAATTGTTCTCAAACCGCAGTGCTCCAATGGTCTGATTAGCTTCATCAAATTTCGTGGAGAGCTCTTCTCGATCAAGTTTCACATCACTTAGCTTCTTAGTGTCTAGCCTATACAATTTCTCATGCTTTTTGGAGACGTTGTATAGTTTTGCATAGGTTGTATGGATGTCATCTTGCTCATCCATCTTCTTAAACTTAGACTCCACTAAGTCCTCTTCTTCAACTACCTCTTCAACAATCCCTTTAGTAGGATTCATTGTGGCAGTGAAGGCATTCAAGATTCCCTTGTCATCATTATCTGAATCATCCTCAGGCTCAGTGTCACTCAAGGTAGCAACAAGGGATTTTCTTTTCCCAATGATCTTGAGATAAGTTGGACATTCTTGTTTCATGTGTCCAAAACCTTGACATCCAAAGCACTTTGGTCCGGAGGGAACAGTGTGCTGACCGCCATCCCTAACATCCTTCTTCCCTTTATCTTGGCTCTTGAACTGTGAAGAACTTGATTGCTTTCGGTCCTTATCAAATCCTTTCGCATTAGCATTCTTCATGAACTTTTTGAACTACCTCGTGATATAGGATTTCATCTTAGAATCTTCATCATTAGAAGACTCATCAGTGTCACTGCTTTTGGCCTTCAGTGCCATGCTCTTGCTCGATTTCCCGATCCTAGATGATCCTAATTCATAGGTTTGCAAGTTGCCAACCAGCTCTGTCAAAGGAATTTGGTCAATATCCTTTGATTTCTTAATGACAGTGATCTTGGCATGGAATCTCTTTGGAAGAGATCTGAGCACATTTCTAACAATCTTGGGTTCTGGAATGGTTTCCCCAAGATTAAATGTAGAGTTCACTATGTCCTTCAGCTTGACATAGAACTCATTAAATGACTCATCCTCTTCCATCTTAATCTCTTCAAAGCTTGTGGTAAGCCTTTGAAGTTTTGAATTCTTGATAGCCTTAGTTCCTTCATAAGTTGTCTGAAATGGTCCATGCTTTCTTAGTAGTTTTAGAGGCGGATATCTTTTTGAACTCCTCATTTGTGACTGTACTGAATAAAACATTCAATGCTCTGCTGTTGAAGTTTGTTTCTTTGATTTTAGCATCATCCTAATTAGCCGGTGCTTCCTTTGGCTTGGTCTAGCCTATCTCCACATCTTGCCACACCTTCTCATCTAAAGACTGTAAGAAAGTTTTCATGCATACTTTCCAATATGTATAGTTAGTGCCATCAAATAAAGGAGGGATAATTAATGATTGTCCTCTATTTATGACAAACAAGGGTCAATGGATCACACAACAAAGCTTAACCCTAATTAGAGTGTGCCCGCTTTGATACCATTTGATAGGCCAAGAATGTATTGACCCTTTAGGTAAATTAACCAATTAATTAGCCGAGTAATTTAATTAAGTCAACTTAACATGCAATACGTGTGGTAGTACAACCAAATCACCAAATAACTAAATGCAGCAAAAATTAAATTTGACACGGGTGATTTGCTACGAATGAGGAAAACTACTGAGGCAAAATCCCACAGGATGAATTTAAGGTCACCACTCCCGAGAATCCATTATTATCAAAATAAGCGGTTACAAGTAGTGACAATCTATAGTTGGACCCTTACCCCAATATACAATTGGACTTGTAATGTAGTGACAATCTCTCCTTTTAATGCACGGATCCCAATACGTGACTAACCAATCGATGCATGGATCCAAGTACGTGACTAACACACCAATTTGAGAAAGCCGTTGGCTGCAAAATTCTTTAGTTCATCCACACGATGAAGATCAAGAAGCTCCTTGGTTACAAAACCCTTGGCGAAAAGACGCAATAGCTTCTTCAAGAGAAAGATGAACTAAAGCAAATTGTCTCCAATCACAATTTTGGTGAATAATCACTTTGCATCAAGTTGCATCACCTTAGACGACCCTTAAAATAATCCTTATATATTTCTAGGGTTGTGAGAAAAGAAACCCTACATAAATAGTTTGGATATGTGTGAAGAATGGATCTGAAAATCTAAATTTCATAATTCTCGATTGATACGTCTGTCGAGTTTTAAATATTAAATCTCGATAGATACATCTGTCGAGATATTTGTTGAGCTTTAATGAACAACACTTCTTCACTTGATTCTTGTGGACAGATTTGCATGACTTTAATACTTGGACTTGAACTCTTGTTCCTTGAAGTATTAAATACATCATAGATCTACCTAATTACAAGTAAGGTGTGTTTTGTCAAAGGATTAGCCAATTCTAAATGACATATGTTCATAACAAGTTCCACATATGTCCTAATAGACTACCACTTCAATCACCCGAATTCATCCAATGTGATTATTATGCAATCTACCAAAATTGTCGACATGTCATCCTAAAAAAAATACAAAAAAATAGAGAGTAAGGCTTAAATGTAAGAAAAACAACAGGCAAAAATAATTGGAGGAAGAAAAAACACCATTTAGAACACATACACTAAAACAATTAGTCAAACTCGATAACTAAAAAAAAAGGAACAAAAATATATATCATTGCCACTCTTTAAAAAAGAATCATTAATTAGAAAAAATATTAAACATTCATCAAATTGACCAAATAATAGAAAAAATTAAAAAAGAAAAGTGTGGTCATATTTTGTAGGCAGTATTTTACGTAGGAGTTGAAAGATGGCACTAATTAGTTTTTGGTATAGATGAGAGATTGAATCCTAAATCTCTTATTCAACCATTAAAGACTTTACCGATTGAGCTAACCTAAATTCACGACAATATTAGTCAATTATACAATTAATTATTTTTGAATTTTGATGATTACAATTTCATGTGAGAAGCCTGTCTTGATAGATGAGATATTGAATCCTAAATCTTTTATTCAACTATTAGATATTTTACCGGTTGAGCTAATCTAAATTCATGACAATATTAGTCAATTATACCATTAATTATTTTTGAATTTTGATAATGACAATTTCATGTGAGATGCCTGTTGTAAGTGCACGATTGCACCTGGCCCCAAGAACAGTTACGGGCTCAGGCCCAATGAGCCTTAAACAATATAATTTGTAGAGCGTGGGCTTGAAACCCAGGTTAGAAGTGTTTGAGGATTAAATGACAAGCCAAAGATGGTAAACACTTGAAAAACGACAATGAATACTGTAAATCAACCTGCTCGGACGTAAGCCGAGAACTGTTCTTATTTTATTTCTCTCTCTTGTTTCTCTTTCTTTTAGGTTACCAAGAAGGGATCCCTCTTTCTGTTCTAAGTTGCTCCTTAAATACTCATCTTTTTGATACTTTGTACACGTGTTGCCCCTACTCCCTCTTAGCATAGATATTTCTTTTCTCAGTGCCTTTGAATAGTAACCAGAAGTTTCCCTTCCACTGTTCAGGTGTCATTTCCCCATTAATGCGGCCAGGGTGGTAGGTGCAGGGTCTTTAATGTGGAGGTGACAGCCTTAATCTTTGATATCTCTCTAACATCGGTGCTTCTGGGACATCCAAGGGCTTCCCCCCTTTAACCATCGGTCTTGACCGTGTCATTCCCTGACCTTTATCATGAAGTCCCGGGTTCTCTGGTGTCCGTCCGAAGATAAAATCACCCTCGGCTGGATTCTCGGATCCTCGGAGTATGGGCCGACCCGTAGTACTGACAAGTCCTAAACCCAAGAGTAGGTCGGCCTTCCTTAGCATGGCCCAACGGCCCATATTCCCATCAGGGTCTTTTTACTCCCCACAATAGCCCCTCAAAACACTAATTTTCAACGTCCGAGGAGAAAAATAGGGTTTTGACCTGACGAGAACTTACTCCACATACTCTGTGAATGATTGCACGTGTGGAAACCGTTTCGCGTCCCAGAAGATGCCACTTGGCGGTTTAATTTTCAAAAACGCGCCCATTTATTGCTGTAAGTTACACTTTGTCCCCCACGTTCAACGGCGAGATGGGTATCCAACGGTCCTCGTTACTCCACGAAAATTTGGGCGGGATAAACATAATTTCGAGGCCGCTTTTCCGCACATCGTGACGCTTCGGGAACCTGCGCCTTCATTTAATTTCCCAGGGGCTAATCCCATCAAAACATCAGCAATCATACTTTACCTGCAGAAAACCGTGGAAATTTGCACACCTTTATCTTTGTAAGTTCTTGCTCTCTACATTCTTAACCTTTTCTCCTCGGTCCTTGTCCTTGGCTGTCACTATAAGCATTCTCCCTCTTAGAGTTTAATCTTTCGTTCCTCTGTAATGGGGAGATTCAAGTGTCTAGTTGATACCGCCGCTGGGATGGAAGGCTTTAGGGCCAAGTACCGTATTCCCAGCGACGTAGGTCTAAAATATTGTCCGGCGGAAGCCGTCGCCGATTCTAGGAAAGAGGGAGAGGTTATCATCCCAATGATAGCCTTTATGGAGGGTGGGATGACCCTCCCGATAAAACCTGTAACTAGGGAGTACCTTCGCAACCACCGGTTGTGTCCCGACCAGTGCCTCCCAAACGTTTTTAGAGTTTTGGGTAGCGTCGATGCTCTAAACGAGCAAATGGGTCTAAACCTCTCCTGGCATGATGTCGTTTTTCTGTACGAGTCCCACAAACTCTCCAATGTAGGTTATTACATTAAGTCCCGTTCTAGTGTCGTTAGGTTAATCTCCTGTCTGCCCAAATCCAACAAAGGCATGAAGGACGACCACCTGATCGTCTCTGGGAACTGGCATGACGGCCTCCACTGCCCAGTTGAGTGGGGGGACCCAGGTGCGATGCCATAGGATTAATCTCCCCACAACACAACTTCCCCTAACACCCAAGAAAATGAGTATTCATAATTACTTAAACTTATTACATATCTGTGTGAATCTGATCAGGTTTGTTTGTTTTGACGTCTTTTTTGCAGATAAGCAACACGTGCGCCCACGCTTAAGCCACTGCAACATAGCGGATCTTAACCGAGTACTGCGCTCCGAGGTGTTTGTCAGCGAGGACCTACAACTCAGAGCTGCTCATCTGATTCTAGGGTATGATCCCATCTCCTCGGACTTCCAGGAGATAGAAAACGCTATAATCGCGGGTGACCGAAGGCGAAGAAAAATAAACGTAGCCCGGCGCAACTTTTTGGACGACCGCGATCTCCCCGACGCCCCTCACACCGTGTTGTTCAACCAGCCCATAGCGACAGCTCCCCTCGCCGTACATTCTCAGGGCATTGCCATCCCGGAGGAGCGAGTGTCCTCTTCCAACACTTTGGACGAGGAAATAGAACAATTCCAGTTCGAGGGCTCTCCTCGACCTCGCGAAAACCCATTCGTTATCCTCTCCGACGAGGAGGAAGAAGAAGAAGCCGAGGCCTCAGGGATTGCAGGTCTAGTGATAGCGCGTCCAGACGAGAGTTCAACCGAAGAAGAAATGGACACGCTTAAGGATCTCATGTCCGACAGAGGTGCCCGGGTGGCAAAGAAGGGTGCGAGGGAATCCCAAGCTCGTCCTGCCTTGCCACCACCTCCTCCTCCTCCAGCCGACACTAAGCCTCCTACTGACGATCCTAAGAAGAAGAGGAAGGTGGACGCCGAGGTGGCTGGTGTGGAGAAGGCGAAGAAACTAAAGCAGCAACCCCCGCTGGCCCAGCAGCAGAAGCCAGATAAAGGCAAAGGGCACGCCCGCTCGGTTGAGAGTGGGGAGATCAGAGCAGAGAAGTGGCTGAGGTGCGACGAGCGCCAACCGTTTGGTCTCCTGACCTGAGGCTGGATGGCGCCCCTATTCCCTGCCACTCCAGCATCAGAGCAGCGCAACAAGGCCACGCCCACCACTTAGCCGAGGTGCTGGAGCGGTCTATTCTGTTGCCCAAGGACATGGAGTCTTTGGAGAAGATGGGCCATCCGCAGCTATTCCTCTCATTAAAAAGGGGTTTAGCTCTGGTAAGCTCCTTTTGCACACTCTTGTTTCCTATACGTATTTATAAGCATTCCGTTGCCTTTAACCTTCGTAACCCTTTTTCAGTCCATCCAAGAAGTTTTTTGCGGCCGAGAGGTTCGTGGAGGACTCTCGAAAGCGTGCTGGAATGGAGCAGGAGTTGAGACAAGAAGCAGAAAAGTCTCTGGGCCAGGCCCTGGCAGAGAAAGGAAGGCTCACTTCACAGCTGGCCGATCTGAAGAGAGAGAGAGACGGCGACAAGGCCAGCTTGAAGACAATGGAGAGTCAGGTGGAGGCACAGCGTAAGCTCCTCCGTCAAAAGGAGGACGAGCTTGCCCAAATCCAACAGGCGCGTTCCGATCTTGAAAAAGAGCTTGCGCTGGCTAAAGAGGAAGCTCACGCCCACAAGCACACCATGGAGGCCGCGAAGAAGGCCAGTTATCAGGAGGGGGTCATCAAAACCCAAGAGGAGCTGACAGAAGCTTTCGCGGCCTTGTGCCGTGAATACTGTCAGCAAGTCTGGGGGGAGGCCATGAATATGGCAGGGGTTCCCCAAGTTTCTGAATTGAGGAAGCCCGAAAATATTTGGCTTCCCCTAGACATTCAAGAAATTGAAGACCCTCCTGCCCCTGCCTCTCCTACTCTTCCTCCGGTGGTTCAAGAGCTTGTTCCTACTCCTACAGAACCTGAAGGTTCCCATAAAGAGGAAGACAAGCGTGATGATGCCGAGAAGGAGGAGACCCCAAGCCTGGAGCCCCTCATGCCTTCAATAAACAAAGGGAAACAAGCCTTATCAACCTTTGAAATAGATTTGAAGAGTACTGAGGATGGTAGCAGCTCCCATCAAGCTCCCCTTTCCTAGCTTAGGGCCCAGTCTATGAATTTTTATATATCTCTTCTTTGTATATGCTTAATGAAAAACGTTTTATTCAGCCTTCATTATTACTGCCTTTGCTTTACTTTATTTTCTTTATGTTTGCCATGAAAGTTCGTAATAACAAGTAGTTACAGGGAATGCCACTCCACCATGCAAACCATCATGACTTCAAAAATTATCATATAACTTTAGTTATTAAAGCGTGTCACCGTGCAAATAACTTACATAAAAATCAAACCTTTATAACTTGAACAGATTTGACACTTTTAAAAATAAAGAACCGAAGATCTAATTTTAACAAATGGAGACGTAATAATTTCCTTAATATGTGTGATAAGGGCAAGGACACCAACAAGATTTGTGATCCGAGAACTGTACTTGGACAAGTTCTTGTTTGGTTATTGAGGGTCATAACTTCAAACGTTAAATTTCCCAAAGTAGGAGGTCCGAGGACCCGACATAATTGAGGTTCTGTTTAACAATGACAAGACATCAATTTCCACAAGGTTTGTGGTCCGAGGACTACACTTAACCAAGTTTCTGTTTGATTCTTAAAGATAGTAACTTCAAATGTTAATTTCCCTAAAGTAGGAGGTTCGAAGACCCGGCATAACTAAGGTTCTGTTTAACAAATGACAAGACATCAATTTCCACAAGGTTTGTGGTTCGAGGACTGCACTTAACCAAGTTTCTGTTTGATTCTTAAAGATAGTAACTTCAAATGTTAATTTTCCCAAAGTAGGAGGTCCGAGGACCCGGCATAACTAGGGTTCTGTTTAACAAATGACAAGACATCAATTTCCACAAGGTTTGTGGTCCGAGGACTACACTTAGCCAAGTTTCTGTTTGATTCTTAAAGATAGTAACTTCAAATGTTAATTTTCCCAAAGTAGGAGGTCCGAGGACCCGGCACAACTAAGGTTCTGTTTAACAAATGACAAGACATCAATTTCCACAAGGTTTGTGGTCCGAGGACTACACTTAACCAAGTTTCTGTTTGATTCTTAAAGATAGTAACTTCAAATGTTAATTTCCCCAAAGTAGGAGGTCCGAAGACCCGGCATAATTAAGGTTCTGTTTAACAAATGACAAGACATCAATTTCCACAAGGTTTATGGTCCGAGGACTACACTTAACCAAGTTTCTGTTTGATTCATAAAGATAGTAACTTCAAATGTTAATTTCCCCAAAGTAGGAGGTCCGAAGACCCGGCATAACTAAGGTTCTGTTTAACAAATGACAAGACATCAATTTCCACAAGGTTTGTGGTCCGAGGACTGCACTTAACCAAGTTTCTGTTTGATTCTTAAAGATAGTAACTTCAAATGTTAATTTCCCCAAAGTAGGAGGTCCGAAGACCCGGCATAACTAAGGTTCGTTTAACAAATGACAAGACATCAATTTCCACAAGGTTTGTGGTCCGAGGACTACACTTAACCAAGTTTCGTTTTGATTCTTAAAGATAGTAACTTCAAATGTTAATTTTCCCCAAGTAGGAGGTGCGACGACCCTGCTATACTAAGGTTCTGTTTAACAAATGACAAGACATCAATTTCCACAAGGTTTGTGGTCCGAGGACTGCACTTAACCAAGTTTCTGTTTGATTCTTAAAGATAGTAACTTCAAATGTTAATTTCCCCAAAGTAGGAGGTCCGAAGACCCGGCATAACTAAGGTTCTGTTTAACAAATGACAAGACATCAATTTCCACAAGGTTTGTGGTCCGAGGACTACACTTAACCAAGCTTTTGCTGATTCTTAAAGATAGTAACTTCAAATGTTAATTTCCCCAAAGTAGGAGGTCCGAAGACCCGGCATAACTAAGGTTCTGTTTAACAAATGACAAGACATCAATTTCCACAAGGTTTGTGGTCCGAGGACTACACTTAACCAAGTTTCTGTTTGATTCTTAAAGATAGTAACTTCAAATGTTAATTTCCCCAAAGTAGGAGGTCCGAAGACCCGGCATAACTAAGGTTCTGTTTAACAAATGACAAGACATCAATTTCCACAAGGTTTGTGGTCCGAGGACTACACTTAACCAAGTTTCTGTTTGATTCTTAAGAATAGTAACGCATGCGTCGAGGTAGTCATAACTTTGAAATGTTCACTGATAAGAGCACATTTTATTAATAATAATATCTTCTAAGATTATTTACATTCCATGGGCGTGGTACAATTCTTTCATCTAGGTCAGCTAGCCGATATGACCCTATGCCTGCTACTGAAACAATGTGGTAGGGGCCTTCCCAGTTGGGTCCTAACTTACCCCAAGCTGGGTTCTTAGAGGTGCCCACAACTTTTCTTAGTACGAGATCACTGTGTGCAAGTGGCCTTAGCCTCACGTGGGCGTCATATCCCCGTTTTAGCTTCCTCTGATAATAAGCCATTTGGACCATTGTCGCCTCGCGCCGTTCCTCAAGCAAATCTAGGCCTTTTTCCAAGAGTCCATTGTTATTCTCCGGGCTAAAGGAGTTGGTCTTTAGGGTGGGAAAACCGCATTCCAGAGGTATCACCGCCTCGGCTCCATAAGTCATAGAGAATGGAGTTTCTCCGCGTGGACCTCGCGCGGTGGTGGTCCGATACGTCCACGTAACATGAGGGAGCTCTTCTACCCATCCGCCTTTCGCATCATCCAACCTTTTCTTCAGCCCACCGACAATGACTTTGTTAACGGCCTCGGCTTGCCCATTTCCTCGAGGATAAGCTTGGGTGGAATACCTATTTATAATACCCATGTCACCACAATACTTCCTAAAAGCCTTACCGTCGAACCGAACACCATTGTCCGAGATGAGTGTGTGTGGTATACCGAACTGCACGATGTTTTTCCGTACAAACTTCTTGGAGTCAATATCTCTTATATTTGCTAAGGGCTCGGCCTCAACCCATTTAGTAAAATAGTCCGTTCCCACAAGAAGCCATCTTTTATTGCCGTTGCCCTCGGAAATGGCCCAACCTATGTCTAGTCCCCACCGTGCGAAGTGGCCAAGGACCTGGAAAGGGGTTAAGAACTCCTCTAGGTTGATGAATATTAGGAGCAAATCTTCGACACCGATCACATTTCCGGCATAGTCTTGGGCCTCTTTTTGCATATTGGGCCACCAATAACCCCCGAGTCGTAGCTCAGGCTAAGGATCTTCCCCTGTGGCTGCCACAAATCCCTTCATGCAATTCTTCTAGAAGCCCTTCCATTAAATCGTGGTGTACACACAACAAGTACGGTCCTCGAAAAGGATCGTTTGTACAGCTTTTGGTCCTCTGACAACCAAACGTGGCGCCTTTCGGCGTATCTTATCTCGCTTCAGATTTGTCCTTAGGAAGGACATCATCCCTAAGAAAAGATACAACCGGGTTGATCCAACTAGGTCCGTGCCCTTATCGATGGATGCGAGGCGCGTTGGTAATGACAAGAGAGAGCCCTAGTAAATCCTCAACGAGGATAACCCTAGGTAAACCTTGAGCCGAGGACGCTGCCGCCGTGGCTAAGGAGTCCGTACATGGGTGTTTCCGCTCCGAGAGATATGGGTTAAGGCGAAGGAGTCAAACCCGCTCGCCGGCGCTTAACTGGGCCAAATATTCCCGCATCCTTGGATCTCTAGCCTCCATGGCTCCCGTGACTCGGCCGACCACTCGCCTGAGAATCCGAGAAGATACGGATTTCCTTTCCACCCATTCTATGCACCATTTTCATGCCTACCAAGACCGCTTCGTATTCGGCCTCATTGTTAGTAGCCGAGAACGCCAATCTCAAAGATTTTTCGAAGACAATTCCCTCTGGGGACGTTAGAACAAGTCCAACACCAGATTCTCTCTGATTAGCCGCCCCGTCCACATACGCTTTCCAAATCGGAGGCATGGCGCCTCGTAATCACACCAACCGATTTTTCATCCATGTGTGTTTCTTTTAGAGTTTCTTCCGCAATGGCTCGGCAAATTCCGCCACCAAGTCGGCCGAGGACCCGGCCTTTCACCGAGGTGCGAGGCTTATACTTTACATCAAAAGCCCCGTGATGGTCCCCCACTTTGCTATCCTTCCCGAGTAGCTCGGCGCTACGCAAAGACCGCTTCGAGGGGCAATTGGGTCGAACAACCACTCGCGTGGGACTCGAAAGTAATGGGGAAGCTTTCGCGTGGCATGAACTACGGCCGGAACGCTTTTTCTAAGGGTTGATAACGCACCCCGCATCACCCAAAGACTTACTAACATAATATACCGGTCTTTGCACCCCGCTATCATCTCTTATCAGACCAGCCGACCGCGTGGACGGCCACCGCGATAAGCAAACAAAATCTCATGTGCCTCCGGACGAGACGGAATGGGTGGCCGAGATAGATATTGCTTCGAGCCGTTGAAAAGCTAACTCGCAAATCCTGGTCCATTGAAACCCTTTCCACTTATTCAACAGTTGGAAGAAAGGACGACACCGGTCAGCTGACCGAGATATGAACCTGTTCAAAGCGGCAATCATTCCCGTCAACTTTTGAATTTCTTTTGGGTTCCGAGGAGGCTGCAAGTCCTGAATAGCCTTGACCTGCACTGGATTTACCTCTATGCCTCTATGAGTAATCATGTATCCCAAGAACTTTCCAGACCCCACGCCGAAAGAACATTTTGAGGCGTTGAGGCGCAACTTGTACTTTCTCAATATCTGAAAAGTGTCGGCCAAATCTTCCACGTGTGAAGGTATTGTTTTGCTTTTCACCACCATATCGTCAACATATACTTCAATGGTTTTCCCCATTTGCTGTTCGAACATTCTGGTCATCATCCTTTGATAGGTAGCCCCAGCATTCTTCAAGCCGAATGACATGACCTTATAATGATAATTCCCCGTCGGCGTAATGAAGGCAGTTTTCTCCTGATCGTCTAGTGCCAATGGAATCTGGTGATAACCCTGGAAGGCGTCCAAAAAGCTCATCTGAGGATGTCCGACAGTGGCATCCACCAATTGATCAATACGTGGCATTGGGAACGAATCTTTAGGGCAGGCCTTGTTCAGATCAGTAAAGTCCACACATACCCTCCACGTTCCATTTTTCTTTTTGACGACGGCTGTATGGGCTAACCACTCGGGGTAGAAAACTTCTTTGATAGCCCCAGCCTTCTTGAGTTTAAGCACCTCTTCCTTCACAGCCTCGGAATGTTTTCTGGAAGAGCGCCGAGGTGGCTGCCTTCTCGGAACAATAGCTGGGTTGACATTTAGGTGATGACAAATGAAGCCCGGATCCACGCCTGGAGCTTCATAAGGATCCCACGCAAAAACATCAACATTGTCCTTCAAGAATTCTAACAATTCCATCTTCTCTTGGTGTGGCAAAAGTACACCGACTTGGAAGAACCTCTGGGTCATCGCTCACGGAAACTTCTCTAATCCTCGCACCGTGTCTCATCTCCCGTCACCATTCCGTATGAACCGTAGCCGTTAACCGCTATAAATCTGTGATCAAAGCCGAAGACTCGGCTTCGTCCAGGCAAGATCGGCAGCCGATATGCACTGCCTGGCTACCGATTGGCTGCCGAGGATTTCCTCAACACATTCCCTCGAGGGGAATTTAACTTTAACATGTAAGGTAGAGGAGACGGCTCCAAGCGCATGCAGCCAAGGCCTGGCAAGGATGGCCGTGTATGGAGAGTTGCATCAACCACGATGAAGTCCACCTCAACCGTTTCTGAGCCGGATTGAACGGGCAAACGGATCTGTCCCTTCGGCACAACGACTCTCCCCTCAAAGCTTATAAGCGGCGAATCGTAAGGAGTAAGGTCTTCCAACTTTAATCTTAACCCCTTAAATAGATCAGGGTACATGATATCTGCACCGCTGCCCTGATCTATCATCACCCTTCTCACATCATAGTTCCCTATTCTGAGGGTGACCACAAGAGCATCGTCATGGGGCTGGATAGTCCCTACCTTATCCTCATCGGAGAAATCTAAGACGGGAAAAATGCCCTTCAACCTCTTCGGCCTGTGACACACATCCTCGGTCTGTGGATGGGAAACCGCCATCACCCTAGTGGGACCTGAACCGGTCCTGCCAGGGGCAGCGAAGATGACATTAATTGTTCCCAATGCTGGCCGAGATGCATTGTTCCTCTGGTTGTTCGAGCCAACTTGACTGACCTGCCCAGTGGGCTGACACAGGTGCTGCTTTAACTTTCCCTCACTGACGAGCTGCTCCAGATGGTTCTACAGGGTCCGACAGTTCTCGGTAGTGTGGCCCACATCCCGGTGGTACCGGCAAAAGAGGTTGTGATTCCTCTTCGCAGGGTCTCCTGCCATCTTATCAGGCCATTTAAAGAAGGGTTCCTTGCGAACTTTCTCTAGCAGCTGATGTACTGGTTCCCGGAATACAGTGTTCACGGCCTGAGGTGCTGCCGAGGCGGACTGTCCAACGTAATCTCTCCTCGGCCTATTATTATGGTATCTGTCCGACCTGAAATCCCTTCTCTCCCCGCGGATAACCTTCTCCTTTCCCTTTCCTTGCCGTTGGTCTTCCTCCACTCTCTTATACTCGTCAATACGGTCCACGAGGCGACGTACGCCGCGAATGTGCTTCTTAGTCAAAGACTTTCTCGTGTCGTGATCAGCAGGGAGGCCTACCTTAAAGCTATTAAGCGCCACCTCATCGAAGTCGCCATCTATTTCATTAAACATCTCCCGCAACGATCGGAGTATGCTTTCAACGTCTCCTTCCTTCATGGTCATGGATAACGAGCGAGTCCAATGGCCGAGGTACTGCTACACGTGATGAACCGTGAAGCGAATGCCCTAGTAAGCTCCCAAACGAACTTATAGACCCCGACTTAAGGCCGTTGAACCACCTCATAGCAACAGTCCCAGGCCGGAGGGGAAAACTTTGCACATCGTGGTCTCGTTGTGAAAGTGCACCGCCATCCTCTCGGTTAAAGTGACTCACATGCTCCACCGGATCAGTCCGGCCATTATAGATGGTGAAAGTGGGCCGGGTAAACCTTGGGAAGCACTTCCTTTCTCAATCCTCCGTGCAAATGGAGATTTGAAGATGCAACGCCCTACTCATAGCATCGTTGCCTAAGCCCCTAGAACGAGGCTTCTTACGTCTACGAGTCGGCCGGTCGCCCTCCTCACCTGAGGATGTTGCACCGGTGGGAGAGCGCGACCTTGGCCGTGGCCGCCTCCCCTATCCTCCTCTCGAGGAAGAGTTAGACGAGGACGGTGAAAACCTACGCTTGGCGCGGCGTAGCTTTCTCTTTAAACTGATTTCCTTCTCGCATGGATCTAGAACCCTCATCGTGGGTGGTGCTACCCCCTTCATGAATATGGCTAGCACCCGGATATTCGTATGGACACTCCCCTCACGATCCCTTCGATGTTCAAGACGTTCGAAATGGTCTTCCGGCTGTGATCCCTGTGACTCAGCATGGTGAGCACCTAAGCCTGCCATAGCATCCCTGGCGCTTCTAGACTAGATTTCCCACAGACGGCGCCAATTGTAAGTGCACGATTGCACCTGGCCCCAAGAACAGTTACGGGCTCAGGCCCAATGAGCCTTAAACAATATAATTTGTAGAGCGTGGGCTTGAAACCCAGGTTAGAAGTGTTTGAGGATTAAATGACAAGCCAAAGATGGTAAACACTTGAAAAACGACAATGAATATTGTAAATCAACCTGCTCGGACGTAAGCCGAGAACTGTTCTTATTTTATTTCTCTCTCTTGTTTCTCTTTCTTTTAGGTTACCAAGAAGGGATCCCTCTTTTAAGTTCTAAACAAGCCCAAATACTCCTCTTTTTGATACTTTGTACACGTGTTACTCCCTCTGAAGATGTATATTTCTTTTCTCGCCTTTGAATAGTAACTGAAAGTTTCCTTCCACCGTTTAGGTGTCATTTCCCCATTAATGCGGCGCGTGGCAGAGGGTGCAGGTCTTTAATGCGTGGAGGATGACTTAATCTTGATATCTCTCTAACATCTAAGTGCTTTGGACATCCAAGGGCTTTCCCTTTAACCAATTTCTGGGTCTTTGATCCAAGTTATTCCCCGACCTTTATCATGAAGTCCCGGTTCTTTGGTGTCCGTCCAAAGATAAAATCACCACCGCATCCCTGATCCTAAAGATGGCATGACCCGCATAGATCGATGTTCTAAACCCATGAGCAGGTCGGCCTTCCTTAGCATGGCCCAACGGCCCATATTCCCATCAGGGTCTTTTTACTCCCCACACCTGTCTTGATAGATTCTTTGGAATGGATGGGAGGGAAGAGAATATGCCGTTTATTGCCTTGGCATTCGAATTTCGAATAATTGACACGAAAGAAAGAACTCAAACAATAAGTCATTATTTCAAGGAGTCATTTTTATTGGTGACATGTCATTAAATGCTAATCTCTTGCCATGTCTCCATCATGAAAAAGTTATTTGACTTTTTCCTGCATGCTTTTATATAAAAATTGAAAATATATGGATAATATATATAAATGAAAGAGGATTAGTGCTCTTATGGCTACAAATACATGGGCTGTCTCCTTTCATATTTTAGTTCCTCTTGTGGGATATAGATTATGGCGACTTAGCCAATTCTAGTTTAAGTGGCCAAAATTTGAGGATTTTTGTTTTTTGGGAAATAAAAAGCGGATTAAAATCTTAAAATGAGGTGCTTTTTACATTTTATTTTTTGGTGAAGGAAGCATGTTTGCATAATCCAAAAATTTTACAATATATGAATATAAAGAAAGGACTGATTTATTTATTTATTTATTTGAGGAAAAGGACTGATTTAATTTGTAGTTGAAAATTTATTTTTATATGTATACACCTTTTTGGGTTGGAGTGGGGGTAGTGCACTAGTCTAAATTATTTAAATTAAAATAATGTTATCCCACGCATTTTTTTCCCACTCACACTTAACACTATGTTTATGAGCAACTTAGTCTATTTTTTATTTATTTATTTGGTAATCTCCTTTCTATGACTCCTGAAGAAGAAAATTTTATACTTTGGGTAAAGTCAAGGAAAAATGGTGGAGGGAAGGAGACAAAAGAACAATGGGAAAAAACTAATATGAGTAGGACAGATGGAAAGGACCTTTAGCTAAAACAAATGAATTTGTCCCTCTCTTTTTTTGGCTAATAAGTAATACCCAATGTCACATTCCTTCCATTGTTTTCCTTTTCCTCTTTTGTCCTCTCATTCCAAACTCATGATTGAGAAATTTATATTTTTTTCACATGATAACAACCTATGCTAAATTCATATTATAATAATTCCACCTAAAAGCAATATGTAAAAGATGGAACGTCTTTTCAATTCCTTCATTTGTTCATTTGTTATTTTTGGTAAGGGGGAATGAAATTATGAACAAATATACTAATTAAAATTAGACGTGTATATGGGTCAAGTTAGTCAGGTTCAGATTAGAAACGGATTATCTTAGATTTTTAGGTTTGGGTCAACCTGTTATGATCAGTAATTTTTCACATGAAAAAAAAAAAAACAAAGAAAGAAAAAGAAAGAAAGAAAGAGAAACTTGATAATATTGTCTTTATCTTCCTTTCTATACAAAAGAAGTGAAAATGAACAAAATCACTCAAAGATAAAAAAGTTAAATAATATATAAATTATTAATTTTACATAGTTCAGGTTTCACTAAACTCAGCCTCCAATCCTCGACCTTAACAAGAGAGAATTTATGGGCGTCTGTGAGATTGAAAAAAAAAAAAACACGAAATAAAGAAAAAAAGATACAAGTGAAAGTGTGAAACATGTTTATACAGAGTCAGAAAAACCAGAAAAACCAAAAGAAAAAAAAAACTAAAAAAGAAAACTTGAAAAAAACTCCCTTTAAAGAAAAAAAAAAATGATCAACTTGTGTGACCCGTGAATTGACACAACTTGACCCAACATTTCAATTGGTTGGATTTAGGTTGAATAATTTTTTCACTAAGTCCAGAAGATCCCTACCTATATTCATATTTTTCCTTTGAGTTCAAGCAGGTTATTAAGTCTAAGTCCAATTTTTTCAGGTTTAACTAACACATTGAGGATGGGAATTCTTTGCTAATCCCTATCTAACGATAAGCTTAGACCGAAACAGGGAGTTTGCATAATAACCATTGAAGTAGGCTAAGTAAGTTGTAAGTAGGGCATAGGATAGCCAAAAAAATCACTTATAATACAAATACAGTGATGATAGGGGTACCATGAATTTTATTAGATAAACTTTATAAACTAATGTTGGAATGAAAAAGTAATTAAGAAATTATGTATTATGTTATTAATGTGACATCAATTATATTCATTGTCATGTCATTTTGTAAGCCTTTGGTATTAAAATTGATAGCATAATTATAAATAATGTAAAAAAAGGAGAAATTGGAAAAAGAGAAGATCCACAAATTTGTTGAGTGTGGAAAGGTTGGCAATATAGTTAGTTAATCTCTATAACCCTGCTCTTAATGGGTTTTTGGATTTTGGGATCACCTTCACAGTTCTTAAGCTCATCGATGGGCTTTGGGTTTTAGTAAGCGCCCACAGTATTATTTTTTATTCCATACAAATAGGCCCTTTGAAGCTAGTCCATGTTATAAGTCACAGAAATTTGATACAAACTCGGCCAGTTTTGTTGCCAGCCCAAAAAAAAAAAAAAAAGTAAAGAAAAGAAAAGAAAAAACCATTTGGATATAGCCTAATGCTGTGTCTGGTTGGGGCCCTTGGGGTGAAAAGGGAGATGAAAGGTCCACAATATTTGCCCCTTTCCATTTGGGGAGGAGAGGAAATAGGAGTAAAAATGGCTTGAGCTATGAAATCGCGAAATTTTCTCTACTACTCCTTTATTTTAAATTACAATAAGATATAATTGTTGATGATGTGAAGAAAATCAGTAGGCTGGATGCTTCGGATTTCAAAAGTCTAGTGACTGTCTTGATGACCTGAAAAAGAAAGAACGATGATCAAAGGTGACCGGGGTTGCCGACCAAGAACCTTCCGATGCCAAAGTTAGTTTTTTCTCTTAAATTTTGAAGTTCCAACTTTTCAAGAATTGTAAAAAATGTACCTTTGTTTGGTTTGAATGGGCGTTTATATAGTGCGCCCTAGGAACGGTTATCAGTTTTGTAACTTCCCCTATATTTGAGGATGTCTGAGGGTTTAGGGATAACTTCCACAACTGTTTAGGAGTTACACTTTTTCATATAATTGTCCTTGGAAGTTATGCATGTGATAAGGAGTTGTAGCACTGAACCTAGATTTCACTCATGTCCTGGAACACTAGCATGTAAGCAAGTTCACGCTTGGGAATTTTTCAAAGTGTCAGGGGCTCGTCCAGGAGCCTTCCTGATGAGCGTACCTTGTTCCCACAGAAGGTCGTCCTTATATGGATGACCTTCTCACGGACGGTCATCCCTACATGGACGACCTTCCTATGTGGGATGTCCCTTCTCTTCTAGACGAGCTGGAGTTGGTCAAATTTTTAATTTACTATCAATAGTAATTTAATTTCTATCTTTGCATTTTTCCACCCTTCTTATCAAACATGTATAGCGAACATTTTTTTTTGGGGTTATTTTCTTTGTTTATTTGTTTTCTATATAGTTTGGGAGGGGAGAGTTGAATTCGTCTAGATTAAAAACACTAAAAAGTAAGGGTGTGTATCTAAGAGCTTGTTTGGATGAAGAGAGTTTTGAGTGATATCACTGAGTTTTCTGTTTTCATCATCCAAATTGTGTGGGTCTCACCTCTCAGGACTTGTTTGGATTAGTTTTGAATCACAGTTTTCATCAATCATGATTCAGTAAAATGGATGATGAATGACCAAAACTGAAAACAGGTTTCACCTGTTTTCAAAACTCAAAAACTGAGTTTCAGTGGCAAGTCAGTAAATTAGATGAAGTTGTGGGCCCCTTCGCCAGTGCATTGTCACATCCGGAACAGGCTGAGAGTTATTACCGTTGAAGCTCTTCTTCTCATTTTCATGTCCCTTTTCATCTCTAGCAAGCTAGCTCCACCACCGAACCCAACAACCCCAAACCCAGCAACCCCAAATCAGCCAAACATAGATCCAGCAACCCCAAACCCAGCCAACTCCATTAGCACAACCAACCCAATCACAACCACCCACCACCCACTACCACAACCACAACCAGCCCACCACGACTCAAATTAAAATAAAATAAAATAATTATCACCATTACAAACCCACCTCAACAATGGTCATCCACAACACCCATCACAGGCCACAACCAACACATCACAGGCCACAACCCACAAGCCACAACTAGCCACAAACCACACGCCGATCTGACCCATGAAACCCAGCAAACTGATCTGACCTATAAAACCCAGCAAACTGATCTATACCCACACACCAACACGTTGATCTAAAAAAAAAGAAACGAAAAGAAAGAAAGAAAATTAAAGGGAGAATAGTACAGGGGAGATCGACGGCGAGGGAGCTTCTCATGGCCGGAGCTAGACAGTCCTGACCATAAAACCCAGCAAATCGATCTATACCCACACACCAACATGTTGATCTAAAAAAAAAAAAAAAAAAACGAAAGGAAAGAAAGAAAATTAAAGGGAGAAGAGTACAGGGGAGATCGATGGCGAGGGAGCTTCTCATGTCCAGAGCTGGACAGTCCTGATGAGGCGAGGGAGCTTCTCATTTCTTTGTTCCTTCTGATTTGAGGAATGTGGGAGAGAGAAGTCGTGGATTTTGTTAGTGAAGGAGAGGAGAGGGGCGAAATTTTTAGGTCTTAGGGGAGAGTAAAGGCAGAGAAGTGAAGAGAGGAAAAAAGAAGAAGAAGAGGAAAGAGAACTTACGCAAGTAGGCAACTATCTGTCTGACCCAGTACAGTAAATGGGTCCCACCATTATTGCAAAATTTTGAGTTACATAGAACAGGAAATGAAACCAAACATGTTTTATTTTGAGTGAGTGAAAAAATAGAGTTTGAGTGATGAGTGATGAGTGATGGGTGATGAAAATTGAGTGATGAGTGATGAGTGACCATTTTTTTAAACCAAACAAACCCTAACTCACCAACCTGACACAACCCAACCCAATGCATTGGGTTGGTTTTTATGGGTTTGGTTGATTTGGGAATTTATTTTAAGCCTATGATTTGATCTAGTTTTGGTTAATAGTTTTTCAACTTATTTGACCCAATTTGACTCACCATATATATATAAGTTTATTTTATTATCTTGATTTTAATTTTTTTTGTTTGATTTATTTCAGTATTTTGAGAATTAGTTTTGATAAATTTGGAAATTTAAAATATAATTTTGACATTATGTGAATTGTAATAATTTATTGAAAAAAGTACTTAAATAGTTTATTAAAGTTCAATCTCTTTTTTCAAAGCATAATTATGCAAGCACAACCCCCCACCTAACCCGACCTAACTTGACTCATGTAGTTTGGGTTGGGTTGGTTTCAACACATGATAGATTAGGTTGAGTTGAGAATTCTTAACCCAATAAAGTTGGTTTTGATTGAAAAATTTCTCCAAGTCAATCCATACATATCCCTGCTAAAATGTATCAATTGAATTATAAGAACCGACCTTCACTATCAGTGCTTTAGGCTCTCATTAAATCGTTACATTATTCTCTGAATCCCCCTGATGCTCTGCAACTTTAATTAGCAATGGCATAACTCAACTAAAGTCGAGGCTGGGCAAACCTTTGCAAACTCCAATTCTTGGCCCAAGAGTCACTTATATCATTGACTTATGGCCTGTGGTTAATTTTAGTTGCTGGGCCAATTCTTCTTGAGTGAACAAAATGGAACACTTAATTGGGCCAACAAATGCCAAACTTTTATCATGTTAAATCTAGCAAAAATCTATCTTTTCACTCAAAGAAAAAAAAAATCTAGCAAAAATCAAGTCTGTAGGTTTGGTTTTGGTCTGTTTGTTTTTTAAATACGGATAAAAAGGAACGTTGTCTTTTCTTGATTCTTCAATTTTGTAATTTGCTGCGATGTTTTGTTGTCTTCTCTTTAACCCACAGGCCACACTGCTCAAATTCTAGAACTTCACCATTGTTTATATTTTTTTTTGAGGAAGAAACAAGAAATTATATTCCGAAAAAGAAAAATCTGTCTGATAAGCAGCAAATGTGTGAGATGAGACATCTTCTATCCACAAAGAGAAACAAGTGACATGGCATGCATGTCTAGCTAGGTTGTGTGCTACAATATTACCCTCTCTACAAATATGAAAAAAACTAATACATTGAAAAAATTCAGCATAGGTTTTAATATCTTGGATCAAAAGACCAAAAGAAACTAATGATAGCGAATCATCCATTAATGCATTCATGAGTATCTCTGAATCACCCTCAAGAACCACAGAAGCCAACCCCAAATCTGTAGCAAATTCAAGTGCTTTTATCACCGCTAGAGTTTCAAGTTCCACAATTGTTAGAGGGAGAGTAATTATTTGAGACATAGAAGCCATTACCAATCCGTGACAATCTCGAATAATCACGCCAATCCCTGCCCTGTCATGCTCCTTATCAAAATTTATTTTGAAGCTATCACTTGGAGGCGCTAACGACTTGGATCTCGGCTTGACTACCCTTGGTGTGACTGGAGGTTGTGCCGTTCGAAACTCTAGGAATGACATAATGGCGCTCTGCATGACCTGATCCAGAGGGAGACCCCGTGGAGAGAATCTGACTTTGTTTCTTCTAAACCAAATTGTCCACGTAATTGTTGCGAACAATTTCACATTGCATGCTGAATCCAATACAGCGCAGAGAAGCTGTGTAAAGTCAGAGTACCTTGAAGTTTGTCTGAAGCTCCACTATGAATCTTCTTCCCAGACTTGTGACATAATCGGACAAGACCACAGGGAATGTAATACATCCTCACGATGGCTAGAGCAGAGAGAACAGATTGGATCGTTGATAACGCATCGCCGAACCAGTTCTGAATTTGTAGGCAGTGCATTTCGGGTTGCTCTCCATAATTTTTTAATTTTTTAATTTTTTTTTTTAAGAAAAGGTACAAAGTCTCCAACAATAAAGAATGTGACACTTATGTGTCTTTGCACAATTCAATTGCCAGAGTTTTGTAACTCAATAAACACATCTTAGTATTTCTAATGAAAATAACAAAAATATACTCATTGGAACTCTAAAAGTAAGGCTGTGTTTGGTTCGATGTAAAATGTTTTCCGAGTGTAAAATATTTTCAAGTGAAAATATATTTCGGAAAAGAAAATATTTTTAGGTGTTTGGTGGCATTTTAAAAAATATTTTGAAAAATATTTTTTGGTGTTTGGTTGTATTCTTGAAAATACTATAGAAAACACATTTTCTATTTGTTGCTCACATTTTCTCAGCTTCCAAACAAATATATAATATCATTTCTCAACAGATAAACACAAAACAAACAAAACCCAACAAAAAAAAAATCATCAAATCCGGTCAAATTGAGAGAAGAAGGAAGAGAGATTGGTGCGATTGGGTTTGATCTCGCGGCGGAGGGGACTAGGTTTGATCTCGCGGCGGAGGGGACTAGGTTCGATCTCGCGGAGTGAACTGGGTTCTATCTCGCGGAGTGGTGGGTTTGACAAATGGGTTCGTCGAAGTGGGTTTGAGGAATGGGTTTTCTGGGTTTTAGGGATGGGTGTGGTGGGATGCAACCAGACTTCCGGTGAGGGTGGGTTTGAACAGATGGGCTTACGAGAACGATGGCGAGAACAAGAACGAGAACGGCGGTGCCGATGAGCTTTGGGTCGAGAACGAGATCGGTTTTGGGTGGATCGGTCTTGGGTGGTGACGATCGATCTGGGGTGCGATCTCGGTGGGGTTGGGGACGGTGGTGCGATCAACGCTTCAGCTTCTGGTGCGATCTCTTCTTGCTATTTTTTTCTCTCTCTCTCTCTCTCTCTTCTATTTTCCTGGGTGGAAATCATTTGAAGGTAAAATAGAAACTGAAATTCATTTCTGGCTGGAGAGGGTTATTTTACAGTCAACGCGGAAATTGATTTCTGTTTGACCCAATTTTCTGTGCTTACCAAACACATAGGCTGGTGTAAAAGGATTTCCTGAAATCCTTTTTAGCCAAAACAAACACAGCCTAACACTAATTACTTTTACATTCTACGTTAGGTAACTACTCCTAATAGACTAATTTTTGAGATATAACAAGAAGCAATTTATTTTAAAATAAACTTAATGTGAGATATTTATAGGAGGTTAAACCCTATACGAATCATACACTAAACCATGGTTACAAGAATTGCTACACAAGTAGAATACTTTGCTTATACACCAAATAAGATTGGGCTTGAGCTTTGACTTGCATTAGGGTTATAATCTTTATTAGTTAATAATTTCATAAGAAAAAATATTTTTCATAATGGTTGATAATATAAATAGTTCACTTTCTAATAAAAATTATATATAATTTTAAAAGATACAAGGTTTATGTATATATATTTGTTAACTATAACAGTTTATAAAGAAAAATTATTCTATCTAATCAACTCGAATAATATAATTTTAATTACACTTACTTATTAATTATCATCATAAATTTGGGTAACGCATTTTACTTGTGGTACTTATATTATATATGAGAAAAGAATAATTTAATTAGATAGCTCGTGAATAGGCTCAAACTAATTTGATAAAAAGAATGAATCAAGCTTGACTTGTGTTCGAAATAAAATTAAATGAACTATCTTAATCATTTACTTAGTTTGGCTTATCTTGACTCATTTAAACCTAGTGAAGTGTCTTGTTAGACCCTTGATCTTTTTCTTATACATAAAATTTTAGTTACTACAAACTTCAAGATATCCTATACCTTTTCTATTGGCATGAATTATATGGTTGACAATTTTTTTCCCCTTGATTAGGAATCAAGAACAATCATCTTACGCATTGGGAATTCAACGACTCCAAACACCAAAAGGGCAAACGAAGAATGAACATCATTATTTTTGAAACTATATTGTAACTTGTGCTCGCATACAAACATTCAACGTTAATGATGATGGGAACTATTAGTCTTAGGCGAGTTAAGTGGTCACCAACATTTTTATGTTAAGTATTATGAATGAGTCATTTGACACAAAAATTAAGAAAATTAAAATTAAAATAAGCACAAAATTAACTACAATTAAAAGTTATTCTGGATTCTTGCTTTTTTATATGAGATAGCAGACACTTGACAAGATTTATAAGTTACTGTAAACTTCAAAAAAATCCTTTACTTTCTCTTTTTTCCTTTGGCAGAAAGCCTGTTTGATCTTTGTACTTTTCCTTCATTAGGAATCAAGAACGATCATCTTAACTTTTGGGACTCCAAAGAGGCAAACCAAGAATGTAAAGTTACCATTCATGAAACCAGCTAAACATGACTCTTGGCAAAATTGTCACTGTTTGGGGCCAAAATGGGGATATACCCCTTTTGCTGAAACTTTCCTGCAAAACGCCCACTGTCTGAAACTATTTAGGGATATGCCCCTGTTTTAAAAATCGATTTTCAATGAAAAACTCGATTTGGCAAAAATCGAGTTATAGGCAATCAAATTTAAAAAAAAAAAAAAAAAATTCTATATGGAACTCGAGTTACATGCAAATATTTGCCTATAACTTGATTTTCGCCAAATCAAGTTTTTCATTGAAACTTAATTTTCTAAAAATTGAGTTTCAAAACAGAGGCATATTCCTAAATAATTTCAGATAGAGGGCGTTTTGTTAGAAAGTTTTGCAGAAAAAGGTAAAACCTCATTTTGGCAAACACTTTAGCGTCAGCACCTAGTTACCATGGACTCGAATCTTTGAGACACTATGCCAAAGAAAATTATTGTGTTATACTAAGTACTGCAAGCCGCCTCGTGCTAATTTCAACAGATAAAAGCAAAGAGCCAAGATAGTGTGGTTGGGGCTAATAAAAATAGTGACAAGGAGGGAATATATATATATATATATGATACAGTGAGGAGGGATTTATTTATATGAAAGTGAAGATATATGTTTCAATCACAACTAATAAAATCAATAAAAGATTTCAAAAAAAAAAAAGTCAATAAATGTTAAAAAGATTTTATGAAATTTTTTGTCTCTCACAATACTTTTTTTTTTAAATAAATGCAAAAATTGTCTTTAACTTACTTTTTTTTTAGAAAGTCTTTATCTAACTTTTTTTTTTAATATTTAGAAAGAAGTCTTCAACTTACTTGATAAGTATAGAATAAGGAAATAATATTAAAATGATTAAAATGCTTTGTAGGTACCACCAGTTTGATTTCTTCAGCTGCACGCATGGCAACAAAGGCTTAACATCATGATTTTGTCCCATATTTTTAAAATTTTTTTTTTTGTCCCATAGGTTATAAGGGGTCAATTCAATGATATGAATTTTGCTTTAGTGGTTGGAATTTACCTACTAGTCTTTGACGGTATGAACGCCAAGTAAAAGACCAAGAAATGAAACATTCAAGGAAAAGAACTGCCACAATTCAAACTTCGCAATAAAGAAAGAAAAGAAAGTTGAACATTTATGGGGTCCAAGTGTCTTCTTGACTAACAAAATCACTGATAGTGATTACAACTATGAGGTAGGAAATTAATGGATTAGGTTCAATGTTCTCTACCACTAGTGGGGCATCACCACCTTTCTTATCAAAGAGTTGTTGCCTTCTTTGGGAAATCAGACTTGGAATAGGATCATTTATAGGAATGGACAACATATTAATGAGAGATCCATGCTTGTTTATCATATAACTTCTTGACTTGGACTAGCTTCATCATGTGAACCCATATAGAAAATTAGAAACATATTAAAGACAAACAAGCATGGATCTCTCTTTTTTTATCTTTAAAAAAAGAGAGATCCATGCTTGTTTGTCTTTAATATGTTTCTAATTTTCTATATGGGTTCACATGATGAAGCTAGTCCAAGTCAACAAATTATATGATAAAGTTGCGGATTGAAGCCGGACCTTAGCAGGTTCAAATGGTAATCGTGCACGTCTGACTTTAATTTTGATATGAATGCCTTGCTACCTATACAAGAAATGTCACTATTTTTTTTTTTCCATACGTGAGATATCATATTGTGATTAGTATAACACAACTTTCACACGGGATTACAAATTACAAACTGTCATCTCAACAATTAAAAAAAATATTGTGAAATTTCTAATGTATTTAGACTTAGGGTTCGTTGAGAATAGTTTATTTAGCTGAAACTGAATTTTTTTTACTGAAAGTACGATAGATAAAGGTAAAAGCGAGCTGAAATAGTGCAGTGGACCCATGAATAGTAGCAAAAATAAGTCATATAATAAAATAAGTTGGTGTTATTATCTGTTCCCAAACGCAACCTTATTGTAGTTTGAAGATATTTGTGTTTGGAAATTTAAACCCCGGTTGATACAATTAACAAGTTTTAAATCCAAGTTGTTAATTAGATTTATTATGCATAAAACTTGTTAAAATAAACAAACATCAATATCATGTCAAAACTAAGTGCAACGAAAAAATAAATAAGACAAGATATGATGACCTAGGAAAACCAATGAAACCAACCAGTTTCACAGTAAAAAACCTGGGGGGAAACCTTTCCAAAAAGCAATTCACTATAGTAAAGAGAAGTTTCAGATCTAGTACAAAACCTTTGTCCCTAGACTCTACAATCCCCGTAGATGAACTCACAGTAGAAACCTTCTACCGCTTCAGAACCTCTGAACTCTTCAATATATGAATGCCACCCTTTGATGCACGGATCTCAGTACGTGACTCACTCTTTTGCATGAATCCCAGTACGTGACTCACTCACCAACTTGAGAAAGAAAAATGTTGGCCGCAAAATTCTTCATTTCATCAATAATGAAGATCAAGAAGCACTTGGTTACAAAACCCTAAGGCGTAAAGACGTAGTAGCTTCTTCTAGAGAGAATAAGGCTTCGGTCACCTTTTGCATATGTTCTCCTTGTATTCTCTTATGTGACGGCCTCTAAAATAAGCCTTATATATGCCTAGGGTTGTGAGAAAAGAAACCTTACACAAATACAAAAGCCTGGCCCAAAAATCAGATCTGAAAATTCTGATTTCCGTAACCTCGATAGATAGTAGGTGTCGAGTCTCATTAAACCTTGATAGATAGCTATCTGTCGAGCAGCTGTCCGCATGTGTCTAGCTTTAGTAAACACCTTTTCTTCACTTGTTTCTTGGTCTAATCTTCATGGCTTTAATACTAGATTTGAACAACATGTTTTTTGAAGTATTAAACACATCCTAGATTTATCCAAATACAAGTAAAGTGCGTTTTGTCAAAGGATTAGCCAACTACATAAAATATGTCCTTAACAATTTGTAACAAAATTCAATAAGTCTAATGATTTTTTTTAGTAGATTCCAGTTAATACAACGGATAAAGTCTACTGTTATCAAATAAGAGATCCAAAGTTCACATTTTACTTATAGCAAAAATCAATTGGTGTTTTGGTCTGATTATATTAAGGATAATTTTTTTAGTAGTTTTTTACAATTACAGAGAATCAGAGATCGAGTTTCTATTTGGCAAAAATTAATTATGCCAACTTATTTTTCTATTTAGCTTATTTTTGCTACTATTCATGGGTCCTACCACACTTTTTGGTACTATTTATGGGTCTCACTGTACTATTTCAGCTAATTTTTACTTTTATTTATTGTACTTTCAGCAAAAAGTTTTCAATTTTAGCAAAATATGTTGATCCCAAATAGATCCTGAATATATGTTTTTGTCTAATGGAAATTATGTCAATAATAGATCTATGTAATGTGATATCCCTTGTATCATAATTTTTTATGTCAACATTTGTGAAAAAATCTTGAAAGATTTATATTCCTAGCATTACTCAAAAAGATTTATAGGTCTCACACACGCGCGCGCGCTCGCACACAGATATATATATATATATATAAGCCCTTGAATAAGGTTTTAGAATGGATTAGGTATCCCATACCTAACAAAAATGATCTTGTTAATAGACTGAGTGAGGCTGTGGTATTTTCCAAGTTTGACATGAATTCTGGATTTTGGCAGATCTAGATTAGTGAGAATGATAGGTATGAACTGCTTTTACTACTCCTTTTGGGCATTATGAGTGGAATGTTATGCCTTTTGGTCTTATGAATGTCCCTAGTGAATTCCAAAATATTATGAATGACATTTTTAATCCTTTCAGCCATTTCACCATTGTTTACATTGATGATGTTCTTATTTACTTTAACTCTATTGATGAACACTGGAAACATTTGTACTCGTTTCTAGATACTATTAAAAGAAATGGTCTTGTTGTCTCTGCTAAGAAAATTAAATTGTTTCAAACAAAAGTTCGTTTCCTTGGCTATGACATCTCTGAAGGACAAATTCGTCCTATTGATAGAGCCATTCAATTTGCTGATAAATTCCCTGATGTCATCATTGATAAATTCCCTGATGTCATCATTGATAAAACTCAGCTTCAAAGATTTCTTGGGTCTCTAAATTATGTTGCTGATTTCTACAAGGATATGAGGAAACAATGTAAACCCCTTTTTGATCGGTTACAAAGTAATCCTCCACCTTGGTATGATGTCCATACTTCCCTTGTTAAACAAATCAAATCTCATGTTAAGACATTACCCTGTCTCGGCATTCCTACTGTTAATACCTTCAAAATTGTTGAGACCGATGCTTCTGACATTGGTTATGGTGGTATTCTGAAACAAAGAGTTTCCCCAGTTTCATCCGAAAAAATTGTTCGCTTCTACTTTGGAATTTGGAACACTGCACAGTTAAATTATAGTACTATTAAAAAAGAGATTTTATCTATAGTACTATGTATTTCAAAGTTTCAAAGTGATTTATTAAACCAAAAGTTTTTGTTGAGAATTGATTGCAAAAGTGCTAAATATGTTATTAAAAAAGATGTTGAAAATATTGCTTCAAAACATATTTTTGCTAGATGGCAAGCTATTTTAAGTGTTTTTCGATTTTGATATTGAATATATTAAAGGATCTCAAAATACCATCCCTGATTTTCTCACCCGTGAATTTCTGCAGTGTCACAATGGCAAGTAGGCGGTTGAAAGACAAGAGCCCTGCCACTGATAAACCAATTGTTAAAAAAGAGTCTATTTCCTCCTTGGAGATTGTTAACCGCTTCACTCCCTTAGGTACCATTCCTAAGCCTAATTATTCTTCTATTTTGGTCTCACCCTATGATCCTTATGCTTTGACCCCAGTTAACCAACCTGTTAAAACTATTTACCCCAAAGCTTCCAATGTTTCCCAGTATGTTAGAAAGCAATATTTTCAAAACTTGTTTTCCATTGAGATAAATAGGAATTCCATTCTTGATCCCTTCATACTTGCCACGAGCTACTTTCCCCCAATGTTTCACTGGATCCCTGAACATAATGGAAAAATTGTGCAATATTATTATGATATTTTGCGTCATGAAAAATCAATCACTATTAAAGCCATAACTGATAAAGCTGATACTACTAAGGTAATTTACCGCAGTGTTTTCCTGAATCATATTATTTCTGAAGAAATGTGGGGCCCCAACCTAGCCTCCACAAGAAGGCTACCAAACTCCTCTGTCCCTTATTCATATCAAGATTACCTCACTGCTTGGTTCAGATTTCTGTTACACCATAATGAAAACATGACTCATTCATGGTTTGTTAATTTTGATAAGGAGTTCAATTCTGATTTGCCTCTTTGGTTCATCCGTTGGTGGACCCAGTTTGGCTCTACTATTGAAATACTCCTAGAACCACTGATTAATTCTTTTCAATATTTCAAAAGTGTGTTCAAAGTTAATGCTCATGGTGCTAAATTCCCTCCTTTGCTCCATTTCATTAAGAGATACAAGATTCCTTGGATCCTGAAATGGCAATATGATAAGGAAGGAGATGTTCTCGTGCGACGCTGGTATGTTAAATGGTGGGATAAGTTTCCACACACACAGGCAGTTGTTAACAGGGATTTTCAACCAAATGCTTTACCTGTAGTGAAAATTAATACCCCAGTGCAAAAGGCTGAACTAGCTGATGTACCTGCTTCCACATGTACTAAAACTGTTAAAGACTCTGTTAAGCCTAAGAAGAAGGGTTCTCCTTTAGATGAAATTCGCAAGGGCCCTGATGCTTTATATGCTCTCCTTAAGATGATAACAAAGGAGAAAGAAGCTGCTAATAATTTAGGAGATGAACAGTCCTCTGAAGCATCTGTTACAAAAAACCCTTACTACCTCTATCCCGAACCTTATCCCCAAGATTGGTTTAAGTATGATGAGGAAGATATTCCTGATCTAGGAGCAATTTGATGTCTTCACTATTTGTCTAGCCTGCACAAAGGCCCTAATTGATGATGCTTACACTATTTGCCTAGTCTTTATAAAGGCTCTGATTGATGTTGCTCTCACTGTTTGCCACTATTAGTATTGATGCCCTGCTAACTGATACTCTAATATTTGTCTAGCCTGCACAACGGCCAAATTGCTACACTATTTACTCTTGGTGAAAGTTTCAACTATTGTACTGCTATTCCCCGCAAATGGTACTGCTTTTGCTAAAGTTGATTCCGCATGATGCTACCTAATCTCTTTTGGCATAAAACGCCAAAAGGGGCAATGGTTAAAGTGTTTCTGCAAATTGAAGAGATTCTGCCGGTTCTGATGAGGAAAAGAAAAGTTATTGTTCATAGCTACTGTTTACTACTGTTTGCTGTACTGTTACTGTTCACTACGTTTTTGCCTATTTAAGGGGGGATGTCCCTTACGTTTGAATCAGAATTCTTTAGAGCCCTTTTTAGGAATACTCTGCTTCCTTTAGATATTCTCTTCAGAATTCTCACTATTTCTCTATTTACGAATCTTGTAACTAGAACTAGTTTCAAGCTTTGTACAGTTAACCTGTTTGGGATCTTGTAACTACTACTGCTGTAAGTATTGTTATCTATTTTCAATAATAGCTACTTTCAGCTTTGTGTTTCATATTACTTTGATTATATTATAACTGCTTGGCTGGTTCTACCGCCTTGCTACTTTGATTATTTTATAACTGTTTTGATTATGTTATACTGTTTGGCTGGTTTTACCGCCTCATTATTTTAAATTACTTTGTTCATATACTGCTTACTTTGTTTATTACACTGCTTGGCCGGGTCTACCACTTTATTACTTTCTTTCAATATATTTTTATACTATGATTCCCCCTTCAGCTGCGTGTTCCGCCCCCTTTATATATATATATGCAGATCAGCTAGTGATATATTTTTCTTTGAGGCAGTATTTAATTGTTCGGTAGCAGTTGAAATAAGAATTACTAATTAGGAGAATATTGTTGCTGATTATGGTTGACAATTTGACATTAATCACTTGTGAAAAAGAGTAATTTGACATTGTATACTATATTGAGAAAGATTCAAACCTAAAAATGTCAACCTACATTCTAACTTTTAAATGTTGTAGAGTAAAATATGTCATCAGTGTGAATTAGTGGATAAATCTTATATTATATACATACACACACAGATATATATATATATATATATATATATATATATATATATATAGAGAGAGAGAGAGAGAGAGAGAGAGAGAGAGAGAGAGAGAGAGAGAGAGAGAGAGAGAGAGAGAGAGAGAGAGGGCCTGGACCCTAACTATCTTCTACTCAGCTACTCCTACCTGAAGAAAAAAATAAAAAAAAGGAAATAGGGATGTGTATGAATGAAGTCATTCACAAAAAACTCGGTTTTGGCTCGATACAAAATCCATTCATGTTTGTTTGTTTATAAACTAGTAATCCTGATTTAATTTTAGGCTTGCTTAATAAATGAGATGAGTTCAAGTTAAAATAAATAAATTTGTTCGTGAACAAGCTCTTGAAGAATAAGGCTTGATAAAAAATAAATTGAGCTAGGCTCGTACATAGGCTTGATATTATACTTTATATGAGCCTAAAAATGAACCTATACTGTACTAAGTATTGGGAGTTTGAACCATTCCTCCAAACCAAATGAGCTTGATAATATACTTAATATGAGCTTGATAATAGACTTTTGTTAGATCTCAAGCTCAACAACTTAATATTAAGTTCGAACTTGACTTGACTAATCAATCAAGCTGAGTTCAAGCCTTTGGATTTTTTAATGAAAATGAGTATGAACATTAGTTTTAGGCTTGGTTTGAGCTCAAGCCGAGCTTGAACATTTTACTTCTATTGTCAAGCTCAAACATTCAATAAATAACAAAGTTCTGTTCGTTTACAACTCTGAAAGGACAATCAAAGATAATAATAAGTTGAGACTAATTGGAAATGTATACCTAGTGCTAGGCTAAGTTGTGGGAAGCAAAAGTGGCCTATTTGTTAGGTTTTTAGACCCCTTAACACAATATGTTTAACCTAATATTAAGCCAAGTTGATCAACAAGTTTGTTGTTCAAGTCTAGGTTAAACAATTCTGAGCAAAACAAATATAATTTAGAAAGTAAAGAACACAAAGATCTGATGATCCAGGAAAACCAAACCGATAAAAAACATGGGGAGGATTTGACCTAGTTATTCTCAAGATAAAAAACAGATCCACTATGAAAGAATTGAAATTTTACAAAAGGAATTAGACCATTAACATCCTAATGCTACCTCATGTAGAAAACTTACTACCACGATCACGTGACAGCTCTGAGTCCATGGACTACCCATTTCCTTAAATCTACACCAAACGCAAGTTCTCCTACTTGTGACTTTGAGACTCCACTCAAAGGTTTTGTACTTTGAAGGATCTTTGTACAGCAACTGAATCACCACCAAACCTTGATTTCAGATCTAGACTTTGGTAGAGCTTTCCTTGTGTTTTAAGGTAAACACCTCTCAAATCTCACACTAGAGAAAACATAAAGCTATTCAGAGACTTTTAAAACTTGGCTAGGGTTTTTTCCTTTTATACTTGAAGTAAAACACTTAACCCTACACGTCATAAGGGCTTGGGCTGCGTTTGAATTTTTTTGCAGAATTTATTAATCTACGATTCTTGATCTATCGAACCTTATTTTCGATTGATCGAGCCTTGCAGTTTTATACAATAAATTCTTGCAAAACACTCGATTCAAACTTATACTAATGCTCCATTTTTTTTGAAGTAAAATATTTTCAAATGTAAAATATTTTACAAATAAAAATTTTTACAGTAAAATATTTTCAAGTGTTTGGATTAACCTAAACAATTGAAAATGAAAGCAAAAATCAGCCATCACCAACCACCACTGGATGCAAGCACAATCCACACCAATTGTACTAAATCCAGATCGGGAAGAAGGGAAAAAAAAAAAAGCCATCACTGCTGTTTCCACCAAAATCCAACGTTGAAAGCTTGAAACACAACCATCCACATCACGGCAACAGCCACCACCCACAGCACTGCAACAACGAGACGAAAAAAATCCAAGATCAATGATTAATGAAAACCCACCCTAATCAGCTACCACCCACAGCACTGCAACAACGAGAAGAATAAAAATCCAAGATCAATTATTAATGAAAACCCACGCCAATCAGCCACCATCAACACCATAACCCACCCCCTATGCACCACCATTGAACTGACGAACCATCCATCACCCATCACCATACCCTACTGCCAAACTCAAAAGAAAACCCAGCAGCACCATACCTAGCCACCAAAACCCAAAACTAAAGCCACCTACCAAACTCAAAACCAAACCCACCAATCCAGATCCGAGAGATGCGGCCATAAAGAAATTAGGAACATAAGGAAGAGTGTAGAGGGAACAGAGAGATACAGCAACCTAGATCGACGATCTGCACCGCATTTATTGCCAAAACCTCTATGCTAGAGACATCAACGTCGAATGCCTCAACGCTCATCAGTAGGAGTCCCAATGGACTGCTAGAGTAAAAAGAAGAGAGAGCAGGGATAACTGAGAAGGCCAGAAGGGCGAGTAGTTGTGAGAGAGGGAGAGATAGCATGAGAGGGACTAAGGTCAAAGGTAGTGAAAGTATTGGATAAAGCATTAGGTGAAAGCGAGGAGAGCAAGTGTAAAATATTTTACCAAAATTTTAAGTGTAAAATATTTTACACAAATTTGCCTAGCTTGATTTGGTTAACTGAAAATATTTTACTTTTGACTAAATATTTTACTGTAAAACAAACACCGTAAAATGGGAAAATATTTTTCTGAAAATATTTTATATCGAAACAAACGGAGCGTTAAACACGCTTTGAGCAAGCCTAAACCTAGACTCATTATTTTGATCATGGTTTGCCAACATATACAAAATGAAGTTCTAATACATTTAGTTCTTAAAGTATTAGAACATAACACTATTTATTTATAACAGAGAAACATCAAAAGGAGAAGTTTTGGTAATTTTTTTAGCAAATGAGGGCCCTTCCAAATCCCCTCAAACCATTCCCCACATGCCCATTTTAAAAAGAATCCAAACAAAATTAATCAAACATCATCATTCCTTTCTTACTTGAGAAATTATTCATTCCTATAGGAGATTTCCTACCCCCTTATACAAGCGGTGTGAGTTCTCGTGTGGGATCCATGATAGAGCCCACACCATCAATACGAGTGGGGAGGACTTCTTCCATAAAATAGAAAGTGAATAATTTTGCTCTCAAGACACTTTATTATTATTATTATTATTATTATTTATTATTTTTATCTTTTTTATTTATTTTTTTACAATCGACAATATAATAGTATAACCTCACCCTGGGACCCACTCAGACTTGGGTCCATGAACCCCTTAAGCCTTTAAACTTGGGGAAGTACCAACTTGCCTAACGTGGGTGGTGGTCGTCTAAAGACACTTTAAGAGAGCAAAATGGCATCAATCTAAATTCTACAGCAATCAATCATGAAGACTGAAATGACGAAGAAATTATTGTACAAGTTAGGTGGTTAATTTCCACAATTTTCAATGAGAAAAGGATGATGCATATGAAAAATACATGAACTAATTATTACCACAAGAAGATAGAGGAGTCCACTAAACGGACTTAAATTTCCCTAAATAATAGGTTTTTTGAGAGAACTGAGCACATAAATTACTACATCATCTTAAAATATTTATTACAAATAACCTAGATGCATGTGATATAAAATGGACAGAAAGTTTGTATTCCGTCATTTTTATAAGTAGAGAGTATCATGCACGTTATGCACAGAGAAGGAGAAGCACGAGTAGTCGTGATCCAAGGGGCAACTTTTACTGCACAAATACAGACTCTGTTTCGTGTGCTTTTGACATAAATTAAAAATTTCAGTTTATTTTTATTTTATTTTATTATTTAGTTTATTTTTGTTATTATTTATGGATTTAATTGCACTTTTTAGTATTATTTATAATCCTATGCTATTTCAGTTACCTTTTAGCTTATTACAATATTTTCAGCAAAATAATATTTTGAGTAAAAGAGTACTTTCAGCAAAAAAATTTTAATTTTAAGTAAATAAGCGGTCTGAAAGAGATACTTTATGACTGAAGTTTCTTTGCTTAATTCACGCGGCATAAAAATGACTTCTTAGTAAACAACAAAAATGGAGTAAGTTTGAGTATTTTCCAGGGTTCCAAACTTCTAAACACTTATAATATTATAATATCCTCAATTATCGATCTTTGACCCATACTACAAAAACGATTAAAAAACTTGATCAAGTACACAAAGTGAAAATTAATTGATTAACGAAAAAGTAAAGCATTTTAAAAAAGAAAGCTCTAAAAAGATATGCAATTCATAGATATAGATTAAGTATGATATATATGTATTGTTAGAGCATCCACAGCAGTGGAGCTAAAAATTTAGCTTTTTAGCTCCACAAAAAGTTACTTTATCTATTTTACCTATTCACTCTACAAAACATGCTGCAGCAGTGGATCTATTTTAGCTTTCAACACAATAAAATAATATAAACATCACAATAAAATAATATATCTACTACAATAAACAACAATCACAACTACCCGCAACCACAACTGCAACCGCTGCCACTACCGCCGCCGCCACCGCAATTGCTACCACCGCCACTACCACTGCCGCCGCCGCCGCCGCCGCCGCCGCAACAATCTTTATTTTTTCTTCTTCTTCTATTTATTCTCAAGAATTATATTTTTCAAAAAAAAAATGTTACATCCACGATATTTTTTACAATACTTTCACGAGAATCATAACAAAATCTTATATGAAAAATTGTTACTAATTCTAATTTGATCCCGCCACTAAAATTATATTTTTACTCACCAATATTAGCTAATTACTTAAAAATTTATTCTGAAAATATTGTAAAAATATTTTTAAATGGACATGTTTTATTCATTGCTTTTCTTTCATCCGTTTCTTTTCTTTCTTTTTTTTTTTTCTTTTTTTTCTCTTGCATTTTGTCCACCACACACTATCTTCCATTCCATCCACTCCTTTTTTTTTTCTTTACTTTCCCCTTTCTCCAAACCCACCCTCACTCTTTCTTTCTGCCTCCAGCCCTCTCGTTTTCTCCTCTCTTCTTCTTTTTTTTTTTTTTTTTCATCTTCTACTTGATTACTGTACAACCACAACCCACCGGGCCATCCAATCCCATCAAAACCAAGAAGAAGAACAAAACAAAAACTTAGAAAAATCAACACAAAGACCGAGGGGCACGATTTTAGTATCGGTGGACGAGACCCATGCCCGATACTCGTCCGATTCCGGTATCGGTGGACGATACCGCACCGAGGGGCACGGTTTCATGGTCTTCACTGACGAATCGAGCCTTAACTGATACGGACCGCCCGATTTTGCTGCCAACGGCGTGGCTCGGTCCTTCACGATCGAAATCGGAGCAAGGCAACACAGTGGATTCAACACAGCCAAACCGAAACCCATGCCCGATACTCTGTCCGATTCGGTACCGGCCGACGAGACTTGCGCCAATCATCTCTCTTGGCTTCGATCTCATCGCTCTACTCGTGGGTCTGAGGCGGATGGCGGATCGGCGACGTGGGTCTGAGGCGGATGGCGGATCAGTGGCGTGGGTCTGAGGCGGATGGCGGCGTGAGTCTGAGGCTGATCGGCGGTGGGTCGGTGACGTCGAGCTTCGGAGTTGAGAGAGATGAGGTTCAGAGAGATGAAAGCTTCAGTGCACAGAGCACAGAGATGAGAGTGACTGAGAGAGAGACAGAGACAGAGAGAGAGAGAGAGGCTTTGAATTATTTTAATCAAACCCGAATAAAATAGTATTTTTTTTTTATAACTTTCAGCTACAGTGCTCATGTATTGATACATGAGCACTGTAGCGCAAAGCTAAAAAAATTTAGCTTTGCCTCCACTGCTGTGTATGAGATTTTGTGGTTTGAGTGGAGCTAAAATAGCAATATAGCTATTTAGCTCCACTGCTGTGAATGCTCTTATGAAAATACTTATATCAATAAATAACATGATAAAAAAATATTAAATAAAATCAAGGAGATCAAAATTTCCCGACCAAACATCATAAAAAATTGTTTGGTATTGCTCCTGGTAAAACCTGAATGAAAAAAATTTCAAAAAGTTGTAAAATAATCCCATTACTCTTTTTTTTATACAAGATAGAATTTCTACTCTAGCCTAATTTAAGTGTATATGTGTGTGAAACTCCTTCCTCACACCCCACAAGTACTTATACTTGTGAAGTGATCACCGCACCAAGGGTGTGCGGTGGTAATAATCCCATCACTCTTGACTCGAGCCATGATAATGAAAATGGTAAGAAAAGTTATTAACTGTCCACTTGGAAACAGATAGTAAATGAACTGAATTGATTATGAACAATTAGACTTTAACTCCAAAAAAAAATTGTTTATATTCATTTACTTTAGGAAATGAGCAAAACTAAGTTTAGATTTAGATTTGAGTATTAAATGAGTCAAGCTTTGATATAATATGAGTGTGTAAACAAGTTTATAAAAAAAAAAAAAAAAGAGTGTGTAAACAAGCGCGAGTATGACATATATGTAGGTGGGTGAGATTCTTTTTCAATCAGAAAACTGTGTTGGTATAGGGGTGATAATCAGGAATGAGCTTCGACAGGTAATGGTCTCTCTCTCTCAGCGTATACCTCTGCCTTTTATTGCTATTGAGGTTGAAGTGCTGGTGGCACAAAGGGGTCTTGAACTAGCTTTGGAAACGGGTTTTGGAAGGGTGATCCCAGGGCTGGCCCTACCCTTAGGCGAATTAGGCAATTGCCTAAAGCCCTCAAGGGGAAGGGAGGCCCCAAAATTTTAGAAAAGAAGGGGTACTAGGGGCAAAAAAAAAAAAAAAAATGTAGTTTCAGATGTATTAGAAATGTCCAGTCCATCCATTTAACTAAAAAACAAAAATTTTGGTAGATGCGGTTAAACATTGGTTCTAAACAAAATTATTGTCCAAAAATAACATCATTATCCTCTAGACAAACCAAAAATGATAAATTACAAGTCTGGTCTAAGAGATTAACCACAAAACAATCACAAATCAAAACAAATAAAAAACCTCAAATTCCTAAAATTTCTTTCCCTCTGCTTCTTTCTCTTTGCTTTCCGCCTTTCTCGTTCTTTCTCTAATTCTCTCCACTATTGCTAGCTCCCTGGCTCAACTGCTCAAGCTTGAAGCTTCCTCCGATCTAAATCATCCGATCACATCTGATGATTCTGATCTAAAAACACTGAATTGCTTTGCCGACTGTTTTTTTTTTTTTTTTTTGCAGTGCTGCATTGCTGCCGTTGCAGATGCGTTTTGACTGACTTTGCATCTGCTGGTTTAGAGTTTTGGGTGTCACAGTATCAGCGTAGCAGGTATAAAGAATAAAGGCTTGGGCGCTTGGCTCTCTTCATTTTATTTGTTATTCATATTTTTGGCCTGTTTTGTGTTTTGTTTATATTGAGTTTAGTTATGGCTGGCTCATACTTGGATGTTTCACGTTTGGTTTGGGCCTTCAAGTTTTTTTTTGTTTTTTTGGCTAGCTTATCACTGTATCAGTTTTTTTTTTTTTTTTTATGCCTGCGTGTTTTGTTTATATTTTGTTTATTTGTGTGTGTGTGTGTTTTTTTTTACTTGGTGGTAATATATTGAATAAGTCTTTATTTATGCAGGTTGAGATTGCTAAACACTTGTTATTGTTCGATGAAACTACTGATGATGCCAAGAAGATCAGTAGGCTGGATGCTTCGGACTTCAAAGGACTACTGGTTCTCTCTGCGGCCTGAGAAAGAAAGAAAAGCGAATCAAAGGCGACCGGGGCTGCCGGCCAAAAATCCTCCGATGGCAAAGTTAGTTTTTCTCTCTATGTTATCTGAGTTCCAACTTTTTTGGAGTAAAAATGAACATACCTTTGCTTTGTCAGAATCAGTGTTTATATAGCGTTCCCATAGACGGTTATTGAATACTAGAACCTCCCCTGGATTCGAGGAGGCAAAAAGGATTAAATGTAACTGCCATAACCGTTTAGGAGTTACATTTCCATTTCACAACGGATACATGACAGTTATGCGTAGAATAAGGGATTATTATATTATATTCGGAGATTTTCCTAAGTATGATGTCCTCGTCCTGGAATTCCGTCGAGTGTGCTTGAATTCCAATAGCATCCTCGTCCACCAATCTTTATGTGGACGAGTCCTCTCGGGATAAACCGTGCGCATCCCATGGACGAGAGAGGGAGCTTCGCCATCATCCTCAGGACGGCCTTGCCCGTTACCCTCGTTCTGAGGATAACTCCTGGACGGCTGCCGAGGTGACGACCGTCCAGGAACGGCCAGCGTTTTCGTCCCACATCAGTTGCCCCCTCGTCCAGGAGTTATGCAACATATCGACAGATTTTAGGACGAGTTCATTCCCCTTTACCCTTTTTTTTTTAATGCACTGCGTGTCGCGCATCCATAGGGGACCAGTCATATGTTTTTATTCCTTCGAGGCATGCGCCACGTGTCGCCTTTTAGTTGGTTCTGTCATTGCGGTTACCGAGACTTTTCTGCCTATAAATAGTGGTTTCCCTCTCATGCCCCTTTCACTTTTTCAAATTTTCTGTTTTGACACTCTCGTTCGTCGCTTCGTCGGTTAGGGCGTTTTCAATGGCCTCCTGCTCATCTAGCGACAGTGTGGCCAAGGCCATAGACGAGTACCACGACGACTCTAGCTATGATATTTCTAGTAATGTCAATAGAAGTAGTGGTCATACAACCGAGGAGTACACATCTAGGGTTCCTGGAATCCCCGTAGAAATCTTTCAAGAGAGTGTTAGGACGAGGACAGCCTCTGGGGCTGACACCTCGACGAGCTCCCCGCCGTCCTCCCCTTTGGACGAACGGGAAACTGTGTATAGTTGTGCTCTAGAGGTTCCTTCTAGGACGGACGAGAGAAGGTTAGACGCCCTTAGGACTTGGTTTCAGATTCCTGATGATCTAAACCCTAGGTTAGCTGTCCGAGGTGAATGGTGTTGCCAACCTCGTTTTGGGATAGGTGTCTATGCGAGGCTTATTTGTTGTGGGGCTTAGACTTCCTTTGAATGCCTTTGCTAGGGAATTACTCACTAGGCTAGGCTTGGGAGTGTGTCGGCTGGTTTCAACGCATGGAGACTAATTGTCTCCATGCAAGTCTTATGGATGGAGGTGTTTGACGGGGACCGTCCTATCACCGTGGACGAGTTCTTGTCTTCGCTATAAACCCTCCGAGATAAATCAATCTCGAGGCTTCCATCGCCACACGGGGGCAATGATCGTAGATTGATTAAGTCTTTGCCCTCGTCCGACGTAACCGGAAGACGAAATTTTTCTTCGTCTCTGGTTTCTGGGCGGGGCATCCCGTTGAGGTTGGTAGAGACTCTTTTGCTCCTTATACTGGAGACATAGGGAACCTTCGTCCAGAAGGTATGTTATGCTCTTCATTTTTGTTTTCTTTTTATTATTCTCTTTGGACGATGGTCCAACCATAACTTCTTTCTTCCCTTACCAGCCGTTGGACGACCTTCTCTAAGCAAGTTCCACCGAGATCGCGTCCACAGGGCCCGTCTACATTCTGAACGAGACTTTCACTCATTAGTGACCCTTAAGCGTCTGCACAAGTGGGGACTTGGCCCTGAATCGTCCGTCGATGCCTTAGCACACGAGCTAACTACCTGTAGACGTGAGTGCTCCTTTTAAGACATGCGTTTTCCATTTTTGTTTTACTTTTATTATTATTATTTATATTATTATTATTATTATTTTTTTTAGGAATGGCAACCATGAAGGGAAACAAGGGGAAGGAAGTGGTCGACGAGGCAGCTAGATCTGACCCTCAACCCCAACCTCGTCTTGTTTCTGGAGAGAAAAGGAAGAGCTTGTCTAAGCATGTGGACTTGGCTAGCTTGCCAAGTCGTCGAGGGAAGAAGGCTAAGTCTCGGGTCGTCCGTGCCTCGAAACCGCTAGGCTCGATCCTCCTTCCCGGCCGCCCGTCCCGGTCGTTGACGTAGACTCGTCCACGCCCCTTAGCGTCACTCCGTCCAAGTCTCCTCGCTCTTGACTCGTCTCGCCCTCGAAGGAGTTCTACCAATTTATTGAGAGTGAGGATCCGGCTTCGGGAATGATTCCAAGAGGTTGTGAAAGGCGAGGACGTAGGCGCGTGCTACGACATGTCTCTGAACCAGCTTCGAACACTCCGGCGTCCACGATCTCTTCAAGGTGAGCATTTTTCCTCGTCCTGGTTCATCCATGTTTGCCCATTCTATCTTCTGAACTTTCCATTTTTCCATGTAGGCAATGTCAAAGTTCATTGCTGCGTCCAGGCAGGCCACAGAGATGGACAGGACGAGGATCCTTCTAGAGAAGAATAGAAGAGATCAAGAATGACTGTAGGACGTGGGCGGAGGTGGCGAACAAGGCTAAGGACGAGGCTGAGGAGTTGAAGGCTTTGGTGGGGGAGCTGAAGTCCGACGCTGCCAAGAAGGATGACCGTCTACAGCTTCTTCAAAAGGAGAATGACGAGCTGAATCTTCTTCTTAAGAAAGCTAAAGACGAGGCAGTGGAGGAATTCAAGGCGTCCAAGGAGTTTACTGACCTGATGGACACAAACTACGCAGCAGGGTTTGAGGACTTTAGGATGGACGCTATGGACAGCTTTCCTGAAGTTGACTTTAGCGTCATCAAGCTCAACCTTGCTGCTGCTACAAGTTCTCTCGTCCACACAGGTTCAGACGATGTCAACATTGAGGACGACGCTTCCACCATACCAGCCCAGGACGACCCTAATGCTGATGCCCCTTCCTCTTGAAGAAGATGTTTCTGTTTTTTAACCGATTGTCATTGTCACTTAGCTTTTTTTTTTTTTGAAAAAAAAAAATGTATTTAAGAATTTGAAATGTTATTCAAGTACAATTTCCTCGTCTAGAGTGTTCTAGACGAGCTTATGAACAATGTCTTTTACTGCTAATTTTATAAGGGTTTTTGGACGGTGGCCGTCTACCCTTTTCAAGTTAAAGAATATCTTCTTTGTTTGTTATCATTTATGTCATATTCTTTTAAACAATGCTCTAAGTGTTGAATGACCGTCTACAATCTTTTTATGGACGACCCACTTAGGACTGATGATGACAACATTACTTTGGCCTATCCTTTAGGCAATTATTATTCGCCTTCTCGAAAGCAGTTTATAATGTTTATGTTTTCTCGTCTTGACGAGTACTCGTCTCTGGAATGTTATACCTTAAGGCTTACTTTTCTTTCTTAGACGAGTGGGCCTTGGCCTTTTTCCTTTTGCTTTACCATTTTTTTCTTTGAAGGAAAGCTTTGGACGAGCAGTCCTTGGCTTCTTTCTCTTGCTTTATCCTTTTTAAAGGAAAGCTTTGGACAAGAAGGCCTTCGCATTTTTCCCTTTGCTTTGTCCTCATTTTTTTTTTTTTTTAAAGGAGGCTTGGACGAGCATGCCTTAGCATTTTTTCTTTGCTTTATCCTCATTTAAAGGAAATCTTAGACGAGCTTGCCTTCGTCCCGAGATTTTATTTGTCTAAGGCTTTTGCCTCGTCCGTGGATATTATCAGGGAAACTGGAATTCAAATACATAAGAAATCCAAACCATATTATTACATGAACATTGTTCACAAACTTGGCACATGCTTATAAGCTAGTGCCTTATTAAGATACTCAAGTACATAGCACCGTCTTTCATAAGCTAAGTCTGTAAGTAGTGCAAAAGTTTAAGAACTAGTGCACTTTTATTCATGACACACCATAATAGTAGTAAAAGCAAAAGTAAATATAAGCAAACACGCAAATCACAACTGTAATTTTGCCACTGACTTCCCTCGTCCCGCTCATCACTGATAGTACCTTTGCAGATGTTCCACGTTCCAAGGATGCTCTAACTTCCGCCCGTCCGGTGGCCTCCGTGTATTAGGACCTCTCGCCTTTTGCGCTGATTACCCCGTAGGTCCTTCCCACCGGGTCCCGGCTTTCCATGAGCCGGGTTCCCGGTCGCCAAGGAGACCTCTCGAGGACAAGGTCCCCCACACTGAAACGTCTGGGTTTTACCATGGCGTCATGCTGTCTGGCCATGAGATTTTTGTACCTTGTCGTCCTTTGCTCCGCATCCATTCTTACCTCATCAATAAGATCGAGGTCAAGGTGAAGTTGTTCCCCGTTGTCTTTCTCCTGGTACTCCATCACTCGGTAACTTGCCATATGGACCTCCGCCGGTATGACACTCTTCACTCCCATAGGCTAGTTTAAAAGGGGTCTCTCCCTGCCGGAGTTCGTGTAGTCGTCCTATAGGCCCAAAGAACACTGCAGCTCGTCCGGCCATATCCCTTTTGCCCCCTCAAGCCGAGTCTTGATGATTTTCGCAGATCGGTTTGCTACTTCGCTTGCCCATTTGCTCGTGGATGGGAGGGTGAAGAATAGTGATTCTTGATTCCAAAATGATCGCAAAAGACCCCGAAGGGTGCGTTGTCAAATTGACGTCCGTTGTCGCATACTAACACTCGGGTACTCCGAACCCGCATAGGATATTCTTCCATACGAAATTTTTCACGTTCGCCGAGTGATTGCCGCAAGAGGCTCGCTTCTACCCACTTGGTAAAGTAATCTATTCCTACCACCAAAAACTTCATCTCGCCGGATTCCTACGGGAAAGGACCCAGATATCCAGCCCCACTGTGCAAAGGGCCATGGGGCCGTCATTGGGGTCACGTGTATTCGACTACTGCGTCTAGGCACATTGCTATAACGCTGGCATTGGTCACATACCTTGACATAGGCTTTAGCGTCTGCCTGCATTGTTGGCCAATAGTAGCCGGCACGGACAACCTTATGGACAAGGGACCTTGCCCCTGAATGATTTCCACACGATCCTTCATGAACTTCCCTTAGAACATAGTTTGACTCGTCAGGAGCCAAGCATCTTAAGTAGGGTTGGGAAAAGCCTCGCTTGTACAATACTTCATTAATGAGGACATACTTGGCCGACTTGACCCTTAACTTTCTCGCCTCATCCTTGTCCTCTGGAAGCCTCCCATCCTTGAGGTAAATTATTATCGGACTCATCCAATTCTCTCTTCCTCCTATCTGCTGTATGTCAGGGATGTCTATGCTCGGCATGTACTGGATGTCGCCGAACTCGTCTATGACCCTTGCCGAGGCGGCTTTCGCCAAGGCGTCCGCTTCTGCATTCTCTTCCCTGGGAAGTTGAATAAAACTTATGGCTAAAAATTTTCGGGCAAGGCGTTTCACTTTGTTAAGGTACTTCTTCATTCGATCCTCCTTGACATCACACATCCCATTTACTTGGTTAATGACCAGTTAAGAGTCTCCTCTGATTGTTAACGACTCCGCCCCTAAGGACTTGGCCAATTCCAACCCCTTGAGTAGAGCCTCATACTCAGCCTCGTTGTTGGTAGTTGGATACTGCAGACGGGCCGCATACTCCAGCTTGTCACCCTCAGGGGACTTCAGTACAATTCCAATCCCTCCTGCATACATTGTGGACGATCCGTCTACATTAACCACCCACATTTCATTTCCTTCGTCCTTGTTCAACTCGTCCTGACTGGGGGTAAATTCTGCAATGAAATCTACCAATGCTTGCACTTTTATTGTGCTCCTCGGGAGGTACCTGACATCAAACTAGCTGAGCTCAACGGCCCACTGTACTAGCCGTCCAGCAGCTTCCAACTTGCTCATCGCCTTTTTTATGGGATGGTCTGTCAGGACGTTGATGACGTGTGCCTGGAAATAATGTCTCAGCTTCCTGGAAGCCGTGATTAATGCGAAGGCTAGTTTCTCCATCATCGGGTATCGTCCTTCTGCCCCTCTCATCGCGTGGCTTATGTAATAGACCGGCTTCTGGACTCTCCCCTCTTCTCTGACTAACGCTGAGCTTACTGCGTGTGGGGACACTGCCAAGTACAAGTACAACTCTTCCTCGTACAGACGGACTCAACAAGCTGGTGCCGTCATTAGATACGTCTTCAAGTCTTGGAAGGCCCTTTGACACTCGTCCGTCCATTCAAAAGCCTTCCTAAGGACTTTAAATAATGGTAAACATTTGTCGCAGCTTTCGATACAAACCCGTCGAGGGCGGCGACTCGTCCGAAGAGACCGGACTTCCTTGATATTTTTCGGTGGCTCCATGTTCGCATCGCCCGGATTTTATCCGGATTCGCCTCAATTCCTCTGTGCGACACCATAAACCCCAAGAATTTACCCGATGAAACCCCGAAAGCACACTTGCTCGGATTTAATTTCATGTGGTACCGTCGCAACGTATCAAAAGTCTCTTGAAGGTCGTCAAGATGTTTATCCTCGTCCTGACTCTTCACCAGCATGTCGTCCACATAAACCTCCACATTTCGCCCGATTTGAGGACGGAACATATGGTTAACCAGCCTTTGGTAGGTCGCCCCCGCGTTCTTCAAACCGAAGGGCATAACCTTGTAGCAATACAACCCTTGGCTCGTGACGAATGAGGTCTTCTCCTGATCCGCTTCATTCATCTGAATCTGGTTATACCCTGAGAAAGCGTCCATGAAGCTAAGTATCCTGTGACCTGCCGTTGAGTCCACTAACTGGTCAATACGCGGCAATGGGTAGCTATCCTTGGGGCAAGCTTTGTTTAGATCGGTGAAGTCCACGCACATCCGCCACTTGCCATTGGCTTTCTTGACCATGACTACGTTTGCCAACCAGTCTGGGTAATGAACTTCTCAGATAAACTTCGCGGCGACCAACTTCTGCACCTCTTCCTTAATGGCATTATCTCGCTCGGGAGCAAAAACTCTTCTCTTCTGACGCACTGGTTTCGAATAGGGACACACGTTCAGGCTATGGGTAATGACGCTCGGATCAATGCCAGGCATGTCCTCATGACTCCATGCAAAGACATCGAGGTTTTTCTTCAGAAACCGAATCAAAGCGTGCTTTGCCCCCTCTTCCATGCTCGCCCCAACTCTGGTAGACTTGTCGAGCTGGTTATCGTCCAAAGGGACGTCCTCTAATGCTTCAGTGGGCTCAGCCACAACCCTTCTTCCGTCTATACTTATCGCCTGCATGTGCTCGTCCATGGCCAGCATAGCTAAGTAGCATTCTCTGGCCTCCAGCTGGTCTCCTTGTACCTAGCCTACTCCGTGCTCGGTCGGGAATTTGATGGACAGGTGGTAGGTAGAGGTTACCGCTTTCCAGCTGTTCAAAGTTGGCCTTCCAATAATTGCATTGTATGACGATGCACAATCAACAACAAGGAAATTCACCTCCTTGGTTATCTGCTGCGGATATGTTCCGACGACCACTGGCAACGTGATGGTGCCCACAGGTTGCACCTTCATTCCTCCGAATCCTACTAATGGCGAGTTCACTGGTCGAAGCTGATCTTGTCCTAGCCTCATTTGTTGGAATGCGGGGTAGTAGAGAATGTCTGCAGAGCTGCCATTGTCTATCAATACCCTCCTGGTCGTGTAGTCAGAGATGAGTAGGGTGATGACTATTGCGTCATCGTGTGGGTGGTGAATTCGTCCTGCCTCCTCGTCCGTGAAAGTAACAGCCTGTTGGTCTACCTCCCTCGTCCTAGGAGGTCGTCCAGACTGTTGGATGTTCTGCACCACCTTCAGGTATGTCTTCCTTAACTTGGACGACTGCGCCGTCGAGCTTCCTCCTATAATTACCCTTATTTCTCCTAGTGGGGGGCGTGATGATTCTTCCACCTTGGCCTTCATTTTCTCATCTCTTTGGTCTCGTCCAAGGAAGTTCCTCAATTTTCCCTGTCTAATGAGATTTTCTATCTGCTGCTTCAAGTCAAAGCACTCGTCTGTATCATGCCCATGGTCCCTGTGAAAACGGCAAGATTTGCTCCTATTACGCTTGTCGGGGTCTCCCTTCATTTTGTCCGGCCACTTCAAGGACGAATCATCTTTGATCCGCATAAGAACCTCGCTCTAATGGCATAGTCGTGGTCGTGTATTGCTGATTCCTCGTGGAGGAACCGGCCTTCTTACCATCCTTATCTTTTCTCTCGTCTCGCCCGAACTTTCTTTGGACGAGGTCCCCGGTCCGGATAGCGATGGTGGCCCACTTCCGAGCGCTCTCGCCCTTTTTCTTTTCTTGGCTATGATGGCGTCTTCGCATTCATAAAATTCTGGACCGAATGGACAAGCTCGGCCATAGTCTGTGGTTCCTGCTCGTAGAGCTTATGAATGAACAAGTCAGAATTGACCCCATTGTGGAAAGCGGCCAGCAATAGCTTGTCATCCATCTTGTCCACCGTTAAGGCTTCTCTGTTAAACCGGTGATAAAAGATCGCAAACTCTCATTGTCCCCTTGCTCTATAGTCGCCAGGGCCGGAGGAGGAACGTTTGTGACGCTGTCCTCCAATGAAGTTGTTGACAAACAGCTTACTCAGTTCTTCAAATGATCCCACTGAGTTTGGGGGGATCTTACTGAACCACACTCGCGCTGGTCCCTTGAGTGTGGTGGGAAAAGCTCTGCACATGATCTTGTCTGGGACCCCCTGCAGGTGCATGGTCATCTTGAAAGTTGCAATGTGATCGCAAGGGTCGCGATTTCCATCGTACGAGTCTAAAGAAGGCATTTTGAATTTCGGGGGTAGAGGGTGACTGTTGATGGAAGCCGTGAAAGGGGAGTCCGTTCGGTGGACCATATCATCTACTGGGTTTGCTCGCCTCATGTTTTCCCTCATTTCATCCATGGCTTTTCTCATCTGGTCCATTTCTTTTTCCAAGTGCGGCACCCTTCTTGAAGCGGTACCCCTTGTTTAACCTTCGGACTCTACATTTTCCCCTCCTCCTTCCTGACTTGGGGCCCTTCCCTCCATGTGTCCTTAACGCTGCCTCCTGAGGTTGATCTCCCTATTCAACTCCTGGTTTTGACGTGTCAGTTCTGCCATAGCGGCAGCCATGGATTGTATGTGCTGAATAGAAGGCGGTTGCATTACAGGTGCTGATCTGCGATCGCGAAGGTATTGCTGGAAGCATCCCTACTCTCCTGGTGGCTTGGGCTGGTAGCCCTTGATCTTGTTCAAACCATTCAGCCTTTTGTCTGGGATAGAATAACTCGTTCCCACAGACGGCGCCAACTGATGATGCCAAGAAGATCAGTAGGCTGGATGCTTCGGACTTCAAAGGACTACTGGTTCTCTCTGCGGCCTGAGAAAGAAAGAAAAGCGAATCAAAGGCGACCGGGGCTGCCGGCCAAAAATCCTTCGATGGCAAAGTTAGTTTTTCTCTCTATGTTATCTGAGTTCCAACTTTTTTGGAGTAAAAATGAACATACCTTTGCTTTGTCAGAATCAGTGTTTATATAGCGTTCCCATAGACGGTTATTGAATACTGGAACCTCCCCTGGATCCGAGGAGGCAAAAAGGATTAAATGTAACTGCCATAACCGTTTAGGAGTTACATTTCCATTTCACAATGGATACATGACAGTTATGCGTAGAATAAGGGATTATTATATTATATTCGGAGATTTTCCTAAGTATGATGTCCTCGTCCTGGAATTCTGTCGAGTGTACTTGAATTCCAATAGCATCCTTGTCCACCAATCTTTATGTGGACGAGTCCTCTCGGGATAAACCGTGCGCATCCCATGGACGAGAGAGGGAGCTTCGCCATCATCCTCAGGACGGCCTTGCCCGTTACCCTCGTTCTGAGGATAACTCCTGGACGGCTGCCGAGGTGACGACCGTCCAGGAACGGCCAGCGTTTTCGTCCCACATCAACTACAACAGTATTTTTTATATAAATCAAGTTCTATTTCTTATTTGCTCTACACTTGAAAGTTATTTTTTATTTTAGTCTTTATAAATATATTGTTTGATAAGAAATGTCTACTAGAAACTATGCATCTGGATATGAAAAACTTAAAAAAAGAAAAAAAGAAGAAAAATTAATTGAGTCTCAAAAAGGATCAATGGATAAATTTGTTATTAGTAATAAATAAAATATAACACAAAATTTAGATGAAAATATCACAAATGAGCAAGAAAAATAGATTAAGTGGATTAGCTATATTATCGATTGAAAAAGAGATATTAAAAGAACTTGAATACAAAAATTTAATTAGTCAATTTGCATCTCAAAAGGCAAGAAAAATAGATTTTTAAATAAAATATATTATAATATAAAAATATTAAATAAACATTAATTTAATTAATATATAAGTATAAAAAAGGCCTAATTTTTAATTTTCGCTTAAGGCCCCAAAATGTCTAGGGCTGGCCCTGGGTGATCCTAGAGGGTGATTCACAAATCCTAATTAAAGCACTCAAAGATAACACTCGCTCCTTACCAAACTTCAGCCACATTGTAACAGATATACAACATCTTGCCTCCCACTTTTCAATGATAGATTATTCACATGTTCACAAACATTGTAATGTTGTAGCTTACTCGCTTGAGAGACAGGTAATTTCCACTTCATAATTTCAAGTCTAGATGGAAGATGAACCTCTGGATATCACAATTGGACTATAGGCGGACCTTACAAGCCTTCATTAATAGAATTTACTGTCTTTATTTTTTTTTTAAAAAAAAGGGAAAAAAGGTGGGTGAGATTTGGAGAATAGACGGGACTGTGGTAGGAACTTTGACGTGGACCTATCAATGGTGGATCCTAGCTAGCAACCTGACAAGTGCTTTGATAACAAGGAAAAACTTTAGTTCAGGATTGACCAACCCAAAGATTGGGCAAGGAGACTTGGATAGTTTTTTCTTTTTTGAGAGACTTGGATAGTTTTTTTTTGGATAATTACAATATCCAAGTCTCTAGGGGAAGACTTGGATTGTTAAATCAATAAATTGATAAATAGAGAACTCATGAGAAATGAGAATGACATACAATGCAAAAGTTTGCATCTCTTCACTTATTGAGAAGTGGTATATATTGGCAGAGCAAGGTTTTCATCTTTGAGGGGCCAAATAAAAATAAAAATAAAAATGATCTTTTCTTTCTTTTTAGATATTATATATTATGTTAAATACAGTAGTATAAAAATTATATGAACATGATTAAATATGTACATAAAGTATTTTATAAATCAATAAATGTATAACAAAAACTGTTTATCAAACCTAATAATAATGTAAGAAGAATGGAAAAAAGAAGAAGATATTTTTAACCTAGATTCGATCAATCATGGAGGTACTATATCAGTATAAAGGAAATGAAAATGCACAAATTAAATATCTCCTATTAAAAATTTAGCTAACTCTATTTTAGACAACTAAAACAATAAAGTATCAAATATGTACAAAAGTTCTTTGCAATTTCTTTTTCATTATAAGCGACCAAATTAATTATCTACAAAAAACACTTGTACATGAAGATTCTTAAGACACTTGGGAATTAAAGTCTCTATAGTAGAATACGCAGGTTTTTTGCTTTCTAATATAGCAAAAAATATGTAAATCTAAAAAGCTCGTACTCAAATTGCTATCCCTATTTCAAACAAATTAAATAATCAACTATCAAATTTGAAATATGTACAAAAATTCTTAGCAATTTTCATTTCAATATAAACAACCAAATTATCTACTAAACACTTGTACTTGAAGATAATTTTAAAAAAGTGATATTATTGGTAGGCTCAGATCAGAACCAGTAAGAAGTTGGTTACAACAACAGTTTATAAAAATATTGTAAAATAGTTTGTAATTATAATATTGCTCTATTTGTAAAACCCATGTATTATATTATTTTTAACATTACTCAATTTTTTGGTACTTTTTAAAAGCAATGAAAAATATATAAAACTAAATTTTTTCTTATATCTATATATATATTTTTAATATATCAATTTTTGCTCTAAAATTTGGAAACCCCCAGGGGCTTGGCGGTGGCCTATGGCCGGCCCGATTTTAGCACGAAAAACAATCACCCAAGATTCATTGGCGGGATATCTCCTTAGGTCGGTAGAGAGAGGACGTACATCAAGATAACAATTGCATCCTTGACTCACCTTTGCAATAAAAATTAAATAAATTTTTTTAAAGTTTTAACAAATCTTTGAAAAGACACTGAAACGCGGAATATATCCTCGCCAGCCAATAACACAAAGCCACGTTAGATTCGCACAAAAATGGGGTAGTCTAGACAAAAACTGTGAAAAGACTTTGCTCCTCTTTCACGTTGAAACACTATACACAAGATTAAAAAGTTAAAAACATCAAACAACGTCGTCGGCTCGTACTTGGAACATTGGCCTCTGCTCTACTCTCTCTCTCTCTCTGTATTAGGGTTTTGTGTCTTTCTCTCAGGTACGCACAATTGACGTAAAATTCTCGGATTTCACTTCCTCAATTTCATTTCTAACGAACCCAGAAATTCCCTTAATCTGTAATGCTTTCCTAGGTTGTGTTACCCCTTTCCTTTTTGTTTTTGTTTGGTCTCATATGTGTAGGGTTTAAATCGCATAATCCGAATTGCTCTTGATGTTTGCTATTTTGTCATGTTTAGGCTATAATTTTGTATAAAGTAATTGTTTTTTCTTATTGGGAGTTAAAGAGTAACTATTAGGGTATAGGATTCTTGAGTGTTGGGTGTTGGAAGTACATGTTCATGGATCCACAACAACCCCAATTCTTTGGGTCAATTAACGGTTTCAAATTTGATATGGAGTCACTTTTTGTCAATTCAGATCAGTACCCAGTTGTTGAAAATGGGATTATATTCAATAGCCCCACTTTAGGTCCTAGCTTCATGGGCAATCCAGTTTTTAGCCCTGATCCAAGCCCTGGTAATTCTGCTCAATCGAGCTTATTAGAGGGCGATTCTCCCACAGATGACAGTGACTTTTCTGATAGTGTCCTAAAGTACATAAGCCAGGTGCTTATGGAAGAGGAGATGGAGTCAAAGCCGTGTATGTTCCATGACCCGTTGGCTCTTCAAGCCACGGAGAAATCATTGTATGAAGTCATTGGTGGGAAGAACCCTACATCCCCGGATCAACACCCGCTTTATATTGATCAAAATGTTGAGAGTCCGGATGATAGTTTTTTGAGTGGCTTCAGTGATCATAGTAGCAATAGCAGTTCTAGTTTTGGTAATAGTAACTTGAACGATTTTCAGTGGAATCATGCTGATTTTGGAGAATACAAACCCTCTTTGTTAAAAAATCCTCTCCCCACTGACTTTGTTTTCCAGTCCACTGCAAAGTCTAGTCCACCATCATCTTTTAACTTTCCAAACAGCCTCACTAGTGATGGTAATGGGCTGCTGGGCTCATCTGTCAATGAGCTTCTGGTTCAGAACTTCTTAAGCAATACCGAATCAGTTTTGCAGTTCCAGAGAGGGGTAGAGGAAGCTAGTAAATTCCTTCCTAAAGGGAATCAGCTGACTGTTGATCTGGAGAACAACAAATTTTCTCCTGTTTTGAATAGGAAGGCTCCAGAAGTGTTGGTTAAGATGGAGATAGATGAGAGGGAGCACTCCCCTTCTAGGTTAAGAGGAAGGAAGAATCATGAGCGAGAGGATACAGACTTAGAAGATGGGAGGAGTAACAAGCAATCAGCTGTTTATCCGGACGAGAGTGAGATATCGGAGATGTTTGATAGGGTGCTGCTCTGTGGTGGGGCAAAACGAGAGCCTTCAGTGTGTAATTTTGATGAAAGCTTGCAGAATGGAGAAAACAAAAACCTGCTGCAGAATGGACAATCAAATGTATCTAGTGGTGCAAAGACTCGTGCCAAGAAACAGAGCAATACGAAGGATGTTGTGGATTTGAGAACTCTATTGGTGCTGTGTGCACAAGCAGTCTCCTCTGATGATAGGAGGACTGCTTCTGGAGTACTAAAACAGGTTAGGCAGCACTCTTCCCCATTTGGTGATGGGTCGCAGAGGTTGGCCCATTACTTTGCGGACTGCATTGAGGCGCGCTTAGCTGGCACAGGGACCCAAATTTACACTGCTCTAGCTCCCAAAAAAACGTCAGCTGCTGATGTGTTGAAAGCTTACCAAGCATATGTTTCAGCCTGCCCCTTCATGAAGCTTGCAATTATCTTTGCAAATCATATGATTCTGAGAGCATCTGAGAATGCAGCAACACTTCATATTATTGATTTCGGTATCCTTTATGGTTTCCAATGGCCTGCCCTCATCCAGTGTCTTTCAAGAAGACAGGGGGGGCCTCCCAAGCTACGCATTACAGGGATAGAGCTTCCTCAACGTGGTTTCCGGCCAGCAGAAGGAGTACAGCAGACAGGGCGTCGCTTGGCAAAGTATTGTGAGCGTTTCAACGTTCCATTCGAGTATAATGCAATTGCACAGAAATGGGAAACTATTCAAGTGAAGGACCTCAAAATTAATAGAGATGAGGTACTTGCAGTGAATTGTTTGAACCGGTTTAAGAACCTGCTTGATGAGACAGTTGTGGTGAATAATCCGAGGGATGCTGTTCTAAACTTAATTAGGAAGATAAATCCTAATATTTTTGTCCATGCCATTGTTAATGGATCCTACAATGCTCCATTCTTTGTCACACGGTTCCGTGAGGCTCTCTTCCACTTCTCCTCATTGTTTGATATGCTTGATACTAACACTGCCCGTGAAGATCCCATGAGATTGATGTTTGAAAAAGAGTTTTTTGGGCGGGAGGCCATGAATGTCATAGCTTGTGAAGGATTAGAGAGGGTTGAGAGGCCTGAGACATACAAGCAGTGGCAGCTTCGGAAAATGAGGGCTGGGTTTAGGCAACTTCCAATGGATCGTGAAATCATGAAGAAACTGAGGGCTAAACTGAAAGGTGGGTACCATAATGATTTTGTGGTTGACGTAGATGGGCACTGGATGCTTCAAGGTTGGAAGGGCCGGATTCTCTATGCTTCCTCCTGCTGGATACCTGCCTAGAACTTGAAACATGAATGGGCATGTAGGCTGTTTCCAGAGTTTTTGGGGCTGTCTACATTCATCTGGTCAATGTTTCAGTTGGGAAGACGGTGGATATAATAGCTTGAGTCCCTTGACCATATTAGATGATGAGCCAATGTTTGGGCAGCTTTTGGGCCTTTCAATCATGCACTTGACATAATTAGCAAGTTATAGAACAGTTGTAGCAAGAGTCTGATTCAGGTAGTATTTACTGTTGTCATGTATAGACAATATTATATGCATAATAAAATGTAGTGTCTGTCCATTTATCTGAAGTTTCACCATTTAGTAGAACAGCTTATTTATTTGTGGGAATTGGATTTGCACTTTGCACCATCTCCCACAACTACTGTCAGTAGAAGTTTTGAATTGACTAGTTGTGCAAATACAAACCATTTTTACCTGCTAAAATTGCATTTTAATGATTCCTCTTGGGCGACGAGTCTTCCAATTATGCCAGATGTAGAGGGTTCTGGATTGTCCCACTTTGAACCTGACCACAGCTTCCTCAGTTTGTTGTTGCCTAGTTGCTGTGATGAAATTTACCCAATGGATGTTGGGCTATGATTCTATGAATTAAGCCATGCCCTTTAAAATAGCTCAAATGGAGTACATGAGGTACATTCATTTTAGACTTGTTGATTTGATGAATGCAATCAAATGGAGCGTCATGATTATACCATTGCCTTTTTTATTTTTCTTGCCTGTATGTTTTGGTTTTGAAATGCATGTGCAAGAAATCTCTGTTTTTTAAGTAAGGTATCAGGCAGAGTAAGGGTGCTGGCCTTTTCTTTTGTTTGTGCAGGTTTTGAAGAAGAGAAGGGTTGAGAATCTGAGAGTCAATTTCGTTGGAACCCTCAACCCTCTGCTCTGGTTTTTGATATCTTATAGCTATTAAAGCAAGCAGAAAGATTTGATTCGAGTTTAGACTAAGCCAGGTTATACCAAGGCTGGTTATATACTTGTCTTAAAACACAAAATTTTAATTTCTCACAACGTTTTCACTTCTGCTAAGATAGCATCTTGTGATTGGTATACAATTAAAAATAATTATAGTTTTGTGGTGGAAAATGTGATGGTGCAATGCTCACAGCTTGACATCTCAGTAAATTGTGAAAAAGGTTACTGTTCTTAGCATTACTCCTCAAATAAACGTATACGAAGTTTGAATATACTATGTTTCAGATGATGTATAATGAGCTAAACTTAGGTGACAACATATTAATGATATTGTCTGCTCGCTTTGGTCTAGTGCTTCCATGAGATTAAGCTTCAGAATTGACTAGACAAAGCTTCAATTTATTATAGATCTAGGCCTGCGTTCCTCCAAAAAAAAAAAAAAAAAAAATCTAGGCCTGCAACTACTAGTCTAGACTCTAGTCCACAACTACTATACTACATAACATGGCTAACTTTGCTGGAGTGGACTCTGGAGGTTGCTAAGCAAATGGGAATTCTAGAAGTAAATTAGTGACCTAAAATATACGAGGAGATCGAATTGTTTTGAAAAAGAAATAAACGGAATGATATTTTAACATTATGTTTTGACACTTGTATACCATTACTTTTCTTTTATATCATCACTGAAAATATGACTATTATTAAAGCCAAAACTTTTTTTTTTCGTTAAATAAAGGTTTTGGTGTGGATTTATCGACTCTGTTGATAAATCCATCGGTAGTGTTGAATGTATTAGAGCATCCACAACGTATAGGCCAAATGGCAAATGCAAACCCAATTTTCCATTTAACCCCAAAAACATCACTCCATTGAATATTGTAAAAGCCAAGAATTGTAAATTTTTTTACAATCCGGCTACAGTGTCATTCTAAATGTAGAATGCACTGTAGCTTAATGGTAAATCAAAATACTATTATTTAATTCTCTCTCTCCTCCTTTTTATTAAAAAGTTCCAACACTTTCTCTCTCCTCTATTGAGAAATATTTTTATATTGTTATTTTTATATTATTTTAATGTGTAGTATGGTAAAATAGAAGTTTGGATGTTGGTGAATTGAAAAATGGTATTGTATAATTGATAAAGTAATTTTTAAGATGGTAAAATAAGATAGAATTAAAAAAAATGAATGTGGATGCTCTTACAACTAGTTGGGGAGCATTCATCAACTATTTGTAATTTTCTAACCAACAAATCATGACTTGCTCTGAAATTGAGGACAAAGCTAAAAGCAGAAATGGTGTTTTTGCTTTCCCTTAAAAAAAGAAAAAGAAATGGTGTTTTGTTTGGTAATGGATTTTTATTTGCAAACAAATATATGTTGCATTAGTTTAGTTTATGATTAGCTTTCCCATATCATATCATATGTGTTCACTTTTGATTTTGGGTCCGATCTCAGTCAGCGAATCATTGCAAGAATATGTTGGTGCACGAGGTCCAATCAGGACCCGGAAACTCCAATTTATCCCAACTAGCAATAGCATGACTCATTATTAAATTACAAGATTCTAGAAAAATGATTAATTACCAATTATTCATTTCAAATAATGAATCAGAAAAGAAAGCAAGAAAGAAACAAACATGGATTCATCATTTGAAATATCAATTGTCTTTATTTGAATAGTATTCTTGTGAAGTTATTATATACGTTTCCAAGTTTTAAAGCCGTGTTCGTTTAATATATATATATATATATATATACAGCCGTAATTGTGCTTGCATCCCTTGTTGCACATGGCTTTTTGATATTTTTTCTTTCATACTCAATGACGAGACTCTAACAAGAGAAGAGAAAAGTTAAGGAATGTCTAAAGAATATGAATACGTACAAAACTATGACGAGATTCTAACAAGAGAGGAGAACTTAAGGAATGCTTAAAGATGGCGGAAATGGGCAAATGCCCATTTCGCACAAAAAAGAAGAAGGGCAAATGCCCCATTTCCCAAACTAATTAAGGAAATACTTCTCTTTTGAAACTCGATTTTTTCAAAATCGAGTTTCAAAAAAAAAAAATTTCTGGAGACCTATAGCGATGTTTTAAGGAGCCTATAGTGATGTTTTAAGGATCTATAGCTTGTAACTCGACCTCCATGAAATCGAGTTACATGTAAGTTTTTTTTTTTTTTTTTACCTATAACTCGACTTCATGGAGCTCGAATTACAAAACGCCACTGTAGGTCCTTAAAAAATCACTATAGGGCTTAACTCGATTTTGAGAAAATCGAGTTTCAAAAGAGGGGCATTTTCCTAATTAGTTTGTGAAAGGGGGCAACGTGCTGATTTTTTTTTTTTGTGAAAATGGCAAAAACCCATTTTGGCCGCTTAAAGATATCATTAGTAAACTATTGTAAGAAAATATTTATGAAAAAGAAAAAAAAATATAAAAATACTTGTTATAGTCAAAGGTTTGGAATTAAATTCTATTTATATTGAACGGGGAAGTCTTGGAGAGGGTAGACGGCAACATATTACATTTTTGTTGGAAGATGGCAAGTCCTTAGCTAAACACTTGGAGAATTGTAAGTTGACGTGCACAAATCAAAGGAGTCAATCTCATATCGAAGGCGTACCAGTTTGACTAGTGAAACGATATATTTTGGTATTGGTTAATACCGGTGTGCCGTTTTGGGTTTACCATTATTTTTTATATTTATAAATATATATATGTGTGTGTGTGTGTGTGCGCATTATAATAAATATAAAATTTTACTATAAAACATTTCCTCAATTCAGAACAAATTATTCATGGATTTAGACTTTAGCATCCATTAAAAGAAAAAAAAAAAACATAACATAAAAAGTAGAAAGCTTAATGAAGGAAAACAAGCCCAAGACCCCTCTGTCAACACAAGTGCTAACCTGTCCCGGTCCAAAAGGCCAGGTAAGTTAGATTTTACCGTTGATTTAGATGAACACCTCCCTTTGAAAATGCTCTGCACAAGCTCCCTCACAAACTCCTCACCAACAAGATCGGCGGTTGCTGCTAGGCAGCATCGCCGAGCACAATGAATACTATATGCTGGAACTGCCAGGGAATTGGGAACCCCCGAACAGTGTTTGTGTTGCGCAATTATGTGTGACGGTGGAATCCCTACATTGTCTTCTTGACGAAGACCAAATCAAAGATAAAACGTATGGAAAAAATTAAATTCAAACTGGGTTTCTCAAACGGCCTAATTGTTCCTTGTCAAGGCCGAAGTGAAGGATTAGCACTGCTTTGGTCGAAGGAAATTAATCTTGAAATTTTGTCTTTCTCCCATCATCACATTGACGCCACCATCATTGATCAACAAAACAATTTTAAATGGAGATTCACTGGCTTTTATGGCCACCCAGAAACACACTTGAGGAAAGAATCCTGGAACCTTCTCTCAAATCTAAATTCTCAACTCTCTCTACCTTGGTTTTGTTACGGAGACTTTAATGAAATTCTCTCTGTATTTGAAAAATCAGGTGGTGCTCAGAGAACACAGAGGCAAATGGAAGGTTTTTGGGATGCTGTGAATGTTTGTGGGTTCCAGGACCTTGGATTTTCAGGCCCAAAATTCACTTGGTGCAACATGCAGGAAGGCAGTAATAGAATCTATCTTCGGTTAGACAGAGCCTTTGCAAACTCAGAAGGGCTCAATTGTTTCAACAATGTCAAGGTTCACCACCTAGCTGAGTCCACCTTAGATCATTGCCTTCTTCGAATTACAGATACATGCCTCTTAGCACCAACAAGGAAGCGCCACTTCCATTTTAGAGCCATGTGGGTTAAGAGAGAGGATTGTAAAGAGATCATTGAGACAGCTTGGAACGGGGGTAGCCTCTCAAATACACCTGAAGGTATTGCATCTAATCTTAGTCGATGTGCTTCAAATTTAGATGCTTGGAATAAAAATGTGATTGGCAACATCCTAAGGAAAATCCAAGAAAAAAGGAAAGCTCTCAATAGTCTTACAGCCATTGATCACGATGGCTCATATGGAGTTGCAATTGATGAAATGAGGTGAGATATTAATGATCTCCTAGACAGCGTGGAGATTCTCTGGCATCAACGCAGTAAAATTTACTGGTATAGAGAGGGAGATAGAAACACTAAATTCTTTCATGCTAGAGCATCAGATAGAAGGAAGAAGAACACTATTTTGGGTATGTGGGATGACGACGGTAGATGGTGTGATGACAGGGAAAGTATATCAGCTTCGGCAGTAGCCTATTTTAAGAAAATCTACTCGTCTTCTCAACCTAGTGGAATCCAAGAGATCACCAATGCCATTACCACCCGTGTTTCTGAGGACATGAATGTCGAACTCACTAAAACATTTACCAGCGAAGAAGTTGCAAGAGCTCTCTAGCAACTCCACCCCACCAAAGCCCTAGGTCTTGACGGTATGTCCGCCATATTTTTTCATAAATTCTGGAGTATTGTGGGTTCGGACATCACTGCTATGGTGCTGAATGTGCTTAACCATAATATGCATATGGCGGATATAAACAAAACCAACATTTCCTTAATCCCAAAAACCAGCAGCCCCTCTAGAATGACTGAGTTCCGGACAATCAGCCTCTGTAATGTAGTGTACAAGCTCATTTCCAAAGTATTGGCCAACCGCTTGAAAGCTGTCCTACCCTATTTCATCACTGAGAACCAAAGTGCCTTTACTTTAGACAGGTTGATTACGAACAATGTTTTGGTGGCATTTGAACTCATGCACTACCTGAATCACAAATCTGAAGGAAAAGAGAGCTACATGTCTATCAAGCTCGATATGAGTAAGGCGTTTGATAGGGTGGAATGAGACTTTGTTAAGGGGGTTATGGAAAAAATGGGCTTTGACAGGAGATGGATCGCCCTTATTATGGAGTGCATATCCTCCGTCACATATTCGGTGATCATTAATGGTGAAACTCACGGAAACATCACCCCCTCCAAAGGCTTGCGTCAAGGCGACCCTCTCTCCCCCGGCCTCTTCCTCCTTTGTGCCGAAGGTCTTTCTGCCCTTATTCACCAAGCGGCTAGGCACCAATGCATTAATGGCATTTCCATCTGCAGGGGCTGCCCCACAATCACCTACCTCTTCTTCGCCCATAACAGCTTATTGTTTTGTAAGGCAAATACCGCAGAGTGTAAGGATCTAGTAAACATCCTTAATGCTTATGAGAAGGAATCTGGGCAGAAAATCAATGCTGATAAGTCATCTGTCTTCTTTAGCCCAAACACTCCCCTTGAAGTGAAAGATGATATATTGAGGATCCTCAGCCCTATGTAAGACACTAGGCACAAAAAATACCTCAACTTACCCTCATTAATTGGAAAATAAAAAACTCAGGTGTTTGCTGAAATAAAGGAGAGAGTGAGCAAAAAGCTGGCTGGCTGGAAGGGAAGGCTTCCCTTTATTGGGGGTCGGGAAATTCTCATTAAGGCCATCGCCCAAGCTGTCCCAATGCACACTATGAGTTGCTTCCAGTTGCCTAAAACTCTTTGTGACGATTTTGAGCAAATGATGAGGAACTTCCGGTGGGGCCAAAGAGACCTAGAGTCAAAGATGGCTTGGATTAGTTGGAAGAGGATGTGCAAATCCAAACTTTTTGGAGGTATGGGCTTTAGGAACCTCCAAGCTTTCAACTTAGCTTTATTGTCCAAGCAAGGGTGGCGGATCCTTTCAAACCCCGAATCCTTGGTGGCAAGGATTTACAAAGCAAAGTATTTCCCTCATGGCGATGTTCTAAACTCCAAAAAAGGGAACAATCCTAGCTATGCGTGGAGGAGCATACACAACAACCTAGAAATCATTAGAAAAGGCACACGGTGGAGGGTGGGAAACGGCAAGCGGATCCATATTTGGGAGGATAGATGGCTCCCAACTCCGACCACCTATAAGGTAATCTCCCCCAAAAAACCTTTTGACAACTTCCCTATGGTTGCCTTGCTCATTGATGAGGATACTAAATGGTGGAAACCGGAGCTTGTGTGGTCCCTTTTCCTTCCTTTTGAAGTTGCCAGCATACTTAGAATTCCCATTAGCTACAATCTCCCAGAAGATACTCTGATTTGGATAGGGAACAAGCGTGGCACCTTCTCTGTCAAGAGTGCTTACTACATTGCTTTGAAGGTAGTTGAGCAAACTGAAAGCGGGGAGAACATTAATAGCCACTCATCCTCACCCTTTTGGAAGAAAATTTGGCAGCTCAAAGTCCCTCCAAAGGTCAGAATCTTTGCCTGGCATGCTTGCAAGAATGGCCTTCCCACCATGCTCAATATCCAGTGCAAAAGGTTGAACTCTTTTGGTTTCTGCCTTTTATGTGACAAAGAAATGGAGTCCACTTCTCATGCCCTTCCGCTCTGCCCCCATGCTAGGAAAACTTGGGCTCTATGGCAAGATTGCCCGATGGACATTACAGTCTCAAATATGGACTTTTTGGACATTGCAAACCAGATCATGGAAAAAGGGAACCCCGGGGATTTAGACATCTTTTTCATGACAACTTGGACCATTTGGGGAAATAGAAACCAAGCTGCCCACAATGATGCGCGCATCCCTCCTTCTCAAGCGTGGAACTTAGCAAACCAAGCCCTTTATGCCTTCAACAACGCCTGCTCCCAGTCCCCCCTCATGCACTCTACAGCTCATGTCAAGTGGATAGCCCCTCCCTTGGATTCTTTCAAGATCAATGTGGATGGCGCCACCTCTGACCCTGGAGGGCTCTCAGGCATAGGAATAATCATTAGAAACTGTGTAGGCAATCCCATTGGAACTCTAGGTGAGCCCCTCCTATCCAACTACCCCGCCTTGACCACAGAGGCACTTGCCCTCCATCAGGGTGTCCTCTTTGCATTGGAATTGCAGGTCCATCACGCCATCTTTGAATCTGATGCACTGTCGATGGTCCAAGCTCTATCTGTGGAAGACTTTGTAGGTGAGGTGGGTCACATTCTTAAGGATATCAAGTCTCTTTCAAGTTCGTTCACCAGCTGCTCCTTCAATCACTTGGAAAGGGAAGGCAACAGAGCAGCACACGCTTTAGCAAGAGAAGCCAAGCTCTCGGGTCAGACTCAAATTTGGAAGGGTGTCACTCCCCCTCCAATCCAACAGATTCTAAGGGACGATTTGTTGTAATTTTATGTTGTCTGCTCTTAAGTTTTACCCCTGTACTTTGTTGTATTTCAATTTCTTGTTGGAATGTCAGTTATTCCAAATTTACCCAACAAAAAAAAAGTAGAAAGTTTAATTGTTCATTGCATACTAAGAAAACAAATCATACTAATAAGTTAATGCAAATAAGTTATCATTCTACCCTAACAAAAATTCAAAAATTACAAAACTAAAAAAAAAGAAAAAAAAACTTTTTCTGTACCAGCCGGTACGCTTGGTATGGCCGGTATGCCTGATATTTAAACCGGTACGAAATGTTGACGTTTCTATACTAGTATACGTATTGGTACGGTATTGACTACCTTGGCACAAATAGAGATGTTTATGCAAGAGAGAAATTATAATAACTATCGTGTCAATAATAAAAAAAATTATAATAAATAAACTTAATTATAACCACTATCTTAATTTAGACACTTGTTAATAGGACATTATTTATTTATGAGTTGAAAGTAATTAAAAATATAATTATATTAAGTGGGTTTTAGCTAACTCAACTGGTAAAATCTCTTATGGTTGAATAAGAGATCTGAGGTTCAATCCCCACCTACACCAAAAATTGATTGATATCTTGTAAATAAAAAAATAAAAATAATAAATTAAAAAAAATAAAAACCAAATATATATTTTTAGAATAATAAGAAAAAAGCCAAATCACATGCACACTTATATTTTGCTTATTTCAAGAGAAAATACAAATAAAGAGAGAAAATAATATTCAATGATCTTGTAAAGATTTGATGATCTTCCCCAAAGATTTGATGGAATATATATATAAAAAAGTCCCCAATTAGTTTATTAAGTTATATATTTATTTAAAAGAGATGATTAGTTCATGATATCTTTCGCTTCCCCATATGAATGTTGTCAATTCTAAATTCACCCCTTTGCTCTACTGTTAGTTTTTATTTTATTATTTATTTATTTTATTTTATTACGAAATTCTCCGTTACTAGTGGGGGTCGTAATTCTTTCTTTATTCAAAGTGGTTTAAGTATGATTTTGATCTTAATGAATAAAAGAATCTTTATCATTACAGGTTTTAGCTTTTAGGTTCGGATGGATTAACAGGTTCGGATCCGAATCTATCAAATATAAATCCAATAGAAAAAAAATTAGTTTAAAAGATGAAAGATAGTAAAAGAGGCTTGGGTCACAAGCTAATTAAGGTCACCGGTGGCTGTTGGCATCAAATGTTTTGACTTTGAGCATGTCAAAGTAGACAACAAAATTGTACAACAAGTAATGGACACTAGTTCCTCAACTCTTGTAGCCCAATTTGGCTTTAGCTTTTGCTTCGCTTTTACCTCTCCCCCCAATTCTCTTCCATCAGTAATTAGATCACTTTATAACTAAATTATCAATTTCTTCTTGTCATGTAACATCTAGAGTTATGGCCAATGATTAGGGTATTGGTATAATGTAGGTGATCACAAGTTCAAGCTCTCAAATGTGATGCCGGAATGTTGGTTTAACTTAAGGATGATTACATTCTCACACTTAAAATCAATGACATTTTGCGTCTTTGATAAAATTGAGGTTACTTTATGGTTCAATCTACTTGAGGGAGTGCTTGTGAATCCCCTACTTAAGACCCCTCCTTTATAGTTTAGCTATTTGCTCGAGCGCTCAATAGTCGATATTGATGGATTGTCATTGAGGAATATAAAAAGATGCCAAGATTATGTCTTCATTTAGTTGTCCTTATTTATGACGATGTGTCAAGTTGTACTTATATGTCTTTATCCAATGATATTATTTGTAGTAATTACTAACAATTTAGAAATTGGGTCTTTAAAGCAGGAAAATATTTGCAAAAAAGGCTTTTGTGAAAAAAATACTTTACAAAAGATGTCCACATGTATTTACGTAAAGCCGAAGGTGATAGAATTATTTACCGATAGATATCTTGAACAAAACTATTATTTGTTTGGGTTCATTTACTCAAATTATTATTATTATTATTATTAACAAACATAAGAAACTAAAAGGAAGAAAACAAAAGAGCCCCTCCCTGAGAGCCCGAGTTTTGTGAATGAAAAATATCTCATGGATGGTATGGGCTGCCATATTTGCTCCTCTAGCGACCCAAATTGGAAGGAAAAGATAGGAGATAGAGCTGCCAGTTCTATAAAATTGCTATGACGTTTCTAATTCTCCAATGAGGCTTGCAATAACTGCTTCTTAATACCTAAAATTGAATGCAATTAAGGGAGTCTCTCTCGATTATAATAGCTTCACAGTTGACCTGTGATTCAAATTAAACCACGACATTATTTCTAGAAGAAATTATTTACAGAATAGTGTCAACCACGAAATTATTTCTAGAAGAAATTAGTGTTAAATTGTTAATAAAAAAACAACCGGAAATAAATTATCCAATAGTCTACCTGCCCCCTTTCCAAGTTAATTAATGATCACAATTTCGGGTTTCACACTTATGGATCATTATTATAATTATTATTTTATGAACCACTAATTGGTGATTACATCACGCAAACCTGTATCAAGTATTTATTTATTTTGTTTACTCTTTAATCAAGTCACATATGATATAAATTATGATCCAAATAAGTGCAACACAAACGTCAAGGTGTTTGGTCATGTTCTTTTGTCTAAACAGCTCATTTCAATTATTTTAGTATTTGTGAATCTGTGATCCATTTCTTCCTCACCCAAAACCAATTGTTCTGGTGCATGCCATCGTTACCACGTGGTGTGCAATTAAAAAAAAAACATTAACGCGTATTTTTATGATTTTTTTTATTTGCTGAGTAAATTAATTATTTTCTTGGAATCCACCACACTTTAATCTCTAATCATCTTGATATTTTAAAAGCTTGATGAAAATATATATAGAATTGTAATTTAATCCATGATGAAGATAACGATCTAATGAAAGGTTATTGAACATTGTAACATTATTAAAGAGAAATATTAAATAAATGAATCAAATCTATAGTTATATGTATTTATAGTAAAATTAACATAATATGTCAACATTGATTAGTAAATTTTTTTTTATTAATATTGTTGGTGCAAAAATCCCATTTTTTTTGTTGAGAATCTGGTGCAAAAATCCCACTTGATCAACAATTAATTATATATGTGATTTTAGATTGCACTAAATAATTTCTCGACCAACAGAAATTTATGAACACCATAAAATTAATGTGACAGTAATGCCATAATATATGTTATTTTTAGTTATATACAATAAATAAAAATTAATAATTTATACGATTTTAGATTATACTAAATAATTTCTCAATCAATATAGATTTATGAAAAACATAATATTAATATGATTATGATAACATAATATATAATAATAAAGATTAAATGCATAATTCTAGATATGATTGTTCAATATTTATTTTGAGGTGAAAACGTACTCAAACAGCTTACTTTTAAAGAGGTTTATTTTGGGTTACACGTGACTTTTTTTTTTTAAAGATATTAGCTAAATTCCCGCATGATATGCGGTACAACTTATTATTAATTCTCTTCAATATTTTAATAATTTTATCAAGAATCTTGTATATTAATTGGTTGACACTTCAATTTCTAATAGAGATATTCATGCTTTAAAATCCCCAACTATCGATGTATAAAAAAATTTTGAATAAATTTCCTTGTAAAAAATTGTAATATTTAGTTATTTTATAGACAAAATAAAAAATTACACTATATATGTGTGTGTGTGTGTGTTCACAAATTGAAAATTGCATAATATAGTGGTTAATAGATAAGCATGTTTCATGCCAAAAATGCATATATCCTTCAATTATTATTATTTTTTACATTCTTGATTATGTGTTACTAATTTTTTTCCCTTTTTGTTGGACATTGCTTCAATTGTTGCATGATATAGTGTTTCAATTTTTTCTTATACATAAAATAAATTGTTTCTCATATAAATCTTAGAAAAATTATATTAACATTTCATCATGCTATAACAAAATAAATATATTTATTCTATTACATACACGCGTCCGCGTGAACACACACACACACACACACACACACACACACACACACACACAAACATTACATGTGACTGAAAGGACTTAGGAAATTTAAAGAACTAATATTTATTTTAGTGAATTCACAAATATTTAATTTTTTATGGCTTTTGTGTCAATTGTTGTCAAAGCAACTAAACATGAATAAGAAATTCATATTCTAAATTTATTATTATTATTCCAACTAAAAATTATCTTATATAGAGTTTATAAAAATAATCATATAAATTCATTTGATATAACTAATTAATGCACAACTATAGATAATTAATATATGCATTTACTCTATTAGCTAATTTAATGAACTAATACTTTGATATAAATGCAAACTTTGTTGATTTAGAACCCTAAATAAAGAGAACTTCAAGAAATGCGTCACATGTCACAACCTCATACTCTCTAATATAAGGCCTCTACTTATATATATATTGATTGATTGATTAATTATGTGATTTGAACTTATGATGTTTATTTAGTGATGCTTGCCTTTTGCTATTAGATATAGACACTAAGTTGCTTCTTTTTATTAATTTGATTTAGTCTTAGGTTTTTCGTTTGGTAAAAAGAGTTTATTAGTTGGGATGGGGGTTAAGGTTTGAACTACAAAAAAAATGTCATTATCATTATGTTATCATTTCCCTTATAAAGATAGCTCTTATAAAGGTATTTCAATTTAAATTTTTTAGAGAATCTTTTAGAGGTTCGGTTAGCCTCTTTTTACATTAGTTTCTTTGTAATAATATCTCTTCCCTTGGGGAGAGTTCACTAATCTTGATCTATCATCCATTATTTTATAGAGAGGTGCTACGTGCACAACATTTTTACAACAAATCATAGATGGTTAGTTGTTATTGGTTCAAATTTGAGCCTAACACTAAGATTACTTTTTTGCTCTAACAATAACAACCAGTAACAACCTGCCATTTAGGACTTGTTGTAAAAATGTTGTGAAAATTTTATGGATATATCATTTCTCTATTTTATATCTTTCATAGAATAAAATAAGAATGTAATTAATAATTAAATACAAAAATAGCTCGTGTGTCACATCAAGTAGGAGAGGTGTCTACATTGGTAACCCATGTTTATAAGTTTGATTCAATGAAACAGAACTAGGTTTACAACTTCTAGCTTCATAAAACAAAAGCAACGATATCCATACATGTTGACCTATTACATAGTCAAGGAAAACCAAAAGAAAAGTGAAAAAAAAAAGAAAAAAGAAAGAGAAAAGGCATGATAGTCCAATCCAAGGCAGTTGCGTGATAAGGACTAAACCTTAAATTATACTAATTTTTGGGTAGGTGCTAGGTTGAATCAGCTGATTCAGGAAACAGGAGAAGGAACAAAGAAATCAAAAGGAGAGCAATATCCAAATTGTGCAGAATGAGAGATAACTAAAGCAAATACATTAAAATATGGCCAAATTAAGAGAGCTAATTAAGACTAATCAAAATACTTGGTCCTCAAGGTATATAAGCAACAGAGAGAAAGAGAGGCTTAGTTCCCAAGCAACGGAGACAAGGTCACCAATGGCGTCACATAGGTTGACCATGTTGAAGCAAATTCATATAAGGCAGGGTTCACATGTAATAGAATTGTAGAAGTTTAGGATGTTCACATTTGAGGGAAAAGTCGTTCTTAAAATTTCTGCCACATTTGACTTGAAAAGTCTCCCCTGTAGAATGATAAATAAGATCCCCCCCGAGGTGAGGATGATGTTGGTGGGCCCAGCAGATAGATGGACCCCCTCAGATCAAAGCTATGTCTAGACTCTAGATTCACTCATGTCCTGTTAGCCCACGGAACTTATTGTGTGGTGTTTACTATTATTTTTTCTTTTCTCTGTTTTGGGGTCGTGCAAAGTGACAAAGTGTGTACTTCAAATAGATGATACTAGAATGCATTCAGCCAAAAAGAATGCCAACAATATCTGGCACTTTAAAAGCTTAACCGCATACTTCTCCATCCTGATTGATTTATTTTATTTTATTTTATTTTAAAGGGAATATTATAATAAACTATCCTGATAATTAAGGTAATATCAAAAGTTTTTGGGTTTTAAATATTAATTCCATTTGTACATTATTTTATTTATTTTTTAGTTTTTCTTTTCTTCGCTCTTTTCCTTCAGATTTCACGCCATAAGCGCTCTCTCTCTCTCTCTCTCTCTCTCTCAAGCCATAAGGGTTTCCAGACTTAGTAAAGGATTTTTTTTTCAAAATAATATCAATTTTTAAACAATTTCATTAGTTAGCACGAATTGATGTGAATGAGTTTTAAGTTAGCACAATTTCGTTCGTTAGTGTCAATATAAATTTACACAATTACTGTAGTAATAATTTATTTTTCTGTAAGTTTACATGAATTGATGTAAATGAGTTTTAGGTTTAGTTGAGTGCTCTTTTACACAAAATCTAAACAAATTTGAACACGTGATTGAAGAACTCAATCAAAATTTCTTTCCACGTCCTCCAGATTCATATGTCCGGAGATTCATATACTCCAAACACATAGCATAGAAACTGCGGTATGAGTAAGCTGAGAAGACTGCTTATCTCTTTCCTCTGTGAATAAAACACCCTATGATTGTGTATTTAACAATGTACACTAGTAATACTTTTTAAGGTCAAGTTTGTAAGGATAAGCTCTAGTTTCCTTTAGTTTTCCCCATCGATGATTTAGGGCTTGATGTAGGAAAGATAAAGAAATCTATAAAAAAATAGACGCAAAAAGAATTCACAATAATCATCCCAAGGCACATTGTTAACACATTATAGGTTGAATTGGCATTTTCGTGGGGCTCAAGACATAAACCTCTTGTGGCATCTATTTTAAACAATTGGCCTACCCACTAAACACTGAACAAAGTAGAAAGAAATATTAACGAAGGATATCAAATTCAAGTTTAAAAAAACAGAAGAAAAAAAGAAGAAAGAAAATTAAAGATATTACACAAGAGATGAAGAGAAATGATATTTTAGTATTTTTATTAGGGTCATGCTAACGAGTGCCCTTAGGGTATTGGTTAACAATCTGTTTTAAGAAAGTTTTGACACCAATTTTATAAGAAATGAAAAAAGTTGTTAAAACATTAATTGTTTTTTTTTTTCCCATAAAAACTTTTTTTAAATGGATTATTAACCAATACTCTAAGAACATTCATTAGCATTTTCCTTTTTATAAAAGAAAACTTATATAAAATGTTTAGACACGAATTTCAAAAGATGGGTCATGATGATGCTGAGATCGTCAGTCAAGCAGGTTCGTCTAGATAGGTCAGCACGGGCTTCATCTTTGTACCTGCAAGGTTAAGGATGGAATCCTCTTTGAGTGGTCATCGGTGTGGTGCAGACCACGGAGTCTCTGATGGTAAAGTCAATGAATGGAATTGGCAAAGGGGGCTTATGAGAGCTAGAGCAAGTAAAGAAAGTATCGGTGTTTCAACGTGTGTGTATATACCTGCTTTAGTTTTAAAGTGTATCTTATATATATATATATATATATATATATATATATATATATATATATATATATATATATATATGCCCTTTTCTTCCAGCCATTGTACCCTATTTAAGGTGGCATAAGTGCCTCTTTTGTAACGCCTCTGTGCTCATTCAATGTGGACTTTGATGGGTCTCCAACGGTCTTCTTGGCTGATTCGTAACCACTTGAGGTATTGAATGTTCCTCTTTATGGCTCTTCTACCATCGTCCATACTGGGTCTAGGTGGACGATGGTACTTGATGGGCTCGTCTGGACAATGATATTTATTGGGCCTATTAGCTCCCCCCCCCCCCCAGTTCTGTGGTCGTCCTTACATGTAATGACCACAAAGTCGCATTTAATGCGTAGTGGCGGCGCCGTACGTGTCATGGCCACGTGGCACATTCTGACTGTTGGATGCTTATTTTTGGTTCAAGGGGCTTTTGGTTTTCCCGCTGGTTTTTCAGTTTCCTAGGTTTGGTTTTTTAAAAACTCTTTGCTTTCTTCTCCACTTTATCACTTCTTGCCATTTATGCATCTTTTTCTGAGCTTCTCAATCTTTGGTGTCTCCCCCTTTTTTTTGAGCTTGAATTTCTGAGCCTTGGAGTTTTTGAGGTACGATTTTCTTTCCCTTTTCTTTTGCTTTTTTTTGTAGCGACATTCTTTTGCCTTTTCTTGTTATGTTCAGAAATATGTTCTTCTTTTTCTTTAGTTTCCACGCTTGGAAGTTCTGAAATTTGGCAACTATATCCCTCTGTCTCTTTTCTTTTTGCGTGATTAAGGGCATCTTTAGGTTCTTTCCATACCCATTGTCCTTCAATTGAAGGGTTTGTAGTTGGGGGTCACGATTTGGATTTGGTATTGATTGATCTATTTCCTTTATTGCGTCAGTCTATAGATTGGTTTGAGGAGTTAGTGGGTAGCCGATGAATCATTTCTGAGGTGAGGTCTAGTGAACTAGAAATTGGGTTGTCGTCTAGTGATGACCCTGTTAAGGCGGAGGTGGATACTGCTGCTTCTGACCGAAGAGAAGTTAGGGCTTTTCATGCCCTCGGGGAGGCGTGTGGTTTGGACTTTGACACCCTCTCTAGGTTTAGAGATAGGTTTCAATTCCCAAAGAGGGTTAGAATTCGCCTTCCCTACGAAGAGGAAAGGGGTTGTCATTTCTTGCCTAGGGAAGTGTGCTTTTACGAAGCTGCTTTCTAGTGCGGTCTTAGGTTTCCTGTCCACCCCTTCATTATGGAGCTCCTGAACCATTTCAACATCGCTCTTAGGCAACTTATGTCGAACTTGTGGAGAATCGTGATTAGTTTGATGGAGATATGGATGGTCATCACTGAAGGTGACATGATTAGGGTGGACAAATTCATACACTTGTACCGTTTAAAGGAGTCAAAGGAGTACGGGTACTACGAACTTGTGTCCTGGGTTTGGAAGATGAGGATCATTACTGATCTACCTTTGTCCTTCCGATACTGGAAATCAAGGTTCTTTTTCGTGTTTGGGGACGGATGGGAGACTCCTTCTAATGAACTTTGGGGCGAAGTTCCTAGGTTGCTTCGTCGTTGGAGAGCCCTGAGTCTAGGTGCGCTATCTTCTTGCCAATCCTTTCTTTTTCTTCTTTTTCCTTAATTTGTTACTAACCTCCTATTTTTAACGTGTGTGCAGTTAAGAAGCATCCAAAGCTTAAGAGTAGGTACAAGAAGCGCGTCCAAGCTGCTTCTGAATATGCTAAGACAATTGACGACTTCGACGACTTGGTCGATCTGAGAACTTTAGCTCGTCACTGCCTTGGTTCAGAGCCTTTCTCCTTTGTTCTGCGCGCTATTGAAATTGAGGAGAAGAGTAAGTGTTCATTTGGTTCGTCACTGCCTTGGATTTTTTTTTGACAAGTGTTTCTCTTCTGTAGAGATGACGATGAAGTTTAACCAAGAGGTGTACACCAAGATGAGGGCCAGAAAGAACGAGCCTTTCTCGAACCTCGGGAAAAGGGTGGTACGGGTGGTTGAGAAGGGAACTCCTTTGTCCCCCTGTGTTTCCGTCCTTGAGGCCACGAGGGTCGTGTCTCCTACTACCTCGGTGGAGGAAATCACACCTCGTCCAAAGAAGCAGCAGGTGATAGACATGGGTAAGGAGAAGGTTGACTCATGGTCGTTAAGTGTTTGGGACGACACTGGCCTAGCTCTAACAAGGACGCATGATGTCTTCACTGCCGAGGATCTTAAGGTGCTCTTGGGAATACCCTCCAACGAGATCGTGGGTCGTCACATCCACAAGCTCATCTAAGTGATGTACTTGTATTACTCTTTTATTTTATTTTATTTTTTGCGCATGAATCTGAAGGTTTGGTGTTTTACATGATCTCTTTTTCAAGTGTTGGGAGAGGCGATCCACATTACGTCGGAGTACTTGAGTCACGAGGTGAAGGCTGCGTTAGTGGGGTCCAAGGTGGAGGCTCTAGAGGCGGAGAATGATAAGCTAAGGAGGGAGCTTATTTCTGCCATGAATGAGGTTAACACTGCCAAGGAAAATGCTAAGGCTTTGGCTGACGACCTGAGGACTGAGAAGCAGCTGACCATGGAGAAGGATGAGCAACTCCAAGCTGCGAACCAGAGGGTCAGGACCATTACTGCTAAGGCCGTTAAAGCCTTTCAACAAACTGAGGAGTAAAACAATGTTCTCTTCAGTTGGTACTACAAGGGCTTTGAACTTCTTCGACAATATCTCATCAAGCACCTTACTAGCGTGGACTTAGGGAGTCTGAACATGGAGGAGGTGGACAAGGAAATGGAGATAGACAAGGCTTCTCAGTTCGCGGTTGTTGCTCTTGAGGGGAATGCTCCAAAGAACACTCTTGTTGGTGGTGATGAGGCTGCGGCTTGACATATAATCTGTCTAGTATACATATATATATGTGTGTGTGTGTGTGTGTGTGTGTTTGTTTGTTTTTTGGTGCCCATTGTGTTTTTTGGGCTCTAATTTCAAGACAATGCTTTTTGACCAGTGTTTTTTTAGGCTTTAATTACTGCTTTCTAGACAATGTCCTTTACCTAGTGTTTTTGGGTTTTAATTGTTGATCATAGGGAAAATATATTTATGCTATGGTTTATTTTTGTACCTTTGATGGTTTTTTTTCTTCTATTATTTTTATTGTCATTATGCTGACATTCTTGGTGATTTGTGTGTGACTTGCATTTTTACAAGAGTCTTTGTCTGCTTTCGTTTTCCATTTATAACTTGTATCCGTCCAAGGAATTTTGGTAGTCATTCCTTTTTGGGTTGTTTACATCCAGTTAAGGAATCTTATCACTTGGCTTCGTTAGTGATTTACATCCATTTAAGGGAATCTTATTACTTAGTCATTTTTAGGTGATTTACATCCAGTTAAGAAATCTTATCACTTGGCTTCGTCGGTGATTTACATCCGTCTAAGGGAATCTTATCACTTAGCCATTTTTACATGATTTACATCCAGTTTAGGAATCTTATCACTTGGTTTTGTCAGTGATTTACATCCGTCTAAGAGAATCTTACATTTTTAGGTGATTTACATTCATTTAAGGAATCTTATCACTTAGGCATTTTTAGGTGATTTACACCCAGTTAAGGAATCTTATCATTTGATTTCCTCAGTGATTTACATCCGTCTAAGGGAATCTTATCACTTAGCCATTTTTAAGTGATTTACATCAATTTAAGGAATCTTATCACTTAGGCCTCGTCAGTGATTTACATCCATCTAAGGGAATTTTATCATTTAGCATTTGTTGGGTGATTTACATCCATTTAAGGAATCTTATCACCTTGGCTACTTTCGGTACTCTACACTTGCATACAATTTGTTGGAATTTTTGGCTGAATAGTACGTTTATTGCTTTATTTCAAATGAAGATGTCACTTTTGTGAATACAATGATACGTTACATTTATTGATGATATTTCTTCAGATGCTTGATGTTCCATGGTCGTGGTAGCTTCTTCCTGTCCATTGTCTCCAGGTGGTAGCTACCCTATCTGTTAGGATGTGTGCTCTTAAATCTTATTGTATGATACTATGTATGACATTATGTATGACTTAATGTTATGATAAATAAAATTGTTTTATTATTATCTAAAATAATGGTAACATGAATATTTGGACATTATCATGTAGTCCATGAGATGCATAGTATGTGATTTATATGAAAAGTCACAGAAGATATAAATTACAAGTTCTTTGTAAACTCAGAATTCTAGTTTGTAGTCGGTGATAAAATTGGGCATTTCATCTGCGAAGACTATAACATATCAACTAAGATGATTTGTCTTAATCATGGAAGTAGAGACTTCTAGTTGGTATGCTAATATGTTTTAAGAGTTAAGACATATTGCATTGGACCGCTGTGAAATTTATTATTTTCCTAACGACTGTCAAATGAATAATAAATTTCACGACTTCTATTTGCATGAACTCTTAATCTTGAGAGAATAATGGACATGATCATAAAGTGTAGGTTACTTTGATATATCAGGAGTGAGATCTAAAGTCACGATCAAAACCTCAGTATGTTGGGTAGCCACATTTAGTATTGATGGAACATATATTCTCAAGATGAAAATTCATAATCTCTTAACAGAGATATAAAATATTCCATTGAGATAAGTTTAATGAGTTTAGTTATTCAGAGTGTTAAGCCTAACCACTTTAGTAAGGAGATACAAAAGTAAATATTTATGAAATTAGATTTCATAAATATATGATGAATAATTTAAAAGTATTAAACCGGGTACTCAAAGATTAAAATGTAGTAATCTTTAAAGTGGTAGTCTACATTCATGATTTTGTATTATTACGAATATTTTATAAAGGGGTTGCATGTATAATAAAGTCTTGGGATATAATTTATTAATAAGGCTTAGAGTGCAATTATATTTATATAGTGATATTAAATATAATTAATGGTAACTCAGGGCTTGTCAAGAGTTGACGGAAAAACCCAAGATCCATTGGAGCTAGTGTCTTATTGGTCCCTTTTGGTCCCACTCCAAGCCACACATTAAAGCTCAGTTGGAAAGGCCCAATAGGTCATCCCAATTAGATAATCAGTTAGTTATAAAGGGAGAAATATACATAATTTTTTTTTTTTGATATTAGAGAAAGAGAGACATCATTGTGAAATGATGTGTATGTGTGAGTAAAACGACTTAATTATTCTCTCTTGAAAACTGATTGAGAGACCACACTTCTTGGGCGTAAAGCGAAATTGGAGTGAAGATTAAAAGTGTTCCCAAGTACTTCTAATATTTTGTTTTGAATTTCACCACACCAAGGTACGCTATCTTGTTCTTAAATTCTAAAATTTACATAGTACATGTTATCAATTATGAATGAAATAAATCCATGTTTGTTTTTTCTTCTGTGTGTTTTGTATGAGATATAAAACCAAATTTTCCAACACTGTCTCGATTAATGGATGACCTTGTAGGGCCTTTCCCAGGCTGGTCTAAGCTTCCCTTGGGTTGGATCCTTTGTCGCCGGAGTGACTTTGTGTAGAACAAGGTCTTCTATGTCAAGTCTTCTGAGCTTCACCCTTTTGTTGTAATAATTAGCCATCTTCTGCTGATACCTCGTCATCTTCTGGGATGCTAAATCTCCTACTTCGTCCAGGCAATCCAGATTGACTCTCAATTAATCGTCGTTACTCTCTTCATTAAAGGCCGCTCTTCTCATGTTGGTGACTCCTACTTTGACTATGATTACTGCCTTGGTGCCATAAGTAAGTCTAAAGAGTGTCTCTCTTGTCGGGGTTCTTGTTGTAGTTCTGTATGCCCACAAGACATTTGGCAATTCCTCTGGCCATGTGCCTTTTGCCTCCTCCAGTCGAACTTTAATGATCTTCAGTAGTGTTTGGTTCATCACTTCCATCTGTCTACTGGCTTGCGGATGACCTGGAGATGAAAACTGGTTCTTGATCCCCAATCCCGAGCAAAAGTCCCTGAAGTCTTGGCTGTCGAACTGTCATCCGTTGTCTAATATGATTGTCTGTGGTATCCTGAATCTTCAAACTATATTCTTCCATACAAAGTTCTGGATCTTTGCCTTTGTGATAGTTGGTAGTGCTTCTGCTCCAACCCATTTAATAAAGTAGTCAATCGCAACCAGTAGGAATTTTACTTGTCTCTTACCTTGGGGTAGTGAGCCCACGATGTCAATCCCCCACTAGGCGAATGGCCATGGGGAGGTTATGGGCGTCAACTTCTTTCTTGGGACGCATTGAACATTCCCAAACCTCAGACACTTGTCGCATCGTTCAACGAATTTCTTTGCGTCTCTTTACATAGTAGGCTAGAAAAAACTTGTTTTGACGAACTTACTTACCAAGGATCTTGGGCCTGCGTGGTCTCCACACACTCCTTCGTGAATCTCTTCCAGGATGTACTTAGCTTCACTTTCTCCGACACACTTTAGGTAGGGCATTGAGAACCCCTTTTTGTACAAGGCGTCGTTCAAGATGGTGAACCTGGCTGCTTTCTTCTTGACTTTCTTGGCCTTCTCGACGTCTGCCGGAAGTCTCTGTCTCGGAAGAAAGACAAGATCAGGGTCATCCAGCTGTTTTCGTTTTGAACTGCAAAGGTGTGAAATTCTTCAATGCTAGGACGCTTCTAGACTTCCATCTTCAAGTCTGTGATCGACAATTCTACTTTTGACAATGCCTACTTCACTATCTCATCTGCTTCTGTATTCTGGCTCTTGAGGACTTGTACGAATTCTACCCGATCAAATTCTTGGACCAGATGCTTTATTAGCCTCAGGTATTTCTGCATCTTGTCCTCCTAAGCCTCGAATTCTTCCTTTATTTGTCCCACCACCAACTTAGAATCACTTTGGAGGCTTAGGTTTCTAGCCCCCCAACGCCTTTTCTATCCTTAATCCCATTAGTATTGCCTCGTACTTCGCCTTGTTGTTAGTGGTGGGATACTGAAGTTGAACTCCATATCTGAGTGTATCTACTTCGGGGGTGCTGATGATAACCCCTACTCCGCCTCTTTTTCGGGCTGACGATCTGTCAACCTAGATCGTCCATCTCTCCGCTTTGTCATGCGCTCCTTCTTCGTCAAGGGTCATGAACTCGGCGATAAAGTCTGTTAAAGCTTGTGCCTTGATCGCTGTTTTGGGGTGGTACTCAATGTCGAACTGGCTTAGTTTGATCACCCATTGCACCATACTTCCTGCAGCCTCAGGCTTGTTTATCGACTTCCTTATGGGTTGATCCGTCATCACCAAAATAGGATTCGCCTGGAAGTAGGAGCGCAACTTACGAGAGGCTACAATTAAAGCGAATGCAATCTTCTCGATCCGGGGGTATTTTGCCTCAGCTCTTTGGAATGCTTGACTGACATAGTAGACCGAGAATTATGTTCCATTCTCTTCTCGAATCAAGGCTGCGCTCACGACTGTAGCTGATACTGCTAAATATAGATATATGTCTTCTCCTTCTTTGGATGGGCTCAGGAGAGGTGGATTGATCAGGTAATGTTTAAGCTCTTGAAAAGCCTTCTCGCACTCCTCCGTCTAGGTAAAAGCTTGTTTCGTCTAGGTAGAAGCTTGTTTCAGAGTTTTGAAGAAGGGCAAGTATTTGTCTGTTGCTTTAGAGACGAACCTGTCGAGTGCTGCTATCTCCCTGTTAGTTTTTGGACTTCTTTCACCATTCTTGGCAATGTCATCTCCAATATGGCTCGTACCTTTTCTAGGTTTACTTCTATCCCCCTCTAAGACACCATAAACCCTAGAAACTTCCCAGATGCAACCCTGAAAGCGCACTTGCTAGGATTCAGCTTTATCTAGTATTGTCTGAGAGTAGTGAAGGTCTCCTTGAGGTTTTCCAAGTGTGCAGATTCTTCCTTGCTCTTGATGAGCATGTCATCCACGTATACCTCAATGTTTCTCCCAATCTTACTGAACATTCTGTTGACTAACCTTTGGTAGGTTACTCTTGCGTTTTTCAGCCCAAAGGGCATTACCTTGTAGCAGTAGAGCCCCTGATTGGTGATGAAGGAGTCTTCTCCTGGTCTTCCTTTGACATCTTAATATGGTTTTATCCCGAGAACGCGTCCATGAATGTAAGGAGCTTGTGTCCTGCCATGAAATCCACAAGTTAATCTATTCTTGGTAGGGGGAAACTATCTTTTGGGCAGGCCTTATTCAAGTCTGTGAACTCTACACACGTCCTCCACTTCCTATTTGCCTTCTTCACTAGGACGACATTGGCCAGCCAATCTGGATAGTAGATCTCGCGAATAAAATCTGTTACAAGCAATTTGCTTATCTTCTATGATTGCTTTGTTTCGTTCAGGGGTAAAGACTCGCCACCTCTACTGGACGGGCTTCCTTTCAGGATCTACATTTAATCAGTGTTGGATGAACTCAGTTGCTATGCCTGGCATATCCTCGTGACTCCATACGAAAACGTCTAAATTTCCTTTAAGGAATTGGACTAGCCTTCTTTTCATCTCCTCGCTTAAAGTCGTCCTTATCCTTGTGGTTTTTTTTGGCTCCCTGTCTACCAGCTTCACAATTTCTAGGGCTTCCACTTTCTCTTCTTCCTTCTCCTCAATCATCCATGTATGGTTCTCCTTTGTGGCTAACACCGCTTGGTAGCATTCGCTGGCTAGCACTTGATCTCCCTTTACTTCACCTACGCCATTCTTCGTTGGGAATTTTACCTTCAGGTAGTAGGTGGACGTGGCTGCCTACCAGCGGTTGAGTGTGGGCCTTCCAATTATCACGTTGTATGAGGAGGGACAGTCTACCACTAGGAAGTCGAGCTGATGAGTTAACTGTCGGGGGTAGGACCCTACCGTGACCGTGAGTGTCATTATACGTTTGGGATACACTTGATTTCCATTAAAGCTGACAAGGGGGGACTTAAAAGGCCGTAACCTTTCGGGATCTACCTTCAGCTACTGAAAAGCGGAGAGGTAGATAATGTCTGCATAACTACTGTTGTCTATGAGGATTCTCCTGGTGTTAAACCCTTCTATCATGAGCATGATAACCAAGGGGTCGTCATGTGGCTGCTTCACACCTTTGGTTTCTTCTTCTAAAAATAGGATGTCCATGTCTGTCTTTCTCTACTGAAGGGGTGGTATCTTGTGGACGCTGTTTACTGTCTCTATTGTGACTTCTTGAGGAATTTGAAAGATCCACGTGTGGATGGTCCTCCTGTGATCGTTTTTATTTCTCCTATCGCGCTTTGTGGATAGTGAACCCGTTGTCCTTGTCCCTCAGAACAACTTCGTGCTTCTCCTTGTTATCACTTCTAGATTTGCTAGATTCCCCTTTCTTCATAAACTTCTGCAGCTTCCCCTTCCGAATGAGTTCTTCTATCTGCTTCTTCAGGTTTCTGCAATCTTCAGTGTAATGCCGTGGTCGTTATGAAAACGGTAGTATTTCTTCTTGTCATGCATATTAGGTGATGAGTGTAGCGGCCTTGGCCATTTAAGGCAATGTTTGTCCTTAATTTGCGTCAAAATTTTGTCAACAGACATAATCAAAGGGGTAAATTTACCATCTGAGGGGTTTTATCATCCTTTTGCTTATTTTGTTGGTACCCTAATGGTCTCCCCTTTCTCTTTTTTGTCCCCTCCGGTCTTCTCCCTTTCCTTCCCTCTCCTTGGGCTTCTCCTTGTCCCTTATTGCTGCTAGGGCATCTTCGGTGTTCATATACTTATCCACTTTCAACAGCATTTTTGCCATCGTCTGAGGAGGGCTTTTCGCAAGTGTGACCACGAACTCTCTGGACTTCAATCCAACCTTGAATGTTGTCAGTTGCACTTTGTCATCTACTTCATCCACCTCCAAGGTTTCTCTGGTGAAATGTTTATCTCCTTCTCCCCTTGCCTAATGGTGAGCAGGTGGTTTGCCGGCCTTTTTGAGTGTTGTCCACCGACGAAATGGCGTAAAAAAGAATTGACCAATTGCTCGAAGCTATCAATGTAGCTTACTAAACCACCCCCATGTTGCTCCCTTGAGAGTGGTGGGGAAGGAACGACACAGTATCTCATCAGGGGGTTGTTGAAGACCCAGAGTTGTCTTTTAGGTGTTGAGGTGGTCTAGCGGATCTTTCAGAACGTCGAATGACTCGAGTTTTGGGAGACGAAACTTTGAAGGCATGGGGCATTCCAGGACCTTTGTTGTAAAGGGCGAGTCCGTCCTCCTGACCATCTTGTCTACGTTCCAATCTGTTTTCTCCCTTATTCCACTTCTTAGCTTGTCCATCTCCCTTCTCATTTCCTTGACGAGGTCTGAGTTCGCTCCCTCAGGGGTATTTGGTCGTCGATGGTCGTTCCTTCTTTGGCTATCTCCATCGTCGTTTTGGTTGGTCCCAAAACGATTATCTTCCTGCTGAAGTTGCAATCTCATCTCCTGGTTCTGCCTTGTGAGTTCCTCTATGCTGGCTATGAGTGTTTGGATTTTTAGGGCTAGTGCTATAGAATCTTAAGGCGTGCTGGACTCCATTTGGACCATAGAGTTTAATGGAACTATGCTTTCGAACTTAAGTATGAAATTGTCATCTCCACAGACGGCGCCAAACTGATGATGTCGAGATCGTCAGTCAAGTAGGTTTGTTCAAATAGGTCAGCACGGGCTTCATCTTTGTACCTGCAAGGTTAAGGATGGAATCCTCTCTGAGTGGTCACTGGTGTGGTGCCGACCACAGAATCTATGATGGTAAATTCAGTGAATGGAATTGGCAAAGAGGGCTTATGAGAGCTAGAGTAAATAAAGAAAGTATCAGTATTCAGCGTGTGTGTATGTGCTTTAGTACTGAAGTGTATCATTTATATATATATATATATATATATATATCTCCTTTTCTTCTAGTCGTTGTACCCTATTTATGGTGGCATAAGTGCCTCTTTTGTAACGCCTTTGGGCTTATTCAATGTGGGCTTTGATGGGTCTCCAACGGTCTTCTTGGCTAATTCGTAACTGTTCGAGGTATTGAATGTTCCTTTTTATGGCTCTTCTACCATCGTCCATGCTGGGCTTGGGTGGATGATGGTACTTGATGAGCTTGTCTGGACAATGATATTTATTGGGCCTATCAGGTCATATAAAAGTCAACTATCATTGAGGTGAAGTGAAATGGAAGGATGATGAAATAGCATTATTCTACTTAGCTAAAATAAAATAAAAGTAAATAATTAACATCATTCTAGGATATAAGACCATGGATTAGCATCATCCTAGAATATAACGGATTATCGACGGGCATATTAGTAAGGAAAAAGTATTTGTTTTAAATAAGTAAGAAGGATAAAGGATTAAATTAATACTTCTAAAAAAAGGATTAAGTTAATAGGAATAAGTCATAACTAAGTAATCGTCAATTGTTTTTCTCAAAAAAAATAAGAAAAAAAAGAAAGAAAAGAAAAGTAATCGTCAATGGTGATGATCCTGAATCCTAATGGACACATTTATAATAATTAAAAAAAAAAATCCTGTCAATAAATACTTACAAACTTACCCCATTTTAGCTCTTCAATAACGTGAGACTAGTTTTGACTAAACACAGGTATCTACAAATTTTTTTTTAGAGATAATTATAACATGCTACTAACCCCACAGTTTGAACCCTTTCCCCCCAGACTCCCGAGCACTTTGTACATGGAGAGTTGTTAATTCAGCTACAAGACCTTTGGTAGGTATCTACCAATTGATTATAAAAAAAAAGGTATCTACCAATTAATTAAAAAAAAAAAAAAGTAAGAAAGAGGACAGGCAGACCAAATGGTAGATGCCTTTTAAATGGTAGAAACCAACAATCACAACGTTAAAAAAAATGTGCCTTAAGAGTTGGGATGATTATCAATTAAATTCATGATAATTTTAGTTGTTGAGGTCCTTGAGTATAAAAATTATGGCAAAAATTAATGAATGCAATAAAAACATTGGTTTAAGAAATATTTTTATAAACTTTTTATTAAAAAAATGTAATTGATTTTTTGACTAATTTTTATATTTCCCATAAAAATGGTATTAAAACATTATTAAAATAATTACTGTGCACTCTTGGTGCGATGGTCACTCCACAAGTATAAGTGCTTGTGGGGTGTAAGGGGCAAAAGCTAGGTTTCAAGTCTTCAAGAAAGAGCTTCACACACACATACACTTAGATTAGGCTAGAGTAGAATTTCTATCTTGTATAAAAAAAAAATAAAACTTTACTAAAATAGTTCATTAATAATACCTTAAGGGTACATTTTAACTAGGCCAAAAATTTTTAGGATAAAACTAAAAATAAAATTCATTAGACAAGGTAATTTAAATTCCTCCGTTAAATTCAAACAATCCACATGTTTTAGTCATGCAAACAAAGAATGATATGAGGTGCATTCACATATTTATTAAAGAGAAAATTAATGAGCCTCACTACACTGGAAAATAGCAAAAGTAAAAAAACAAATGTTTCTTTAATTGATAGATATGCAATTCCTTAAAAAAAAAAAAAGGTGACATGTCCAAGGCCTATGATAGAGTCAATTGGAATTTTTTGAAGGTGATCCTCACTGTTATGAACTTTGATTCCAAATGGATTAATTGGATTGTGGAGTATGTATCTTCAGTAGAATATGCGTTATTGATAATTGGAAAGTATGACAAGGTCCTTTAAGCCATCCCAAGGTTTAAGACAAGGAGACCCTTTATCTCTTTATCTTTTCCCTTTATGTGCAAATATTCTTTCCATTTCTTTAACTCAAGCTGGTGATCTTAAGAAAATCAAAGGAATCAAAGTTGGTAGGAATGGTCTCTCATTCTCCCATTTACTGTTTGGTGATGATTCTTTGTTGTTTTTTTAGAATGGATAACAATTCTATTCAAAATCTTCAGCTCATTTTGAAATGGTATTGCTCCATTTCGGGTTAATCCATCAATTTAGCAAAATTTGATGTGTTTTGCTCACCAAACATGCCTAAGGAGGAACAAATATGCCTAGCTAGAACTCTTCAGGTCAATCTTGTTCAACATCCCAGCAAGTACCTTGGTGTTCAATTCAAGTTGAAAGGTAATAGAATTGCTGATTTTCAATTTCTCATTGATAAACTTAAAGCAAAACTTCAAAGATGGAAAATGAAACTCCTTTCTCAAGCTGGTAGAACAACATTAATAGCCTCTGTTTTGCAATCTCTTCCTTAATATTCCTTCTCATGCTTTAAAGTTCCAGACCATGTTTGTAACAGAATGGATTCTATTATTTGTGCATTTTGGTGAGGTCATGAACATGGTGAGAATAAGCTTCATTTACTTAATTGGGACAAGATCAATCAACCTAAGGGGAGAGGTGGGTTGAAAATTAAGAAATTCAAGTACATAAATCAAGCTATGCTGAATAAACAATACTGGAGAATTTGTCATAATCCCCAATCCCTACTAGCTAAAACCTTTAAGGCCAGGTACTTTCTTACCTGTTCTATTAATGACTATAGGTCTAAGCCTCATCACTTATGGGTTTGGAGAAATATCATTAAACAGGAAAATCATGTTTTAAGGAACGGAAAGTGGAGAGTTGGGGATGGGTACAATATTCCTCTCAATTATAGGTATTGGTTTCCTCATTCAACTTTGAATTTATCACAACATCATCTACCTACAAGTACTGTGGGGGATTTGATTGACCATAATACTTGAAGTTGGAAGGTGGATTTGGTTAGAAGGCTGTATCCATTTCCTTAAGCCTTGAAAAATTTTCAACTTCCAATTTCTAAGACAAATTCTATGCAGGATAAGCTTCTTTGGAGGTTCTCTAAGAATGGGGAGTACCAAGTGAAGAAAGCTTATGAGCTTTTAACTTGAGATGATTCAAGTTGTCCTCAATATTTTCAGGCTAATATGGGATGGTGGAGAACCTTTTAGAAAATCAAAGTACCTCTGAAAATTAGTACTTTCATCTGGAAACTACTCCACAACTGTCTTCCTACTTTCCTTAATCTTCATGTCAGAGGTATATCATCTTCAAAATTGTGTCCACTGTGCAATGAGGAGGAAGAGAGTCATACTCACCTTTTTCTTCATTTCCCTTTTGCAAGAGCTTGTTGGCACGGGTCTACTTTGACTTTACACACATCTGAAATCATCAATTTATCTGTGCAACAATGGTTGAAGCATTTACTTTCAAGAAATATTCATAATGGTTCTGTATCTATGCATTTTTTGCAGGATGATTTTGTCACTCTTTGGACAATCTGGACTTACATGAACAGGGTGGTTCATCAAGGATTGAACCCGAATCCAGTGGAAATTATTTTAATAGCTCAAACCTTTTCTTGCAGGTACAATGACTCTCTCTCACGATGCAGCACCTCAGCAGACAGAGAAGGCAGATGCACCAGATCAGAGGGGCAATCTGTAGCAGGGGATTGGCATCTAATTATCAAGCTTGCAGGAGTTAGAAGCAGGAGACCATATAGAAATAGCACTACTTCCAAAGCTCTAACAATTCAGGGAGAAAGGATGTTTTTTGGAGTGAATAGTAGCAATGCTAGAACATTAATTGGGGCATTGTTGGAGGATGTGGTTGAAGCGGGTCTGGCAGCAAAGGAACAAGGTTTTCACCATGTTTTGTACCTCACTGACAATAGGAAATTTATGCAGACTTTCAAGATGAAAACAGCATCGGATTGGCTAGATAGTACTAGACTGGCTGATCTTAGTTTTTTGTCTAACTCTGGTTTTCATTGTGATGTGCTTTGTGTACCCCATGTGGTTGTTAAAAAGTCTTGGTCTGTAGCTAAATTGGCAACCCATGTGCCAATTCATTTTTGTTGGTTTTCTCCAATTGCTGTTGGTATGATGTAACTTGTACTATGTATATGTTTTCTTCCTTGAATGGTACGGGAAAAAAAAAAGTTAATCGATTTTTTTTATTTAAAAAAAAAAAGTAAAAAGTTCAACCCTAACCAATGCATTGAAATACTCATTAACCTAACCATGTTGGAATAAAGAATGTCACAAGGGTACGTGTTAATGTGTATTTAATACTCTATTAATGTTTCTAAAAAAAAATGCTCTATTAACTAATATTTTTATACATTTTTCAAAAGATAAAATCAAATTATGCATTAATGTTGAAAGAAGTACACATAATTACAATAAATCTGTGCATACAAGCTAATTATGAATTATTGACAAGTATATTTTCTTTTTCTTTTTGATAAATATGCATTATAATGTATAATTGTGCATTTATTATTCCTTGAGGTATGTGGACAAGACCAATGCCACAAAGACATCACCAGGTGAGTTGAGCCAAATGATATCTCCCAATGCCTTGAGTGCATAGGGAACATAGGAGCCTCGTGTCGAGCTTGGGGGGAGGGCTAAGATGTTTGGGTTTGTTTGGTTAGGCATTTTGGAAGCTTAAAAGAGTGTTTGTAAAATCTAAAACTTTATTTCGTAATAGCAACTCTTCATAACATTTTTACTAATGTTCATTTTAAACCAAAAACATTGTTTTGCAATAACATATCCAAACGCAACATTTATGTCATACTTCTAAGTTCTAACCAATTTATTTTTTAATGCCATGGCTTATTACTTAGGAGGACAAAAACCAAAGTATAGTTTGGCGTCCAATCTTGTATCCCATTCCCATATGAAGAGTGAAGACCATGCGACTGGAAGTACTCATTTGTTAGTTTGAACGGTAACTGTAACGATGTCAATACTAGATACGCACAATGATTTGGAAGGTAATTTTAGTCGAGTGAGTTTAGAAGTCAAAACATTTGGCTTTCGCCAGTGACATATTGACAAATGTACATAACCCAAAGCCTCTCAGTTTGACTCGCTGGTGACTGGTCACACCTCACTGCGTTCCACGAAAGTTCGTTAATTTCACCGTAGTATAAAGCAATACAAAAGCCTCCGCATCGTTATCTTTACTCTTTCTCTATATATTTAGGAGAACCCGAATCTGGAGGGTTCGAATTTCCTGTTAGAAACAAGGCTGAGCTGAGTAGAGAGCCCCTTTGTTTTTGAGTTATGTACACGCTGCTTTCTTCCGTGTCGAACTGTAGCATCTTTCTCTTCCGCTTCTGACTACGCTACTACTCTTCTCTGCTCCACTTTTTCACGTAAATCATGATTATCTAAGGTTCTTCAACTATAACTCTTTCTTCTTTTTATTTTTTTGCTTTTTGTGTACATCCATGTTTGCCTTTTTTTTAGATCCTAGTCTTTGATCTCAATATTACTAGATTCTAGTTTCCCAAATCAGTTTGAGACATATATAATCAGCTAGTTACGTTTTCTTGGCTTTGTTTGACCCAATAAATGATTATGGATTCAAGCTCTAATTTCCTAGACGGTTTCACTACCATGTCACCAAATTCTGAGGACAATTTCTCAAATCTTATAAATGAGTACACATTCAATCAACTCTCTGCTCCTACTACAGACCTTAACTTCCTCGGAAGTCCAAATCTTTCTCCTGATTCTGATCTGGGTCCTACTGGTTTTGAGCTCTCGATCATCACAGCCGTTGGTCCAGAGGGTCAACCATATGATGCACCACATGTTGCTATTCCGCCTATGTTGCAGGCAGATTCCACGTCGTCCCCGTACGACAGTGATTTCTCTGAAACAGTTCTCAAGTACATAAATCAGATTCTTATGGAAGAGAACATTGAAAACAAGCCCTGCATGTTTTATGACCCTTTGGGTCTAAAAGACACTGAGAAATCTTTCTATGATGCTCTTGGTCAAAATTACCCTCCTTTACCAAATCTAAATAGCGTTGACAGTCCTGTGTTATCTTCAAGTAGTTGTGATTACGGTACTTCTAGTACTAGTGGTTCTAGCACTGTCAATGATTCTCAGGGGCTAAGTGATCTTGGAGAGCATAACTACCAGTCTTCTTTTTCACCGCCTCCTATTCTGGGTGAGTATAATGTTGTCCAGTCTAATTTCAAGCCCACTGATGAATCACAGTTTTTTGGGAATTTGTCAAATGGTAGTGTGAATTATTTGGGTTATGGGGTGGAGGTTATGGCTCAGAATATTTTTACTAACAGAGAATCGATGTTGCAATTTAGGAGGGGGTTAGAGGAAGCTAGTAAGTTCCTTCCTAAGAGTAATAATTTGGTTATTGATTTGGAGAGCAACGTGGTTTCTTCTTCCAAGAGGAAGGGAGAGGATCTAAAGGTGGAATCTTTGGTGGGGAAGAGTGAGAAAGAGAATTATTTGCCGGATGGGTCAAGAGGGAGGAAGAATCATGCGAGGGAAGAGATAGAATTAGAAGAAGGTAGGAGCAATAAGCAGACTGCTGTTTATGTAGAGGAGACTGAGTTATCAGAAATGTTTGATAAGGTTTTGCTTTGTACCGAAGCGCCAGCTGCAATGTACGGTGATAATTGTGAACATTTACAGAATGATGTAAGCAAGGCCTTCTTGGAGACACAAGGTGGTAATGGTGGGAAAGGTAGTCGTAATAAGAAGCAGGTAAAGAAGGAGACAGTTGATTTGAGGAATCTTTTGATTCTATGTGCACAAGCTGTCTCAGCAGGTGATGTTAGAACTGCAAATGAGTTATTGAAGCAGGTTAGGGACCACTCAACCCCTTTTGGTGATGGGTCTCAGAGATTGGCTCATTTCTTTGCTAATGGTCTTGAGGCACGCTTGGCTGGAACTAAGGTAGGAACTCAAATATTTTACACTTCATTGGTTTCCAGGAGGGTGTCAGCTACTGAATTGTTGAAAGCTTACCGAGTTCATCTTTCAGCCTGCCCTTTCAAGAGGATCACACTTTTCTTTGGTATGAGACATATTTTGCGTGCAGCAGAGAAAGCAACTACTCTTCATGTTGTAGATTTTGGTATCCAATATGGTTTCCAGTGGCCAATTCTGATCCAGTTTCTCTCAAAAAGACCTGAAGGACCTCCCAAACTACGCATTACAGGGGTTGATCTTCCTCAACCTGGATTCCGTCCAACAGAGAGCATTGAGGAGACTGGTCGTCGCTTGGAAAAGTACTGCAAGCGGTTTAATGTTCCTTTTGAATACAATGCTATAGCATCACAGAACTGGGAAACTATTCGAATTGAGGAGCTTAAGATTGAAAGGAATGAGGTGCTTGCTGTGGCTTGTGCATTCCGGATGAAGAACCTACTTGATGAAACAATTGAAGGGATTAGTCCAAGGGATGCATTTTTAAACTTGATAAGGCGGATGAAACCTGATATTTTTGTTAATTCTATTGTTAATGGGTCCTTCAATGCCCCCTTCTTTCACACGAGGTTCCGAGAAGCACTCTTCCATTACTCTGCATTGTATGACATGTTTGATGTTACTATATCCCGTAATAATCCAGAGAGGTTGATGTTTGAGAGAGAGTTCTATGGGAGGGAGGCTATGAATGTTATAGCATGTGAAGGGTTAGAGAGAGTTGAGAGGCCTGAAACATACAAGCAGTGTCAAGTCAGAATTTCAAGGGCCGGGTTCAAGCTGCTCCCGTTGGACCAAGAGCAAATCAGTATGTTCAGGGCTAAGATGAAGGCATGGTATCACAAGGATTTTATGCTTGATGAAGACAACCACTGGCTTCTTCAGGGATGGAAGGGCCGGATTGTCTATGCTTCCTCTTCTTGGGTGCCGGTTTAGGAATCATGTACCATATATTTTTGTAAAAGCACTTTCTTTTGGGGTTGTAGAAACTAGAAAGTGACAATGTGTGTACTTCAGATGGATGATATTAGAACGCCATCAATCAGTGTCAATTAACCTGATATATTAATTTTATTCATTTCTAAAATTTTATGTTTCGGGAGAAAACATGCATACATGGTATAGCATCACAAGGTTTGGCAATACAAACCATACCTTGCTGTTTTTTCACTAAATTAAAGTTATTTTGGACATGTAACGGAAGAACTCAGATAAAAACTTCTTTCCACGTCCTCTAAACTCGATATATTTGGAGATTTGTGTGCCCTAACACATAGCAGAGAGACTACGATATGAGTAAAGCTGAGAAGATTTTGTGTTGACGTTCAAAGTTGGGAGTATAACTAAACACAAGATATTCTTAAAATTTAAACTGATGGGCTTGAATTGTGATGAATTAAGTTTGTTTGGTAGAATCATATTCTGGATCTTTTATCCTTTTTGTAAGTATATTCCACTAAATCTTACTACTTTTCATCACCATTAATCTCATGGAATGATAGGATTTTATGCATCTATAACTTATGTATGTAGTTTAATAATATTTCACCTCTTATACAAAACAGAGTTTATGGGCATATTTTTTGTTGGCATTGCTACATCAATTTGTATCAATTATGATCCTATTCCAATTTGAATAAAACACCCTACGAGTATGTATTTAATAATGTACACCAATAAGATTAAGTTTTTAAGGTCAATTTTGTATGGATAAGCTTTAGTTACCTTTAGTTTTCCCTATCCATGATTTAGGGCTTTATGCAGGAAAAATAAAGAAATCTAAAAAAAAGAAAAAGAAAAATAATTCATGATAATTAGGGCTTTATGTAGGAAAAAAAAAAGAAAAAAAAAAGAAAAAGAAAAAGAATTCATGATAATCATTCCAAGGCACATTTTGATTTTTTGAATTTTGATACACATTCCAATGCACATTGTTCCCACACTAGAGACCGAACTGGCATTTTCGTGGGTCTCTACATAAGCCACTTTTTCATCGACCATTTGCCAACAACATTTGCCAACAACCTTTAAGTGTGCTTTCATTAAGGTGAAGTGAGACAGGATGAAGAATTGAATTAGCATCGTTCTGTTTCTCAAAAAAAACAGAAAAAAGAATTAGCATCGTTCTACTTAGCACCAAAAAAAAAAAAAAATTAACATCATTCGAGAGATATATAGATGTTCATACTATAAAATAATATTAAAAAATACATAATAGATTCTTTTATTAAAAAAAAATAATAGGCAATTTTACTTAATCGATAATAAGTAATAAGTAACATTATATTTAACGGATACAATCACAATTTAATATTATAAGAGAATTCAAAAACTTTTCCTCCAAGTTTTATTTTTTATTTTTTTAGAAACAAATACACGCACACATAAGGGAGATAGAAAAAGGTTCTAACACAAAAATACACTACAATTTCATTCAAAAGCCATAATAACTTTTAAGGAAGAATGAGGTAAATTATACTACACACAAGTTAGTTAAAAGAAATAATCATTTACACATGTGAATGGCAACATGAATAGTTAGATATTATTATTATTTTATTTAATGGAGGTGTAACACCAACATTCACTAAGTAAAAGTATTTTTTTTTTCTCATTTGGCCAGTTTGGATAGAGAGTGGGTAAAGTAGAGTTGGTCAAAAATGACTGCAATTTTCGACCAACTTTACTCTACTCACTTCTACTCCCCTTTCATCCCCCTCCTTCCCTCTCCTTTCAAACTGGCCACAAATAAAAAAGGATTCGAGCCTTAAGTCTTGACTTGTAACTATTATGGGGGGTGAAAACTCCTGAATAAATATTTGGGCTTTGCGCCTGATTGCTGGTACCAGTTTGTTTTTTATCAGGGCCTCCAGACCCACAAATCAATTTTCATTGTAAAGGTCTGAGGAGTTGTCCGAGGAGGAATGTATCCTCGGACAGACCCGGCAATGACCCTGGGACTTGCTAAACGGGTTAAAGGCAGAATTCTGGAAAAACTGATGGGTAAGATGGTGATCCAAGCACCCTCTAGAAATGAGGATGTGAAAGAAATATCTAAGGAAAATGCTGCTACCATTACATTAAAGACCCTGCATTTACCTCCCTGGCCGCATTAATGGGAAAATGACCTCTGAACAGTAGGATTCAGCCTCTCTGCTATTATTTGAAGACTTCAAGAAGGTGGTGGATGTGACAAGTATCCAGGGGGGAAGATTTGTATGACACGTGTATGAACCAGTGAAGAAGAAATATATAAGGAAACGAAAGAGGAAAGAAGGGGGGATCTCTGCACTTTCCGCTGAGAGAAAACAGGAACTAGGAATTGTAAACTTTGACATAGAAAGAGAACATATATACACATATCATCCTCGGTTTACGTCCGAAGAGGCCTCTTTATCATATTTGTTTACCATTTGTTTAGATTGTGGCACTTTAGTCTGTTAATCAACTTCTAACATCCTAAACCTAGATTTCAAACCCATTCTCTATAAGTTTTATTGTATAAGGCTCATTGGGCCTGAACTCAACACTTGTTTTTGGATCCGGGTGCAATTGTGCACTTACAACTATCATACTTTGGTATGATTATAGTTGTTTCCTTATCTTTTGAGAAACCAATGCTTTGAGAGTGTAGGCGTGGATTAGGTGGCACAAGTGTTCTTGGAGTTGAATCATTGTCTAATCTCAATCTTATCCAAAACAGCAATAATTTTAGTTGTGGAGGATGTATATTTTAAGATAGAACTTAGATATTATTTCTTAATTATATAATGTACTTCAAATTCCTTGATTAAATTTAAACAATCTACATGTTTTAGTCTTGCTAATTATCTTTTATGAGTTTGGTACCCTATGACATTCGATAGGGAAGTATTTAATGTAACCTGCTATAGTGACTTGATATGGAAGTATTTAATGTAACCTGCTATAGTAACTTTTCAAGTCATACGTGAAAACTTTCCGCATATTTTCTCTCTCAATCGTAAAGAGTAAGAGTATTACAAGTGAGTCATGCTATTGATAAACTATTTTACAACATTTTTATAAATTATTGAAATGATAGATTTTTACAGTTTTTTGTCTAGACCCACCACTAACATCACATTTATACTTGCCAATAACTAATCACCACATTACTAATTTGTAAAAACAATTGTAGAATAATTTGTGGAATTTGCATTTTCCATTACTAGTACTAGCTTGTAATCTTATGCATATACATGGATACACTTAAAGATATGCAAAAAAGATGCATAGTATAATTCATATATATATAATTTAAATACTATTAGTATTCATTCTTATATTCTGTTAACTCTTTAAAAAGTATTGTAAGAATATTATTAGGTATAAAATGTAAATAATCCATGTTTATTTTATTTTAGTTTTTTATTACTTCTTAATTTTTGTTATTGTGAAACATTCTTTTTTATGATTAATTTATTTTAAACTCTTTGGTTTTTGTACTCAATAACTCAATTGGATGAATATTTATGATGTGGTCTCACATTTGGTTTTAAAATTAGGAAATAAAATTCTCTAAAAATAAATAATTTAGGAAACATGACTTAAAATTGGACTCTAATTTGAAATTCTAATTAGACTTTCTCTAAGCTTTACCTATTAATATATATGATTAATGCTACAGTCACAAATTATTTTATAATATTTTTACAAATTGTTGATATGACCAGCTTCTTATTAGTTTTTATCTAAATCCACCATTAACATCACTTATTCATTTATCAATAACTAGTCACTCATCAACAGTTTGTAAAATTGATTGTATCTTTAGCATTATTCTAATATATATATATATATATATATATATATTTATTTATTTAGAGAGAGAGAGAGAGAGAGAGAGAGAGAGAGAGATGCACAAATGTGCATCTGTCAAAGAAGAATTTAATAGGGCTCACTATATTAAAAAGCAACAATACCGTACACCCTTAGTGTGGTGGTTACTCCACAAGTATAAATGCTTGTAGAGTGTGGGGGGTAAGGGTCAGGGTTCAATACTCTAAAAGAGAGTTTCACACACATATACACTTAGATTAGGTTATAGTTAAAATTTTATCTTGCATATATATATATAAAAAAAACAATAGTAAATAACTAATACTTCTTTAATGGACAAATATGTAACTCTTCAAAAAAATCTAATCGATTACAATTAAAAAAAAAAAAAACTCAACCTTGACTAATGCCATGAGGTACCAGTTAATTGGAACTTTCTAGTGTAATGAATGTCTTAATTGTACAAGTTAATCAGTTAATCTGTTAACGTGCATATAATGCTCTATTAAGTAATTTTAAAAAAAAATTCATAAAATAAAATATAATTATGGACAAGTGTCCTATAAAGCACACACACCCACAATAAATTTGTGTATACAAGCAAATGAATTATTGTCAACTATATTTTATTTTTTGATAAATGTGAACAATAATTATAATTGAAAATTTATTATTTATTGACATACGTGGACAAGACTCACGCCACAAAGATACCCGATTAACAAAGATAGTGCCAAATGAGTTGAGTCAGAGGTTACTTCTCCGTGCCTTAAGTGCAGAGGGAAATATATTGTTTTGAGCCTGAAGAAAGGCCAAAAGTATTTACCTAAATATACAAATTATTTTATAAAATATTTATGTGATAAGTGATTATTAGTAAATAAAAATGTAATATTAACGGTGAACTTAAATAAACACAAATACGAACTTTTTGTAAAAATGTTATAAAATAGTGTGTGACCATAGTTAAAATAAAAATGCCATGATTTATGATTTATAAAGTGTATGTTTGACAAAAATTAAAAAGTTAGCTTATTTTATTATTCAGTTTATTTTTAGTACTATTCATAGGTCCCATTACACTTTTTGCTACTATTTATAGGTTCTATTGTACTATTTCAGTTAGGGGTGTGCGTGATTCGGTTGGGTCGGTTATTTCCTAAATTCATCACCGAATCAATAGGGATCGATTTTCTCATAATTGGAACCAATGCACACCGCTTAGGGTCGGTTTTCCGAACTATAGCGGTGCGATTTTTTGCGGTCAACTTAATCGGTTTGATCGGTTTGAAACATTAAAAAAACTGTTAATTTTTTATAAAAAAAAAATTTGGGCTTTCAAGCCCAATATCAATACAAAACATGTTCATGTTTTCAAGAAAAATGTCCACTTGACAAACTTTTCCCACAAACTTGTTCACACATAAAAAAACACATAAAAAAAAGCATGTTATCTATACAAACTTTATTTATTTATTTAGCAAGTTGTCAAAAACTTATAAAACAAAATGTCCAGTAAGTAGTTTACAATTAAGCACTAAGGCAATAGCTTTCTAGCTCAAATTCAAAATCCTTCAAAAATAAAAATAAAATAAAAATACAATGGTCATTACTCATTAGTAAATAGTGAGCTAGTGGCTTAAAGAGAGCAGAGAGTGAGAGTGAGAAACTGACTTACCAGCTTTGGTGCTATTTGGTGAGGAGTGAGCTAGCAGCTTTGATGCTACTGAGTGAGGGCAGTGAGGCTTGAGAGAGAGAGAGAGAGAGAGAGAGAGAGAGAGAGAGAGAGAGAGAGAGAGAGAGAGAGAGAGAGAGAGAGAGAGAGAGAGAGAGAGTATGTATGTGTGTGTGTGTCACGCCTCGACCCCGTGTGCATGATATTGTCCTCTTTGAGCGGCTTGAAGGCTCTCTTAGTCCCTCAAGGTTTTGTTCTTCCCTAGGTTGCATTGGGGAAAAGGCCTCATACACAACAAGGGAGGGCATTCCTTATAAGCATATCCCTATGTGCTTCTCTAGGCAATGTGGGATTCCATGAAATGCAAGATCCCCTTTTGGGTCATTACAATCCACCCCTCTTACGGGCACATGCGTCCTCGCGTGTGGGGCTCACACTTCTAGCTAGGGCATGGCTCTGATACCATCTGTCACGCCCCGACCCCATGTGCATGATATTGTCCTCTTTGGGCGGCCCAAAGGCTCTCTTAGTCCCTCAAGGTTTTGTTCTTCCCTAAGTTGCGCTAGGAAAAATGCCTCATACACAACAAGGGAGGACATTCCTTATAAGCACATCCACAAGTGCTTCCCTAGGCAATGTGGGATTCTATAAAATGCAAGACCTCCTTTTGGGTTACAACAATCCACCCCCTTACGGGCACACGCGTCCTTGCGTGTGGGGCCCACACTTCCGGTTAGGGCATGGCTCTGATACCATCTATCACATCCCGATCCCGTGTGCATGATATTGTCCTCTTTGGGCGGCCCGAAGGTTCTCTTAGTCCCTCAAGGTTTTGTTTTTTCCCAAGTTGCGCTGGGGAAAATGCCTCATACACAACAAGGGAGGACATTCCTTATAAGCACATCCACAAGTGCTTCCCTAGGCAATGTGGGATTCTATAAATTGCAAGACCTCCTTTTGGGTTACAACAATCCACCCCCTTACGGGCACACGCGTCCTCACGTGTGGGGCCCACACTTCCGGTTAGGACATGGCTTTGATACCATCTGTCACGTCTCGATCCCGTATGCATGATATTGTCCTCTTTGGGCGGCCTGAAGGCTCTTTTAGTCCCTCAAGGTTTTGTTTTTTCCCAAGTTGCGCTGGGGAAAATGCCTCATACATAACAAGGGAGGACATTCCTTATAAGCACATCCCCATGTGCTTCCCTAGGTAATGTGAGATTCCATGAAATGCAAGACTCCCTTTTGGGTCACTACACAGAGAGAGAGAGAGAGAGAGAGAGAGAGAGAGAGAGAGAGAGAGTTCTGAGTGTTGAGAGAGTAAAGAGGGTATTTACATCACCTAAACCCTACCACAAAACGTTGGCGTTTTGTCTTTTTTTTTTTTTTTGAAACAACTTACTGAAACGACATTGTTTTAGTTCGTAGTACACACACACACACACACACACACACACAGATATCGGTTCGGTACGGGAAAGGATCGGTTTTAGGATTTCAGTCTGATGGTTTTACCGCATCGGTGTCGGAAGGCCCATTGTGCTCCGCTCACCAGTGTCGGGTTCGTCAGTCGGCCCAAACCATGGTTCAGTTGTTGTGGTGAGGTTGGGCCATGGTGGTGAGGTTTGGTTGTTGCTCAGTCCTAATTTCAGCTTACTTTTATCTTTATTTACAATACTTTCAACAAAAAAATTTCAGTTTTTACAAAATAAGAGGATCTCAAATAGACTAAAGACAAAAACCAAAGTGTAGTTTGGTGTCTGGAGATTCCAATAGAAATCACTCATTCACTCTATCACAGTCCCGTATCAAGACAAGAGTGAAGACAATATGAGGAGAAAGTATCGATTTGTTACTTGAATGGTAATTGTAACGAGGAAATTATGATGTCAAAAACTAGATTCGCACAATGATCGGTAAGGTAATTTTAAGGTTTGTTTTTAAGCTATTTATTTTGTTGAAATTAAAATTTTTTTTACTGAAAGTATTGTAGATAAAAGTAAAAATTAGTTAAAGTAGTATAATGAAATCCTTAAATAGTACTAAAAAATGTAATAAAACCTATAAATAATAACCAATCCATTTTGGCATTCCTCCATGTTTTATTACCATAACTAAAAAAAGGACAAAAACCGAAGTATAGTTTGGCGTCTACCAACAGAGAATCTCTCTATCCCATACGTATATCAAAGAGTCAAAGGCACGATACGAGTAGAAGTACTGTGATTTGTCACTTTGAAAGGTTACTAGAAATGGAATGGTGTCAAAAACTTGATTCGCACAATGATTCGTAAGGTAATTTTAGTTTGAGTCATGAGTTGACGAGTCCAATCCTATGATTCGTAAGGACAAAAACCATTCATGCGTTTAGCTCACAGACCAATCCAAGAATCGATCAGAAAGACTTTTTGTTTATAGATTTGTACAAGTACACATAACCCAATTCCGCTCTGTTTGGCTCGCTGGTCATTCACTGCTCACCTCGTTCCACGAAAGTTCCTCACGGTAATAAAATAATTCTTTAATATTACCTATAAACTAATAGGCAATAGCAGCCTATCTTTACCGTTCTTAAAAAATATCTCTCCTATATTAACTGGGAGAAGTACCCAAATCTAGAGGCTTCAATTTTCCTCTGTCACAGAAAAACCTGAGAGCTATTTGGATTCTGAGTTACGTATGCTACCTTCTTCCGTGTCTCCCTCACTTTCTCATCTTCCTCTTCCGCTTGTGTCTGAATGTTCTCTGCTCCACTCGTTCACGTAAATCATGGATATCTAAGGTTCTTCTTCTACAAGTCTTTTTCTTTTCTTTTTTTTCTTTTTCTGTACGCCTATATATGTTATTTGTTTCAAGATCCTAGTCTTTGATCTGAATATTAGGTAGTCTTTAATGTTTAGTAAGTCTCAGATTTTAGTTTCCCAAATCAGTTTGAGACGTAAAATCAGCTAGTTACTCTTTCTTGGCTTTGTTTGACCCTATAAATTATGGATTCAAACTTTGATTTCGTAAACGGTTTTTCTGCTATGTCGCCAAATTCTGAGGATCAGTTCTCAAATCTTATAGACGAGTACACATTCAACCAACTCTCTCCTCTTCCTACTACAGACCTTAACTTCCTTGAAGGTCCAAATCTTTTGTCTGATGTTGATCTGGGTCCCACTAGTTTTGAGCCCTCGATCACCACCACCGATGGTCCAGAGGGTCAACCATATGATCCACCACATGTTGTTATGCCGCCTACGTTACAGGCAGACTCGACGACGTCCCCGGACGACAATGATTTCTCTGAAACGGTTTTCAAGTACATGAATCAGATTCTTATGGAAGAGAACATTGAAAACAAGCCTTGCATGTTTTATGACCCTTTGGGTCTAAAAGACACTGAGAAATCTTTCTATGATGCTCTTGGTCAAAAAAACCCTCCTTTACCAAATCAAAATAGCCTTGAGAGTCCTGGGCTTTCATCAAGCAGTGGTGATAATGGTACTAATAGTACTAGTAGTTCTAGCACTGTCATTGATGCGCTATGGCTAAGTGATCTTGGAGAGCATAACTACCAGCCTTCTTTATCACCGCCTCCTATTCTGGGTGAGTATAATGCTGTCCAGTCTAATTTCAATCCCACTGATCAATCACAATTTTTTGGGAATTTGTCAGATGATAGTGTCAATCATTTTGGTGATGGGTTAGCGGTTATGGCTCAGAATATTTTTACTAATAGTGAATCAATATTGCAATTTAGGAGGGGGTTAGAGGAAGCTAGTAAGTTCCTTCCTAAGAGTAATAATTTGGTTATTGATTTGGAGAGCAACACGGTTTCTTCTTCTGAGTGGAAAAAAGGAGACGATCTAATGGTAGAATCTCTGGTGGTGAAGGGTGAGAAAGAGAGTGATTCGTCAGATGGGTCGAGAGGAAGGAAGAATCATGAGAGGGAAGAGATAGAATTAGAAGAAGGTAGGAGCAATAAGCAGACTGCGGTTTATGTAGAGGAGTCTGAGGAGACTGAGTTATCAGAAATGCTTGATAAGGTTTTGCTTTGTACTGATGCGCCTCCTTCACTGTATGGTGATAATTGTGAACCTTTGCAGAATGATGCTAGCAAGGCCTCGCCACAGACAAAGGGGCAGGTACAAGGAGCTAATGGTGGCAAAGGTAGTCGTAATAAGAAGCAAGGGAAGAAGAAGGAGACAGTTGATTTGAGGAGTCTTTTGATTCTATGTGCACAAGCTGTCTCCACAGGTGATGGTAGAACGGCTAACGAGTTATTGAAGCAGATTAGGCAACACTCAACCCCTTTTGGGGATGGATCTCAGAGATTGGCTCATTTCTTTGCTAATGGTCTTGAGGCACGCTTGGCTGGCACTAGTGTAGGAACTCAAATGTTTTACACTTCCAATAGGGCACTGTCAACTCTTGAAAAGTTGAAAGCTTACCAAGTTCATCTTTCAGCCTGCCCTTTCAAGAGGATCGCATATTCCTTTTCTAATAAAATGATTTTTCATGCAGCAGAGAGAGAAACTACTCTTCATATTGTAGATTTTGGTATCCAATATGGTTTCCAGTGGCCACTTCTGATCCAGTTTCTCTCAAAAAGACCTGAAGGAGCTCCCAAGCTACGCATTACAGGGATTGATCTTCCCCAACCTGGATTCCGTCCAGCAGAGTGCATTGAGGAGACTGGTCGTCGCTTGGAAAAGTACTGCAACCGGTTTAATGTTCCTTTTGAATACAATGCTATAGCATCACAGAAGTGGGAAACTATTCGAATTGAGGAGCTTAAAATTGAGAGGAATGAGGTGCTTGCTGTGAATTGTGCATTCCGGATGAAGAACCTACTTGATGAAACAGTTGAAGGTACCAGTCCAAGGGATGCTGTTTTAAACTTAATCAGGAGGATGAAACCTGATATTTTTATTAATTCTATTGTTAATGGGTCCTATAATGCCCCCTTCTTTCTTACGAGGTTCCGAGAAGCACTTTTCCACTTCTCTGCATTGTATGATGTATTTGATGTCACTATACCCCGTGACAATCCACAGAGGGTGATGTTTGAGAGAGAGTTCTATGGGAGGGAGGCTATGAATGTTATTGCAAATGAAGGCTTAGAGAGGGTTGAGAGGCCTGAAACATACAAGCAGAGTCAATTCCGAATTTCGAGGGCTGGGTTCAAGCAGCTCCCTTTGAACCAAGAGATCATGAGTTTATTCAGGGCTAAGATGAAGGCATGGTACCACAAGGATTTTATTCTTGATGAAGACAACCACTGGATGCTCCAGGGATGGAAAGGCCGGATTGTCTATGCTTCCTCTTGTTGGGTTCCGGTTTAGGAATCTTGTACAATATATTTTTTGTAAAACTCTCTTTCTTTCTTTCTTTTGGGGTCGTAGAAATTAGGAAGTGACAAAGTGTGTACTTCAGGTGGATGACACTAGAATGCCAGCAATATCTGAAACATACAACTATTGTCAATTAACCTGATAGATTTGTTTTGTTTATTTTTATTTTTAAATTTAATGTTTTGGGAGAAAACTTATATACATGGTATAGCATCTGAGCATAAAATTTTCGAAATGTTAGGATCACCCAGCATTACTTTAGAACCCCTATAACACAAATTTGGGCTTAAATCATTTTTAATCTAAAACTAGCAAATTGTCTCTTAGTCAAGCGCATGTGATTAACCAAATTTCTTATTGCAAGCATAAACAAATATAAACTAAAACATATAAATGACCGTATGAAAATGTAGAAAATAAGCAAACCAAAGCAAACATAAAGGAGCGTTTAAGAAGAAGAGAACTCAAGCACTCAAACGGAAAAACCTCCCCGCTGATCACACCATTGGAAAATCTCAACTAGATGAATAGTAGTAGTACTCTCCAAGCTCATATTACTCTATAAACTTAGCCTTCCAAACTCCAACTAGCGACTGACTTCTCAAAGTCCTTTCTTCAACTAGCTTGCCAGGGAAACCACCGTTGAGCCGTCAACTTGAAGCTACCAATGGGATTTGTAATGGCTCTTATTGTTTCCTAAACTTCAACACATACAACACTTAAGAAATTGTGCAGGAGGTGAAGGTAATAATTTCTCTCGAGGATGTTAGAATGAAGAGAGGTCGGGAGCTTTTCAAACACTTAAGGCTCTCTCTCTCTCTACAAGATAGATGGAATAAAATAAGGTCTCTCGTAATGTTTATAGTCAGATTCCACTCTCTAGCCCCTTTCAGCATGCACAGGTTGTGAATGTTGGACTATTGGAAAAGGCTAAAAAAGCATATTAGGAAAAAATTGAACAATTTGTTTGCATGCCGGTTGTGACATGGCAAATGGCGGAATGCCTTGTCAGAGAACCACCAGGATCTTCTACCAAATGTCATTCGCAAGTTGTGCAGGTCGCATGGAGGTCATGTATATGTAGCAGAGGCAACTCTGACCATTGTTTGATCAAGCACTTTATACCCAAATATAATTTTGTCACTAACTTAAGCCAATGTTAACATGAAAAATATGTACTTAACAAAAACCTTACATTGTTTTTTCGCATAAACCAAGCTAGCTTGAACACGTAAGAGCATTCACAATGGAAATTGTAAATGCCATTTGTTAGCAATATTTAGCATCAAGCCTCAAAAGTACTCAACAACTCGCTTGCCAAACTTGTAAAATAGTAAATTTTTTTACAATATTGCTACAGTACCATCTTACTTCTATGATGGTACAGTAGCATCTTGAATAAATATTTTATTATTTGTTTTCTCTCTCTTAGCCACTCAATTGTCATTTTTTTTTTCTATCTCTATCTTCATCATCACTCCCTCTCTCACATCTCTCTGTCTTCTTCTTTTAAGCATGCCATCGGAGCTGGGTTGGAGGTCGGCATGGAGATCGGCGTACACTCAAATTCTTTTTTTTTTCTTTTCCCCCTCTGATTCTATCTTTGTCTTCATCCTCACTCACTCTCTCTGCTTTTAAGCATGCCACCAGAGCTGGGTTGGAAGTCAGCGTGGGCGACGTGGCGTGTGGTGTGGTGAGATCGGCATCGTGTGCCTCGCAGTGGTGTGTGAATTTCGGGTGGGTTTTGGGTTTGATTTTCAGTGCCTCATGTGGTAATGAGTTTGATTTCCGGTGGGTTTTGATGTGAATTTTTCTTTAATTTTTTGTGCGTTTCTGTCCATGGTGGTGGTGGTGGGTGTGTTGTTGCCGTGGTGGATTTTTCTTTGATTTTTCTATTTTTTTGTGTGTTCTTGCTATGGTGGTGGATTATTTGTGTTGTCGTGGATGTTTTTTGTGTTGCTGTGGTGGTGGTGGATTATTTGATTTCTTTGATTTTTTGTGTTTTTGTGAGTTTCTTGTGGTAGAGGTGATGGTGATGGGTTTTTTTAGCGCTTGTAGTGGTGGGTTTCTTGCGACAGAGGTGGTGGTGATAGGTGATTGAAAGGGAGATAGTGAGGAAAAGATAAATAGATTGATGGTGGAGAATGAAGTAAGAGAGATTAGATTATATATATATATATATATATATATATATATATATATATATATATATATATATATTATATGAGGATCAGGTAGTATATATTATTTTAATAAATTGAATAGAAAAATAAAAGTTAAGATGTTGGGTGTATAGTAAAATGGTAATGATATAATTAATAAAGTAATTTTTTGAGATGATAAAATAGAATATGTAACTCACAACATTTTTTTTTCTTTAAACTTAAAACATTTTGAATTTTGTTTCATGTGTGTAGCTCACAAACCAATCCAAGAATAGATTTGAAAAACTTTTTTCTCCGGTATGGACAAGTACACATGTATCAAGATTTTGAAGAGAACACCAAAAATTTATCAAATATTTTTTATTGAGTATGAATTTTAAAAATTTAATTACTAAATAGTTTGTTTTTTATGTTCTTAATTATTATGTTAGATCTTATTTAAATACTATAAAAAATTTAAAATTTAAATATTTAATTGATAATATAGTTATTAATTTTTTATTTTCTTAAAAATGAAGAATTATAAAAAAATATAATTAAAACATGCCAAAGATTAAAAAATTTATATAAAATAAAAGGGTTTTACTAACGTGTGTCTTAGAGATTATATTAGTAATCAATTTTAATAAATTTTTTATAAAAAAACAAAAAAATAATTCATTGTTTTAACAATTTCTCGTAAAAACTTCCTAATAGTTAATATGAGCGCACAGTCATCAAAAGATATATTAAAAGTTGACGGGGTTATCTTAATTTCTGTAGTGTGAAATCTTCTTCCCCAAGCATCTCTGCGTTTGACTAGTCGTTCACTGTTAACACCTGTGCAGTGCTTTCGACGAAAGTTCGTCACCGTAATAAAGTAACAGCAGCCTTCTCAATCCTCATCACTATCTTTCCCTATATATTAACTGGGAAAAGTTCTCAAATCTAGAGGTTCCATTTTCCTATGTCACAGAAAAAGCTGAGAACTCCTTTTGATTCTGGGTTACGTTCGCTACTTTCTTCCGTGTTTCACCTTCACATATCTTTCTCTTCCGCTTCTGAGTACTCTTCTCTGCTCCATTTGTTCACTTAAATCATGGATATCTAAGGTTCTTCTACTTGTACTCTTTTTTCTTTTTTGCTTGATCTTTGTGTACACCTATATATGTTTTTTTTTTAGATCCTAGTCTTTTATATGAATTTTACTATATTAGGTAGTCTTTAATGTTTAGTAAGTGTCAGATTTTAGTTTCCCAAATCAGTTTTAGACATAAAATCAGCTATTTACGCTTTCTTGGCTTTGTTTGACCATATTAATTATGGATTCAAGCTCTGATTTCGTGAACGGTTTTTCTACCATGTCGCCAAATTCCGAGGATCACTTCTCAAATCTTATAAACGAGTACACATTCAACCAACTATCTCCTCCTCCTACTGCCGACCTTAACTTACTCGAAAGTCCAAATCTTTCATCTGATCTTGATCTGGGTCCCACTGGTTTTGAGCCCTCGATAACCACCACCGTTGGTCTAGAGGGTCAACCATATGATCCTCCACATATTATTCCGCCTATGTTGCAGGCAGACTTCACTTCGTCCCCGGACGACAGTGATTTCTCTGAAACGGTTCTCAAGTACATAAATCAGATTCTTATGGAAGAGAACATTGAAAACAAGCCCTGCATGTTTTATGACCCTTTGGGTCTAAAAGACACTGAGAAATCTTTCTATGATGCTCTTGGTCAAAATTACCCTCCTTTACCAAATCTAAATAGCGTTGACAGTCCTGTGTTTTCTTCAAGTAGTTGTGATTACGGTACTTCTAGTACTAGTGGTTCTAGCACTGTCAATGATTCTCAGGGGCTAAGTGATCTTGGAGAGCATAACTACCGGTCTTCTTTTTCACCGCCTCCTATTCTGGGTGAGTATAATGCTGTCCAGTCTAATTTCAATCCCACTGATCAATCACAGTTTTTTGGGAATTTGTCAGATGATAGTGTCAATCATTTTGGTGACGGGTTGGCGGTTATGGCTCAGAATTTTTTTACTAATAGTGAATCAATATTGCAATTTAGGAGGGGGTTAGAGGAAGCTAGTAAGTTCCTTCCTAAGAGTAATAATCTGGTTATTGATTTGGAGAGCAACATGGTTTCTTCTTCTGAGTGGAAAGGAGAGGATCTAAAGGTAGAATCTCTGGTGGTGAAGGGTGAGAAAAAGAGTGATTCATCGGATGGGTCGAGAGGAAGGAAGAATCATGAGAGGGAAGAGATAGAATTAGAAGAAGGTAGGAGCAATAAGCAGACTGCGGTTTATGTAGAAGAGTCTGAGGAGACTGAGTTATCAGAAATGCTTGATAAGGTTTTGCTTTGTACTGATGCGCCTCCTTCACTGTATGGTGATAATTGTGAACCTTTTCAGAATGATGCTAGCAAGGCCTCGTCACAGACAAAGGGGCAGGCACAAGGAGCTAATGGCGGGAAAGGTAGTTGTAATAAGAAGCAAGGGAAGAAGAAGCAGACAGTTGATTTGAGGAGTCTTTTGATTTTATGTGCACAAGCTGTCTCCACGGGTGACGGTAGAACGGCTAATGAGTTATTGAAGCAGGTTAGGCAGCACTCAACCCCTTTTGGTGATGGATCTCAGAGATTGGCTCATTTCTTTGCTAATGGTCTTGAGGCACGCTTGGCTGGCACTAGTGTAGGAACTCAAATGTTTTACACTTCCCATAGGTTACTGTCAACTCTTGAAAAGTTGAAAGCTTACCAAGTTCATCTTTCAGCCTTCCCTTTCAAGAGGATCGCATATACCTTTTCTAATAAAATGATTTTTCATGCAGCAGAGAAAGAAACTACTCTTCATATTGTAGATTTTGGTATCCTATATGGTTTCCAGTGGCCACTTCTGATCCAGTTTCTCTCAAAAAGACCTGAAGGAGCTCCCAAGCTACGCATTACAGGGATTGATCTTCCCCAACCTGGATTCCGTCCAGCAGAGTGCATTGAGGAGACTGGTCGTCGCTTGGAAATGTACTGCAACCGGTTTAATGTTCCTTTTGAATACAATGCTATAGCATCACAGAACTGGGAAACTATTCGAATTGAGGAGCTTAAGATTGAGAGGAATGAGGTGCTAGCTGTGAATTGTGCATTCCGGATGAAGAACCTACTTGATGAAACTGTTGAAGGGACCAGTCCAAGGGATGCTGTTTTAAACTTAATCAGGAGGATGAAACCTGATATTTTTATTAATTCTATTGTTAATGGGTCCTATAATGCCCCCTTCTTTCTTACGAGGTTCCGAGAAGCACTTTTCCACTTCTCTGCATTGTATGATGTATTTGATGTCACTATACCCCGTGACAATTCACAGAGGGTGATGTTTGAGAGAGAGTTCTATGGGAGGGAGGCTATGAATGTTATTGCAAATGAAGGCTTAGAGAGGGTAGAGAGGCCTGAAACATACAAGCAGAGTCAATTCCGAATTTCAAGGGCTGGGTTCAAGCAGCTCCCTTTGAACCAAGAGATCATGAGTTTATTCAGGGCTAAGATGAAGGCATGGTACCACAAGGATTTTATTCTTGATGAAGACAAACACTGGATGCTCCAGGGATGGAAGGGCCGGATTGTCTATGCTTCCTCTTGTTGGGTTCCGGTTTAGGAATCCTGTACAATATATTTTTTTTGTAAAACTCTCTCTCTTTCTTTTGGGGTCGTAGAAATTAGAAGTGACAAAGTGTGTACTTCAGATGGATGACACTAGAATGCCAGCAATATCTAAAACATACAACCATTGTCAATTAACCTGATAGATTTGTTTTGTTTATTTTTAATTTTTAATTTAATGTTTTGGGAGAAAACATGTATACATGGTATAGCATCAAAAGGTTTGAGCATAAAATTTTCGAAATGTTATGATCACCCAGCGTTAATTTAGAACCCCTATAACACAAATTTGGGATTAAATAATTTTTAATCTAAAACTAGCAAATTGTCTCTTAGTCAAGCGTATGTGATTAGCCAAATTTCTTATTGCAAGCATAAACAAATAAAAACTAAAACATATAAATGACCGTATGAAAATGTAGAAAATAAAGCAAATCAAAGCAAACACAAAGAAGCGTTTAAGAAGAAGAAAACGCAAGCACTCGACGGACCAACCTCCCCACTGGCCACACCATTGGAAAATGTCAACTAGTTGAATAGTTGTAGTACTCTCCAAGCTCATATTACTTAATGAACTTAGCCTTCCAAACTCTAACTAGCGACCTATTTCTCAAAGTCCTTTCTTCGACTAGCTTGCCAAGGACACCGCCGTTGAGCTGCCAACTAGAAGCCATCAATAGGATTTGTAATGGCTGTTATAGTTTCCTAACCTTCAACACATACTTACAACACTTCAGAAATTGTGCTGGAGGTGAAGGTAATAAAATTTCTCTCGAGGATGAAATAAGCTCTCTCCTTATGTTTATAGTCAGATTGCGCTCTCTAGCCACTTTCAGCATGCACAAATTGTGAATGTTGGACTATTGGAAAAGGCTAAAAAAGCCTATTAGGAAAAAATAGAACAATTTGCTTGCATGCCGGTTGTGACATGGCAAATGGCGAAATGCCTTGTCAGAGAACCACTTGGATCTTCTACCAAATGTCGTTCGCAAGTTGTGCAGGTCGCATGGAGGTCATGTATATGTAGCAGGGGCAACTCTGAACTCTGACCATTGTTTGATCAAGTACTTTATACCCAAATATAATTGTCACTGACTTAAGCCAATATTAACATGAAAATTATGTACTTAATAAAAACCTTACCTTGTTTTTCGCATAAACCAAGCTAACTTGGACGCGTAAGGGAAGAACTCTATATCTGGATATTCATGTGCTCCAAAAACAGCATAGATACAAATTATGATATGATTAAGCACCTGCATCCAAGGATGCAAAGAAAAAATTTATTTTGCATCCTCAAACACAATTTTATTTATTTTACAAACTTATTTTACAACTTATCCTATATTCCAATTATTATTTTTACATACAATCTAATAAAATAATATAAACTACCTAATAAAATAATAAAAAGTATACTTATCTCACTCTTTCCTCCCACTATTTTTTTCTCTTCACACACAACCACAAGATTAAATAGTATTTTTTTTTTTTACAACCTATGAATAGTAAGGTTTCATATATGCAAACTTAGAGCATTACTATCAGGTATTTCTTTAAAAAATGTCATTTTGACACACCAAAAGCCTACTTTATTATTTTACATTATTATTTATAATGCACCATTCATCACATGTTCTATTATTTGATTCTAAACATTAAAATAATATATTCATCATATTAAATAATATATATACTCAAAACCTAGTAATATACACACATAGCTCATTGGCAGTCACCACCAACCAAGAACCAACAACCATCATTACAACTACCACCACAACAACCATCTCTACAACCACTGCCACAACAACAACCACCACTACAACCACTGCCACAACCTACAACCACAATCACCGGATCTTCCAGCAAATTCCAAATCCAAAAACCTCAATAAAAGAGAAAAAAAAAAAAACTCAAAATCTTTAACAAAACTCCAACCCAACAGATCAATCAATGAGGCGATGGCGGCTTTAGATTGGTGGCAATGGAGTCTTCAAACCAGAGGTGATGACAGCGGCTTGATCGGTGAGGACGACTTGATTGGTGAGGGTGAGGGGATCAGTAAGGGTGAGGGAGGGTGAGAGGATCAGTGAAGGGATCAGTGAGGGTGAAGGGGTGAGGGAATTTGATGATCTGAAGAAGAAAGAGAGAGAACACGGGTTCGACAGAGAGAAAAAGTTGAATAAAATATTGAGAGGAGAGAGAAAATTTTGAATAAAAAATGATTTGTTTGGTTTGGCATTTTCATCCGTACTGGGTTAAAGATGAGAGTGCACTGTAGCATGTTTCAAAAAATTTTGGCATTTAGCACCCCTCATGATGGTTTGTTTTTGGCATTTGGCACACCTGATAGTAATACTCTTACTATTAATAGGTTACAAATTTTTTTAGATATACAAACCTTGATGGAGTGGGATTTTATTGTCGTAGGCTGTAAAATAGCAACCGGGATGTTTACACCCCAATGCTAGTGTCAAAGCTGAGAAGAGTCTTAAAATTTAAACCGATGGACTTTATTAATCAAGTTTATTAGCTAAAATCATATTCCAGTGATATTTTATTCTTTTTACTGAGCGTATTCCACTAGATCTATTTTATTATTATTATGAACGAATTCCACTAGATCTTAGTATTTTGCATCACCATTAATTTTATGGAATGGTTGGCTATTATATGGTTTATTGTGTAGTGTAGTAGTTATTTCACTTCTTATACAAAAAAGAATTTATGGGCATATTTTATTGTTAGCACTGGCATTGCTACATCAATTTGTGATTAATCATGATCTTTAAAAAAAATCACGATAATCATCTGGAGGCACATTGTTCACGCGTTATTAGAGCATTAGCAATGGGTTTTTTAAAAATATTTCATTTTACTATCTTAAAAGCTATTTTATCTATTATACTGTGGTGCCCTAGCCCAAAATGCCTAATGGATTTTGAGGTCAGACTCCCAATTTATTTGCTTAAGGTGGGTAAAGAGTTTCCTACAATGTAAAAACCTTTTGAGACCAACCTAACGGCCTAAGTGAAGGAATCTAAGGCCCAGTCTGTATTCTACTTCTCTATGAAGGCTTCTCGAGGAGACTTAAGCTTAGAATTGAGCTTATCCTTTTTAATTGTATCTCCCTTTTTTTCTCTAATGCATCTCTCCCCCCCCCCCCCCCCAATTTTTTCAACCAACTTTCTCACACCTTCAGCCCCTATTTAAAGACTTCTCTTAGTGGAGTTGTCATGAAAATGTGGTTACTTTTCATGTTGGTGGGCCCTTATGGGATATATTCCTGACCAGATGGGATATACCTCTCGTGACAGATGTAACTCTCTTAAAACTTGCACTTGTTGCCAAATGGTGCTCAATAGGCGATTTTCCCTATGGCACTACCATTACCATCCCATATAGGCCCTGACCTTATTTGGGCCTATATTCTTAAGTATATAGAGGCTGATGGTTTGGGCTTATACCTGATGCCTGTACATATACCATACCACTTTATAATACTCTCAACCTCCTAATTTTTATTTTCCTATACAACACATTAAAATAATATATCTAAACAATAAAATATATAACCCAAAACCATCTCTCTCCTCTCTTTAATATCTGTCTTTCCTCCTATTCTCTCTCTCTCTCTCTCCATTGTGAACAAACCAAAAACCCGACACAGACACAAACACAATTCAAACCCAACCTCCCCACCACCTGCCAATCATCAACAACAACAATCTGCCACCACCACTATCAACAATACCATTGCTGCACCACCAACCATAAACATTATCAACAACACAACCTCCACCCAAACCCACCACCTCACCACTATTGCACCACCCAAATTAACCCAACAAATCACAACAAACCCATATCAAAATCACCCAAAAAAAAACCAAGCAAAATCACAAAAAATCCATACCAAAATCACCCAAATCACTCCAGACAAATTACCCACATAACCCACTGCCACCACCACCAATCCAAACACAACCTAACCCACTGTCATTAATCCAAACACCTCCCACATCGGGACCAAAACCCACCACCACATGCAAAATCACAACCCCTACCACATGGGACCAAAACCTATCTAAGAATCAAACCCATAGGGAAATAAAAATATAACTGATCAAACCACTGTAATCTCCACCATCGATCTCCGACCTCCACCACAAACCCACCTCAGAAAACGGGTTTAAGAGATCTATTTTTTGGAATGAAGAGATAGAGAGAGACGATCTGGCCATGAAAGGGAGAAGAGGGTGAGAGGTAGAGCTGAGATTGGTGGTTGTTGTTTTGGGTTTGAGAGATAAATAGATAGGTTAGAGGTGAAGAGAGACTACCGTGGTGTTGGTGATGATGAGTGGCAGAGCATGGAAGCTCTAGCCATAGAAGGGAGAAGAGAGTGAGAGAAAGAGCTAAGAGATGAGAGATTCAAAGAGTGAGAAGGACAAAGGGAGAATAGAGAAGGTAGGAGAGAAAGAGAAGGGTAGAGAGTAAAATGTAAGTCAGAGAGAAGAGAGAAGTGGGAATAAAAAGGGTCTTAGAGCATTCTTATCAAGAATGCTAAATATTTTAGCATTTAGCACTTTAAAAACCTACTTTATCAATTTTAACATACCATTTTACAATTCACCAAACATCAAACATTCTATTTTCTTTTTACAACTTCATTTAAATAATATTATTTTTATTTTACCACTTTCTCTCTCTTTCCACCACTTTCTTCTCAATGGCTAGCCATTGTCAGCCACCACTACCACCACTATAAACCATCAACATTCAACAGCAAACCAAGATCGGCAAACCCACTGCCACCAAAATCAGCATCCATCCAAAAATCAACCCCATAGCAAAAAAAAAAAAAAAAAAAAAAAAAAAAAAAAAAAAAAAAGCAACAACAACAACAGAAACTAAACTAAACTTAAGAGAGAGAAGCTCACCGTGAGAGGAAGAGAGGGAGGCGGAGGATAGAGTAGCGAACAAAACCCACAAACCCAAGACCCACGGTGGCCACGGCAAGCAAAACCCATCAAACCTAAGACTCACGCCTCAGCCACAGCAACCCACCTCAGTCACCACCCATCCATCTCGTTTTCAACCCCAACCAAAACCCCTTACCCCGATCTCAACGCCAGCCAAAACCCGCCGCCCTGATCTCAACCTCGGTCACGTTGATGATCTATGAACGTAGACCCATGAACCCAGACCCACAAACCCAGACCTATGAACTCAAACCCACAAACCCAAACCCATAAAATCGCCAAAGCACACCAGACCACGACCCACGACCCATGACCATCGGCAGAGCACAATCATCGGCAGACCACACTCATTGGCGAACTACATCGGTGAAGCACAGAGAGAGAAGAGAGAATAAAGAAGCGGAGGGAGGAAGGAGAAAGATAGAAGAGAGAGAGAGCCTGAGGGAATAAAAAATCATTTTTGTTTTAGAATTGGAGCTACAGTGCAGTCTCAAATATGAGATTGCACTGTAGCTTGAATCTTAAAACTTTAAGATATAGCCGGTTTAATGGAGTGGTTTTTTTTATCTCAAAATGCTAAAAAAATAGGATTTTTAGCATTTGAGAGGCTTAATAAGAATGCTCTTAGAGGCCGAATTGGCATTTTCATAGGCCTCAACATAAGCCATTTTTTTGTCACCTATTTGCCAATAACTTCTTTGTGTGATTTCAGAAACATTTTGGGTCATCTATTTTAAACAATTGGCCCAACTACCTAAACACCAAACAAATGATAAATTGAAAAAGGGAATCATTAACATAAGATATCAAATTCAAGTTTAAAAAAGAAAGAAATTTCAATATGTTTATAAAAGGCTAAAATGCAAAACTGACCCTCTAAGTTTTACATTTTGTCATTTCAGTCCTATAAGTTTCAGTTTTGTCATTTCAGTTTTCTAAGTTTCAAATTTTGTCAATTTAGTCCTCCGTTAGCCTTCCGTCAAACGTTAATTACAAAAAAAAAGGGGAAACTAAGGGCTTAGGGAACGACATCGTTCCCTAGCTCCTAGTTCATTCTTCAACAATGGAAAGATGAACTTTCTTATAGCTGTTTTGTTCAAGTAAAGACAATATTGATTGAATTCATTTTCTTGCAACTGCTTCTCAAAAGGTGAAGAGTAAGAGACTTGAATAATTAAATCAATAACAAATACCATTAAAGAAAAATCCTATTACTAGCAATAACTTTAGATTTTTAATCATAGGCAATTCGTTGAGCAGGTTGAGTGCAAGCCTTTCGTTCCAGTTTTTGCCGCAAGCCAACTCTGCTTGTAATTCTTGTAACTTTTTGCCATATTCCTCCTCAGTTTGCTTTTGTATCCATCCAAACAACAAAATCCAACTTTTCTAAGAAAGTAAAAAAAAAAGAAAAGAAAGAAAACCTCATGATCTTGTCCTGTGCCTCTAAAGTCATGGCACTAACCTCATGATCTTTAGACATGCTTGTCTTTTAGCCTTTACCCATATTTGCTTCTTTTCTACTTTTTTTTTTTATTTTTTTTATTTTTTATTTTTTTATCCCGGATTTTTTGAAAAGAAAGAGAAGTTTTTCTCAAAAGAGACGAGACTTTCCTGGAGAGATGTAAAATGAAATGGCCAGGGGAACGACGTCGTTCTCGGATCCTTTGGTTTTTTTTTAATTAATGTTTTTTAGTTTTTTTAGTTAAGAAATTAAAAAAAAAATCATCCAAAACGACGTAGTTTTGGTTAGTAAACGGTAGCATTTAACGGAAGGTTAACGGAGGATTGAATTGACAAAATTTGAAACTTAGAGGATTGGAATAATAAAACTGAAACTTAAAGGACTGAAATGATAAAAGGTGAAACAAGGTGAAACTTAGAGGGTCAGTTTTGCATTTTAGCCTTTATAAAATGTTTTGGCATCAATTTCAAGAAATGGGTCAAATGAGAAAAAATTGGGGTTATCTAGAGGTCGGTTCAGGTTAGGTTTGTGCTTAACTTGAATCTGATCCACTCACATTGGATGGTAGAAGGAAAGACTTGCCGTTGACCATTACTAACCATAGATCAAGTCAATTTTGGTTTGGGTGGATGATGGTTAGATTCGAGTAAAATTGACAAAGAAGTGGAGTAAAACGAGTCATGATCTTGATTGATTTGAGATTGGGGGAGAGAGGGAGGATGATGGTTGATGAGGAATGACAGTTTCCAATGAGCTTCGGTTAGTCGGTTTGGTTTCAGTCAAGTTTCAAATCCCACCCACTACTCGACCAACTCATATTGGTTGCCGAAGTAGGAAACCTATTACCAGTAGCCTATTTGCTCAGTTTGAGTCAATTTCGTTTCGAGTGGTACTTAATCAGATAGTTTCATTAGGTTACCAATCAGCTTGGACAATCCTAGAAAGGATGATGGATTGAATTAGCATAATTCCACTTAGCAAAAAAAAAAAAACATCATTCGAGATATTTAGATGTTTGTATTACAAAAATAATATTAAAAAAAAACATATTATAGAAATAGGTGATTTTACTTAAGTTGCAATAAGTAACAAATAACATTATTTTTAAACGATAACAATCACAACTTTAAATATTATTAAAATTCACAACTTTTCCTTCAAATCAGTTGAAAAGAATAATCATTTACATATGTGAATAATAACATGAATAGTCAAAATTTTAAATATTTTTATATACATGCCAATAGTCACTTACTAAGTAAAAGTCATTTTTTATTCTTAAATAAAAAGAGGTTTTGTTAATTGATACCCTTAGGGATTTTGTTAATAGATCATTTTAGAAAACTTTTAATATCACTACCATAAGAAAAAAAAAAAAATCAGTTCTTTTTTCTTTAAAGAATTTTTTAAAATATTTCTTGAATCAATGCTCTTAAGACATTCGTTAACTTTTCTTATAAAAAGAATACGGGCCATCCATCCTAACTCGTAACTATCATACTTTATCCTTTGAAAAACCAATACTTGAGAGTGTAAACATGAACAAGGAGCTGCAAGCACTTTTGGAGTTGAGTCATTGTCTAATCTTAGAATCATCCACAACATTAATAATTTCAGTTGTAAGAGAAAAAAGCTTTATGATAAAACTTAGATATATGTCTTTTTATATATACTTTAAATTCCATTAAATTTAAATAATCTACATTTTTAGCCATGAATGTTATTATTATTATGTATTATTTTTTTTATTATAGATTTGTGTCTTTTGACATCCTAGAATGAAACATTTAGATGCAACCTGCTGCAGTAACTTATCAATGTTTTTATGACACAAACATACACTTGCCATATTTTTTCTCTCAACCATAAAAAGTAGGAGTATTACTAATTTACTAGAATGTGATAAGATATTTATTTCATATTTCTAAACAGTTTATAAAAAAAAAATTTCTAACCAATTTAAATTATAAAAAAAGCCATGATTTATAAGGATAAAAACCAAAGTATTATTTGGCGTTCCAACAGAGAATAACTCTTATCACATTACCTTATCAACACAAGAGTGAAGACAATACCAGGGGAAAGTACTGATTTGTTACCTTGAACGGTAGTTGTAATGTTGTCAAAAACTAGGGCCGTTTGGTAAAAAGGTTTGAATAATGTTATTTGTAATTTTCTAAAATATGTGTGTTAAAAAGGTGTATTTTATAAGTGTATAAGAGCATCCACATCAGTTGGTGGATAATCATCTATAATCCAAAATCTCTATTATTTTACACATTTTAGCTCAAAAAACTCCCACATCAGTTGGTGCAAAATTTTGTAAAATTGTGCAAATCCACCCACAAGCTACAATAACCGTGTAAATATATACAGTTACTGTAGCTCGTTCATTTATTATTTTATCAATTTCACGGTTCGCTCATTTTTTTTTTTTTTTTTTTTTTTTTTTTTTTTTTTTTTCTCTTTTCTCCGTGCTCAACAAACTCAATAACTGCTCTCCTCATCTTTTTTCCTCATATGCACACAGAGATACACTAGCTCCAAAAAACAAAAAAAAAACACAAATACACAGATCGGAGCTCGTGGGCTTGCCTGATCGGAGGTCGTGGGTGGTGCTCATGGGTCTTGCTTGACTGGATCGGAGGTTGTGCTCGTCGGTCTTGACTGGATCGGAGGTTGAGCTCATCGGTCTTGGCTGGATTGGAGCGCGTGCTCGTCGAGCTTGACTGGATCGGAGGTCGAGCTCATCGGCCTTGGCTGGATCGGAGGTCGAGCTCGTCGGCCTTGGCTGGATCGAAGTGCGTGCTCGTCGGGCTTGACTGGAGAGGAGCTTGATCGGAGCTTGGGCCATCTCCCGCACCAGCGTGGATGGGCCGCGCCGCTTATGGCGCCGCCCAGGAGCAAGGCCAAGTGGTGAGCGGCTGATCGAGAGATGGGTAGAGTGTAGAGAGATGGGTATAGAGAGAGAGTGTTTATTTAGAAATGGGGAGAGAGAGATAGAGAGTGCGTATTAAAGGGGGATCGTTGGGAAATAATAAAAAATTTGAGAGAAATGATAAAATATTTAAGAAAATGTGTAAAATAGATGAACTGATGTGGGTATTTTGTAAAATTAAATATGTAAAATAGAAAAAATAAATTTTTAGTGTAAAAATAAATATGTAAAATGAATGAACTGATGTGATTATTTAAAAAAAAAAAAAAAAAAAAATATATATATATATATATATATATATATATATATATATAAAATGTTGTTTAGAAGCTGAAAATATACGTAAAAATCAATCTAACATTTTGATCAATGATCGGAAGGTAATTTTAGTTGAGTCCTGAGTTTGACAAGTCAAAAGACTCAAAACATTTTGAATTTTGTTTCATGTGTGTAGCTCACAAACTGACAAACCAATCCGAGAATCGATTTGAAAGACTTTTTTTCTCCGGTGACATATGGACAAGTACACATGTATCAAGATTTTGAAGAAAACACCTTTAAATTTATTAAATATTTTTTTATTGAAATATAAATTTAAAAAATTTAACTGATAAATAGTTTGTTCTTTCGATTCTTAATTATTATGTTAAATCTTGTTTAAATACTATAAAAAATTTAAAATATGCCACTTGAAGATAAAAAAATTTATATAAAATAAATAGAATTAGGCATATATTAATAATATTTTAAAAATTTTTTTTTTATAAAAAAAAAGAAGGTAATTCTGTTTTGATAGTTTTTCAGTTTCCTCTAATTTTTTTTGCAAAATGAATAATGAATATGTGTATCAAGTGCACACATAAAAGATATATAAAAAGTTGACAGGATTATCTTAGTCTCTGTACAGAGAAATCTTTTTCCCCAAGCATCTCTGCGTTTGACTCGTTGTTCACTGTTAACACCTGTGCAGTGCGTTCGACGAAAATTCGTCACCGTAATAAAGTAACAGCAGCCTTCTCAATCCTCATCACTATCTTTCCCTATATATTAACTGGGAGAAGTACCCAATAATTTAGAGGTTCCATTTTCCTCTGTTACAGAAGGAGCTGAGAGCTCCTTTGATTCTGAGTTACGTACGCTAGTTTCTTCCGTATTTCCCCTTCTCATCTTTCTCTTCCGCTTCTGAGTACTCTTCTCTGCTCCATTTGTTCACTTAAATCATGGATATCTAGGGTTCTTCTACTTGTACTCTTATTTCTTTTTTTGCTCTTTGTGTACACCTATATATGTTTTTTTTTAGATCCTAGTCTTTTATATGAATTTCACTATATTAGGTAGTCTTTAATGTTGAGTTAGTGTCAGATTTTAGTTTCCCAAATCAGTTTTAGACATAAAATCAGCTATTTACGCTTTCTTGGCTTTGTTTGACCATATAAATTATGGATTCAGGCTCTGATTTCGTGAACGGTTTTTCTACCATGTCGCCAAATTCCGAGGATCACTTCTCAAATCTTATAAACGAGTACACATTCAATCAACTATCTCCTCCTCCTACTACAGACCTTAACTTCCTCGAAAGTCCAAATCTTTCATCTGATCTTGATCTGGGTCCCACTGGTTTTAAGCCCTCGATCACTACCACCGTTGGTCTAGAGGGTCAACCATATGATCCACCACATGTTATTCCGCCTATGTTGCAGGCAGACTTCACTTCGTCCTCGGACGACAGTGATTTTTCTGAAACGGTTCTCAAGTACATAAATCAGATTCTTATGGAAGAGAACATTGAAAACAAGCCCTGCTTGTTTTATGACCCTTTGGGTCTAAAAGACACTGAGAAATCTTTCTATGATGCTCTTGGTAAAAAAAACCCTGCTTTACCAAATCAAAATTGCGTTGAGAGTCCTGCGCTTTCAACAAGCAGTGGTGATTATGGTACTAATAGTACTAGTAGTTCTAGCACTGTTAATGATGCTCTATGGCCAAGTGATCTTGGAGAGCATAACTACTGGCCTTCTTTATCACCGCCTCCTATTCTGGGTGAGTATAATGCTGTCCAGTCTAATTTCAATCCCACTGATCAATCACAGTTTTTTGGGAATTTGTCAGATGATAGTGTCAGTCATTTTGGTGATGGGTTGGAGGTTATGGCTCAGAATATTTTTACCAGTAGTGAATCAATATTGCAATTTAGGAGGGGGTTAGAGGAAGCTAGTAAGTTCCTTCCTAAGAGTAATAATTTGGTTATTGATTTGGAGAACAACACGGTTTCTTCTTCTGAGTGGAAAGGAGAGGATCTAAAGGTGGAATCTTTGGTGGTGAAGGGTGAGAAAGAGAGTGATTCGCTGGATGGGTCAAGAGGGAGGAAGAATCGTGAGAGGGAAGAGATAGAATTAGAAGAGGGTAGGAGCAATAAGCAGACTGCGGTTTATGTAGAGGAGGATGAGTTATCAGATATGTTTGATAAGGTTTTGCTGTGTACCGATGCGCCGGCTTCAATGTGCGGTGAGAACTGTGAACCTTTGCAGAATGATGCAAGCAAGGCCTCGTTGCACACTATTGGGCAGGCACAAGTAGCTAATGGTGGGAAAGGTAGTCGTAATAAGAAGCAGAGCAGGAAGAAGGAGACAGTTGATTTGCGGGGTCTTTTGATTCTATGTGCACAAGCTGTCTCAGCTGGTGATGGTAGAACTGCTAATGAGTTATTGAAGCAGATTAGGCAACACTCAACCCCTTTTGGTGATGGGTCTCAGAGAGTGGCTCATTACTTTGCCAATGGTCTTGAGGCACGCTTGGCTGGCACTAGTATAGGAAGTCAAATGGTTTACAAGAGGGTGTCAGCTCTTGAAAAGTTGAAAGCTTACAAAGTTTATCTTTCAGCCTGCCCTTTCAAGAAGATGTCATATGGCTTTTCTATTAAAATGATTTTGCTTGCAGCAGAGAAAGCAACTACTGTTCATATTGTAGATTTTGGTATCCACTATGGTTTCCAGTGGCCACTTCTGATCCAGAAACTCTCGAAAAGACCTGAAGGAGCTCCCAAGCTACGCATTACAGGGATTGATTTTCCCCAACCTGGATTCCGTCCAGCAGAGTGCATTGAGGAGACTGGTCGTCGCTTGGAAAGGTACTGCAGCCGATTTAATGTTCCCTTTGAATACAATGCTATAGCATCACAGAAGTGGGAAACTATTCGAATTGAGGAGCTTAAGATTGAGAGGAATGAGGTGCTTGCTGTGAATTGTGCATTCCAGATGAAGAACCTACTTGATGAAACAGTTGAAGGGACTAGTCCAAGGGATGCAGTTTTAAACTTAATCAGGAGGATGAAACCTGATATTTTTGTTAATTCTATTGTTAATGGGTACTTCAATGCCCCCTTCTTTCTCATAAGGTTCCGAGAAGCACTTTTCCACTTTTCTGGAATGTATGATGTATTTGATGCTACTATACCCCGTGACAATCCAGAAAGGTTGATGCTTGAGAGAGAGTTCTGTGGGAGGGATGCTATGAATGTTATAGCATGTGAAGGGTTAGAGAGGGTTGAGAGGCCTGAAACATACAAGCAGAGTCAAGTCCGAATTTCGAGAGCTGGGTTCAAGAAGCTCCCATTGAACCAAGAGCTCATGAGTGTAATCAGGGCTAAGATTAAGGCATGGTACCACAAGGATTTTATTCTTGATGAAGACAGCGACTGGATGCTTCAGGGATGGAAGGGCCGGATTCTCTATGCTTCCTCTTGTTGGGTGCCGGCTTAGGAATCCTGTTTGATATATTTCTGTAATAACTCATAATTGAGGGCTAGGTGGACGGGGATACTTTAGGTACCGTGCGAATGACTTTTGTTGTTCATTTTTAATGTTTTATCCCTCTATGTTTTGTACATTCAGGGAACTGTGATCATATCTATTTGTGTTTATATTCTTCAACCTTTTGTAGGTGTTTCTATAAATTGGTTAACACAACAAGTGGAAATGAATCTAACTTTGTGGGTTTCATTTTTACAGATTGCTTGTGGTATAGTGGCCTTTTTGAGGAAAAACGTTGAGAGTTGTCATGTTTACACTCATCTGCTTTTCATCTGATATTTGATGCATTATCCAACCCAGTCTCTTTGATATGGATGATGTTTGAAGACATATTGATGCTAGTATAAGTATCATGTATATACAGTTGGTGTTTGAGCTAAGGATAGAATAAAAAGTTAGAATACACTGCAAATCCTGTTGGGAAGGAGATGGTGTAATTACACTAAACTGGCTACTGGCTTGCTTCTTGCGACTTTTGTATTAAAATCTGTTTTTTCTTAGTTGAACTTCCACGCTGGTGCGTATAATTTAGGGAGGGAGGTTGCCCTTCTCGTTCTTTGTACTCTTTAGATGAGCTGGAAGTTGTTTATTCTGTTATATGTATTAAATAATGTAGAATTTCAGAATTTCATGATATTGCGGTTCTCTTTTCTGGTTCCTTGATCAATATCTTTGCAAAACTGATCACATGTTTCCTTTTCGTATGGATGGTATCTTTACTATGATTTAATCAACTGAATATCGTTAATGCAATTTCAGATATATTAAATGTCATTCTTGGTGATCTAAAAAATGTAAGCTTGGCTAATGCTCGTATGTTGTTATCAGATGTATGCTGGTGCTGGGTTTGTCTGTCTGATTTTGGTGAAATCTATTTTGACTTATAAAATAAGGTGAATTGGTAAAGAGGGTTTCTTTATTGAAGGAGTTTTAGAGTAATGCCTCATACTTGCTCACCACAATCCACTGGTCCATTCCACAAAATTACCACACAGTCTGCCTCCTTGCCTCCTCGGCCTTTACTAGTGTTCTTCTGTCGACTCACCTCTGTTACCACCAATCATGACATTAACATTTCCCCCTTGCCACCATTGTAAAACTGCCAATGCCACCACCGAGTCCCTTTCAAGTCTTTAGAAGCATACTAACAAACATATTTTCCCTACAGTTCCCCATTCTGATTCTGCCTTGAAGTCATGGTATGCTTCAAATGTGAGTAGTGTCTGTCTCCTTTGTGCTACAACATGTCACCCATTATATTTTTCATAATTGTTACTGGCAATCAACATGATGATTAAAAGTACGATGAATATAAAAAAAAATTAAAAATTGGCAGCCCTGAAAGCTAAATTATGATTTGTGAAAGTCGAAATTTTGGTAAATTGGTTTGCACGTCAATTGTATGGAGTTAGGAATCCCAACTCAATATCATTATGCATTAAAATACAGCCAACTTTACTACCTTATTTAGTACTATGCTTTCTAAAACTAAGACAATCTTCTATCAGCAATTGCAGCTATACCCCCACCCACCGGAAGCCATGGCTTATGGTAACATGGTTATTAAGAAGTGTGCTCTGTATATCTGTTTGATGATGTCTTTCTCTAGAGGATAAATAAATCTCTCATCATAATGGTTGGTCTGATTGGGTTTAAATTCAAGCAGTATCTAGAAAATGTACTTGATGTTCCATACTGGTGCTTTGAATCATCTTGAATGTGGTTGTCGGATTGCTTCATTAGACTAAGTGCTCATTGGTGGATGATTAAAGGGGTCAAAGGGATGGTTGGGAGAGTTTGATGGTATCTCATCATAAAGTTCATAGTATTCTGAGTCTATGGGGGTGGGAACTATAGTCAAAAACTAATTTTCTCCCACTGCAAAATCTATAGATTTTTCCTTATCAACCAGAATTTTAGTGGTGAAAGTAGTGTCTTTGAATAGCGAATAATGTCAACTGGATAAATATTTTTACTTAAATTCATCTTTTGGAATCTGTTCTGTTTTATGTCTAAATAAAGGAGGGAAAACACATGTTAAGTAATAATAAAATCCTCATGCCTACTTACTTTGTCATTTTAAGAGGTTTGTTCGAAGTTTATATGAGGTTGGTTCAAAATCGTGGATATATAATATATGCATCAGAAAAGATTTTTTTAAGGGAAATGTATCAGAAAAGATAAACATAGCTTTGATATTATGTTAAAAATTAAGAGATATAGTTATAGTATAATGATAAAGTATACACAAAAGCATGAAGAAAAATATAAAGATAGCAAAGAGTGAACGCCTAAAATTAATGTTGTTCAGTCTTGTTGACCTACATTTATAGCAAAAAGCCTTTGATGGCTACATATTTACTCTTAAGCTTTGTATGGTACTATGAAACCATTGATGCGTATTTATAGTAGGCTAAATCCTATATTAAGTAATATTTGCACTACAAGTAGGAGTGACAATATTTGACCCAAAAATGATGCGGTTTTTTGTGCGTTAGTGTTGATGTAAATGGGTTTGTGTAAAAATAGGTCGACACACTTAACATTATTAGTAAATAGTTCAATTCCGTATTGACCTGTTTAACTCATAATTAATATGAAATGACCCCTTCTAAATTTTTTTTTTGAAATGACCCGATTAATACTAATGTCATTTTTCTCTAAAATAAATGAATTCTAAATGTAATTAAGTAATTAAAATAATTTTTGAATGGTTATATCCATAAATTATTCAGTGAAACTCTAAAGTCATTGACCTCTTTACCCAAAAGAAAGAAGGAAAACTTTTTTTTTTTTACTTTGTTATTCTTAGATTGTGTATTAAATGGATTGAAATGGGTTGTTTTGTGTCAACCCGCTTTATTCATGGGTTGTGTTAGGGTTAGAGGGGTTTGACATGATTATGAAATAGGCCATGTTAGGGTTGAGCTATTTATTTGAATATACACACCTTGACATGACACGAACATGATTCACTAAAACAAATTGCCACTCTAATTACAAGTAGGATTGAGAGAATACGAATCTTCCGTTCTATTTTCTGGATTCCATTTTCTATTCCACTAATTGTTGCATGTCATGGGTTTGATTTTTTTTTTTTTGGTTTTAAAATTTCGTTAGTTTATACATCAAAGTAAGACTATAATTACTTTATTTGCATTCTAACTAGAATTAGATATAATGAACCTGGATTAGAATTATATAATGGACTTGAGCCTTGAATAGGAATGTGCCTTGATATCTTTAACATCTTCTCATCTTTAACATCTTCTCTCGAACTAAGGGTGGAAGCTTGAAAACAATTTGAGTTTAAGAAGAACGTGAGACCAAGTTGGGTTTAGTAGACCAAGTTGGACCCTATGAAAGGGAGCGTAAATAAAAGGCTGAATGATGGTTGGATGCACATGATGATTGAGGCTTGAATGATGAACACAATGAATATCATACTTGTGGCAACTGATGATTATTGCCGTGTCCTGAAAAACTATTTTTGATTCAGTTTGAAGATGATAGAGACTCGTGGCTAGAAAGATAGCTAATAAAGGATACATATTAGAGGCGTGGTATGAGTGACGTGGCTTGAAGGGGATAAATATATGTGACTAGAAAGAAAGTTAATTAGGAGGCTATCAATGATACTTTATACTAGTCAAAGGGAAAGTTGAAAACTAGGTGCAAAAGGCACATGCTCATTAAATGTAATTGAAATCACCAAGATTATATTATCAAAAAATGGCTGATTTAGATGTTGTCTATGATATTGAACAAAGGTGATGTTTGTTACACACCCTATTGGCTATTACACTTTTTTTTTTTTTGAAACTGAAATAATAAGTTGAAGATACAATTTAAGCACACCTTTGCTGTAGTAGGGACTAGGGAGTCCTTAGTCTTTTATATCATCCTAGGCAAGCCTTTAGCATTGGTTAATGCTTCAGTACGTCTCATTACATATTCATAAGTTTGACCTTAAATGCTAGCAATATTTTTGGGAAAAGTATGAGTTCCTGATTTGTTATTAGTTTACATATGTGTATGGTTGGGATTAGCCCTAGGCCTTCCTGGGTGAAATGACCATTTACATAGGTCACAAAAGTGTTAGCCGCATCCATACTATATCCTAAATGAACTAATTTAGTCACCATTAATGTTTATTGTAGTTGTTGATACAACCTTGGTTAACCTAGTATGCCTGATATAACACACATCTACAAAACACACGCTTAATCAATATCCAATCAATCTGAGGCATCACAGGATGGTTTGAGTTGAAGTGGAGGATGGAGGAGAGGGTGTCAATAGGCTTGACCCTTCCACTAGGCTAATTAGACAGTTGCCTAAGGCCCCTAAGTAGAACAAGGTCACCCAAATTTTAACTAAAAATAATATTTTTATACCTATAAAAGTATTGATTAGGTCAAAATATTAGCCAATAGATTGAAAAACAATCAACGCATACAACAAAATTTTACATAATTTTACAATATTTCTAAATTAACATGTCAAATCACACATGGGCTCACCACAATCTTTAATTAAACTTTTTTCTATGCTAATTTAGAAATGTTTGTGAAATTGTTGCGTCCCTAGCATTAATCAAAAGAAATCGTGTAGAGTGTAGATTCACAACATTTTCACAAAAAATCCTAGGTGACAATTAGGGGTGTGTAAAAACTAATTTGCATCATCGAAACTGCCCAAAACCATAAAGACCACACCGAAGAAAAATCTACCGACAAATTTGAACACGGTGAGTGGAGGTCGGTGCTTTCTCTAACACTGGCATGATTTGTTGGTCAAAGGCAAAAAGACAAATATGAACCACCCCTTATATATACAAACACACACACACACACAAGACTCTTCATGCTACACTACACCTCTAGAACTCCTCTACGCTCTACCTCTTTAGACTTTAGAGACTCTTCATGTTCTCTGCACCTCTTTTTTCCAATCCAAATGCCTCTTCATTGAAGCCCACACCAACAAAACCCTAACCCTCATCACTGTCACACCAACCAAACTTGAACCTAGGTGCCAAATCTCTCTCCCTCTCCTTGTAATCGAAGCAAATTTGATGTGGGTTTGATTTTTTGTGGGTTTTGGTGTATAAATTGAGGTTTTGGTGTTTAAATCTTGGTTTTTCTTTTCTTTTGTTTTCTTTTGTTCTGTTCTATTTTTGTTTAGATCTTAGGTTTTGGTGTTTAGATCTTTGATTTTTGGTTTGAGATTTGTGGGTTTAGAACTTAGATTTTTAGATTTGTCTCTCTTGTGGTGGAATCTAGTGCAAACTAACTTCCGAATTGATGATAACCGCATTGGTAGAGGTTGGAAAACCGACCTTTAGTAGTGATGAGTAGTGGTGGCGAAGGGGTAATTGACCCCTATGGTTCGATGACAAATTTTCCCAAGAACTGTGCCGATCATACTATGCACAACACTAGTGACAATCTGTTATTGATAGGTAAAAACATGATGTCAAACCTCTAGGTGACCATTGTCCACTCATTTTATAAATTTAAAAATATATTTGTAGCTTTGTATACACACACACACACACACTAGTTGTAAATAAAAAAGAAAAAAAATTAAGTTTTGTGAAAAATTAATCAAGTCTCAAAAGGGTTCTCTAAATAATTTGTAATTAGTAATGAACATAATATAATAAAAAAAGATGATAATGTAAAAAAAAAAGAATAAAATAATTTTCAAAAAAATTTAGATGAACAACTCTCACATTTAAGCAAGAAATTCATTAAAAAAAAAAAAATCAAATCTCTTTGCATCTAAATAAATTAGAATAAATTTAAAGTAAAAATTATTTTATTAAATTTAAATATATAAAAGGCCTTAATTTAAACATCTCCTTAGGCTCCAAAATTCCTTGAGATGCCTTTGGGTGTCGAGGATGAGGCAAGTGCGGGATGTGGGGATATTGAGTGTCTTGGGGAGGATAGTTGAGTGGATCTAGGGTGTTGTGGAGGCAAATGAGAAGAAGATATTTGTTTTCTATTGAGGAGATAAGTTTTTTTTTTTTGGTAAAGGGAAAGACGAGAAGAAATTTTTTTTCTTTGAGGTCTTGAATTGCACTTTTACATTCAAAATTAAAATAGCCAAACTTTTTTTTTTTTGGTTTATAATTTATTAGTTAGGAATGAGGGAATTTGAATCCTAGTTGTTCCCATTGGAAACACTAGGGGTCAAGAGGAGCCAACTAATCGAGCACAAGACTCTTAGCCAAAAGCATAGTAGCCAAACTTGTAACAATTGTTACATTCTACTTGTAACTTTTCATATCTCCTTTCATTACTTCATAGAGTGTTTCTTCTACCGTGATCATGACCTCTTTGAATTCTTGGACCTTGATCTCCAGCATATCACTTGTCAGTTGTCACTTATAGAAAGTTTTGCTTGTAACATTTTCTCTATTACTTCCCTTGTACTTCTAATTAGCCTTTCTTCACGGGCTTGAAATGACACGAGTTCATCAATAGTCATTGGTCTTGAAGTGCCAAAGAACTTCAAGACCAATGACTCTCTCTTCATTTAATTTGTAATCACCGAAACTCATTGTGAAATAGTCCGAAATTGACTTGGACTCCTTCATGTGAAGGGCTTTGGACTCTTAGCTTACTGTTTGTAGGCGAATCTTCTTGACTTTATCAATTTTTTTGTGAGAGGTTTCAAGAATCTCCAATGCTTGTTTTGAGGTGGTTGCATTTGTCAATATTTTGAACATAAAATCGTCCAGTGATTGGTAACGAGTGGAAGGGCTTGTTAAGCCTTCTTACTAGCCTTCACCAATGCATCCTTTTGAGTTGGATTTTTAAAGTGGCTTCATCTTCTGGCTCCACTTATACTATCTCCCTTCTCCAACCCCAAGCATCTTGGTGATCCAGGCAAAGCTTTCATTCGAATTGTCCAATTGTCAAAAACATTACCTTTCGTAAGGTGAGAAAATTGTAATGAAAGCATCCCATTTATTGCCATATCTTTCACAATTCTATGGCTCTAATAACACTTAGTAGGAAAATAAGAAAAAACTCAATGTCATTAGAACACTCAAATATTTTGGAAGCAGTTAAGGACTATCAGTTTTTTGGGCTTACTACATTTGAGTAGATCAGTGTTGTGGGATGACATGCTGGTGATGGAAAAAGTCCATAAGATAAGGAGAATTAGTAGGACTTGTTTGTGGCCCACAGAGAGATTGATTTTGGGTTTCAAATAATATTATCACAAAAACTATCAATTCAAAAATAGCAATCACATACAAAAACACGAATATTTATGTGGAAAACCCTTTCTCCTTGAAGGGAAAACCCATGGGACAAACTCCGAATAATTTTACTATTATTAATTCAATTACAATATCTCCTGTGTATGTCTCACAACTAAAGAAAAATCTCTTATTTTTCTATGTTCTCACATGCATTAATTATCTCTCTCAAAGGCAGAAATACTTTGCTTTCTCATCTCTATTTTAAGCCATAGGACAAATTTTGAATAATTTCACTATTATCAAATCAATTATAATATTTCTTGTATATGTCTCACAGCTAAGGGTGCGTTTGGTACATTGAATGAGGATTACGACATGAATTGTAATATTTATTACTATGAATAAAATGTGCTATAATGTAATAACTAAACATATTTATAAGTTTGGTTGTGAGTTATAATATTAGAATAAAACGTAAGATTTATTTTAGGAAATATCTTATTCATACAATTATATCTTCTTAAAAATTGTTATTTTTTAAATTTAAGAGAAATATATGTTATTTTATTTTTATTTTATAATTGTTAGATGTATATGGAAAGTTTGTTTATTTGGAAATATATTAAGTTTTGAAATTATCGCACTTACTAAGGAATAACTAATACAACACTTTTAAAGAGGAATAATTATTCCTGATTTTGAAAAATAGTTATTCATAAGGAATTACCATTCCGTGCAATAAAAACATAATTAAACTAAAGAATAGCTAAACCATAGGAATAGCTATTATATTACAGTGCCTATTACAGTCTACCAAACATGCCCTGAAGAAAAATCTCTCTAGTTTTTCTTTGCTCTCACACATACTAATTATCTCTCTCAAAAGCAGCAACACTTTAAGCTCTACTTTCTATTTTATTATTCACACATAGCTCTCTCTTGGCTGTTTTCATTTTCTTTAAGCGGCTCCCTCTTGCCTACTCTCTTCTCTTCTCTTGTGCAGCAAATCTTGTTGCTGCTCTTACCCCAATCTTATGCGGCACACTAGTCCTTGCTTTTATATGCAAGTTTGCAGCCCCACATGAATCCAAGGAACACATGGATTCCTAACACTAGTTTAACTAGAGTTCTTGTCATGCTTGTGGCTACTTGCTGGCCAACTTTGGACAAAACCATTAAGAAGCTCGTCTTATGTGGGCTAGATTAATATGCGTTGATACACCCAACAACAGATACTCACACATGAGAGAGAGATTGTTGGGAATACAAGTGTGAGTGAAGTCCCACATTAAATAATAAAAACAAGAGGGAGTGGTTAATATAGCATAGTTGGTTCCATACTTAAAGGCTTAGGTCTTTTAGGTTAAATAATGTCTCTAGTTGTTATATTAACTACTCAATTGGAGGCTCTTACGGTATTATCTTCCCAAGACAAAACTTAGGTACAATATTTAAGTATTGTTCCTTAGGTTTACTTCTTAAAATTCAGTTGTGTGGCTGTACTTAACTAAAAATACGCTTCCATCCCATAAGAAAAAAGCCAAATAGCTAAATCTTAAGAAGAGAATTTAAGAAATAACACCTAAATACTATACCAAAATTTTTCCCCATCTTCTCAAACTATTAGATAAGTATTTGTAGGCTAGAATAACTACATCTAGAATGTTCATAATTAATTGATACATGCATCACTCCAAACATTCATACAAATTTCATTTATGAATGATACTAAATACATTTATAAAAGATGCGTTTGAAAATTATGTCAGTTTTGTGTGTTTGTCTTTATAATGGTATTAAAGAAAGTGTAACTGAAAGTTTACTTAGTGTATAAAACACTTGTGAACGTTTAGACCCCCCAAACACAAAATTTCCAAAGAAAGCTTATATTCAAACAATAGATGTGTGGAATATGAAATATAAGCAATACCCAATTTGACAAATTATTTTAACACGTAATTTAATCACAAACACAACAACAATTAATGGTTAAAGAGTAAGGGAAGAGAGATACAAACACAAGATAACACCGGCACGTGTTATTAAAGAGGAAACCGAGAAATTCGATGAAAAACCTCTTTGTTGCCCTTCAAGCGGTAAATGATCCACTAGAAAATTAGTTGGAATACATGAATAGCAATAGACCATTCAAACCTAATCTATCCGATGCAGCTAAGCCCTCTAACCTTCTTGCTCCAACAAGGTTACGCCGAACCTTGTCTTCTCTAAGTTACTGGATCCCGCAATAAGCTTCATATTGCGTCCGCCATCCTTGGCGTCTTCCAACACTTTCCAAAGCTCCAAAAACACTTTCAACACTTTGAATGGGTGTGGGTAGTGTTTGGGTACAAATCTCTTCTTAATGGGTATAACAATGGGAGAGGAAGGAGAAGAGACTACAAAGATTTCTCTTTAAGAATGAGTAGCTCTCTTTCTAATGAGATGGGTGTGTTGTAGAAACATTTCTTAGAGTTTTTCTATCAATAGCCACAACAAAATTTCGTGGGTATAAGGGTATTTATAGTAGAGTATGAGATGAAATGTGAAAAGTCAATTTTTCAGCAAAATAGGGTGCACTGGCGAGTCACTCGCGACTGAGATAAGTTGTGAATGTTAGGATAAGTGCCCTTTAATCCTATTGTATGATGCTATATATGATATTATGTATGACATTATGTATGACATTGTGTATGACTTAAATATTGTGATTAATAAAGTTATTTTATTATTATCTAAAATAATGGTACCGTGAATATTGAGACATTATCATATAGTCCATGAGATACATAGTATGTGATTTAGTCATAAAAGATATAAGTCACAAGTTCTTTGTAAACTCAGAATTTATAGTTTGTAGTCGGTGATGAAATTGGGCACTTCATCTGCGAAGACTATAACGTATCAACTAAAATGATTTGTCTTGATCATGGAAGTAGAGACTTCTAGTTGATATGTTTTAAGAGTTAAGACATATTGAACTGGACCACTGTGAGATTTATTATTCTCCTAACGACTGTCAAATGAATAATAAATCTCACGACTTCTATTTGCATGAACTCTTAATCTTGAGAGAATGATGGACCTGATCATGAGGTGTAGGTTGCTTTGATATATTAAGAGTGAGATCTAAAGTAACGGTCAAAACCTCAGTATGTTGGACAGCCACATTTAGTGTTGATAAAACATATATTCTTAAGATGGAATTCATAATCTCTTAACGGAGATATAAAATAATCTCTTAACGGAGATATAAAATATTCTCTTGAGATAAATTTAATGAGTTTGGTTATTCAGAGTGTTAGGCCTAATCACTTTAGTAAAGAGTTACTAAAGTATATATTTATGAAATTGGATTTCATAAATATATGATGAATAACTTAAATGATTAAACCGGGTATTCAAGGATTAAGATGTAGTAATTTTCAAAGAGGCAGTCTATATTTATGATTTTGTATTACTACGAATATTTTATGAAGGGGTTGTATGTACAATAAAATTTTGGGATATAATTTATTAATAAGGCCTAGAGTGCAATTATATATATATATATATATATATATATATATATATATATATAGTGGTATTAAATATAATTAATGGTAACTTTGAACTTGTCAAGAGTTGACGGAAAAGCCTAAGGCCCATTGGAGCTAGTGTCTTATTGGTCCATTTTGGTCTCACTCCAAGCCACACACTAAAGCCCAATTGGAAAGGCCCAATAGGCCAGCCCAATTAGATAATCAGTTAGTTATAAAGGGAGAAACATATAGAATTTTTATTAGTGATAATAAGAAATGGTGTGTATGTGAGAGTGAGACACACTTTCATTCTCCCTTTGAAAACTGATTGAGAGACCACACATCTTGGGCGTAAAGTGGAATTGGAGTGAAGATTAAAAGTATTCCCGAGTACTTCAATCTTTGGTTTTGAATTTCACCACACCAAGGTATGCTATCTTGTTCTTAAATTCTGAAATTTACATAATGCACGGTATCAATCATGAATGAAATAGATCCTTGTTTGTTGCTTCCGCTATGTGTTTTGTATGAGATACAAAACCAGTTTTTCCAACAATTAGTATCAGAGTCAGGTTTTCATATCATGATTGTATGGCATGTGGTTGAGTTTTAGATTTTAAGAATATTGTTATCTTTGTGTAGACATGGTTTGATAATTATGGTTTTATGAATTTACGTTATTAGCGTTGGAATTCATATGCCATGATTCACATATATAATATATAGATTGAAGTTTATGAAACTTCAAGATGATTTATATATATATAGCCATTAGAATTCTGCACAGCAACCTTAAATATTTATGGCCATGATATTCATTCAAAAGGAGCAGTTATTATCAAATGGTAGTTATTGTAATGGAGGGCACGAATAACTATCATTTGCTTATACTCATTCATTGCACCGTTTGGCTTGGAGTTTAATGCATGGATTGCATGGCTTGAACTTAAATGCACTGCTTGGCTTGGTCAATGAAAGTTATATGTAACTTACATTGACCAATTGTAAGTTATATGTAAGTTATATTCGTATATTTTATATATATATATATATATATATATATATAGTGTAATAATTATATATTACATATATTAATTTGTATATTATATTATATAATACAATATGAATTTTTATATGTAATAAGGGTTTTTATTACGTTATATATATTTATATATGTTAATGCTAGTTTAATAAAATTTATTCCTAATGAGATTATGATTATATTTTTCAAGGGTTTCTAGCATAATTATGGTTCTTGATCTTAAAAACCTTTAGTTTAAAATATCTAGTGGGAGAGAGATATAAGGGTTGGATCTCACGGTTTCCATTATCGGTTCATAGTAGTGTGGGTAAACACCTCGTCTTGCCGTATATGCCTCGCGATCCCAAAGGAGGGTGTTTACTTTATAGTACTACAAGATTGAACTTACCCATTTAAAGTAGTGTGGACAAACACCTCATCTTGGCGTATATGCTTCACGATCCCAAAGGAGGGTGTTTTGTTTCATGGTACTACAAGTTTAAACACTATAAAAGGGAGATGAAATGTGGCTACAAATGACTCTAGATAATGGTGTACACTAGACTAAGTGTCATGTTAACCTCCCAAAGGAGTTATGTCATTATTACTTAGAGGCTAAAGGTAATACGGCATATTGTTAGTGTTTTGATAAGAGTTATCTGATAGCACTAATAATGAGAATAGTTCTCAATCAATTAATGTGTTTGTAATAAATTTGCTACCAAGGAATTATAGACATGGATTGGGTTGTCGTTGCATATATTATTTTATGGTTTTATTAAAGTTCCATATTATATGCTTATATGCTAAATTGATAATGTCCGGTTTACTTATTATATTCATGTTTATTATTTTTAGTTTTAAATCATGGCATCATTTAGCCCACCTGTTGCTATTCTTAACCAAAACAAACTGACTAGATCCAACTATGTTGACTGGAAAAGAAATTTAGACATTGTTCTTACAGCTGAAGAGCACAAATATCTGTTTATTCAACTATGTCCTGGCTTTCCTTCATTAGATGCTCCTCTTGAGGAAAAACAGCGATATGATCGTTGGCAAAAATCTAATGAGATGACCAAGTGCTACATCCTAGCATCTATCTCAAATGTTCTACAGCATCAAATGCAAGATGTAGAACTAGCTTCGGACATCATGCTAAGTCTGAAGGAGATGTTTGGTAAGCAAGGCCGTTCTGCAAGGCAAGAAACTATGAGGCAAATTTATAATACCAAAATGGTTGCTGTAAGTTTAGTGAGAGACCGTTGTCTTAGGATGATTGCTAATTTGAACACATTGGAAGTTAGGTGCCAACATTGATGGAGAATTCCAAGTGGATATGATACTCTAGTCACTACCGGATTCATTCAAGGAATTCAGACTCAATTATAATATGAACAATTTTTTTTTCCTGAATTAATGAATGAGTTAGTGGTAGCGGAAGACATTCTTGCTACTTCTAGTGTTGAAGCCAATGTGGGTGAAGCTTCTACTTCTCAACCTAAGTCGAAAGGTAAGGGTAAAAAGAAGAAGAAGGACTTCACTAAGAAGGATGGTAAACAAATTGCCTTAGGGATTGCCGACAAAGGAAAGAAGATCAAAGAAAAGTGTTTCCATTGTGGTGAGAAAGGACATTGGAAGAGGAATTGTCCAATATTCAAGGCTGCCAAGAATAAGGGTATGAAAAGTTCATTTCTTCTTGAAATATGTTTGGTACAAAATCCAACAGATTCCTGGTGTGTGGATTCAGGTTGTACTAATCATATCTGCAATTCTTTGCAAGGGTTCTAGGAGACCAGAAAGTTAAATAAGGGAACAGGATTCTGGTTGAAGCTGTTGGAGTGTTTAATTTATGCTTTAAGTCTAGAGTTTTAATATTAGAAGACTGTTTGTATGTACCTAATGTTCGTAGGAATTTAATTTCTGCAACTTACTTAGGTAAACATGGATATTGTGTTATCCTCAAAGACAATGTTGTAATAAAGAAGGATAAAATGTTTATCTATTCCGGCAATATTGTGGATGGTCTTTGTATTTTAACTCTTGAAAAGTATGAATTATACAATTTTGAATTAGATAGTAGCTCTCATGTAAAATCATTAAAGAGAAAGTTTCCTTCTATTAGTGATGCATATCTATGGCACTTGCGTTTAAGTCATATTAATTCAAATAGGATTCAAAGACTAATCAAAGATGGACTTTTACAGCCCATGGACTTTGATGGATTTCCAGTTTATGAATCTTGTTTGGAAGGTAAGATGACTAAACGACCTTTTAATGCAAAAGGTAGAAGAGCCCAAGAGTTGCTTGAATTAGTTCATACAAATGTATGTGGTCCTATGTCAACCCAAGCAAAATGAGGTTATGAGTATTTCATCACTTTTACGGATGATTACTCAAGATATGGTTATGTATACCTAATGAAACGGAAGTCCGAAACCTTTGAAAAGTTCAAAGAGTTTAAGGATGAAGTTGAAAATCAATTGGGTAAACGCATAAAGGCCATTCGATCTAATTTAGGTGGCGAATACCTTCTTGGGGATTTCAAAAATTACCTAATTCAAAATGGGATTGTCTCCCAATTGACTGCACCTGGAATTCCCCAACAAAATGGTGTAGCGGAAAGAATGATTAGGACTCTTTTGAAAATGGTTAGGTCCATGATGAGTTACTCAACTTTACCAGTTTCTTTTTGGGGATATGCACTAAAAACTGCTATGCATATTTTGAATTTGGTTTCATCAAAATCTGTTCCCAACACACCCAAGGAATTGTGGAGTGGGCGCAAGCCTAGTATGAAATATCTCCACATTTGAGGATGTCTAGCACATGTGTTGAAAGGGAAGTCTGATAAGTTGGAAACTAAAACGGAAGTATGCATGTTTTTAGGGTATTCAAAGGAAACCAAGGGTTATTTATTCTATAATCATAAGGATAACAAAGTGTTTATTAGCACCTATGCCAATTTTTTGGAAGATGATTATGTGAATAATTTTAATCCTAGAAGTAAAGTTGTATTGGTTGAAAAAGATGAACCTGTAGTTGAACAACTAATGGATGAAACTAGGGATGATGTGACTGTGTTAGATACACCACAAGGTACTATTCATGAGATGTCTAGTGCACAGGTGCCTTGTTGTAGTGGGAGAATTGTTCGGCCTCCTATAAGATTTATAGGTTTGGGAGAAACTTATGAAGCTATCTCAGAAGAGACTGAATCGGATCCTTACACTTATGATGAAGCAATGAATGATATAGATGCACATCATTGGGTCCAAGCTATGAAATCTAAATTGGATTCTATGTATTCAAATCATGTATGATATCTTGTAAAGGCACTTAACGGCATTAAACTTGTTGGTTGCAAATGGGTTTACAAGAGGAAGAGATGGATAGATGGAAATGTTGAAACCTTTAAAGCAAGACTAGTAGCGAAAGGGTATACACAAAAAGAAGGTATTGATTATGATGAAACTTTTTCTCCAGTAGCCATGCTTAAGTCTATCGGAATTCTCTTATCCATTGCTACTCATTATGATTATGAGATTTGACAAATGGATGTCAAGACTGCATTTCTTAATGGCAATCTTGAAGAAGAAATCTATATGATGCAACCAGAATGTTTCATAGCAAAGAATCAAGAGCATATGGTATGCAAATTAAAAAAGTCAATTTATGGACTTAAGCAAGCATCTAGGTCATGGAACATCAGATTTGATCAAGCAATCAAATTATTTGGTTTTGAACAAAATCTTGATGAACCATGTGTGTACAAAAGACATCGAGACAAAATAGTAATGTTCCTAGTGCTTTATGTTGATGATATTCTGCTCATTGGGAATGATATAGGGGTAATGTCATCGATTAAAGTTTGGTTGTCAAGCCAATTTGATATGAAGGACTTGGGTGAGGCTAACTTTATTTTAGGGATCAAGCTTTGGCGAGATCGCAAGAATAAGATGTTAGGCTTATCACAAGCTGGATATATAGATAAAGTCATAGAACGGTTTAGCATGCAAAACTCCAAGAAAGGATTGCTTCCTTTTAGACACGGAGTTCCTTTGTATGATGACCAAAGGCCTAAGACTCAAAGGGAAGAAAATATGATGAGACAAGTTCCTTTTGCTTCTGCAGTGGGAAGTCTCATGTATGCCATGCTTTGTACTAGACTAGATATCTGTTATTCAGTTGGCATGGTCAGCCGATATCAATCAATCCAGGACCAAAACATTGGTAAGCTGTAAAGCATATTCTCAAGTATCTTAGGAGAACGAGGAATTATATGCTTGTTTATCAGTATGAGGATTTGATTCCCATTGGCTATACAGATTCAGATTTTCAATCAGATCTAGATTTCAAGAAATTCACGTCGGGTTGTGTATTCACCATGGGAGGTGGAGCCATAAGTTGGAGGAGTGTTAAGCAATCTCGTATTGCGGACTCTACCATGGAAGCTGAGTACGTTGCTGCTTGGAAGCTGTTTGGCTCAAGAAATTCCTTTCTGGTCTTGGTGTTGTAAGAATGGAGTAAGTTCCCATCACATTATTTTGTGACAACAGTGGAGCGGTTGCTCAATCCAAAGATCCAAGGAATCACAAGAAAGGAAAGCATATTGAGAGAAAGTACCACATCATCCGAGACATTGTTGCTCATGGAGATGTAGTGGTAGCAAAGATTGAAAGTGCAAATAATCTAGTAGATCTCTTTACCAAAACCTTGCCTCAAAGGACTTTCGAGTCACATTTGGAAGCAATGAGAGTTAGATTAGTTCACAATAATGTTTAGGGCAAGTGGGAGATTGTTAGGATTAGTGCCTTTAAATCCTATTGTATGATGCTATGTATGATATTATGTATGACATTGTGTATGACTTAATATTGTGATTAATAAAGTTATTTTATTATTATCTAAAATAATGGTACCATGAATATTGAGACATTATCATATAGTCTATGAGATGCATAGTATGTGATTTATGTGATTTAGTCACAGAAGATATAAGTCACAAGTTCTTTGTAAACTCAGAATTTATAGTTCGTAGTCGGTGATGAAATTGAGCATTTCATCTGCGAAGACTATAACGTATCAACTAAGATGATTTGTCTTGATCATGAAAGTGTAGACTTCTAGTTGATATGTTTTAAGAGTTAAGACATATTGAACTGGACCGCTGTGAGATTTATTATTCTCCCAACGACTGTCAAATGAATAATAAATCTCACGACTTCTATTTGCATGAACTTTTAATTCTGAGAGAATAATGGACCTGATTATGAGATGTAGGTTGTTTTGATATATTAGGAGTGAGATATAAAGTAATGGTCAAAACCTCAGTATGTTGGGCAGCCACATTTAGTGTTGATGGAACATATATTCTGAAGATGAAATTCATAATCTCTTAACGGAGATATAAAATATTCCCTTGAGATAAGTTTAATGGGTTTGGTTATTCAGAGTGTTAGGCCTAACCACTTTAGCAAAGAGTTACTAAAGTATATATTTATGAAATTGAATTTCATAAATATATGATGAATAACTTAAAGGATTAAACTGGGTACTCAAAGATTAAGATGTAGTAATTTTCAAAAGGCAGTCTATATTTATGACTTTGTATTACTATGAATATTTTATGAAGGGGTTGCATGTACAATAAAATCTTGGGATATAATTTATTAATAAGGCCTAGAGTGCAATTATATTTATATAGTGATATTAAATATAATTAATGGTAACTTTGGACCTGCCAAGAGTTGACGGAAAAGCTCAAGGCCCATTGGAGCTAGTGTCTTATTGGTCCCTTTTGGTTCTACTCCAAGCCACACACTAAAACCCAATTGGAAAGGCTTAATAGGCCAGCCCAATTAGATAATCAGTTAGTTATAAAAGGAGAAACATATAGAATTTTTATTAGTGATAATAAGAAATGGTGTGTATGTGAGAGTGAGACACACTTTCATTCTACCTTTGAAAACTGATTGAGAGACCACACATCTTGGGCGTAAAGTGGAATTGGAGTGAAGATTAAAAGTATTCCTGAGTACTTCAATCTTTGGTTTTGAATTTCACCACATCAAGGTACGCTATCTTGTTCTTAAATTCTGAAATCTACATAGTGCACGTTATCAATTATGAATGAAATATATCCTTGTTTGTTGCTTCCATTATGTGTTTTGTATGAGATACAAAACCAGTTTTTTCAATAGTAAGTTCCAGTCGCTAGTTAATAGAAAGGCCAGACTGTACTTCTTGTCCTGTAGTGATCCAGTTATTGCGACCCTTCAATTTCTTGCATGCTTCACATGTGTGCCTGATTTTGGCAGGTGGCCAGTCGCAAGTTGCCTTTTTGATGCACACTCTTAACCAATTCTTTACATTCTCTCACACATAACCCTTACATAATTCCCATCTAAATATAGGGTTTTTAAATGCTGAATTACAAGGCCAGACTATACTTTTTGTCCTGTAGTGATCTAGTTGTCGTGACCTTTCAACTTCCTGCATGCTTTATACGTGTGCCTGATTCTGGTGAGTGGCCAGTCGCAAGTCAGTCGTGAGCTCTAGTCGTGAGTTGCCTCTTTGATGCACACTCTTGATCAATTCTTCACATTCTCCTACACACACAACCCTTATATAATTCCCACCTAAATACAGAGTTTCTAAATGTTGAATTACAAACAAATTTGGTACAAAATAAAGCCAACACCTGGTTGAATAAATTCAACCTTATACTAACTTTAGAAATTCATCATCCGTGCCGTTCTTGGTCTTGGGGCTTATCTGATCATCTCATTGTATTAATTTTAGCACGTTTCCTCTTTCACTTGATGGTATTTATAATTAATTAAATTTCTATTGCTGATGTGATGCCATTAAATTCTGCACTTCGAACTTTTGAGCCAGGGTGAAGAAAAATGCAATTGGTTGAAAAACTAAAATGGTGTTGCTCTAGGAATGTAAGACAGGACTCAAAGCGTTATAATCTTATAGTATGTGCCCTTCTATGGATCTGACTTGATTGAAATTTGCCACACCTGACTCAAGGATCGGTCATCTCTCTAGATTATACTAGATCAGCCGCCCACAGTGTCTCATTCAATAAAGTTGGCTAAGATATTTTCTGGTACCACAAACAAACTTCCAATTTTTTACAATTCTCTTATGTGATAGAGAAGTGACTGAGAATTCACGTATACTCATCATATTTTCTCCATTAATCACAGCTAGTCACGATGAGAATTGTGGCAAAAACTTTGTTTTGTTTTTTTTTTTTTGTGTTACTAGATTTTTTTGTTTGGTTAATTTGTCTGAGTCCAAAAAATTCATTTTTTTAATTCAGTTTTGGGTCTTCCTGTCTAGTGCGCTTGGAGGCTGTAGAGGATCCCCAGAAAATTTTGTTGTTATTATAAGCTGTTTGATAGGCAAAAGCAAAATTAAAGTTGAAGTATCTAGTTTCAATATGAGTCACAAAGCCAGGTCTAAGAAACACTGCTCGTTTATTTCAAACATTCACATATGGTTCAGTTGTTTCATGCATGGGGAAGTCAAGTATGGACAGTTGGTTTCTTGGTAATATGCTCGATCGTGGTCAGAGATTGGCCAAAATTCCTTGGACCTTGTGATGTTCATATTGTAAGTGACAACTACCAACAACCTTTTTGATCACAGCCGGGGTGACTAATATATTGGTATAGAAAAAACTAGTGTGGACAAGTCGATAATGAAGATCCTGACTTGTGTGTTTGGTATTTCAATTGTTTCTTTTATGGGATTTGATACTCCATGAAGTTTTTATTCAATGTGATATGTGCTAGTGCTACTAACGAATTTGAGAAAAATTGATATTATTTGAAATCGTGTTACTGCCTGTCCAAAATGACAAAAAGTTAAAAATCAAAATAAAAAATAGAGAAAGAATGTGGGATATCATGTGATTTGCTACAATTTATCATCGGATTTGAACTAGATACTATTTTATTTGACCCTATCATGGTCTAGGGTGAAAAGCTAAAATAGAAATAATAGAAGAGATTATAGTGCTCAGTGTGATATGAATTACTAAGAGATGTGATAAATCATGGTCTAGGAAAATGCATTTAAAATTAACTAGCCATGGAAGGCATAGTACTGGTAGAACACCTTAAGAAGTACAGACCATAAACATCCAAATTAACAAAAGATACAATATTAGGGGAAGGGGAAGTTAACAAAGCTACAAATTCCTCTTGCTGTGAGCATCCCCTCTCGGCCTGCCTCTCAGCCACCTTTAGAGCTGCCTCGGTGCTCTTTTTATCGCTTTCTACCAAGTTTAGCTTGGTAGTGACCTCGTGCAGTTTTTTCTCTGCCACCTCAAAGGTCTTCTGGGCAGCAACGTGCCTGACCTCTTTGTCCTTCATTGTTCTGTGCGTGTTGATGATTATTTCCTCAGCCCTATGAGCAGTTTGGATGGTCTTTTCTTAGAAATAAAAAGGAACGGTGAAACATATTCAGGTAAAAAAAAAAAAAAATTAAGTGTAAAAAAAAGTATATATATAAAAAAAATGAATGATGAATGAAAATTGAAGAAGAGTTAGATGATAATCTTACCAAGGTGAGCTCCTTCTTCATTGTGAGGAAGACCTTGTGCTTCCTCATCTGCCTCAGTTCGTTCATGTCCTTGGGCAGTAATAGAGCTTACTCTAACGCGTAGGCCATACAAGCTGTTGTTCCCGGATCAGAACTTCTGATGGAGGCGCCAGTAGTTACAGCAACTCTATCCAGGATCATGGCCGGGGCTTAGGCAAGGGCAGATGCTGGGGCCTGAACCTCAGCCCTTTTCTCCAAGGCCGTTTGGGATGTCCGAGCCTGCTTGGCTCCCTTTTGGGGCTCGACGTCCTTGGGAGGATGACTTTTTCCCCCCCTCCACCATTTCCTTTCCCTTAGGTTGATCCCTTTTTCTTTTGTAATCAGCCTGGTCAGTACGATGGGGTTGGGTGGGTGGAAGGGAGGGAAGTTTGGGCTGGGTGAACTTCCCTGGCTCATGACCCTTAGGGGAGGGAAGTTTAACCTGAGCGGTTTTCCCAGGCTCTTGACCCTCCACTTGGGACTCCATCAAGTCTCGGAGGCTTTGTCTGGTTCTGCGCTGGATTGGCATTGTGTTCGAGCTAGTGGTTCCTTCTTGTGGATGCCTTGCTTGCTCTGGGGATGTAAGGCCAAGGTCACCGTTTGGACTCCCCGGAGAGGAAGGTTAGTTGAAGACATCAAATTCGTCCTCAGAGTCCGAGACGTCTACTATTTTCTCCTTTTCCTTAATGATGGGTTGAAAGAAGGTAGCTTCACTGGTCGCTTGTTGAAGTGGGAAAGCTACTGTAGGAACACCTTCTAGGATAGGTTGGGTGGTGAAAGTGCCTTCTAGGATAGGAACGCCCTTAGAAAGGAGAAAACCTGGAACGACGATACTTATCCAGTGCAGGCGGGGGTCACTGGCCTTTATGACACACTTCGGCGCCTAGAAGCTTTTCGAAATGGGAGTGTAGTTGAGAATCAAATGCGCTTCTCAAAGCTGACTGTCGCTATGAACGAACACTTTGGCTTTCAGTATCTTGTCCAAGCTCGACTGGTTGACAAGACTGAAATTCAGAATAGCAGTGTGTTTATCTGCAAAATCAACAACAAAATTTAGCATGAATCAAAGGGGTGTTTATATACAAACACGAATCAAAAGAAGAAAGAGCAAGGGGATGATTATGAAATAATTGACCTAAACCTAGAGCCCCACCTGGTTTCCCCTCTCTCGTCGGGCAGGGGAGGCCATCGTGCCACTCCCTAGATATGATAAAAAAATCCTTGTTCAGGCCTTTGTTGGAATCGGGGAGGCGTTGGATAAGCCTAATCTCGGGAAACCTAGACTTTAAGTAGTACCCTTGCCTCGTTAGGTGATGGAGGTTGTAGATCTAATTAACATCATGCTGGGTAAGTCTCAAACCCATTCTCTCATTAAGTACATCTACATAGCCTAATATTCTAAACATATTTAAGGCACATTGAGTGGGGGCTAATCGGTGAGCCCTAAGGTAATTCCTAGTGATTGTGCCCATGGGGATTCTCATCCCCCCCTCTAAAAAGGCGATCATCGGGATTAGTACTTCCCCCTCTCGCCTTTTCTCATGCCATTCCCCTAACTTACAATATCTAATGGACACTTTGGGCAGGATCTTATACAGAGCTTTAAACTCCTCTATTTTCTCCTCGAAATCTACTAGAGAGGCGAATCTACCCATTTTCAAGGGAGGTTTAAAGGTATTGAAAGATAAAGAGATGAAAGAAGAGCCAAGGGGTAAAAGACACAGAAAAGAAAGAGAAGTAGATGAAAAGAAAATAAGCGAAAGAATTTTTGAAGACTTACACAAGAAAGAAAACTCTCCTCGGACTAGCTCTTGGTAATTGTGAAGGCACGAGTGGAGTAGGTAAGCCTGCAGGTTCAGTGTATAAGTGCAAAAGTGAGATATGGAATTAATTTGGACGGTATTTATATCAAATAAGAGTTACAAGCGGAAAAATTCCAGCCCAGGTTCCAGCAAAATCCATAACCGTTGGATCCGCATCACGCCGTAGAACGTGGGGGACATAAAGCTGTAGAAATTTAATGAGGGAGCGTCTCATAAGCTAAAGCATCAGGAGCGTGGCTCGGGCAGTTAAAAAGGCACTCACACGGTCAGAGATGATGTATAATGGGCACAGAGTGATTATGGTGACATCGAAATCCTCATTTCTTAACGAGGAGCCAGAAAGAAGAATCTCGAGGGGCTATTGTGGGGGAGATAGGTCCAGGAGTATGTATTTATATGCATATTGGGCCGGAGACCCAATTTGAGGATGTTAAGTAGTCTGAGGATGGATAAATATCTTACTAAGGGTCCGTGTTGGTATATAGAGAGGTAAAGTCTGATTATGATCATCTGAGAAGGTGGTCCGAGAAGGAATACTTCCTCGGCTCAACTAAGCGGAGGTCAGAATGTATTGTCTGCTGTCTAGAGGCAACATCCCATGGGACTCTATTGATAAGGATATGCAACACGAGAGTATAGGACGAAAGAAAATCATGAAATATCTAAGGGGAAAGTTGTTACCATCTTATTAAATGCCCTGTAGCTAACTCTCTAGCCGCATTAATGAAGAAGTGATGTTTGAGTAGCATGGCTCAGCTTTACAGCTGTTTTCAAAGGTTTCAGGAAGGTGTTGATGGGACAAGTATCCAAATGAACAAGCTGATCCATACGTGAAGGTTAGGGAGAGGAGGAAGAATGATATAAAAGGCAGAGGAAACCCTAGAATGAGGGGATTAGAGAGGAAGGAGAAAAAAATATTGTAGACCAAAGAACAATATTTGTAATCTATCTTTAAGTGAAATATATAGAAGAATTAGCCTCCTCGGATTGAGTCCGAGGACGATTTTCCTTGCATAAGTTTGTATCATCTTTACTTCTTGATCATCTTGGCCCACGGCAATTGATAGACAAACTCATTAGAATCCAGATTTCAAACCCACTCTCTATAAATTCATTGTATTGGGCTCTTTGGGCCTATTCCCTTCCTATTTTTGGCTTAGACACAAATCGTGTCCTTACATTAATAAAATTAAAATACAAAAAATTAAATATTAAAATTTTGTTTTTGAAAAAAAAGGTTTTCAAACAAAAATGATAACATAAAAAATTAAATAAATAAAATTTAATTAATATTTAAGTATTAAAAATTTCACTTTAATTAATTTATTGATTTAGGTTTCAAAATGTATTGAATCAATCCTCATGTTACCTAATAAACCGTGAAAAAGTTGGGAAAATTTTATCCTGAACATAACTATTACTATTATTTAAGGAGTTTTTCCTAATTGGATTCCTCATTTTCATGGTTCTAAAATGCCTCTGCATCTCTATATTTAAGTAAACACAAAACTAAAGGACAATTCAGTAAAAATATAGTTCTAATTCATACTAAAATATTGTCTAAAAAATAGGGTTACTCTCCTGTTAATTTTCAAATTGCTTTATTCACTTATTAAATTAAAATTTCAAAATAAAAATTATATGTATAAAATAAAAACATATTTTTTTTGCTACAAAATAGGACTACTAAAATTTTTTTTTATCTCACGCACGAAGCTAATTTTATATTTATTGACTTGAGATACAACAGTTATCATGACTATGATAACTTTCTGTTAAACAAACGGGTGAAAAAGGATGAAAATACAGAAAACCATCTAGATACTCGGGTGAAAAAGGATTCACATCTCTCACAGTGTAGCATATCAAATCTTGTTTCATGAGGAAGGAGCAAAGTGAAATGTCAATATAATCTGCTCATCATTTCATGTATTTGGAACGTGGGGTTGATTCTCACATGGAAAATGGCTTTTGAGATATTCTAAGTATTAACCTAATGTTCATGTTCTGACTTTTTCTATCCTGCAAATATCAGACACGAACGACTACTTTACTGTTGTGTACAGCTGAAAACGACGCGCTGTAGCAGTAAATTTTGGTGGGCGAATTGATTGCTATTAAAGAAGTGCCTTGCTCCTACTATAGCCTTAGTAAATTGTCCACCTGCTAGGTTTCTCTGAGGTACAGGCTTTCACTCTATTACTCAGACAATATTTAGCAAATTCATTAGTTTTATTGTTATTTAAGTTGATGTATTCTTGCTACACCACCGGCTACTTTTGACGTGATGATTATTCTATAGGTATAAATACTAGCAGGTGTGGAGTGTACCAACTAAGATTTACTTAGCTCCACACACACATATATATATATATATATATATATATATATATATAGATTAGGTTAGAGTACAATTTCTATTATGTTCTTAAAAAAAAAAAAAATTGTTGTATTCTTGCTCGGCCTCATATTCGACATTAGTTAAGTTTCTGAGTTGAGACTGTCAGTCTGAGGAATTAAGATAAAAAAATGATAAAGAAAAAAGAGCAGTCTAATTATGTTATGCATGTTATTACACAATATCCATTTTCTTCAAGTTGTTGGTGGTTTTGTTATGCTATTTATTTTTTAAGCGATGCATTTATCATATTTATGGTTTTCAAAAAGGTCTAGCTATAATTTAAAGAAGTTACCATGTTTGTCTACTATAATAGAATATATTTGTAGAACCACTTGGTTCAATAGAGATGGTTTTTCCTCACACTTTCACCTTTTGATCCAGTACAACCATTGCACTTATAGGATCTTGAGTCATAGAAACATCCATTAAGGCAAGGAATAATGCGCTCTACATTAATTTACATAACTTTCCTAAAAAAAAAAGAAAAAAATAAAAGCATTGCATAACTTTGTCTTCTACAATTGGTTCTGGTTTTTCTTTCTTAGATCTTAATTTGTATTTCATGGCATTTCTACAAGTAAATATACCTATTCAAACACAGTCTTGCGTCTTTTTAAGTGTGAGACTAATATCTTTGTCCGTCTGCTATCAGAATCTAAATTTTGCAAATTTCTTTATTCTAGAAGATACCGTATTCCCTTCTATATAATAATTTCATAAATCCTTTCTTTTTGTTCCAACTGAACCAGGTCCTATTACATTTAGTTCACCTTTCACACATGGCTTCGACTGAAGGGTGCTATTCTTCAGAAGAAAGCAATTCCGCTGATGCTGTTCTGAACTACATAGGCCAGATTCTTATGACGGAAGGCTTAGAGAATGGAGCCTGCATGTTCTCTGTTTCTGCTCTTCAAGCTTCTGAAAAATCCTTATATGATGTACTTGGTGAGAAATATCCATCCTCAATCACCCAAACTCCTAGCTTTTGCAATTGTTATGGTTGTAAAAATATTGTCAGTGCTAACAACGCTGGTAAATCCAGCTTGGTTTGTGATTTTTGTCAGAAAAAATCCTGTTGTGTTCTAGCTCCACCGGTTGAGTACACCTACCTGTCCAGCTCAAGCTTCAGTTTGCCATCGTTCAGCCCTCCAAGCAACTTTGCCAACACTGCTCGTGGCCAAGGCCTAGTGGACCCTCCACCATATACACCTCTAGTTCCTGGTTCGGTTAGTGATAGCAAAACTTGGGGATTGCTTCCACATGGTAAGAGGGATCATTCAGCTAGTAGACTGATTGAATTGAAAAAAAATCACAGAAGTTATCAACTTGAGTGTGGGCCACGAGAGCGAAATAAGCATTTGGCGGTATATAATGAAGTACATGATGAGCCATCAGAAATGTTTGATGAAGTGTTGCTATTCAATTCTGAAGATGAGTCTGCAGTGTCCAATCCTCAAGCCTCACAAATTGGACGAGGAAAAGGCTCCAATTGCAAAGCAACACGCCGGACAGAACGGGTTAATAAAAAGGATTTGGTTGATCTCAGGACTCTCCTTATGCACTGTGCAGAAGCAGTGGGAAACAACGATCTCAAGGGTGCAAATGAGGTGCTACTGCAGATTAGGCTGCACGCTTCTCCTTTTGGCGATGGGTCTCAAAGGCTGGCCCATTGCTTTGCTAATGCGCTTAAGGCACGCTTGGCTGGCACTGGAAGTGAGCTATATGCAGCACTGGCTGCAAAGAAAACATCATCTATTCATATGTTAAAAGCTCACAGCTTGTTTCTTTCAGCCTGCCCTTTCATGAAGATCATAAATTTCTTTACATCACAAATGATCATGGACCGTGCAGAGAAATCTACTAGGCTTCACATCATTCATTTTGGTATTCTGAATGGTTTTCAATGGCCTGGCCTAATCCAGCGCCTCTCAAAAAGACCCGGCGGACCTCCTTTGCTACGCATAACAGGAATAGACATTCCTCAACCTGGATTCCAGCCAGCATCAATGGTCGAAGAAACAGGCCGGCGCTTAGCAATTTATTGTGAGAGATTTAAAGTCCCTTTTGAGTACAATGCCATAGCACAGAAATGGGAAACTATCCAAGTCGATGACCTCAAGATTAACAAAGATGAGGTAATAGTTGTGAACTCTTTATACCGGTTTAGGTACTTATTTGATGAGAAAGTGGTGGTAAGTAGTCCTCGAGACACTGTTTTGAATTTGATTAAGAGGATTAACCCTGATTTATTTATCCATGGGGTTGTTAATGGGGCCTATAATTCACCATTTTTCACTTCAAGGTTCCGGGAGGCACTGTACAACTACTCTGCAGCGTTTGATATGTTTGATGCCAATGCATCCCGTGAAGACCAGGAAAGGATGGTGTTTGAGCAAGAAATATATGGAAAGGAGGTTTTAAATGTAATAGCATGTGAAGGGGCAGAGAGGGTTGAAAGGCCAGAGGTGTATAAGCAGTGGCAGCTAAGAAATATGAGGGCTGGGTTGAGGCAACTTCCATTGAACCAGAAGATTTTCAACAAAATGAAGGACCAAGTGAGGTTATGTTACCACAAGGATTTCTTGGTGGATGAAGATAGCCAGTGGTTGGTACAAGGATGGAAGGGGAGAATACTCTCTGCTCTCTCTTGTTGGAAAGTTGCCTAACAAAGGGAATAACATTGGTTAACCATCAAAATTTGTCTTTTCCTTCTCTTAGGGGCTGATATTCTGTCTCTGTATTTTCATTGTGTTAACTATGTTTGTTTATGGTGTGGCATCTTGGACTTATTAGACATATGTTGAGCAGACTTTCTATGATTGGTAAGTTGCTCTTACTCAAACATTAGTGCGTAAGAGTGTGAGTGGGAGACAATGTATGAGATACCTTCCCCGATCACTCTTTTATGCTAGTTGTATTGCATGCATGTGCTCTTGTTGATATTTATGTAATGTTGTGCTTTGCTATGATTTAAAGAGTTTTTATGCCAACGGGGGGGGTTGGCTGAGTTGGTCAGGATTTCGCTTCCCTGCTTGTCAGGCTTGGGTTCGAGTCCTGCCAACGGCCTTTCGTTGGTGAGGGGTGTTCTCAGCAATGAGGTGACTCTCACACGCGATGCTTACGAATATGTATGGCGCACGGCACCCTGTCCAGGGGTTTAATACAACCATAAACACCCCCATTTTCTTACTTTATATCGCTATATGTCCAGATGGAATCAGAAGCAGTTTTCTCGTCCCTTTTTAATCCTTGGTAACCCTTGACCGATTATTTGAGCGAGCATAGAATTATGTAGATTCTTCCAATTGCATTTTTTCTTTGTTAGGTATATTAGATGTAAATTTGTTGGTTGTTAGTGCTTAGTACAAAGCTGCTTGTGGAATTTGTCCCATCGAAATTTAGTTAATTATGGCAAGTTTATGTGCACCCTATTAATAATAGGAAGCTCACCAATATAAATCCTATTAGTAGGGATTTTTTTATTTATTTATTTTTTTCATTTTAAACTTTGATTATTTTATGAAAAAAGTAATAAAAAAAGACATAACAAGTTATGATTGGTGGAACATAAAATAAAATACAAAAAGTGGTACAGAGAGTTTGTATTCAAAATGTTACAACCTCTTTCTCTTATTGGGGGAAAACATTCTTTCCATATTTGATATTCATCTATTTCATGACTCACATTAATCATTAGAGTGATGTTCAAAGTTAGAACTACTACAAATTTTATTTTATAATTTTTATTATTAGTTTTTAGATCCTTGAACAAACAATGTTTAGCCTGATTTTATTGCCAAGTTGCTACTTAAGTCAATTATGCAAACCTTAGGTTAAACATACATTAAACATATCATGCAATAGAAAAGTAAATAAGAAAATTATATGATGACTCAGGAAAATTAATGAAATAAACCAGTTTCAAGCTAAAAAACCTAGAGGGCCAATCCCAAAAAGAGCAATCCACTATCAAATAAAAGTTTATAGTTAATAATATTTAATTCATAATAAACTTAATTATAATTATCAAACATAGCACTAAAACCCTTAGAATTCTTTGATAGGGATCTGCTCCAACATGAACCACCAGTTCATGCTTTGTCTTAAGTACGCTTGATATCTAAAGCTTGGACTGCAACTTAGTTCCACCAGTACTTATGGAATAAGAATAATCTTCGGTAGATGCTTGAAAAAGTATAAGGCATAAAACTTCTTAGATCTCAAAAGAGTAGCTCTCTAAGGCTTAAAAATTGTGCTTTAGAGTTTTCTTTATATATGATATAAATCTAGACTGAAACCCTAAATGTTTGATGGACTGATGGACTTTATTTGAAATCTACAGAATTGCATCTCGATTGGTTGAAATTTCCTCTTTTTGATTTAAATTCATGAACCTGCAGCTTGTATGTTCTTGAATTCTGACTTGCAACACTTTGACCAATATCTAATATGACTCATAGATATTATGATCTATACCTAGACAAATTTATGTACATGGTTTGCCAACAAACTCATCATTTCGAATCTAACATTTATAAATTAATGTTCATAAATAAAAAAAAGTAATTTAAATATTTATTTATTATGTTGTTGAATCTATCTTTATCACGTTAATTTGTAAATTTTATGTAGCAAAATTTGTAATATTTATTTTTTTTTACAAATCTTTAAGGAATATCCAGTATAATATCATTTGAAATTTAATACATTATTAGATTATGAGGATAAAATCATAAACAAGAAATGTACTCTCCTCGACTATTTCATTGAGGTTCTAATATTCACTTGACTATTAATCCTTCAAATTGAAAAGACTTAAATGTTTAAGATTTTGGAACAGTATTATTGCCACTAATTATGTAGTCTACTATATAACCATTTAATTGAAAGTCAATTACCACTTTGGTCCCAATAAATAAATTCCCGAGCAAAAAATCTGGTGTGGTTCTAAGATTAATCATTTTCCAATGAATTGGTCACTCAAGAATTTTAGAACCTCAAGATTCTTGAGTGAGTCATGTTAATTTTAATATCAATTCAAGTAGCTTCATCTATGTCCAAGAAAGTTATTGTCTAATTTATGTTCCACGTGCGTAAAGAGAAGTGAGCCACAACGATCCCATAAGGCATAAAGGAACAAGTGTCTAAACGGAATAGCTTGAAAGGTAGCCAAGAAATGCATATAAGTCCATTTTTCACCTGGAGAGGCTAGGATTGCCCATGTCATGGCGCTCATCGATCAATCCCTTTCAAGTGAAATAAATATATATTTCTTTAATTATTACAAAATTTTGGTCTTTATTCCAGGGACATGGGATGAATTTGGTCTACCATAAATTATCTCCAACATTTTGATCCGCTTGGATTTTTATTTTTATTTTAAGGTGATAGGACCCACTGCCACTTGAATTGATATTAAACAAATTTTGGATTAGTGATCATTCACTTAGGTTATTGCTTAAGATGTGATGAATTTTTTATTGAGAATTGTTTGAATTATGCAGGAAAGATTCACCCATGATGCCATGAAGCTATAATTAGAAGAAGCTAAAGCTGCAAGTCGTTTTTGTCTTTCTTCTTCTTAAACTACAGGTCGTATTTTATATATGTAATAAGACTCACGTGCTAATCATGTGCCACTTAGTGGGAGATAGTTAGAGATGGATTAGGCTTTTATTACTGTAAGTTGGAAAATGATTGATACACACCTTGTTTTATGCATATTTGTACAACCCAAAAATTGCACTAAAATCGTGAGTTGAAGTTATGGGTTATGTATATCAGAGTGTATATATATGGGCATTTGGTGAATGAATGAAATCAGATAAGCATTTTCACAATTGGATTCTTCCTCCAAATTTAATAGATTTTGTGACAGTGTACTTATCGCAAGCCTTCTTGTTCTGGATTTTGTGATAAGTAATAAGTTATGCTAAAAACATCCACCTAGTAGGTACTGTGTAAAAGAAATAATAGATTGAGGTGTTTTCTATTTTGGGTTAAATTTCTGGTTTGAGGCTATATATAAAAATTTACGCATTGTACACAAAATCGGGTTGCATATGAAGTTATTAGCAGCTTATGGATTAGGTCAAATGAAAACCACACCTTAAATAGTTTTCTCTCAAACAAGCTCAAAAGGAAAAAAAAAAAAAAAAAAATCATCTGAAACGGTTGGCAAATGCCAATAATAATTTCAAATAGACAACCTTTGTAATTTATGCTTGGATCAATATATAAATCCCTCAAACTCACAGCCTCCACTCAAAATAAATCAATCGATCAAACAAAATGGTGATAAACTAATTTCCATTCCACCCCACATACAAGTTAGGTTTGCACATTTCATTACAACTCTTGTTTCTTTATTTTATTTCTCTATTTTTTATACAACCTCAATATCAGTTTAGAGTGCAAAACTAATTAAGGTACAATATCTTAGATGTACTACACTAGGCTCCTCATTTTAATTCAAACATTTGGTTGCATCATGCATTAAAAATTTATTTATTTTTTTTGAAAAAGATATATAACACTATTTGTTTTTTATTGGTTAATGCAACTAAATTTTTTTGTATTAGATCCCATTAGTTCATACAGAATTTAAGCTAATGTATGAGGAAAAACTAGTTAAATGATTATATTAACACTTTTCTATTATTAGTTTAATTTCTCAAAGATGAAAATCAAACATCAACCAAATTTAATGAACAAAATATGTTTTTTTTTTTTTTTTTCATATTGATTTGTCGGCTAAGTTATAACCGGTATTTTCTGATCACTATAGATTGCTCTAATTATGTATCAGCGTCATGCATGTGCATTTCAAGAGAAAGAAAGAGTCCGGAACCAAAAAAAAAAAACAACCTCTCATTTGAAGTGATATAGCTTGGATTCAAATTTTTAATTGATATCTGTTTCACAGGATCTCTCTAATAAAACAAAACAATAAAAGAACCAAGAACATTAACAAATTTATATGCAAGCCTAGCAACAATGCATGTTAAAAATGTCAGATAAACTGAGAAAATGTAAGATCTATGGAGGAGGGTCATCAATGGACCGTTAAGAACCAATCCCAATACAGGCCATAAAATCATCAATATATATATATATAAAAGGACTTGATTTGGTTCCCAAGCTTAAAAGGAAAAGGATTTAGGTAAAAAGAGCCTAATACAATGAATTTGTAGAGAGTGAGCTGAAAAACTAGGCTATAATGAATCAGAAGATAACTATAGAGAGCCTAGATGAAAAGAAAACAAGAATATGATTGTTTTGCATGAAGTAAATTGTCCTCGACACAATCTGAGGGGACTAAATCTTATATATATATATATGCTTCTTTTGATTTTGATTACAAGTCTTGTTCTTGATGCTACAATATTTTTCTCTTTCTTCTTCGATCCCCCTTGTAAGGGAACTTCCTCTCCCTTATATATCCCTCTTTTCCTCATCTCCACCATCCACGTGTAGGTCAAGTTGTTGGCTTTGATCCTTGTTCCATCAGCACCTTCCTAAAGTCTTTGGGAGTAGTTTTAAGGCTGCTTACCGCTGTTTAGGCATCACCTCCACATTAATGCTGCCAAAGGGTTAGCTATAGAGCATTCAATGCGGTGGTAGCAGCTTTCCCTTAGATATTTCTCAGCTTCCTTCTGTCTTTTGCTTCCCTAATGTTTATCCTTATCAATAGAACCCTTCGAAATGTTGCCCTTAAAGGTAGACCAATCCTTCTGACCTCTGCTTTATTTAGCCAAGGAGGCACTCTTCCTCGGACTACCTTCCCAAGTTCCATTAAAAGACTGTTCGTGATGCGCTGATTTGTACCTCTTCCCTATTATCTCTTGGTCCTCGGACTAATAGACGTCCTCGGACAAGGCTCATGGCCTAATATACACTTATGGACCCTTTATCCCTACAATAGCCCCTCAAAATTCCCATCTTTTGCTCATCGAAAAAGAATGAGATTTTGATATTATTATCATTATCCTCCTCTTGTCACACGTCATTTCCTGTCTGCGTAAATACCTTTTCCATTGCCTAACGCACGTCCCTGACGCTTCGGCATTTGGGGAGCGCTTGTATTAAATTTCTGTGGCTCCATGTCTCCTGACGCGATGAAGATCCAACGGCTAGGGATTCTGTTTGGAACTTGGGTGGGAATTATCCTGCCTGCTTTTCTCTTTCATATAAATACTTTTTGGAAACCTCACATATCTCACTTTTGCACTTTTCGAACTCAAGAGCTAGTCCGAGGAGCCTTTATACATTTTCATAAGTAGTCTCTAGCGACTTTTTCCTTCTTTCTTTTTCCCAGTCCCTTCTACCATTCTTTGTAGTTAAACCCTGTTCTTTCCTCGGCCTGTATAATTTCACCTCAGCCACCTAATTCCCTTAATCCTTTTACATATATGGGGAGATTTTCTTACCTGGTGAACACCCCAAAGGGTATAGAAGATTTTAATACCCAATACCGAATTCCCTAATGGGTTTCCATTAGATACTGTTAACAAGGAGAGTGGCAAGCTATGAGGCAAGAGGGAGAAGTGGTAATCCTTATGATTGCCATTATAGAGGGAGGGACGAGAATCCCCATGGGTAGAGTCACTAGAGATTACCTAATAGCTCACTATCTCTCCCCCACCCAGTGTACTCCAAACATTTTAGGATTCTAGGTAGTGTAGACGCCCTCAATGAGAGGATGGCTTGAACCTCACCCACCACGATGTCAATTGGATTTACAACCTCCACCTCTTAAAAGGGCAAGGGTATTATTTAAAGACTAGGGTTCTTGAGGTTAGGTTAATCTCATGCCTCCTTGATTCCAACAAAGACATGAACAAAGATTTCCTAATCATCTTAGGAGAGTGGCACAATGGCCTCCACTTTTCGATGAGAGATGGGATAACAGGTGGGGTTCTTAGGTCTACGTCTATTACTCCGATGTCACCCCCTTTCCTCTCTGATATTCTCTACACTTGTTTCTTTTTACTTGTGTGTGTAATTTGAACTTTTCTTTGAATCATGTCATTTTTCTAATAGTTTCTTTTTTAATGGCTTTGCAGATAAGCATGTCGCTATTCCCAACCTAAATCTTGTCAACTAGTCAGACCTAGACAAGATACTCAAAGCCAAGGTCTTCATTCACAACGACGGTTAATTGAGGGTAGCCTACCTCATCGTCAGCTACAAACCCCTCTCATCCAATTTTCAAGCACCAAAGAACGTGATCAAGGTGAAAGACCTGCGCTTGCCCCTGATAAGTGTTCTTGCTCCGGGTTTTCTCATCACTGGTCCCATTCCAGAACGTGTATTTGAAGTGACCTTGCCATCTCAATATACGTTCGGGGAAGCAACCTCTTCCCAGCATATTATTAAAGAAGAAGAAGAAATAGTTGACGTTTTGGATTTCTAAGACAATTTTGAAGTTTTCAACCTACCCTTCTTTTTGGAAAGCTCGGCAGGTGACCTTAGCCTTTTACCCCCAGCACAAGTAAGCCACTCATAAGAAGACCCTGCCATCCAAGAAGCAATGCCAATCCAATGTAGGACCAGATTGAGTCTCCAGGACCTAATAGAGGCCCAAGCAGGAGGCTAAGAGTCAGAGAAAGTTGTATAGACCAAACTTTCCACCCCTCCACCCACCCAAGCCCAACGTCTCGACCTTGTTGATCACAAAAGGAAGAGGGATCAGCCCAAAAGTAAGGAGGTGGTGGAGGGAGTAAAACGCCATTTCTCCAAAGAGGCCAAGCCCTAAAAGGAAGCTAAACAGGCTAGGACAACACAAACGGCTGTGGAGAAGAGAGCCGAGGCTCAGGTAGATGCTCCGGCGTAGTCTCCTGCCATGGTGTTAGACGGAGCTGCTTTGATTGCTGACGCCTCCATCAGGGAATTCTAGCAAGGGAAAGCTGGTTATATGGTCGGCGCCGTGGAGCAGGCTTTATTACTGCCCTGGGACATGGCCAACCTGAGGGCAATGAGGAAGCATGAGGTCTTTCTCACTTTGAAGAGGGACCTCGCACTGGTAAGACTACTAACTACCCACTTTATTTTATTATCGTTATATATACTTGTTATATTTTATTTATTATTATATATTTTTTATACTTGAATTCACCAATCTGGGTGTTTCTTTACTTTTTCTTTATTTCTTAAAAAAGGCTGTTCAAGTTGCCCATATAGCTGAGGAGATAGTTATCAACTCTCATAGATCAATGACAGAGGAGGAGTTCAAGCACATTACCACTGTGAAGGCCTTTGAGGTAGCAGAGAAAAGGTTGCAAGAGCTCAATACCAAGCTAACCGAGGCCGAAAGGGAAAAGAAGAGCGCTGAGGCCGCTCTAGAAAGGGTGGAGAGGCAAGCACAGCTCTGCCAAGCTGAGGATGAGCTTGTCACTGCTACAGATTAAATAAAAGCCCTAATGAAGAGATTGGAGGAGGCTAGGAAGGCCAAGGAGGAGGCCGATAAGGCCAAGGACCAGCTGAGCAAGATGGGTATGAAGCAGGGGTGGTAGAGACCGAGGAGGCCCTCAGGGCTGAGGTTTTAGAGGTATGTAGACACTACTGCTTCTAGGTGTAGAATGAGGCCCTTAACCAAACTGGGGTTGAGGCCTCCTTTGACCTCAAGAGAGTAGAGAGTGTGTACTACCCTCTTACCATCCAGGTTTCTAGCTAATTTGTCCCCAAAGCTGATGCTACCTCTAAGGAAGCAAATGCTGGCAAGGACAGCCCAGCCAAGGTCCCCCCTTCTTCTGGCAGTTCGTCCAAGTAGGCCGAGCAACCTGAGGTCACTGGAAAAGTAGTTGACACAACAAAGGAAATGGCCCGTGATGTCACTTAGCCTTCAGTTGCCCTAAAGGACCCTTCCAAGGAGAAAGAGGCCTCCCACACTATGGAGCTCATCCTTGCTACTCTACCTATGCCTACCAAGGAGGACCTTAAGGGTAAAGGCCCTGCTGACCTCAGAGAAAGATAAACTTGTAATTAAGCTTAAGTAATTCTTGGAGCAATAGTTCTTTTTTTTTAACTATTGTTTCTGAAACCTTCATCTCTTGTAATCATTTTGCCTTTCTCAAGGTTTGATCTAATGGCAATTAAATTTTTTATTATAAATGTTTTGTGCAAATTTTGACATTTCTTATGTTCTACTTTACACTTAATTCGTTTAAGAATAAAAGGTGATAGCATCTGACTTAACACACACTCATATATTTAACTTTGATGATGATTGGTGCAAGTGATAGCATCATTACCCTACTTTAAATAATTAATCACAGGATAAAGGAAGCTTTCCAAGCTTACATTTTTCAACAAGAGGTGACTTTTAACTTAGAAGAAATACTTTTACACTGAGATACACAAACAAAATATAACTTGATTTTGTCATCAGGGTAAGTGATAATATAGCTACCATATCCCATACAACCAACAACAAATCTGGCAGGACCATCCAGGCTCATAATCTTGAAAAAATAGACTATTAACTTTAAAAACATACCTTAAACATAGCCCACTTAAAGGACCCTACTCACCATCCATAGCTCCACATATCCTACCCCTTAGCAGTAGATTTAAGGAATTACAGAGGATTCCCAGCTCATGATCTGATCATGGATAAACTCACAATGCTTTAAGTGATGCTCATGTGTGGCATAGTTAGACTAATTACTTGTAAATGCATGGGTTATCCATCATAGTTGGGCTAATTACTAATTCCCTCAACGCACGTGGTTCAAGAAACCTGACATGGCTGAGGTTCCGTTTAACACTTAGAGAAATAATAAGGAGTATTAATTAACACAAAGTATGTGGTCCGAGGAGCCAAGCATGACCAAGGTTCTATTTAACACTTAGAGAAATGATAAGAAGTATTAATTTACCCAAGGTATGTGGTTTGAGGAGCCAGGCATGACTAAGGTTCTATTTAACACTTAACGAAATGATAAGAAGTATTAATTTGCCCAAGGTATGTGGTCCGAGGAGCCAGGCATGACCAAGGTTCCGTTTAACACTTAGAGAAATGATAATAAGTATTAATTTACCCAAGGTATATGGTCCGAGGAGCTAGGCATGACCAAGATTCTGTTTAACACTTAAAGAAATGATAAGAAGTATTAATTAATCCAAGGTATGTGGTCTGAGGAGCTAGACATGACCAATGTTCTGTTTAATACTTAGAAAAATGATAAGAAGTATTAATTTACCCAAGGTATGTGGTTCGAGGAGCCAGACATGACCAAGGTTCTGTTTAACACTTAAATAAAGAATGAGTACAACAAATAATATCATAAATAAAATATGGCAAAAATACCTTTTATTAATAGTAATACCTTCACAAATTATTTACATTCCAGGAGCGTGGTACAATTTTTTCGTCTAGATCTTCCAAGAAATACACTCCTATCCCAGCTATTGAGATGATACGGTATGACCCTTCCCAATTAAGTCCTAACTTTCCCCATGCTGGGTTCTTTGCAATACCTAAAACCTTCCGCAATACCAAATCTCTAGGGGCTAATGGTCTTAACTTCACATTTGAGTCGTAACATTGCTTAAGTTTTTGCTGATAATATGCCAACTGAACCATGACATTTTCTCTTCGCTCCTCAATCAAATCCAAGCTCTTCTCTAGTAATACCTCCTTGCTATCCAGAGTAAACAAACTCGTTCTTAGTGTTGGGAATCCAGTCTCCAAAGGGATTACAGCCTCGACACCATAAGTCAGAGAGAAAGGAGTCTCGCTAGTGGATTTACGAGGGGTAGTTCTATATGTCCAAAGAATGTGGGGTAGTTCTTCCACCCATTTGCCCTTGGCATCATCCAACCTCTTTTTGAGTCCATTGACTATGACTTTGTTCACAGCCTCGGCCTGCCCATTTCCCTAGGGGTAAGTTGGAGTTGAATATCTGTTCTTGATGCCCATTTCGCAACAGTACCTCCTGAAAGCCTTGCTATCAAACTGAAGCCCATTATCCAATATAAAGGTGTGGGGAATCCCAAACCGAGTGACAATATTTTTCCACACGCATCTCTTAGCAACCATATCTTTGATGTTTGCTAAGGGCTCAGCTTCAACCCATTTGGTGAAGTAATCAATGCCAACCAAAAGCCATTTCTTGTTTCCTACTGCTTTAGGAAAATGTCCTACAATATCTAAGCCCCATTGAGCGAAAGGACAAGAACTAGAAAGAGGATTAAGGACACCTCTAGGTTGATGAATATTTGGGGCAAATCTCTAGCACTGGTCATAATTATTCACATACTCTTGCGCTTCCTTTTGCATACTTGATCACCATTACCCTTGAGTGAAGGCCCTGTGAAATAGAGATCTGCCACCTATATAACTCCCATAAATCCTCTAGTACAGCTCTTCTAAAAGGGGTTCTACTGCCTCAGGATGTATACATAGTATGTACGGTTCAGAGAAAGAGTGTTTATACAATTTTTGATCCTTGGACAACAAAAAATGAGGAGTTTTTCTTCGCACCTTATCAGCCTCTCCTTTCTCCTTGGGCAAGATGTCATCCTTGAGGAACATAACAATAGGATCCATCCAACTAGGTCCCACCCTAATTTGATGAACATGAGCCACATCCTTCCTTACCTTGGCAGGTGTACACAAATCTTCCACTAGGATAACTCGTGGCAAGCTTTGAGCCGAGGAGGTTGCGAGTGTGGCAAGAGAATCAACATAAGTATTTTTGCTTCTAGGGATTTACAATAAGATGAAAGACTTGAATCCTGATCGTAAATGTCTGACCTAACTCAAGTATTCTTGCATCCTTGGATCCTTGGCTTCTAATTCACCCCTACTTGTCCAATAACCAGCCTGGAATCTGAAAACACCTCCAATGCCTTCCCTTCCATCTGTTGAACCATAGTCATTCCCACTAGCAAGGCTTTATACTCAGCCTCATTATTCGTGGCCGAGAAACCTAACCTCAAGGATTTCTCAATAACAATCTCTTTGGGAGATACCATAACCAACCCCATGTCGGATCCTCCTTGGTTGGCAACGCCATCAACATATACCCTCTAGGATAAAGGTTCTTGTAAAGAGATTGATAGGCTAAAAACGAATTGACCCCTTGTGATGAATTAAGTTCATTAATTAGCCAAGTTATTAATTAATCAAGTTAACATGTAAACGCGTGGTAGCACAAACAAATCGCCATTTAAACTAAGTATGCAGCGGAAAATAAATGACACGGTAATTTGTTTACGAATGGGGAAAACCTACACGGCAAAAACAACACCGGGTGATTTTAAGGTCACCACTCCCGAAATTTCACTATTATCACAACAAGTGGTTACAAGTAAAGGAATCCTAAGTACCTTACCAACCTACAGTTGGACCCTTACCCCAATACCCAATTGGACTTGTTCTGTAGTGACAATTTCTCCTTTCAATGCATGGCTCCCAAGTACGTGACTAACCAATTTAATGCGCAGATCTCAGTACGCGGCTTACTCCTTTGCACGAATCCCAATACATGACTAACTCCACAGCAACTCTTTGATTGTTGTAGTTGATTTGCAGCAACTTCACATAGAAACACCAATAAGATCTTCAATGTTGGTGTAAGAGACTTTGCTTGGTTACAAAACCCAAAGGTGTACAATAAATGTAGCAAGAACTCTTTCTTCTGTAGGAGGAGGCTAGGGTTTCAAAAAGAAAACCTTATGAAGTTTTCTAGGATTAGATTTTTCTTTTTCCACCTCCTTTAAATAGGAGCTTAATGGGCTCTCTTATTCCAAATAGGTTTACACAAACCTTGGGCTTTCCTAGTCCAATAAGAATTATACAAACCCATAAATAAATAGGCTTTTAGAGTAAAAACGTTGCTAGCTATAATTTGAAACCCGTAAGCTCGATTGACCGGGACATCTGTCGAGCTTTAATGAATCTCGACAGATCGAGCTTCTGTTGAGGAGGTATCGAGACCTGCAGTTTGCACTTTTTTTGAGCAGTTCTTGAGTAATCTTCATGTTTTCAATTTAACCACTTGTAATGATCATCTTGAACTTACTTAGATATACTCAAATACAAGTAAAGTGCGTTTTGTCAAAGGATATGCCAATTACATAAAAATATGTTCCCAACAATCTCCCCTTTTGGCAATCCGTGACAAAACCACAAGAGTACATTGAATGTCCTAGAATAAATTCTACTCAAGATTACAAAATAAATAAGCCTAGTCTAAAAGATCTGAACCTTGGAAGTTGCTGCAAGAAGAAGGTTCGGAATCTTGACTTGGCTTTAACTTGTCTTTTCTGAAAGGCACTAAACAAAAACACATCAAGGTACCATGTGGAAAACAATGACAACTTAAATAAACAAGAAACATGTGTATAAAAAGAGAAAAAAAACAACACATGTGAGATAAAGAGTGAAACACATACATCATCACTTATACCACTTGATAAGCATCATGTATGTAAAAATGGTTACAAAACCAAAAGATACACAACACAAAAATATATCAATATCAATGTATATCAAACTAACACTCTCCCTAAGTTAGTTACATCAAAAACTTTCTTCCCTTTAACATGAAGTTCTCCCCCTAAGCCTATTACTCCCCCTGAGGAAGAACATTCAATTCTCAATTTTCTCCCCCTTTTTGACATGATTGTCGAAGGGCATAAAAAGCCAAAAGACTTGACCGGAGATAGACAGAAAATAGATACAGAGAGAACGAGGAGAACAAGGAACCATAGATCTACAAGAGAAAGAAAAACAAGATGTTATGGACACAAAGGGAAAACATGCAAAACAAAGAAAGAAAAAAAAATGCATGCAAGGGTATCTCGATTGATTGAGAGGTGTCGAGAAGCGATCGAGCCAACCTCGATGGATTGAGAAAGTGTCGAGGATCTATCGTGCAGACAGGAGATTTCTCGATCGATCCACCTAGCTATCGAGAGGTGTCGAGATTGCGATAAGATGCAACTGAAGAGCTCGACAGATAAGCCAGGTATCAAGAGGTGTCGAGAAGGTATCGAGATGGCTTAAAACAATTTTTCAATAAGGGAAAAACATAGATATGAATGCAATCAACCATGCAACATAGCCAAAAAACCAACTAACATTTTAACCTCTCAAAATCGTCTCTCAAACAACCAAGAGTTAAGCATATAGCTCCAAAAACACACACACACACACACTAAACAAGTTTAACCAATTTTATATTTCAAAAACAAGTTAAGACAATTTAGTGAGTATACATCAACACATGTAAACCTTGTGATGACCAAATCACATTATACCTGCACATGTATCAAGAGTAGTAAAGAGTATTGCGTGTTGTGTGTGAAAATATCGCAAGATTGTATAAGTGTCTTTAAGATATGACGATTTGAGATATGAGAAAATCACTTTAACTCACACACAATCATAACTGTTTGATGGAGACTATCACCATTGAGGTACATCCTATAACTCCCACATCTCCTAAAAAACACGCTTGCAATCATATTTAAAGCATTTTTGATCTTTTTGCTTTTATTTTTTTTGCATATTTTCCTTTTATTAAGCAAACCATGCGTGGGTATATAAAAGAGAGAAAAGAAATACCCAATTATGTTACGCTTTTGACATTGCACTTTTGCTATGCCGAAGCATACAGATGTCATTGACATTCCACTTTTGCTATGCTAAAGGATACAGATGTCATATCATGATTGGCGGGTAATAATGGTGAGATGGTTATTTATGCTTTTCTCTTAGGATTTTCTAGTCCTACCCATCAAAAAGAGTGATACGAGTGTTAAGTTCAAGAGATCACTTAACCTTACTCATCACAAACAAAGAACCACAAAGCTCACTTGATTAGTTGTGTATAAGAATGCTCATCTAAGTTACAAGAGATACAAAGTTTAGAAAACTCTGTTTCAAATGCCATTTTAAGGTTCACAAGAACTGATGTACACAAATACCCACTGTTTTTGTATTTTTCAATTTTTCCCTTTTAAAAAAAAAATTATTTTGAAAAACAAAATAAAGAAAAACTGAAAACAAACAAACAAAAACATGTTAAACAAAGCAAAGCAATGCATAAAAGAAAGATGCATTATGCGTGAAAGCAAGAAAGAAAAAAATGCAGATGCATGAAAGCATGATTCCAAAAGCAGATAAGAAATCAAGCAAAGAGAGTCCTACAGTAGATAGAAAAAATTAAAGCAGAGGACAAACAGAAAAGACAATTAAGTCTTAGGATCCTTCCTCTCTCATACAGCACGAGTCTTTGGTCGTGGAGATGAAAAAGCACATGTCCTAGTATGACTACTAAAGGACATTGAGGAATTATAATTCCCATGAAATTGAGTTAAAAAGCTCAAAGCTTTTAATAACTAACCAAGAAAAGGTACAGAGCCTTTAGAAAAAGGATAAGACCTATTGAACACTCACTTATGAGGAAACAAATTGAAACAATTAGGACGAGTGTGACCGGAAGCACCACAATGGTGACAAACATGAGCAGTTTTAGAGCTACTCGGCACTCTAGACGAAAGTTTAACCTTAAGGGTTGACAAAGACCTCAACTTTGGACAATTTGTCCTAATATGACCAACAATATGACAATGATGACAAGTGGGGACAAATTCAAAATTTTTATTCAAAATTTTTATTCAACCTAGGAGGAGTTTTAGACATAGGTTTAGAAACTTCAGCGTTAACATCCAAATTTTTACCTTTGTCTATCCTAGCAATATTAGCCTTCAACTCTTCATTATTCCTTTTAAATGGGGGAATATAAAAATATTTTTCTCTTGAGTTAGGCTCAACAACAAAGTTTGGCACTAGTTAAATTTTCAACTTCAGTTTTAAATTCAACTAGCTGCTCTTCCAAACTCTTAATTTTGTCCACATGAGATGAAATTTGATTTTTAAAATTCTCATTCAAATTATTGGCTTCATCCAATTTTGCAATTAAATAATCTTTTTCAAGCTTGACCTTTTTAAATTTTGCTTTTAATTTTGTAGAACATTCAAGAGATTTCATACAAAAATTATAAAGCTTGCAATAGGCATCATGAATATCATCATCATCATTCAACACAAGGTCATGCAAATCAAAACAATCAAGAGTTTCCATGACAACAAGGGTCAGTGAATCACACAAGAAAGATTAAACCCTATTCAGAGTGTGCCCGCTCTGATACCACTTGATAGGCCAAAAACGAATTGACACCTTGTGATGAATTAAGTTGATTAATTAGCCAAGTTATAAATTAATCAAGTTAACATGCAAACGCGTGGTAGCACAAACAAATCACCAATTAAACTAAGTATGCAGCGGAAAATAAATGACACGGTGATTTGTTTACAAATGGGGAAAACTTACATGGTAAAAACCCCACTGGGTGATTCTAAGGTCACCACTCCCGAAATTTCACTATTATCACAACAAGCGGTTACAAGTAAAGGAATCCCAAGTACCTTACCAGCCTACAGTTGAACCCTTACTCCAATACCCAATTAGACTTGTTCTATAGTAACAATTTCTCCTTTCAATGCACGGCTCCCAAGTATGTGACTAACCAATTTGATGCGTGGATCCTAGTACGTGGCTTACTCCTTTGCATGAATCCCAATACGTGACTAACTCCACAGCCACCCTTTGATTGTTGTAATTGATTTGCAGCAGCTTCACATAGAAACACCAATAAGATCTTCAATGTTGGTGCAAGAGACTCTGCTTGGTTTCAAAACCCAAAGGCGTACAAGAAATGCAGTAAGAACTCCTTCTTCTGTAGGAGGAGGCTAGGGTTTCAAAAAGAAAATCTTATAAAGCTTTCTAGGGTTAGATTTTTCTTTTTCCACCTCCTTTAAATAGGAGCTTAATGGGCTTTCCTATTCCAAATAGGTTTACACAAACCTTGGGCTTTTTTAGTCCAATAAGAATTATACAAACCCATAAATAAATAGCCTTTTAGAGTAAAAACGTTGCTGGCTATAATCTGAAACCCGTAAGCTCGATCGATTGAGACATCTGTCGAGCTTAATGAATCTCGACAGATCGAGCTTCTGTCGAGGAGGTATTGAGACCTGCAGTTTGCACTTTTCTTGAGCAGTTTTTGAGTAATCTTTATGTCTTCAATTTAACCACTTGTAATGATCATCTTGAACTTACTTAGATATACTCAAATACAAGTAAAGTGCATTTTGTCAAAGGATATGCCAATTACATAAAAAATATGTTCCCAACAGAGATCACTCTAACTAATTTTCTAACCATGTTCTACTTCTCCCCTTCTTCTTCTATAAAAGGTTCAGTAAACTCAGCCACCAGGTTGGCAAGAACTTGGCCCTTAACAGAGGTGCGAGGCATATACTTGATATCAAAGGCTCCAGAATTGTACCCCATTTAGCAATCCTCCCCATGTAATCGGCTTTCCAAAGTAGGGATTGATAAGGAAGTTGAGTCAACACCACCACCGTGTAAGCTTGGAAGTAATGGGGGAGCTTACGTGTTGCATGCACTACTGCTAATATGGCATTTTCTAGTGGTAGATATCAGACCTCTACTTCATGTAGGGACTTGCTCACATAATAGACTAGCCTTTGATCCCCATTATCAACCCGTATTAGTACCAGGATAACTACATGGAGAGCTACAACAATGTAAGCAAACAAGACTTCGTCCTCCTCGGGCTTAGACATGGAAAGCTACACACACTCACCATTTTCCATTCTTCTTCTTTACTAGCACTGTGTTGGCTAGCCAATCAGGGTAAAAAACCTCTTTAATAGCCCCAGCCTACTTAAACTTGATCACCTCGTCCTTGACAACACCAGAATGCTTCTTAGATAAGTGCCGAGGTGGTTGCTTTCTACGAATGGCCGTCGGGTTGACATTTAAATGGTAGCAAATGAAGTTCGAGTTTACCCAGGAGCCTCGTAAGCACTCCATGCAAACACATCAATATTCTCTCTAAGAAATGCCACTAGTTCTTCCTTCTCCCGAGGAGGCAGTTGTGCTTCGACTTGGAAGAACTTCTCCCCATCATCCCCTATAATGACATTTTCTAATTCCTCACACTTCACCCCTTCTACCATATCTGTAAATAACACTAGCTTTCTTGATTGCTATAAACCCCGCTCGGTAGAGGCCGAGGGCTTACATTTAGCCTGATGCCTAATAACAGAGACTAAGCATTGCCTAGCCATAGATTGGCTTACAATCAATTCTTCAACTTGGTCACCGGATGGATATTTCACCTTTAAGTGTAAAGTGGAAGAGACGGCCCCCATGGTATGTAGCCAAGGTTTTGCCACGATGGCAGTGTAGGGAGAGTAAGCATCCATTACAATGAAGTTCATCTCTACTACCTCTGACCCTGGTTGAACTGGTAGTCTGATCTAGCCCTTTGGTATAGCCACCTTCCCATCAAAACCTACCAAGGGTGAGTCATAACTGGTCAAATCCTCTGATTTCAGCTTTAGTCCTTTATACAAATTAGGGTACATAATCTCTGCCCCACTGCCTTATTCAACCAACACTCGTTTCACATCATACCCCCTATCTTGAGGGTAACCACCAGTGCATCATCGTGCGGCTGCAAGGTGCTAACCTCGTCCTCATCAGAGAAACTCAGCGTTGGTCGGACCTCCATCCTACCCCTGTTCAGCTTAGGGGAAGAGTCCTTTACAAGTGGCTGAGCTATAGACAGTATCCTAGAAGGGTGAGAACCAGTCCTTCCGGGGCGGTAAGAATAACATTGATTGTACCCAGAGGTGGTCTTGAAGAAGCATCTTTCTGAGATCTTGATCCTGCCTGGCCTTCCTGTCCATTGGGGTGACACAAAAATTGCTTTAAGTTGCCACCTTGGACTAGCTGCTCTTGGTTATTCCACAAAGTTCTATAGTCCTCCGTTGTATGCCCTCGCTTCTAGTGATACTGGCAATGAAGGCTTTGGTTGCACCTTATGGGATCTCTTCCCATCTTGTTTGGCCATTGAAAATATGGCTCATTCTTAATTTTTTCTAAGATTTGATGCACTGGTTCTCGGAACACTGTGTTAACCACTTCAGTAGCAGCAGCCCCAAATTGCTTAGAAAAATCCCGCCGAGGACGATTATTGTTGTACTTTCTGACCTGAAGTCCCTTCTATCCTGAGGGACCACCTTAGCCTTGCCTTTACCTAGTTGTTGGTTTTCCTTGACCCACTTATACTTATCAATGCGGTCCATGAGTTGACGCACATTACTAACTGGTTTCCCTATCAACAATTTCCTCAAACAGTGCTCGGTAGGCAGGTCAACCTTAAACATTCATACAGAAACGTCATCAAAATCCCAATCAATTTCATTAAACATCTCCCAATATCGATCAGAGTAAGTCTTTAAGGTTTCTCCCTCTCACATTACCATAGATAGCAAGGAGTCCAAAGGTCAAGGAACCCTACTACAAGTTACAAACTGAGAACCAAAAGCCCTCGTAAGCTCCTTAAAAGAGTGAATAGATTCCTCCTTCAGGCCATTAAACTACGTCATCGTCACAGGTCCTAAAGTGGATGGAAAGACCTTGCACTTTAAAGTCTCCTTAGAGTGAACAACCATTCTTTGGTTGATATGGCTTACGTTCTCCATTGGGTCCATTCTACCATTGTATATGGTAAACATTGGTTGAGTAAACCGTCGTGGGAGCCTCCCTCCTTCAATTCTCCAAGTAAAAGGTGACTTGGAGATTAGATTCAGAGTCTTACTCATGGCATCGTTGCCCAAGCCTTTACATGACGGACTTCTCCTCCCCCGCCTATCACGAGGCTCCTCGTCATAGGAGAAAGATTCGCTAGGAGGAGTCCTTGACTTGTGCAAGTAGCTATGATCATTATCATCATTAGAAGAATGGTTAAAACTTGAAGGAGTTCCTCTACACCGCTCCAAGCGTAACTTCTTCTTAAACGATCAATCTTCAATTGCATGCTTTTGGTAGTTGCTTCATGAGAGATATGGCCCCACTCCTGGACTGGCTCCTATTGGTATGTGTAGTATGGACACTAACTTCCCAGTCCCTCCTTTGCCTAAGATTGAGAAACTGATCTTGACGCTAGGACCCAATAGACTCCTCACGGTTTGGCCCTGAGCGCGCTATGATTCAATATTGTTTTCACTAAAGCACAAGTACTTTCCCACAGACGGCGCCAATTGTAAGGACTTGATTTGGTTCCTAAGCCTAGTTTCCCACTCTCTAATTATTTATTAGGGTCATGCATGTGCATTTCAAGAGAAAGAAAGAGTTCGGGAAAAAAAAAACCTCTAATTTGAAGTGATATAGCTTGGATTCAAGTTTTTAATTGATATCTATTTCACAAGATCTCTCTAATCAAGCAAAAAAAAAAACAATAAAAGAACGAAGAACATTAACAAATTTATATGCACGCCTAGCAGCAATGCATGTTAAAAATGTTAGATAAACTGAGAAAATATAAGATCTATGGAGGAGGGTCATCGATGGACCATTAAGAACCAATCCCAATACAAACCATAAAATCATCAATATATATATATATATATATATATATATATATATATATATATATATATATATATATATGTAAGGACTTGATTTGGTTCCCAAGCCTAAAGGGAAAAGGATTTAGGTCCAAAGAGTCCAATACAATAAATTTGTAGAGAGTAGGCTAGAAAACTAGGCTATAATGAATCAGAAGATAACTATAGAGAGCCTAGATGAAAAGAAAACAAGAATACGATTGTTTTGCATGAAGTAAATCGTCCTCGACACAGTTTGAGGAGACTAAATCTTATATATATGCTTCTTTTGATTTTGATTACAAGTCATGTTTTTGATGCTATAGTATTTTTATCTTTCTTCTTTGAACTCCCTTGTAAGGGGACTTCCTCTCCCTTATATATCTCTCTTTTCCTCATCTTCACCATCCACGTGTAGGTCAAGCTGTTGGCTTTGATTCTTGTCTCATCAGTACCTTCCTAAAGTCTTTGGGAGTAGCTGTAAGGCTGCTTACTGCTGTTTAGGCATCACCTCCACATTAATACTGCTAGAGGATTAGCTGCAGAGCATTCAATGCGGTGGTAGCAGCTTTCCCTTAGATATTTCTTAGCTTCCTTTTGTCCTTTGCTTCCCTGATGTTTATCCTTATAAATAGAACCCTTTGAAATGTTGCCCTTAAGGGTAGACCAATCCCTCTGACCTCTGCCTTATTTAGCCGAGGAGGCACTCCTCCTCGGACTACCTTCCCAAGTCTTTCCATTATAAGACTGTTCGTGACGCTCTAATTTGTACTTCTTCCTTGTTATCTCCTAGTCCTTGGACTAATAGACGCCCTCAGACAAGGCCCATGGCCTAATATAAACTTATGAGCCCTTTATCCCTACATTATATAAAAACAAAGACCTCACTTGAGAAAGTATGAGATTCTGTTAAGTGATGCATTCTATACAAAGAGATTTATAATATTCAAGTGCCACATTAGAGATAAGAACAAATTAAATATTGACTTTTTATTTAATTTGGTTCATTGTTTTAAGACTTTTCTAATTGACAAATAAATATTCTTTGTATCATTTTGTTCAATTTTCAAGACTTTTCATCATTCACACATATACACAAAACTCTTTACATTTTAATTCACCACTTTCACCTCTTGCACTTCTACCACTTTATATTTATCTACCTATAGCCATTCATGCCATCACATGTCAAAAACACAGACAAAAAACAATGTCATTTACCTTCAATCTTTTGACAACACCTACCTAGCTCTAACATTGTTGTCTCATCTAATCCTAACCCATATGAGTTGGCTACAAACAAGGAAGGGGGCTTGCAATTACGATTTTGATGTTAAGGACAGATGTTGTGGATTTGTGAGTTTTCTAAATGATGTGATTGACTGTGGGCGTTTGAGATATGTACTATTTTTTAGAATTAAGGAGAAAGAGATAAACACATTCTATATCAACTATTATTCTATAATATTCCTTCAAAGTTTTTTTAAATTTTTTTTATTACTTCAATTGAATAATTATAATAGACGTGTGTGTACTTTATATTTGTCGCTTTTTATGATGAAATCATTTCTAATAAATTTCTATAACAATTATGCTATAATACAATATGTAAGTGAGCGAAAACACTTAAGCCCTCCTAGAATAGAAAGTTTAAGTATGATGCCCAATACAAATAATTTGTTAGAGAATGAGCTTCTGAGGTCAACCTTGGTATGCTTATATGGTTAACTGTTAAGTGAATGGAAAAACATTACATAAGTTATAAGATAGCAGCAAATTTTTAGATTAATACTTCATTGGGTTAGGCCAAGGAACATCAGTTCATATAATGTTCAAGATTCAATTACAAGATAGTGCTACACAGGGAATATCATTTTTTTTGTCCCTTTTTCTAGAGGGGTTTCCTTTCTTTATATAGTTAGCTGAATTGCATCCTATCCCTCCACTTGTATAGTCACTGACCTTTCATTGGATGCTTGTCCCATCAAGGTTTTGCCGGAGGTGGAAAAATGTGTTGTAAGCTATGAGGGTATTATTTAGAGGTCATTCTTCCATTAATGTGGCCGGTTAAGTTAGTGCATTGCATTGAATGTGGTTGTGATGACTACTTTATCTGGATCTTTCTCTTCTTCTTTGCTTGCATGTCTCTACCGTCTTCTTTGGTATTTTGAGTTCTGGTGCAAGTGGCTTGCTCAACATTTCTTGAGGAATGCTCGCTCTTCGGGTTCCTTGGGGAGTTGACCTCTTCATCTCCCCTCCTCAAATTCTCATCTATGTGTCGAGTCAGGCCCTTCCACCTCCTTGGACTAGGCCCATGGGCTTTATTCCATACTTAGATCTTACCCTCCCACCCAATACCTATACAACATATTCTAAAACCATCTTACATAAAACATTACAATATTATTTATGCATCGCTTGGGTAATTCCCTAGTTATGAATCAATAATCAATAGTCCCGTGAAATAGGAATTAAGATTTGGTTGAGAGCCTTTGGATTGGAAAAGTTGAACATTCTTTTAACTCTTTTTTGAACCAAGGGCTGAAATTGAAAGTTAACTTTTTAACTTTCAATCCTTAGGCTGATATTGGATTCATAAATGCATTTTTAACAATATTTGGGGAGAGGGGTGAGGTTATGTACTATGGTAATATCCTAATAAGATATTTCAAACAAATTTGTGTCATTCAATAGAAAATATTACATTTAGATTGCCCATTTGAATTAAAGTCATTATGCCTTAAATGGATTTTTAAATTGTATTATTTTATAAAGACAACTTGATTAATGTGTTGAAAATTTGTAATAAATCCTATATGCTAAGATTAAAGCTTGGTTGTTGTTAGTGGTGGTGTATCTCTTTTCTGATGCAACAAGATATATGAGTAAGCAAATAAATAACCACCCTAATCAAAAATGCCATTGGAATTTCTAATAAATTTCTTATATAACTTCAGTATATTAGTCAAACTATCTCAAATTAAACATCATGGCCTGAAAATCCTATCATTTGAAAAGGAAGGAGAATAGGCTTACTTTTATCAAAATAGATTGATGAGTGTTCCAAAGAGCTTAATAAAATTGTCTCTTTTTCACTTTACCAAGCACAATAGAGTTTTAACATGCCTTAAATATTACTACAGAGTACAAATATAGGAATTTGGCTTGTGCCCATTGCATTGGAGTACTTGATGCGACATAAACACAACTTATGCCTAAAATTGACTACATGTTAGTCTTGTTCTTCTAATAATAGGGGAAACTACATATGCACTTTTAATGAAAAGGTTTTAATACAAGTACTTCATTGACATGCAATAATTATCACATGTATTTGACATATATATAAAACATCATTTTCATAATGTGAGCTGGACTTATATACTATGAAAAAGATGATGCTATATTGGATGCACAATATTTCTTCTCCAAAAAGATGTGAAGGACAAGCATGAATGCAATTCCTCAAATGTTTGATAAACTAGTGGTCTTTTTTTTTTTTGGACCTTTGATTAACTTCTCAACTTATCACTAATGGTTCAATGTTTGGAACTTAATCAAAGATAACAATGAATTAATGGTACTTAGATTAGAGGGTTCTCCAGAAACATTGAATTTATAAATACTATGATGTCACGATTTTACATGGGCACCCTTATGTGAGGGCACGTGATATATACCTTTTACACAATATCTATTTTCCTTATAGAGAATCTCAATTTAATGAAAATTATCTTTTACCTCTGCTAGCTCTCTCCCACCCACAATTATGTGAAAAGGTATGGGCAGAGGATCATGTTGTCCTTAGAGTTGATGTTGGAAATATTACACAAAGTAATGATGGAAGAACAAGTTTAACACAAAAGAAGAATAGGAAAATAAATAACTTGGAGGCACAAAATTGTTATCCTTAGACAATATTTGCTCCCACACTCTTGTTGCTAAAGGTTTATTGTAAACTTGTCCCTAGAATACAACCAAGTTGTTGGTTTTTATAAATAGCAATTTTGGAGAATATCTACATGATTTCTTGTGTTTCTTAGAAACTAACTTTTGGGAGGGAAAAGAAAAGAAAATTAGTTATCAAGTGAGTATAAACCACTATTTATACCCAAATGATTATAACCCTTCAATGGGTACTGATGAACCAAGTAATTCTCTTTGTCCAGACAAGCTTTTGAAGGAAAAATTCTGGTTTTGTATCTCATACAAAACACATAGCGGAAGTAACGAACAAGGATCTATTTCATTCATGATTGAAAACGTGCACTATGTAAATTTCAGAATTTAAGAATAAGATAGTGTACCTTGGTGTGGAGAGATTCAAAACAAAGATTAGAAGCACTTGGGAATACTTTTAATCTTCACTCCAATTTCACTTTACGCCCAAGATATGTGGTCTTTCAATCAGTTTTTCAAAGGGAGAATGAAAGTGTGTCTCACACTCTCTCACACACCGTTTCTAATTTTTCTAATAAAAATTCTGTATGTTTCTTGATTATCTAATTGTGCTGGCCTATTGGGCCTTTCCAATTGAGCTTTAGTGTGTGGCTTGAAGTGGGACCAAAAGGGACCAATAAGACACTAGCTCCAATGGGCCTTGGGCTTTTCCGTCAACTCTTGACAAGTCCAAAGTTACCATTAATTATATTTAATACCAATATATAAATATAATTGCACTCTAGGCCTTATTAATAAATTATATCCCAAGACTTTATTATACATGCAACACCTTCATAAAATATTCGTAGTAACACAAAGTCATAAATGTAGACTGCCACTTTGTAAATTACTACATCTTATCCTTGAGTACCCGGTTTAATCCTTTAAAGTTATTCATTATATATTTATGAAATCCAATTTCATGAATATATACTTTAGTAATTTCTTACTAAAGTGGTTAGGCCTAACTCTCTGAATAACTGAATCCATTAAACTTATCTCAAGGGAATATTTTATGTCTCCATCAAGAGACTATGAATTCCATCTTGAAAATATATTTTCCATCAATACTAAATGTGGCTGCCCAACATATTGAGGTTTTGACCGTCACTTTAGATCTCACTCCTGATATATCAAAGCAACCTACACCTCATGATCAGGTCCATTATTCTCTCAGGATTAAGAGTTCATGCAAATAGAAGTCGTGAGATTTATTATTCATTTGACAGTCATTAGGAGAATAATAAATCTCACAGCGGTCCTGTTCAATATGTCTTAACTCTTAAAACATATCAACTAGAAGTCTCCACTTCCATGATCAAGACAAATCATCTTAATTAATACGTTATAGTCTTCGCAGATGAAATGCCCAATTTCATCACTGACTATGAACTATAAATTCTGAGTTTATAAAGAACTTGTGATTTACATCTTCTGTGACTTTTCACATAAATCACATACAATGCATCTCATGGACTATATGATAATGTCCCATATTCATGTTACTATTATTTTAGATAATAATAAAACAACTTTATCAATCACAATATTAAGTCATACATCATGTCATACATAATATCATACATAATATCATACATAACATCATACAATAGGATTTAAGGGCACTAATCCTAACACCTTTACTAGATGAAGAAAAGCACCATTAAACGGACATTTAATGGGAAGACGTTATACACCAATAAATGCAGGAGGTATGGTTGTTGGGGGAGACATCAGGTCGCCTTATTAAGGCACTAAAAGACGTTACGAGAAGGCATTCAAGCCACCATTGAATGCCACCAACAGCTAGAAGGGAAAACCCTATATAAACAAATACCAGACTCCTAGAAAAGGTACGCATATATTGAAGGAAAAACATGTGAAAATACAAATTTGTATCTCATGCAAACATGCACAACGGAAAAAATAAATGGATCTACTTCACTCGCAATTGATAACATGTACTATGTAAGTTTCAGAATTAGAGAACAAGAAAGCGTACCTTGGTGCGATGAAATTCAAAACCGAAGATAAGAAGCACTTGGGAAGAATTTTAATCTTCACTCCAATTCCACTTAATGACCAAGATGTGTGGTCTCTCAATCAGTTTCCAAGGAGAGAGTAGGAGAGTGTCCAACACTCACATACAAACCATTTCATTCCTTGTATGAAAAAACTTATGAAAGTTTCTCATGAAAACCCTTTTTGAAAAACTTAATGAAATTCTGTATGTTTCTCTCCTTATATATATATATATATATATATATATATATATATATATATATATATATATATATATATGTAACTGATTATCTAATTAGGCTAGCCTTTTAGACCATTCCAATTGGGCTCTTGTGTGTGGCTTGTAGTGGGACCAAAAGGAACCAATAAGACACTAGCTTTAATGGGCCTTGGGCTTTTCTGTCAACTCTTGGTAAGTCCAAAGTTACCATTAACTATATTTAATACCACTATATAGATATAGTTGCACTCTAGGCCTTATCTATAAATTATATCCCAAGACTTTATTATACATGCAACCCCTTCATAATATATTCGTAGTAATACAAAGTCATGAATGTAAACTGCCACTTTGTAAACTACTACATCTTATCCTTGAGCACCCAGTTTAATCCTTTATATTATTCATTATATACTTATGAAATCCAATTCCATAAATATATACTTTAGTAACTTCTTACTAAAGTGGTTGGGCCCAACTCTCTAAATGACCAAACCTATTAAACTTATCTCAAGGGAATATTTTGTATCTCTGTTAAGAGACTATGAATTCTATCTTGAGAATATATGTTCCATCAACACTAAATGTGGCTACCCAGCATACTGAGGTTTTGACCATAACTAATAGATCTCACTCCTGATATATCAAAGCAACCTACATCCCATGATCAGGTCTATTATTCTCTCAGGATCTAGAATTTATGTAAATAGAAGTCGTGAGATATATTATTCATTTGACAGTCGTTAGGAGAATAATAAATCTCACAGCGGTCCAGTTCAATATGTCTTAACTCTTAAAACATATCAACGTATCAACTTGAAATCTTAATTTCCATGATTAAGACAAATCATCTTAGTTAATATGTTATAGTCTTCGCAGATGAAACGTCTCATTTCATCACCGACTACGAACTAAACTTCTAAGTTTACAAAGAACTTGTGATTTATATCTTCTGTGACTTTTCACATAAATCACATACTATGCATATCATGGACTAAGATAATATCCTATTAGTTCATTTATAAATAGTCTCATATAATTAAATAATTTAATTATTAATGATATGCCAATAAATTGGACTTTAGGGCATAAACCCTAACATATATACATTCAGATACTAAGAGACTTGCGTACTTTCATTATCTTGGCTCATTCTACTCTATCATCATCTGACTTTATCATTGGAGATTTGGTGGCTGACACCACACCGATGACCAATCGAGCAAGGTCCCATCTCTTGATCTTGTATAGGATTCCCAAAGTATCAACAATGCATTCTGTCTAAACGAACATAAGTAGCTGACGATTTTGGCATCATCAGTTTGACGCCTTCTGCGAGGAAACGACTTCCAACCCTAGTTTAAAGACGTAGCTCTACCCCTTCCAATACCTAGATGAAGTCTAACTCACCTTAGGATTCAGCGGCATTAGCCTTGTAAATTTAGACATTCACGGCTAATATAAATGAGCTCAGCAGGTTGAACCAAGAGATGAGGCTGCAGCTACAATAGGAGGAAAACCGTGAAGTTAATAGGAATGAAGACGAGGAGAGCAGCCATGAAAGAGATGGCTTAAGAAGGATGGATCCTTCTGATAGGGCAAGTAACAACCTCCTCAAAAGCATGCGAAAGGAGATGGATGAACTCAAGAGTGCAATAAGGGAAAAGACGGATAAGAATCTAGACGAGATGGTGAAAAGGACTAATTCACCCTTCACCACAAGGATCCTAAAGTGTCCCTTACCACTGAAATTCTGTCTTCCCCAACTTGAGTCATTTGACGGCCTAATGGATCCATTGGATCACATAACCACCTTTAAGATGACTTTGAGCCTACAGCAAATTCTCGATAAGATTTTATACATATCCTTCCCAACTACCCTTAAAGGGGCAGCGTGAGTGTGGTTTAGCAAACTTGCCCAATTGTCCATAAATGACTTCGAGCAACTAAGCAATTTGTTTGTATGCCATTTCGTTAGTGGAAAACGATAGAAGAGGCTAGCGGACCACCTACTTTCAATCAGGAAGGAAGAGGGGGAATTGTTGAGATTATATGTGAAACAATTCAACAGGGAAGTGTTAGAAGTGGATGAGACTGAGGACAAAGTGCAACTAACCATGTTCAAAGCTGGGTTAAAATCTAAAGAATTTGTAGTCGCCCTTGCAAAAAGTCCCCCCAGATCAATGGCAGAAATGCTACTGAAGGCTCAGAAATACATGAAAGCAGAATACGCTTTGGCCGCAATCTAGCTGGGGGACGCACGAAAGGAAAGAAGAAACATTTAGGAAGACCAAAAATGGAATAAAAGGGAGAGAGGAGATCATTCGTCCAGCCATGACAGTGTCAAAAAAAGAAATGACAAAGCCCAAAGGACGATGAAATTCACACCCTTAGTAATGCCTGTTGACAAAATATTTATGCAAGTTAAGGAGGACCATACCCTCAAGTGGCCAAAACCACTTCACTGATCACCCAATGTTTGTGACAAAAAGAAGTACTGTTGTTTCCACAGTTTTAAGGGCATATTTTATGTAGTTGGCTAATCCTTTGACAAAACGCACTTTACTTGTAATTGGGTAAATCTAAGATGTGTTTTATACTTCAAAGAACATGTTGTTCAAGTCTAGTATTAAAACCATGAAGTTTGGACCAAGAAACAAGTGAAGAATAGGTGCTCACTAAAGTTGGACAGATAGCTAGACACCTGCGGACACCTGTGGACAGATAGCTTGATAGTTGCTTGACAGATAGCTATCCATCGAGATTTAATGAATGAAGCTCGACAGCTTCTCGATCAATCGAGGTATATATTGAGGTTACGAGAATTCAAATTTTCAGATCTGATTTTCGACCCATGTTTTTGTATTTGTGTAGGGGTTCTTTCCTCACAACCCTAGACATATATAAGGCTTATTTTAGAGGCCGTCACATAAGAGAATACAAGGAGAACATATGCAAAAGGTGACCGAAGCCTTATTCTCTCAGAAAGAAGTTACAGCGTCTTTGCACCTTAGGGTTTTGTAACCAAGTGCTTCTTGATCTTCATTGTTAATTAAGTGAAGAACTCTGCAACCAACATTCTTCTTTCTCAAGTTGGCAAGTGAGTCACGTACTGGGATTTGTGCAAAGGAATTAGTCACATACTGGGATCCGTACATCAAAGGGTGGTGTTCATATATTGAAGAGTTTAGAGAATTTGATGCGGTAGAAGGTTTTTGCTGTAAGTTCATCTACGGGGATTGTAGAGTCTAGGGACAAAGGTTTTGTACTAGATCTGAAACTTCTCTTTACTATAGTGAATTACTTTTTCGGAAGGTTTCCCCCCAGGTTTTTTTACTGTGAAACTGGTTGGTTTCATTGGTTTTCCTAGGTTATCATATCTTGTCTTGTTTATTTTTTCACTGCATTTAGTTTTGACATGATATTGATGTTTGTTTGTCTTGACAAGTATTATTCATAATAAACCTAATTAATAACTTGGGTTTAAAACTTGTTAATTCTATCAACTGGGGTCTAAAATTTCCCAACACACAAAGATCATGGGCACTTCATGGAGGATTATAGGGATTTGAAAGAGCAGATAGAAGAACTGATCCGAAAAAGGGAAGTTACAGAAATTTATAAAGAAGGATGTGTCAGGATAGGATAAGCATGACTTGCAAACAAAATTAGAAGATAAGCCTAGAGACGAAGGTCAGTCACAAGATCATCCAAGGTGCGCCATAGTGAATTGCTTTTCCGGAAGGTTTCCCCCCAGGTTTTTTCTACTGTGAAATTGGTTGGTTTCATTGGTTTTCCTAGGTTATCATATCTTGTCTTATTTATTTTTTCGCTGCACTTAGTTTTGACATGATATTGATGTTTGTTTGTCTTAACAAGTATTATTTACAATAAACCTAATTAATAACTTGATTTTAAAACTTGTTAATTCTATCACCCGAGGTCTAAAATTTCCCAACAAGTGGAATCAGAGAGGGTACACTCTAATTGGATTAAGTTCCTGAGTGTGATACTTGACCCCTGTTGTCATGAATTGTGGACAATCACTTTTGATTTCTCCTTTATTTGATGGCACTAATTATGCGTACTGAAAAGTTCGTAAGAAAGTTTTCTTGCAGGCTCTAGGTGAACAAGTATGGTAAGTTGCTGAAGTTGGCTGGATTAAGCCAAAGAAAGTGCCAATGGATTGGGATGATGTAACAGTCATAGTAGAAAATTTCAACAGTAGGGAATTGAATGCTTTGTTTTGTGGGGTGACCAATGAGGAATTTAAGAAAGTATCATCCACAAAAGTTGCCAAGGAAGCATGGACCATTCTTGAGACCACCTATGAAGGTACCATGGCTATAAAGAAAGTGAAGTTTCAAAGACTCACTAGTAGCTTTGAAGAAATAAGGATGGAGGAGGGTGAGACATTTGATGAGTTTTATGCTAAACTCAAGGATATTGTGAATTCTGCCTTCAACCTTGGAGAGTCTATAGCAGAATTCAAAATTGTTAGGAAAATCCTTAGGTCCTTACTTGAAAGATTCTATGCCAAGATCACTGCCATTAAAGAAGCAAGGGACATTGATCAAATTCCTTTGACTGAGCTTGTAGGGAACTTTCAAACCTATGAGATGGGATTAGGCTCAATGGGAAAAAGTGGAAAGAGTAAAAACTTGGCCCTTAAGGGTATAGAGGAAGAGATTGAGGACTTTGAAGATGAAGATGAAGATGATGATAATGAGGATGAGGATAAGGATCTAATCTTCATAACTGATGAGATTATCAAGCTTCTTCAATTTTGGAAAAAGGATAAGGGCAAACCTCTTAGGAAATCTAAATCCTCTAGGAAGGGTAAGAATGAGAAGCCCCTCATCCAATGCCATGAGTGCAAGGGTTTTGGTCATATGAGGATAGAGTGTCCAAACTATCTTATGAGAGAAAAGGCCAAGAAGTCAGAAGATAAAGGGTTGGTTGCTACTTGGAGTGACTCTGAGAGTGACTCTTTTGATGAGTATGTGGATGAATGTAGTCACGTTATGGCCTTTACTGCCTCAACTGATAAGGTGATTGTGGAGAGTGCTAGTGACAGTGAGGATTCTTCTGATGATGAAGTATCCAAGAAGATGACCCTTCAGGAAGCCTATGATAAGCTATGCACTGAATTCATAAAATTTGAAAAGACTTCTCATCTTTGTAGAAAAGAACTTAATGAGGTAAAAACTGAAAAGGTTGATATGTTAGTCAAACTATATGAAACTACAAGGTTAGTTGAGACTCTTATTGTGGAGAACACCTCTTTAGAAGAGAAGGTCAAGAATCTTGAGCTTGAGCTTAGTCAAGCTAGAATTCAAATAGAGAGGATGTCTAATGTAAAGCTTGAAGAGGTCTTGAGTGCTAAAAAGCCTAGTTCTGATAAGACTGGCTTAGGATATGTTGTCTCCTCCGGCCCTTCCTCTTCCACGGCTTCTAGATCAAGGACTGTCATTGTGCCTCAATTCGAGAAAGGTAATAGAGGTATGAAATCCAAAACTATTTTGGCTAATTCTAAATCCTTTGCTAGACTTCATGTTTGTCACCATTGTGGTGTTTCTAGACACATTCGTCCTAATTGCTTTAAGTTGTATCCTTAAAGCAAGTGTCCAAAAGGTCACTAGTTTCCTCTCAAGGACCTACACCTTTGTTTGGAGAGTTATTAAAAGTCTTGAGCTTTTTAACTCAATTTTAGGAGAATCTTAATTCTTCTATGTCCTTTAGTAGACATACTAGTACACGTGCCTTTTCATCTTCACGGCCAAAGACTCGTGCTGTGTGGGTGAGAAAGGAGCTTAAGACTTAATTGTCTTTTCTATTTGTCCTCTGCTTTAATTCTTCTTATCTAAAGTAGGACTTTCTTTGCTTGATTTCTTATTTGCTTTTGGAATCATGCTTTCATGCATCTGCACCTTTCTATTATGCCTTCATGCATTTTCATCTTTCTTTCATGCTTTCATGTTGCTTGTCTATTTTTGTTTGATTGTTTAGTCTTTATTTTGTTTTGTTTTCAAAATAAAAAAAATGGAAAAATCAGAAAAATACAAAAATAGTGTGTGTATGTGTACATTGGTTCTTGTGAACCACAAAATGGCCATAGAAACATAGTTTTCTAAACTTTGCATCGTTTGTAGCTTAGATGAGCATTCTTATGCACAACTAAGCAAGTGAGCTTTGTGGCTCTTTGTTTGTGATGAGTAAGTTTAAGTGATCTCTTGTACTTAACACTCGTATCGCTCTTTTTGACGAGAAGAACTAGAAAATCCTAAGAGAAAGGCATAAATAACCATCTCACCACTGTTACATGCCAATCATGAAATGACATTTGTATGCTTCGGCATAGCAAAAGTGCAATGTCAATGACATCTGTATGCTTCGGCATAGTAAAAGTCCAATGTCAAAAACTTAACATAATTGGGTATTTATTTTCTCTCCTTTGTATACCCAAGCATGGTTTGCTTAATAAAAAGAAAATATGCAAAGAAAACAAAAGCAAAAAGAACAAAATGCTTTAAATATGATTGCAAGCATGTTTTCTAGGAGATGTGGGAGTTATAGGATGTACCTCAAAAGTGATAGTCCCCATCAAACAGTTATGATTGTGTGTGAGTTAAAGTGGTTTTCTCATATCTCAAATCGTCATAACATTGAGACACTTATGCAATCTTTCAATGTTTTTCATACACAACATGCAATACTCTTTGCTAATTTTTGATACATGTGCAGGAACAATGTGATTTGACCATCACAAGATTTACTTGTGTTGATGTATGCTCACTAAACTGTCTTAACTTGTTTTTGAAATATAAAATTGGTTAGACTTGTTTAGTGTGTGTGTGTGTTTTGGGAGCTAAATGCTTAACTCTTTGTTAATTGAGAGATGATTTTGAGAGGTTAAAATGTTGGTTGGATCTTTGGCTGTGTTGAATGTTTGATTGCATTCATATCTGTGTTTTTCCCTTATTGAAAAACTGTTTTTAAGCCATCTCGACACCTTCTCGACACCTCTCGATACCTAGCTTATTTGTCGAGATCTTCAGTTGAATTTTTTATCGCAATCTCGACACCTCTCGATAACTAGGTGGATTGATCGAGAAAGTTCCTGTCCCCTCGATAGCTTCTCAATAGCTGTTCGATCCATCGAGGTATGCTCGATAGCTTCTCGACACCTTTCAATCCATCGAGATCCTCTGCATGCATTGTTTTTCACATGTTTTGCATTTTTCTCTTATCTTGTCATCCATAGCATCTTGTTTCATTACATTCATGCATTTTTATAGATTCTTTTTGCCCCCTTCATCATCCTTGATCATCTTTATGTTTCTCGGGTGAAGCTTTATAGCTTCTTGTACCCTTTGTCAATCATAACAAAAAAGGGGAGAGAAATTGGAGAATTTGTGGTTTCTTTCTTTAAGATTCTACAAGTTAGTGAGAGAAATACATGCCCTTGTAAAGGGGAGTTGTGTTTCATCTTGTTAGGGGGAGTGTTTACCTCCTTATTGTTGTAGGAGCTACTTTTAGCTTCTTCTTCTTGTACCTTAGGTCTTGTGACTAGTTTTACATACATTGTGCTTATCTTTGATATATATGTGATGATGTATGTTTTCTTCACCTATCTCTACATGTGTTGTTTCTTTTCTCTCTTTATACACATATTTCTTATTATTTGTATGCAATCTATTATTTTTGCTTCACACAAAGATGCCTTGATGAATTTTGTTTAAGTGTTTCAGAAATACAGGTTGTCAAAGTCTATTTATCATGAACTCTCTCCTTGCAAAGTTTTTTAAGAGTTTGTGTTAGGATAGATTTTATTGTATTCAACAAGTGAGTATGAGTTGAATGTTTTATGACTTCTCTCATATGTTTATTTGTTTGTTGTGATTTTGTCACGGATTGCCAAAAAGGGAGATTGTTAAGGACATATTTATGTAGTTGGCTAATCCTTTGACAAAACACACTTTACTTGTAATTGGGTAGATCTAGGATGTGTTTTATACTTCAAAGAACATGTTGTTCAAGTCTAGTATTAAAGCCATGAAGGTTGGACCAAGAAACAAGTGAAGAAAAGGTGCTCACTAAAACTGGACAGATAGTTAGACACCTACTGACACCTGTGGACAGATAGCTTGACAGCTGCTCGACAGTTGCTCGACAGATAGCTATCTATCGATATTTAATGAATGAAGCTCGACAGCTTCTCGATTGATTGAGGTATATATTGATGTTATGGGAATTCAAATTTCTGGATATGATTTTCGGCCCATGATCTTGTATTTGTGTAGGGTTTCTTTTCTCACAACCCTAGACATATATAAGGCTTATTTTAGAGGCCGTCACATAAGAGAATACAAGGAGAACATATGCAAAAGGTGACCAAAACCTTATTCTCTCATAAAGAAGCTACTGCATATTTGCGCCTTAGGGTTTTGTAACCAAGTGCTTCTTGATCTTCATTGTTAATGAAGTGAAGAACTTTGCAGCCAACATTCTTCTTTCTCAAATTGGTGAGTGAGTCACGTACTGGGATTCGTGCAAAGGAGTTAGTCACGTATTGGGATTCGTACATCAAAGAGTGGCGTTCATATATTGAAGAGTTCAGAGGTTCTGATGCAGTAGAAGGTTTTTGCTGTAAGTTCATCTATGGGAATTGTAGAGTCTAGGGACAAAGTTTTTGTACTAGATCTAAAACTTCTCTTTACTATAGTGAATTGCTTTTTCGGAAGGTTTCCCCCCAGGTTTTTTTACTGTGAAACTGGTTGGTTTCATTGGTTTTCCTGGGTTATCATATCTTGTCTTATTTATTTTTCCCCTGCATTTAGTTTTGACATGATATTGATGTTTGTTTGTCTTAACAAGTATTATTCATAATAAACCTAATTAATAACTTGGGTTTAAAACTTGTTAATTCTATCAACCGGGGTCTAAAATTTCCCAACACACAGAGATCATGGGCACTACATAGAGGATTATAGGGATTTGAAAGAGCAGATAGAAGAACTGATCCGAAAAAGGGAAGTTACAGAAATTTGTAAAGAAGGATGTGCCAGAATAGGATAAGCATGACTTGCGAACAAAATTAGAAGATAAGCCTAGAAACGAAGGTCAGTCACAAGATCATCCAAGGTGCGCCATAGGAGAAATAAGGATGATCATGGTGGCCCAACCATAAGAGGATCATTTAAGTCCTTCAAGAAGTCTCAACAAAGATAGGTCAACAACATCCACACAGCACCTCCGTCAAAATATAGGAGAAGGGAAACTCTAGATATGGTTTTCTTAGAAGAAGATGCCAGAGGGGTGAAGCAACCATATGACGACCTTCTAGTCATCATGCTCATGATAGAGGGGTTCAATACTAGACGATTCTTGTTAGATAACAGAAGTTCCACTGACATCATCTACCTTTTGGCTTTCCAACAATTAAAGGTGGACCTAAAGAAGCTTCATCCATTTGAGTCCCCCCTCATCAATTTCAGTGGAGACAAAGTATATCCAAATGGGATAGTATCACTGATGGTCACAACAAGCTCATACCCCCTTTAGGTAACTGAGTAGCTCAACTTCCTGGTGGTTAACTGCCCCTCATCCTACAATGCCATCATAGGGGGGCCCACCCTTAGCCCTTGTAAAGCTACAACATCCACATACTGCTTGAAGGTGAAATTTCAAACGGAGCATGGGTCGGGAAATAAGGGAAGACCAAGTATTGGCCCAAGAGTTTTACATGGATGATTAAGGAGAAAGATCTAGAAGTAGTGGAAGCTTTGGAGACAATCGAATTGGTAGAAGGAGAACCGACGAAGGTAACCAAGGTAAGGATGAATCTCACTCTCTCAACGAAGGAAAAGATTATTGGGTTCCTAAAAGAGAACCTGGATGTTTTGGCATGGAGCCTTGAAGATATGCTTGGCATATCTACAAATATCATCTAGCATCTTCTAAATGTAAATTTCAAAAGAAAACCAGTCCAGTAGAGAAGAAGGGTCTTCGCCTTTGAACGGAATAGAGCATAATGGAAGAGGTTGACAAGTTACTCCATTCCAATTTCATCTGGGAGGTTTATTATTTAGACTGGTTGGCCAACGTTGTCATGGTGAAGAAAGCGAACGGAAAATGAAGAATGTGCGTAAATTTCGCGGACCTGAATAGTGCCTACCCCAAAGACAACTTCCTATTGCCAAGAATCGACCAACTCATTGACTCAACAGCAAGACATAAACTCCTCACATTCATGGACGCCTTCTCGAGTTACAACCAAATCCAAGTGTCAAGTAAGGATTAGGAGAAAATAGCTTTTATCATCAATCAAGGGCTCTATTGCTACAGGGTCATGCCTTTTGGATTGAAGAACACAGGAGCCACGTATCAGAGGCTAGTAAATCAAATGTTTGGCAAATAGATCGGGAAAAATATGGAGGTCTATGTTGACGATATGCTCGTCAAGAGTAAAAAAGAGGAGAGCCATCTGTACGACCTCAAGGAGACCTTTGAAACACTAAGGTAATACATGATGAAGTTGAACCTGACTAGATGTGCATTTGGAGTTTCCTCAAGGAAATTTCTTGACTTCATGGTATCACAACAAGGAATAGAAGCCAACTTGAAAATAATGAAAGCTATACTAGAGATTTCTTCACCAAAAACCATCACGGAAGTACAAAAGCTAGCAGGAAGGATTCGGCCCTCAATAAGTTCATCTCTAAAGCCACTAATAAGTATTTGCCTTTCTTTAAAACTCTAAAGTAGGTCTTCGCGTGGGCAAACGAGTGTGAGTCAGCATTAAAATGCTATCTAAGTAACCCCCTACTCCCCTCGAGGGAGATGCCCTAAAGTATGGAGTATAGCTACAATTCCCTGCCACCAACAATGAGACAGAGTATGAGTCAATATTGATGGGGCTCAGGGTTGTAAAATCTTTAGGAGCCAAAAATGTGCTCTTAAAAAGTGACTAAAGACTCATGATAGGGCAGATCGATGGCGAATATAAGGCAAAAGAGAATGTAGAAATACATGAAGTTGACGAACCAAATGATTGGAGAGTTTGAATGGGTAAGCTTTTTGTAAGTTCCATGAGATCAAAACTCAGAGGCAAACAAAGTAGCAAGATATGCGTCGTCAGAAGATAAGACGAGCTTGCCAAACCTAAAGCTAGAAATACAAGGATCCCCTAGCATCAAAGAATTTTGCACTTTTTCAGAGCAAGGTCACTCTAGCTGGAAGAGCCCAATCTTGTTCTACCTTAGGGAAGGACAGTTGCCCCCTAATTCAGACAAAGAAAGAAAAATTAAAAAGCAGGCTACCAGATTCACAATCCTAAACGGTGTACTCTACAAAATAGGGTTTTCATTGCCATACCTAAGATGCATTGAAAAAGATGAGGCCAAATACATTCCGGAAGAAGTCCACGAAGGGACATGCGAAATCACATGGGTGCAAGATCTTTGGTAGGAAAGATAATCAAACCAGGCTACTTTTGGCCCATGATGCAAAAAGAGGCAAAGGAGTTCGTCAAAAAATGTGACAGATGCCAAAGGTACGAAATGTTCAACGGATGCCAGGAGAAAAGATGATGGTCATAACTTCACCATAGCCATTTGCTCAATGGGGTATCGACATTATGGGCCCCTTACCCCAAGGTAAGAAACAAGTGAAGGTCCTACTCGTCACGATTGACTATTTCACTAAATGGGTAGAAGTAGAGGCGTTGTCAACAATCATGAAAGTAAGGATTCAAAACTTCGTATGGAAGTAGACAATGTGGAGATTTGGCATACCCAGGACGATCATTTTTGATAACGGTCGTTAGTTTGACAGCCAGAGCTTCCGATTATTCTATTCGAACCTCGGTATCAAGAACAAATTCTCTTCACTAGGGCATCCTCAGGCTAATGGACAGACATGGGTAACAAATTGAACATTATTGAAGATCATCAAAACTTGATTAAAGGGGACAAAGGGTGCATGGCTTGACGAACTACCAAATGTCCTGTAGGCCTACCGAACCACAGTTAGAACCTTAACAAGAGAAACACCATTCAATCTCACTTACAGGACGGAAGCAGTAATCCCTGTTAAAGTGGGAGTCACCAGCTTGAGGAGGGAATTTTTTCATGAAAAGGGTAATGGCGATCAACTGAAACTGAACCTAGATTACCCAAATGAAGTAAGAGATGAAGCGTCCCAGAGAATAGACATGTACCAACAGAAGATGGCTAGTTATTACAACAAATGGGTGAAGCTCAGGAGATTCAGCATAGGAGACCTCATCCTATAAAAGGTCATGCCTGCAATGAAAGACCCAACACATGGAAAACTGGGACTAATATGGGAAGGCCTCTATAGGTTTGTCCACTACTTAAGACAAGGAAGCTACCACCTGGAAACATTGGACAGTAAAAAGTTGCCTCGTTCGTGGAACATTGAGCACTTAAAAAGGTATCATCAATAGAGGTCAAGTTCTTTTGTAACAATTAATAGCTTTTGTGACCTAAAAGTAGCTTAATAAAGGATGTAAATTGTAAGGTTGAATTTACTCAACCATGTGTTGGCTTTATTTCGTGCCAAATTTGCTTGTAATTCAGCAATTAGATACCCTATATTTAGGTGGGAATCATGTAAGGGTTCTGTGTGAGAGAGTGTGAAGAATTCAAGTGTGTGTGCAATCAAGATCATTCTCACAATTGGCGAGTGGTGACTCGCGACTCGTGAGTGGTGACTCATTAAAAGTGCCACACGAGTGAAGCATGTAGGAAGTTGAAGGGTCATGACAACTAGAGCACTATAGGACAAAAAATACAATCTAGCCAATTGGTTATTTGGCGACTGGAACTCGCAACTTGTCTTAGTCGCGAGTGAGTCGCCAGAACCCTCTATTTTGTAGAAAAATGACTTTTCACATTTTACTATAAATACCCTTATACCCATGAAATGAAGAGAGTTTCCAGAGAGAATTTTGAGAGATAAACCCTAGATAACAACAAGATTGATACATCCACAATCTTACTCTTTTGATTCTCCAAATTCCTTTACTCTCACCTTCTCCATTGACAAACCCTTGAAAGGACCTTTAGCCAAATCCTTATCTCACCATACCCATATCAGTGAAAAGGTTATTTGGTGCTTGGGAAGCAGTTCAGAGAGGACCAATTCATTTGGTTGATGCAATGGGCTTATTGCGGGATCTAGAAAGCTAGAGAAGACACGATTAGGCTTAATCTTGTTGGAGCAAGAAGCTTGGAGGGCTTAGGTGCATCGAGTAGATTAAGCTTGGAGGGTCTATTGCTATTCATGTACCCTAACTGATTTTCTAGTGGATCATTTTACCGCTTGAAGGGTAGCGGAGAGGTTTTTCGCCGAGTTCTTCGGTTTCCTCTTCGATAACATGTGCCGGTATTATCTTGTGTTTGCTTCTCTCTAACCCTTACTCTTTGCCTTTAATTATTGTTGTGTTGTGTTTTAATTATGTCTTATAGTAGTTTGTTTTTTTTAGTATAGCTTGTACTTATCATTCCGCACATATATTGTTTGATTATAAGCTTGTGTTGGTTATTTTGAAATTGGGAGTCTAAACATTCACTAGTGTTTTACACACCAAGTGAACTTTCAATTGGTATCAGAGCGGGTATACTTTGTCAGATTTCTATAGCCTAAGTGTGATCCTTGACCCTAGGATGGATAGGTCTCAATCCCTAAATACACCTCCCTTATTTGATGGGAGTAATTACGCCTTTATAAACATACGAATGCGTGCATTCTTGTGCTCTATTGATGAGAGCATATGGGATGTTGTTGAGAATGGTTGGGCTAGGCTGGAGGCTGCCAAATCTACTTGTAATAAGGCAGCCCTTACACCAACCAATGTTAATATTAAAGCTTTAAATGCTATATTTTGTGGTGTCTCACCCGATGAATTCCACAGGATCTCCCATGTGACAATTGCCAAGGAAGCATGGCAAATCTTAGAGACCACTTACGAAGGCACCAAGAAGCTGAAAGACACCACGCTACAAATACTCACCACTTGCTTTGAAGAGCAAAAGATGAGCGAAGATGAATCATTTGATTCCTTCTATGGGAAATTGAATGAAGTGTGTAGACACTCGATTTTGCACCTATGATTTAATTAAGGAAGATGACTGGAGTGATCATCCATGTACCAAAAAAAATCATTCTTACATTACATGCATCATTTGTTTTTGCATCACATGCATCAATTTGTTCTTTGTATGTATCAATTCATTCATTGCATATCATAACAATGATCTTAAGATTCTAATGATCGCAACGGTGTGTCCGGTTTCAAAATCGAACCATTGGATCAAAAGATATCGCACGATCAAGTTTGCACGGTCCATATGCATTGTGTCTAGGTAGAGTCAACCACACACGATTAATTTAAATTAATTTTGATTGGCTGAACAACTAAAATTAATTAAATAGTTTTGTGATTGGTTGATAATTAGTGTTTAAAGTAGGGTTGCATACATAGGAATAAAAGGGATGATTGGATAACAATAAAATTATGGATAATCTAAACTTTATCAAGATTTATTTTAAGGAATTTATCCACAAGATAATGGTTCAAGATAATTGTTCTTAAAAAGCTCGAATTATCTAGAAAAGAGATTAAAAAAATCATGGACGGAGGATGAAAACACGTCTAGATACAAGGACCGATAAAAAAACCCTAGAAGGAGAGTCCAAATGGCACTCAAACACGGAAGTACGTTCAGAATCCAAGAGCCAACTCGACCCTTTTAGAGTGCTGAATGGCACTTTGAAAGTGCTGAATCGCCTCTCTTTGGTCTTTGGCCCAATGGCCTTCGGGAGACAATACGGCACACCATTTTCGACCTTTTCGCAAAAGGATGAGTCCGGATTCACATCCTATTCGTCTAGTTATTTTTATTTTTATTTTTTCAGAGTTTTCTAGTCCCTATAAATAGAGGTTAGGTCTTATAAATCAACACCTTTTTTTGCGCTCTACGAGACATACGTTTTGTGACTTACAAATTGCTGATGTTAGTTGATCCTCTCTGAGATTTGCTACAAGAATTAGGGTTTTTAGGTTTCAAAGAGAATTGAATAAGTTTCTTTGAACCCTAAAACATCCTTTCAAATAAAAGCGTGCTCATGCAAGAGGTTGCTTTCTAACCCTTTTGTTTTTATGTTTCTCTAAACATGATGGTGCACGCTTTCTTGTTTCCAATATTCATATTCTGATTTGTTAATTTAGATTATCAAAATATCTTCTTAATTCTTTTATTGTTACTATAATCTATTTCTTAGTTTTAGAGATCTGCATGTACTAAACTAATTTTTCTTCAAAATAAAATGGATCTACATCTTCTGAGATGTAGATCTTAATTTTTCTTCAATATAAAACGGATCTACATCTTCCTTAGATGTAGATCTGAATTTTTCTTAAGATAAAAATGGATTTTGTATCTTTTTTAGATAAAAATCTGATTTTTTAGTGCATGAAGATTTTTGAAATAAAGAAAGAGATCATGAATTGTTGTTTGTTTTGTTTGAGTCATGTAGCATGAAATTATTTTGTGAATGAGATCCTCTACATAAAAGAAAACATATGTTTTTCAAATATAAAAACAAATCTGATCTTTTACAAAACTCAAAACCATTTTTTTTATCTCTTAAAAAAAAATATCTGAATTTTTTTAACAAACCAAAAGACTTGGTGTTTTATTAAATAAAAAAACAGATCTAAATTTCCTCTTCAAAAATCATTTTTTACACATACAAAACAGATCTGATTTTTTTGTTTCATAAATCAAAATCATTTTTTTTTCTAATCATTAATATAGATCTGAATATTTTAAACAAAAGATGATACATTCATAAGTGGTTTTGTGTTGTTTAGTTTATTTCACATGTTCAACATATCATTCATGACATGCATAAAATGGTACATTGATCACCAGAATTTAGAAGACCAGACTTTGTTTGGGTGGAATGGGTGCCTAACACTTTCCCATTCCGTAACTTAGTTTCCAGATTTAGGTCTTTGGCTAAGTAGATCTAGCTTTATCTTTTTTTTTTTATTTTGGGTAGGTTGTAACTAGGGCAAAAAGCTATGTATATTCGGTAGATTGTAACTAGGACCCAAAGCCATGTAAAATTCAATTTTCAAATTTGTATTTCTTTTTTTATTCAATCAATGAGACGAAGCAATACAGTCATGTATTTGTATATTAGTTTTTCTTATTTTTTGTACATAAAAAATAATTGGCGACTTCATACCATTTACCCAAAAAGAAAGGTGCCCTAAAAAACACACCACAAAAATCTCTCTCTTTTTTGAGGGGCACTCTCAGGTGAGGTTTCTCACAGTGGTGACTTCACTGGGGATGTCGAGGGCTAAGTTTCGTATTAGACTTAAGTGACCAAATATGTACCATTATTTTGCATGGTCTTGCATAATATAGTTGTTGTTTGTTTATTTATGTTCGATGGGATGTTGTATGATATTTTGTTGTATGTATTGTTTGCTAAAATCTTTCCTTAACTGTCATTATGTGTGCCATCCAAACAATATGTATGCACCCCTTTTCAAAAATTTTGTGGTGGTAGTAACCATGGATCACTGGTCTTCTATTGATTCAGGTATGTTAGGACATATGTAATTTGATGTTAGGAACATATGTCAACATTTTATGTAATTGGCTAATCCTTTGACAAAACGCACTTTACTTGTAATTGGGTAGATCTAGAATGTGTTTAATACTTCAAGAAATAAAGTTTCAAGTTCAAGTGTTAAAGCCATGCAAGTTTGTCCAAGAATCAAGTAAGGAAGTGCTAGATTTTAAATCTCGACAGCTCTCTCAACAACTAGTATCTATCGAGGTTTGAAAGCTGCTGAAGTCCGTAGTTCGACAGCTATCTCAATTGATGGCTATCTATTGAGGTTTATGAAATTCAGTTTTTAGAGCTGTTTTTCATCCAATTCGCGAGTATGTGTTAAGAATTCTTTTCTCATGACCCTAAACATATATAAGGATTATTTTAAGGGCCTTCTAGGGTTACGCGAGTATTGAGCAAAGTCTTGTTCATGCAAATTGTGACCGGAGACAAAATTTGCCTTAGTTCATCTTCAAGAAGCTCCTGTGTTTGTACACCGTAGGGTTTTGTGACCAAGAAACTTCATGATCTTCATCGTGTGATGAACAAAAGAACTTTGCAGCCAATTGTTAGGATTGTGCTATTAAATCCTATTGTATGATGCTATGTATGATATTATGTATGACATTGTGCATGACATGATGTATGACTTAATATTGTGATTGATAAAGTTATTTTATTATTATCTAAAATAATAGTAACATGAATATGGGACATTATCATATAGTCCATGAGATGCATTGTATGTGATTTATGTGAAAAGTCACAGAAGATGTAAATCACAAGTTCTTTGTAAATTCAGAATTTATAGTTCGTAGTCGGTGATGAAATTGGGCATTATATCTGCGAAGACTATAACGTGTCAACTAAGATGATTTGTCTTGATCATGGAAGTGGAGACTTCTAGTTGATATGTTGATATGTTTTAAGAGTTAAAACATATTGAACAGGACCGCTGTGAGATTTATTATTCTCCCAATAACTGTCAAATGAATAATAAATCTCACAACTTCTATTTGCATGAACTCTTAATCCTGAGAGAATAATGGACCTGATCATGAGGTGTAGGTTGCTTTGATATATCAGGAGTGAGATCTAAAGTTACGGTCAAAACCTCAGTATGTTGGGCAGCCACATCTAGTGTTGATGGAACATATATTCTCAAGATGGAATTCATAGTCTCTTGATGGAGATATAAAATATTCCCTTGAGATAAGTTTAATGGGTTCAGTTATTCAGAGAGTTAGGCCTAACTACTTTAGTAAGAAATTGCTAAAGTATATATTTATGAAATTGGATTTCATAAATATATAATGAATAACTTTAAAGAATTAAACCGGGTACTTAAGGATAAGATGTAGTAATTTACAAAGTGGCAGTCTACATTTATGACTTTGTGTTACTACGAATATTTTATGAAGGGGTTGCATGTATAATAATGTCTTGGGATATAATTTATTAATAAGGCCTAGAGTGCAATTATATTTATATAGTGGTATTAAATATAATTAATGGTAACTTTGGACTTGTCAAGAGTTGATGGAAAAGCCTAAGGCCCATTGGAGCTAGTGTCTTATTGGTCCCTTTTGGTCCCACTCCAAGCCACACACTAAAGCCCAATTGGAAAGGCCCAATAGGCCAGCCCAATTAGATAATCAGTTAGTTATAAAGGGAGAATCATACATAATTTTTTTTTTTGATTTTTGAAAAAGTGAAGTAAGAAACGGTGTGTGAGAGAGTGTGAGACACACTTTCATTCTCCCTTGAAAACTGATTGAGAGACCACACATCTTGGGCGTAAAGTGGAATTGGAGTGAAGATTAAGAGTGTTCTCAAGTGCTTCTAATCTTTGTTTTGAATTTCTCCACACCAAGATACGCTATCTTGTTCTTAAATTTCTAAAATTTACATAGTGCACGTTATCAATCATGAATGAAATAGATCCTTGTTTGTTGCTTCCGCTGTGTGTTTTGCATGAGATGTAAATGAGATGTAAAACCAGAATTTTTCCTTCAATTGGTATCAGAGCCAGGTTTTCATATCATGATTGTATAGCGTGTGATTGAATTTTAGAATTTAAGAAAACCGTTATCTTTATGTAGACATGGTTTGATAATCATGATTTTATGAATTTACGTTATTAGCGTTGGAATTCATATACCATGATTCATATATGTAATATATAGATTGAAGTTTTATAAACTTATAGATGATCTATATATATGCGAAGCCATTGCAGATAAAACTCGGCATTATTCATTAACTACTTTCTTTGAATGGACACCTTTGTTTGTAATACATATATATGGGGCCGTGTCTTATTAATTGTGAGGATGTAGTTATTGGATGTAAGTGTGTAACTGTTTTACACATGAGTTTCTTATTGCACCATTTGGCTTATATGATACATGCATGTGAATTATTATATAATATAAAATTCATACGGATGGAAGGACACATGCAATTGAATTATGTGTTATACGGATGGAGTCTTGGTTTATATGGCTTGCATGGTTTGAATGTGGGTTGACTATTCAAAGTTTTGAATTTGCACACCAAGCATTCAACCGTGGGCCATAATACATATAATATATATATATATATATGTAAAGTACATATATAGGTATATTATATTATATATATATCGTGTAATAATTATATATTACATATATTAATTTATATATTATATAATATGAATTTTTATATGTAATAAAGGTTTTTATTACGTTATATATATTTATATATGTTAATGCTAGTTTAATTAAATTTATTCCTAATGAGATTAGGATTATGTTTTTTCACGTGTCTAGCATTATTATGGTTCTTAAACTTAAAAACCTTTATTTTAAAATATCTAGTGGGAGAGAGATACAAGAGTTGGATCTCATGGCCTCCATTGTTGGTTCATAGTAGTGTGAAATAGATACTTTGTCTTTGCCTTGAGCTTAGCATTCCATGCGGAGAGTATTTATTTCATGGTCCTACAAAATTGAATTTCCTGGTTTATAGTGGTTTGATAAACACCTTGCCTTAGCTTCGAGCTTTGCATTCCATGCGGAGGGTGTTTTATCATGGTACTACAAAATAAGCCTGTTAAAGGGATGAAATGTGGTTACACATGATTCTAGACAATGGTATACACTAGACTAAGTATTATAGTATCCTCTATGCTGAGTTCTTGCTACTATTACTTAGAGGCTAAATGTAAAACGGCATATTATTAGTGTTTGATAAGAGTTATCATGATAGCACTAATAATGAGAATAGTTCTCAATCAATCATAGTATTTTATGTTCACTCTATGCTGAGGGATATTGAATATGAGATTGGGTTGTCGTTGCATATATTATTTTATGGTTTTGTTAAGGTTCCATATTATATGCTTATATGCTAAATTGATAATGTCCAGTTTACTTATTATATTCATGTTTATGATTTTCAGATTTTGTCATGGCATCATTTAGCCCACTTGTTTATATTCTTAACCAAAACAAACTGACTGGATCCAACTATGTTGATTGGAAAAGAAATTTGGACATTGTTCTTACTGCTGAAGAACACAAATATGTGCTTACTCAACCATGTCCCACCTTTCCTTCATTAGATGCTCCTCTTGAGGAAAAACAGTGATATGATCGTTGGCAGAAATCTAATGAGATGGCCAAGTGCTACATCCTAGCATCTATCTCAAATGTTCTACAGCATCAAATGCAGGATGTAGAACTTGCTTCGGACATAATGCATAGTCTGAAGGAGATGTTTGGTGAGCAATGCCGTTCTGCAAGGCAAGAAACCATGAGGCAAATTTATAATACCAAAATGGCTGCAGGAAGTTCAGTGAGGGAGCATTGTCTTAGGATGATTGCTAATCTGAACACATTAGAAGTTTTAGGTGCCGACATTGATGGAGAATCCCAAGTGGATATGATACTCCAGTCACTACCAGAATCATTCAAGGAATTCAGACTCCATTATAATATGAACAAAAAATTTATTCTTTGTCTGAATTAATGAATGAGTTAGTGGCGGCGGAAGGCATCCTTGGTACTTCTAGTGTTGAAGCCAATGTGGGTGAAGCTTCTACTTTTCAACCTAAGTCGAAAGGCAAGGGTAAGAAGAAGAAGAAGAAGGACTTCACTAAGAAAGATGGTAAACAAATTGCCTTAGGGGTTGCCAACAAAGGAAAGAAAACCAAAGGAAAGTGTTTCCATTGTGGTGAGAAAGGACATTGGAAGAGGAATTGTCCAACATTCAAGGCTGCCAAGAATAAAGGTATGAAAAGTTCATTTCTTCTTGAAATATGTTTGGTACAGAATCCAACAGATTCCTGGTGTGTGGATTCAGGTTGTACTAATCATATCTGCAATTCTTTGCAGGGGTTCCAGGAGACCAGAAAGTTGAATGAGGGAGAACTATTTCTTACTTTGGCTGATGGGAGCAAGATTCCAGTTGAAGCTGTTGGAGTGTTTAATTTGTGTTTTAAGTCTAGAGTTTTAATATTGGAAGACTGTTTGTATGTACCTAATGTTCGTAGGAATTTAATTTCTGCAACTTACTTAGGTAAACATGGATATTGTGTTATCCTGAAAGACAATGTTGTAATAAAGAAGGATAAAGTGTTTATCTGTTCTGGCAATATTGTAGATGGTCTTTAATTTTAACTCCTGATAAGCATGAATTATACAATTCTGAATTAGATAGTAACTCTCATGTGAAATTATTAAAGAGAAAGTTTCCTTCTACTAGTGATGCATATCTATGGCACTTGCGTTTAGGTCAAATCAATTCAAGTAGGATTCAAAGACTAATCAAAGATGGACTTTTACAGCCCATGGACTTTGATAGTTTTCCAGTTTGCGAATCTTGTTTGGAAGGTAAGATGACCAAACGACCTTTTAATGCAAAAGGTAGAAGAGCGCAAGATTTGCTAGAACTAGTACATTCAGATGTATGTGGTCCTATGTCAATCCAAGCAAGAGGTGGCTATGAGTATTTCATTACTTTTACTAATGATTACTCTAGATTTGGTTATGTGTACCTAATGAAACGAAAGTCCGAAGCCTTTGAAAAGTTCAAAGAGTTTAGGGCTGAAGTTGAAAATCAATTGGGTAAACACATAAAGGCCATTCGATCTGATCGAGGTGGCGAATACCTTCTTGGTGATTTTAAGGATTACTTGACTGAAAATGGGATTATATTCCAGTTGACTACACCTGGAACTCCACAACAAAATGGTGTAGCAGAAAGAAGGAATATGACTCTTTTAGATATGGTTAGGTCCATGTTGAGTTATTCAACTCTACCAATTTCTTTTTGGGGATATGCCTTAAATACTGCAATGTATCTTCTGAATTTAGTACCTTCGAAGTCTATTCCTAAAACACCTGTAGAGTTGTGGAATGGGCGTAAGCCTAGTATGAGACATCTCCGTAAGCCTAGTATGAGACATCTCCACATTTGGGGTTGTCCAGCACATGTGTTGAAAGGAAAGTCTGACAAGTTACAGTCTAAAATAGAAGTGGTATTTTTTTGTAGGGTATCCAAAAGGAATAGTTGGAGGTTTATTCTATAGTCATAAGGATAATAAAGTGTTTGTTAGTACAAATGCCAAATTCTTGGAAAATGACTATATGAATAATTTTACTCCTAGAAGTAGAGTTGTCTTGGCTGAAATGAATGAACCTATAGTTGAACAACCAATGGATGAAACTAGGGATGATGTGACTGTATTAGATACACCACAAGATACTACTCATGAGATGTCTAGTACACAGGTGCCTCGTCGTAGTGGAAGAATTGTTCGGCCTCCTATAAGATTCATAGGTTTGGGAGAAACTTATGAGGCTATCTCAAAAGAGGCTGAATCGGATCCTTACACTTATGATGAAGCAATGAATGATATAGATGCACATCATTGGGTCCAAACTATGAAATCTGAATTGGATTCTATGGATTCCAATCATGTATGGGATCTTGTAAAGGCGTCTAACGACATTAAACCTGTTGGTTGCAAATAGGTTTACAAGAGGAAGAGAGGGATAGATGGAAAGGTTGAAACCTTTAAAGCAAGACTAGTGGCGAAAGGGTATACACAAAAAGAAGGTATTGATTATGATGAAACTTTTTCGCCAGTAGCCATGCTTAAATCTATCAGAATTCTCTTATCCATTGCTGCTCATTATGATTATGAGATTTGACAAATGGATGTCAAGACTGCATTTCTTAATGGCAATCTTGAAGAAGAAATATACATGTTGCAACCAGAAGGTTTCATAGCGAAGAACCAAGAGCATATGGTATGCAAGTTGAATAGGTCCATTTATGGACTTAAACAAGCATCTAGGTCATGGAACATCAGATTTGATCAAACAATCAAGTCATTTGGTTTTGAACAAAATCTTGATGAACCATGTGTGTACAAAAGACATCGAGACAAAGTAGTAATGTTCATGGCGCTTTATGTTGATGATATTCTACTCATTGGGAATGATGTAGGGGTAATGTCATCGGTTAAAGTTTGGTTGTCAAGCCAATTTGATATGAAGGACTTGGGTGAGGCTAACTTTATTCTAGGGATTAAGCTTTGGCAAGATCGAAAGAATAAGATGTTAGGCTTATCACAAGCTGGATATATAGATAAGGTCCTAGAACGGTTTAGCATGCAAAACTCCAAGAAAGGATTGCTTCCTTTTAGACATGGAGTTCCTCTGTCTGATGACCAAAGGCCTAAGACTCAAGAGGAAGAAAATATGATGAGACAAGTTCCTTATGCTTCTGCAGTGGGAAGTCTCATGTATGCCATGCTTTGTATTAGACTAGATATTTGTTATTCAGTTGGCATGGTCAGCCGATATGAATCAAATCCAGGACCAAAACATTGGCAAGCTGTAAAGAATATTCTCAAGTATCTTAGGAGAACGAGAGATTATATGCTTGTTTGCCATAGTGAGGATTTGATTCCCATTGGCTATACAGATTCAAACTTTCAGTCAGATCTAGATTTCAGAAAATCCACTTCAGGATGTGTTTTCACCTTGGGAGGTGGAGCCATAAGTTGGAGGAGTGTTAAACAATCTTGTATTGCGGACTCCACCATGGAAGCCGAGTACGTTGCTGCTTGTGAAGCAGCAAAGGAGGCTGTTTGGCTTAAGAAATTCATTTATGATCTTGGTGTTGTGAGAATGGAGCAAGTTCCTATCACATTGTTTTGTGACAATAGTGGAGCGGTTGCACAATCCAAAGATCCAAGGAATCACAAGAAAGGAAAGCACATTGAGAGGAAGTACCACATCATTCGAGACATTGTTGCTCGTGGAGATGTTGTGGTAGCAAAGATTGAAAGTGAAAACAATCTAGCAGATCCCTTTACCAAAACCTTGCCTCAAAGGACTTTCGAGTCACATTTGGAAGCAATGAGAGTTAGATTAGTGCACAATAGTCTTTAGGGCAAGTGGGAGATTGTTAGGATTGTGCCCTTAAATCCTATTGTATGATGCTATGTATGATATTATGTATGACATTGTGTATGACATGATGTATGACTTAATATTGTGATTGATAAAGTTATTTTATTATTATCTAAAATAATAGTAACATGAATATGGGACATTATCATATAGTCCATGAGATGCATTGTATGTGATTTATGTGAAAAGTCACAGAAGATGTAAATCACAAGTTCTTTGTAAATTCAGAATTTATAGTTCGTAGTCGGTGATGAAATTGGGCATTTTATCTGCGAAGACTATAACGTGTCAACTAAGATGATTTGTCTTGATCATGGAAGTGGAGACTTCTAGTTGATGTGTTGATATTATTTAAGAGTTAAAACATATTGAACAGGACCGCTGTGAGATTTATTATTCTCCCAATAACTATCAAATGAATAATAAATCTCACGACTTCTATTTGCTTGAACTCTTAATCCTGAGAGAATAATGGACCTGATCATGAGGTGTAGGTTGCTTTGATATATCAGGAGTGAGATCTAAAGTTACGGTCAAAACCTCAGTATGTTGGGCAGCCACATTTAGTGTTGATGGAACATATATTCTCAAGATAGAATTCATAGTCTCTTGATGGAGATATAAAATATTCCCTTGAGATAAGTTTAATGGGTTCAGTTATTCAGAGAGTTAGGCCTAACCACTTTAGTAAGAAATTGCTAAAGTATATATTTATGAAATTGGATTTCATAAATATATAATGAATAACTTTAAAGAATTAAACCGGGTACTTAAGGATAAGATGTAGTAATTTACAAAGTGGCAGTCTACATTTATGACTTTGTGTTACTACGAATATTTTATGAAGGGGTTGCATGTATAATAATGTCTTGGGATATAATTTATTAATAAGGCCTAGAGTGCAATTATATTTATATAGTGGTATTAAATATAATTAATGGTAACTTTGGACTTGTTAAGAGTTGACGGAAAAGCCTAAGGCCCATTGGAGCTAGTGTCTTATTGGTCCCTTTTGGTCCCACTCCAAGCCACACACTAAAGCCCAATTGGAAAGGCCCAATAGGCCAGCCCAATTAGATAATCAGTTAGTTATAAAGGGAGAATCATACATAATTTTTTTTTTGATTTTTGAAAAAGTGAAGTAAGAAACGGTGTGTGAGAGAGTGTGAGACACACTTTCATTCTCCCTTGAAAACTGATTGAGAGACCACACATCTTGGGCGTAAAGTGGAATTGGAGTGAAGATTAAGAGTGTTCTCAAGTGCTTCTAATCTTTGTTTTGAATTTCTCCACACCAAGGTACGCTATCATGTTCTTAAATTTCTAAAATTTACATAGTGCACGTTATCAATCATGAATGAAATAGATCCTTGTTTGTTGCTTCCGCTGTGTGTTTTGCATGAGATGTAAATGAGATGTAAAACCAGAATTTTTCCTTCACCAACATCCTTCTTAAGTTGGTGATCAAGTTGCGTATTGCAATCTGCACATCTTTTGGTTAGTTACATACTAAGAGCCATGCAATACAAGGAGAGATTGTCACTCTAGAATAAGCCCAATTGGGTATTGGGGTAAGGGTTTAACTGTAGGTTGATATAAGGTACTAGGATTCTTTTACTTGTAACCGCTTGTTTTGATAATATTGGATTCTCTTGAGTGGTGACCTTAAAATCACCTAGTAAGATTTTTTCCTTGGAGGTTTTTCCCATTCGTAAACAAATCACTGTGTCATTTAATTTTCGCTGCATATTTAGTTATTTGGTGATTTGTTTGTGCTGCAACGTACATTGTATGTTTTGATTAATTAATTACACTTGGCTAATTAATCAATTAATCCATCACAAGGGGTCAATACATTTTTGGCCTGTCAAGTGGTATTAGAGCGAGCACACTCTAATTAGGGTTTAATCTTTGTTGTATGATCCACTGACCCCTGTTTGTCATGGATAGAGCAAAATCACTCATTGTACCTCCTTTATTGGATGGAACTAACTATGCATACTGGAAAGTATGCATGAGAGCTTTCTTGCAGTCATTAGATGAGAAAGTGTGGCAAGCTGTAGAGATAGGCTGGACCAAGCCGAAGGAAGCGCCGACCAAATGGGATGATGCAAAGATCAAGGCGAAAAACTTCAACAAGCATTGAATGCTTTATTTAGTGCGGTTACAAATGAGGAGTTCAAGAAGATCTCCTCAACTGAAACTACAAAGGAGGCATGGACCATTCTCTAGACAACTTATGAAGGAACCAAGGCTATCAAGAAGTCGAAACTTCAGAGGGTCACTACTAGCTTCGAAGAAATCAAGATGAAAGAGGATGAGTCATTTGATGAGTTCTATGCTGGGCTCAAAGACATAGTGAACTCAACTTTAAATCTTGGGGAAACCATTCTCGAACCCAAGATTGCGAGAAAGGTGCTCAGATCTCTACCCTTACCCCAGAGATTTCATGCCAAGATCACCGCCATTGAGGAATTAAAGGATATTGACAAGATTCCTCTAATAGAGCTCGTTGGTAATCTGCAGACCTATGAGTTAGGTCTGACAAGGATTGGCAAGTTGGGTAAGGGTAAGAGTATGGCATTAAAGGCCAAGAACAGTGACACGAATGAGTCTTTCGATGATGAAGATTCTAAAATCAAGTCCTACATCACCAGGAAATTTAAGAAATTCATGAAAAATTCAAATGCAAAGGGCTTCGACAAGGACCGTAGGCAATGAAGTTCTTCTCATTCTAAAAGCTAAGACAAAAGGAAGAAGGATACTAGGGATGGTAGTCAGTACATTGTTCCCTCAGGACCCAAGTGTTTTGGGTGTTAAGGTTTTGGTCACATGAAATAAGAGTGCCCTACCTATCTTAAATCCATTGGGAAAAGTAAGGCACTTTCTGCAACTTTGAGTGACACCGAACTTGAGGATGATTCCGAAAATGAGGATAACAAAATCCTAAATGCCTTCACCGCTAGAGTTAATCCTACTGAGGGTATTGTGGAAGATGTGGATGAAGAAGAAGACTTGGTGGAATCAAAATTTGAGAAGATGGATAAGCAAGATGACATCCACACAACCAATGTAAACATACAAGGTCTCAAAAAAAATCATAAAAAGCTATATAGGTTGGCCACCAAGAAGTTCAGTGATGTGGAGCTTGAACGAAAACAACTCTCCACAAAATTTGATGAAGCAAATCAAACTATTAAAGCATTGAGGTTTGAAAACAATTTCTTGGCTGAGAAGATCAAGAAGCTTGAGGCGGAACTGTTCCAAGTTAGAGCTTAGTTGGGGAGGACCTCAAGTGCAAAGCTTGATGAGATGCTCAGCATACAAAAATCTGTCTCTGATCGATCCAGTTTTGGGTATGATTTTTCTTCTCCTAATATTGCTTCTTCTAATATTACTTTTTTTGTCTCTCCATCTAACAATATTGATTCTGAGAATAATGATGCTAAAACTGTGATAGCTAGTGAGAACATAGACAATGTTAAATCTATCTTAGGAGCACTCCCTAAGCTCGCTTAAAAGGAAACCAAAAACCCTAGGGCTAAGAAGAGTAATGCTCAAAAGTCTAAAAAGAAGAAGCAGCATCTCTTTCATTACTGCGCACAGCTGGACATACTCGACCTAATTGCTATAAGTGGCTAGCCACTCAACAGAGCAACCACATGATTTTTTCGGGAAACCAGAATCAACTTCCATCCTCTCTTGCCCCTCTTGGAGATCTCCTTAAGGCCCTCATGTTCCTTTTAAACTTGAATGGTTTCAATTCTTCCCCTTCATCATCAATTCAAGGGTTTTCTCAAAGGAAATGTTCTTCCAAAGTATGGAAGGAAAAAGGCTCCAAGTGATTCTGTCACTTTTTCTCCTTCTCTCCCTCTTTTTGTTATGTTTGCATTACTTGTCTGTTTTTCTTTCTTATTTTAAGACAGTCTAGCTTTTATGCTTTGCTTTATTTGACATGTTTTTGTTTGGTTGTTTTTCAGTTTTGTTTTTATTTTTTTTTTCATTCCTAAAAATAAAAAAAAAAATTGAAAAATCAGAAAAATACAAAAACAATGTGTTTTTGTGTACATTGGTACTTATGTATCTTGAATGGCCAAAGAAACAAAGTTTTCTAAACTTTGTATTTTTTTGTAGCTTAGATGAGCATCTCTATGCACAACTAAGCAAGTGAGCCTTGTGGCTCATGTTTGTGATGAGTAAGATTAAGTGATCTCTTGTACTTAACACTTGTATCACTCTTTTTGACGGGAAAGACTAGAAATCCTAAGAGAAAGGCATAAATAACCATCTCATCACTGTTGTCCACCAATCATGAAATGACATCTGTATGCTTCAGCATAACAAAAGTGCAATGTCAAAAAACTTAACATAATTGGGTATTTTTGTTGGGAAATTTAAACCCCAGTTGATAGAATTAACAAGTTTTAAACCCAATCCCTGTAGATGAACTTACAGTAGAAACATTCTACCGCTTCAGAACCTCTGAACTCTTCAATATATGAACGTCACCCTTTTGATACACGGATCCCAATAATTGACTAACTCCTTTGCATGAATCCAGTACATAACTCACTCACCAACTTAAGGAAGAAGAATGTTGGCTACAAAGTTCTTCACTTCATCAACAATGAAGATCAAGAAGCACTTGGTTACGAAACCCTAAGGCGTAAAGACGCAGTAGCTTCTTTTTGAGAGAATAAGGCTTTGGTCATCTTTTGCATGTGTTCTCCTTGCATTCTCTTGTGTGATAGCCTCTAAAATAAGCCTTATATATGTCTAGGGTTGTGAGAAAAGAAACCCTACACAAATACATAAGCATGGGCCGAAAATTAGATTTGAAAATTCTGATTTTTGTAACCTCGATAGATACCTCGATAGATAGTATCTGTCAAGCCTCATTAAACCTCGATAGATAGCTATCTGTCGAGCAGCTGTCAAGCTATCTGTCTGCAGGTGTCGAGCTATGTATCCAGCTTTAGTGAACAACTTTTCTTCACTTGTTTCTTAGTCTAGTCTTCATGGCTTTAATACTAGACTTGAACAACATGTTTTTTGAAGTATTAAACATATCCTAGATCTACCCAAATACAAGTAAAGTGCATTTTGTCAAAAGATTAGCCAATTACATAAAATATGTCTTAACAATTTATTTTCCCTCTTTTATATACCCATGTATTATATTCTCAATAAAAGAAAAACATGCAAAGAAAAATAAAAGCAAAAAGATCTAAATACTTTATATATGATTGCAAGCGCGTATTCAAGAAGATATGAGAGTTATAGGATGTACCTAAAAGGTGATAGTCCCCATCAAGCAGTTATGATCGTGTGTGAGTTAAATTGATTTACTCATATCTAAAATCATCATAACATGTAGACACACTTGCAATCTTGCGACATTTTTCACACACAACATGCAATATTCTTTGGTACTTTTGATACATGTGCAGGTACAATGTGATTTGGCCATCACAAGGTTTACATGTGTTGATGTATGCTAATTAAATTGTCTTAACTTTTTTTTAAAATATAAAATTTGTTAGACTTGTTTAGTGTGTGTGTGTGTGTGTGTTTTGGATCTAAATGCATGACATTTATCTTGATTGAGAGATGATTTTGAGAGCTTAAATTGTTGTTTCGATCTTTGTTTTAGTAGCATGCTTGATTGCATTCATATCTGTGTTTTTCTCTTCCTTGAAAACCTATTTTTAAGTAATCTCGATAGCTTCTCAATAGCTCTCGACAGCTAGGCTATCTATTGAGACCCTTCAGCTTTTTTTTTTATCGCAATCTCGATAGCTCCTCGATAGCTCCTTGATCCATCGAGAAACTTTTTGTCTCCTCGATAGCTACCTTGATCCATCGAGCTTCTTTGTTGAGAAAACCTTTCATTAGATCCTCGATAGCAGGTTCGACAGCTGAAACATGCCTCTTTACTGCTCGATAGCTCTCGATCGATCGAGCTTTATAGAGTTCTATATAAAGAGGCATCGCAATTTCAGATCTCATTCATTCGATCTCTCTCGATACTTTCAGCGTCTTCACCTCCCAAAACACTTCTCAAGCACTTTAAAATTCTTCCTCACCTTAGTTTCAGTCTCAAAATCTCTGTTCTCATTTGGTATGATACTTTCTTCATCTTTATCATGCATTTTCATGATCTCTGACCTAACTTTTGGGATTTTTTGAGAAGTTTTGGGTTTTTTCAAAATTAATGAAGTTCTTGTGAAATTTTGGGATGGGTCTTGTTTAAATGGTTTTTAAATCATTATGCATTGCATCATATGTGCATTATAACAAAGTTTAATACATTTTAGGTGTGTGTTTACTTTGTTGGCTATGTTTTGTGTTGGTAGGTTTGGATTGGGCTGAGCCCACGATGAATTTATATTTGCATGTCACATGTTCATGCATTCTCATGTATACGTACCTTCAATTCTATATATTTTGATATATGTGTTACTTGGTACTTTTCTGATTGTCTCCCTCTCTTTCTCTATCTCTCTCCCTCTTACGTTAGTTGCATCATGGCACCGAAACATAAATCCACTTCTTCTCGGAACCCTCTTCCTTTCGGGGTATCTTTATCTTCTTCTCCTTTTGGCCCCACTCCATCTCATATTCGGTTTTGTGATGATAAAGCCTGCAAGGACTTTTTGGAGAACTTTTCACGACGAGGCATTCATTCGGAACGCCAAGTCATTCTGTCAGATTTTTCTGACACTGACCTACCCACTGTCATCCACAGTAGGGGTTGGGAGTCACTATGTGACATCCCGGTCACATGCCCTTCTATGATCATATAGGAGTTCTACTCAAATATGCACGGATTTGATTATTCTATACCCTAGTTTGTCACTTGTGTTCGGGGTATATCTCTGATTATTCTACCCTGGCTATGAGCAACTAAGGACAGTGTCCAAAGATGAACTCTTGTCTCGATTCTGTGAGACACCTTCTTTTTGGGGTGACTGTCAGTACACCCGTTGCTCGTCCTTTGCTAAAGGTCCGAGGTTCATTAACATGGTTATGACTTTTGTTTTGCATCCTCCCTTTCATTATAACACTATCACAGAGCCTCGTGCTCGCTTTTTTCTTTCTCTCATTGAGGATCTTACCATAGATTTCCCTTCTCACTTCATACTCTCCCTTATAAATGTTTATAGGGATACGGTGACTCGTGATAAGCTCATCTTCCCTTCAGCTATCACGCAGCTTTTTCGCCATTTTTCTATCTCCTATCTTGAGTTTCCCCATTTCATGTTCATGTGTACTATTGATGTCACTACCGTTAAGCAGAGTTTTGCACAACTTCACTCGAGGTGGACTCAAATCAAGACAGTTGCTCCTTCAGCTTCTACCGCTCCATCCACCTCCACTCCTTCATTTTCAGTGGGTGGAGTGACACTTGAGGCCATCATGGCATAGTTTGTGTGCATGGATGCTTGCCTTGACGTACTCAGTGATGAGTTGTGTCAGGTGAACACCCGTGTAGGTCGTATTGCACAATGACAAGTTGTCATGGATGGTTTCCTGATTGCTTTTTCTCCATCTCCATCGATGTCCGAGGATGAGAGTGATGATGGCTCCAACAATGATGATGCTAATGAGGGTGATGATGTTGGCTTGCCTAGTGATGATGAGATGTCTACTTGATGCACTTACTCATTTGTCACTCGTGACAAAAATGGGGAGTAGTTTTGAGATGAAAGTAGTCATACTCATAAGGGGAGGGTTAGTTTTGGAGATAGGGGGAGTGTTTATAAGAGTTCATATTTTCAAGGGATGTAGTGAGGATTTTGATGTGTCTTTTTCTTTTCTCTCTATTTTAGATACATTGTTCATGTACCTTAGATCTTGTGATCATATTGTGATAGCGAACCTTGTACTTGTTAATATATATACATTTGAGGTTGTTATTGCAGTTCTTTCACCTATCTCTCCATGTGTTGTTTCTTTTCTCTCTTTAGACACATGTTTCTTATATATTGTATACAATCTTTTATTTCTGTCTCACACTAAGATGCATTGATGAGTTTTGTTTAAGTGTTTAAGAAATATAGGTTGTCAAAGTCTTCCTTGCCAGGAACTCTCTTCTTACAAAATTTTTCAAGAGTTTGTGTTAGGATAGATTTTATTGTATTCAACTAGTGAGTATGAGTTAAGTGATTTATGACTTCTCTCATATGTTCATTTGTTTGTTGTGGTTTTGTCACGGATTACCAAAGGGGGAGATTGTTAGGACATGTGATTTGATGTTAGGAACATATGTCAACATTTTATATAATTGGCTAATCCTTTGACAAAACGCACTTTACTTGTAATTGGGTAGATCTATGATGTGTTTCATACTTCAAGAAACAAGGTCTTGAGTTCAAGTGTTAAAGCCATGCAAGTCTCTCCAAGAATCAAGTAAGGAAGTGTTGGATTTCAAATCTCGATAGCTAGCTCGACAGTTAGTATTTATGGAGGTTTAAAAGCTACTGAAGCCCATGGCTTGACAGCTATCTCGATAGATGGCTATCTATCAAGGTTTATGAAATTCAGTTTTTCAGAGCTATTTTCCATCCAATCTGTATGTCTTTAGGCTTTCTTTTCTCACTACTCTAAACATATATAAGGATTATTTTAAGGGTTGTCTAGGGTTGCACGAGTATTGAACAAAGTCTTGTTCATGCAAAATGTGACTGGAGACAATATTTGCCCTAGTTCATCTTCAAGAAGTTGCTATGCTTGTATACCGTAGGGTTTTGTGACCAAGCAACTTCATGATCTTCATCATGTGAGGAACAGAAGAACTTCACAACCAACATCATTCTCAAGTTGATGATCAAGTCGCATACTGGGATTTGTGCATCCTTTGGTTAGTCAAGTACTCGAGCCATGCAAAACAAAGAGAGATTGTCACTACAAAATAAGTCCAATTAGGTATTGGGGTAAGGGTTCAACTGTAGGTTGGTATAAGGCACTGAGATTCCTTTACTTGTAACTGCTTGTTTTGATAATAGTGTATTCTTGGGAGTGGTGACCTTAAAATCACCCGGTGGGGGTTTTTGTCTTGGAGTTTTTCCCCATTCGTAAACAAATCACCGTGTCATTTAATTTCCGTTGCATATTTAGTTATTTAGTGATTTGTTTGTCCTACCACATGCATTGTATGTTAATTTGATTAATTAATTAGATTTCGCGAATTAATCAATTAATCCATCACAAGGGATTAATACAGTTTTGGCCTGTCAGGGTACCCAGTGGTGAACTCACCAAATCATAGCCCAAAGTCACTAGATCATTTCCTGTTGACTGTAAAGGACAAACCATGCCTTTTGGACCAACACAATGTTCATTACATTACAAGTTGAGAGGTGTAACGTCCTATCTATGGGAAATAATGAAACAACAAACCCACCCTACAACGTAATGACTTAGAACCTATCCCTAGGTTGGTCCCGGTTCAAATTGCATTGCATGTTATACGTGTTTTTTTTGGTTGATTGAAGGATGTGGATGGGGTCTTAGCTTTGATTAACCTGACCAAGCCTACCATTAGGGGAGAATTTGGTCAAGATCTTAAGGAAGGCTAAAAAGAGAACATAAGTCCAACACTCAAGCCAGTAGCTCTAAGCCCGTCACTCCTATTACCATACTGAAGCCGTCAAGCATAGAAGAAACTCCTTTATTGCAGCATCACAACCCTATCTTCGACCTCTAAGGTAGTTCAAGCCACTAGAAGTTTGAAGCTCCCTACATTATGGCAGAGGAAGGAGGACACCCAAACCCAAAGGAACCCATGAACACCCAAGAGCTACTCAACACTATGGTAGCTAGTCAGATTCAGTTGAGGGAAGACGTGAGCCGTATGATGCAACCGTTCTAGAATTTAAAGAGTAATCAAGAGAAGGACAAGACTAATCATGATTCGCTAGCCATAGAGAGTGAGAAGAAGATCAACGAGAGGATGAATAAAATGGAGGAGATGATTAGAAGAGCTCGTAAAATGGAGGACCTTATGGACTACGATTCTTTCTCATTGTTCGCTAATGTAAGATTTCCACCCAAGTTCAAGATGGCCATCCTGGACAATTTTGATGAGACCGGATGCGCAAAGTCCCATCTGAAGATGTATATGAGCACTATGCAGCGTTTAGGCGCGATTGAGGAAGTACTGGCTCAAATGTTCCAAAGCACACTGATTGGAGCCGCTCTTAGGTGGTTCCTCAACCTAGATGATGCGAGGGCAAGAAGTTTGGAGGACATCTACCGAGAGTTTCACAAGCAATACAAGTACAATATGGAAGTGGACATCACAAGAAGAGATCTCGAGACTACCAAGCAAGAGCTGAAGGAGTCCTTCTCCACTTTCATCACCAAGTGGAGAGTTAAGGCCGCACAGATGATGAATAGGCCGAGTAAGGAAGAAAAATTAGCCATGGTTGTAAAGAATTTGTTACCTGTGTATCATAAATATTTGTCTGCACAATACTTAACTAATTTTAAAGCTCTAATTGTTGCTGGGACCCAAATTAAGGATGCTTTAAAAAATGGAACCATAAAAACTGATGACCCACCAAGGTTTAAAAAGAATGTAGGATCTAAGTCTGCAGAAATTTCCAACATCCATAAAAATGATCCTTACCAATTGATTGCACCTGTGCAAGTACCACAAGGGCCTAGACCTAGGAGAGAATTTCATGAGTTGTATATGCCCAGAAGTCAAGTGTATGACAAGCTGAAAGCCAAAGGGTTACTGAAACCCTTAGACCCAAGATCAATTCCAAATCCCTTGCCTTCACAGTTTGACGTTAATAAAAGATGTGTTTACCACCAAGGCCCTCATTATGATACCGACCGTTGTTTTTCCCTTCATCATGCGATTCAAGACCTAATAGACAACAAAGTGAATGTGCTACCTACAAGGCCTAGCATCACTAATAATCCTTTGCCTAATCACAATTTTGGGAAAGGACCAAGGATTAATTTCCTGATTATCGAAAAGGAAAATAAGTAAGATCCATCCGACCTGATTTATGACCTACCCGAATGCCTCATGATGACATAGGAAGAATTAATGGATAGGACATCTACCACCACCACAGATATGACATATGGAATGATGAATTAGAACCCGAGGATTACCAAACAACCACAAATGGGGGGAGACACTTCAAACCCCAAATAAAAAACTGAACACCCACAAATGGGGGGAGACACTTTAAACCCTAAATAAATAACTAAACACCCACAAATGGGAGGAGACACTTCAAAACCCAAGACATTGACCTCAATGACCCAACAAAAATTGCTCACATCATACGAGGGGAGGCATTTCAAACCCCCACATTTGGAGACCGACAACCCTGTGGAAGCCTTGAATAGATCTACCAAACAAACACCTGCCGAGGAAGATGAAATCCTCAAGCAACTACAAAAGACACAAGCCAACATACCCTTATGGGGTTTACTCACGGCCTCATACAAACACCGTTAAAACCTAGTAGACCTGCTCAAGTGAATCCAAGTCCCTACAATCACAACCTCGTAGGATCCGAATGCTATGATTGGTCCGTAAATAGGAAACTCACCATCTCCTATTTTGACAAGGATCTGACCAAAAAGGGGACGTTCCACAAAGACCCTTTACATATAACTGTAGATTCTATGGGGAGAAGGATACCGATGGTTTTGATAGATGATGGAAGCACTTTGAATGTGTGTCCTTTGAAGACTACAAGTTGCCTAGGCCTCAGTATTGAAGATTTTGTGCCTACTAACCAACATGTGAAGGCATATGACAATAAAGAATGTACCTTCTTCCCTATATCAAAAGGTTCGGTTTCCACATGAAGAAGCTATTATGACCATCTATTGGGATACTTTGACTGTGCCTAAATTTGTTTATGGTATTGATTCCAAGAAAGAGCCATTGACCTTGGATGGCTTTGAGATTGAGAGGCCTAGTATTGAAAAGAGAGAGGGAGAAGTTGAGAAGATTCCAATGGACTTTGCTCCTTATGGTAACAACAATGTGGTAACAATGATGAGAAGAATGAACTAACTTTTAGGGATGAATTTGGGGAAAATTGTGAAGAAGCCAACTGTTCAAGACTCAATGATCCCTACTGCCATGCCACTTTTTGGGTTAGGCTACAAGCCCACTAATGATGATTTGCTAGAGATGGAAGTGAGAAAGATGGCCTGAGCCAAAGCCAAAACAAAAGAACTCCCTTATCCTCCAGAACTGTTAAAGCCCTACACTTCTATGTTGAATGGGAAGTTTGTAAAAGTTGGAGAGAGTCAACGTTATTAAAGATTCCCCAAACCGAGTTTTGATCGTATGACAAGAGCAATAGTGCCTGGGTTTGAGATACTACTTAATTGCCACTACAAGGTTCCAGAATTGAAGGAAGAAGACAAAACTTGGGTTCCTACCGATTTGGCTAATTACATAGATCCTGATGCCATGACTACACTCCTTGGAGATCCCATTTGTAACATCGAAGAAGAAGAATATTGGAAGGCTAGTTAGCATGCATTGAAGAGCCCATATGAATTAAGAGCCCATAATGAAGATGAAGAAAGGGGAGCAACCCCTAGTGATAAGGAAGATGAAAGCGATGACAAGAGCGATAGTGGTAGTGATAGCAGCAGCAATGATGATGGACATGATGATGACAACAACACCAATAGTGAAGACAATAGCAGTAGAAGTTATGATAGCCCATATAATGGTGATGATTGGGGTGAACCCCCTAGTGATAGAGAAGATGAAAATGCGAACCTATTCTATGAAGAATATGATAGTGGTGCGGACTATTATGATTAAAACATTGAAGACGACACCGTGGTTAACAGGTGGAGCGATACTGATAGTGATCAATATAGACTAGTGAATGTGTTAGATAATGCAAGAGAAGAGAATTCGTAAGCCAATTGAATGTACCATGAAGAATATCCCTATGGACACCTTTCAAATTGAAGTGATATCACTAATGTTAGCTCAAGGTCTAGCACAAGGTATGACAAGCATGGAAGAGAAGTTCTAGAATTGGGGTTGTATTGTAATTTAGAACCAAGTTCACCAACCCCACATACTAAAGAGGAAGATGACATAAATGCCAGATTGATCGCACTAGATCATAAGCTGATGGTCCACAGTCTCAAAATCATGACACTTGAGAGTGCTAAACGTAGTGATGAGAGGGAAGAAGGAGGCGAGCCAGAACATCTCCCTCAATCCACATACTTAGGCAAAAGAGGCAAGCATGACCTGTTTGATGAGTGGATGGATAGCATAGAGTGCCTGGATGCTTTTGTGATCAACAAGCCTACAGATATGGAGATCAAAGAAGAAGCTACAGATTATATGGATATAGATCCTGCGGTACTGATGCTGAGGGAAGAAGGAGATTACTGAGAGCCACCTGCAATTGTGCAAGCCACGACCGAGTTGAAGAACTGGGCGTGGAGGGGGCCGCCCACCCCATGGAGGACTATGTGAGGAAGATCGAGACCGTCAAGTCATTCACCTTTGCTAAGAGATCAAGACCATTGAGCCACTCACCCCTGCCAAGAACATTGTTTCTATTCTTATTGAATATATATTTTTTTATAGTATTTCTCTTCCTGTTAAGTCTGTTTGTGATAGTTTATCAGTTGAGGCTGCTTTAGTTGAGTCTATTAAGTCTGTTAAGAACTCTTTTCCTTTTAATATAAATTCTGATTCAGCTTATTTACTGGCTTTAAATGTTTTTATTTCTGAAATTGGTAAAGAAACTCTTAATAATAAGGAATTAAAACATGGATACATAGAACCTATAAAAGAAGAAACCTAACCCATTAACCTGGGAACTGAGGATGAGCCCAAAATAGTCTAAGTGGCACTGCTGAAAGAGTTCAATGAGGTCTTTGCCTAGTCATATGAAGACATGTCTGGGATCGATACAGATATGGTACAGCATTGCATTCTAACCGATCCAACCATGAAACCGGTCAAGCAGAAGTTAAGAAGAATGAAGTTAGGGTGGACTCTCAAGATCAAGGAAGAAGTGGAAAAACTGTACAATGCTGAATTCCTACAACTATCCAAAATGGTTAGCTAATGTGGTTCTGGTACCAAAGAAAGATGAGAAGGTCGGGATGTGTGTAGATTTTCAAAATCTGAACAAGGCCAGCCTGAAAGATGATTTCCCTTTACCTCACATTGAGGTCTTGGTCGACAACAAAGTGGGTCATGCTCTGCTATCATTTATGGACAAATTTTCAAGGTACAACCAGATCAAGATGGCTCCAAAAGATATGGAGAAAACCTCCTTTATTACACCATATGTGACATACTGCTACAAGGTTATGCCATTTGGCCTTAAAAATGCTGGTGCTACTTACCGACGTGCAGCCACCATTTTGTTGCATGATCTGATCCACAAAGAAGTAAAAGTTTATGTTGATGACATGATAGTGAAGTCCAAAGACCATGAAGGGCATATACCAACTTTGAGGAAGTTCTTTGAAAGAATCTGGTTCTACAAGTTACGATTGAATCCCAAGAAATGCACTTTCGGAGTTACATCTGGAAAATTGTTAGGGTTTATGGTAAGCCAAAGAGGAATAGAAGTTGATCCTAACAAAATCAAGGAAATTGTGGAAATGAAACCTCCAAAAACTGAAAAGGAGATCCAAGGATTTCTAGGGAGGATATAGTACATCAGTAGGTTCATAGCCCAACTCACCATGAGATGTGAACCAATCTTCAGACTGCTTAAGAAGGAAGTCCCTACAATGTGGAATGAACAATATCAAGAAGCCTTTAAGAAGATCAAGAGTTATCTGATGAAACTACTAATACTTGTCCCACCAGTACCCGAAAAGCCATTGTTGTTGTATCTCACCTTTACAGATATAGCACTGGGGGCTCTACTTGCTCAATACCTAGAAGAGACTAGGAAGAAGAATGCGATTTACTGCATCAGCAAGAAGATGCTGCCTTATGAAGAGAAGTATTCACCATTAAAGAAGATTTGTGCGACACTTGTTTGGGAAACCCGCAAACTTAGACATTATACGCTTGCTTATAGGATTTTGTTGATTGCAAGGATGGATCCTTTGAAGTACTTAATGGAATAACCAATACAAGATGGGAAGACTACTAAATAGGTCTTACTTTTGTCAAAATTTGATATTAAGTATGTGACTCAAAAATCTGTGAAAGGAAGGGCAATTGTCGATCACGTAGCCCATTGTTTACTAGAAGAAGCTGAAGAAATCCAAGGGGACTTTCTGGATGAAGACATCATGGGGATTGAGGTAGAATCATGGAAGATGTATTTTGATGGAGCAACAAATCAAAACAAAAGTGGAATTGGTGTCCTCTTAATTTCACCAAAAGGGACACACATTCCATTTTTTGGCAAACTTAACTTTCCTACCACCAATAATGCCATTGAATATGAAGCTTGCATTATGGGTCTACAAGCAGCCTTAGGCCTAGGAGTGAAGTAGTTGGAGGTATATGGAGATTCAACTTTAATCATCTCTCAGATTCAGAATAAATGGAAGATCAATGAAGAAAGGCCGATGCCTTATCATGATTGTCTTCAAAAATGGGCATCAAAATTCAGCATGATCCAATACCAGTATGTGCCAAGGATGCAGAATCAAATTACAGATGCTTTAGCAGCCATGGCATTTATGATGGATGGATCGAAAGAAGAGAGAGTTAGACCAATAGTGTTGGAACAGAAAGAAGAACCAGCCTACTGCATGACTAAAGAGGAAGATGAGGGAAAGAGTGAGGAAGGTGAATGGTATTCAGAGATCCTATTGTACCTTAAGGATGGGACATACCTACCATATATAGACAAGAATGACCAATTAAGCATCCAAAGGTTGTCTACTAATTACATTATTTGTGGTGAAAGACTTTACGGAAGATCATATGATGGAATTTATCTCCTTTGTGTAACCGCTAAGGAGGTATAGCAGATAATTGAAGAGGTTCATGAATCAAGTTATGGGTCACATATGAATGCACACATGTTATCAAGGAAGATAATGAGACAAGGCTACTACGGGACTACCATGGAAGCCGATTGTGTGGCTCATGTTCGAAAATGTCATCAATGCCAAGTCTATGGGGATCTGAAGCACATGCTACCCATGCCACTGCATACTATGACATCACCCTGGCCCTTCTCTACATGGGGGATAGACATTATAGGGAAGATTCATCCGATTGCATTCAAAGGCCATGAATTCATATTTGTAGCCATAGATTAATTCATTAAATGGGTAGAAGCTACCTCATAAAAAGTTCTGAATTCAAGGAATTTTGCTTAATTTATTCAGACCAACATCATTTGCAGATATGGGGTACCATATGAAATTATCTTTGACAATAGGTTGCATTTTAAAGGAGAAACAGAGAAGCTACTGCAACAGTTCAACATACAGCACCACAAATCTTTACCTTACTAGCCTCAGACTAATGGAGCATTTGAGGCTGCTAACAAAAATATAGGACGAATCTTGAAGAAGAGCACAAATAATTATAAGGATTGGCATCTACAATTGCCCTATGCGCTTTGGGGATATAGAATATCAATTCAATCTTCCACAAGAGCCACTCCTTATTCATTGGTGTATGGGATGGAAGTAGTCCTTCCCATTGAAATGGGTGTCCGATTACTAAGGATAGTACTGGAAAGTGAAATCCTTGAAGCAGATTGGTTGCAAAGCAGATACAACCAGTTGTGCATGCTGGATGAAAAAAGACTAAAAGCCCTGTATCACATTCAGGAATACCAAAGGAGACTTAGGAAAGCTTTTGATAAGAAAGTGAGAACTAGAGATTTGAAGTTAGGAGATCTGGTGTTGAAAGAAAACTGAGCCCCGGTCCAAGATGCCAACGGAAAGTTCAAGCAAATATACTCGGGAGGAGCAGTAAGATTGATGGACTTAGATGCAAATCCTTTAACTAAGCCAACCAACATGGATCAATTGAAGAAGTACCATGTCTGAAGTGGTAGTTGCAAGCCAAGCCATAAAAGAAAAAAAGAAAAAACTCACTAGGTTGAAAACCCAAAAGGGTGGCCTAGGCAAAAATTAGAGCAACAAAAAAAAAAGGTAGGTTGAAAACCTAAAAGGGCGACCTATGCAAAAAGAGAGTAAAAAAAGAGAGAGTGAGAGCCTGCTAGATTGAAAACCAGAAAGGGTGGCCTAAGAAAAAATTAAAGCAAATAAAAAACAATCAATGAACTACGTGATGACTTGATCCTTCTATCAAAAGGGGTACATAGGCAACCATGCAATGGTTCGGTCACCGAACCATAGCAACCCTCTCAGCTTCCTTGTCAAAAATCTTGTCTATCAGCTAGTTAGAGTATTCTGTAGTCATCCTATGAAAGTGAACCTTGACAAAAGATTGGTCCACCCAATCAGCCATCTCTAAACCTAATAGCATGTTCTTCTCAATAGTAGGATTTGTGTCCACAAGAGAGAAATGTCTCCTTCTTATGCCACTTGGCATACATTGTTCGTATTTGAATTGCCTCAAGAGTCTATCTCCCTTGTAGAAAGTTGTACTCCACAACCTAGAGACCGCAGTAGAAGGGGTGGGCACTTCCATCAATAACAGTCCCATTGAATTGAAGTACTAGATTTCTTGTCTAGAAATTTCACCCAATCATTCTTAGTTTGGCACTCAGTTTTAATTACAGCCCTGCTAAGAAAACTACAAGGCCCATAATTACCGATGGTGGGCTTGGCAATTATGTCTAGTCTCTCCATCAGCCATATCTGCAAAGTCAAAGGACTCCCTAAGAAGTTTTGAGTTTCTCCACCATGAAATATAGCATCCAATCCTAGAAGAGTGTTTGCCAAGATCAAAGAAACAAGATTGTTACCATCCTTAATTTGGCACACAATACTTATGGCTCAAGCATTCATAAAACCGTGTCTCTTAGAGCAAAGTAAAAAATTTCCCACGAAACATAAGGCCAAACCGAAGTTTTTTTGCATGTTTTCGGTCACTCCATAGGTGCGTTTGTCAATCAGTTGAGAGGTAATTGCATGAAGAATCACCATATGGCCTTCAATCATATTATCAGTAATGGAAGTAGGAAGACCGATAACATCAGAAAAAGATTCCTTATGCCTGGGATCACAAGAAACTGCAATAGATTTTCTGCTTGGATCATAGCCCAGAATAGCGGAAAACTCTCCAATTGTCGGACAGAGTTCAGCATTGTTAAACCGAAACACATGATCTTCTGGATCCCAAAATTTCACGGCAGCATGAAGAAAGTCCCACTTGATCTTGACATTCCTCAAAGCCTTAATTCCCTCTTGTTTGAAGGTTGTTAAATTGGTTTTGGTGCTAAAATCAAAGCTATGAACCCATCTATTGATATCATGAATTGTTGGATGAGAGAAGTTTTGATTGCTAGCCATGGATGACTTTTGCTTGTGATTATTGTGTATTGCTAACCTTTATGCAGAGAATTGTCGTAGGAGGATTCATTTATAGAGCTACATCTATTCCCAATTAGGTTTGAAATAGGTTTCAGAGAGTTTGTAGTTGACTAGGAGAGTGTTTCATGATCACAAACGAAGTAAACGTTTTTCAAAAAACGTGAAAACACGAAACATGCATTGAAAAATCGTAAGGAGTCAACTCACCATGGCACGAAACTCATAATGTGGCCCAGTGCCATTCGACACTCTAAAAGTGCCAAATGGCACTCCTCACCTGCCAAGTGGCGGCCTCTCCATTGCACACCCATGCAATTTCACATTTTCGAACTTTTTTTTAGATCGTTTAACACTCAAAAGATTTTTTAAAGTCAAACTAAGACACTCTGATGTGTCTAACTCACTTGTCTTCAAAAATCATTGCTTTCATAATTGTTTTCAAAAATTGATCAAATCAAGTTTTTTCAAAGACTCATGAATTTATGTTCCAAACTAGGGGCATTCACCCATGCCTCATGCAATTTAAAAAAAAAAAATTCCATCATTATCTTTTCAAAAAATCATTGTTGAGATTTCCAGAATTCATGCATTCCTTTTTAAACTAGGGGCATTCACCCATGGCTCACTTATTTTCAAAAAGGGGGGGATAGGGGGGGGGGGCGCTAAAAAGAAGAAGAAGAAGAAGAGATTTTCATCATCAAGACTTCCAGAAATCATGCATTCGTTTTTAAACTAGGTGCATTTAACTCAACCTCATCCAAGCAAGTGCAGATTCCAACAGAGTTAATCAAGATAAGTTTAAATTGATACTACAAGACCTCATCAAGTGAATTCTAAACTTATCTTAGTTAAAGTTTCTACATGATCTAAGATGGTGTGAAGGACAAAGTGCTAAATGAGGAAATTAATACAAGATTGTCTAAGGAACAATTCCTTATTGTTTTACAGGAAAAATAAAAATACAAGTCATACATCATTGGGACTTCAAGTCTGCTTGTGTGAGGATCTCCTTGATCTCCCTCTAGAGGAGTCACCTTCAGTATTTCCTTCTTGACTCGAGAAAAAGCAAGGATCGCATTGACAATTTTCAAGTTTAAGGCTCCTGATCCTTTCCTCCAAAGTTCTTCAAATAGCATCAGTAGCTTCCATTCTATGTGCCTAAAAAGTCAGCAATATCAGGTGTTAATTCTACCATCAAGTACAATTCAAGCAAAAGATACTCAGAGAATGACAAGGCATACCCAGCTCAAATCATTGAGCATATATTGGGAAGATTAAGTGCGAGCCAACGATTGCGACCCTCCAATCATCCGCATGCTTTCCTCTACAAAATCCAAATCCTAAAGCACAAATCTGCTAGATCATGAACCATCCAATAAGCCAAGAAGAAATAAGGACAAGGAACTGAAAATTCAAGAACACACCGGATCGGGCCAAGGAACATTCAGCACATGCCCTGGCCTATTCAAGGGCATGGAGCTGTACGTTCCATCAGGATTCATCACATCGTATTACCATGCTAGAAAATGAGGATAAGTCTCTGTAAAGGAACTAGAAGAACTACCAGCATGATAAGGAGAAAGAATTTCTTCCTCTTCATCTCCCCCTTCCTCTCCCCCTTCCTCTCCTCCAGATAGTGGAGGCTGAAAATCCAACATGCAAATTGTGTGACCAAGCAAAAATATGGAAAGAATTTGCAAAATGAAGATTTGACTTTAGAAAGGAAAAGAAGTACCATTTGGCCAGCCAAGCAACCTTGCAGATGAGTTTTAATAAATTCAGAATAAGATCTTGCTGTTCCTGGAATAACAAAGCCCACGCGGACCTGAGCAATCTCTTCATCAGTCAGAAAGTTAGCTAACCAAATGGAGGGACAAGGAGGAACTGGAATTCTTGTAAAAGGATATACATGATGAACTTAGGGTGACACCCGATCATCAAAATACCAATACCTTCCATGCCCACATTCAAACAATGCCTAACAACCATTCAACTCCAAAGCCCGTTCACACTCTACATACCCCTCACATCCAGCCTAAGGATCTAAAGACATCTAAAAAATCACAAAGAAACCCAAATTGAGAAATGGCCAAACCATAATCAAGCACCAATGATCCCAAACAATAAATGAAGAGGTGGAAAAGAAGGACTCACATCATCAACAATCAAATTGTCAATCACCAAGCGCCAAATTTCCAAAGAACTCTTGGAGGTCACTAACAAACGATACTGAGGCAACCTACGGAGAAATCTAGAAAAAATGATAGCAACTTCCTCTTCAGTTTCATGACCCACTCCAAAATACTCATACATCCAAACTTGAGAATTGCCACAACACCATTACCATAAAGCCAAGATAATTTTCTAAAAGCCTACATATAGCCAAAAAAAAAAAAATCCAAGTCTCACCTACCATACAAATGGAGCCCCATCCAAACTTGAAAGACTCCACCTAGAGAGTTGGGTCATGAAGTGCATCAGAGTAGCATAGGTCATGCCGCCCCAGTCATAATTCTGGATTTGTCCAACTCTTTTCAAGCTTTCTAGGTAGCGCAGATTCACAGTACTGCCTAAATCCAGACACAAGAAAGTCCCAAAAAAAAAGAAGCATGAACATACGAGCACCTTTTGCCACAGTCTCACAATGAGGAATATTTTCACATAACCAAGACAAAGGGATATTGTTACTCCTTATTCTAGAAGGCACTACACCTAGAAGTTTGTTGAGTTCAGTTCGAGTAAAGGAATCCTTCACAAGAATTCTTTCACCACCCAACCTTAGATTAGTGATAACAGAGAAGTCATAAGGTGTTAACATTACCTCCCCAATATAAGGAAAGTGGAAGGTACGGGTAGTATCCAAGAAGCGTTTTGCCAAGGCGAGAAGTAACTGAAGATCTTTGTATTCATGTGTCTAATGATTCAACAAAGCTTCGAAGAATGTGACAAAGCCTGCTTCATTGATGATGTTTTTGATGCTAGAAGACAACACTGCCCATGCACTTTTTAACATTTAGAGACTGCCTCTAATTTTAAGGCTCTGCAACCCACAAATTCAGCTTATTAATTTCCATGACCAAACTACATGTCCAAAAATATTTCCATGACCAAACCCACATCACAACAAAAAAAGCCAATGCCCCACCAAAATTTTACCACAATCAAAATTCTTCACATATCCATACACAACTACCAAATTTTTTTCCATAGCAAAAAAGTTCCCACATTTCCAAAATAGCTAAAAAAATTCCACAAACTCATGCCCATGCACAAATAAATTCTCACATGGCCAAAATCATTATCACAAAAATTTCCAAGAACCAACATCACATGCCTAACAAAATTCTTTCAAAATTTCATGCCCATAAATTTTTCTATGTCCACAAAATTTCCCATACCCATAAAATTTACCCACAAAATTTTGCCATGTCCATAAAACAAAGTCTACACATGCCAATAAATTTTTTTCATATCTATCATGAACACATTCACATAAGCCTAACACAAATTTTTTACAATGCCAATACTCCCAAAATCCAAACCAAAATTCATTCAGCAACATTACAATATCTACCTACATTGTCAAAATTCCATAAGCTACCAACATTGTCCAAATTGCACTATGATAAAAAAAAATAATACTTCAAGAATGCTCCAAAGCCAACATTTTTCCAACATAACCTGTCACGCCCCGAACCCAAGTATAAAGATAGGCACGTGATAACTACCGCACACTTATAAAGTAGGCACCTTACAAGTGTGCAAGGCCTTTTTAGCAACTAAAATTTATCCTCAAAAAATTAATTCAAATAAATTGTAAATACCTCAACAATTACTTTATGAATAGATCTCCAATAATTTAATAGGAACAAAATCCAAACCTCATGGACATAATGCCAATTGGCTAATAAATATAAAACTATTAGAAGACCATCCAATCCCAAAATCACTAAGCTTCTTTTCCTGCTCACAACACAACATCAAAACTCCCAAAACTTGCTATTCTTCACAATATGAAACTGGAGGGGAAAAAGGGGTGAGCTAACAACTCAATAAGTAACCAAAATCCTAATAAGTTCTATAAAGCAATAAATCTATAAAGTAATAAGATGTAATATAGGTTTTCAAAAGTTATAATATACTATGGGTTTTTCAAAAATAACTAAGAAGTTTCATAGTCTTAAAATATAAGTTGCAAATAAATCACATACTTTAATCTTAAAAATATACCATGGATGGTTTAGAAAGTAGTCAGTTTTTCGTATATCAAAAAACTATAGTTTACAATAGGTTCCAAAAGTACATAAGTAGTTTTAATGACTCAAAATAGTTGAAATAGTCAAACATTTTCAAATTCACATATGTAGTTTTAAGGACTCAGATGGTTCAAATACTCAAACGTAATTCATATTGTTAACAATCTTATGACTATGGTCACGCTATATCCCCGTGACTGGGTATCAGAGTACCAATGAATAACCCACATTGGTTGGGTATCAGAGTACCAATGAATAACCCCCATTGGTTTGGCTGGGTATCAGAGTACCAATGAATAACTCCCATTGGTTTGGGTATCAGAATACCAATGAATAACCCCCATTGGTTTGGGTATCAAAATCAATTCATAATCAGATTATCCATAATCAAATATATGAAATCATAGTTTCTAACAAAAATATATCTTATTCAAATACACATATATAATCATATATTCAATATTCAAATATATTTGTGATATTTCTATATTCTTTACTTTAAATCAATATAGCTAAAAAAATAATTATATAAAATAAATCTTTTTTCAATGCTCATATATATTTGTGGAAATTCTTTATTCTTTACTTTAATCAGTATAGCTAAAAATAATTAAACAAACTACATCATACATTCAGTAATTAGATATATTTGTGATAATTCTTTACTTGAAATCAGTAATACAATATAAATAAAATTTGTAACAACTATATACAATTTTTAGTAGTTAAAATACGCAAAATAAAACCAATTAGGATAAGGTTACTTACCTCCAGAAGCTATTCCAAAAGAAACTTTTCCTAAACAATTCCTCTAAAATCCTTAGATATCACCTAAAACAATTTTCAAATATTTTTACTCAATAATCAAATAATTTAAGAAAAACTTATAATGGTACTCGGCCAGATAGAGAGACTACTAAAAATATCTCATAACTATCCACTGTTATCTCACACCAAAATCCACCTATTCATATCATATATTTTCTTTACTTTCTGCCACAAACAGTGTCCTAGGGTTAAAGACTATAGAATACCTATAGGGTCAAAAGTCAATTTATACAAAACACCACTTGAACACAATTACGTTAACACCTTTCTTTTTCTTTTTTTCTTTTTACTTGTAATAACTGATAACTTGTCACGCCTTGAAGCCTAGACAAGTTACTATTCTTTTTTATTTCTCATACTCCCTAACTCCATCACTTCGGTATAAAGGCCTGTGTAGAAACCTAACCCATGAAGCCTAAAAATTCTATCTCCGCTCAACGCAACAAAAAGCATAGATAAGATTAAGTTACTGAACATAAAAAAAATATATATGCAATAACAGTGTCTAGTTTATCAAAAATAAATCCAAACTTTTCTTCATTCGCATCATTAAAACTTTTGAATGATGAAATAGTTTCACTATTGTGCCGTCATACCTTCTCTACTTGAGAATTTTGGATAGTCTCCTCTCTCAAAACACCTCTCCATATAAGTTGACATAATAAGCTTGTATATAGTTAGGGTTTCAACCTTATTTTCTAAAAACTCCCTTATAATTATAAATTGTCAAATTGACCCCACAAAAGATTTACTTAAATACCCTTCCTTTTTAATCTTTTTTTTTTTCCAGGGTATTACATAACCAGTTACACAATGCCTCAAATTTCAAACCACCAAATGACAATATCTCACCATGAAACTTTCAATGAAACATGCAACAACATTTTTCTAAGCATAGAAACCAAAGAAAAAACTCACCTTGGTGTCTACATGACAATATGGAGCATGTGTCCTAGGGTCTTGAAGAAGTCCATCATCCTCATGCCAATCAAATGTTGGATCATATTTCTTACCATGAAAAGTAAGAAAAGAAGGTCCTTTGGAAGAAGAAGCCATCTTGATGCAAAGAAAAATGGATTTGGAAAATGGATTTCACCAAAATGGGTGTGTGGTGAAAATGTTCAAAACACAAGGATCTAAAGAAATATTGCTAGAGATGGATGAGGGAAGCTTGAAAAGCTTAGAGAAGTGTTTTTTATGTGAAGAAATGGAGAGATGAAGAAAAAAATCAAGGTGAAGAAGAAGATGAATAGTGACAATGGAGGAAGAAGAAGGATGAAACAAAAAAGAAAAAAAGAAAAAGAGAATCAAGGGAAGTGGGGGGCCAAAATTCAGCCCCCACACTTTAAACTCAGCCAAAGCTGAGTCAACTTAGTCAAACTGAGTTGATTCAGTCAATCCAAAAAAAAATTTCAAAGTTTTCCAAATATCTTTTAAACTCCAAATTTTCAAAATTTTCATCTTCAAATCATGAAAAAAAGAAGAAGAAGAAAATGAAAATTTTGATATTTTCTTTAATGCCAAATCTTTTTCTAAATCCAAACCTCTAGATTTCAAACCCCAGATTTCATGATCAAAATTTCGAGTTTTAATTTTCAAAATTCCAAATCTCAAAATTTCAGATTTCAAATCAAAATCTCAAAGTTTCAAAGTCTCAAAATTTTAAAACTCAATTCCAAAACTTCCAAGTTTCAAAAATCAAATGTTTCTCAAAAATAAATTTTTTTTCAATCAAAGCTTTTCTTGATGAACTTCAAATCAAAAAAAGGAGTGAATGAAGATCGCACATCCTAGAAACAGTGGGAACACAAAGCACTTATCAGTTAGAGACTGATTCAAAATTTTAATTTTTGCAGGCAACAACTTGGTTTCAAGGACAAGAAGCCCTACATTATCTCAGTCAAGATCAGAATCATTGGTCCCAGGAACTGACGAATCCAAAATCAATAACATGGTCGTAGACATTACCTTAGTCAAGATCAGATTCATTGTTCGCAGGAACCCACGTATCCAAGATCAATGTCATGGTCGTAGACACCCCTTTTGTCAAGATCAAGCTAGTTGATCGCAGACGCTCCTTCAGTCAAGATCAAGCCAGTTGATTGTAGACATCCCTTTTTGTCAAGACCAAGCCAGTTGGTCGCAAACACTCTTTTTGTCAAGTTTAAGTTAGTTGGTTGCAAACACCTCTTTCGTCAAGATCAAGCCAGTTGGTTGCAGACACTCCTTTAGTCAAGATCAAGCTAGTTGATCACAGACACCCCATTTGTCAAGATCAAGCCAGTTGGTCGCAAACACTCCTTTCGTCAAGGTCAAGCTAATTGATCGCAGACACCCCTTTTGTCAAGATCAAGCCAGTTGGTCACAAACACTCCTTTCGTCAAGACCAAGCTAGTTGGTCGTAGACACTTCTCTAGTCAAGATCAAGCCAATTGATTGCAAACACTTCTTTAGTCAAGACCAAGCTAGTAGGTTGAAGACACTCCTTTCGTCAAGATTAAGCAGTTGGTCGCAAACACTGCTTTTATCAAGACCAAGCTAGTTGGTCGAAGACACTCCTCTCGTCAAGATCAAACCAGTTGATTGCAGACACCCCTTTTTGACAAGATCAAGCCAGTTGATCGTAGACATTTCTTCAGTCAAGATCAAGCCAGTTGATTGCAAATGCTCCTTTAGTCAATATCAAGCTAGTTGATCACAGACACTCCTTTAGTCAAGACCAAGCCTATTGGTTGCAGACATTACCTTCGTCAAGATCAAGCTCCCTTGGTCTCAGACAACTCCATTATTAAGATTAGAATGAAAAAAGTCTCTCAATCCTATCAACTGTCAAGAATCATTTCAAAGTTTATCAATTAACAGCTAAGTCAAATATTCTCATTGTTTTGCCAAAAAGATAAGGCACTAGTCTATGTTCCAAAGTTTTAGGTCCAAGGGCTAGGTAATCTTTGAAAATTCAACCTCAATTAAATCATGTTTGCTAAAATCAGTATCTTTGTTTTACATTGACATTCGCTTTCCAAGCTCTGTCAATGAGAGGCATTCTGTAGACACTCGATTTTGCACCCATGATTTAATCAAAGAAGATGACTAGAGCTACCATCCATGTACCAAAAAAAACAAAAAAATTATTCATGTATTACATGCATCATTTGTCTTTGCTTCACATGCATCAATTTGTTCTTGCATTGCATGCATCAATTCATTCATTGCATATCATAACAATGATCTTGAGATTCTAACGATCGCAATGGTGTGTCCGGTTTCTAAATCAAACCATCGAATCGAAAGATATTGCATGATCAAGTTTGCATAGTTCATATGCATTGTGTCTAGGTAGAGTCAACTACACACGATTAATTTAAATTAATTCTAATTGGCTGAACAACTAACATTAATTAAATAGTTTGTGTTTGGTTGATAATTAGTGTTTAAAGTAGGGTTGCATGCATAGGAATAAAATGGGTGATTGGATAACAATAAAATTGTGGATAATATAAACTTTATCAAGATTTATTTTAAGGGAATTATCCACAAGATAATTTTTCAAGATAATTCTTAAAAAGCTTGAATCATCTAGAAAGAGATAAAAAAGAATCATGGATGGAGGATGAAAACATGTCTAGAGACAAGAACCGGAAAAAAAAAAACCCTAGAAGGAGAGTCTAAAGGGCACCCGAACATGGAAGTACATTCGGCATCCAAGAGCCAATTTGGCAATTTTGGAGTGCCGAATTGCCCTTCTTTAGGCTTTGGCCTAACGGCCTTCAGGTGACGATAAGGCACACCCTTTTCAACCTTTCACAAAAGGATGCATCTAGATTCACACCCTAATTGTCTGTAGCTATGTTTTAGAGTTTTCTAGTCCCTATAAATAGAGGTTGGGTCTCATAATTCAACACCTTTTTTTTATGCTCTGAGAGGCATACGTTTTGAGACTTACAAATTGCTGATATTAGTTGATCATCTCTAAGATTTGCTACAAGAATTAGGGTTTTTAGGTTTCAAAGATAACTGAATAAGTTTCTTTGAACCCTAAAACATCCTCTCAAGTAAAAGGGTGCTTATGCAAGAGGTTGCTTTCTAACTCTTTTGTTTTTATGTTTTTCTAAACAAGATGGCGCATGCTTTCTTGTTTTAAATATTCATATTCTGATTTGTTAATTTAGATTATAAAAATATATTCTTGATTCTTTTTTTGTTACTATAATCTATTTCTTAGTTTTATTGATCTGCATGTACTAAACTAATTTTTCTTCAAAATAAAACGGATCTACATCTTTCTTAGATGTAGATCTGAATTTTTCTTAAGATAAAAATGGATTTTGTATCTTTTTTAGATATAGATCTAGTTTTTTAATGCATGCAGATTTTTGAAATAAAGAAAGAGATCATGAATTGTTGTTTTGTTGTTTGTTTTATTTGAGTCATGTAGCATGAAATTATTTTGTGAATGAGATCCTCTACATAATATATATATATATCTTTTTCAAATATAGAAACAGATTTGATCTTTTACAAAACTCAAAACCATTTTTTTTTGTCCCTTAAAAAAAATCTAAATTTTTTTTTAACAAACCAAAAAACTTGGTGTTTTATTAAATAAAAAAACATATCTGAATTTCCTCTTCAAAAATCATTTTTTTACACATACAAAACAAATCTGATTTTTTTTTTTTTACAAATCAAAATATTTTTTTTTTCTAATCGTTAAAATAGATCTGAATTTTTTTAAACAAAAGAGGACACATTCATAAATGGTTTTGTGCTATTTACTTTATTTCACATGTTCAACATATCATTCATGACATGCATAAAATGATACATTGGTTACAAGAGTTTAGAAGACCAGACTCTGTCTGGGTGGAATGGGTGTCTAACTGTTAGGGTTTATGCCCTAAAACCCAATTTATTGGCATGTATTTAATAATTAAATTGTTTAATTATATGAGACTATCTATAAATGAACTAAGACATTATCATAGTCCATGAGATGCATTGTATGTGATTTATGTGAAAAGTCACAGAAGATATAAATCACAAGTTCTTTGTAAACTCAGAAGTTTAGTTCGTAGTCGGTGATGAAATTGGGCGTTTCATCTGTGAAGACTATAACATATCAACTAAGATGATTTGTCTTGATCATGGAAGTGGAGACTTCTAGTTGGTATGTTGATATGTTTTAAGAGTTAAAACATATTGAACTGGACCGCTGTGAGATTTATTATTCTCCTAACGACTGTCAAATGAATAATAAATCTCACGACTTCTATTTACATCAACTCTAAATCCTGAGAGAATAATGGACCTGATCATGAGATGTAGGTTGCTTTGATATATCAAGAGTGAGATCTATTAGTTACGGTCAAAACCTCAGTATGTTGGGCATCCGCATTTAGTGTTGATGGAACATATATTCTCAAGATGGAATTCATAGTCTCTTAATGGAGATACAAAATATTCCCTTGAGATAAGTTTAATGGATTTAGTTATTCAGAGTGTTGGGCCCAACCACTTTAGTAAGGAGTTACTAAAGTATATATTTATGAAATTGGATTTCATGAATATATGACGAATAACATAAAGGATTAAACCGGGTACTCAAGGATTAAGATGTAGTAATCTTCAAAGTGGTAGTCTATATTCATGACTTTGGATTACTACGAATATTTTAATGAAGGGGTTGTATGCATAATAAAGTCTTGGGATATAATTTATTAATAAGGCCTAGAGTGCAATTATATTTATATAGTGGTATTAAATATAATTAATGGTAACTTTGGGCTTGTCAAGAGTTGACGGAAAAGCCCAAGGCCCATTGGAGCTAGTGTCTTATTGGTCCCTTTTGGTCCCACTCCAAGCCACACACTAAAACCCAATTGGAAAGGCTCAATAGGCCAGCCCAATTAGGTAATCAGTTAGTTATAAAGAGAGAAACATACAGAATTTTTATTAGAAGAGATTAGTGAAATAAGAAACGGTGTGTGAGAGAGTGTGAGACACACTTTCATTCTCCCTTTGAAAACTGATTGAGAGACCACACATCTTGGGTGTAAAGTGGAATTAGAGTGAAGATTAAAAGTGTTCCCAAGTGCTTCTAATATTTGTTTTGAATTTCTCCACACCAAGGTACGCTATCTTGTTCTTAAATTCTGAAATTTACATAGTGCATGTTATCAATCATGAATGAAATAGATCCTAGTTCGTTGCTTCCGCTGTGGGTTTTGTATGAGATATAAAACCAGAATTTTTCCTTCAATTGGTATCAGAGCCAGGTTTTTATATCATGATTGTATAGCGTGTGATTGAATTTTAGAATTTAAGAAAACCGTTATCTTTATGTTTTAAATTTCTGCATAAAGATATTGTTCCATAAATCTTGTGTGCATTGATCAATATATGTAATATATTGTTTTGCTTGATTCCAAGAGTGCATGGATTGGATATTATTGGCAGTTGGGAGTAGTTATTGAATTCATTCAATAACCATCATTGGAAATCTTGGTTTGTATTATATATATGTGCCGTGTCTTTTATGGCCAAAGATATATATATATATATATATATATATATATATATATATATATATATATATATATATATGCTTAATGTGGTTATTGAATGGCATTTCAATAACTGCCATACGCGTGAATCATGATCACTCTACTGCTTGGGTTTCTTTTGCACCGCTTGGAAGTTTTAATTCTATATATTATATATAATATACGGATTCAAGCTTTTGACTTATCATGTCTATCTTAAGAACTTTTCTTCAATCCGTACGTATATATATATATATATATGAACCCATGTAAAGAAGTGTTATAAGGATTCAATGACTTGGATATTATTTTTCCTTGCATCACTTGGTCTTTTAAAAGCATGGTTGATACGGATTGGTGCTTGGACTTTTCTCTTGCACAGTTTGAATGATTATTTCCTGGCTTAAGTTATGGCACTAGTTGGACTTTCTTGCACCTTTTGGCCATAGAAAGATCATTTGGTATTAATTGTCTTCATGGCCCATGGTTGAATCTTTTTTCATGCAACGTTTGGCTTGGAATGGAAGCCTTGATGTCCACCTTGTTTGCATTAATTTACAAGGGTTCTAACATTCTGACATGTATATATATATATATATATATATATATATATATGGGGTATGGGAGAGTTATCATGAAATAGATGTAAAACAAAATATGGGGTATGGGAGATATATCCATAAAATAATTCAAAATAATTATAATGCCAAAATAATCTGGATAACTATTGCGGCAGTGCCGACCAACTTGATTTAATGATAAACAGTAACTTTCCTACACATGTAGTCAACCCTGTGGAGATTTGGAATAGCAGTGGAGTATGGTTTGTTGGTGAAAACGGAAATTCTTCCTGTGTTACCAACATGATGGTAGTCTCTCCATAAATCTTGCACAGTATCAAGGATTTCATTGGTGGAATGTTTTTTCCAGCATTCTGCAAGAGTGTAGGGATAACTATATGATAAGTGGGAATCTCCTTCATACCAGGGCCCTTGATGGGTATGGCCATTAATGAGGACTAGATGAGTGGATGGTTGGACTGTCATCCAGTTGTTTCTTTCCCATTGTGGGATTGTGCTCCAGCATCTGATAGAAACAAAAGGACTTCTGACTTGTTTCACAACCTGTTGGATGATTTGGGGAAACTGGCTGATCTGGTTATGGCTTGATAGTTTGATCATTTTTATGAAGCCATATTCAAACATTTTTGATAACCAGCTGGGGTCCTTGTTAGGTTCTACTTCAAAGTTTATGAGGAGTCCTGGAAAAGGAAGATGTTGCTCATATATTCTGAGACTGTTCCCAAAATGCTTCTCCCACTCATTCTGCACTGGGTTATCACCTATATCTCCTAAATTTGCATATGGATAAGGAGTGGTGATCAACACTTTGAAATGCCAGAATCATGAATAGGTTGTTTAGAAGTTACTCTTCTACCAGCAGTAGATGTTCTCAACCCACATCCATTCCAGATATCCCAGCAGATGTAGGAATACTTAATTCGGAGTCTTATGAGCTATCCGATCTAGATTTAGACATAGGAGATTGGAATATCCCAAAAATAGCCACCAGCCAATTCTATAAGTCTTCATGGTCTTTGAAAACAGCTTTCAAAACAGACTACCATGTTAAGACCATAGAACAAGTATATGGAATCAACAAGGAGTACGAAACGTGCTACTTGTTATCCCCTTCAGCTATCCAGAAGCATAAAGACAAAGGGCATAACTTCCTACACATAGGATTAGTCCAAGTTGGAGTGAAACCACTCACTAGAAGAGGTTTGAACAGCTCAATCCTCATGGCCCTTAGAGATGCTCGTCACATCAGATTTGATGACAGCCTCCTAAGAACCATAGAAACCAGTCTTAGCAACGGACCCATTCATTTTAACTGTTTCCCAGATTTTTCTATCTATCTCCATGACAGCACAGTTATCAAAGCCCTTACACTCAATATCAAGACGCATGGAACCTTCATGACGCAAGGAACCAGTCAGTTCGCCTTGATATACAGAGTATACTACAAGTGCATGAGAACGAACATGAATGTTGGAGCACTTGATAGGAGACAGAAAGGTGAGACAACCCTCATCTAGACCACTGACCCTAGCACCAAAATTAGGGTTCCAAGGACCCTCAAATGGTCAGAAGTCACTTTCCTAGTGTAGACGACTAAATTTCTTAGTTCGAAATAAATCAAACAAATAAAATAGTTTCACAAATACGAATTTGTATTGATAAATGTGTGGTACAATTCTCTGTAATTACAAAAGAGTGATCCTCTGATTCGATCTCCTTGAAAGATTTTTGATTGGAATTGTGGTAATGTGATTTTGATTTGAACATAAGATATTCTTCAATTTGGCTGAGGAATGGATCGAAGATCTTTGAAACGGAATTACAATGAATCTCTGGCTATGAGCTTGTTAGAAATTCTTTGTTCTTCGTGTTCTTCGTGTTCTTCGTGTGTTCTTCGTGTTTGAAGGTTTGTGATGGAAATTCTTCGGTGCTTTAGAGGCTTGATTCCGTAGAGCTTCGTTGATTTATGGTTTGTTGAGGTTTCTGGAGGCTTTTGAGCTTGATTCCAGTGAACTTTGAGATTTAGGAATATGATTTGGATGATTCCTCTTTGATTGTTCTTCGTATTTGAAGGTTTGTGGTGGAAGTTCTTCGGGGCTTTGGAGGCTTGAATCCGTAGAGCTTCACCAATTTGTAGTTTGTTGAGGTTTCTGGAGGCTTTTGAGCTTGATTCCGGTGGACTTTGAGATCTGGACGAGTAGTTTGGATGATTTTGCTTCGAATGTTGTTTGCATTCGAGGTTGAAGTTCTTGAAGTTCTTGGAGGCTTCGGGGTTTGATTCCGGCAGAGCTTCTGGATTTCTGAACTCAAGATATCTTCTTCCTTCTGTCTCAGTCCTGTCTGTCTGTGTGTTTGTTGTCTCTTGTCTTGTCCCTCCTAAATGTTTTAGGAAGGCTTCTATTTATAGGAGTTTAGGGGTAGGTGAGCGACACGTGGCGGAGTTTGATTGGTCCGCTTATGTCATCGCTTACACGTGCTGAGTGCTTGTGTCACTGCTTACACGTGCGAGGCTGCCTGTGTCATCGCTTACATGTGCTGAGTGCTTGTGTCACTGCTTACACGTGCGAGGCTGCCTGTGTCATCGCTTACATGTGCTGAGTGCTTGTGTCACTGCTTACACGTGCGGAGCTGCTTGTGTCATTGCTTACACCTGCGATGCGCTTCATGCCTTTATTTCAATGACACTTGGCAAATTTCTATTGGTTTCTGAATAGCGATGGCAAAACCTAGCAGCAGTACGTGGCGCTTTGTAATTGGTTGTATTTTGTGGACTTTGGTAGTATGATGTGTCAGCTTGTGATAGGTCGGGAATTTTCCCTCTCTACACCTAGCCAATTGGACTTTAGAGAATGAGAACCATACTCTACAGATCCAAAACCCAGCCCAGAATCCAGATCTAGAATTTGTCCAACAACTAGCCGACGGCATGGTTAGGTTAAGTTTCGACAGATCTAGGCTTAGCACTCCTCTAGATTATGAGTCTAGGTAACCTCTGGACATATCCCGGTTTAGATATCCAACCGATCTACAGCAGCCCCATAGGCAGTCACCTATCTACCTTAGAGATAGATCTGCATCCCAGTGTAGCTCAACCAGACCTCTAGGATCACCATTCCCAAGGTCTAGAAGAGACTTAGGTGTTCAACATCAGGAAGTTAGAACCAATTCCCAACTCACCACACCTTGCTACACAGCCAAACAGGATTCGATTGTCAATGAGGAAGACGATCGTGAGCAATTCCCCCCATCCCCATCTGGAACTGATATGGAACAGCCTCCAGATCAGCAAGAAGAATCTCTGAACATTTTGGTCCTAAACAGAGAATTCGTTCCTGACCTAGAAGAATTAGGTAAGGAGTTTAGTTCTGAGGAAAACAGGACTAAAAGAGAAGCCTACAAAGCCAATTATACCAGAGATAAAAAAGAAAAGGTATTTGAATCATGGACGGCATTCATGAGGGAAATATCCTGTAATGTCCCCTTTTTCATATACTTCGAAAGGTATTTTGGCCAGCACAAGCAGTTTTGTGTCCTCACCAGAGCCTGGACCATAGAAGGACCCAATGCAACCAAAGAGGTTGTAAGATCTAGCCATCCACCCTTAGAAGCCATAACCTTCAACCATCGTAGGACGGAGATAATAGCCTCTCCCTTCAAAGCCACCACTGATAGGCATCAACTAGTTGACAAGGTTATTGAGCAGAACAACTATACCAACCAGTGTCTAAATGTCATAGGAAAACAGCTTGACAGGATAGAAGATAGGATCGAAAACAAAGTTATCCTCCAGCCAGGAAACTCTAGTAAATCGACCCAAGCCTTAGAAAAGCCTCTAGTCAAGTTACCTACTACTAGACACACCAGCCTTAGTCATCCTAAGGATAAGACAGCCTTAGAGATAGTCACCCAGAAGCTAGATGAATTAGTGAAGAAGGAACCTTCATCAGTTAACGTTCTAGACATCCAGACAACCTCTAGCAGTTCTAGCCAAGCCTCTGACCAGGAGTTTGAACAACTAGAAAACCAGTTTTAGGATTTAGAGGTAACACGACTTTACCATCATGATCCAACCAGCTCAGCCAAGAATTGGTACCCTAGACCATCACCCCCTGACCTCCGGTATGAGGAAAGGAATGTTAGTAACCAATTCTCAGTATCATCTGGTAGACTCTATGAGTGGAACATAGATGGTTTATCAGAACAGGAAATCCTAAACAAAATCCAGCATATGACTATGGTAGCCAACAACTACCTGGACGAAGGCCGTCCCCATAGAGAAGTCATTGAAATGATGGCATTAGGATTCACAGGTAAACTCCAGCAATAGTGGAATAATTGCCTTTCTGAAGTGTCTAAAGAACACATCAAGTACGCCATCCAGAAAGATGAGGAAGGAAACCCCATCATCAATGAAATTGAACATGGAATTCCTGATGGAGTTAATACCCTGATTTATACAATCATGAAACACTTCATAGGAAAACCCAGCAATATCACAGCAAGGATTTATGAGCAACTAAGTAACCTTAGGTGTAAAACCCTAGGAGATTACAAGTGGTATGAAGATATCTTTACCACTAGGGTCATGCACAGAAGAGATTGTAATTCTCCATTTTGGAAGGAGAAATTTATTAATGGTTTACCAACCCTCTTCAGCCAAAAGGTCAAGGAAACCCTTTGTAGCCCCTTAGGTGTCATAGATTATGATAACCTAACCTATGGAGACATCTCTAGCACCATTCGAAGTGAAGGAATGAAGATGTGCAGAGATCTCAAAATCCAAAGCCATATCAACAAGAACAAAGCCAAGTACGAAATAGGACATTTCTGTACACAGTATGGCTTACCCTCAGTCAAACCTTCCAAGAGGAAATCCAAGCACAAAGGAAAGGAGTCCTTTGAGAAATCCTATAGGAAGAAAGCACCCAAGTATTATAGAAAACAGAAGTACAAGACTGATGATTTCTATAAGAAAGGAAAATCCAAGGAACCCATTCCACAAGCATCAGGCAAATGCTACAACTGTGGAAAGAAAGGTCATTTCAAGAGCGAGTGTAGAGCTAAGGCCAAATCCCTTATCAATACCCTCATTAGTGACCAACCCAGCAAAAATGAGATCTTCAAGTTACTAGAACTTGACCGCTCAGTCAGCGAGTCATTCAGCAGTGCTAGTGACAATGAGCTTAGGCAGATATACAGGTCATCCTCTGATTCCTTTAGTACCAGTACCTCTAGTGGCCCGGATGAACCCACGCCATGCAAAGATGGTTGTTGTAGGAACAAAACCATCAATGTATTGAACAGGCAAGAAGAACTTCTTTTAGACCTCATAGAGGCTATAGAAGATCCCGTCATCAAAGCTCAGAAGCTTACCCTTTTCCATCAGGCCTTAGTAAAGGAAACTAGCAAACCTGCACTAAGGATCCAGCAACCCAAAGTAGATTTAGAGCAAATCTACAATAGGTTTACCCAGTCCAAGAAGGAAGTTACTATCAACGACCTTCAAAGAGAAATTAAGGAAACCAAATCAGAAGTTAAAACCCTAAAGCAAGAATTAACCATTCTTAGGGTCGATTATGATCTCCTTAATCGTAGAATCCAACTTTTGGAAAACTCTTCTCATCAAAGCAATGAGGAAAATCCCTCAGATGAAGAAGTTGATCAAACAGTAAACCCTACGGCTGACCTTATCCAGGAACCCAGCAAAGATTTGTTCCTAGATACCATCAGTAGGATTAACTTCCATAAATGGCATTCCAAAGTCAGGATTGTCATCAGCAAAGATTTTGAATTTGAGGTCATAGCCCTAATTGATTCAGGTGCTGATCTTAATTGCATTCAAGAAGGAATCATTCCCTCCAAGTATTTTAAGAAGTGCAAGGAGAGATTGACATCCGCAAGTGGCGGAAGAATGCAAATTGATTTTAATATCCCACAAGCTGAGGTTTGCCAAGGCGGCATATCCTTTATGACAAAATTTGTCCTTGTCAAAAACATGACAGATAGAGTCATCCTAGGAAACCCTTTCTTGTGTTTGTTATATCCTTTCATCACAGATAATGAAGGAATCACAGCCCATCCCTTTGGTCAGTCAATCAAATTTGAGTTCATAAGAAGCCCCGAACCTTGGGAAGTCAGCTCCCTCCAGAAAGCTTCTATATCAAAAACTCTCAGTATTGTCACCATTCTTCCATCCTATAATCAAGCCCAGCATCTTGACTCAGCTAAAACAATTGATGATGCTTTTGACTCCAATCAATTGTCATCATGCATTCATCATGAAAATATTTGCATCTCTGCATCCATCAGTTTTAAAAATAAAAAGGTTTTTAACAATTATTTGAAATTCTCAAATGACCCAAACCTTTCTTCGCAGGATAAAGAGAAAGCAATATTTAATACCACTAGTAAGTGGACAATGACTTCTTCAGCAGAGAAGAAGGGCAAGGGGAAAGCACCCGCAAGGGGCAATCCTCAAGACAAAAGACTACCAGCGGGACAGTCTCTTGTAATGCATGAAGGTGTATCCTCTACCAGCCATAGAGGATCAATATCCCTTCAGGAACTTGTCACTCCAACAGTGACATATTCCAATGGTGATATGGCTATTGTTTTACAGGAAGTTGTATCCAGGACCTTGCAATTCAATAATGGAATATACACAGACTTACCCTACTCCATTAAATGCCTCCTTGATAACCTCCACTTTGCCTACACCAGAAAAAACCAAAACCTTTTCCAAAAAACCCTCAGAGCATTGGAAATTCACCTAGTTAACCTTGAGGCTATGAATGAAGTCTTAACTAGTCAACTCTCTAGCAAAGAGGATACCCATTCAATGGGTAAAATGACTATCATGAGCACTAATTATACCAAGTTCAGTCTTAAGGCTCGAACTACCCTAAGAAGTGCTACTGCCAACTTGCCCTCAGATTTACAATCTCGTATTCTGAGAAGCAAGGCTATGAACGAAAGTCTGAATCTTTGGTACGAGCATTTCAAAATGCTAGTCACAACCACTATCCCTAATCCAGATGATTCAGATGATATGGATAACATCCTAGTACAAGCTGAATGGGAAGAATACTTTGGAAGCAGCTCTAGAGTATATGAAAATAGGCATCCCTTTCCGGGACTTTTGGTCAATTATGAAGATGGAGCAGACGAAGATGAAAGAGATCCTGCTTGGCTCTCACAAATGTTTGAATCAGGTTTCATCAGACTTATCAAGCTAACAAGCCATGACCAAATCAGCCAGCTACCCCAGATCATCCAAAATGCTGTCAAACAGATCAACAGCCCTTTTGTTTCTATCAGATGTTGGAGTACTTTACCATATTGGGCTAGAGAGAATTGGATGGAAGTTCATCCATCAAAGCATCTCATCCTCATCAATGGTTTTACTTATCAGGGCCCATGGTATGAAGGAGACACATACATTTCATACAAATACCCTAAGGCTCTAGCAGAACGCTGGAGGAATTACTTCAACAACCAAATTGTTGATATAAGCCAAGAGCTTTGGAAAGATTACCATTTTATAGGCTCTACAGACAGGATCTACGTTTTTGGGAGACGACCATATGACTCAGCCATTAGAAATCTTAAAAAACTTAGTCCTGATAGTCCCAGAGAATTTCTTACAGGGAAAAAGCCTGTCCATGAACCACTTCTCTACTGTGGACTCTGCAACACCTATGCCAGATATCACGAGCACGATTGCGATAACGATTCCCCATGGGATCCTTATGATGGATATCCATCAGATGCTCTTGATACTGACTAAAGCATCCTGTCCCAGCAAGATAGCAATCCGGTTACTGTTCAAAATCAGCACCAGCCACTAATATGAACAGTACCCACATCCGCACCCAACAGATTCCCCGACAGGTTACTATTTCAACAGTGACCGAATCCGGAAAAGTAAGGGGACAAAGCACTATTCGTGAACAGTGAAAGTTTTACTGTTCACCGACACAATCATCCAGAGATCTTATTGCTTTCGGTGGAAACAGCTTTCACCTCAGTAAAAGCAATTTACTCTCTGTAATTTCAGCAATCTCCATCCAGCATCCAAGGCTCCCTCCAGTCTATTTAAGGAAGCCAAGACTCCAGTCTTCAGCAGGTCCAATTTTGAGAGAAACCTCAACTCCAAAATTCCCTCCTCTTCCAGCCAAGAGTACAGCTTTGCCTCCTCTTTACAACCCTTAGCATTGTAATCAGATGGCACTATCTTATTTTTATACTTGTAATAGCATGGCCTCAGTTGGCCTTTATCTGTATTTTCCGCATATGGCCTCAGCCGGCCTTTAGCCTGTAACTTACCCCCCTTTTGGTATCAGAGCCAAGTTTGGCCCGGTCGGATTGTAAGTTACTGTTTATCATTAAATCAAGTTGGTCGGCACTGCCGCCATAGTTATCCAGATTATTTTGGCATTATAATTATTTTGAATTATTTTATGGATATATCTCCCATACCCCATATTTTGTTTTACATCTATTTCATGATAACTCTTCCATTCCCATTTATTTATTTCTTCGTCTGCTATTATTTCATCATCTTCTATTACATCTGCAAATGGTAGGCTGAGCCTCCTTCTAACCATTTTATTTGTTACTCTGTGATTATTTGTTCAAATTAACCTTTGCTTCCCTATTATCCCGATTCTTCCTATTTTTGTGTTTAGCCCTAAAAGTTTGTTGCAGATTTATATGCCTGTGAGATTTGTTACCAAAGTCTGTGGTGTTCTCTGTTTTATAAAGTGGCCGAAAATCTTCCTAGGTTTGGTTTGGTCAGGACGGAGATCGTCTTCCTAATTTGATACCAAAAGGGGGGTAAGTTACAGGCTAAAGGCCGGCTGAGGCCATATGCGGAAAATACAGATAAAGGCCGACTGAGGCCATGCTATTACAAATATAAAATAAGATAGTGCCATCTGATTACAATGCTAAGGGTTGTAAAGAGGAGGCAAAGCTGTACTCTTGGATGGAAGAGGAGGGAATTTTGGAGTTGAGGTTTCTCTCAAAATTGGACCTGCTGAAGACTGGAGTCTTGGCTTCCTTAAATAGATTGGAGAGAGCCTTGGATGCTGGATGGAGATTGCTGAAATTACGGAGAGTAAATTGCTTTTACTGAGGTGAAAGCTGTTTCCACCGAAAGCAATAGGATCTCTGGATGATTGTGTTGGTGAACAGTAAAACTTTCACTGTTCATGCTACAGTGATTTGTCTCCTTGCTTTTCCGGATTTGGTCACTGTTGAAATAGTAACCTGTCGGGGAATCTGCTGGGTGCTGGTACTGTTCATGATGCGGGTACTGTTCATATCAGTGGCTGGTACTGATTTTGAATAGTAACCGGATTGCTATCTTATCCTGAGTTGCTGAGTCAGGATGCTTTTTAATCGCTATCCAGATTATACCCGCTGTAAGGATCTTGGGAATCCTGAAAAGGGTCAATTGGACTGTGGTTAACTGACCCTTCAGAAGCAGTAGGAGAGACTTGTTCTTCTGACTCTAGCTACTGAGAATGAGCCATTAGCTGCTGGGCTAATTCTTTTAACTCTTTGCTAGATTTTTCGGCAAGCTGGACAAAATCTAGGCCAGACTGAGATCTTGTCCTGTGGGCAATAGGTTTCTAAACTGGGGGAGGATAATCCTTATAAACCTGACTGATGATTGGATTAATCCTAAGGCTGTCCCACCTTTTGATTGAGAATTCTCGGTCTAAGAGGTTGCTGTTAATTGTGTATTTCCACATGCTGATCCAATGGACCTTGTACCTCTGGGAGAAGACCAAGATTACTGGGAACTGGGATCTGTGCCTAGAGGAGCTGCACCTTGAATCAAAGTACCTCAAAGCATCTTGTAATGGTTCTGGGAAGATCTGAGGAATGGATCCAAACATTTCCCACCACTTAAGGAACCAGGAGGGGGTTTGGCTATCAAAATCTTTGCTGAACATTAAGAACCATGAATGGTTAAATCTCTGATTCTGGAAGAAGAGCACTTTTTCAAAGGCATCCATGTAGTCATAATAACTGTAATGGAGTACTGAGCCTGATGGAGATCTGTAGTTTTTGAGGATCCTTAACAAAGAAGGATGTTGTCCCCATTCTTTACTACTGATGAAATCGGTGATGATGAACTTGTGATAGAGGACTATTGGGGGGTCCCCTTTGCTGTAGATATTTTCTATTTGAGCAGACTTTTCTTGGGAGAGGATGCTCTTATAGAACTGGATATTTTTCTCCGGATGTTTGGGTAAGAAATGCCAGTTTGGTGGCAAGACTTCCATGGCTAGGGCTAGGGGATCTGTTATATGAACCAAGTGGAATTCAACATAAGAGATATGCTGGGTAAAGGTCTTTTTGACATAAGAGGACTGTCCTCCTCTTTGGGTTGGATAGGAAGAAGGCCTCTGAGTTTGGATAAGGCTGAAATGTTCTTCTATCTGATAAGAGTTGATTGCTTTGGGTGCTGGGGAGGCTAAGGCTGAGCTGTAGCTGGGCTGACCATATGGTAGCCTTTCATAATTTGGTTTTGGGATTGATGAAACCAAATAACGATTGGCAATGCTTGATGGTGATGCAGGGTTATCTTGTCTAGGGCTTTTAGCTTGGGATATTGGGACGATTTGGCTAGGGGTGATTGGTACAAGTTTTTCTGAGCTCTGTGCTTGGCTAGTACCAATAGGGTTTTGCTGTTTAGACAATTTAGGGGGTTGTTGTACGGGTTTCTTCCCGGACATCTTGGCTGTGATTCTGCAAAAATTCACGGGTTAGGAAATCAGGGATGCTGTTCTGGTTTCCTTCAATGAATTCTAAATCAAAGTAAAAAACTGAAAGGACGGCTTGCCATCGTGCAAAAATCTGTTTTGATGCAATGTTTTGAACATCTTTTTCTAAAACATGTTTTGTAGATTTACAATCAATCCTGATTAAAAACTTTTGATTTAAAAGATCACTTTGAAATTTTGAGATGCATAGTACTATAGATAGTATCTCTTTCTTAATAGTACTATAATTAATCTGAGTGGGAGTCCATATTCCCGAATGGAAACAGACTATCTGTTTAGGGGAATTCGGACAAGCACGCTGGAGGAGGATGCCACCATAACCTATGTTTGAGGCATCGGTCTGGACAATCTTGAAGGAATTGTCAGCAGGGATTCCTAAACAAGGAAGGGTTTTGACATATTTTTGATGTGCTGGACCACTGTAGTATGGGCTGGAGGCCAAGGGGATGGATTCGTTCGAAGTCTATCAAAAAGGAGTTTGCATTGTTGCCTAAGGTTTTGATAGAAATCTGAGATGTAATTGAGAGATCCTAGAAATCTTTGAAGCTGGGTTTTATCTAGGATTTCATCTGGAAATTTATCAGCAAACTGGATATCTGTCTATGGGTTTGATAACACCATGATGGATATCAAAACCTAAGAAACAAACTTTAGTTTGGAAAAGTTTGATCTTGGGGGCTAAAACAACAAGACCATAGAAGGACCCAATGCAACCAAAGAGGTTGTAAGATCTAGCCATCCACCCCTAGAAGCCATAACCTTCAACCATCGCAGGACGGAGATAATAGCCTCTCCCTTCAAAGCCACCACTGATAGGCATCAACCAGTTGACAAAGTTATTTAGCAGAACAACTATACCAACCAGTGTCTAAATGTCATAGGAAAACAGCTTGACAGGATAGAAGATAGGATCGGAAACAAAATTATCCTCCAGCCAGGAAACTCTAGTAAATCGACCCAAGCCTTAGAAAAGCCTCTAGTCAAGTTACCTACTTCTAGACATACCAGCCTTAGTTATCCTAAGGACAAGACAGCCTTAGAGATTGTCACCCAGAAGCTTGATGAACTACTGAAGAAGGAACCTTCATCAGTTAACGTTCTAGACATCCAGACAACCTCTAGCAGTTCTAGCCAAGCCTCTGACCAGGAGTTTGAACAACTAGAAAACCAGTTTCAGGATTTAGAGGTAAAACGACTTTACCATCATGATCCAACCAGCTCAGCCAAGAATTGGTACCCTAGACCATCACCCCTTGACCTCCGGTATGAGGAAAGGAATGTTAGTAACCAATTCTCAGTATCATCTGGTAGACTCTATGAGTGGAACATAGATGGTTTATCAGAACAGGAAATCCTAAACAAAATCCAGCATATGACTATGGTAGCCAACAACTACCTGGACGAAGGCCGTCCCCATAGAGAAGTCATTGAAATGATGGCATTAGGATTCACAGGTAAACTCCAGCAATGGTGGAATAATTGCCTTACTGAAGTGTCTAAAGAAGACATCAAGTACGCCATCCAGAAAGATGAGGAAGGAAACCCCACCAGCCTTCGGTTCAGGAACCAAGTAAATCTGAACCTAGTAAACACCAACCCAAGGAAGATTTGGACCAATCCCACAATAGGTTTGTCCTGAAGAGAGTTAATATCAATGATCTTCAAAAGGAAACCAAGGAAACTAGGAATGGAATTAGAACCCTAAAGCAAAACCTTAGAGCCCTCCAGAAAACTCAACCTTTGGGAAACACTTCTTATCAAAGCAATGAGGAAGATCCCTCAGATAAAGAAGCTGGCCAAACTGTTAATCCTACAGGTGATCCTGTCCAAGAACCCAGCAAAGAATTGTTCTTAGATGCTATCACTAGGATTAACTTCCATAAATGGCATTCCAAAGTCAGGATTGTCATCAGCAAAGATTTTGAATTCGAGGTCATAGCCTTAATTGATTCAGGTGCTGATCTCAACTGCATTCAAGAAGGTATCATTCCCTCCAAATACTTTAAAAAGTCTAGGGAACGATTAACATCCGCAAGCGGCGGAAAAATGCAGTTTGAATTCAAACTTCCTAAAGCCCATGTTTGCCAAGATAACATGTGTTTCAAAACCACATTTGTTCTTGTCAAAAATATGACAAACAAGGTCATCTTAGGAAATCCCTTCCTTTGCATCCTTTACCCTTTCACAGTGGATAGTAAAGGAATCACTACCCAACCCTTTGGCCAAACCATCAAGTTTAGGTTTATCAGTGAACCAGTGCCTAGAAACATTAGCACCATCCAAACTGACACAGTCTCCAAAACCTTAAACATGATTAGTGCCAAGGCCATACATCTTAAGTACCTTCAGGAGGAAATAAGATACAAGAAAGTTGAGGACCAGTTAACTTGCAAAACCCTCCAAGAAGAGATCAGAAGCTTTGAGGAAAAACTTAATTAGGAAGTCTGCTCTGATCTACCCACAGCTTTTTGGCATAGAAAGAGACACGAGGTAGCTCTCCCATATGTCAAAGATTTCAATGAAAAGGATATCCCTACCAAAGCTCGACCTATCCAAATGAATCAGGAACTTATGGATACTTGTAGAGCTGAAATAGAGGACCTCCTTAAGAAAGGGATCATCAGAAAATCTAGATCACCATGGTCTTGTCCAGCCTTTTATGTCCAGAAGAATGCTAAGATAGAAAGAGGTGTCCCTAGATTAGTTATCAACTACAAGCCCCTCAACAAAGTCTTAGAATGGGTAAGGTACCCAATTCCCAACAAAAAGGACTTAGTTAACAGGCTTAGCAAAGCAGTTGTCTTCAGCAAGTTTGATATGAAGAGTGGATTTTGGCAAATACAAATCAGAGAGCCTGATAGGTATAAAATAGCCTTTACCACACCCTTTGGCCATTATGAATGGAATGTAATGCCCTTTGGTCTCAAAAATGCACCATCTGAATTCCAAAATATCATGAATGAGATTTTTAATCCATTCTCCAGCCATGCCATTGTATACATCGATGATGTACTCATTTTCTCAGAATCTCTGGAACAACATCGAAAGCATTTAAGAACATTCCTCAATACCATCAAGTTCAATGGTCTTGTTGTTTCAGCCCCCAAGATCAAACTTTTCCAAACTAAAGTTCGTTTCTTAGGTTTTGATATCCATCATGGTGTTATCAAACCCATAAACAGAGCTATCCAGTTTGCTGATAAATTTCCAGATGAAATCCTAGATAAAACCCAGCTTCAGAGATTTCTAGGATCTCTCAATTACATCTCAAATTTCTATCAAAACCTCAGGCAACAATGCAAACTCCTTTTTGATAGACTTCGAACGAATCCATCCCCCTGGACTCCAGCCCATACTACAGTGGTCCAGCACATCAAACAATATGTCAAAACCCTTCCTTGTTTAGGAATCCCTGCTGACAATTCCTTCAAGATTGTCCAGACCGATGCCTCAAACATAGGTTATGGTGGCATCCTCCTCCAGCGTGCTTGTCCGAATTCCCCTGAACAGATAGTCTGTTTCCATTCGGGAATATGGACTCCCACTCAGATTAATTATAGTACTATTAAGAAAGAGATACTATCTATAGTACTATGCATCTCAAAATTTCAAAGTGATCTTTTAAATCAAAAGTTTTTAATCAGGATTGATTGTAAATCTGTAAAACATGTTTTAGAAAAAGATGTTCAAAACATTGCATCAAAATAGATTTTTGCACGATGGCAAGCCATCCTTTCAGTCTTTTGACTTTGATTTAGAATTCATTGAAGGAAGCCAGAACAGCATCCCTGATTTCCTAACCCGTGAATTTTTGCAGAGTCACAGCCAAGATGTCCGGGAAGAAACCCGTACAACAACCCCAACCCCCTAAATTGTCCAAACAGCAAAACCCTATTGGTACTAGCCAAGCACAGAGCTCAGAAAAACTTGTACCAATCACCCCTAGCCAAATTGTCCCAATATCCCAAGCTAAAAGCCCTAGACAGGATAACCCTGCATAACCATCAAGCATTGCCAATCGTTATTTGGTTTCATCAATCCCAAAACCAAATTATGAAAGGCTACCATATGGTCAGCCCAGCTACAGCTCAGCCTTAGCCTCCCCAGCACCCAAAGCAATCAACCCTTATCAGATAGAAGAACATTTCAGCCTTATCCAAACTCAGAGGCCTTCTTCCTATCCAACCCAAAGAGGAGGACAGTCCTCTTATGTCAAAAAGACCTTTACCCAGCATATCTCTTATGTTGAATTCCACTTGGTTCATATAACAGATCCCCTAGCCCTAGCCATGGAAGTCTTGCCACCAAACTGGCATTTCTTACCCAAAAATCTGGAAAAGCAAGGAGACAAATCACTGTAGCATGAACAATGAAAGTTTTACTGTTCACCGACACAATCATCCAGAGATCCTATTGCTTTCGGTGGAAACAGCTTTCACCTCAGTAAAAGCAATTTACTCTCCGTAATTTCAACAATCTCCATCCAGCATCCAAGGCTCCCTCCAGTCTATTTAAGGAAACCAAGACTCCAGTCTTCAGCAGGTCCAATTTTGAGAGAAACCTCAACTCCAAAATTCCCTCCTCTTCCAGCCAAGAGTACAGCTTTGCCTCCTCTTTACAACCCTTAGCATTGTAATCAGATGGCACTATCTTATTTTTATATTTGTAATAGCATGGCCTCAGTCGGCCTTTATCTGTATTTTCCGCATATGGCCTCAGCCGGCCTTTAGCCTGTAACTTACCCCCCTTTTGGTATCAGAGCCTGTAACTTACCCCCCTTTTGGTATCAGAGCCTGGACCATAGAAGGACCTAATGCAACCAAAGAGGTTATCCAGGAAATACCTCTTCTGGTGAGTGGTTTCATTCCAACTTGGACTAATCCTATGTGTAGGAAGTTATGTCCTTTGTCTTTATTTTCCGCATATGGCCTCAGCCGGCCTTTAGCCTGTACCTTACCCCCCTTTTGGTAGGGAATATCAGGTATGTCGGCACTCGTAAGTCGCGTTGAGCCCTTTTGGTATCAGAGCCAAGTTTGGCCCGGTCGGATTGTAAGTTACTGTTTATCATTAAATCAAGTTGGTCGGCACTGCCGCCATAGTTATCCAGATTATTTTGGCATTATAATTATTTTGAATTATTTTATGGATATATCTCCCATACCCCATATTTTGTTTTACATCTATTTCATGATAACTCTTCCATTCCCATTTATTTATTTCTTCGTCTGCTATTATTTCATCATCTTCTATTACATCTGCAAATGGTAGGCTGAGCCTCCTTCTAACCATTCTATTTGTTATTCTGTGATTATTTGTTCAATTTAACCTTTGCTTCCCTGTTATCCCGATTCTTCCTATTTTTGTGTTTAGCCCTAAAAGTTTGTTGCAGATTTATATGCCTGTGAGATTTGTTACCAAAGTCTGTGGTGTTCTTCGTTTTATAAAGTGGCCGAAAATCTTCCTAGGTTTGGTTTGGTCAGCCCGTTGAAGCTGAGAGAAGGCGTGTTAGGGTGGTCCCCATTATTGGAGGAGAGTCTCGCGAAAAGGAGTTCACAGATCAGGTGTCTATCCCATAGTTGTATACTTGTGCTTCAGATCTAAAGGTTAGATCCAGAAGTTTGAGGATAAAGGTGACTAGGTTGTAATCGTTGATTTAAACTTGTAACCCCAGAATCATGAATAGGTTGTTTAGAAGTTACTCTTCTACCAGCAGTAGATGTTCTCAACCCACATCCATTCCAGATATCCCAGCAGATGTAGGAATACTTAATTCGGAGTCTTATGAGCTATCCGATCTAGAATTTGTCCAACAACTAGCCGACGGCATGGTTAGGTTAAGTTTCGACAGATCTAGGCTTAGCACTCCTCTAGATTATGAGTGTAGGCAACCTCTGGACATATCCCGGTTTAGATCTCCAACCGATCTACAACAGCCCCATAGGCAGTCACCTATCTACCTTAGAGATAGATCTGCATCCCAGTGTAGCCCAACCAGACCTCTAGGATCACCATTCCCAAGGTCTAGAAGAGACTTAGGTGTTCAACTTCAGGAAGTCAGAACCAATTCCCAGCTCACCACACCTTGCTACACAGCCAAACAGGATTCGGTTGTCAATGAGGAAGACGATCGTGAGCAATCCCCCCCATCCCCATCTGGAACTGATATGGAACAGCCTCCAGATCAGCAAGAAGAATCTCTGAACATTTTGGTCCTAAACAGAGAATTCGTTCCTGACCTAGAAGAATTAGGTAAGGAGTTTAGTTTTGAGGAAAACAGGACTAAAAGAGAAGCCTACAAAGCCAATTATACCAGAGATAAAAAAGAAAAGGTATTTGAATCATGGACGGCATTCATGAGGGAAATATCCCGTAATGTCCCCTTTTTCATATACTTCGAAAGGTATTTTGGCCAGCACAAGCAGTTTTGTGTCCTCACCAGAGCCTGGACCATAGAAGGACCCAATGCGACCAAAGATGTTGTAAGGTCTAGCCATCCACCCCTAGAAGCCATAACCATCAACCATCGCAGGACGGAGATAATAGCCTCTCCCTTCAAAGCCACCACAGATAGGCATCAACCAGTTGACAAGGTTATTGAGTAGAACAACTATACCAACCAGTGTCTAAATGTCATAGGAAAACAGCTTGACAGGATAGAAGACAGGATCGAAAACAAAGTTATCCTCCAGCCAGGAAGCTCTAGTAAACCGATCCAAGCTTTAGAAAAGCCTCTAGTCAAGTTACCCACTACTAGACACACCAGCCTTAGTCATCCTAAGGATAAGACAGCCTTAGAGATAGTCACCCAGAAGCTAGATGAACTAGTGAAGAAGGAACCTTCATCAGTTAACGTTCTAGACATCCAGACAACCTCTAGCAGTTCTAGCCAAGCCTCTGACCAGGAGTTTGAACAATTAGAAAACCAGTTTCAGGATTTAGAGGTAAAACGGCTTTACCATCCCGATCCAACCAGCTCAACCAAGAATTGGTACCCAAGACCTTCACCCCCTAACCTCCGGTATGAGGAACGGAATGTTAGTAACCAATTCTCAGTATCTTCTGGTAGACTCTATGAATGGAACATAGATGGTTTATCAGAACAGGAAATCCTAAACAAAATCTAGCATATGACTATGGTAGCCAACAACTACCTGGACGAAGGCCGTCCCCATAAAGAAGTCATTGAAATGATGGCATTAGGATTCACAGGTAAACTCCAGCAATGGTGGAACAATTGCCTTACTGAAGCGTCTAAAGAAAACATCAAGTACGCCATCCAGAAAGATGAGGAAGGAAACCCCATCATCAATGAAATAGAACAAGGAATTCCTGATGGAGTTAATACCCTGATTTATACAATCATGAAACACTTAATAAGAAAACCCAGCAATATCACAGCAAGGATTTATGAGCAACTAAGTAACCTTAGGTGTAAAACCCTAGGAGATTACAAGTGGTATGAAGATATCTTTACCACTAGGGTCATGCACAGAAGAGATTGTAACTCTCTATTTTGGAAGGAGAAATTTATTAATGGTTTACCAACCCTCTTCAGCCAGAAGGTCAAGGAAACCTTTTGTAGCCCCTTAGGTGTCATAGACTACGATAACCTAACCTATGGAGACATCTCTAGCACCATTCGAAGTGAAGGAATGAAGATGTGCAGGGATCTCAAAATCCAAAGCCATAGCAACAAGAACAAAGCCAAGTACGAAATAGGACATTTCTATACACAATATGGCTTACCCTAAGTCAAACCTTCCAAGAGGAAATCCAAGCACAAAGGAAAGGAGTCCTTTGAGAAATCCTATAGGAAGAAAGCACCCAAGTATTATAGAAAACAGAAGTACAAGACTGATGATTTCTATAAGAAAGGAAAATCCAAGGAACCCATTCCACAAGCATCAGGCAAATGCTACAACTGTGGAAAGAAAGGTCATTTCAAGAGTGAGTGTAGAGCTAAGGCTAAATCCCTTATCAATACCCTCATTATTGACCAACCCAACAAAAATGAAATCTTGAAGTTACTAGAACTTGACTGCTCAGACAGCGAGTCATTCAGCAGTGCTAGTGACAGTGAGCTTGGGCAGATATACAGGTCATCCTCTGATTCCTCTAGTACCAGTACCTCTAGTGGCCTGGATGAACCCACACCATGCAAAGATGGTTGTTACAGGAACAAAACCATCAGTGTTCTCAATAAGCAAGAAGAACTTCTTTTAGACCTCATAGAGGCTATAGAAGACCCTATCATCAAAGCTCAGAAGCTTACCCTGTTCCATCAGACCTTAGTAAAGGAAACTAGCAAACCTGTACTAAGAATCCAGTAACCCAAGGTAGATTTAGAGCAAATCTACAATAGGTTTACCCGGTCCAAGAAGGAAGTTACAGTCAACAACCTTCAGAGAGAAATTAAGGAAACCAAATCAGAAGTTAGAACCCTAAAGCAAGAATTAACCATTCTTAGGGTCGATTATGATCTCCTTAATCGTAGAATCCAACTCTTGGAAAACTCTTCTCGTCAAAGCAATGAGGAAAATCCCTCAGATGAAGAAGTTGATCAAACAGTAAACCCTACTGCTGACCTTATCTAGGAACCCAGCAAAGATTTGTTCCTAGATACCATCAGTAGGATTAACTTCCATAAATGGCATTCCAAAGTCAGGATTGTCATCAGCAAAGATTTTGAATTTGAGGTCATAGCCCTAATTGATTCAGGTGCTGATCTCAACTGCATTCAAGAAGGTATCATTCCCTCCAAATATTTTAAGAAGTCCAAGGAGAGATTGACATCCGCAAGTGGCGGAAGAATGCAAATTGATTTCAATATCCCACAAGCTGAGGTTTGCCAAGGCGGCATATCCTTTATGACAAAATTTGTCCTTGTCAAGAACATGACAGATAAAGTCATCCTAGGAAACCCTTTCTTGTGTTTATTGTATCCTTTTATCACAGACAATGAAGGAATCACAGCCCATCCCTTTGGCCAGTCTGTCAAGTTTGAGTTCATGAGAAGCCCCGAACCTTGGGAAGTCAGCTCCCTCCAGAAAGCTTCTATATCAAAAACTCTCAGTACTATCACCATCTTTCCATCATCTCATAATCAAGCCCAGCATCTTAATCCAGCCAAAACAATTGATCATCCCTTTGACTCTAATCAATTGTCATCATGCATTCATCACAAAAACATTTGCACCTCTGCATCCATCAGTTTTAAAAGCAAAAGTTTTTTTAACAATTATTTGAAAATCTCAAATGATCCAAACCATTCTTCGAAGGATAAAGAGAAAGCAATATTTAATACCACTAGTAAGTGGACGATGACTTCTTCAGCAGAGAAGAAGGGCAAGGGGAAAGTACCCGCAAGGGACTATCCTCAAGACAAAAGACTACCAGCGGGACAGTCTTTTGTAAAGCATGAAGGCGCATCCTCTACCAGCCATGGAGGATCGATATCCCTTCAGGAATTTATCCCTGCAAAGGTGGCATATTCCAGTGGTAATATGGCTATTATCCTACAGGAAGTTTTATCCAGGAAATACCATTTCAAAAATGGAGCCTATACCAATTTGCCAGCCTCCATTAAATTTATCCTTGATAACCTACAAATGGCCTTTACCCAAAACAGCAATAAACTTTTCCAAAAAACCCTCAAAGCAATTGAAATCCACTTAGTAAACCTTGAGGCGGAAAAACTATCCTTCCCTAGTCAACTCTTTGGCAAAGAGGATATCCATTCCATGGATAAAAAGACTATCATGGGCACCGACTATGCTAGGCTCAGTCTTAAGACTCAGTCTATCTTAAGAAGTGTTGTTGCCAACTTGCTTCTTGAGATACAAACTAGTATTTTAGGATCCAAGGCAATGTTCGAATCATCTGATGAATGGTTTGAGCATTTCAAAGTATTGATCACCACTCCTTATCCATATTTAGGAGATACAGGTGATAATCCAATTTCGAATGAGTGGGAGAAGTATTTTGGGAACAGCCTTAGAGTATATGAGCAACATCATCCTTTTCCAGGACTCCTCATAAACTTTGAAGTAGAACCTGACAAAGATCCCAGCTGGTTATCAAATATGTTCGAATATGGCTTCATAAAAATGATCAAACTATCAAGCCATGACCAGATCAGCCAGTTTCCCCAAATCATTCAACAGGTTGTGAAAAAGGTCAAAAGTCCTTTTGTTTATATCAGATGCTAGAGCACAATCCCACAATGGGAAAGAAACAACTGGATGACAGTCCAACCATCCACTCATCTTATCCTCATTAATGGCCATACCCATCAAGGGCCCTGGTATGAAGGAGATTCCTACTTATCCTACAGGTATCCATACACTCTTGCAGACTGTTGGAAAAAGCATTCCACCAATGAAATCCTTGATAAAATGCAAGATTTATGGAGAGACTACCATCATGTTGGTAACACAGGAAGAATTACTGTTTTCACCAACAAACCCTACTCTACCACTATTCCAAATCTCCACAGGGTTGATTACATGAATCTCAACCGGTTCATCACAAAGGAACCAGTCTATGAGCCATTGATATATTGTAGACTTTGCAACCATTATGCCAGATATCATGAGCACAATTTCGATAATAGTTCCCCATGGGATCCCTACGATGGTTATCCATCAGATGCTCCTGATACTGACTAAAGCATCCTGACCCAGCAGCTGAGGATAAGGTCACAATCCGGTTACTATTCAAGATCAGCACCAGCCACTGATATGAACAGTACAGTACCAGCATCCAGCAGATTCCCCGACAGGTTACTATTTCAACAGTGACCGAATCCGAAAAAGCAAGGGGACAAATCACTATTCATGAACAGTGAAAGTTTTTACTGTTCACCGACACAATCATCTAGAGATCCTATTGCTTTCGGTGGAAACAGCTTTCACCTCAGTAAAAGCAATTTACTCTCCGTAATTTCAGCAGTTTCCAGCCAGCATCCAAGGCTCTCTCCAGCCTATATAAGGAAGCCATTTCTCCAGTCTTCAACAGGTCCAATTTTGAGAGAAACCTCAACTCCAAAATTCCCTCCTCTTCCAGCCAAGAGTACAGCTTTGCCTCCTCTTTACAACCCTTAGCATTGTAATCAGATGGCACTATCTTATTTTTATATTTGTAATAGCATGGCCTCAGTCGGCCTTTATCTGTATTTTCCGCATATGGCCTCAGCCGGCCTTTAGCCTGTACCTTACCCCCCTTTTGGTATCAAAGCCAAGTTTGGCCCGGTCGGGTTGTAAGTTACTGTTTATCATTAAATCAAGTTGGTCGGCACTGCCGCCATAGTTATCCAGATTATTTTGGCATTATAATTATGTTGAATTATCTCCCATACCCCATATTTTGTTTTACATCTATTTCATGATAACTCTTCCATTCCCATTTATTTATTTCTTCGTCTGCTATTATTTCATCATCTTCTATTACATCTGCAAATGGTAGGCTGAGCCTCCTTCTAACCATTCTATTTGTTACTCTGTGATTATTTGTTCAAATTAACCTTTGCTTCCCTGTTATCCCGATTCTTCCTATTTTTGTGTTTAGCCCTAAAAGTTTGTTGCAGATTTATATGCCTGTGAGATTTGTTACCAAAGTCTGTGGTGTTCTCCGTTTTATAAAGTGGCCAAAAATCTTCCTAGGTTTGGTTTGGTCAGCCCGTTGAAGCCGAGAGAAGGCGTGTTAGGGTGGTCCCCATTTTTGGAGGAGAGTCCGGCGAAAAGGAGTTCACAGATCAGGTGTCTATCCCATATTTGTATACTTGTGCTTCAGATCTAAAGGTTAGATCCAGAAGTTTGAGGATAAAGGTGACTAGGTTGTAATCGTTGATTTAAACTTGTAACCCCAGAATCATGAATAGGTTGTTTAGAAGTTACTCTTCTACTAGCAGTAGATGTTCTCAACCCACATCCATTCCAGATATCCCAGCAGATGTAGGAATACTTAATTCGGAGTCTTATAAGGTATCTGATCTAGATTTAGACATAGGAGATTGGAATATCCCAAAAATAGCCACCAGCCAATTCTATAAGTCTTCATGGTCTTTGAAAACAGCTTTCAAAACAGACTACCATGTTAAGACCATAGAACAAGTCTATGGAATCAACAAGGAGTATGAAACGTGCTACTTGTTATCCCCTTCAGCTATCCAGAAGCATAAAGACAAAGGACATAACTTCCTACACATAGAATTAGTCCAAGTTGGAGTGAAACCACTCACCAGAAGAGGTTTGAACAGCTCAATCCTCATGGCCCTTAGAGATGCTCGTCACATCAGATTCGATGACAGCCTCCTAGGAACCATAGAAACCAGTCTAAGCAACGGACCCATTCATTTTAATTGTTTCCCAGATTTTTCTATCTATCTCCATGACAGCACAGTTATCAAAGCTCTTACACTCAATATCAAGACCCATGGAACCTTCATGACGCAAGGAACCAGTCAGATCGCCTTGATATACAGAGTATACTACAAGTGCATGAGAACGAACATGAATGTTGGAGCACTTGATAGGAGACAGAAAGGTGAGACAACCCTCATCCAGACCACTGACCCTAGCGCTAAAATTAGGGTTCCAAGGACCCTCAAATGGTCAGAAGTCACTTTCCCAACCAACTGGACTTTAGAGAATGAGAACCATACTCTACAGATCCAAAACCCAGCCCAGAATCCAGATCTAGAATTTGTCCGACAACTAGCCGACGACATGGTTAGGTTAAGTTTCGACAGATCTAGGCCTAGCACTCCTCTAGATTATGAGTGTAGGCAACCTCTGGACATATCCCGGTTTAGATCTCCAACCGATCTACAGCAGCCCCATAGGCAGTCCCCTATCTACCTTAGAGATAGACCTGCATCCCAGTGTAGCTCAACCAGACCTCTAGGATCACCTTTTCCTACGTCTAGGAGAGATTTAGGTGTCTAGCTTCAGGGAGTTAGAACCAATTCCCAACTCACCACACCTTGCTACACAGCCAAACAGGATTCGATTGTCAATGAGGAAGACGATCGTGAGCAATTCCCCCCATCCCCATCTGGAACTGATATGGAACAGCCTCCAGATCAGCAAGAAGAATCTCTGAACATTTTGGTCCTAAACAGAGAATTCGTTCCTGACCTAGAAGAATTAGGTAAGGAGTTTAGTTCTGAGGAAAACAGGACTAAAAGAGAAGCCTACAAAGCCAATTATACCAGAGATCAAAAAGAAAAAGTATTTGAAGCTTGGACGGCATTCATGAGGGAAATATCCTGTAATGTCCCCTTTTTCATATATTTCGAAAGGTATTTTAGCCAGCACAAGCAGTTTTGTGTCCTCACCAGAGCCTGGACCATAGAAGGACCCAATGCAACCAAAGAGGTTGTAAGATCTAGCCATCCACCCCTAGAAGCCATAACCTTCAACCATCGCAGGACGGAGATAATAGCCTCTCCCTTCAAAGCCACCACAGATAGGCATCAACCAGTTGACAAGGTTATTGAGCAGAACAACTATACCAACCAGTGTCTAAATGTCATAGGAAAACAGCTTGACAGGATAGAAGACAGGATCAAAAACAAAGTTATCCTCCAGCCAGGAAGCTCTAGTAAACCGATCCAAGCTTTAGAAAAGCCTCTAGTCAAGTTACCCACTACTAGACACACCAGCCTTAGTCATCCTAAGGATAAGACAGCCTTAGAGATAGTCACCCAGAAGCTAGATGAACCAGTGAAGAAGGAACCTTCATCAGTTAAAGTTCTAGACATCCAGACAACCTCTAGCAGTTTTAGCCAAGCCTCTGACCAGGAGTTTGAACAATTAGAAAACCAGTTTCAGGATTTAGAGGTAAAACGGCTTTACCATCCCGATCCAACCAACTCAACCAAGAATTGGTACCCAAGACCTTCACCCCCTGACCTCCGGTATGAGGAACGTAATGTTAGTAACCAATTCTCAGTATCTTCTGGTAGACTCTATGAATGGAACATAGATGGTTTATCAGAACAGGAAATCCTAAACAAAATCCAGCATATGACTATGGTAGCCAACAACTACCTGGACGAAGGCCGTCCCCATAAAGAAGTCATTGAAATGATGGCATTAGGATTCATAGGTAAACTCCAGCAATGGTGGAACAATTGCCTTACTGAAGCGTCTAAAGAAGACATCAAGTACGCCATCCAGAAAGATGAGGAAGGAAACCCCATCATCAATGAAATAGAACAAGGAATTCCTGATGGAGTCAATACCCTGATTTATACAATCATGAAACACTTCATAGGAAAACCCAGCAATATCACAGCAAGGATTTATGAGCAACTAAGTAACCTTAGGTGTAAAACCCTAGGAGATTACAAGTGGTATGAAGATATCTTTACCACTAAGGTCATGCACAGAAGAGATTGTAACTCTCTATTTTGGAAGGAGAAATTTATTAATGGTTTACCAACCCTCTTGTAGCCCCTTAGGTGTCATAGACTATGGTAACCTAACCTATGGAGACATCTCTAGCACCATTCGAAGTGAAGGAATGAAGATGTGCAGGGATCTCAAAATCCAAAGCCATATCAACAAGAACAAAGCCAAGTACGAAATCGGACATTTCTGTACACAGTATGGCTTACCCTCAGTCAAACCTTCCAAGAGGAAATCCAAGCACAAAGGAAAGGAGTCCTTTGAGAAATCCTATAGGAAGAAAGCACCCAAGTATTATAGAAAACAGAAGTACAAGACTGATGATTTCTATAAGAAAGGAAAATCCAAGGAACCCATTCCACAAGCATCAGGCAAATGTTACAACTGTGGAAAGAAAGGTCATTTCAAGAGCGAGTGTAGAGCTAAGGCCAAATCCCTTATCAATACCCTCATTAGTGACCAACCCAGCAAAAATGAGATCTTCAAGTTACTAGAACTTGACCGCTCAGACAGCGAGTCATTTAGCAGTGCTAGTGACAATGAGCTTAGGCAGATATACAGGTCATCCTCTGATTCCTCTAGTACCAGTACCTCTAGTGGCCCGGATGAACCCACGCCATGCAAAGATGGTTGTTGTAGGAACAAAACCATCAATGTATTGAACAGGCAAGAAGAACTTCTTTTAGACCTCATAGAGTCTATAGAAGATATTGAGTGAAGAAGGAACTAAGGCTAGATCCAGGGTTGACTACATGAATCTCAACCGGTTCATCACAAAGGAACCTGTTTATGAGCCATTGATATATTGTGGACTTTGCAACCATTATGCCAGTTATCACGAGCACAATTGGCTGTTCAATAGTAACCTGTCGGGGATCATGTAGTCAACCTGTTCAATAGTAACCCTAATTAGAATCACCGACTATGGTGATTCTTCCTCTAGGATCACCATTCCTAAGGTCTAGAAGAGACTTAGGTGTTCAACTTCAGGAAGTTAGAACCAATTCCCAACTCACCAAAGTCATTGGCCGAAAATCTTCCTAGGTTTGCTTTTACTGATACCAAAAGGGGGGTAAGTTACAGGCTAAAGGCCGGCTGAGGCCATATACGGAAAATAAAGATAAAGGCCGACTGAGGCCATGCTATTACAAGTATAAAAATAAGATAGTGCCATCTGATTACAATGCTAAGGGTTGTAAAGAGGAGGCAAAGCTGTACTCTTGGCTGGAAGAGGAGGGAATTTTGGAGTTGAGGTTTCTCTCAAAATTGGACCTGCTGAAGACTGGAGTCTTGGCTTCCTTAAATAGACTGGAGGGAGCCTTGGATGCTAGATGCAGATTGCTGAAATTACGGAGATAATATAATATAATAATCATATATTGTATATATTGTATTATATATATATATTATAATATAATATAGTTTTATAATATATGAGTTTATATTACGTTATCATTATCTAACTAAAAGACCTACTGAGATCAAAGATGTTAGTTAAATAGAACTCTTAGTCCTAAATTGTTTTATGATTAAAAGTCCTTAATTTATTTTAATTAGAGGGTTTTAATGAGATTAAAATTCTAATTAATAAGTTATATAGTTTCTAATGAGATTAGAATCTTTTATTTAGTAAATTAAGGAGAGAGTTCTATATAACTAATTTTTGATTCATTAGTGTTTAAGGAATCCTAAATAGTTTAGGACTTCCATTTTAGTTAGTGATTCTAATGAGATTAGAGTCTTGAACAAGTGCAAGGTTATTAGTTGTGATAGGATCACAATTATTTAAGAAAAACCCAAATAACGAGTGGGAGTGCTTAAATAACCCTTTTGTTAAGTTTATTGTAATGTGAATAAATACTTTGTCTTGACTTCGAGTCTTGCATTCCATGCGGAGGGTATTTACTTCACGGATTACAAGGTTAAACTTCTTTGTGATTAAGCGAATGTTCGTTACACTAAAGTGACGTGACTTAGTAACATCATATCGAATTTAAACAATTAAACACATTTGATGTGTAGGGTTAAATTTGTGATTAGATCACAATGTTTTTAGGACAATCCACTTGTTTTAAAATTTCTAGTGGGAGAGAGATACAAGGGTTGGATCTCACGGCCTCCATTGTTGGTTCATAGTAGTGTGAAATATATACTTTGTCTTTGCTTCGAGCTTAGCATTCCATGCGGAGAGTATTTATTTCATGGTACTACAGGATTGAATTTCTTGGTTTATAGTAGTTTGATCAAACACCTTGTCTTAGCCTCGAGCTTTGCATTCCATGCGGAGGGTGTTTTGTATCATGGCACTACATAATAAGCCTGTTTAAAGGGATGAAATGTGGCTACACATGATTCTAGGCAATGGTGTACACTAGACTAAGTTTGATAGTATCCTCTATGCTGAGTTCTTGCTATTATCACTTAGAGGCCAAAGAAATAGCGGCAAATTATTTTGTTTGGTAAGAGTTACCATGATAGCATTAATAATGAGAGTAATTCTCGCCTGATCATAGTAGTTGGTATTCACTCTATGCTGGGGAATATTAATTGCGGGATTAGGTTGTCGTTGCACCTAGTATAGTATGTTTTTCGGGTTTTATACTATATGGTTATGGATGTAAAATATAATGTCCCTGTAATTATGTTCATAGTCTCGAATTGAAGTTGCCATAAATTTTTGTTCTCTAACTATTTTTTTTTATTGAATCACATTAACTAAGATATAATTTTGGACATGGTGCTTAAGGAGCTGAAGTACATATATATGTTTCAATTCAGCATTATCATAATTTCCTATGCATGATGCATTGATGGAAGATGGCTTATGATATGATCATAATCTCCATTGAAATGCTAATATGTTACATTGGCTTTTATCTCAAATGTGCTACAGCATGAGATGCAAGAGTTAGTACTAGACTTAGACTTTGTATTAAGTCTAAATGAGATGTTTGGTATGAAATATCGTGCTACTAGACGATATTTAATATAAGTCATTTGGGTGCCAAGAAAAGCTTAAGTAGTTCCAATTCTATATCATTTTATGAAAATATTTTCATTTTAAAATGAATTGGAATTCTTGGATGTAGAGATTAAATGTTAATCTCATATGGATATGATCCATAAGTCCATGTTAGAATCATTTGACCAATTCAGATTGTTTTGAAAATAAATTTCTTTTATATTATCTGAATTGATGAGTGAGTTCTACACAACGAAAGACATCCTAAAAGCTAAGGCTAGGATCAATATGATTTAATTCAAATTCTTAGCCTAGACCGAAAGGAAAAGGTGGTAAGAAGAGGAATTAAAATACCAAATAGTTGGGCAAGCTATTTGCCCTAGTAGTTGCCAAAAGGAAATTAGACTCAAAAGTATGACCAAAAGGAAAGTGTTTCCGTTTTGGTAAAGCTAAGTTTTGTCCATGATTATTTTCTAGATGGAGATTTACATGTTTTACTTTTTAAAGAGAAAGTTTTCATCCTTTGGTATTGTATGTTTTTGGCACTTATGTCTAGATCTTATTAATCTAAATGATATTCAAGATTGGTGAAAGATGGGCTTTTAGAACCATTATTTGTTAAATTTTCAATCTATGAATTCTATTTAGAGGATAATATGATCTAGGGTTCCTTTATTGTAAAGGAATATAATATCAATGACTTCTTTAAGTCAGTGCATACATAAAGGAGGAATAAGACTCTTTTAGAAATAGTAAAGTACATGATAAGTATTTCCATTTCCTTATTTCTTTTGGAGATATACTCTATGTATTACTATACATTTTCTAAAATTGATTTCAAAAGTTTGTTCCTAAGACATTTGTCAAATTGTGGATTAGGTAAAAACCTAGTATATGATACTTCCACTTTTGGGGATGTCCAGCACTTGTGCTAGAAAGGAAGTCTAACAAAATGAAATCAAAAGGTAGAAAAATGTGTGTTTATGTTGGGTATCCAAAAAGAATTTCAAAAGATTGTTTTGGTAGTCATAAAAAGATAAGATGTTTGTAAAGTACAAATACAAAGTTCTTGATGATGACTATGTGAATAATCTTAAAGCTATACATAGAATCGTTCTAGAAGAAAAATGTCAGAATTTGTTGTAAGACAACTATGAAATACATTTAGAAATGAGATGGTTGTATTAGATACATCACAAGGAATTATTCTAGATATATAGCTAATACACCAATACAATATCGTAGTGGGAGGATTATCAATTATCAAATAAATTCATACTTTTGGAATAAACTTTTGAAGTCATTCCGCAAGGATATGAATTTGATCCTCGGTCCTACATTGAGGCAATAGATGATATAAATATGGATTACTGAATCAAGGTTATGTAAATAGAATTAGATTCTATTTAAAGTCTAGAACTTGTAGAGGAGCCTAATGGCATTAAGCCTATTGTTCTCAAATAGGTCTACAAGAAAAATTGAGATTGATAGATTTGAAGGTGCAAACCTTCAAAGTCAAGACTAATGGTGAAAATATTTATTCAGAACGAAATGGTTCGACTATGAAAAGATTTTTTCACCAATAGTTAAGTTTGACTTTATCTAGATTCTCTTATCCATTATATTTCATTTAGATGAAATATGACAATGGATATCAAGAAAGCTTCTTTTAGTAGCAATCTTGAGGAAGACATCTATATGATGTAACTAGACTTGTACATAGCAAAGAAACGGTAGTATTTAGATTGCAAGTTCCTTAAATTCCATTTAAGGATTAAAGCAAGCATCTAAATCATAAAATATTATCTTTGATCAAGAAATCAAATTGTTTGATTTTGATCAAATATTAAAAGGCCTTATGTGTGTATAGCTATATAGAATAATAAATTTCTTAATGTATGTTGATGACATTCTAGTCATTTAGAATGATGTTGATTTATTGTCATCAATGTGTTTTTGGTTGTCTAGTCCTGTTTGATATAAAGTACTTGGGAAAGACTGGTCACATCCTAAGAATTAAACTTTGTTATAATTCAGAAATTAGGATGTTGGGTCTATCTCAAACTGCTTAAATAGATTAGATTCTAGTCAAGTATAGCATATAATACTTCAAGAAATGATTCTTTCCTTTTAAGTTTGAAGTTCCTTTATATAGGATTGTGGTCCTAAGACATATAAAAGGAAGAGCATATTAAGACGGTCCCTTATATCAAATAGATAGGAAGTCTTTATACTATGCTACATGCTAGGCTAAATATCTATTTTACGGTGGGCATAGTAAGCAAATATCAATTGAATCAAAGATCATTTAATTTAGTGGGAGTAAAGCATATACTCAAATATCTTATGGGAATAAGGTGTTATATGCTTGTCCACAGAAGTGAAGTTTTGATCATTACTGGATGTGCAAATACTGATTTGTAGTTTGATTGTGATTCATGAAGTTGGACTTCAAGATATGTGTTCATCCTTGGTAGTGAAGATACACATTATGAAGTTGAACTTCAAGATATGTGTTCACTCTAGGTGGTGAAGATACACATTAAGTGTAAATGATATCTTCTCATTAGAGAGATATGAGTACATGAGAAATAGTAGTAGTAGAAAAGATAATTTATGCAATAAATTTGGCTGTAACTTGTTTCCAAGCCTTGCCTTAGAATGATTATGAATTACTCTAAAGGGAAATAAGTGTCAGATATATGATAAATTGTCTTTGAGGGCAAGTGGGAGATTGTTGGGGTTTATGCCCTAAAACCCAATTTATTGGCATGTATTTAATAATTAAATTGTTTAATTATATGAGACTATCTATAAATGAACTAATTCATTATCATAGTCCACGAGATGCATTGTATGTGATTTATGTGAAAAGTCACAGAAGATATAAATCACAAGTTCTTTGTAAACTCAGAAGTTTAGTTCGTAGTCGGTGATGAAATTGGGCGTTTCATCTGCGAAGATTATAACATATCAACTAAGATGATTTGTCTTGATCATGGAAGTGGAGACTTCTAGTTGGTATGTTGATATGTTTTAAGAGTTAAAACATATTGAACTGGACCGCTGTGAGATTTATTATTCTCCTAACGACTGTCAAATGAATAATAAATCTCACGACTTCTATTTACATCAACTCTAAATCCTGAGAGAATAATGGACCTGATCATGAGATGTAGGTTGCTTTGATATATCAGGAGTGAGATCTATTAGTTACGGTCAAAACCTCAGTATGTTGGGCATCCGTATTTAGTGTTGATGGAACATATATTCTTAAGATGGAATTCATAGTCTCTTAATGAAGATACAAAATATTCCCTTGAGATAAGTTTAATGGATTTAGTTATTCAGAGTGTTGGGCCCAACCACTTTAGTAAGGAGTTACTAAAGTATATATTTATGAAATTGGATTTCATGAATATATGACGAATAACATAAAGGATTAAACCGGGTACTCAAGGATTAAGATGTAGTAATCTTCAAAGTGGCAGTCTATATTCATGACTTTGGATTACTACGAATATTTTAATGAAGGGGTTGTATGCATAATAAAGTCTTGGGATATAATTTATTAATAAGGCCTAGAGTGTAATTATATTTATATAGTGGTATTAAATATAATTAATGGTAACTTTGGGCTTGTCAAGAGTTGACGAAAAAGCCCAAGGCCCATTGGAGCTAGTGTCTTATTGGTCCCTTTTGGTCCCACTCCAAGCCACACACTAAAGCCCAATTGGAAAGGCCCAATAGGCCAGCCCAATTAGGTAATCAGTTAGTTATAAAGGGAGAAACATACAGAATTTTTATTAGAAGAGATTAGTGAAATAAGAAACGGTGTGTGAGAGAGTGTAAGACACACTTTCATTCTCCCTTTGAAAACTGATTGAGAGACCACACATCTTGGGCGTAAAGTGGAATTGGAGTGAAGATTAAAAGTGTTCCCAAGTGCTTCTAATATTTGTTTTGAATTTCTCCATACCAAGGTACGCTATCTTGTTCTTAAATTCTGAAATTTACATAGTGCATGTTATCAATCATGAATGAAATAGATCCTAGTTCGTTGCTTCCGCTGTGGGTTTTGTATGAGATACAAAACCAGAATTTTTCCTTCACTAACACCTTCCCATTCCGTAATCTAGCCTCCGGATTTGGTCTTTGGCTAAGTAGATCTAGCTTTATCTTTGTTTTTATTTTGGATAGATTGTAACTAGGACAAAAGACCATGTATATTTGGTCGATTGTAACTAGGACCCAAAGCCATGTAAATTCAAATTTTCTATTAGAACATATGTGATTCATGTTAGGAACATATGTCAACATTTTATGTAATTGGCTAATCCTCCGACAAAACACACTTTACTTATAATTGGGTAGATCTAAGACGTGTTTAATGCTTCAAGAAATAAGGTTTCAAGTTCAAGTGTTAAAATCATGCAAGTTTGTTCAAGAATTAAGTGAAGAAGTGTTGTTCATTAAAGCTCGACAGCTAGTATATATTGAGATTTAAAAGAGTTGTTTCAGCCCAAGGCTCGACAGCAACTCGATAGATAGGGTATTTGTCGAGGTTTATGAAATTTAGATTTTCAGAGCTGATTTTAATCCAATCTGTGAATGTATGTTTGGGCTTTCTTTTCTCACAACCCTAAACATATATAAGGATTATTATAAGGGCTGTCAAAGGTTGCACGAGTATTGAGCAAAGTCTTGTTCATGTAAATTGTGACTAGAGACAGAATTTACCCTAGTTCTTCTTTCTCTTAAAGAAGCTGCTGTGTTTGTACACCATAAGGTTTTATGACCAAGCAACTTCATGATCTTCATCTTGTGATGAACAGAAGAAATTTGCAGCTAACATCTTTCTTAAGTTGGTGATCAAGTCACGTACGGGGATCCGTACATCTTTTAGTTAGTCACATACTGGGAGTCGTGTAATACAAGGAGAGCTGGTCACTACAAAACAAGTCCAATAGGGTATTGGGGTAAAGGTTCAACTGTAGGTTGGTATAAGGTACTAGGATTTCTTTACTTGTAACCGTTTGTTTTAATAATAGTGGATTCTTAGGAGTGATGACTTTAAAATCACTCTGTGGGGTTTTTACCTCAGAGGTTTTTCCCATTCGTAAATAAATCACCGTGTCAAATTTAATTTTCACTGCATTATACTTTAGTTGGTGATTTGTTTATGCTACCACGCTCATTTCATGTAATTATACCTAATGAATTCACTTGGCTAATTAATTGGTTAATTCATCACAAGGGGTCAATACATTCTTGGCCTATCATTTTCAAATTTGTATTTTTTTTTCAATGAATGAGATGAAGCAATTCAGTCATGTATTTGTATATTAGTTTTTCTTATTTTTTGTACATAAAAAATAAGTGAAGACTCCACACCATTTACCCAAAAAGAGAGGTGCCCTAAAAAGCACACCAAAAAAATCTCTCTCTTTTTTATGGGGCACTCTCAAGCGAGGTCTCTCACAAAGTGGTAATTGGAAAATTCAACTTGGGTGAAAAGACGAAGGACTCCAAGGTTGTTAGGAAGTTCCTACAATCATTGCCGGAGAGCTTTCATGCCAAGGACACCACAATTGAAGAGAGCAAAGACCTTGATGAGATAAAGATTCAAGAACTCATTAGTTCTCTTCAAACTTATGAGCTATCTCTACCATCACAAAGGAAGAGCAAATCTCTTGCTCTTAAGACGATCAATGAGAGAGTCGAAGTGCAAGATTCCTTGGATGAGGATGAGGTTGAAATGGAAGTGGCATACCTTGCAAAGAACTTTCGTAAGTTCTTAAAATTCAAGAAAGATGGGAAGACTTTTGAGAAAGGTAAATTCTCAAATTTCAAAAGGGATAAGAATCTTCTCCATCTCAAGTAGTCATGTGCTATGAGTGCAAAGGGCATGGCCATGTGAAGAAAGAATGCACCACTTATTTGAAGGCAAAGGGTAAAGTCTTTGTTACTACCCTTAGTGACTTGAATAGCTCCAACTCGGATTCGGATGGAAGTTGTGACGAAGAAGGAAACTACTTCGCTTTTATGACCATTGCACCTGTGGACTCATCAGAAGATTTGAGCATTCTAGTGGAAGAGCTTGGTGAGCACACCAAAGTGGAGTCTATGGGGGTTAGAGAGGAATTCAATGATGAAGATGAAGAATGCAGCTATGAAGGAGCAAAGGGATTGCAAGAATCCTATAATTCTCTTCTTGAGAAGACCGGGGAGTATGCTAGAGTGGCTAAGGTAGCCATTAGAAAAATGAAGAAAGCAGAACAGGATTACAAGAGCATGCTTGTAAGGTACAAAGAGACAAAATGTGAAGTTGAAGCAATGAATGAAGAGCTAACGAATGCCTATTTTAGGATCAAGTTCCTTGAGCTTGAGGTTATTCAAGCTAATGCCAAAGTGGAGTATGTTGCTTCAAAGAAACTTGATAAGGTGTTTGCCTATCAAAACCCTCTTCCAATAGAAGTGGCTTGGGATATACCGGTGAAAGTAGCTTAAGTGCTAATATGTCTAAGGAGATGAACTTTGCTAAAGTCAAGGAACCAATGGTACCAACTCCACCTATTGAGAATGTGAAGGTTAAGAAGAAGCCAAATGTGATTGGTCAAAAGGTTTTGACAAAGCCTCCAAATCCATTTGTGGCCAAACCTAAGACAAAAGGTAAGTCTCTTCTGAAGGCCCAAAGAGGTCCTCAAACTCAACACTTTTGCCACCATTGTGGAATCTAAAGGCATACTAGGCCAAATTGACACAAGCTTCAAGCCTTGAAGAATGTGGGCCCTCAAAGGTAAAGAAGGCAAGGAAAGGGGAATTGGAACCCCAAGCAATCTAAAGGGCGAGAAGTATTGGTGATGTGATGAAGATGATAGACACCATCACTTCGTGTTTGGCAAACTTCACCTTAAGGTTTGAGAATCGCAACTCAAGTACCCATTCCTTTAAGGATATCACCCCAAACACATGTGCTGTGTGGATGAAGAAGGGTACTCATGCATAAGCATTAGAACATGTTCATGCATCAATTATTTCGATTTGTTGTAACATTGTTGGTTGTTTGCTTATGTTTTCATTCTAGCATGTTTTTACTATTTTTGTTGTTTAAAAAGCTTTGAATTTTTGTTTCTTTTTGATCAATCTTTACTTGCTTTGTGTTAAAAATCCAAAAACACATAAAAAGTAGAAAATCCAAAAAGTTTGATCAACATTATTGTGTTTTGTCACACGCATGTTTAGCCTTGTACCTCAGTACAAATGGCTTTGTGCATTTACGAGCTTAGCTTGTTCTCTATGCACTTATATCATTGTGGGAAAAATCTTGACATCTATGTGATTGTTGTAAATAGATCTTCAAACTTGTCATGAATGATTAGCTAATAGTTTTGTTGATCTTGAGACATGCATAGATTTGTGCCTATATATCTTCCTACTCTTTTATGTTTTTGCTTTATAGATTAACCAATGTCAAATCTTGAAAAGAGATAATGAACTGCAAAAGTCATCGCACATACTAGTATTTGACTAGGAGAAAGGGAAAGTGACTTGTTTTGATAATGTATGGTGCCTAAAAAGCCAAAGGCCTACTCTCAAAATTGAAATATCAAAAATTTCAGGCATCAATCTGAAAAAGAGATGTATTGTTCTAAAATGATCAAATGTTATGAATTGTAAGAAGCCAAAAGAAATGCTTCACAATTATGTAATCAAGTTTTGTGGGAGGTCATATATGCTCATTTCTATAATTGAGATTGGTCACTCTACTTAGTGCTAATCGTGTATGCCTTGGTTGAATTGATCATTGAAGTTTCATGTTAAACTAAAGATCATCTCACATTTGGTACCTACACACATCACACATGTCTATGTTCAATGAATGTCTTATTCATTTATATGATTGTACTTGATTAAATGTGTTGCATATACTCAATCATATGTTGATCAAACACAAAAAGATTTTTGAGTATTTTAGTTGTTTTTGGAAAGTGTTTTTGTTTTGAAAATTTTCAGAAAATCCAAAAATTTTCAACCTTGCTTTTTGGCAACTCACTCGCGAGGCCCCAGTCGCGAGCTTACTCAGAAGGTTTTGCGACTCTTTGGCGAGTGAGACTTCTAGTCGCGAAAAAAACTTAGAAAAATTTTCAACAATTCCGGGTTTTTGTCATTTTCACGACTGCTTTGTGAGAGGAAGTCCAGTCGCGAGGTTACTCTAAGAGGTTCATGACTCACTGGCGAGTGGAAGTCCCAATTGCGAAAAAGACTTAGAGAAAATTTTCAAAATCTTGCACAAGGGATTTTGGCGACTCATTTTGGCAACTCAGCTTCGAGTCATGTGAGTCATGAAAAACACATGTTTTGCACAAATAGGGTTAGATCTCAGACAGTTTTCAAAAAAAATTCAGTTTCCCTCACATCACATGTAAGCCTCTTTATCTTTTCCGCCTCTCCCTCTCCCAAAACCGCCATTTTCACTCACAAAACCTCTATTTTCTTCTTCAATCCTCACTTAATCTTCAAGAAAAGGTATGGATTTTCGCTTATTTTCATTCCATTTCAAGTTTCACGCCCTAGTTTTCTTGGATTTGTTGTTTATATTGAGATGTTGTGATATGATTGTTGAATATGGGTTTTGATGTTTTTGTTGAGTTTGATATATGGGTTTTGTTGGGTTTCATAATATAATGCTTGTTTTACATGTTTACATGTTTGTTCTTCATATTCATGCATTATGCTATGATTTGTGTTGTGTTGTGCATACCATGTTCATGATAAAATGTTTATTAGATGTTTTGTGTGTATTTTGGACTCCATTGAGTACAAAGATTGTGGGGATATTCATTTTTTCTTAAATTTTGAAACATCAATTGATTATATGTTTTCGTACATTGCCCCTTGCATGTTTTCATGCCCTAGATACACACTTTTGCATATGATGCACACACACACACACACACACACACTCTTTAACATGTTGAGTGAATAATGCAAATGATTCAATCATGATGTGATGTTTAACATCTATACATGTCAATTTGTTTTTGAATTACTCTTTAAATTCCAATTTTTAGGGTTTTAATTCAAATTTTATGTTTTGGTTATAACTTGTTGCTAATCAAGTTTGTTGCCATTTGTTTCTCGCCTTGCTCTTTGTTATTACATGATCTTTGTTTGAAGATGTCTCCCTTTAAAAAGTCAGCTATTAAAGGAGGTAGCAACAAGGGAAAAGAATCGGTAATTGATCTCAGTAGCTTCTCCTCTAAGTCAAAGAAGACTCGATCTTCAACTGGAGTTTATCACAACACTTGTTTTAGATCATATGCCACATGTAAGTGCATGATTTGTAATCGGACCCAAAACGAGTGATGGGCTCAAGCCCAAAGAGCCTTATACAATAAAATTTGTAGAGTATGGGTTTGAAACCTAAGTTAGGGATATTGGAAAGTTGATAAACAGGCTAGAATGCCGCAGTCTATGCAAGTAATAGATGAACGCGACAAAAATCCCTCCTCGGATGTAAGCGGAGGACAATTTGTATAGCCTTTCTTTCTCTAAGAAAAACATTACAATTTTTTAGTTTCCAAAAAGGGACCTCCTCCTTTCTTTCCTTTCTCATCTTCTTATATCCTTCTTCTTCTTCCCTGTTTCATCCACGTGTAACACAGATCTTCCCCCTGGATACTTGTCCTATCCACTACCTTCTTAAAGTCTTCAAATAATAGCTCGAAGGCAGAATACTACTGTTCAAAGGTCATTTCCCCATTAATGAGACCAGAGAGGTAGATGCAGGGCCTTTAATGCGGTGGTAACAGCTTTTTCCTCAAATATTTCTCTCACGTTCCTGCTTCTAATGGGTGCTTAGATCACGCCTTTACCCAACAGATCATCCAGAATTCAGTCTCTAAGCCCTTTAACAAGTCCCATGGCCTTTACTGGGCTTGTCCGAGGAGATACTCCACCTCGGACTACTCCTCGAACCATTATAGTGCGGACTAACTTGTGGGCTCAGAAGACTCTGATTGAACAGACTTATACCAACTAACCAGGCCCAAGGCCCAAACGTGCCTTTAAGAATTTTTACCCCCACACCACATATCAAGCATATGTAAATCACTTCAAGGGTGCCCCCATGTTGATTGAAAGGGTTATTGAGCAAGCGTTTCTTCTAGATATGAACATTCCAAAATGGTTCGCCTCTAAGGATTAGAACTACCTTCTATCCAACTTTGAAGATCCGTATGAAGAGCTTGTGAAAGAATTTTTTTGTAAATGCCCTTTTTCAATGGCGATGAGCTAAAATGTTGGGTAAGGGGAAAGGACTTTACGCTCACACCTTCCTATCTTGCTATCATTCTGAACATCAACCGACCAGTGTTTGTCACACCACCAGTGTATGATGAGTTGGAACCGGATCTTGACATGCTTCGGGATGCTCTTAGAGAAAACTTGGAGGTCTCTTCTAATGGGAAATTAATCAGTGTGTCATCGCTATCTCCCGAGTTGAGATTGCTCACAATAATAATGTTCCATAATCTCTATCCTCTCTCAAGCACCAAATACATGAATCTTGGTCAGACTCTATTTCTTCATGACTTGATTACCGATGAAGAAATTGATATATGTTCTCATATCTTCCACATTTTGAGCAAAATTACTAGGAACTGTCTTCCTTTTTGTTGCCTCATCTCGAAGATATTAAAGCTCAAAGGAGTACACACATTGGAAGATGAGTACTTTCATCCTATGCAAAGCCCAATCAATATTTGCACTCTCAATGCTATCATAGGCCACAGCCAAAAAAAGGTCAAGCAAGAGAGTAATGCTCCTTAAGGTGGTACAAGCTCTAGCTCACACTCCTATGATCAGAAGTTGGACAACATAATCACATCTGTGCAAGACATCAACACCAAACTATCCGGCCTTGCATCTATCATGCACTCTCAGCACACTCGATTTGACACAAAATTCACCTCTCTTCAAATTCAATTGGATCAAATCCAAAGAAAGCTAGAAAAAGATGATGACTAACTATTCCATGACAAAAAGGGGGAGATAGTGCTCATGTTAGCTGGAGAGCAATGATAGAGGGAGAAAGAGCTAAATCAAAGGGGGAGCAATGCAAGAGCAAGAAAAGCAAACTACAACAAGCTTATTCTTCCTAGTCTTTGCATTTTATTTACATTTCCTTCTTTTGATGCTACTTCTAGTCTATGTTCATAGTCTAAACTTATGTTGTGTACTTGACTATCTTTAATATGCTTTAATTTGTACCTTTGCTTTTGTAACTTAGTACTTTTAGTTAATGTTTTGCATTTTCTTTAGTACTCCACTCTTGTGTCCTTGTTGGATCTTGTATCCTTGATGCAATTGCCTTAGTGTTCTTGCATCGATTAAGTGTTGGACATGCAAATGATACTTTGCATTGAGCTTATTAGCATGCATGTCCAGATGTTCATTCACCGTGTGCATGTTCATTGTGGTCACTATTTATAGTGATTGTTCTTGTTTGGTCAAGCTATGCTTTATTGTCATATTCATTCCTACTTGATCGCATTGTGCTTGCTCTATATGCATTCCAAGATTTTTGCTTACAATGAACTTTTTGTGATATTGTTTTCAAAAAAACTTGTCCATATGGTTTAAGAACTTCTCAGATCTAGATTTAGGTGTGAGTGAGTTTTGGCAACTATTCCCAACTCACAATTTAAGTTTAGATTCTGTTTTAGGGTTTTGTCACGGAATAGCCAAAGGGGAAAATTGTAAGGTTGAATTTATTCAACCATGTGTTAGCTTTATTCCATGCCAAATTTGTTTGTAATTCAAAAATAAGATACCCTGTATTTAGGTGGGAATCATGTAAGGGTTGTATGTGAGAAAGTGTGAAGAATTCAAGTGTGTGTGCAATCAAAAGCATTCTTGGGACTAGTGAATGGTGACTCGCCTGAAGTGCCACACGTGTGAAGCATGCAGGAAGTTAAAGGGTCATGACAGCTGGAGCACTGCAGGATAAAAAGTACAGTCTGGCCAGTCAATTATTTGGCGACTGGAACTTGCAACTTGCCCCAGTCGCGAGTGAGTCACCAGAACCCCCTATTTTGTAGAAAAATGACTTTTCACATTCCCACACATACTCTACTATAAATACCCTTATACCTGTGAAATGTAGAGAGCTTCTAGAGATAATTTTGAGAGATAAACCCTAAAAAACAACAAGATTGATTCATCCACAATCTTATACTTTTGATTCTCCAAATCCTTCTACTTTCACCCTCTCTATTAACATACCCTTGAGAGGACCTTTAGCCAAATCTTTATCTCACCATACCCTTATCAGTGAGAAGGTTATTTGGTGCTTGGGAAGCAGTTCAGAGAAAACCAATTCATTTGGTTGATGCAATGGCCATTATTGTGGGATTTGGAAAGCTAAAGAAGACACAATTAGGCTTAACCTTGTTGAAGCAAGAAGCTTGGAGAGCTTAGGTGCATTGGGTAGATTAGGCTTGGACAGTCTATTGCTATTCGTGTATCTCAACTAATTTTCTGGTGCATCATTTTACCACTTGCAGGGCGGCGGAGAGGTTTTTCGCCGAGTTCTTCAGTTTCCTCTTCAATAACACATGCCGATGTTATCTTATGTTTGCTTCTCTCTAACCCTTACTTTTTGCCTTTAATTACTGCTGTTGATAAGCCAAGAATGCATTAACCTCTTGTGATTAATTAATTGATTAATTACCCAAGTTTATTAATTAATCAAATTAACATGCAATGTACATGGTAGCACAAACAAATCACCAACTAAAGTATAATGCAACCGAAATAAAGTTGACACACTGATTTGTTTACGAATGGGGAAAACCTCCATGGCAAAAACCTCACCGGGTGATTTTAAGGTCACCACTCCTGAGAATCCACTATTATCAAAACAAGTAGTTACAAGTAAAGGAATCCTAGTACCTTATACCAACCTACAGTTAAACCCTTACCCCAATACCTAATTGGACTTGTTCTGTAGTGACAATCTCTCCTTGTATTGCATGGCTCCCAATTCGTGACTAACTAAAAGATGCGTAGATTCTAGTACACAACTTGATAATCAACTTGAGAAGGATGTTGGCTGCATAGTTCTTTAGTTTATCACAAAGGAAGATCACGAAGTTGAATGGTCACAAAACCCTATAGTGTACAAACACAGCAGCTTCTTCTTCAAGATGAACTAGGGCAAACTAGGTGTCTGATCATATTTTACTTCACACTTGTGCAATTGTGCTCTTAAGCAACCTGTGATGACCCTTAAAATAATCCTTATATATGTTTAGGGTTGTGAGAAAAGAAAGTCTAAACACATACTCATGGGTTGGATGAAAATCAGAACAAAAAATCAATTTTTCATAAACCTCGACGGATACCCTATCTATCGAGCAGCTGCCGAGCCTCGAGCTGAAACAACTTTTTAAACCTCGATAGATACTAGCTGTCAAGCTTTAATGACCAGAAATTCTTCACTTAATTCTTGGACAGACTTGCATGGCTTTAACACTTGAACTTGAAATCTTGTTTCTTGAAACATTAAACACATCCTAGATCTACCCAATTACAAGTAAAGTGCGTTTTGTCAAAAGATTAGCCAATTACATAAAATGTTGACATATGTTCCTAACATGAATCACATATGTCCTAACAGTTGTGTTGTGTTTTAATTATGGCTTAGAATAGTTTGTTTGTTTGAGTATAGTTTGTACTTATCATTCTGCACATATGCTGTTTGAGTATAAGCTTGTGTTGATTATTTTGAAATTGGGGGTCTAAACATTCACTAGTGTTTTACACACCAAGTGAACTTTCATAAATCACACGACGAGGCCAAGTGATGAAGATCACTAATCTAAAGAATGCTTTTCACTTAACGAGGCCTAATGATGAGGCAAGCAAAGGAGTTCCTAAGAATGCCCACCTGTCACTTGATGAGGCCAATAATGTGAATCAGGAATCGAATGACGATCCAAAAATAAGGAAGATCATAAATAGCTCATGAACATCCTTGCAAACCTAGGAAAGGTAGACATATACAAAAAGGTAATGGGAAACTTAAGCATTAAGGAATGAAATTGTCTGAGATTGTTAAAAGCCCAAAAAAATATAGGGCACCACAAAATATACTTAAAAAAATGGACAGATAAAAGCAAAAGGTGGTCAAGCAGCTGGAACATCATCTCCACTAGCAGGTCTAGGGGCATCCTCCCTGGGCTTAGGCACGTTCCCCTCAGTGACAGCAGCAATAGCTTGAGCAACCTCATCTGCCTCCATCTCTTTGTCAATCAGCTCAAAATCTAGGTTTTCCAAGACAACCCCTAGATTATGCTTCACCAAGTACCACTTTAGGAGCTTAAAGCCTTTATAGTACCAGATAAAAAGGACATTATTGTACTACTCAGTAAGCTGGAATGCTTGGACGGCTTTAGCAGCTACAGTCTTGACTTTCTTATTAGTCGTCTAAAGTTGCTCATCTTTTTGCATAGTCAGTAGCTTCTCGACCCTAAGCTCCTTAACCAAAGCTTTGACTTTCTCCCTGGTAGAATTCCCTTCATCCATAGCCGAGATGAGCTCCTTCCTTAATTTGGAACTCTCCGCTTCCAATGTCTCCACTTTGGAACTAGCCATGACCGCTTTCTCTTCATGAGTTAAGTACTTCGTGGTAATGTGGATCGTCTCCCCCAACACTTGGCAATCATAAATATGAGGACGAATATAACATACCCCAGGGGCAAATGCACGAGTAACCAAAAAAAATACCTAGACAAGCTTGTGAATATGATGATTCACAATCTCATTAGAAGAAACCCAAGAAAGTTCCTTGAGATCATCAGGAGTGACGACATTGTCTGCCCTCATCAAAGCCATGCTAGCCCTGACCTTCTCCTTCCCTTTGTCTCCACCCTTGCGCCTCTTTGGACAAGGAGTGAGTTTCTTCAGGGAAACAGTAGGAGAGGTAGCCCGGGTCTCTTTAAGAACAAGAGCAAGCAAGGTCTTCTCAGGGACCTCATTTTGAATCACCCGTACCCCTTCTGGCCAATGCTGGAAAGGGGCTCATTCTTCTTCACCTTCGTTCGAGTGTACATATCATGATTAAATTTGTTTGTCATCTCTGTAAAAAAATAAAAAAGGGAGAAAGAATTAGCACCAAGCAAACCAACACAGAACAAAAGACTCATGCAGTTGAACTTACTTTTCTCTTCTTTTTGTATGGCTTGCTAGACAAAAAGAGAGGGCTTAGGACCCAAGAAATGGTGAGCTAGAGTCCGAGGGTCAACAAGGTTGTCAAAATCTTCAATCGTCTTCGCGTACTCAGTGGCTGCTTGGATGCACCCCTTAAGCCTAGTTTTTCTATCCCAAGGCACAAGCTCATAAGACCCAAACTCCTTTGAATCTTTCAATCGATACAGGTGAATGAACTCATCCACCTTAATCATATCCCTTTCGGTGATGATCGTCCATATCTCCATGCAACTAATGACGATCCTCCACGAATTTTCCATAAGTTTCCCAGGAGCAATATTCAGGTGATGGAAGAGCTCCTTGATGAAAGGATGGACGGAAACCGAAGGCCACATAAAAAAGTAGCCTTATAGAAACACACCTCATCTTTAGCATAGGTGCAAGACTTTTCCCCACATGAAGAAGATGAATTCTAGTCTCATCAAGAAACTAAAACCTATCCCTAAACCTATTGAGAGTATCCTCATCTAGAGTGCACTCTTCCTTAAGAGCGTGAAAAGACCTAGTTTCTCGAGAGGAAGATGGTTCAAAAGACGAGGGCATTGAAGCAGTGGTGTCTGTCTCTGCCTCTACGGGATCATCGTTGGTCGATAAGCCCATTTCTAACTCACTGGACCTCACCTTAGACCCCATCCTCTCCTCGATAGACATCTCTCGCAAAGATTGAAACCAATTTAAAGATTGGTGTAGCAAAGGGTACAAATCGGCCAAAACCAATCCTAAATTACTATCCTTTGGAACAACACCCTTAGTTAAGGGGCAACAACCACCAGAAGACCCAAGAAAAGTCCCTAAGCGAGCAAAGAAAAATGAAACAAAAGGGGAACAATGCCTAACTTTAGAATAATTAACCATTAATTAAAAGGAAAAGGTAAAATACTATCCTCAAAAGGGAAAAGACTGTACCTGAGAATCGAGCTTAGAGGAAGAAAAATGCAGAATAAGAAGAGTAGAATAGGAAGGAAGGAAGGAAGAAGAAGAATTTTAAAAAAGCTTCCTCGGAAAACCAAAACAGCGGGAAGCTCAAAAGTTTTCTCTAGAAAAAGCGCCACTACCAACCAATCAGAATACGACACATGGTGATGACACACACAGGGCCGTCTTGTCACAATAAATGCAAAGAAAACGGAATCTCAAAAGGCACAATGCAAAATATGACCCTTCATATTCCTAGGTTCGTCATCACTCATCATGACAATTGCAGAATAGGGGGGCAGCTAATGAACCAAGTAATTCTCTTCGTCCAAAAAACCCACACTGGACTAAGAAAAGCACCATTAAACGGACATTTAATGGGAGACCGTTACACACCAATAAATGCAAGAGATATGGCCTTTGGAGGGGACATCAAGTCACCTCATTAATGCACCAGAAGATGTTACGAGAGGGCATTCAAGCCACCATTGAATGCCACCAATAGCTAGAAGGGAAAACCCTATATAAACAAATATTAGACTCCTAGAAAAGGTATACACATATACATTTGGATACTAAGAGACCTATGTACTTTCATTATATTGGCTCATTCTACCCTATCATCATCTAACTTTATCACCGCGGGTTCAGTGGTCGGCACCACACCAATGACTAATTGAGCAAAGTACCATCTCTTGATCTTGTGCAGGTTTCCTGAAGTATCAACAACGCATTCTATCTTAACGAACATAAGTAGCTGACGATTTTGGCATCATCAGGTACCTTTTCATTTAAAAGGTATCTTTTGGTCTAAAGACACTTTTGATATATATCCAATATGAAAGGTTATGTCCCTTCAATAGACACATTTTCATCAAAAGATACTTTTAATATATATATATATATATATATATATATATATATATATATATATGGAACTTGAATTTTCACAAAGAAAATTCCAAAATCGAATTTTCCACTTTATTCATTTTACAAATGAATACTCTCCAATCTTATAGCATTATTTATAACCTATCATTGTATATACCTCTCTCTCTCTCTCTCTCTCTCTCTCTCTCTCTCTCTCTCTCTCTCTATATATATATATATATATATATATATATATATATATATAACATTTAATAGTTTGAGTCAGAGTGGAGGATGGTAGAGAGGGTGTCAAGGGCGAGGCAAGTGTGGGATGTGGAGATTGAGTGTGTCGCGTGGTAGAACCTAAGATCTCAACCTCACTTAAGAACTTAGACTGGCATTGTAACCAGCAACCACTTGGTCTCCTTGTGTTTAACTATGATCTATTATTATATTTATTTTATACTTACATGATTTATAATTTCTCAACTTATTATATCACCTCTCTCTCAATTTATTAAATATTTACTAAATTTTTTTTCTTTGCTAAAATTACTTGTGATTTAAGAATAATTCATTTGCATGGGAATTTACTGAAATAAGTAAAAGAGATTTTTTTTAATTAAATTAAAATGATTCCTACTTGAAGGATAATTATACAAGCTTATTTTCATGTTTATTTACATTGTATTATTTTCTATTAACCTTATAATATCATGAAAATTTATTTGAAAGTCTGTTTCAATTTTTTATAGATTTTTTTAGTCAATTTTGCTAATATTTACAAATTTAATATACATTTATTTATATTTTAATTAATTACTAAATAAATTATGACATCAATATGGTTTCATCTTGGTTAAATCTTAGTTTGATCTTAAAAACCTTAAACTCTCTATTTTTTGGTCCTTTGAACGGTCCGAATTTTAAAACTATGGTTTTGAGTACCATAAACAATGTAGGTTATACTTTTGCCTCCTTTTTTCAACAAAATTGGCATTTCTTGAATTGAACTTCTACAATCAAAATCATAATAGCCAAACTTGCAACAATTCTTGCCTTCTGCTTTTAACTTCATATCTCCTTTCGTAACTTCGGTGTGCTTCTTCTACCATGATCACGAACCTTTTTGAATTCTTTGGCCTTGGTCTCAAGCAATCCCTTGTCACTTATAGAAAGTTTTTCATGTAACACTCTCTGTAGTTCCACTCGTACTTCTATTTAGCCTTTATTTATGGGCTTGCAATGACACATGAGTTCATTAATATTTATTTGTCTCCAAGTTCTTTGACACTTCAATGGCTACGGCAACATGTTCATTTTTGCTCCAAAGAGTGAAGGATCTTCTCAATAATAAGGACATCTTGAATATCTTTATCCGTTCTCTTTATTTGATTTGTAATCACCAATACTATTTGTGAAATAGTCTGACATTGACTCAAACTCCTTCATGTGATGTACAAACTCTTCTCTTAGTGTTTGAAGGTGAATCATCTTTACTTTATTAATATTGTGAGAGGCTTCGGAAATCTCCTATGATTGTTTTGGGTGGTTGCATATGTACCTTTCTCAAGCATAACATCATTTAGCGATTGATAAAGGAAAATACTAATAAGTAAAAAAGTAAAGTTAAGGGTAAGCCCAAATAAAATTTAGTAAGAATTTATCACATCAATAGTGTGTAAAAATGTAGTAAAATAGGTGGTTGTAGCATTGCTCATTGATAAACGGGTGTAAGGACTTGTTAAACCTGCTTACTAGCCTTCACCAATGCATCTATTTGAGTTGGATTTAAAGTGACTTCATCTTCCGGCTCCACTTACACTATCGCCCCCATGCATCTTGTGATCCAAGCAAAGCCTCTGTTCAAAAATTGCTCAATTTTCAAAATTACCTTGGTGAGGGTGAGGCAATTGGAAAGGAAGCATCCCATTTATTGCCATGTATATCTTTCACAATTCCATGGCTCTACTACCACTTTGTTGAAATTTGAAGGTGTTAATGCTTAATAGGAAAAAAAGAAAAACAAAAAAAAACATTAGAACACTCAAATATTTATTTTGAAAGCAGTTAAGAAAACTCGATCCTTTTCGTTTTTTCTTGGCTTACTACATTTGAGTAGATTAGGTAAGTATTTATAGGCTAGAATAAGTACATCTAGAATGTTCATAATTAATTGATACATGCATCACTCCAAAACATTCATACAAATTTCATTTATAACTGATAAGGGTGTGCATGGGTCGGATTGGACAGGTAGAGGACAATATTTTTAACCAATCCGCCAATGGCAGGTTAGAAATATTCCAATCTACTGCCAACCCACCAATCTATCAATCTAGCGGGTTGGTTAAAAAAAATCTTAATAATTTCAAATATGTGGGGTGAGCAGGTTGACAAATTCAACTAATTAAATGAAGTTATTTCAATTAAATTGGATAATTTTTTTTTTTTTTTTGCTCTCTCAAGTAAGAATAGAAAATAAAAAATTGCAATTTTTATTTAAAATAATTACAAATGTTACATTATTTTTTGTTAGAATGACTGAAAATTTTATTACACTAAAAAAAAAAATCTTAGAATTTGGAAATTAGATGTGTACACAAAGTAAAAAAAAAAAAAGGTTAGAGAGAATGGTTGGAGTACATTAAGGAAGAGAAATGTGAAAAATTAAAAAATTAAAAGAAAGTGCACGGGATGAGAGAAATAAAGTAGGTGAATATGTGAGGGAGAGTTTTGCATATATATATATAGGTGGGTGGGTCAGGTTGTGGTGGGTTAAAAATATCTTGACCCGCTATTCAACCTAGCCCACTAAATTATCCACTTAACACACCCAACTCAACCCGCCTCACTTAATAGACCCATACGGATTAATTAGGTCAGGTTGGTGCAAGTCAGGCAAGTCGGTGAATTAGACCCTTTTCTTTTTAGCCCTAATGAATGGTACTAAATAGTAAATACATTTATGAAAAGATATGTTTGAAAATTATGTCAGTTTTGTGTGTTTGTCTTTTTAATTGTGTCAAAGAAAGTAGAACTTTAGAAATTCATCATCCTATCAGTTCTTGGTCTTGGGGCTTATCTAATGCTCTCATTTCATTATTTTTAGCACGTTTCCTCTTTCACTTGATGGTATTTACAATTAATTAACTTTCTATTACTGATATGATGCCATTGAATTCTGTACTTTAGACTTTTGAGCCAGGGTGAAGAAAGACGCAAATGGTTGAAAAACAGAATATTAGAAAATGGTATTGCTCTCGGAACATAAGACGGGACTCAAAAGGGTTATAATTTCATCGTATATGTCCTTTTATGGATCTGACTGGATTGAAATTTGACACACCTGACTCAAGGATCAGTTATCTCTCTAGATTATACTGAAGCAGCCGCCCACAGTGTCTCATTGAATACATTTGGCTAATTTGGCTGTGTCCAAAAAATTCAATTTTTCTGCAGTTTTGGGTCTTACTGCAGTCTAGTGCGCTTGGAGGCGCGCTTTAGAGGATCCCCAGAAAATTTTATTGTTATTATATTAAGCTGTTTTATAGGAAACAGCAAAAAGTTGAAGTATCCAGTTTCAAACATTCACATATAGAATAGTTCAGTTGTTTCATACATGGGGAAGTCAAGAGACAACTTCCAACAACCTTTTTGATCACCAGCCGGGTGACTAACATGTTGGTTAAAGAAAAAACTAGTGTGTACAAATTGATAATGAAGATCTTGACTTGCGTGTTTGGTATTTCTTTTTTTTTTTATACGATATGATACTCCATGAAGTTTTTATTCAATTTGATATGTGCTACTAACGAATTTGAAAAAAAAATTGATTTGTTATTTGAAATCTTGTGACTGCCAGTCCAAAATGAAAAAAACAATTAATTAAAAAAAGAAAGAAAAAAAAATGTTGGGTATCATGTGACATGGTAGAATTTATTATGGGATTTGATGTAAACACTATCTTCTTTGATCCCATCACAGTTTAATGTGAAAAGTTAAAATATTAGAATACTATAGTGTTCATTGTGCAATGAATTACTAACAGATTGACGATGTTACTATTACATGTAAACTTGTTATTGCAAAATTATATATAAAAAGATGTGGGTGTGGTAAAATTTCCTATATGTATTATATATTTATTAGTAATGCTAGGATTATAGTTTTTAGTATTGTATGAAACATAATATCAACTAGAAAAGGTAACTTATCATAGATATATTTTGATTTTGTTCATGAATCATACGACACAAGTGCATATCGTAAGAATTATAATGTATCATAAAATCAAGCGAAGTTACGATACATTGACATGTAGCTATAAATTGAGTTTTTTTTTTGGCTACAATTTGTGCTTTGATTTGAGTCCAACAAGTTTTAGAATTCTTTTAACACAAATTATTGGGCTACTTGATTGTGTCCAATAAAATAACATGTCCATGTGGTTTTCTTTTTCCACATCTCTTTCTTCAACAAAATTTGGAGTACACACTTGACTCTTTAATTTCATATTTGCAATTTTTTTATACTATGAACAATGTATTAAATGACAATATAATTATTTTTATTTTTGTTACTATTCTAATTATAAATCAAAGAAGTTGGAATGCCAAGAAGAAATATATATAAAAAAATTTATTAGAATAAATAAGCAAGAAGAATTGGTAAACGTTGATGATAAAGAAGAAAATATATATCAATAAAGAAATAATCATGTATTATGATAAACATGATGATAACATTGACTTAGATGAGTTAATTAGACAAGATGATAAATATGATGAGAAATAAATTATAATATTGGCTCAAATGTAATGTATTATCACTTTTGAGATTAATCAATTTGAATGTGAATGTCATAAACATATGTTAATTTGATTATTTAGATAGCTTTGTTACATAAGTAATATTAAATTAGTAATTAGTTGAATATATTTCAAATTTATAATGAACATAATTATTTATATATATATATATGTATGTATATTTATAATTTTCTATAAAACTTGTATGGAATTTTGTGACTTACGATTTACAATACAATACCCAATACGAAAATTCACAATACGATTTATATTTTGACAACAATGGCTAAGGATACAACAAATTTTAATCTTTTTCATATTTGTTAATGTATTACAATGTGATCAAAATATTACTTTCACATGAGTTCACCCTAGTGCATGATACTTTTACGTGAAAGACATTTTACATCGCACTAAAGTCTATCACTAATTCATTTTAATTACAACATGTCACCCAAGGCTGCTCTAAGCTTCTTTGTACCCCCCCCCCCCCCCCCCGCGCTGCGGCGGGCGGCATCTAGCCCAAAGTCTAATTTCATTTTAATTACAACATGTCACCCAAGGCTGCTCTAAGCTTCTTTGTGCCCACCCCCCCCCCCCGGGGCGGCGCGGCATCTAGCCCAAAGTCCTTCATTACATAAGTAAAAGGGCTCCAAAGATTAAGTTATAGAATGATAATTGATTTTCATCCCTAGAAATTTTTTTTTCTTTTTTGGGTGAAGAAACAAATTGTTAGGAGGAGATGACTAATGTGGCTTCCCTAGCTATCTGAGTGTAATCATAATAGCTCCTAACCGTTCCCGAACTAAGATCTCATTTTGATGAAGTATAAAAAAAACTGATACAATGCTAGTGGAGGAGGGCTGACTTGAACCCAGGAGCAAAGTATAAAAAAAACTGATACAATGCTAGTGGAGGAGGGCTGACTTGAACCCAAGATGCTCCGCATGGCGGTGTCTTTTTAATTAGCCTATGTCCCCAACCAAAAGGCCATCAATGGTGTTGGTTTCATCCCTAGATTTATTGAATACTTATTGACTTGAGACAGAACAATGGTGAGACACACGAGCGGGGGCAGCCACATATAGACAAATTTGTGTAAGTCATAATACAGAAAACCATCTAGCTAGATACTCGGGTGAAGAAGGATTCACATCTCTCACAGTGTGGCATATATGTTAAATATTAAGTGCCAAATGTGCAAACCACGAGGGCCAAAGTGAAATGTCAACATAATCTGCTCATCATTTCTTGTATTTGGTAAGCGGTGTTGATTCTCATATGGAAAAAGACATGCATGCGCGAGAGAGAAGCTCGATTTAACGTGTAGTTTTTCATTTTATATATATATATATATAGGGGTGTTTGGTTTGTCATGATATTATATTATACTGTAATATTACATTATTGTAATTTCAATACAAGAATATAACTTTATATTATTTAGAAAGATAATAAGATTAAGGTGATCTGATATATTTTATAATTTTATATTATAATAATATTAGAAAAAATAAAATAAATTAAAAACTTTAATATTACATAATTATAATATGCATTACATTAAAGCCACGTCACAACAAATCAAATGCCTTAAGTTTCAAATGCCCTTAAGTTTTAACCTGATGTTCGTATTATGACTTTTCCCTATGCAATCACATACGAACGAGTACTATACTACAGTTGTGTACAGCTGAAAACGACGTAGTGAGGAATTCATTGCTATTTAAGAAGAGCTTAGCTCCCACTAGCCTTTGCAGATTGTGCATCAGCTTGGGTTCTTTAGGTATGGCGTTCTCTTTATTATTATTATAATTTTTTCTTTTCAATACTATATTCAATAAATTTATTAGGTTTTATTCGTATTCAAGTTGAAGTATTCTTGCTTGGCCTCTTGTTCGACATTACCTAAGTTTCTGATGAGTTGAGGCTATCAGACTGAGGAAATTAGTATGTGTTTTGTAGCTTATCAGAGAAAAAAAGAGAAAAGAATCAGTGTAATGATGTTATGCATGTTATTAAATAATCACTTTTTCTTCAAGTTGTTGGTGGTTTTGTTATACTAATTATTTTTTGAGCGATGCTTTTATCATATTTATGGTTTTCAAAAACGTCTATATTTTAAATAAGTTACCGTGTTTGTCTACAATACTAGAAAATGTTTGTAAAACCACTTGCTCAATAGATTGTTTTTCCTCACAATTTCACCTTTTGATGCAGTACAACCATTTCACTTGGGATCTTGAGTCATAGAAACATCCGTAAGGCAAGGGATAATGGGCTTAACATTAGTTTACATAACTTTCCTCCAACAGCTAAAAAAAATTGCATAGCTTTTAACTTCTACAATTGATTCTAGCTTTTCTTTTTAGATCTTAATTTGCATTTCATGGCATTTCTACAAGTAAAATATACCTATTCAAACATAGTTTTGTGTCTTTTCTGAGTGAAAGACTAGTATTTTTGTCAGTCAGCTATCTGAATCTAAATTTTGCTAACTTCTTTAAACTAGAAGATGCCATATATCTCTCTATATATAATAACTTCATAAATGCTTTCTTTTTGTTCCAACTGATCCAGGCCCTAGTAAATTTAGTTCACCTTCACACATGGCTTCCAATGAACGGTGCTATTCTTCAGAAGAAAGCGATTCCGCTGATGCTGTTCTGAACTACATAGGCCAGATTCTTATGAAAGAAGGCCTAGAGAATGGAACCTGCATGTTCCCTGATGCTACTCTTCAAGCTGCTGAAAAATCCTTTTATGATGTACTTGGTGAGAAATATCCATCCTCAATCAACCAAACCCCTAGCTTTTGCAATTGTCATGGTTGTAAAAACAATGTCACTGCTAACAACGCTGGTGAATCCAGCTCGGTTTGTGATCTTTGTCAGCAGAAATCCTGTTATGTTCTAGCTCCACCAGTTGAGTACACCTACCAGTCCATCTCAAGCTCCAGTATGCAGTCGTTTAGCCCTCCAAGCAACTTTTTCAGTACTGTTGGTGATAGCCAATCCTTTCTGCCATGTAAGGATGCTGCAAAAGAAACTGGGGGATTGCTTCCACAGGGTAATCGTATGAATTTATTGGTGGAGAAAGGTAAGAAGGATCAATCAGCTAGTAGACTAATGGAATTGAAAAAACATCATCAACAGCATCAAATTGAGTGTGAGCCACGAAGGAAAAATAAGCATTTGGCGGTATATAATGAAGTACCTGATGAGCCATCAGAAATGTTTGATAGAGTATTGCTATTCAACAATGAAGCTGATGAGTCCGCAGTGTATAATCCTGAAGCCTCACAAATTGGACTAGGAAAAGGCTCCAATTGTGAACCAACTCGCCGGAGAAAACGAGTTAATAAAAAAGATTTTGTTGATCTCAGGACTCTACTTATGCACTGTGCAGAAGCAGCGGGAAACAACGATCTAAAGGGTGCAAATGAAGTGCTATTGCAGATTAGGCTGCACGCTTCTCCTTTTGGTGATGGGTCTCAAAGGCTAGCCCATTGCTTTGCTAATGCCCTTGAGGCACGCTTGGCTGGCACTGGAAGTGAGCTATATGCAGCACTGTCTGCAAAGAAAATGTCATCTATTCATATGTTAAAAGCTTACAGGTTATTTGCTTCAGCCTGCCCTTTCATGAAGATCTCATATTTCTTTACAACACAAATGATTATGGACCTGGCAGAGAAATCAAATAGGCTTCACATCATTCATTTTGGTATTCTGTGTGGTTTTCAATGGCCTGCCCTTATCCAGCGCCTCTCAGAAAGACCCGGCGGGCCTCCTGCGCTACACATTACAGGAATAGACATTCCTCAACCTGGATTCCGACCAGCATCAATGATCGAAGAAACAGGCCAGCGCTTAGCTAATTATTGTAAGAGATTTAATGTCCCTTTTGAGTACAATGCCATAGTACAGAAATGGGAAACTATCCAAGTCGATGACCTCAAGATTAACAAAGATGAGGTAACAGTTGTTAACTGTTTATACCGTTTTAGGTACCTACTTGATGAGACGGTAGTGGTAAGTAGTCCTCGAGACACTGTTTTGAATTTGATTAAGAGGATTAATCCAGATGTATTTTTCCATGGGATTGTTAATGGGGCCTATAATGCACCAATTTTCACTTCAAGGTTCAGGGAGGCACTGTACTTCTTCTCTGCAGTGTTTGATATGTTTGATGCCAATGCATCCCGTGAAGACAAGGAAAGGATTGTGTTTGAGCAAGAAATATATGGAAAGGAGGTTTTGAATGTAATAGCATGCGAAGGGGCAAAGAGGGTTGAAAGGCCAGAGACGTACAAGCAGTGGCAGGTAAGGAATATGAGGGCTGGGTTGAGGCAACTTCCATTGAACCAGGAGATCGTCATGAAAGTGAAGGACCATGTGAAGTTATGTTACAACAAGGATTTCTTGGTGGATGAAGATAGCCAGTGGTTGGTACAAGGATGGAAGGGGAGGATACTCTCTGCTCTCTCGTGCTGGAAAGTTGCCTAAAAGAGAGAATGCCATTGGTTCACGATCAACATTTGTCTTTTCCTTCTCTTAATTACGGGTTGATATTCTGTCTTAGAATTTTTATAGTTTTAATTGTGTTTATTTATTTTCCTCAAAAAAAAAAAAAAGTGTGTTTATTTATGGTGTCGCATCTATAGGACTTATTAGACATATGTCGTGCAGACTTGCTCACAGATTGTATTTCATGTATATGATGATACATGCAAAGTGTGCGGATCCTATAGTTTTGTGGGTACTTTTACACTCTGTGAGTATGAGACCATGTATAAGATTCCTTCCTCGATCACTCTTTTACACTTGTATTGCATGCATGCATGTGCTAATGATGAGATTTTGTGTTATATAATATGTTGTGCTTTGCTATGTTTTTTCCTCATTCTTTCTTTCTTCTTCATGTTAAATTTCTGGTTTGAGGCTATAAATAAATATTTACACATTTCAGTATTTTACACAAAATATGGTTGCATTAATTGCATATATGAGTTATTAGCAGCTTATGGAGTAGGTCAAAATGCAAATTACCTTCAATAGTTTTCTCTCACGCAAATATCAAAAGATAAAGACAATAAAAAAAAGTAACCTGAAACGTTTATACAAATGCCAGAAATCATTTCAAATGGGCAATTAAATGCAAAGGTTTTTTTGATAATTCCATAGTTGGGGCATGGGGTAGGGTATTTGAACCCCAGACACTTGGGAAGTGTCAATTGGATTACAAAGATCTTAGCACAATTAATTACCCTATATTCTTCAACCTTTGTAACGTGATTTTTTGTTTGAATGAATATAAATCTTCGAACTCTCTAATCTTCGAGACGTTTTCCATCAAACTCACAGCCTCAACTCAAAATAATTCCATCAATCAAACAAAATGGAAATAAACTAATTTTCATTTCACCTCAATCTCTGCTTAAAATATACCTGCCTCTATAACCCTTTTTTATTTTAAGGTTTTTTGAGAATCTGGCTCTATAACTTATTAACTTGTACCAGAGGAGTAGCAACTGGTTTGTTTTTGAGTGGAAAATTGACTGTAATGATGGGAATTCTTTCTATTTAGAATTTTAAGCAGAAAAAATCTATCTGAGGTGAAATGGATCTGGTCCATTAAAATACATTTTTAAGATAGAGTTTTACTTTAACCTAATCTAAATGTATATGTGTGTGAAACTCCCTCCTGAAGACTTGAATCTCGGTCTTTACCCTCCACATCCCACAAGCACTTATATTTATGTAGTGATCATCGCATCAAAAGTGTGCAGTGGTAATAGACAGCAGATTAAATTACTTTCAATTGATTTTAAACACATTAAATAAATTAATTAGCAAAATTTTAATACATTTATTATAGGTCCTCTTTATTGCTGATGCAGACCAGCAGCCGCCATCCACTGTGTCAAAAACATAATCATTGGAGACTATTTTCTTAGTTGTGGTGGCTGCTTGGAAACAAACATGATTGTACATTCTATTCAAGATGCACTTCAAAAAAGTAGATACACTGGTAGGGCTGAATAAGGTCAAAAAGGGTCCAAATACAAATGCAAAGGCCCTTTTTTCTTTTCTTGTTCTGTTATTGATTTTTTTAATTGGGAGACCAGACCAGTATGTGGTTCTACTGCTCTGATCTGTTTTATATTTTTTTAGGGGGATGCTTTGTGTGTGTGTATATATAAAACTGTTGTGAACTCAGATTGATTTTGTTTTTATCTAGCACTTCTCATTTTTATAAGATTGTAGCTTTTTTGTTATATTTATTTATATGAATATAATGTTATGTTATAGGAGAGATTTTTAATTCATATAATCATTTAAAATTACACATTATTGATTTTTTGTGTGTTCTACACTCTATATCAGCTCATTTTTAGGGCTACAAACAAATTCTGGGAAACTGAACTTTTAAAAATATTTTCTAAAAAATAATCAATTTAAAAATTTTTAAAAAAAAATCTGTCAAATAAAAGGAACTTGCTATAATCCTATAATTAAGAAGGTAGATGTCATTAGGCCATAAGACCATCGACTAAATCTATATAAAAGGAACTTATTGATTTTTCACTACTAGTTATAAATTAATGATGGCCTAAACAATATTAAAAATAATAATAAAATTAAAGAAATTTATCAGAATGAAAGCAAGAAGAAGGAACAAGAGCAGCTGGGCTAGACAGAAATGTAAAAGAAAACAAGTGAATCTGCAGTATTGATTATGAGCAAAACGACAGTAGTGTAGTGAGTTGATTTATATATGACTTGTAGTTTAGCTAAGTGCTTAGTATTTGTGATAGTTGTTAGCACATGTGAGTGTTAGTTATGTGCAACTGTTTTGCGCGTGTACTGTTTAATTAGCCTGTTTTGCTAGTTAAAGTTTTCCCTCTTTTGTATAGCTTGTATATTAGTTTTGTACTTCCTTTTTAATTATTACAATTTTCACATATACATTTTTACCAAATCTTTGATATGGTATCGAAGCTGAAGCTCTAGATTTTTCCCAAATTCTCATCTAGGGTTCTTCCAGTTTGTCAATTTTTCCTTTTGATTTCAATTCTACTATGTCTCTTTGTTTCTTTCTTCAAAGAAATCATCTTTGTCAACAATGGCTTCCACTAGTACAGCTATTCCCACTACTAAAGATTGTTTCGTCTTCACAAGATTCACCAATGGATGATCCTCTATTCTTGCACCATGGAGAAAGTCTTGGTACAATTCTTGTTACTCAGCCATTGATAGGCAATGAAAATTACCTAACTTGAGCTTAATCTGTGAGGAAAGCTTTGCTCACTAAGAACAAGTTAGGGTTCATTGATGGCACTCTCGCTTTGTCATCTCCATCGGTGTCAACATCTTCAGCAATTCAAGCTTCGATTGGGTGTGACAACATGGTGGGAACGTAGTTGTCCAATTCAATTTCTCCTAAGATCCAGGCTAGCATTGTCTATGAAGATATAGCTATGGAAATTTGGATTGATTTGAGAGAGAGGTTTTCTCAAAGAATGGTCCAAGAGTCTTCAACTTGCAGAAGCAGATTGTAGAGTTTCATCAAGGTGAAGTTACTATTATTGATTTCTTTACCCAACTCAAAGTCCTTTGGGATCAATTACAGAACTATAGTCCCTTTTACTTCATGTACCTGTGGAAAGTGAGTTTGCAATTTTAACAAAAAACTCATTGATTTACAAGTTAGAGAGTCAATAATGAAGTTCTTGATGGATTTAAATGATTCATTCTCTCAAGTAAGGACACAAGTGTTGTTAATGGATCCCCTTCCTTCTCTCAATAAGGTATATGCCTTATTAATCCAATAAGAGATGCAAAGAACTATGACTGAAGATCCAAGCACTCGTGTTGAATCAACTATTTTAGTAGCAAAAACACAGAATTTCACCACTGATTTTGAAATAATCACAATGGGAACAACACTGCTAAATGGAAAGATAGACCAATATGTGCTCATTGTGGTAAGCTAGGTCATACCTCTAACAAGTTCTATAAATTGCATGGATTCCCACCTGGTTTCGAGTTCAAGAACAAACCTTCAATGGCGCATCAAATTTCTTCAACTTAAGTTCAAGAATCAGTGCTTTTAGTCCTATCAATCCAAAATCATCTGGATTTCACTTCTGAGGAGTATCAACAATTGTTGGCCTTGATTGGTACTCCAAGCTCACCATTGGGTTCAACATTTCAAGGAAAGGAAGTTCCTATGGCTAATGTGGTAGCTTCTTCTAGCACTTGGCTTATGGTAGCAATACATTGTGTGTTCTGTGCATTTGTTAACCACTATTACTGCTACTACACAGTCTATAGTACAATTTTCCAATGGGAAAATAGCAAAAGTAACACATGTAAGGACCGTTGTTTTGTCTTCTTTCCTTACTCTCACTAATGTCCTTTGTGTTCCATCTTTCACATTCAACATTTTATCTGTTAGTACAATCATTCAATCCCAACCATATTGTCTTGTTTTTCTTTCTTCTTATTGTTTTATTCAGGAGGTTACCTCTTGAAGAATGATTGGAGTGGGACAAGCTCTTGATGGATTGTACTTGTTGCAATGTGAAAGCCTTCAACATACTTCTAGTTCCTCTCTAGCTGATTTCTTGGTTGCTCACAAGTTGGGTATTGTGTTTCATCCTTTTTTTGTAGTTGTTTCTCACTGTAATTCTTCTTTTCTCTGGAATGCAAGATTAGGTCATCCTTCTGATCCTAAACTTCATGCCTTGAGTCATGTAATTCCTTATTTATAATTCTCTTGTAATAAAGATTGTTAAATATGTCCGATGGCAAAACTAAAAAGATTGCCTTTTCCTTTCAATAATAAAAATCAGTGATTGTGCTTTTGATTTAGTTCGTATGGATGTGTGGGGACCTTATTCTACTCCTATTTTAGAGAAAACACCAATATCTTCTTTCTATTGCTAAAGCCTTACGAATCCAATCTCACCTTCCAATCCAATTTTAGGGTGATTGTGTTTTAACTGCAACCTACTTGATCAATAAACTACCTTCTCCTTTACTAAACCACAAAACCCCCTCTTTGAACTACTTTTCAAGAAATCTCCATATCATAATTACCTCAAAGTGTTTGATTGTTTGTGTTTTGCAACCACCATTGCTCAAACCAGACATAAGTTTTCTCCAAGAGCTAGGAGTGTTTTCATTGGTTATCCTTTCAATGTAAAGGGGTATAAACTTTTTGATCTCGAATCCTATACTGTTTCCATTTCAAGGGATGTTGTCTTTCACAAATCTATTTTTCCTTATGCTTTCATTTCCTCTAATTCGAATTTCAATGCTTCATTGCCTCTACCTTATGTCCCTGCTATTCCTTCCATCTTTATTGGTGCTCCTTTGTTGAATACTCCTTCCTCTAATACTTCTCAAGATTCTATCATTCAAGTTCATCATAAACTTGATGATGAATTTCTTAATGATGTTCTAGAAGAATCCTCTGAGCCTGTTGTTGATCCTATTCCTCCTATAAGGTCTTCTAGAACTATTAAGCAACCATCCTACCTCCAAGCTTATCATTGCAATCAAGTCTTTTCTCTTCCCACTACCAGTCACCTCCATTTACGTACTTCTCATCCCTTGTTTTCTCATCCCTTTTATTAGCTCCTTTCTCCTTATTACAAATCATTTTGCTATTCCATTTCATCTGTTGTTGAGCCTTCCTTTTATTATCAAGTTTTTTCTAACCCCAAATGGCATGAAGCCATGGCAACTGAAATAGCAGCATTAGAGGCCAACAACACATGGACTTTAACCTCTTTACCCTCTGGTAAGAAGCCTATAGGGTGTAAATAAGTTTACAAAATAAAATACAAATCTGATGGATCAATTGAGAGATACAAAGCTAAATTGGTGGCTAAAGGATTTACTCAAAAAGAATGTATAAATTAAACTGAAACCTTCTCACCAGTTGCAAAAATGGTATTTGTCAAGGTTCATCTTGTTGTGGCAGCAATCAAGGGTTGGTTCTTAAGTCAATTAGATGTGAATAATACATTTTTACATTGAAATTTCACTGAAAAGGTGTATACGGCTCTTCCACGAGGGTTTCATAGCCAAGGGAGATGATTTGTAAGCTCAACAAGACTCTTTATAGACTTAAACAAGCCTCTAGGCAATGATTTGCCAAGTTTTCTACTACTTTATTTCAACTTGGTTTCACTCAATCCAAGGCAAACTATTCTCTATTTACAAGGAAGCACAAACATTCATTCATGATTCTTTTAGTGTATGTGGATGATGTTTTAATTACTTGCAATGACAAAGAGGAGATAGATAAATTCAAGGTTCTATTGGATCAAAAGTTCAAGTTGAAGGACTTAGGTGATTTAAGATATTTTCTTGGCTTGGAAGTTGCTAGATCAGATAAAGGAATAGCCACTTGAAGTCTTAAATGATGTTGGATTTCTTGGATGTAAACCTGCTAAAACACCAATGGAACAAAACTTCAAATTGAGAAAATTTGAGGGTGAAGAGGTCAAGGATCCGAGTGTATATAGAAGGTTGATTGGTAGATTATTGTATTTAACAATCACCAAACTAGATATTACTTTTGCAGTTCACAAGCTCAACCAATACATAGCCAAGCTAAGGAAACCACACTTAGATACAGCACACAGAGTTTTGCAGTATCTAAAGAATGAACCTAGAAAAGGGTTTATGTTTTCATCCAACACAAAAATTCACTTAAAAGGGTTTGCAGATGCTGATTGAGCCTCATGTCCTAATACAAAAAGGTCTGTGACAAGGTATAGCATCTTCATTGGAGATTCCTTGGTGTCATGGACAAAGAAACAATCAATAGTCATAAACCAATATTTTGCCTCTGCTGATGACAATAGGCAAGCTTTGTTGTTTTGTGATAGTCAAATAGCTTTGCATATTGGTTCAAATCCATTCTTTCATGAGAGGACAAAGCATATCGAGATTGATTGTCATGTAGTTAGTGATAAGGTGTTGGAGAAGGTCATTAAGTTACACCATGTTAGAACTCACTGTCAACTTGCAGATTTGTTGTTTAAGGCATTGAGTTTCAATCAATTCTCAAATCTTATTTGCAAAATGGGAATGGTTAATATACGTGCAGTAGCTTCCCTTGAGGGGGAGTATTAGAATGAAAGCAAGAAGAAGGAACAAGAATAGTTGGGCTCGGCGGAAATGAACAAGAAAATAAGTGAATCTATAGAATTGGTTATGAGCAAAACGACAATAGTTTAGTGAGTTGTTGTATATACGACTTGTAGTTTTTAGCTAAGTGCTTAGTGTTTCTATTATTTGTTAGCACGTGTGAGTGTTAGTTATGTGCAATTGTTTTGCACGTGTACAGATTAGTTAATCTGTTTTGGCAGTTACAGTTTTCCCTCTTCTGTATAGCTTATATATAAGCTTTGTACTTCCTTTCTAATTAATACAATTTTCACATATACATTTTTACCAAATCTCTAATAAAATTGAAATGATGGTAAGTTGGTAACAATATTACCATATAAACACAAATCTGTTTATGGAAAAGTTACTGATGATCTCTATGGTTGTTGTGGGTCCAGCCCACGCGATAGCCCATTCAATGGGCTTGTATCAAGAATTCTACTTCAAGTAGAATTAGGAGTCAGTGAACTCCAAAAAAAAAAAAAACTAATCCTATTTGAAATAAGAGTCTGTGGCTAATGGTTGAAATGCTCCTTATTTGACTTGTATTGGGATTGTGGTGTGAGGCTAGGTTATATATAAATATGGTTTGTGCTGAATAAGTGTGTGCCGTATAGTGAAGAAAAAAGAAAAAGGTGTTGCACAAGAGGGGAAAAAGAGAGAGAGAGAGAGAGAGCAACCAAGAGGGAATTGCTTAGAAAAAGAAGACGGCCAAGAAAGAGAGCTATGTGTGGAGAAGAAAATAAAAATAAGAGAGCAAAGTGTTGCCGCCTTTGAGAAAGATAATTAGTGTGTGTGAGAGAGAGTAAAGAAAAACAAGAGAAATTTTTCTTTAGTCGTGAAACATACACAAGAATTATTGTAATTGATTTAATAATAGTGAGATTTGTTAGAGTTTATCCCGTACTTTTTCCCAATAAAGAGAAAGGGTTTTCTACGTAAATTTTGTGTTCTTGTGTGTGATTGTTATTTTGGATTGCTAATATTGTTGATAATATTATTTGGGACCCAACAAGTGGTATCAGAGCTAAGGTTAGAGTGGAAGCAATGGCCAAAGAAGAAGGCAAGACTTCGGGAATTGAGAAGTTTGTGGAACAGACTTTGGGTATTGGAGGATGTAGATTGAAGATTATCTCTATGGGAAGAAATTGCATCTGCCTCTTTTGGGAATGAAACCTAAAACTATGAAGGATGAAAACTAGAGCCTTCTTGATAGACAGGTATTAGGAGTTATTCGATTAACTCTGTCAAGATCAATTGCGCACAATGTTGTGAAAGAAAAGACCAGAGTGGATTTGATGAAAGCTTTGTCTAGCATGTATGAAAAGCGTCGGCTAACAACGACGTGTATCTAATGAAGAAGTTATTTATTTTGAAGAAGGCAGAAGGCAATCCTATAGCGCAAAAACTGCATGAGTTCAATACAATCACAAATAAATTATCCACGGTGGAAATTGAATTTGATGATGAGGTTCTTGCATTGATTCTTTTGGCTTCTTTACCAAACAGTTGGGAAGCCAAGAGAATGGCAGTGAGTAATTTTGTAAGGAAAAGCAAACTCAAATATGATATTCGAGATTTGATTTTAAGTGAAAAGGTTCATAGGAGAGATGCAAATATAGACAATACACAAGATCAAACTTTTGTTATGGAGAACAAGAGCAGAGGCAGAAGCAAAGGACCTAATAATCGAAAATTCAATGGTTAGTCACAATCAAGAGATCGATCTCAATTCAAGGAAACTAGAGAATGCGTCCATTGTGGGAAAAAAAGTCACTTAAGAATAGATTGTTGGCATTGGAATAAAGAACAAAATAAAGGAAAATATGAAAAGATGATAGTGAAAAAAATACAACAGCTGCTGTGATTGCTGGGGATATTGTGGTGCTTTCTATTGAAGAGCAAAAGTGTGAGTATGTTGCTAATAATGACATTGAATGGGTTGTTGATTCTGCAGCCCCCCACCATAGTATCCCTACGAAGGGGTTGTTTATCATATACAAAGTAGGAGACTTTGGTACAGTAAAGATGGGTAATTCTAGTTACTCAAAAATTGTGAAAATTGATGATTTGTGCATCAAAACAAATGTTGGTAGCATTTTAATGTTGAAGGATGTGCGACATGTTCCAGATTTAAGGATGAATGTGTTTTCTACATTGACTATGGATGAAGCTGGTTTTTGTAACTACCTTGGTAATGGAAGATGGAAACTTACTAAGGGGTCATTGGTAGTTGCAAGAGGATATGCATGTTGTGGTATGTACAGGACTCACGTGAAGATCTGTAAGAAAAAGTTCAATGAGATTAAAGATTTTGAGAAGACTCCACAATTGAGAGTTAAGATTGGCGATGATGTCAAGAGGGTAAAATTCTCATTGCCTAATAGTGCTTTAGAAGAGGAAGTGATAGATGATGAATAATATGAAGATGCTAAGGCTACATTGGATGATGATGCAATGAAAGACCTTAGAGGTCTTAAGCAAGGGGAGCAATATCCTCCATTAGAGATTATTGAACTTCACGAGAAGAGGATTGCTGGAGAACTTTGAACTATTAGCTTCAAGAATAATTGGGCTATTGATGAAGGGGAGCTAAGAGATTGGATTAAGGATATCCAAGATGAGATTAATTATTTAAGAATGAAAGGGATTGATGTTGATGAAGTGTTCTCAGTGCTGATGAAGGTAATGAAGGTCGAGCTTAAAGTCGGCTTAACCGACATGAATCTGAACTGAAGAGCTAGAATGAAGATCTCCTTCCTCAATGGGCTAGAAAGGGAGATTGTTGTGGGTCCAGCCCACATGATAGCCCATTTAATGGACTTGTATCAAGAATTCTACTTCAAGTAGAATTAGGAGTCAGTGAACTCTTAGGAAAGCAAAAAAAAAAAAAAAAAACTAATCCTATTTTTAATAAGAGTCCATAGCTAATGGTTGAAAGACCCCTTATTTGACTTGTATTGGGATTGTGGTGTGAGGATAGGTTATATATAAATATGGTTTGTGCTAAATAAGTGTATGCCGTATAGTGAAGAAAAAAGAAAAATGTGCCGCACAAGGGGAAAAAAAAAAAAAAAAGAGCAGCCAATAGGGAGCTGCCAATAAGGAACCGCTTAGAGAAAGAAGACAGCCAAGAAAGAGAGTTGTGCATGGAAAAGAAAATAAAAAAGAGAGAGCAAAGTGTTGTTGCCTTTGAGAAAGATAATTAGTATGTGTGAGTCAACAAAGAAAAACAAAAGAGATTTTTCTTTAGTCGTGAGACATACACAAGAATTATTGTATTGATTTGATAATAGTGAAATTATTCGGAGTTTTTCCCGTGATTTTTCCCCTTTCAAAGAGAAAGGATTTTTCACGTAAATTTTTTGTTCTTGTGTGTAAATGTTATTTTGGATTACTAATATTGTTGATAATATTATTTGGAACCCAACAATAGTTTGCTGCAAAGGTCTTCTTACTTGGGTTGCAAGTAATATGGACTATTCTAGGAGCTACTAGCAATCTAAGACTAACATAGAAGACAAATTGCAGTCAAAAGGATTATTATTAATTGGAGAATTATTTATTTAAAATGCAGAAAGATGAGGAGTATTCATGGCCGCCTTGTGGGTAACCAACTATATCATGCTATATACTAGTTAACCATTATTTTGTATGATTATTTGGATTCGTATCTGATAAAATGCATGTACATTATGGAATAAGTCAAGGCAAGACATGGCTCACTCCCTGAAGTTTAGGGTCTTTAAACTGACTTGAGTGTAAGTTTCTTTTTCTTTTGAAATTTCTCTTCAACTTGATTGGTGGCTTAAATGATAGATTCCATGAAACGTGGTCAAAAACTTGTGGATCAAGATTAACTCGTCTTCCTTGGGTGGCAAATTTCAGACACAGATGTGTGAGAGTGACTGGCACTGGCTTTCCGAAATTATTAATTAGAAGGTGGCGGCTGGGATTTTAACACTTTCCCAGAAGGTGCTGCACCATGAAGATGACCCTACAGCTTATCTCAAACGAACTTTACATTTCCATTTCTCTTTTGTGACTGAGTACTTTTTAGCTTCGTTTTCTTCTTCATTTTTTTAATTACTTGTTTTTTTTTTTCTCTTATGTTTTCGGTATATTCTTTGTTTATCTTTGAAATCATGATTCTCTGGCACTAGGTTTGCCTTGTTACCTATGCAATGCACAAGATTTTTATTTAAATATAAATATTATAAATTTAGTTTTAAGTATAAGTATTTCTAATTTGGTAAAAATAAATAATAATATAATTTATGTAATGTGATAATATTAACTCCTCAAACAAATTATTTCTACAAGAAAATAATAAACAAATGAAAAAGTATCAAAACCTAAATTATTTTGAGATTATTTGGACTAAGTAATTCGTTTTCAGAACCATAGTTTAGTAAATTCTATTAAATAGTTATGTAGCTATTTTAATCAAGTTTATGAATTAAAAATGTATCATTTCATATGAATTATAATTTAAAACAGGTATAATTGTTTTTTGAGGAAAGTTTAAATTAGGTATACAAAGCTAGTGTATAATCAAATTTTTAAGTAATTGAATATAATCTTTGGCATATATGTATTGCTAAATAAATTGAAATCATTCATCATATATTAAATAGAATATGAATGAGACAAATAAATTAATAATAATTATAATACTAATTGACTTCGTTTATTAAAAAATATTATTTAAAAAAATAATTACACATGACAAAAATGAAGGTCTTAACACGGTCACATAGCATATATTTCAAACGATTTTAGGTTTTTTCACTTTTTTGCTGTTGAACTTTCTCAAGCGTTTGGCCTTTATATCTCGTACGAGATTGGCTCCAAATCTTCTTTGTTGCTTGAGCCTTGACTGAATGAAAAAGAAAAAGAAAAAACATATGCTTCACGAAACTATTGGTCAAGTCACTATGCAATTTTTTATTAGTTTTAAGTTTTTTAATTGCATACTTTTATCATGACGATATGTAAACCCATAGTATTTTTTTTTTTTTTTTTTTTTTGATACCATTCATAGGAAACAAGAGTCTTGCAAAATTGTTGGGTTTTGTAGGCAGAAATGGTCAAATACCATTGTTAGCCGAAATAATTTGTATTCTACTATTATTTATGAAATTTTTAGCAATATACCATTTTTTTTTAAATTTGAGTTTATGACATGTAATTCAAGTTTCAAAAACTCGAAATCTATAAAAAAAAATGTCATGGTGGCACCTACTAACCTAGATTATTTTAATTAAAATATATAACGTGGAACTCGAATTCACCTCTTAAGGTGTTACTGAGTTTATAAAACTAAGATCCTCATCTTTAATGGCAACATCGTAAATTTATCAAAAAATATCCTCACCAAAGTGGCAAAATAGCCTTCATTTTCTTTAGTCTATTTCTTTTCTTCTTTTTCCTTCAGTTTTTCTTCTCTCTCTTTAGCGTGTCTCACACTTATTAAGGCAACATCTCATTAAGAGATGTTTGACATGAAATAAAGCTTGTGAGACAAGCTCCTTAAATGAATCTTTGACTTGTCTACTCTAATGACAACAAATGCTCTTGAGGGATGGTATGGTTTCAACTAGGCTTTGGTAAAGACAATGAAATGGAATATAAAATGGAGAGGTACAAAGGGATAGGAATCTGAGTTTATCTCCCACTTGTTCAAATTTTTAAAGAACTTGAGCTTCAAGAGCTTGAGTTTTATATTACATAGACTTTTAAATTATAAAATATCAGATCAGCTTCTGCCACTATGTTAGATATTTTGAAACTCGATTTTCATAAATTCAAATTTCAAAACAATAGTAAATTGTTAAATATTTCACAATCAATGATAGAATACAAATTATTTTAGTCAAAAATGGTATTTGGCCATTTTTGTTGGGTTTTTGGGTTTACCCAACTATAGTGTATTGGCAATCTAGTTGCCAAATCAGCTAAGCTACAAACATTGCAAACACATAAACTAAGTTCAAACTCTATCTTAATTCAATAGCTCCCATTATTTTAAGGATAAAGTTTGGTTACAAACTCAGTTATAACTAATTATTACAATTTTAAGCAATATCTTTTTATTATATGTGAATTTTGGCAAATTCACTATTGAATTACATTTTCTTCTTACATCCTCCATGCTTACAAAATTTTCAAAAGATTAGAGATTAATAGTTATGTTAGCATTCAAATTTTTAAATTTCAAAATTTTGTAGCCTAAATTATATATAAAAAATAAGTTTATGGATTGAATATTAACATTTAATTAACACGAAATTTGATATGCTTGTTAAGAATACAAATAAAATTAAATCACAAAGATATATTTTCAAAATATATAGTCATGTTAATTTTTTTAGTTAGCTGTAATCATTGGTTACAATTAAGTATATAGCCAAACGTTATCCTTAAATTAAAATTGTTTGTGTTATCTCCCTTTAGTTCATAAAGAATTTAAGCTTATATGTGAGGAAGAAATAGTTAAATGATTATATTAACACTTTTCTATTATTAGTTCAATTTCAATTCACCTTTTTTAACACAATACATCAATACTTAGTTTATCGTAAAAATATATAGATGGATAAAATGATAATTTTTTTAAAAAAAAAGGATGAATAATAATTTTTTTTAAAGGAAAAATTTCAATATAATGCCATGAGGTTTGGGTTAATACTAATTAGGTTCAAGATTTTTCAAAACTTACCAATTTGGTCCCTAAAGTCAACTTAGTTCCTAAGACAGTTGAGGAAAAAATGACTAACTGGCCTAACAATGTTTAGAGACTAAATTTGGCTTTGGGACCAAATTAGTTAGTTTTAAAAAACCTTTGACCTAGTTGGCATTAACCCAAACCTTAAGGTATGCAAATAAAATTTACTCTTTTTTAAATTTCAAAGATGAAAAATCAAACATCAACCAAACTTTATGAACAATTTTTTTTGATAGGCCAAAAACGTATTGACCCCTTGTAATGAATTAAGTTGATTAATTAGTCAAGTTCAATTTATTAATCAAATTAACATGCAAACGCGTGGTAGCACAAACAAATCACCAATTAAACTAAGTATGCAGCGAAAAATAAATAACACGGTGATTTGTTTACGAATGGGAAAAACCAACACGGAAAAACCCTACCGGGTGAATTTAAGGTCACCACTCTCGAAACTCCACTATTATCACAACAAGCGGTTACAAGTAAAGGAATCTCAAGTACCTTACCAACCTACAGTTGAACCCTTACCCCAATACCCAATTGGACTTGTTCTGTAGTGACAATTTCTCCTTTTGATGCACGACTCCTAAGTATGTGACTAACCCATTACGCGGATCCCAGTACGCGACTTCAATCACCAACTAGAGAAGATTTGTTGGCTGCAAAGTTCTTCAATTCATCCACACGATGAAGATCAAGAAGATGCTTGGTTACAAAACCCTATGGTACAAAGACACAGCAACTTCTTCACAAGAAAAATGAACTAGAGCAAGAACTTCGTCTCAAGTTACAATTTGCATGAACAAGGAATTCTCAATGCTTGTGCAACTTGCCACACTTTGATAGCCCTTAAAATAATCCTTTTATATGTCTAGGGTTAGGAGAAAAGAATGCCCAAAGACACATCCACGGATTAGAGTTTAAACAGAACTAGGAATCTGTTTTTCTTAAATCTCGATAGCTACAAGTGTCGAGGTGTTGTCGAGCAGCTGTCGAGCCTCGGGGCTAGAACAGCTTCTTAAGGCTTGATAGATGCAGCTGTCGAGCCAGCTATAGATATTTAATGAAAGGCACTTCTCAACTTGTTTCTTGGACAGACTTCATGGCTTTAACACTTGATCTTGAAACCTTATTTCTTGAAGCATAAACCTCATCCTAAATCTACCCAATTACAAGTAAAGTGCGTATTGACAAAGGATTAGTCAATTACATAAATAATGAATGACATATGTTCTAAACAAGTGAAACACATATGTCCTAACATTTTTTTTTCATATTGATTTGTCATTAAGTTCATAACCTGTATTTTCTTATCACTATAGATTGCTGTAATTTTGTATTAGGATCATTGATGTGCATTTCAGGGGAGAGAAAGAATTAGGATGTTGGGTTATAGATTGACCTTGTTGATTAATTCAATTACCTAAGTTGATTAATTAGATCAAATTACATGCAAATCGTGGAGCACACAAAAATCATCAAATAAACTAAAGTGCAACCGAAATTAAATTGACACGATGATTTGTTGACTAAGGGGGAAAATCTCTCGCAAGACAAAAACCCCACTAGGTAAATTGCAGGTCACCACTCCCAAGAATCCACTAATCAAGAATCAAATGGTTACAAGTATAAGGAATCTTACCGCTATCCTAGACTATTCCAAAATACCAACTTATAGCTTAACATTTACTTCAATACCTAATTGGACTTGATCTTGTAGAGATTTCTTCCTATATGCATGGATGCCAGTGCATGTCTGACTTCCCAGCAAATGATGTTTGTTGATGGATGCAAAGTTCTTCATTTCAAAGGACGTTGAAGATCTGGAAGCACTTGGTTACAAAACCCTAAGGCATACAAGTACACAATAACTTCTCACAAAGTGTGTGAGTTATTTAATCTAAGCCTTTGTATCTTTGATGACTTTAAAATAAAGCTTTTATATGCTCAAGGAGTTTAGTGAACGAAACCCTAGCAATCCAAGTCATCATAGGTTGAAATACCGATCTGAGAATTCTGGATTTGTATAACTAAATAGATCGAGAGGTGTCGAGCTTGTGTTAAGAATTACTTATTAAGTCTCGATAGATACTAGTGTTGAGCTTGTGCCAAGACTAATGTCGAGATTCACTATTTCAGCTTTTCTTCACTTGTTTCTTGATTCAATCTTCATGTTTTTAATAATACCACTTGTTTTGTCTTATTAGCACATTTCTTGATATCCTAAACATACTTAGACTTATCCAATTACAAGTAAAGTGTATATTATCATAGGATATGTTAATACATAGAAAATATGACCCTAACAAGGGAGAGACAAAAAAAATCTCTCTCATCTGATGTGAATATAGCTTGGATTCAAGTTTTTAATTGATATTTGGTTCACAAAATCTCTGAAATCAAACAATGAAAGAACCAAGAACAATAACACATTTTTGTGCAAGCCGGCAAGATCACAAAGTGACTAGGAGAAACAAGCCTGGCAACAAAGCATGTTAAAAATGTCATAAAACTGAGACAATGTAAGATTTGCAGAGAAGGGTCATCAATAGGCCATTGGGAACCACCCTAGTGAAGCCCATATATACAATCTATATATATATATAAGCGGAGACCTCATGCGGGAGAGCATAAAGTTCTACCATGTGGCGCACTCTATAAAAATAATTGAAATATTCTTAAGTCACTTAATTTAGAGATAAGAACAAATTTAAAAGTGAAGACTCTTTATTTCCTTTGGTTTAATGTTTCAACACAACTTTTTGTTACATTTTTAATTCAATGTTTTAAGACTACTATTTGTTTCATTTGGTTCAGTGTTTCAAGACTTTTCCTCTCTCTCTCTCTCTCACACACACACACACACAAAACTCTTTGCACTTCCATTCATTCTGTTAGGACATATTTATGTGATTGGCTAATCCTTTGACAAAACGCACTTTACTTGTAATTGGATAGATCTAGAATGGGTTTAGTACTTCAAGAAACAAGTGTTAAAGTTGAGTATTGAAGTCATGCAAGTCTGACCAAGAAACAAGTGAAGGAAGCGTTGTTTATTAAAGCTCGACAGAAATCTCGACAGAATCCTTTCTATCGAGATTTAATATTGAAACTCGACAGAAGCTTGACACAAGCTGTATTTGTTGAGAATTACAAAATCAAACTTTTCAGATGTGATTACATGCATATGCTTATGTATTTGTGTAGGTTTCTTTTCTCACAACCCTAGACATATATAAGGTTTATTTTAAAGGCCGTCGCATTATGCACAAAATATGCAAAAGTGATACAAACAGTGTAATACCCGAAAAGAAAAGAAAAAAAAAATTAAAAAGGAGGGGTATTTAAGTAATTTTGTTTATGGGGTCAATTGTTATAATTAAAATTACTAAGGGGTTTTTAGAAAATAAGGTTGAAACCCTAGTTTATATAGTCTAATTTAAGTCAGCGTATACTGACAGATGTTTTGAGGGAGGAGACTAGCCAAAATACTCAAGTAGAGAAGATTTGACTGCACAATTGAGGTAAGAGCCTAAGAAATCTCATTCTTTGTCAGATTTAGATTTTATATGGATTTAGAATTTTTTTTTATGTGAGAATTTCGGCCAACAGTGAGACTTTCTGCATAATTTTCTTAAAGGAGTAGTACCGGATTGGAGTTAGAAAAAAAAAAAAAAAATGCTTGATGAAAAGAAGGAACACCAACTTCTTTAGGATTTATTATTATTTGTTTATTGATTTGGTAGAGGAAGAATAGAGCTTCCATAAAGCTTGTGTCAGAACATCATTTGGGTGATTTGTCCTCATGCCAAAAGAAAGCTAGAGGCGGCAGGAGCAAATGTATATATATATATATATATATATATATATATATATATATATATATATATATATATATATCCATAGAATAATCCCCTTGACAAAGCAATGTGCCAACGCCAGCTTCCTTTTAATTATTATTATTATTATTATTATTATTATTATTATTATTATTAGTTCATTGGTTTGGTTATTGAGGCATATAGGGAAGTCAACAAGTGATCATGGAACATGGTCTAGGCGATGCTTTTAACCCTATATGACAATATGTATCCTAGGTTTTAATTGGAGGCAGTAGAGGATATATATACAAGGATTTTTACTTGAGATAATAAAAAAAAAAAAAAATTATTGGATAATTTTAGTAGTCGCTCTGTTGGTCGGATACCGTTATAAATCATTCTTAAATTATTTGATTATTGAGTGAATAGTACTTGCAAACTTGTTTTAGGTAATACCTAAGGATTTTAGAAGAAGTGTTAGGGAGAAGTTCCTTTTGGTACAACTTTTGGAGGTAAGTAACCTTATCCTAATTGGGTTTTATTTTGCTTATGTTAATGTATTTTTAACTACTAAAAATTTGTTTATAATTGTTACAATTTTATTTCTATTGTATCACAAATTTCAAAGTAAAGAATTATCACAAATATATCTAGTTACTGAATATATGATGTGTTTTGTTTAATTGTTTTTAGCCATACTGATTCAAAGTAAAGAATAAAGAATTTCCACAAATATATATGAGCATTGAATATAAGATTTATTTTATTTAATTGTTTTTTTTTTTTTGCTATATTGATTTAAAGTAAGAAATATAAAAATATCATAAATGTATTCAAAATATTGAAAATATGATTATATGTATATGCAATTGAATAAGATATATTTTGTTAGAAATTGTGAGTTCATATATATGATTATAGACAGTCTGACCATGAATTGATTCTGATACCCAAACCAATGGGGGTTATTCATTGGTATTCTGATACCCAAACCAATGGGGGTTATTCATTGGTACTCTGATACCCAGCCAATGGGAGTTATTCATTGGTATTCTGATACCCAGCCAATGGGGGTTATTCATTGGTACTCTGATGCCCAGTCGCGGGGATATAGCGTGACCATAGTCATAAGATTATTAAGAAATATGAATTTCATTGAATATTTAATTTATTTTGAGTCCTTAAACTACACATATGATTATGAAAATGTTTAAGTATTGGAACTATTTTGAGACACAAACACTGCTTATGAGTTTTGGAACATATTGTAAGTTATGGCTTCTGGATATATGAGAAACTTACTATTTTCTAAACCATCTATGATATACTTGTAAGAGTAAAGTATGTGATCTATGTGCAACCTATTATTTTAAGACTATGAAACTTCTTCAGTTAATTTGAAAACACATATTACACCTATTACTTTATGGATCTATTACTTGATAGAACTTCATAGGATTTTGGTTACTTATTGAGTTGTCACTCACCCTCCCCCCCTCTTTCTCCTTTCAGATTTTGATCAGGAAGAGTAGCATATGTTGGGGCTTCCGCTGGGATGTGTGCCTGAGTGAAGTTTAGGAAATCAATGGAATAAGATTTGAATTTTTATGTTTAAGATTACCATTTTGTGTGGACCCTCAAATTTAAAGGGTTTAGTTATTTATTTATTTTTATTTTGATGTTGGAAGATTATTATTTGAAGATCTTTCGAGAATTGATTATTGAGGATATTTTCAAATTTATGGACTTGATGAAATTTTCTTTAAGGATAACTCTTTAATTGTTATGAGGGCCTTACATACTTGTAGGGTGTAAACTTTATAAGTGTGTGGCCGTTGTCACGTGCCTAGCTCTCACTTGGGTTTGGGGCGTGACAATATTTATGGTATCAGAGCTCTAGGTTGGATCCTTAGGCATTGATTTATGAAACTAAATGGTGAGAAGGGGGTAGAAATTAGGCATTTGGGGATACGTTGTATGATATATACACTAAATGAGTTTCAGATCTGTTTTTTTTTATTTTATTTTTATTTTTTATTATTAGAAATTTGATGACATGTCAATTTGTCATGTGCATATTGAATAGAGGTTAGGATGCCACCTCGTAGCAAAAACACTAGGAACATTCCCAACGACTCTGGCAATGGTAGGAATCAGCAAGATGAGAACCAAGAGTTTAGGCACGATCAAGGCCAGCCACCAGAGATGATCCAGATGATGCAGACCTTAGTTGGAGTAGTCCAACAACAGGTCACTACTGGAGAAAACTTGGCTAGGATGATGGAGCAACGCCGAGGGCATCATGGTGGGATGATTGAATTCAAGAGGTTGTCTCCTCCAACTTTTGAGGGGACTACTGAGCCTATGGAAGCAGAAAAATGGATCATTGAGATGGAGAAAGTATTCAGAGTCCTTGAATGCTCTGAGGGTGAGAAAGTGACTTATGCAGCCTATATGTTACGTGGAGATGCTTATGACTGGTGGCGGTTGGAAGAAGACAAACGTGGCCAAGAGACTGAGCCTTGGACTTGGGAGCTATTTAAGTCTGTATTCTATGAGAAATATTTTCCTAAGAGCATCCGTTTTCAAAAGGAAAAAGAGTTTATCAAGCTGACACAAGGTAACATGACAGTTGCTCAATATGAAGCAGAATTTTCCAAGTTAGCCAAATTTGCTCCAACAATGGTGGTGGATGAAGAAACTAAGGCTCGAAGGTTTGAAGATGGATTAAGGTTCCGAATCAAGCAAGGAGTTGTGCCCTTTGAGTTAACTACCTTTAGGGCAGTGGTGAGTAAGGCTTTATTAGTGGAGATGGGGCTTAATGAGGCCTCGAAGCGAGAAAGAGATAACAACCAGAAGAAGAGGCCTAGGCAAAGGAGAGCAAAGCTCTGGTTGCAAGCCAAGAAACAAGGAACACAACGTGCCGATACCAAGGCACCGCCAAAGTGCTCTCGATGTGGTAGGTCTCATGCATAAGGATTGCCACCGGAATACCGGGAGCATGTTTCTCATGTGGACAAAGGGGTCACGGGATTGCCGAGTGTCCCCAACGGAAGGAGGGTCGGACCATTCCAAGACCAACGGGACGAATCAGGGAGCAAGCCAAAGGCCCAAGATCCAAGGAAGGGTTTATGCACTTACTCAACAGGATGCTAATACTTCTAATGCTGTGGTAACAGGTATTATTCCAGTTTCCACAACTTATGCTTATGCATTGTTTGATCCTGGTGCCACTCACTCCTTCATATCTACTAATTTTGCAAAGAAACATAATTTTAAATTTGAGCTTATGGAGTCTGAATTATGTGTGGATACCCCAGTTGGGGGTGTAGTAGTTGCTGATAGTGTTTGCAAGGCTTGTGTTGTCAAAATAGCAGATAGAGAGTTACTTGCAGATCTAACATTGTTGGAGATGCGGGATTTTGACATGATCCTTGGGATGGATTGGTTGGCTGCCCATTATGCCATAGTTGATTGTCATAGGAAGAAGGTAATTTTCCAAGTAACTGGTGAGATAGAGTTTTGTTTTGTGGGAAGTGGGGCATATACTTCTCCACGGGTGATTTCAGCTTTACAAGCTAGACGTATGATGAGGAAAGGGTGTAAAGGATATTTGGCCACCGTGAGAGACACACAACAAGGTGAATTGAAGCTGGAGGACATCCATGTAGTGAAAGAGTTTCCAGAAGTGTTTCCAGAAGATTTGTCAGGGTTACCACTAGATAGGGAGATAGAGTTTTCTATTGACCTATTACCGGGTTCTAGCCCAATTTCTAAAGCCCCATATCGAATGGCACCTGCTGAGTTAAGGGAATTAAAAGAACAACTTCAAGAGCTGCTTGATAAAGGCTTCATCAGGCCTAGTGTTTCCCCTTGGGGTGCACCCGTATTGTTTGTAAAGAAAAAGGATGGGAGTATGCGACTTTGCATTGATTATAGAGAAATTTGAATAGAGTGACAGTGCGAAATAAGTACCCTTTACCAAGGATAGAGGATTTGTTTGATCAACTCCAAGGAGCACAGGTTTTCTCTAAGATTGATCTTCGTTCCGGTTACCATCAATTGAAGATTAAGACCACTGATGTGCCTAAGACAGCCTTCCGTACAAGATATGGCCATTATGAATTTTTGGTGATGCCTTTTGGCTTAACCAATGCACCAGCAGCCTTTATGGACTTGATGAATAGGGTGTTGAAACCCTTCTTAGACAAATTTGTTGTGGTTTTTATTGATGATATTTTGATATATTCTAAGAGTGTGGAGGAGCAGGAGAATCATTTGAGGCTTGTACTACAACTATTGCAGGAGAAGAAGTTGTATGCGAAGCTTAAAAAATGTGAATTTTGGCTAGACAGTGTTGCATTCCTTGGGCATGTTGTGTCTAAAGATGGGATTGCTGTTGACCCTAAGAAAGTGGAAGCAGTAGTAGAATGGAATAGACCAAACAATGTGACAGAGGTTCGTAGCTTTTTGGGATTAGCTGGTTATTACAGGAGGTTTGTTGAAGGATTTTCTCACTTAGCCATGCCTTTGACTCGCTTGACCCAAAAGGGAGCTAAGTTTGAGTGGACCGGAAAGTGTGAAGAAAGCTTTCAGGAATTGAAGAGAAGGTTGGTGTCAGCACCCATTCTCACCGTACCTTCAGGAAGTGGAGGTTTCACCATTTATAGTGATGCCTCCAGGAAAGGCTTGGGGTGTGTTCTTATGCAGCACGGGAAGGTAGTGGCATATGCCTCGAGACAGTTGAAGCCTTATGAGCAAAATTATCCTACACATGACTTGGAGTTAGCTGCGGTGGTTTTTGCACTAAAAATTTGGAGGCACTATTTGTATGGAGAACAGTGTGAGATATTCACTGACCACAAGAGCCTCAAGTACCTCTTTACTCAAAAAGAGTTGAATATGAGACAAAGAAGATGGTTGGAGCTAATAAAGGACTATGACCTGACTATTAGTTACCATCCTGGAAAAGCTAATGTGGTAGCTGATGCTTTAAGTAGGAAGTCTACAGAAATTTGGCAAGCATTGTTGACTACACAAAAACACATCCTAGAAGATTTGAGGAAGATGAGGATAGAAGTACGGTTTCATGAAGCAAAGGCACATATCCGGCAAACTTTAGAGTTCAGCCTACCTTGATTGAAAGGATAAAGACTGCACAAAGTAATGATCCACAGTTGCAGAAGATAAGAGATTTGATAAATCTAAGCTCTCAATCTGAGTTTTGCATTCATAAGGATGGATCCTTGAGGTTCGGTAATCGGCTTTGTGTACCAAATGATCCCAACCTTAAGGCAGAAATTCTAAAGGAGGCTCATAACACGAGTTACACGATACATCCGGGGGGCACTAAGATGTATCGGGATTTAAGGGAGACTTTTTGGTGGAACAACATGAAGAGGGAGATTGCTCAATATGTTTCTCAATGTCTAGTGTGTCAACAAGTCAAGATGGAGCATCAAAGACCGGCTGGATTTTTGCAACCTCTTCCCATTCCAGAACGGAAGTGGGAGGACATTACTATGGACTTTGTGACGGGGCTGCCTAGAACCCCTACTGGTAAGGATGCAATTTGGGTGATTGTGGATCGGTTGACAAGATCTGCACACTTTTTGGCCATTAGGGTGGATTTCACACTTGAAAGGTTAGCTAGATTGTATATCAATGAAATAGTGAGATTGCATGGTGCTCCTGTGTCCATTGTGTCTGATAGAGACCGAAGATTTGTGTCTCAATTTTGGGAAAGCGTGCATAAGGCAATGGGTACTAACTTGAAGTTCAGCACAGCCTTTCACCCTCAAACAAATGGACTTTCAGAAAGAACTATACAAACATTGGAAGATATGTTGAGAGCTTGTGTAATTGATTTCAAAGGTTCATGGGATGAACATCTACCTTTGGTGGAGTTTGCATATAATAATAGCTACCAGGCAAGTATTAAAGCAGCACCATATGAGGCTTTGTATGGTAGGAAGTGTAGGTCTCCTATATGTTGGGATGATGTTGGAGAAAAAAGATTGTTGGGTCCTGAGATTGTACAACAAACAGTAGATAAAATTCAAGTGATTAAAGGGCGGCTACAAACAAATTTCGAGTAGTGCGAGAAGAGTTATGCAGACCTTAGAAGAAGGAAATTAGAGTTCCAAGTAGGTGATCATGTGTTCTTGAAGATTTCACCTACTAAAGGAGTTATGAGATTTGGTTTTCGAGGTAAATTAAGCCCTCGTTTTGTAGGACCTTTTGAAGTCTTGGAGAGGGTGGGTAATGTTGCTTATAGGCTCGCCTTACCACCTTCTTTATCAGGGGTACATAACGTTTTCCATGTCTCAATGTTGAGGAAATATGTTCCAGACCCTAGTCATGTAGTGGATTATGAGCCTCTAAAATTAAGAGATGATTTATCTTATGAAGAGCAACCAGTTAAAATTGTGGACAAGAAGGAGCAAGAGCTAAAGCGTCGTACCATACATTATGTCAAGGTTCAATGGAGGAACCAAATCGTGAGAGAGGCTACATGGGAGTTAGAAGATGAAATGAAGGAGAAATACCCATACCTTTTTGAGGACTCAGGTATGTCAAGTTTAGAGGACTAAACTTCTTTTAAGGGGGGGAGAATGTAATACCCGAAAAGAAAAGAAAAAAAAATTAAAAAGGAGGGGTATTTAAGTAATTTTGTTTATGGGGTCAATTGTTATAATTAAAATTACTAAGGGGTTTTTAGAAAATAAGGTTGAAACCCTAGTTTATATAGTCTAATTTAAGTCAGTGTACACTGACAGATGTTTTGAGGGAGGAGACTAGCCAAAATACTCAAGTAGAGAAGATTTGACTGCACAATTGAGGTAAGAGCCTAAGAAATCTCATTCTTTGTCAGATTTAGATTTTATATGGATTTAGAATTTTTTTTTATGTGAGAATTTCGGCCAACAGTGAGACTTTCTGCATAATTTTCTTAAAGGAGTAGTACCGGATTGGAGTTAGAAAAAAAAAAAAATTGCTTGATGAAAAGAAGGAACACCAACTTCTTTAGGATTTATTATTATTTGTTTATTGATTTGGTAGAGGAAGAATAGAGCTTCCATAAAGCTTGTGTCAGAACATCATTTGGGTGATTTGTCCTCATGCCAAAAGAAAGCTAGAGGCGGCAGGAGCAAATGTATATATATATATATATATATATATATATATATATATATATATATATATATATATATATATATCCATAGAATAATCCCCTTGACAAAGCAATGTGCCAACGCCAGCTTCCTTTTAATTATTATTATTATTATTATTATTATTATTATTATTAGTTCATTGGTTTGGTTATTGAGGCATATAGGGAAGTCAACAAGTGATCATGGAACATGGTCTAGGCGATGCTTTTAACCCTATATGACAATATGTATCCTAGGTTTTAATTGGAGGCAGTAGAGGATATATATACAAGGATTTTTACTTGAGATAATAAAAAAAAAAAAAGAAATTATTGGATAATTTTAGTAGTCGCTCTGTTGGTCGGATACCGTTATAAATCATTCTTAAATTATTTGATTATTGAGTGAATAGTACTTGCAAACTTGTTTTAGGTAATACCTAAGGATTTTAGAAGACGTGTTAGGGAGAAGTTCCTTTTGGTACAACTTTTGGAGGTAAGTAACCTTATCCTAATTGGGTTTTATTTTGCTTATGTTAATGTATTTTTAACTACTAAAAATTTGTTTATAATTGTTACAATTTTATTTCTATTGTATCACAAATTTCAAAGTAAAGAATTATCACAAATATATCTAGTTACTGAATATATGATGTGTTTTGTTTAATTGTTTTTAGCCATACTGATTCAAAGTAAAGAATAAAGAATTTCCACAAATATATATGAGCATTGAATATAAGATTTATTTTATTTAATTGTTTTTTTTTTTTTGCTATATTGATTTAAAGTAAGAAATATAAAAATATCATAAATGTATTCAAAATATTGAAAATATGATTATATGTATATGCAATTGAATAAGATATATTTTGTTAGAAATTGTGAGTTCATATATATGATTATAGACAAATTCGACCATGAATTGATTCGATACCCAAACCAATGGGGGTTATTCATTGGTATTCGATACCCAAACCAATGGGGGTTATTCATTGGTACTCTCCGATACCCAAACAATGGGAGTTATTCATTGGTATTCGATACCCAAACAATCGGGGGTTATTCATTGGTACTCGATGCCCATCGGGGATATAGCGAGACCATATTCATAAGATTATTAAGAAATATGAATTTCATTGAATATTTAATTTATTTTGAGTCCTTAAACTACACATATGATTATGAAAATGTTTAAGTATTGGAACTATTTTGAGACACAAACACTGCTTATGAGTTTTGGAACATATTGTAAGTTATGGCTTCTGGATATATGAGAAACTTACTATTTTCTAAACCATCTATGATATACTTGTAAGAGTAAAGTATGTGATCTATGTGCAACCTATTATTTTAAGACTATGAAACTTCTTCAGTTAATTTGAAAGCACATATTACACCTATTACTTTATGGATCTATTACTTGATAGAACTTCATAGGATTTTGGTTACTTATTGAGTTGTCACTCACCCTCCCCCCCTCTTTCTCCTTTCAGATTTTGATCAGGAAGAGTAGCATATGTTGGGGCTTCCGCTGGGATGTGTGCCTGAGTGAAGTTTAGGAAATCAATGGAATAAGATTTGAATTTTTATGTTTAAGATTACCATTTTGTGTGGACCCTCAAATTTAAAGGGTTTAGTTATTTATTTATTTTTATTTTGATGTTGGAAGATTATTATTTGAAGATCTTTCGAGAATTGATTATTGAGGATATTTTCAAATTTATGGACTTGATGAAATTTTCTTTGAGGATAACTCTTTAATTGTTATGAGGGCCTTACATACTTGTAGGGTGTAAACTTTATAAGTGTGTGGCCGTTGTCACGTGCCTAGCTCTCACTTGGGTTTGGGGCGTGACAAACAGGATACAAGCATATTGTGACCTAGTTCATCATTCTCTCTGAAGAAACTACTGCATCTTTATGCTAAGGGTTTTGTGACCAAGGAGTTTCTTGATCTTCATTGTTGATGAACTGAAGGACTTTGTAGCCAATAATCTTCCTCAAGTTGGTGAGTGAGTCACGTACTGAGATTCGTGCAAAGGAGTTAGTCACGTACTAGAATCCGTGCATCATTGGTTAGTCACGTACTGGGATTCGTGCATTGAACAGAGAGATTGTTGCTACAATACAAGTTCAATTGGGTATTGGGGTAAGGGTTCAACTGTAGGTTGGTATTTTGGGATAGGCCATAGGGTTTGGTAAGATTTCTTATACTTGTAACTGCTTGTGATTGATAATAGTAGATTCTTGGGAGTGGTGACTTTAAATTCACTCAGTGGGGTTTTGCCTCGGTGGGATTTTCCCCATTCATAAACAAATCACCTATGTCAAATTTATTTTTCGTTGCATTTAGTTATTTGGTGATTTGTTTGTGCTACCACGCTATTGCATGTAAATTTGACTAATTAATTAACTTAGGTAATTAATTAATTTGCAAGGGGTCAATTCATTTTAACCCAACAAGTGGTATCAGAGTGAGCACACCCTGATTAAGTTTTAATACTTGCTATGTGATCCATTGAACCCTATTGTCATGGCTACAAGTGGCATGAAAAGATTTTTTATTTCAAATACATCTAGCTTTTCTAATCTCTATTTGATTGAATGTTTTAGGAAATGTAAGTCTAAAAGCTATTTGAAAGCTATCTTGATGATTGTTGAAAAAGGTCTTAGTGTGACAAAGAAAAGACTAGACTGTCTCAAAAGAAAAATGTGCAACAAAGTTCATTTAAGAAGAGTGAAAATTAAAGGCCTTGCGCATAAATGGAAGTTGAGAGAGAAAACCATTCCTATTGATTTATTAAGCAAGCGTGAAGTGTGCCTTATGATGAAGTCAACATTTAAAATAATGGAGACATGTTTGTGGTACCTTGACAGTGGATGCTCGAGACACATGACTAGAGACTGTTCTCTCTTTAAGGTTTTCGAGTATAAGAAATGTGGAAATGTCACTTTCGATGATGGGAGTAAATCACAAATAAAGGGGAAGGGAACCATCTCTCTACCTAGACTGTCAAACATTACAAATGTATTATATGTAGAAGGTCTAAGGGTGAATTTGTTGAGCATAAGTCAGATCTGTGATCAAGACTTCATGGTGCTATTCTCAAAAATGAAATGTCTCATTTTGAATGAGTCTGGAAAGAAACTCATAAGCAAAGTCCACACTCTAGATAACTGCTATGGAACTATGGAATTGTAGCTGATGCTAACATTATGTGCAATAGTATTCATTTGCCAAATGAAGACTTATGGCACCAAAAGATGGGACATGCTATCTACAAGCATCTATCAATTGTATTTAAGCATGAATCAATGTTGGGAATACCAAAGCTTAGTAGGGTTAGCAATGTTATGTGTGGACCATGTTAGCTTGGGAAGTAGACGAAACCAAAACATCCAGGCACTCAGACTTCAGCTACATCCAGACCTTTGGAGCTACTACATCTAGATCTCATGGGTCTAACTAGAACCAAATCTCTTGGAGGAAAGAGATACATCATGGTTGTAGTTGATGATTTTGCCAGATACACTTGGGCATTCTTCTAAAATCCAAATCAGATGCTCCAAAGCACATTGAAACTTTGTGTACAAGATTGCAAAATGAGAAGAATATAAAGATTGATCGAATTCGCAGTGATCATGGTAAAGAATTCCAGAACTCATACATGGAATCTTTTTGCATTAGATCTAGTATATCTTAAGAATTCTCTGTTCCTATTACTCCTCGGCAAAATGGTGTAGTAGAAAGAAAAAACAGAGTCATTCAGGAGATGGCTAGAGCTATGTTACACAATAAATATGTGGCCAAAAATTTATGGGGAGAAGCAGTCAAAACCACATGTCATACGGTTAACAAGGTATATTTCAGACCTAGTACCAAGAAGACTCCCTATGAATTGTGGAAAGGAAGAAAGTCAAATGTAAAATATTTTAGAATCTTTGGAAATACTTGTTTCATCCTTAAGGATAGAGAAAATGTGGGAAAGTTTGACTCCCGAAGTGATGAAGGAATATTTTTGGGATACTCCTCCATAAGCAAAGCCTATCGGGTGTACAACAAAAGAACCAAGAAGGTGATGGAAACTATCAATGTTGTTATTGATGAAACTTCAAATTTTGGTTCTGAGAAAAGTATTGAGGAAATACCTAAGGCAATTCTTCCTTCAAAGCCTAAGGTTGTTCAAGAAGAAGTTGATCAAGAGCCTATTTCTCCAAGTTCTCCAAGTGTTGTAGAAGTCTTAGCAGATATTCTTACATCACCTAAGTCTGAATCTCATGCAGAGAAAGGACCTTCCTCAAGTACCAAGCTGAATCACCCTCTTGAAGTTATTGTGGGAAATATGAATGAACTTACACTAAGAAAGCGTATAGTTGATAAATGTGTTGCTAACTTTGTATCTTATTCTTGCTATTTGCCGCAGGTTAAACCCACCAAGGCTGAGGATGCCTTCCAAGATGAAAGCTGGGTTGAGTCCATGCATGATAAACTGCTCCAGTTTCAAAGGAATGATATCTAGACCCTGATACCTAGACTCTAAGGAGAGCACATCATTGGTACAAAGTGGATATTCTGTAATAAAACTAATGAGAAGGGAAACGCAATTTGTAACAAGGCTCGTCTAGTGGCCCAAGGATACTCTCAAGTGGAAGGAGTGGATTTCGATGAATCAGTTGCTCTTGTAGCTCGCATGGAATCCATTAGAGTTTTCCTAGCCCAAGCTTGTCACCTGAAGTTCAAGCTTTACCAAATGGACATGAAGACTACATTCTTGAATGGGTTTCTTAAAGAAGATGTCAGTTGCTCAGCCTAAAGGATTCATTGATACACACTTTTCGGATCATTTGTTGTATCTTAAGAAGGCTCTATATGGACTAAAGCAAACACCTAGAGCTAGGTATGACCGGCTTACAGAATACCTGGTCTCACATGGCTTCACAAAAGGACAAGCTAATCAAACTCTCTCTATCAAAAGGGAGAATGGCAAATTGATAGTAGCTCAAGTCTACATTGATGATATCATCTTCGGGTCTACAAAGGATGGACTTGCTCATAATTTCTCAAAGCTTATGCAGGCCGAGTTCAAGATAAGCATGTGGAGAGTTGAATCACTTCCTTGGATTGCAAATTCGTTAGTAAGAGTCAGGTATATTCATATCTCAATCTAAATATGCCAAAAATTTTGTGAAAAATTTTGGTTTGAAATTTGCTAGACTTGTTAGAACCCCTATGAGCCCTAATGTTAAACTCATTATTGACTTGTTAGGCAAAATTATTGATTCCTCCTTATATAGAAGTGTTATAGGTAGTCTCCTTTACCTTACTGCTAGTAGACCTGACACTAGTTACAGTGTAGAAGTGTGTGCTAGATATCAGACAAACCCCAAAGAATTCCATATGATTGCTTTAAAAAGAACCATAAAATATGTCAAAACCACTGCCCAGTTCAGAGTGTGGTATATCAAGGACACAAACGATATCTTAGCTGGGTATTCTAATGTGAATTGGGCTGGGAATGCTGATGATAGAAAAACTACATTAGGGGGTTTTTTTTATGTGGGTAATAATCTTGTCTCTTGAATGAGTAAGAAGCAGAATTTCATCTCCTTATCCACTGCTGAGGCTGAATACATCGATACTGGTAGCTATTGCACCCAAATCTTGTGGATGCAAAAACTCCTTATTGATTATGGTATTCGTCAAAAACATCTTACCATTTATTGTGACAATACCAATGCCATTAACATCTCTAAAAATCCTGTTCAACATTCTCGAACAAAACATATAGAGATACGACACCACTTCATTCGGGAACTTGTCGAAGATGGCACACTCACTCTTGAGTTCATACACACTGATGATCAAAATGCCAACTTTTTCACTAAGCCTCTTGATAGTAAACATTTTGAATTCTTACGCCAAAACATTGGTGCAATCTCCATGAAGTGATCTCTCTCATTTCTCCTCCTTTCTCTTGTATTTGCATCTAGTTTTATGCTTTGTTTGTATTAACATGTTTTTTTTTTTTTTCAGTTTTGTTTTATTTTGTTCTTCATAAAAAAAAAAATACAAAAATCAAAAAAACACAAAAACTGTGTATGTATGTGTATTTTGGTACTTGTGTACCTTGGATGGCCATTGAAACATAGTTTTCTAAACTTTGTATCTCTTGTAGCTTAGATAAACACTTTAATACACAACTAAGCAAGTGAGCTTTATGACTCATGTTTGTGATAAGTACGATTAAGTTTGTCTCTTTTACACTTAACACTCATATCACTCTTTTTTATGGGAAGGACTAGAAAGTCCTAAGGGAAAGGCATAAATAACCATCTCACTATTAAAGCCTGCCAATCATGTATAACATCTGTGCGCTTTGGCATAGCAAAATTGTGATGTTTTGGATTACATAATTGGGTAGTTCTTTTCTCTCTATATATGTCCATGCATGATATGTTCCAAAAGAAAATATGCAAAGAATATAAAAGTAAAAAGAATCAAAATGCTTTTAAATATGATTGCAAGCGTGTTTTTAGGAGATGTGAAAGTTATATGATGTACCTCGAAGGTGATAGTCTCCATCAAACAGTTATGATTGTGTGTAAGTGTTTTTTGATGTTCTCATATTTCAAATCGTCATAATATGAGAAACTTGTGCACACTTGTTATGCTTTCACACACAACACGCAAATTTTTTTTGCTACTTTTGATACATGTGCAGGTACAATATAATTTGGCCATCACAAGGAATATATGTGTTAATATATGCTCACTAAACTATATTAACTTGTTTTCAAAATATAAAATTGGTTAGACTTGTTGTGTGTGTGTGTGTGTGTGTAGATCTTTGTGTGTCTGTGTGTGTGTAGATCTTTGTTTGAGTAGCTTGCTTGTTGCATTCATCTTTATGTGTTTTTCCTCAAGCTCAATAGCTTCTCTACAGATCCTCAACAAATTCCTCTTCTATCGAGCTTTCTTTTTTCAGCCTCGATAGAATCTTGAAAGATCTTCGATCCATCGAGAATTTTGGGTTTCTTCTTGACAAAATCTTGACAACTTCTCAATCCATCGAGCCAAATTTTGTGAGCATTCTATTCGACCGATAGATTCTCGACAACTTCTCGATCCATCGAGGTGCTTTGCCGTCGACAGATCCTCGACAACACCTCGACAGATTCATTTCTGTTGAGATTTAGTGCTCGATAACATCTTCGATCCATTGAGTTGTGATTTCTATATAAAGGTCAGGCACAATTCAAACTTCATTTCTCACTTTTCGCTTCGACAAAAAACTCTTCTCTCTCGACCCAAGACCCTTTTTCTCTCTATAATCCCTCCACCCATCAAGTTTTTGGCCTAATCCAAGCTAGAATCACTTAGTAAAATATCTTAATCCCTCTTTCTACATGCATTCATGCATTTTAGACCTAGGTTTTGGGGTTTTTCAAAAATTTTAGGGTTTTTAAGTTTTTCTTGAAATTTTTGGGTTGGGTTTTGTGATTTTGTCTTTATATGTTCATTAATTACATTCTCTATACATTATAACTATGTTTCATGCATTTTAGGATTGTGTACTTGATTAAAATTGTGAGTGTTGTTAGGTTGGATTAGGTTTTGCCCATGATGCTCTTTATTTGTTGCACGTCACATGTTCATGTAGTCTTCATGCATACGTTCTTTCTATTCTTTCTTTTTCTGGTTGTGATGTATTCTGTTTCTCTCTCTCTCTCTCTCTCTCTCTCTCTCTCTCTTGGATAGACTACACTATGGCACCCAAGTAGTGTAAATCCACTCCAACTCAAAACCCTCTTCATGGTTCTGGTTCTTCTTCTTCTTCTAATCCTCCCACCTACATTCGATTCCGTGATGAGAAGGCCCAGAAGGACTTCTCAAAGAACCTCTAGAAACGTGGCATTCATCCAGAACGCCAAGTTATCCTATTGGACTTTTCCGACATTCCTCTCCCTGCTGTCATTCAGACATAGGGTTGGGCTTCACTCTGTGAGAGTCCTTTGAGGTGTCTTGTCATGTTTATATAGGAGTTTTACTCCAACATACATGACATCGATACCTCTGTACCTCGGTTTGCTACTTACATCTGAGGTACATGTATCGTAGTTACTTAGGATCTTATATCCGAGTTACTACATATACCCAAGGTAGCACATCCCGACTACCCTGGCTGTAAGCATCTCCAGACTGCGACTAGAGACGAGCTTCTCCCTCACTTCTTTGAGACTCCTTCCACATGGACTGGTAAGCTAAACACCCCATGCTCGGGCTTTGCCAAAGGCCCAAGGTTCCTTAACATGGGATGAAATTTACTCTTACTCCATTGTCTCACTATAATTCTGTCACTGAGCCTCGTGCTAGTTTCCTTATTGCTCTTTTGGAGGATCTCTCTATAGATTTTCTTTCTCACTTCATTACATCCATTCTTGATGTTTATCAGGACACTGCCACCCGTGATAAGCTCATCTTTCCTTCGGCTATCACTCAGATCCTGCGACACTTCTCCATTGATATTCCTTCCTCTCTGTACTTCACCACTATGGGTGCCATCAAGGCTGATTCTGTTCAGCAGAGCAAGACCTAACTTCCTCTAAAGTGGCCACGTGTGGAGACGACTAATCTTGCTGCAGCTTTTGCTGCTCCTTCTTCTTCCGCTCCTTCTACCTCCACAGCTAGTGGAGTGACTCTAGAGGTCATCATGATGCAATTTCAGCGGATGGAGGCTAACTTTGGTGGTCATCTTGACTATGTCACCGATGAGATGTGTCAGATGAACACCATAGTTGGTTGCATTGCCCACCGACAGGTTCACATGGCTGGCTTTGCCCCTTCTCCCTCTCCTTCTCCAGAGGCCTCGAATGGTGATGATGGTGATGATGAGGATGATGCTAGCTTTTCCGGTGATGACAAGATGACGCCCTCTTAGTGACTTACCCTTTGTCATTCGTGACAAAAAGGGGGAGTAGTTTTAGTTTGAAAGAGTAGTCTTGTGCTTAGGGGGAGAGTTAGTATAGGACATTTTTTATAGAGGGAATGTTTATATATATATATATTGAGGGATGTAGTGAGGTTTACATGTATTTTCTTTTCTTATATTTACATTAGCCTCTTGTATACTAGTCTTGTGACCATTTATTACATACATTGTACTTTACTTTCATATATATGATGATGTATGTTTTTCTTCACCTATCTCTTCATGTGTTGTTTCTTTTCTCTTTTGTACACATGTTTCTTTATGTATGCAATCTTTATTTCTGTTTCACATATGATACCTTGATGAGTTTTGTTTAAGTGTTTCAAAAAGACAAGTTGTAAAAGTCTACCATGCCATAAACTCTCTTCTTGCAAAGTTTTTCAATAGTTTTTGTTCTGGTTAGATTTATGTTGTATTTCAACACGTGGTTATGAGTTAAGTGTTTTTAAGACTTCTCTCATGATTAGTTGTTTTATTGTGGTTTTGTCACAGATTGCCAAAGGAGGAAATTGTTATGACATATTTATGTGATTGGTTAATCCTTTGACAAAACGCACTTTACTTGTAATTGGATAGATCTAGGATGGATTTAGTATTTCAAGAAACAAGTGTTCAAGTTGAGTATTGAAGCCATGCAAGTTTGACCAAGAAATAAGTGAATGAAGTGTTGTTTAAAGCTCGACAAAAGTCTCAACAGAATCATTTCTATCGAGATTTAATGTTGAAGTTTGACAGAAGCTTGACACAAGCTGTATCTATCGAGAATTACGAAATCAAACTTTTCAGATCTGATTACACGCATATCCTTATGTATTTGTGTAGGATTTCTTTTCTCACAACCCAAGACATATATAAGACTTATTTTAAAAGTCGACGCATTATGCACAGAATATGCAAAGGTGATACAAATAGAATACAAGCATATTGTGACCCAGTTCATTATTCTCTATGAAGAAACTACTACGTCTTTATGCCAAGGGTTTTGTGACCAAGGAGCATCTTGATCTTCATTGTTGATGAACTGAAGAACTTTGCAACCAAAAATCTTCCTTAGGTTGGTGAGTGAGTCATGTACTAGGATTCGTGCAAAGGAGTTAGTCACGTACTAGAATCTGTGCATCATTGGTTAGTCACGTATTGGGATTTGCACATTGAACGAAAAGATTGCCGCTACAATATAAGTCCAATTGGGTATTAGGGTAAGAGTTCAAATGTAGGTTGATATTTCAGGATAGGCCATAGGGTTTGGTAAGATTCCTTATACTTGTAGCCGCTTGTGACTGATAATAGTGGATTCTCGAGAGTGGTGGCTTTAAATTCACCCGGTGAGGTTTTGCCTCGGTGGTTTTCCCCATTCGTAAACAAATCACCTATGTCAAATTTATTTTCCACTGCATTTAGTTATTTAGTGATTTGTTTGTGCTACCACGCTATTGCATGTAAATTTGACTAATTAATTAACTTGGGTAATTAATTAATTTGCAAGGGGTCAATTTATTTTAACCCAACACATTCTTTTCACTTCTACTCCTATACATGGCCACAACCCTGTTATCTCATCTCAAATACACTCAAACCAAAAACGATGTCATTTATCTTTAACCTCTCAACAAGATTTACATAACTCCAACATTGCAGTACCCTTTGATCCTAACTTGTATGAGTAGGCTATGAGTCTACGACAAAGGAAAAGGGCTTGCATTTTTAATTTAGTGATGGTAGCTTATAGTTTTAATGTTGAAGTCGGACATTGTGGATTTTGTGAATAATGAACCAATGGTACTTAGATTAAAGGGTTCTCTAGACATATTGAAATCATGAACACCATGATGGCCAAATTTTACTCGAATTTTGGGTTTTTATAGAGGTGTCATGGGATTAGGGGTGTGCACTGGTCTATACAACCGAATTTTGGAGGGTTTTTTTTAGCCAAGCCAGATCCATCGATGGCCTAAAATCACAAATCATTATCACGCTAATGGAAACGATTTTTCGGCCACATTGATGGCAATTCTCATTAGCGTGGTGGTCGAAATCCATCAAACACAAGAGAGAGAGAGAGAGAGAGAGAGAGATCTGGAACTACAATCAAACCAATAAGATCTCCAAAGACTCAAACCCAAAAATCAAAACCTAAGATGAGATCTAAATATCAAAACTCACCCGCTACAAACCTTCAATCTAACTTGGGACTACCATTGATGAACCACCTAACGATGGAGGCAAAGACAAAAGTTTGAAGATCTGACTTAGGGTTAGGGTGGAAAAGGAGGCAAAGAAGGCGACTCTAGTGGCAGCTTGAAAATTAGAAACTAGGTGTGAAATGGTGGTTGGTTTTGTCACGGATGGGGATGGAAATCTCAGATCTCGTGTGAAAAATTCAGATTTGAGCTTTATAATATATATATATATATAGAGAGAGAGAGAGAGAGAGAGAGAGAACGGCCGGTTTGGTGTTTGTCAAAATCCAAAATCCCTCACCAATCTCTGTACCCACCGACATTGGAAAACCAATTGAACCACTGAATGCTGCCCCTTTCAGTGTCAGCAACCCTTTGAATCAATTCGATCGAGGGACAGATTGTCAGGTTGGATCAGGGCTTGAGCAACCCTACATGGAGTTGGGACCTAGATATTTTCTCCTCAAGTTATCTCTTTAGTATCAATATTCTTAAAATCATTAACAAATAATATGCCAAATCATTTGTAGACGTCCTCACGTCATGTGCTAACTCGGATTTTACAACTCACCCATGCAATGCTTTCAATTCGGTTGCAAATTCCTCATGTAAGTTTCAACACTTTGGTAGTACAGCTCAAGCAAGCCCACCAAGAAGGAAATCATCGCACATACTTTTCGGGTAAGATAAGAAATAATTATAGCGATTCTCGTGTTGTATTTGGATCCTCCTAATTTTATTGTAAACCAATTGCTAGCTGATGCATAGGTTGTTAGCATGGTCTAGGTACTTAAATTCTCTGTCGTAATCCATTTTCACCCGAGAAAAGAAAAAAAAAATTCAGATAAACTGCGAAAGTAAAATCTATGGTCATCAATAGATTTATCGACCGCCATACATAATGATTTCTTTCATTCTCTTTCTATCCTGCATATCATATATGATACAAACTTATTCTCTGAAAACCTACGGCCGCATTTGGTGAAAAGGTACTCCATTCTCTGAAAACTTTTGGCTGCATTTGGTGCAACGGTAAAATGTAGTCTACCCTTCATCTGCTTATCTCTTCTGTAGAGAGAAAATGATGCAATCAATGAGCCTTTTGGAAGAAAGAAATGTGGGGTAGGTTACTTGCACTGAGTGGTAGAATACCTGCAAAGATACTTAGTTCTCTGAAAACTTATGGCTGCATTTGGTGCAACGGTAAAATGTAGTCTGCCCTTCATCCGCTGATCTCATCTGTAGAGATAAAATGATGCAATCAATGAGCGTTTGGAAGAAAGAAATGGGGGTAGGTTACTTGCATTGAGCAGTAGAATACCTGCATCGTCCAATACTCAGCCTCTTCATTATCACATTTTTCACATTTCTTTTTTACCTGTCATGACAAAACCAATATTAGAACAAGTGAGAGCAGACTCCTAGGAAAGCACCATGACTGTAGATCAATATTGAAATGCAGTTACCTTTGATAACTGCACTTCCTGGTCATTAATCAGAGTTATACCCAGCTCCCTTCTGATATCCTGCAACACAACAAGGGTACATATGGAAATAAAGTTGGTGATACTTTAATTGAACTAAAGATCAGAAGTTTGGTGTATATATATGACCTAAATCCATTACAGATGCTGCTATCAGGTCCTGAACCAAAGTCAACATTTTCATATTTCTTCCAATGATATGTGATTTATGTTTTGAAGTTATTGCTTAAATCTATAAGATGGCACTCATATTCTAAAAAGTGCGTGTGAAGTGTAAACAAGAAAAATGTGGACACCATATAAACTGTAATATAAACAAGGCAAGAAGCAAACAAGGCAACACCTATCAGTACAGAAGATCCTCCCTCAGGCATCACCTCTAAGATAACAGTCCAACTTTAGACTGTGACACAAAGCCCCTGGGAATTGGGCACAGTGAAACACTAGATCCAGTTATTTTTAAACGGAATGTGTCACATGTGTGAAAACAAGTTGAATGGTGGATTTATTTTTCCCCAAAACTCAAACCATCCAAACAGCCTGCCTCTTTCTCTTTAATCTGAGATGTAGAACCTTCAACCCTCAGTTGCAGAGGAGGTTGTCAATTGCAGAGTGAGGTCCTCTTATCGCTTGACAACACCAGTTTTGCCTCACTGATTTTCAGTATTTGTGTTCCAGCCACTGTCTCAGCTTTGAAAAGGATTTTTTTGTGATTACCTGTTTATTTTTGGGCATAGATTTGGATTTTTTAAAATCTGGTTCAGTTTTATAGTTTCACTTTTAAATTATCCATATTGGTTGAACATTCATAATTTCTTCTTTCATTTGGGATTTACCCAATTGTCTTTTTTAAAAAAAATACAAGAAAAGAACAGAACAGGTCCTGTGCATGTTTCTTGCCGGTGTAGATGGCTTGTTTTAACTGAAAATTCTAGTTAAAAGTACATTTTCATTGCAATCCTCACCTAGTGACAAGGGAAAATAAATATGTGAACAAGTGGGGCACAACAAAAGGTCATGCAAGAGACCATTTCTCATCCAGACTCAAAGTTATTAAAGAAAATGAAAGTGATGATGTCTTGCCCTTTTCTGGACAATTTGGTTAAGATGTTAGTGACTTTTACATTTATTACAATAGTTTAGTTATGATGTGTTGCTTTTTTTGCAATTTTTAGAAAGGGTCATCTCCACCAGTCAGAAGCTCCACAAGTAGCTCAATCAGCAGCTGCACCAGCAACTCAAAATGCCAATGAAAAGGGAAAGGGAAGGGCAAAGACAAGGTTCAATGTTTAGTGTTATATAACTTGTTTACTGTTTAAAGGTAAAGATGGTTATTGCTTTATGATTGGGTGACTTTCTTTTCACACTATTGCAGTTGGTTACTCAAATTTCAACTCAAGCATCAAGTGTGGCCACTCAATCAACTTCCATTAATGCACAGACAAAGGTGCCAGTGAGGAGGAGTCTTAGGAAAAGGCAGCAAGTTGAAGTGTCATTGGGGATGACTGGCAGCATCTAGTTTTGAAGGAAGTGAGGAGTCCAAATAGCATTTATTTTGTAGATTGGCAACTGCTTTTCTCTTGTGACTATAAAGTTGTTCTTTCTTGATAATTCAATAGTTACAATGAGAGAGAGAGAATTTAAACCTGGATGTCTCCATTGGATACATTAGGAGGTGCCAGTTGAGCTATAAGGCTCTTGGCCTTTCATGACCAGAAAGATGAAAAACAATTAGGTGATATGTTGCATTTTTTGTGAACAGAAACATGTAAAAGCTTTAAGCAAAAGACTTTTTTGTGATTAAAAAAAACATTTAAGTGCTATCTGTACTTGCCACTCTTTTTATTTTATAAATAGTTTTATATTATTAACTAAAGTGAGATATGTAAACAGATTGGCAGCAACACTATTTTTTGTGCAACAAAAAGAGCATATCAAATTTGGCATGTTTGTATAAGCAGATTGTGAAATTTTTTGAAATTACAGGTGTTGGAACTGCACCAGATTGTAAAATTGTGAATTTGTTTGAAGACCAGTACAGGTTTTTTGGAATAGCATTAAATTGTGAGATTTACCAGTTCTAGTATTAAGTATTTTGATATTGTAGGGTATGTAAAATTGCACAAAAAATGTAACAAATAACTGGTTTAATCATTTTTGTTAATATTTCATTCAATTGTAAACAATGCACAAGTGTTAACAGTACATCCTTTACAATCATATCCCTTAAAATTCATTACAAATTTTACATCCTTTAAAATGAATGCAAATAAACAAGTATTTTGATATGAAAATTGCTAAAAAGGAGGAGAGAAACTCTAATAACTGGTGTGAACCCTTCAAATTTGTCTAAGGAAAGATGTGGGAAATTTCCCATTGGTAGTGTGCAATGCAAATCAAAACATTTAATTTTAACAGAGAACTAACATATTTATAAGTCTAATGTTCAGGGGGTTTTGTACTAATGGCAAACCACAAGGGGTTATTTTTATTTTTCCCAAAATTGTAATATTAGCTCAGGCTGATAGATCATATATGGGATTAAAGAAAAGAAAGAATTTCAAGCACTTGGAGCATTGGAGAGGCCAAGGGTAGGACCAAGCCATTTGTTGGTAAATGTGGTATAGATAATTATTATATCCTATTATTAGTTCCCATCACATAATCGAGCCTCAGCCATAATGAAAGACATCATAACTTGACAACAAAACAAAATGCAAGAGCAGATCAGTTTGAGGCATACCTCTGCTGTGACCATGTAAGAAGTTTCTCTTTCAGCTACCTCTGAAGACAACAGCAACCAATTAGGAATGTACAAAATCAAATAAAAGAATTGCATTAATTTAAGAAATATTTTGCAGGGCCTAAAATAATTTTAATTTTTCATTACTTCCCAAACGCATGCATAGGATGCTGTGCCGTTATTCTACAGCTACAACATCACAAACTATGACAGCAAAATGGGGGCAGGAAAGGAATGCCACTATGGAAATACAGAGAGGTTCCAGAATGCTGAGGTAGTTCTGTTCAGTAAGAAATTGGCTGTATATGTGTTATTGATTAATCAAGTGAGTCATATGCACCAGCACCACACAAAAAAAAAAATCTATATCCACATCCATGATTTCCCAGAAAGTGTAAAGTTAGATCAGATAAATAGTATGTAAAAATATATTGAATTCTCAGTAAGGAACTTCATTGCTTTTTTTTTTTGTTATTTTTTTATACAAGATAAAAATTTTACTCTAGCCTAATTTAAATGTTAATCTAAGTGTTATTATGGATGAAGTTCTTTCCTAAAAATTTGAAACCTATCTCTTACCCCCCACAAGTATAGGCTTATAGTCGTGAAGTGACCACCATGACAAGGTTTTACTATTAGCAGACAATAGAAGTAAATAAATATGCAAAAAAAAAAAAAAAAAAAAACTACTTGATTAAAGCAAATATTTATTAACAAATATACAAAACTCTTTTCCACAACTCTTATTAAAGTGATTTATTGAAAACAGAATCATAAATCTGACTGATAAGATACATACCATCTACAAAAAGCTAATAATAATGTAAAACCTCTCACCTTTCATGCTGCGCTTAAACTTGCACAGTGGGCATTGAACATACTTGGTTGTTCTCATAGATAGTACTGTCCCACATAAGTCGCAGAACATAAAATCACGTGCATGAGAATACGCCATCAGCTCTCCCTGCTTTTCTACACAACTAATAATAATAAGAAAGAAAAAAATAAAAGGTATCATTATCTCTACCAAAAATAAAAATATAAAGCTTCTTGTTGGAATTCTTTTACAGGGAAAAAAAATCCTGACCTGAAACGCTGCCTTTTGTGAGTATCCCAAAATCAGTTTCCCCTCTCTCTCTCTTTCTCTCAGTCTCGCGCCGATCTTCTCTGGCCCTTCTTCTTCCTCTTCTTTCTGTGGGAGAGCTGATAAGCCGATCACTTCCCTCTTCTTCTTTTTCTTCTTCTAAATATGCCCTTACATATTTTACGGATTTCCCCTTTTGCCCCACTTGGGAATTGGGTACTTTGGGAGATGTAAACCTAGCATGCCAGCCAGGTGTTTTAATTTTTTTTTTTTTTTTTTTTTTTTGAGAAGGAGTGTATGTTAATACTTAATATAGATTAATAAAAGAATAAATATATATATATATATAATATAGATTTTAATACTTTTATTTTATAAGCCTTGAATTAGGGTACGGTTAATGTGTGCCCTAAGAGCACACATTAAGCCATTCATTTATGGTAAAATTTTTTTGAGAATTGAAAAAGTTGTCAATATTTTTTTAATTTTCGAAAAAAAATTTTCAAAAATGAATAATTATTGTGTGCCCCTAGGGCACACATTAGCAAAATCCTTGAATTTAATTATTATAACTGTTCTATTTACTTACAGAAAATTTTAAAAACATGAAATTTCTTAACTAGTTAACTTTCTACTCAGCTGAGCGTAATAACTAAATAAATGGATATACTGGTTAAATAATAGATGAGACTTTCATTCTTTGTTCAAATTTATAAAGGGGAAGGATTTAATTAACTAAATAAATAACCTAGACTCAGATTCTTTTATTTTGCTATATATATTTTATGGGCATCCAAATAGGAGAATTTAAAAAAAAATCGAGAAGTGTGGGGTACCTTGATCTTCAGAGACTGAGCTTGGTTCTTCCATTGAAGAATTTAGGAAAGATGAATTGCTTTTGACTTTTGAGTAAGTAAATGTAGTTTGGGGAAAGCAAGGTTTAAATACTGAATGTACATTAGAGTTTTGGGTTTGAAATTTTAAATATAGCTTAATGACACTTTTTTTTTTTAGAAATAATTACAACATGTTAACCCTGCAACTTGAAAAATGAGTTTTTGAAGAAGGATTTTTCAACCCGCGAAATATTTCATAACTTCTTTATTGTTTTGGGTTCGATTTTTTTTTTTTTTTTACAGGAGTGCTATTTTATAAGTCTTGTGACTTGTCTAGTGAGTATCACATGTTTGGAATATCTAGCATGGATTTTTTTTTTCTTTACCAAATGTAAAGTTAAACTATTAAAGTATTATTCATAGGAATGGCAATTGGCACGAATTTGGGGTAGGTATTGTTATCCCTGCCCTCACCCTGTCACCCAAATCCACCTCGTTAACTAAATAGAGGGGATTCTTTGCCCCCATACCCTGCCCCTAAAGGTCTTGAACTAGGGCCCAATATAAAAAAAAAATCAAAATTTTGTTTTCCTAAAGCTTGAAGGCCCTGAACTAGGGCCCAATTCTAAAATTCATCCTATACAAAAAAAATAAAACATGAACTAAGCAATAAATAATAAATAATAAACATTCATTTTTTAATCATAAAACAAATAAAATACTATGTTTGATTCCAACTCTCGGCCAATGTTTTCCAATAAGCAAATAAATAACAAACCTAGCCACTATTTTTCAATAAACATTCATTTTGATGAAAACAAAACAAAACATAAGCTAAGTTCACATGATAAACATAAAATTAAACCAGTAACTTAGTGGTCCAGTGGGTTCTAGTTAGCTTAACTGGTAAAGTTTTTAATGATTGAATAAGAGATCTGAGATCCAATCCTCGTCTACAACAAAGACCTATTAGCACATTAATCTGATGATAAAGAGCTATCATCAAAAGCAGACGCTATAGGTTGAATCTCTCTAAAAAAATTAACTTAATCCAACAAGTTTAAAAAGCTACTAAATTAATGCAACAAGTCCAGGAAATTATAATTGTTTAAAAAACTACTAAATTAATCCAACAAGTTTAGGAAATTATGATAGCCAAAAAGATGTTACACATCAACATCATCAAATACAAAAGCTAGAACTTTAAATCTTCAACATAAAACTAATCCCCCATAGCTGTGACACAACTTCCATCATCTTCATTAGGATCAACATCATCAAGAATTGTTTGAATTGTACAATCTCCTGGAATAGTTGATGAACCTACAACAAAAATGAATTAAAAAATGAAATAAATTTCATCAAATTTTAACCAGAAAATATAAAAATACAATTTTGATTTCATTTTATAAATACAATTGCTAACCTTTTATTTCACTCCATAACCAATTTTGAGCACACATTAATGCCTCCATAGTCTTAGGATGAAGCTGACTTCGGTTTGGATCTAACAATTTCCCACTAATGCTAAAGGCAAAATCTGAAGCAAAGTGACAGGAATGGCTAAAATATCCCTTGAAATTCTTTGTAAATTAGGATACTTGAGACCATTACTTTTCCACCATGGCAAAATATCAAAGTTCTCATTCCTCTTCAATACTCCCTCATCAATGTAATGATCAAACTCTATTCTAACAGTATCATGTTTTCTTGAAGTATTGTTGACAAACAAATCAAAAGATGCAAGAGAGTTTTGGAACCTATATTTAATTTGTGCCACATCATTTAAAGTAATTGTAGGTGATGATGCGAAGAAAATCAGTAGGTTGGATGCTCCGAATTTGAAAGGACTATTGGTTGTCTTGATGGCCTGAAAAAGAAAGAACAATAATCAAAGGTGACCGGGGTCGCCGGTCAAAAACCCTCCGATGCCAAAATTAGTTTATCTCTTAAATTTTGGAATTCCAACTTTTCAGGAAGTGTCCAAAAAATGTCCCTTTACCAGGCCTGTATGGGCATTTATATACTGTGCCCCAAAAACAGTTATTTAGATTTGTAACTTCTCTCATATTTTTAAGAGATCAGAGGGTCAAGGGTAACTTCCACAACTGCCATGGGAGTTATATTTCATTCTTTTGCAACTGCTGTTGACGATTAATTTTTTGAGTGGAAGTTACAGTGGTGAAACCAAGTATTGCTCACGCCTTAGAGTCACAACCCATGGTTATTTGAATAAGGGAACGACACTTGGAATTTTCTAAGTATCGTGGGTCATCCATGTGCTTTCCTGTGGACGTGTGCTTTCCTATGGACGACCCCTGGTATGGACGAATCGTCCTGCATCATGTTGAACACCTATGGGTCGTCTGTGTATTTTCTCACGGACGACCCCTGGCATGGACGACCGTGGACGTTCTGGAGTTGGTTGTTTTTCACAACTCCTCATCAGTTGCCCCTTCGTCCATGAGCCGTCTGGCATGCAATCAAGTTTTGAGACGAGTTTTTCCAAGAATATTATATACATTATTATTATTATTATTATTATTATTATTATTATTATTATTATTATATACATTTATATATATATATTATTTTCTTCTTCTCCCCCCCCTTTTTTTAAGACGATGAGACACGTGTCATGCTTTAATAGGTGACTGGTCACGTCGATTTATTTCCTCGAGGCATAGTCCACGTGTTGCTTTCTGGTTGGCATCGTCGTTTGGAATGCCGAGACTTTTCTGCCTATAAATAGCAGATTTCCCCTTGTGCCCTCTTCATTGTTTCAAATTCTCATTTTTGACACTTCTCATCCGTCTTCTCGTCTAGAAGTTTCTTAACATCTTTAGTATTCTTCGTCTAGAGCCAGGTATTCTCTTCACTTTCATTTCATTCTTAGGCTTTCCTTTTAAGTTTTAGAATGTCTGAAGTAGTTGTCTCTTTGTCTAGCGATAGCGTAGATAAAGCCATAGACGAGTATCGTGATTCTTCTAGCCACAGTACTTCTAGCAACGACAATAGCAGTAGCGGTAATTCAACGTAGTAATACACCTCTGGTGTTCCTAGAATTCCTCTTGAGGCTTTCCAAGAGAACCTTAGGACGTGGGCAGCTTCTGGGGCTGGCACCTCGACAAGTGTTCCACCGTCTTCCCCTTTGGACGAAGAAGAGACCGTGTATAGTTGTGCTGTAGGGATTTCCTCTAAGACGGACGAGAAGATGTTAGATGCCCTTAGGAGTTGGTTCCAAATCCCAGATGATCTAAATCCCAGGTTAGTCGTCCAAGGAGAATGGTGTTGCCAACCCCATTTTGGGATAGGTATTTACGAAGCTTTCCTTTTAGGGGGGCTTAGGTTACCTTTAAATGCCTTCGCTAGAGAATTACTTACTAGGCTGTGTTTAGGAGTCTATCAGCTTAACCCTAACGCGTGGAGACTCGTTGTCTCTATGCAAGTCTTATGGAGGGAGGTATTTAATGGAAACCGTCCTCTCACTGTGGACGAGTTTCTGTACTGTTATAAACCCTCTGAGATCAGTCAATCCTTGGGTTATTATCAATTCACAGCTAGGGGCAATGACTGTAGATTAATTAAATCTTTGGCCTCGTCTGACAAAAACTAGAAGATAGAGTTTTTCATCGTCTCTGGTTTCTTGGCAGGGCACCCTGTTGAGGTTGGCAGGGATACATTTGCCCCTTATACTAGAGAATTAAGGAACCTTCATCTTGAAGGTATGTCGTGTTTTTCTTTCGTTGTCTTCCTTATTTGTTGTATTCTATTTTACCTTTATGCAACTGACTAACCTTACCTTCCCTCTTTTTCTACAGCTATCAAGCGTCCTTTTTTAAGCAAGTTCCACCGTGATCGCGTCCACAGAGCTCGTCTACACACTGAGAGGAATTTTCACTCGTTGGTGACTCTTCAACACTTGCACACGTGGGGACTTGGCCTTGAGCCATCTGCTGAAGCCCTTGCCCATGAGTAAATTGTTCATAGACATGCGTGCCTTCCTTACTTAAATATTTTTTTTATACATATGTATATATGATTTAGGAATGACAACTATGAAAGAAAACAAAGGGAAGGAAGTGATTGATGAGACGACCAGATTTGAGGCCTAAACACAGCCTCGTCCTGCTGCTGGAGACAAAAGGAAAAGCTTGTCCAAGAACTTCGACTTGGGAAGCTTACCCAGTCATCGGGGGAAGAAGACCAAGCATGGGTCATCTAGGCCTAAAATTACCAAGTCTGACCCTCCTTCCTCTTAGCCGTCCATCACAGTTGTTGATGTTGATTCGTCCATGACGGTTGACGCTACTTCGTTCAAAACCCATGCTCCTACATCGTCCAAACCTCCCCAAAGGATTCCTATGAACCTACTGGAGAATAAGGACTTAGCCTAGGAACGATTTCAAAAGGCTGTAACTGGTGAGGACGTAGCTGCGTGCAATGATATGTCTTTAAGGGAGTTCGAGCACTCTGGTGTTCATGATCTTTTTAAGGTAAGCACATTTGCCTCGTCTTGTTTTAGCAATATTATTTTCTATTATTATTGTCATTTTTCCCTCTTGAACCTTTTTAATTATCTACGCAGACAATGTCGAAGTTTATAGCTGCGTCCAGACAGGCCACAGAGATGGACAAGACAAGGATCCTTCTTGAAAAAAGGATCGAAGAAATTAAAGGTGACTGTAAAACTTGGGCCGAGGTGGCAAACAAGGCCAAGCACGAGGTTAAAGGGTTGAATACTTTGGTGGGGGAGTTGAAATCTGATGCTGCCAAGAAGGATGCACGTCTTGACCTTCTTCAAAAGAAGAACGACGAGCTGAGTTCCCTTCTCAAAAAGGCCAAAGACGATGCTGTGATGGAGTTTAGAGCGTCTAGGGAATTTACTAACTTGCTGGACACCAATTATGCAGTGGGGTTTGAGGATTTCAGAATGGATGCCATAGAAAACTTCTGGGGTTGCTTTAGCACTATCAAACTCAACATTGGTGCTGCTACAAGTTCCCTCCTCCAAACAGGCTCAGACGATGTCAATGTCGAGGATGATGCCACCACCCAACTTGCTCAAGATGACCCTAAAACCGGAGATGCTTAGTAGAATTTCGTATTGGAAAAAGTTATTTTCTTTTTTTCTCTTTCCTATTTTTTAAGAGGTCCATTGTTTAAGACCATCTGAAATTTACCCAAGTACATTTTACTCGTCCTAGATATTTGAGACGAGTTCCCAAACAGTTGTTTGCTTATGCTTTTACTTTGAGGGTTTTCAGACGATGGTCGTCTACCCCCCAAGACTGATTGGTGAATGTTTATTTTCTATGATTTGCATGTTATTGTATGGACAAGTGTGCTAACAGTATTATTTTTGTTTTGTTCCTAGCTTCTTTACTCACTTCCCTTGTTTGGAGGGTCATCCATCTTTATATATATATATATATATATGTGTGTGTGTGTGTGTGTGTGTGTGTGTGTGTGTGTGTGTGGACGACCCATTTGTGTGTGGGTGACTCACTTGCCATAGAAATTGTACAAGTGTAGCTCGTCCTAATAGTGGCGATGGAGATTTTTACTATGGGAACGTCTTGGCCGGTTGCTCGTCCATGGCCCAAATACCAATCATGTGCTTTTTCTCGTCCACTACTTGGGCGTTATTCTTATAATTACAATTTCTTACCATCCTTTTCTTTGGACGAGTATAGACTTTCTCGTCTGTCTTTTTCAGACGAGTGTGCCTTAGCTCATTTTTGTTGCTTTATCCTCATTTCGAGGAAAGCTTATGAACATTACATCTCTGCGTCCAGAGATTTTCATTCGTCTTAGGCTTTTGCCTTCTTGTGGGTATCATTATGAAAATTAGATTTATGCATTAAATACATTGGAAATCCAAACCATATTATTACATAAACGTCGTCCACAAATATGGCCCTGCTTAAAAGCTAGTGCCTTAGGAAAATACTTATGTATACAACCTTGTCTTTCATAAAGTTGTTTATAGACGGTGCAAAAGTTTAAAAACTAGTGCACTTTTTATTCTTAAAACACACAATAGTAGTAGTAAAAACACACAATAATAAACATGAGTAAATACATAGACCACGGCTACAACCTCGTCCATAACTCTCGTTCCTGGTAATTCTTGCCCAAGCGCATCATTGATAGTACCTCCTTAGGTACTCCACGTTCCATGGATGCTCTAATTTTCGCTCATCCAGAACTTCCAAATAGTACGACCCCTGCCTCTTGCAGTTGATTACCCTATAAGGTCCTAATTTTCCATGAGCTGGGTTCTTGGTTGCCAAAAAGACCCTTTTAAGAACGAGGTCCCCAATGTTGAAGCGCCTAGGTTTTACCATGGCATCATGCTGCCTGACCATAAGATTCTTGTATCTTGTTGTCCTTTGCTCCGCATCCATCCTTACCTCATCAATGAGATCAAGGTCAAGACAAAGTTGTTCTTCATTTTCTTTCTCCTGATACTTCATTACTCGATGGTTAGCCATATGAACTTTTGCAAGTATGACTGCTTCGCTTCCGTAGGCTAGCTTGAAGGAGGTTTCTCCTGTCGGGGTCCTCACAGTCGTACTGTAGGCTCAAAGAACAACTGGCAACTCATCTGGTCATATCCCTTTTGCCCCCTCGAGCCGAGTCTTGATGATTTTCAGCAAGGATCGATTTGCTACTTCTGCTTGTTCATTCGCCTGTGGGTGAGAGGGTGAGGAATAGTGATTCTTGATTCCAAACTATTCACAAAAGTCTCTGAAAGGTGCGTTGTCAAACTGTCGTCCGTTATCAGATACTTGTACCCTAGGTACTCTAAACCTACATAAAATATTCTTCCAAACAAAATTCTTAACATTTTATTTCGTGATTTTTGTAAGAGGTTCGGCCTCCACCCATTTGGTAAAGTAGTCAATCCCTACTACCAAAAATTTCATTTGTCTGGTTCCTAGGGGGAAAAAACCTAGAATATCCAGTCTTCATTGTGCAAAGGGCCATGGGGCCATCATTAGGGTCTGGTACTCCGATGGTTGTTTAGGGATGTTACTATAACGCTGACACTAGTCACACATCTTGACATAAGCCTTAGCATCTGCTTGAATAGTAGGCCAGTAGTAGTCTGCATGGACGACCTTATGGATTAGTGATCTCGCTCCCGAGTGATTTTTGTATGCCCCTTCGTGGACCTCCCTCAATACATAGTTTGACTCGTCTGGAGTCAGGCACCTTAGGTAAGGCTGGGAGAAGCCTCGCTTGTATAGTACCTTATCTATAAGGACGTACTTGGCAGCTCTGACCCTCAGTTTCCTAGCCTCGTCCTTGTCTTCTAGAAGCCTTCCCTCATTAAGATAGACTATTATTGGACTCATCCAATCTTCTCCTCCTCCTATTTGCTGTATTTCTGGAAGGTCTATACTCGGTATGTATTGGACCTTGTTGCACTCGTCCATAACTCCTCCTGTCGAAGCTGCCCTCGCCAAGGCATCTGCTTCCATATTTTTCTCCCTTGGGAGTTGAACAAATCTCACTTCTTTAAACTTCTGGACGAGCCGCTTCACTTTGTTGAGATATTTCTTCATTCTATCTTCCTTAGCTTCACATATTCCATTTACTTGATTAATAACTAATTGAGAGTTTCCTTTAACCACTACTGACTCTGCCCCTAAAAACTTAGTCAATTCCAGCCCTTTGAAGAGAGCCTCATATTCAGCTTCGTTATTGGTGGTTTCGTACTGCAGACAAGCCGCGTATTCTAACTTGTCTCCCTTCGGGGATTTTAGTACTACTCCAATCCCTCTTGCGTATAATGTGGATGAGCCATCTACATTAATAACCCACCTTTGAGTCTCTTCATCCAGATCGTCCTGACTGGGAGTGAACTTCGCAATGAAGTCCGCCAATGCTTGTGCTTTTATCGCGCTCTTTGGTTGGTACCTGACATCAAACTCACTAAGCTCAACTGCCCATTGGATTAGTCGTGCTGCGGCCTCCAACTTGTTCATCACCTTCTTTAGGGGATGATCTATCAGGACGTTGATAACATAAGCTTGAAAATAGTGCCTTAGCTTCTGAGAAGCTGTGATTAAAGCAAAGGCTGGCTTCTCCATCATCGGATGTCGTCCTTCCGCTCCTCTCAACGCCCAACTTGTATAATAGACCGACTTTTGGATCCTCCCTTCTAATCTGATCAATGCCAAGCTCACTGCATGTGAGGACACCGCCAAATACAAGTATAATTCTTCACTAGGTACGACGGGCTTAGCAATGGTGTCATGGCGAGGTAAGCCTTCAGATCTTGGAAGGCCTTCTGACACTCTTCCATCCACTCAAAGCCTTTCTGAGGACTTTAAAGAATGGTAAATACTTGTCAGTAGCTTCCGAAACAAACCTGTTAAGGGCGACAACCCGTCCAGTAAGAGACTAGACTTCTTTGATGTTCTTCGGTGGTTCCATACTTAGTATCGCCTGGATTTTGTCTAGATTCGCCTCAATTCCTCTATGTGAAACTATGAACCCCAAAAACTTCCCTGATGAAATTCCAAAAGCACACTTACTTGGATTTAATTTCATGTTATACCGCCGAAGTGTGTCAAAGGTTTCTTGAAGGTCGTCAAGATGCTTCTCCTCATCCAAACTCTTCACTAGCATATCATCTACGTAAACCTCTACATTCCGCCCGATTTAAGGACGGAACATGTGGTTAACTAGTCTTTGGTAAGTTGCCCTTGCATTTTTTAAGCCAAAAGGCATTACCTTGTAGCAAAATAACCCTTGGCTAATAATGAAAGAAGTTTTCTCTTGATCTGTCTCGTCCATCTTTATTTGGTTGTAGCCTGAAAAGGCATCCATGAAACTCAACAGTTTGACCTGCCGTCGAGTCCACCAGTTGGTCAATGCGTGGCAATGGATAGCTGTCCTTGGGGCAAGCCTTGTTTAAGTCAGTAAAGTCCACGCACATCTGCCATTTGCCATTGGCCTTCTTTACCATGACTACATTCGCCAACCAGTCCGGATAATAAACTTCCCAGATGAACTCCGCAGTAATCAACTTCTGGACTTCTTCCTTGATGGCATTGTCTCGCTCAAGAGCAAAAACTCTCTTCTTTTGACGCACAGGTTTGGAGTAAGGATACATGTTCAAACGATGGGTAATGACACTTGGGTCAATACTCGGCATGTCCTCATGACTCCACGCGAAGACATCAAGGCTTTTCTTCAAGAACTGGACCAGAGCATGCTTTGTCTCCCTTTCCATACTCGTCCCAATTCTAGTGAACTTCTCGAGGCTGCTTTCGTCCAGAGGGACGTCTTCTAATGCCTCATTAGGTTCTGCTGTAATCCTTCTCTCGTCTATGCTCATTGTCTGCACGTGCTTGTTCATTGCCAACATGGCTAAGTAGCACTCTCTGGCAGCTAACTGGTCTCCTTGTACTTGACCCACTCCATACTCGGTCGGGAGTTTGACGGACAAATAGTAGGTAGAGGTTACCACCTTCCAACTATTCAAAGTTGGCCTTCCAATAATAGCATTATATGATGATGAATAATCAACAATAAGGAAGTTTACCTCTTTGGGTATCTGCTGCGGATATGCTCCAACCACCACCGATAATGTAATGGTGCCCACAGGCTGCACCTTTATTCTTCCAAATTCCACCAATGGTGAATTCACTGGTCGAAGTTGATCTCGTCCCAACCTCATTTATTGGAAGGCGGGGTCATACAGAATGTCCGCCGAGCTGCCATTGTCTACTAACACCCTCCTAGTCGTATAATCGACAATGAGCAGGGTAATGACAATCGCGTCGTCGTGGGGGTGGTGAACTCTTTCAGCATCCTCGTCCGTGAATGTGATGGCTTGCTCATCAGCTTCCCTTGTCCTAGGAGATCGTCTAGACAACTGGACGTTTTGCACCACCTTTAGGTATGTCTTCCTTGATTTGGTCGACTGAGCTGCCGAAGTTCCCCCTATAATAACTCCTATTTCTCCAAGTGGAGGTCGTGATGACTCTTCTACCTTGGCCTTCAGCTTTTCGTCTTTTTGGTCTCGTCCAAGGAAATTCCTCAACTTCCCTTGTCTGATAAGATTCTCTATCTGCTGCTTTGAATCAAAACACCCGTCCGTGTCGTGGCCATGGTCTCTATGAAAGCGGCAATACTTGTTCCTATTGCGCTTGTTAGGATCTCATTTCATCTTCTCTAGCCACTTCAAGGACGGATTGTCCTTGATTTGCATAAGCACTTGCTCTAATGGTGTATTCAAGGGAGTGCATTGCTGATTTCTCGTTGAGGAACTCGCCTTCTTACCATCTTTTTTCTCTTCTGTCCAAGCCTTCTTTGGACGAGGACCTTGATCTGGATGACGCAGGTGACTCGCTTCCGAACGCTCTGCTCTCTTCCTCTTCTTGGCTATGATCGCATCCTCAGCATTCATGAAATTTTGGGTCGAATGGACAAGTTCAGCCATAGTTTATGGTTCCTGCTTGTAGAGCTTATGAATGAACAAGTCAGAGCTGACCCCATTATGGAAGGCGGCCAATAACAACTTATCGTCCATTTCATCCACCGTCAAGACTTCTCTGTTAAACCGGGTAATAAAGGACCGTAAACTTTCATTCTCCCCTTGCTCTATAGTTAGCAAAGTGGAAGAGGAACGCTTGTGGCGTTGTCCTCCAATAAAATTATTGACGAACAACTTACTCAATTCCTCAAATAAGCCCACAGAGTTTAGGGGTATTTTGCTGAACCACACCCGTGCTGGTCCCTTAAGTATGGTAGGGAATGCTTTACACATAATCTCGTCTGGAACCCCTTAAAGGTGCATGGTAGTCTTAAAGGTAGCGATGTGATCACACGAGTCACGAGTTCCATCATATGAATCCAAGGAAGGCATTTTGAACTTCGGGGGTAGGGGATGACTATTGATGGAAGCCGTGAAAGGGAAATCCGATCGGTGAACTAAGTCATCCACGGGGTTCGCCCGTCTCATATTCTCCTTCATTTCATCCATAGCTTTTCTCATTAGATTCATCTCCCTCTCCAAGTGTGGCACTCTTCTTGAAGTAGTACCCCTTGACTGATTCTCAAACTCAACGTTCTCTCCTCTACCCTCTTGACTTGGGCTTGCCCTTCCGCATGCCTTTCATGATGCTGCCTCCTTAAATTGATCTCTCTATTCAACTCTTGGTTTTGACAGGTTAATTCCACCGTAGCAGCAGCCATGGATTGTATATGTTAGATGGAAGGAGGTTGCATGACAGGCGCTGATTGACGATCGCGGTGGGGATTACTTGATGCATCCCTACTCTCCTAGTGGCCTGGGCTGGTAGCCCTCAATCTTGTCTGAACCATTCAGCCTTTTATCTGGGAAAGACGAATCGTTAAAAAAAAAAAAACGAATGAAAAGGACACTCTTTACCACAGACGGCGCCAACTGATGATGCGAAGAAAATCAATAGGCTGGATGCTCCGGATTTGAAAGGACTACTGGTTGTCTTAATGGCTTGAAAAAGAAAGAACAATAATCAAAGGTGACTGGAGTTGCCGACCAAAAACCCTCCGATGCCAAAGTTAGTTTCTCTCTTAAATTTTGGAGATCCAACTTTTCAAGAAGTGTCCAAAAAACGTCCCTTTGCCGGGCCTGTATGGACATTTATATATTGTGCCCCAAAAACAGTTATTTAGATTCGTAACTTCTCCCATATTTTTAAGAGATCAGAGGGTCAAGGGTAACTTCCACAACTGCCACGAGAGTTATATTTCATTCTTTTGCAACTACTGTTGACAGTTAATTTTTTGAGTGAAAGTTACAGTGGTGAAACCAGTTATTGCTCACGCCTTGGAGTCATAATCCATGGTTATTTGAATAAGGGAATGACACTTGGAATTTTCTAAGTATCGTGGGTCGTCCATGTGCTTTCCTGTGGACGACCCCTGGTATGGACGGATCGTCCTGCATCATGTTGAACACCTGTGGGTCGTCCATGTATTTTCTAACATACTACTCTTTACCACAGACGGCGCCAACTGATGATGCGAAGAAAATCAGTAGGCTGGATGCTCCAGATTTGAAAGGACTACTGGTTGTCTTGATGGCCTGAAAAAGAAAGAACAATAATCAAAGGTGACCGGGGTTGCCGACCAAAAACCCTCCGATGCCAAAGTTAGTTTCTCTCTTAAATTTTGGAGATCCAACTTTTCAAAAAGTGTCCAAAAAACGTCCCTTTGCCAGGCCTGTATGGACATATATATATTGTGCCCCAAAAACAGTTATTTAGATTCGTAACTTCTCCCATATTTTTAAGAGATCAGAGAGTCAAGGGTAACTTCCACAACTGCCAAGAGAGTTATATTTCATTCTTTTGCAACTGCTGTTGACAGTTAATTTTTTGAGTGAAAGTTACAATGGTGAAACCAGTTATTGCTCACGCCTTGGAGTCATAATCCATGGTTATTTGAATAAGGGAATGACACTTGGAATTTTCTAAGTATCGTGGGTCGTCCATGTGCTTTCCTGTGGACGTGTGCTTTCCTGTGGACGACCCCTAATATGGACGAATCGTCCTGCGTCATGTTGAACACCTGTGGGTCGTCTATGTATTTTCTAACAGACTACCCCTGGCATGGACGACTGTGGACATTCTAGAGTTGGTTGTTTTTCATATCTCCTCAACAGTAGACATATGAAAACTTCCTTTAATATCCATAGGGGCCACATCTGCATCTTCATACTCATCAAGCAATTCATAACAAAAATTCTTAATATTTTCTATTTTCAAATCAAAATTTATTTCATAAATATTAGGATAGTTAAACTCCAACAACTTCATCTTATATGTTGGATCAAAAATGGCAGCAATACCCATAACAACATTAACATCAACCCAATAAGAACGACATTCTACTTATCATCTCATTTGAGAAAAAGCTCCATTCATTCAATGTTATTTTCAACTCACACACCAAAGTAAAATACATATTAGCTATAGGTATTTATGACTAGAGAATAACTAAGTCGCACTATAGAACAACTCCAACCTCCCACAAATATCATTGGCTACATCTCAATCCTTCTCAATTGGCAAACAAGTATAAGATGCTTCACGTTTAACCAAACAAGAGAAAACATCTTTCTAATGCAAAGCAGTAAAAAACATTAAGTAAGTTGAATTATAACGTGTCCTACAATCCAAGACCAATTCTTTGGCACATTGAACACATAATATTTAATGTGCATTTTTATCAAATTTCTACCTCATTTTTGGTGATCAAGTCCAATAAATCACATTATTATGAATCTTTTCAATACAATCACCAATAAGAGACAATCCATCTTGAATAACCAAATTCAAGATATGTGCAACACACCTCATTTGGATCGGGTAGTTGAATATTAGACCCGTATTCAACCGAATAGTTGGATCGGAATTGTCAGTTAGGCGGGTTTGGGCCATTAATGGGCCTAGTTTTTTTTGTTCAATTTTTCCAGCCCTCTTAGCCCAAATTAAGGAGTTTGGCAGTTTTAAAAATTATTTGGGTGTCATTTTTTTAACTTTCCATATAAAACAGATTGGGCCTCTATTTTCCTTTTTTCTTTTTTTCAAATGGGCCTTCAAGTAAACTTAAATTAAGCTACTTCACTTATAAATATATTAGGCCTTCAGAACAAAAACTTCTTGGAAAAAAAACCTCAAAAAGCCACATTGACTACCTGGAAAACTTCCTATTTTCACCACCTGTGACTTGTTAAACAGCCACACTAAAAAATTAACACAACAAATAACCTGGACAAAATAGCAAAACAATACACAAAACATGTGTTTTTCGAACAATCACACAACAACAACAGATAAGCCAACCACAACAAGCATAAGCTACAGATTTATATTGAAATACTTCCATCTATATATATAGGCTGAGAAGGAAATTAAATTACTGCAATTTTATAAGGCAGTAAATCTTAAGAAGGCAGTAACCTTGCTAGTTATAGAATGTTCCCAGCAATATAATTAATTACAATTATAAATACCACAGGTATTTAAAAAAAAAAGTTTTTCCCAAGCATTAAATGTCAAATACTCAAGCTTATAACTAATAGAAAAGAAAACCTATATGATTCCTAGGATTTCTTTTTTATAAGCATTAAGACTAGTATTGTTAGAAAAGCATTTTACAAAAAAGCTTCCAAGATGTTCCCAAAAGGCTGCCTTTTCTACAAAATAAATGATTCCGCCTACAAAAGACAAAAAAAATTTAACAAATAATACATTACTACCAAATACAAGACCAAATATAAAGGGTAGCAGGTTTATAACAGTATGAGGCCAAAGGCAGTAACATACCAAGTCAGTTATCAATTTTCAACACTAATTAAGGGTCGTTTGCCAGAGCTAGAACCCAATTTGGAGATGGTACTTGCTAATGCACTTGATGATGATTGTTGATTTAAAACTAGAAAAGAAAAAGAAATAAATACAACATATTAAATTTTATTTGAACATGAGACATTCAGTAATAATTAAAAAACTATAAGTTCCAGAATTTAAACATATAACCTAAATCGTGAAATTCCTCCTCCAATGCCTCAACCTCATCCCTTGATTAGAGATGAGAAATTGGTACTGTGGCTTGAAGCCAATTTTGTGCACATTCAAGGTTTTAAACCATGAGAGGAGAGAGAGAACTTCGAAATGGATCAACAATGCGGCCTTCGGTGCTAAATGTTGACTCAGATGCAACGGTCAAAATTGGTACAGCCAGTACATCCATAGCCACTTTGGACAACATTGGGTACCTACTAGAATTGTCCTTCCACCACCCCAATACCTCAAAATTCACATCCCTTCTACCATCACAATTTTTAGCAAAATACTTTTCAACCTCATTACTACAACCTACAGATTAGTCAGCTTCTAAGAAAAGTTCATATCAAGAGTGAACCATCACATATAGATCACTAACATCACCTACCATTTGTGTCCTCTCACTCCCACTTGGTTCTTGCACATTATGTGAATTAACAGAATAGTAAAAAGTATACAACTTCACCAAAAGCTCTTTCACCTTATCAACTTTCACTTTCCCCACTTCATTCCCATAAATTTCAGAAAGAGAATCAAGAATCACAGCCACATACAAAAGATGATTAATTTTATCACCTTCCCCCCAATACTTCTCAAATTTAGTTTGCATGTTTGTGGTTGTGTTTTTCAAGAGGATGTTTTGGGATTTAACTAAGGTTGCGTTTGTTTCAACGGTAAATAACTTTCAGAAAATGTTTTCAGCATTTGCGGGTGTTTGGCAACACTTGAAATTTCAGTCAAACGGAAAATCAAAACCATTGACCATAAAATAAACCCTCCCCACCCGTAAAATATTTTTCGTGTCTATTTTACCTTCAAATAGAGTTTTCCGTTGGAAAACAGAGAAGAAGAGGGAGAGAGCAATGACCCACACCAGAAGAGAGAGAGAGAGAGCTCGAGGGAGATCGCCAAATCGGTCAGATCACGCCGGTGAAGCCAAGATCACACCGTCCTCAACCCAAAGGCCCGCCGTCGAGCTCGTGCTGGGCGAGATCGACGCGCGTGATCGCGCCGGCGAGATCGGTGACCCACCGATCTCACTCTTCCTCCTCCCTGTCTCACCTCCCTCTCTCAGTTTGATTTGATTTGGCCATGGTGTTTTATTTGATTTTTGTTTGTTTAGAAGTTGATGGATTGTAATGTTCTATTATAAAATTTGTTTGGAATGTGAGAAAATGGTTTAGAAAATGTGAGAAATCAATAAAAAATTTGCATTTTCAGAATGTTACCAAACACTTGAAAATATTTTCCAAAGTATTTTTTAAAATGCCACCAAACACCTAAAAATATTTTCCTTTCCCAAAAATATTTTCACCTGAAATTATTTTACACTCGGAAAATATTTTACACCCAACCAAACGCAGCCTAAATGAGAAATACTCTCCTGAATAACAAAAATCTCATCAAAGAAGGCATTTGAGGTAACATACAAAGAACCGGAGAACTTCTTTGGTGCATTGTAAAAAAGCCTCAAGAAAGTCACAAATGCCCTACAATTTTGGAAATCAATCGTACAAGGAGATCCCAAACCACCACTATCTTCCTTGCTCCTAAAGTATGATGAATAACCACCATCTTCAAAGTCCATCCTAAGGAATACTTTCTCAAATTTTTCAGCAATTTCTAACATAAGGTAAGTTGAGTTCCACCTAGTAGGTACATCTAGACAAAGAAGACTCTTGGACTCCATACCTAACCTCTCCATAAAATTCCTAAAAGTTTGATTTCTATTGGGCTAGGACTTCACATACCTCACAGCTTCACGTACCCTAGCAACAGATGCATCAATTTCTTTCAAACCCTCCCCAACAATGAGATTTAGGATATGGGCACGACACCTCATGTGCTTGAACTCATTTTCTAAAACTGTCTCATTCCAAGCTTTTGTTACCCTTTGCAAAAATTTAATTGTGGTTAAATTGGAGCTAGCATTATCCACTGTCAAAGTGAATATGCCATCAATACCCCACTCACGCAAAGACATCTCAATCTTTCTATCTATAGTCTCCCCCTTATGATTTTCAACTTGAAAAAAATTTAAAATTCTCTTATGCAACTTTCAAGCATCATCAATAAAATGACATGTGAGACACATGTAATTCAAATTTTGTACAGAAGTCCATGTATCCGTAGTGAGACACCCAACAACCCTTCAAGGATTTCCTTAGCTTCTCTCTCACTATTATAAATTCCAATCACATCTCTAGCCACAGCTTGACGAGATGGAATATCCTTTAGACGGAGCTTAAGTTGTAAGGTAGTTACATATTTCTTAAACCCATACCCCTCAACACACCTAAAAGACAACTCATTAATTACAATCATTTCAGCTAGTGCCTTTCTAGAAGTCTCAACAGAAAAAGTTGTTGACACAAATTTGAACCCTTCATCTCCATCATTTTTGGGTTCAAAAGCTAAGGTTTTTTGCCCTTTATCTTTTCTATTAGGGTTCTTGGGACAAATTGTCACATGAGCTAACAAATTACTAGTACCACAACTCTTACTATTAGCATGATATGATTTTTTACAATAATTACATACAGCCATAATGACACCCTTATCTACCTTTACATTTTCAAAATGATTCCAAGTTAAAGACTTTTTCCTACCATTACCAGTACCAGTCTTACTCACTACGCTTGGTGGAATTGGGGGCAACTCACCATCAGTAGCTTCAGCTTGGGTTGCAACAGCAACCTCTTCGGTGGTAGTGGCAGTAGCACCATCAGCTTGGGTGGCAGTAGAACCATTAGTTTGTGTAGTGGAGGAATCCATGACCTAAAAAAATCAAATATAGAAATTAGCAAACTAGAACAACAAGAATTAATAATAATAAAATCAAACAAACCAAAAAGGAAAATATTTGATGCTTGAATCCAAATAACAGTATTCTACATGAAACATAAAACATAAAATAGTATCCTACATAAAACTAAATAATAAAAGCAGAAACATTGGTGCTCAAATTTATTAAACAAAGACAGCAAAACAACTACCACCACCACAACAACATAAGTTATTTATCAAGTCTAACAAAAAAAGAACAAAATCCCAAATTTTAACACAAAACACAAAGGGAAACAAAAATCATACCTTAAAGAAACCAGGGGTGTTGGAGTTTTGAATTTGAAGACTGAAAACCCCACTTGGACAACTTTCAATTCCTGAGTAAAATTAAAATAGGAATAGAATTAATCAAACAAATAAACAAAGAACAAAAAAAGTAAACTGGTTAGGGTTTCAATTTTTTTTTAGTTAGTGTTTCAAATTATAAAACTTGGGAGTTTATTTGATTTTTAACAATATAAATTTTACTAAATAATAAAAGTAGAAACATTGAACACATCCAAAGCAAATTAAGTTACATGCATCAACTCTAAGTCTAACAAAAAAAAGAACAAAATCCCAACTTTGAACACAAAAAACAAAGGGAAACAAAAAGCATACCTTAAAAAACCGAGGGTGTTAATTTCAAGTTTGAAGACTAAAAACTCCACTTGTACAACTTTCAATTCCTGAATAAAATTGAAATAGGAACAAAATTAATCAAATAAATGAACAAAGAACAAAAAACAAAAGTAAATGGTTAAGGTTTCAACTATTTCTATTTAGGGTTTCAAATTATAAAACTTTGAGGTCATTTGACAAATGGGATTAGACACTCTTTGCTGATACCGTATACGGGAGATGAGGTACGAGTGGCCCTATTTCAAATGCATCCCTCCAAGGCACCAGGGCCCGATGGAATGTCTCCGTTCTTCTTCCAACGGTTTTGGCCCATCGTAGGGCCGGACGTCACCTCGGCGGTTCTCTCAGTGTTGCACTCAGGTCACTGCTTGCGGAAGATGCAACACTCCCACGTGGTGCTCATACCCAAAAAACCAAACCCTGAGTACATCACCAAATATCGGCCCATTAGCCTGGGAAACGTGGTTGTCCGTGTGGTTTCAAAGGTAATAGAAAACCGGGTAAAGACAATCCTACCAAGCGTCATCTCAGACTCCTAGAGTGCATTTGTCCCCAATAGACTAATCACAGACAATACCTCGGTGGTTTACGAAATGTTGCACCGCATGCGAAACAGACAGAAAGGAAAAATAGGGCATCTAGCAGTAAAGTTGGATATTAGCAAGGCCTATAATAAATTCGAGTGGAACTTTCTCAAACAAATCATGCTTAAGATCGGTCTGCCTGAACAATGGGTTGCCTTGGCCATGGAAACGGTGCAAACTGCTTCCTCTTCATTCCTTATAAACGGCAAGCCAAGGTGGCATATCACACCAAACCGGGGGATCAAACAAGGTGACCCTCTTTCCCCCTTATCTTTTCCTTTTGTGCGCTGAAGGCCTTTCTTCTTTATTAAAGCAGGCCACCTCATCGGGACAGTTGCATGGCATCCCTTCATGTCGGGGGGGAGTGCAGATTTCGCACCTCCTCTTCGCCAATGATAGTCTCCTCTTCTGCGAGGCCACCCCAAACGACTGTCACAAACTCCTGAGCATCCTCGGTGCTTATGAAGCAGCCTCAGGGCAAGCCGTTAACCGACATAAAACTTCCATCTTCTTCAGTCAAAATACAAGGCCTGAGACTAGAGAGGAAATCCAGAGCATGCTGGGTGCCCATGTGACTATTGATTTTGATAAATACCTTGGATTGCCTATGGTGGGAGGGAAATCAAAAGTCAATACATTTAAGGAATTGCAAGAGAAGATTACAAAGAGGGTGATGGGGTGGAAGGAGAAGAATATATCGAAGGCCAGACGAGAGGTCTTAATAAAAAATGTTGCTCAGGCCATTCCAACGTATTCTATGAGCTTATTTAAAATCCCTAAGACAATTTGTGATGGGATGAACTCTGCCCTCTCAAAATATTGGTGGGGGCAGACCCGTAATGAGAAAAAAATCCACTGGATAAATTGGAGCAAGCTTTGTGGACCGAAGTGGAAAGGGGGAATGGGATTCAGGGATATACATGCATTCAATTTAGCGATGCTGGCCAAACAAGCATGGCGACTGCTCACAGAGACCCACTCACTGTTTTACCGAGTTTACAAGGCTCGCTATTTCCTGTCGTGCACTTTTATGGAGGCCGAACTGGGAACAAACCCCTCCTTTGTATGGCGAAGCTTGCTTCAGGCTCGCGAGGTGATCAGAGAGGGTTCGATTTGGGAGGTGGGCAATGGAAGATCAATTGGGGTCAGTTCTCACAAGTGGCTACCCCGACCCCCACAGTTCTTGGTTGGAGTTAATTCATGCTTGAAGGTACGAGACTTGGTTAGTGAAGAAACCAACGAGTGGAACCACAGTTTGTTGGCGGCCACGTTTACCCAGTCCACAGTGAAGGACATTTTGCGGTGTAAGAAGGGAGACTTGAACTCGAGGGATAGTTTGAAGTGGAAGGAAAGCAAAAACCGGGTCTTCTCAATTCGAACAGCATATCAGGTGGCGCTCAGACTAAACAAACCTCCAACTGGGGAACACTCCTTGGACGCACATGACCAACGCATGTGGAAGAAGTTATGGTCACTCAATATTCCCCCAAAGGTCCGCACCTTTATGTGGCGGGCATGCCTGGACGTCCTCCCCACCAAAGCTAATCTCGCTCGGCGAAAGGTGCGAATAGATGACAGATGCTCTATATGTTGCCAGCAGAGTGAAACTACGTGCCACATATTATGGGAATGCCCGTTAGCCCGTAACGTGTGGGCCTTAGTACGGGGAAAGCTTCAAAAGAGCAACGCAGCGACTATCAACTTCCTTATGCTGGCACGTCAAATGATGGACAAGCTTGACAGAAAGGAGCTCGAAGTGTGGTCTATTACGGCGTAGTCTATATGGAATGCAAGGAATCGTGTCCAGTTCAAGCAAGTGCAGACCCACCCCACTGATATATATAGGCAAGTGTCTGAGTTATTAGAAGAGTACCAACGGTTAGCCAAGCCTCCCTCAAGTACAGCCTGAATTTTCGACGAGGTGCAATATCCTTCTTGCATGATCATCTCAAAGAAGGTTGATATTGGCCTTAGTGGGGCTGTGTAAGTTTCGTATGGTTGGACGTGGACAATCTTTGCATGGTTTTATTAGGCGGGGGTGTAATGGGAAACCAACAGGCAATTGTGCTTTAGAAGGGATTGGTGATGTGAGGTTTCCTTGCTTTTTCTTTGTCCTGGGTGGCAGGCTAGCTGTGTAGGCCTGAAATGTCTCAGGACCCTTACTTACTCTTGTACCTTGTCATTGATTTAATATAAATATAAATTCTATCTTTTCAGTCAAAAAAAAAGTGTCAAACGGCTGTAGTAATTAGATGGCTGGATTGTAGAGTTTAATCCTCACCATTGAATTTAAATCTTGAATTGGTTTTAATGGCTGGATTTGACATTGGAAAGTTATGCCCAAAAATACTAATCAAATTGGTTCTCCTCCACTATACGTTACTCAACTCAATAACCAAACCAAAGTACATGGTGTGACATTGTGACTAATATGATGTGAGTGGAAGACTGCCACACTTGTATGCTTTATGATATTATTTTACCAAATATTCGGTTTGGTCGGATTATTCAGATTTTTTATTGTGTAATCTAAAACCCAAACAGCATAAACAGATTTTTTTTTAAACAAGACTCATGATCGACCAAGACATGCATTTGAATTCGCTCGTGGACCTTCGGGTCGGGCAGGTATGGTCGGGCAGGTCGGATATACCGAGTCACTAGACAGCCCTACAACATAGGCCCACACAACATAAGAGAACTAATGTCATGCTTGTTCAAGAAAAGTTTTATCATGATATCATTAGTACTACAATTATTAACGGTTACTGTGGAGAACTTCCTATCAATGTTCCATTAAAAAAAAAATCTATTAAGACATCAGCAAGAACATCTTTTGTGTGGAAAAGGAACATAGACAAACCTATAAAATTAATAGGATTAATTCTAACGTAACTCAAAAAACACTATAAATGACATATGGTACAATTCATATGGCTTAATAAATCATATATTCATACTACAAAACAAATAGTAACAAAGAATTACCTTAAAACCTAGCTTTGCTAGGTCTAAGTTTGATCAATAAAATGAGCAGTAATAACCATAAACCTCTCTTTTTGTTACTTAAAGTTCACATATCAATTGTGATTGATATTCTACTTTCATTCTTGTCCATCATCTTCAAAGTCTTCTCCCTCTCATTATCATAAATGTTAAGAATGTTACTCTTTAAAGTATTTCTTGAAACAACTTTAAACATGGGTTGAAGAGAAATCACAAATTCTCTAAATCCAATGTGCTCAACCATTGAAAGTGGGTATTCATATAGGATGACCATGCGAGCAAGATTGCACTCCTCAGTTTAACTTGATCAAAATGGTAAGGATTTAAACTCATCTTTCCATCCATCTTTTTTTGTTATTTAAGTAACACTTACTGTCGCGTATCCCCTATATCGTTAAACTTCAGCCGTGAACATCTCACTAGATGACCATGCAAATGGCTTGTGCCCTGCTTAGGATCACCCAAGTAATACTTGTGACAGTAATGACATTGAACTTTAAGATTCTCATAAACTTTCTTTCTATTAAAATGATCACCTTAGCTTTTAGGTTAAGTATTATGAATGAGTCACTTTACTCACTTGTCACCTAAGAAAATTAAAATGAACATTTGACGTAAACTATACTATAATTAAAAGCTAATTTAAATTCAGTTTATATTGTGATGGTTATTTGACTTTGATATATTATCATATATGATTTAAGGCTCAAGAAAGAGATAAGAAGGAAAAGATTCAACCTAGATGGGATGAATCTTGTCCATCATAATCCACCTCCAACACAAAGGATAACTTTTAGTTGACATCAAAATAAAGTCGATTGATTAGTATCGTTTTATACACTTTAGTGTTGTGCTTTTTGATCGCTAATGCTGGCCAGCAGCCATCCATTTTGTCAGTAACATATTATCATTGGAGGCTATTTTCCGGTTTTGGAGGCTGTAAACAAATATTACTATACATTTTATTCTAAATCCGGATCCAAAAGTGGATATACTAGTTGTATGGGGTGCTCTTTTTATTTTTACTTTGAAGTTTTTGTCATTTGTTGATTAATTTTATTTAATTTAAAAAAAAATGTTGGTATGCTACTCCATTCAATTTTGTACTAAACAGAAATGGGCGAAATAATGTAGTATATAACTAAGGTTAAGATAATCCATAAAAATTAAATAAAAAAAGGTTAAGAGAATCGGTTTAAGATCATGTTTTATGAAGCCAAAGTTATTAGTTGGAATCATTCCTATTTTTTCATTTTGTAGCTAAAACTTGATCACTTAAAAAAAATTATTGTGTAGTACAAATTCCTTACTAGTCAAACTTTGAACTTGGCACCATTTTATCAACAACAAGGTTTATATAGTATAGGAAACATCATAATATCTTAGAACTGTAGTGAAAATGCATATTCAGCCACCAAAAAAAAAAAATTGTAGTGGAAATATATAATGGGACAGCAAATCTTCCCTTTCAATTAGGGGAACTCGTAATTTGTCACTTTAGTGATTATGAATGATGAAGACTAATAGGGAATATTTTCATGAAACTAATGAAAGGAAATCGATAAAAACAATAATGAAGATAAACAAATTAAAATGAGAAAAAATATTAGGTACTCCCGGAGTATTATAAATGCATACTCCCTCATCTCACATGAATGGTAGGTCCTACCATTAATTTAATAAGTGGGACCCACCATTCATGTGAGAGGAGGGAGTACGCATTTATGGTACTCCGAGAGTACACAATAATTTTCCTTAAAATGATGTGAATATTACCGTATAAAAGAAAAAATCATAATTGCCATAAAAGGTTTTTTTTTTTATAGGATTTACCAGAATTTTTTTTATCACTAGTATTTTGTCTCTTTCTTTCCTAGGATGGATCTATTTATGATTAGTGTAATTGATGTAGGATAGAATCTTCAAATTAATTTATGTAATTTTTATTTTTGGTATTTTTATGTAATTTTCGTTATTTTAGGTTTAGGGCATTTATTTCCTTATTTTTAGGTGCTTTTAATACTTTTTAGGTCAAACTTGGTTCCATAAGGTATCAATTAGGATTTAAGAATATATTTATTGTCTATCAAATTTTACAGAGCCCTTAAATAGGTCCCTAAGTCTATATACGATTTTTAACAATTATTCAATCATTAAAATTCAGACTTTTGTTTTTTTATTTTCTGGTGAAGTCCAGACCTTTCTCCTTGTGGATTCAAGGACCCTTGTGGATTCAAGAAACCCTCATGGATTCGAGATTATTTTTAGAAGCAAATTTGTTTTGTTTCTTGTTTACTAGAGGTAGACATGTTCTGCCTCTTGACGCTTGCGCATCCGCATCAGTTGGAATCAGAGCCTTGACTTATCTTGGTATGGTGACTAACGTATGAGATGGTAGCAATTCCGGTGACAGAAAACTTTGCAAGTATTACGTGACGTATAGCTAGCACTCACAAATATCTTTGCTAGGATACCATCGTTGGAGCATGGAAACAATAGGGATAATTGTCATGGATTGGTAAGCAAATTTCATATATTCTTATAAAAGAATTGCAAGTTTTAATGGTTAATTTTATAAAGAAGATTTTCTTGATTGGTTACTTGATCTAGAGGATTTATTTGACTTTGAGAATATTCATTATGAGAGAAAATTTGGACTTGCTTTGTATAAACTTAGTGAGTATGCCTTACGTTGGTGGAAACGACTACAATCTGATAGAATCCAACAAAGTAAAAATAAGATTCGTTCATAGCCAAGGATGAAAAAGATGTTTGCTATCAAATTTTATCTTTTGGATTGTGAAGAAATCTTGTTGTATACAATACAAGATTATTATTGGACAAGAAGTTCATATTTAAATTATTTTGAAGAGCCATATATTCCACCATTAAAGGAATACATGTTGAAGAAAATAATTTTCTTGAAGAATATGTAGAAGTCAAAGAAGAAAATATAGAGATTTTAAAGAAAATTAATGAAGGCCTTATTATAGAAGAAGAACCTAAAATCAAGATTGTGGAGGAGATTAATGAAGACCCTATTATAGAGAAAGATGTTGAGATCGAGATAGTAGAGACCATTAAAAAAGAAATTATAGAAGAAGTTGACAACGATTTCAATGAATCAAGTTAGATGATTGCAATGTTCAAGCTCATATTATTTTGGTGGGAGGCACTGAAACAAAGTATATTGATTTTATTGGGGTGGAAAGATTTGATTTGATCATTGACTCTTATTTGGTGAATATTTTCAATTGCATGAAGATCAAGGGACAAGAAGTTCTAGTTGCCCAATTGACGACTTTCAAGTTTGATAAGAATACAAAGAAGATGAAGTATTCAAAGTATTGTTCTCTTGGCATGGAGGATTTCATATTTCAACCATCAACTCGAGGATGAGTCTGTTTCAAGGAGGGATCTAATGTAGGACAAAATCTTCAAATTAATTTATGTAATTTTTTATTTTTGGTATTTTTATGTAAAATTCGTTATTTTAGGTTTAGGAAATTAATTTCCCCATTTTTAGGTGTTTTTAATGCTTTTTAGGTCAAATTTGGTTCTTGTTATGGTTAGGTATCAATTAGGAGTTATTTTAGAACATATTTTCTTGTCTGTCAAGTTTTACAAAACCCTTAAATAGGACCCTAAGTCTGTACACGTTTTTTTTAACAATTATTTAATCAATAAAATCCAAATTTTGTCTTTCTATTTTCTAGTGGATTCTAGACCCTTTCTCCTAGTGGATTCAAGGAACCCGCGTGGATTCAAGATTATTTTTAGAAGCAAACATGCTTTGTTTCTTACTTTCTAGAGGTAGACATGTTCTGCTTCTTGACGCTTTCGCATCCCACATTAGTAATATCCTCTTATATAAGGGTAGACCTTGCAAATTTTAAACCCACATCTCCATGTGAAAAGATATGAATCATATAAATGCCAAAAACTTAGTATATATCATGTCAATGGAAAAGTTTTATTTTTTATCACTAATTTCTTTTTATGTGATGACTGAAAATTATTTGCATTATTTTGATATTTTAATTTTTGTCATTTCTTTTATAGAGAAAAGTAAATTCAATATATATATATATCACTCAATATATTCCAATTTTTTGATAGATTTTTTATCAAATTGTCATTTTTTATATATAGCTAGGTGATTCAAATATGATAGGCCAAGAATGTATTGACCCCTTGTGATATATTAACCAATTAATTAGCCAAGTTAATTAATTAATTCAATTAACATGCAATACGCGTGGTAGCACAAACAAATTACCAACTAAGTTAAATGCAGTAGAAAATAAAGTTGACACAGTGATTTGTTTACAAATGGGGAAAGCCTCCAAAGCAAAAACCCAACAGGGTGATTTTAAAGTCACCATTCCCGAGAATCCATTATTATCACAACAAGCGGTTACAAGTAAAGGAATCTCAGTACCTTATACCAATCTACAGTTGAACCTTTACCCCCAATACCCAATTGAACTTGTTATGTAGTGACAATCTCTCATTTTCAATGCACGGATCCAAGTATATGACTAACCACCAACTTGAGAATGATGTTGGCTACAAAGTTCTTCTGTTCATCAACATGATAAAGATCAAGAAGCTCCTTGGTTACAAAACCCTACGGCGTACAAACGCAGCAGCCTCTTTAAGAGAAAGATGAATTAGGGCAAATTGTCTCCAATCACAATATGCTTGCAACAACAAGTATAACAACCTTATGACGGCCCTAAAATAATTCTTATATATGTCTTGGATTGTGAGAAAAGAAAGCCTAAACACATACACATGGATATGCGTGAAATCAAATCTGAAAAATTGATTTTCATAAATCTCGATAGATAGGTTATCTGTCAAGTAGCTGTCGAGTATCGGGCTAAAACTACCTTTTAAACCTCGATAGATGCAATCTGTCGAGCTTTAAAATACAGAACTTCTTTACTATTTTTTTAATAGATTTGCATGATTTAACTCTTGACTTGAACAACATGTTTCTTGAAGACTTAAATCATTCTAGATCTATTCAATTATAAGTAAAGTGCGTTTTGTCAAAGGATAAGCCAAGTCTAAATGACATATGTTCTTAACATGATTCACATATGTCCTAAAAATCTCCCCCTTTTGCAATCCGTGACAAAACCACAACAAACAAATGAAATATGAGAGAAGTTATAAATCACTCAACTCATACTCACTTGTTGAATACAATGAAATCTATCCTAACACAAACTCTTGAAAAATTTTGCAAGAAGAGAGTTCATGGGATGAAAAACTTTGACAAACTGTATTTCTGAAATACTTTAAACAAAACTCATCACAACATCTTAGTGTGAAACGGAATTAAAAGATTGCATATAAGCAACAAGAAACATGTGCATAAAGGGAGAAAAGAAACAACACATGAAAAGATAGGTGAAAGAATGTAATAACAACCTCTATATATATAACAATAAGAGTACAAGGTTTTCTATCACAATGTAAGAACAATGTATCTAAAATAGAAAGAAAAGAAAAGATACAAAAGTTCCTCACTACATCCTTCATAAACAAAAACACTCCCCCTAACAAAAAAATCTCCTATACTAACTCTCCCCCTAAATATATGACTACTCTCATACCCAAAACTACTTCCCCTTTTTGTCACGAATGACAAAGGGTAAGTCACTGAGAAGCAGCAATCTCATCGTCACTGGAAGAGCTAGAAGCCTCATCTTCATCAACATAACCATTAAGGTCACCACCATCGTCCTCATCCTTAGAAGCCTCTAGAGAAGGAGAGGGATACTCGACAAAGCCACCAAGGTGAGCTTGTCGTCATGCAATACGACCAACACAGATTTTCACTTGATACATCTTAGTAGTGAGTGTATGAAGGCAAGCATCCATGAGCTAAAGCTACGCCATGTTCGCCTCAAGGGTCACACCACTCGCAAAAGAAGAAGGGGCGAATGAAGATGGAGTGAAAGAAGCTGGAGGAGTCACCATCTCGGTCTGTGGCTACTTCGGTCGAAGCTAGGCCTCGCTCCGTCTAACGGTCGCTGCGTCAATGGCACACATGACGGGGAAGTGATCAGACTCAGGATACAAGACAGACGCATGGTGAAGAATCCGCGTGATAGCAGAAGGGAAAAATAAGCTTATCACAGGTCGTCGTATCCTTATAGACATCTATAAGGGAGAGTATGAAGTGAGAGGGAAAGTTTATGGTAAGCCTCTCAAGGAAGGACAGCAAAAATCAAGCATGAGGCTCAGTAATAGAATTATAGTGAGACAAGAGATGTAAAATAAATGTCATCACCATATTCAGGTACCTCAGACCTTTAGCAAAGGTCGAGCATGAGGTATTTTAACGAGCAAAGTATTAGGACATATGTGGTTCACTTGTTAAGAACATATGTCATTTTGTTATGTAATTGACTAATCCTTTGACAAAACGCACGTACTTGTAATTGGGTAGATCTAGGATGTTTTTGATACTTCAAGAAACAAGGTTTCAAGATCAAGTGTTAAAGTCATGCAAGACTGTTCAAGAAACAAGCTAAGAAGTGCTCTTCATTAAAGCTCGATAGCTGTATCTATCAAGTTTTAAGAAGCTGTTCTAGCCCCATGGCTTGACAGCTGCTCGACAGCACCTCGACACCTCTAATTGTTGAGATTTAAGAAAAACAGTTTTTCAGTACTGTTTTGATTCTAATCCATGGACATGTCTTTGGGCATTCTTTTCTCATAACCCTAGACATATAAAAGGATTATTTTACTGGCCGTCAAAGTAAGAACAAATTGCACGAGCATTGAGCAAAGTCTGTTCAAGCAATTTGTGACCGGAGACAAAGTTTGCCCTAGTTCATCTCTTTGTGAAGAAGCTGTTGTGTCTTTGCACCATAAGGTTTTGTAACCAAACATCTTATCGTTCTTCATTATGAGGATGAACTGAAGAACTTTGCAGCCAACATCTTTCTCAAGTTGATGATTGAAGTCGCGTACTAGGATCCGCACAATTAGTTAGTCACGTACTGGGAGTCGTGCATTGAAAATGAGAGATTGTTACTACAGAACAAGTCCAAGTGGGTATTGGGGTAAAGGTTTAACTGTAGGTTGGTATAAAGTACTGTGATTCCTTTACTTGTAACTGCTTGTTGTGATAATAATGGATTCTCGGGAGTGGTGACCTTAAAATCACTCGGTGGGGTTTTTGCCTTGGAGGTTTTTTCCCATTCGTAAATAAATCACCGTGTCAATTTATTTTTTCACTGCACTTTAGTTTATTGGTGATTTGTTTGTGCTACCACGCGTTTGCATGTTAATTTGATTAATTAATAAACTTGGCTAATTAATCAACTTAATCCATCACAAGGGGTCAATACATTGTTAGCCTATCAAAAAGTGTTTAGGGAGGTGAAGGGTCAAATTCTATCGAGAGAGATCAGAAAAAATGAGAGAAAAAATTCGCGCTAAGCTATATATAGAAAACACGAAGCTCGATGGATCGAGAGGTGTCGAGAAGCTATCGAGCACTAAATCTCAACAGATGAAGCTCTCGAGGTGCTATCGAGAGCTGTCCACAGCAAAGTGACCTCGATGGATCGATAAGGTATCAAGTATCTATTGAGAAGACAGAAACTTTCTCGATGGATCGAGAATCTATTTAGAAGCTATTGAGACAAATTCTCAAAAACTTCGATGGATTGAGATTACGTTAACTTCTGTTAAGAAAGAAAGATCAAGAGGCTTGATAGATAGCTTAGCTGTCGAAAGATATCGAGAAGCTATTGAGATGAGCAAAAAAAGTTTTTCAAAGAAGAGAAAAACACAAAAATGAATGCAATCAAGCATGCTACTCAACCAAGGATCCAATCAACATTTTAAGCTCTCAAAAACATCTTTCAACAAGAAAAATGAAAAGCATTAAGATCTAAAACACACACACACACACACACACACACACACTAAACAAGTCTAACCAATTTTATATTTCAAAAACAAGTCAAGATAGTTTAGTGAGCATACATTAACACACGTATTCTTTGTAACGGCCAAATCATATTGTACATGTATCAAAAGTAGCAAAGAATATTGCGTGTTGTGTGTGAAAAATATCACAAGATTGCATAAGTGTCTACATGTTATGACAATTTGAGATATGGGAAAATCAATTTAATTTACACATAATCATAACTGCTATGCCGAAGCATACTGATATTATTGACATTGCACTTTTGCTATATCGAAGCATACAGATGTCATTTCATGATTGACAGACAACAGTAATGAGATGGTTATTTATGTCTTTCACTTAAGATTTTCTAGTCATTCCCGTAAAAAAGAGTGATACGAGCGTTAAGTACAAAAAATTACTTAATCTAACTCATCACTTGCTTAGTTGTGCATAGAGATGTCCATCTAAGCTACAAAAGATATAAAGTTTAGAAAACTTTATTTCAATGGCCGTCCAAGGTACACAAGTACTAATGTACACAAAACACACATTATTTTTGTATTTTTCTAATTTTTCAATTTTTTTATTTTTATATATAAAAAAAACAAAATAAAGCAAAACTGAAAACAAACAAACAAAAACATGTTAAACAAAGCAAATCATAAAACTAGAATGAATCAAAACAAGAAAGCAAAACATACAAGTAATGCATAATCAAAAAGAAAGGGAGAGAGAAAAGTGACTAAATCACTTAGAGCATTTTTCCTTCCACACCTTGAAAGAACCTTTTTATTTAGGAAAACCTTGATTCGGCGGTGAGGAGGAAGAATGAAAACCGTTCAAGTTCGAAAGGAATATGAGGGCTTTGAGTAAATCTCCAAGAGGAGCAAAAGAGGATGGAAACTTATTATGGTTTCTAGATGAGATCATATTGTTGCTCTGTTGAGTGGCTATCCACTTATAGCAATTTGGTCGAGTATGTCCAGTTGCTCCAAAGTGATGATAGAGATGTTGTTTCTTCTGTTTAGACTTTTGGGTATTACCCTTCTTAGCCCTAGGGTTTTTAGTCTCTTTCTTATCAAGTTTAGGGGGTATTCCTAAGATAGATTTACCCTTGTCTATGTTCTCACTAGCTATAACAGTTTTTACATCATTATTCTCAGATTCAATATTATTAGCAGGAGAAACAAACACTGTAATACTGGAATAAGCAATATTAGGAGAAGAGAAATCATACCCCAAACCAGTTCGATCAGAAGCAGATTTCTGAAGGCTAAGCATCTCATCAAGCTTTGTACTTACATTCGTCCCCAACTGTGCTTTGACTTGAAATAGCTTCGTTTCAACCTTCTTGATCTTCTCAGTCAAGAAATTGTTCTTAAATCTCAGTGCTCTAATGGCCTGATTTGCTTCATCAAACTTCGTAGAGATTTCTTCTCATTCAAGCTCTACATCACTGAGCTTCTTAGTGGCCAACCTATACAATTTCTCATGTTTTTAGGAGACCTTGTACAATTTAGCATAGGTGTTAAGGACATATTTTATGTAGTTGGCTAATCTTTTGATAAAACGCACTTTACTTGTATTTTGGTAGATCTAGGATGGGTTTAGTACTTTAAAGAACAAGAGTTCAAGTCTAGTATTGAAACCATGCAAATCTGTCCAAGAAACAAGTGAAGAAGTGCTGATTCATTAAAGCTCGATAGCTGCTCAACAGATAGCTATCTATCGAGGTTTAATAAGGCTCGACAGATACTATCTATCGAGGTATCTATCGAGGTTACGAAAATCAGAATTCCTAGATCTGATTTTCGGCCCATGTTTATGTATTTGTGTAAGGCTTCTTTTCTCACAACCCTAGATATATATAAGGCTTATTTTAGAGGCCGTCACACAAAAGAATACAAGGAGAACATATGCAAAAGGTGACCGAAGCTTTATTCTCTCTGAAAGAAGCTACTGCTACTTTTCGCCTTAGGGTTTTGTAACCAAGTGCTTCTTGATCTTCATTGTTGATGAAGTGAAGAACTTTGCAGCTAACATTCTTCTTCCTCAAGTTGGTGAGCGAGTCACGTACTGTGATTCGTGCAAATGAGTTAGTCATGTATTGGAATCCGTGCATCAAAGGGTGGCATTCATATATTGAAGAGTTTAGAGATTCTAAAGCGGAAGAAGGTTTCTACTGTAAGTTCATCTACGGGAATTGTAGAGTCTAGGGACAAAGGTTTTGTACTAGATTTGAAACTTCTCTTTATTATAGTGGATTGCTTTTCGGGAAGGTTAGGTTTAAAACTTGTTAATTCTATCAACCGGGGTCTAAATTTCCCAACAAATGGTATCAGAGCGGGTACACTCTGATTGGATTAATTTCCTGAGTGTGATCCTTGACCCCCGTTGTCATGGATCGTGGACAATCTCTTTTGATTCCTCCTTTATTTGATGACACTAATTATGCGTACTGAAAAGTTCGTATGAAATTTTTTTTGCAAGTTTTAGGTGAATAGGTATGGCAAGCTGTTGAAATTGGCTGGATTAAGCCAAAGGAAGCGCCGGTGGATTGGGATGATGCAACAATCATAGCGACGAATTTCAACAGTAGGGCTTTGAATGCTTTATTTTGTGGGGTGACCAATAAGGAATTCAAGAAAATATCATCCACGGAAGTTGCCAAGGAAGCATGGACCATTCTTGAGACCACCTATGAAGGTACCAAGGCAGTAAAGACTGTGAAGCTTCAAAGACTCACTCGTAGTTTTGAAGAAATAAGGATGGAGGAGGATGAGACCTTCGATGAGTTCTATGCTAAACTCAAGGATATTGTGAATTCTGTTTTCAATCTTGGAGAATCTATTGCGGAATCCAAAATTGTTAGGAAAATCCTTAGGTCCTACCTAAAAGATTCCATGCCAAGATCACTGCCATTGAAAAACCAAATGACATTGATCAAATTCCTTTGACTGAGCTTGTAGGGAACCTTCAAATCTATGAGATGGGATTAGGCTCAAAGGGAAAAGGTGGAAAGAGTAAAAAATTGGCTCTTAAAGGTATATAGGAAGAGATTGAGAACACCTCATTAGAAGAGAAGGTCAAGAATCTTGAGGTTGAGCTTAGTCAAGCTAGAACTCAAATAGAGAGGATGTCTAGTGCAAAGCTTGATGAGGTATTGAGTGCTCAAAAACCTAGTTTTGATAAGATTGGCTTAGGATATATTGTCTCCTCTGGCCACTCATTTTCCATGGCTTCTGGATCAAAGACTGTCATTGTGCCCCAATTTAAGAAAGGTAATAAAGGTATAAAATCCAAAACTGTTTTGGCTAATTCTAAATCCTTTGTTTGACCTCATGTTTGTCATCATTGTGGTGTTTCTGGACACATTCGTCCTAATTGCTTTAAGTTGTATCCTCAAAAACAAGTGTCCAAATAGTCACAGGTTTCCTCTCAAGGACCTACACCTTTGTTTGGAGAGTTATTAAAAGTTTTGAGCTTTTTAACTCAATTTCAAGAGAATTTTAATTCTTCCATGTCCTTTAGTAGACATACTAGGACATATGTCTTTTCATCTTCACGGCCAAAGACTTGTGCTGTGTGGGTGAGAAAGGAGCTTAAGACTTAATTGTCTTTTCTGTTTGTCCTCTACTTTAATTTTTTCTATCTAAAGTAGGATTCTCTTTGCTTGATTCTTGTCTGTTTTTGGAATCATGCTTACATGCATTTGCACCTTTCTGTCATGTCTTCATGCATTTGCATCTTTCTTTCATACTTTCATGTTGTTTGTCTATTTTTGTTTGGTTGTTTAGTTTTTATTTTGTTTTGTTTTTAAAATTTAAAAAAAAATGGAAAAATCAGAAAAATACAAAAACAGTGTGTGTTTGTGTACATTGGTTCTTGTGAACCTTAAAATTGCCTTTGAAACATAGTTCTCTAAATTTTGTATCGTTTGTAGCTTAGATGAGCATCTTTATGTACAACTAAGCAAGTGAGTTTTCTGGCTCTTTGTTTGTGATGAGTAAGGTTAAGTGATCTCTTGTACTTAACACTCGTATCACTCTTTTTGACGGGAAGAACTAGAAAATTCTAAGAGAAATGCATAAATAACCATCTAATCACTGTTATCCGCCAATCATGATATGACATCTATATGCTTCGGTATAGTAAAAGTGCAATGTCAATGACATCTGTATGCTTCAGCATAGCAAAAGTGCAATGTTAAAAAACTTAACATAATTGAGTATTTCTTTTATCTCTTTTTATATACTCATGCAAGGTTTGCTTAATAAAATAAAATATGCAAAGAAAATAAAAGCAAAAAGAACAAAATGCTTTACATATGATTGCAAGCGTGTTTTCTAGGAGATGTGGGAGTTATAGGATGTACCTCGAAGGTGATAGTCCCCCTCAAACAGTTATGATTGTGTGTAAGTTAAAGTGATTTTCTCATATCTCAAATCGTTATAACATATAGACACTTGTACAATATTGCGATATTTTTCACACACAACACGCAATATTCTTTGCTATTCTTGATACATGTGCAGGTATAATGTGATTTGGCCACCACAAGGTTTACATGTGTTAATGTATGCTAACTAAACTGTCTTGACTTGTTTTTGAAATATAAGATTGGTTAGACTTGTTTAGTGTGTATGTGTGTGTGTGTTTTTGGGATCTATGTGCTCAACATTTTCGTTGAGAGATGATTTTGAGAGCTTAAAATGTTGTTTGGATTGTTGGTTGAGTTGCTTCTTTGATTGCTTTCATGTCTGTGTTTTTCCCTTTTTGAAAAACTGTTTTTAAGCAATCTTAACACCTCCTCGACACCTCTCGATACCTAGTTTATCTGTCGAGATCTTCAGTTGATTTTTTATCGCAATCTCGACACCTCTTAATAGCTAGGTGGATCGATCAAGAAAGTTTCTGTCCCCTCGATAGCTTCTCGATAACTGTTCGATCCATCAAGGTATGCTTGATAGCTTCTCGACACCTCTCGATCCATCAAGATTCTCTTGCATGCATTGTTTTTCACATGTTTTGCATATTTCTTTGTTCTTGTCATCCATAGCATCTTATTTCATTACATTCATGCATTTTTATGGATTCTTTGTGCCCCTTTGATCATCCTTGATCCTCTTTATGTTCTTCGGGTGAAGCTTTCTAGCTTCTTGTACCCTTTGTCCATCGTGACAAAAAAGGGGAGAAAATGTGGAGAAATTGTGGTTTTTTTTTAAGATTCTACAAGTTAGGGGGAGAAATACATGTCCTTGTAAGGGGGAGATGTGTTTCATCTTGTTAGGAGGAGTGTTTACCTCCTTGTTGTTGTAGGAGCTACTTTTAGCTTCTTTTTCTTATACACCGGTCTTGTGACCATGTTTACATACATTGTGATTATCCTTGATATATATATATATGATGTATGTTTTCTTCACCTATCTATACATGTGTTGTTTCTTTTCTATCCTTATACACATGTTTCTTTATTGTATGCAATCTATTATTTCTGCTTCACACAAAGATGCCTTGATGTGTTTTGTATAAAGTGTTTTAGAAATATAGGTTGTTAAAGTCTACTTGTCATAAACTCTCTTCTTGCAAAGTTTTTCAAGAGTTTACATTAGGATAGATCTTATTGTATTCAACAAGTGAATATGAGTTGAGTGATTTATGATTCCTCCCATATGTTCATTTGTTTGCTGTGGTTTTATCACGGATTGCCAAAGGGGGAGATTTTTAAGGACATATTTTATGTAGTTAGCTAATCCTTTGACAAAACGCATTTTACTGGTATTTGGGTAGATCTAGGAAGAGTTTAGTACTTCAAAGAACAAGAGTTGAAGTCTAGTATTGAAGAAATGCAAATCTGTCCAAAAAACAAGTGAAGAAGTGCTGATTCATTAAAATTCGATAGCTGCTCAACAGATAGCTATCTATCGAGGTGTAATAAGGCTCGACAGATACTATCTATCGAGGTATCTATCGAGGTTATGAAAATTAGAATTTCCAAATCTGATTTTCGGCCCATGCTTGTGTATTTGTGTAGGGTTTCTTTTCTCACAACCCTTGACATATATAAGGCTTATTTTAGAGGCCGTCACACAAGAGAATACAAAGAGAACATATGCAAAAGGCGACTGAAGCCTTATTCTCTCTGAAAGAAGCTACTGCGTCTTTACGCCTTAGGGTTTTGTAACTAAGTGCTTCTTGATCTTTATTTTTGATGAAGGGAAGAACTTCGTAGCCAACATTCTTCTTCCTCAAGTTGGTGAGTGAGTCACGTACTGAGATTCGTGCAAAGGAGTTAGTCACGTACTGGGATCCGTGCATCAAAGGGTGGCGTTCATATATTGAAGAGTTCAGAGGTTCTGAAGTGGTAGAAGGTTTCTGCTGTAAGTTCATCTACGAGGATTGTAGAGTTTAGGGACAAATGTTTTGTATTAGATCTGAAACTTCTTTTTATTATAGTGGATTACTTTTCGAGAAGGTTTCTCCTAGGTTTTTTACTGTGAAATTGGTTGGTTTCATTGGTTTTCCTAGGTCATCATATCTTGTCTTATTTATTTTTTCGCTGCATTATTTGTGACATGATATTGATGTTTGTTTATTTTAACAAGTTTTATGCATAATAAATCTAATTAACAACTTGAGTTTAAAACTTGTTAATTCTATCAACCGGAGTCTAAATTTCCAAACAATAGGTTGTATGGATATCATCTTGTTCATCCATCTTCTCAAATTTAGACTCCACCAAGTCCTTTTATTCATCCACTTCTTCAAAAATTCCTTCAATAGGATTTACAGTGGCAATGAAGGCATTTAGGATTCTATCATCCTCATTATCCGAATCATCCTCAAGCTCGGTGTCACTCAAAGTAGCAGCAAAGGCCTTACTTTTCCCAATGGTCTTGAGATATGTTAGGCACTCTTGTTTCATGTGTCCAAAGCCTTGACACCCAGAGCACTTTAGTCCTAACGGAACAGTGTACCGACTGCCATCCCTAGCATCCTTCTTCCCTTTATCTTGGCTCTTGAATTATGAAGAACTGGATTGCTTTCGGTCCTTCTCAAATCTTTTAGCATTGGCATTCTTCATAAACTTTTTGAACTGCCTTGTGATGTAGAATTTCATTGTAGAATCTTCATCGTCAGAAGACTCATCCGTGTCACTGCTCTTGGCCTTTAGTGTCATGCTCTTACCCTTACTCGATTTCCCAATCCTTGTCAAACCTAACTCATAGGTCTGCAAATTTCCAAGCAGCTCTGTCAAAGGAATTTTGTCTATGTCCTTTGATTCCTCAATTTCAGTGATCTTGGCATGAAATCTCTCAAGTAGAGATTTGAGCACCTTTCTAACAATCTTGGATTCGAGAATAGTTTCCCTAAGATTAAAGGTTGAGTTCACTATGTCCTTGAGTTTGGCATAGAACTCATTGAACTACTCATCCTCCTCCATCTTAATCTCTTTAAAGCTTGTGGTAAGCCTCTGAAGTTTTGAATCATTGACAGCCTTAGTTCCTTCATACGTTGTCTGGAGGATAGTCTATGCTTCCTTTGCAGTTTCAGTAGAAGACATCTTTTTGAACTCCTCATTCGTGACCGCACTGAACAAAGGATTCAATGCCCTACTGTTGAAGTTAGCCACTTTGATCTTTGCATCATCCCAATCTGTCGGCGCTTCTTTAGGCTTAGTTCAGCCTATCTCCACAGCTTGCCACACTTTTTCATCTAATGACTACAAGAAAGCTCTCATGCGTACTTTCCAATATGCACAGTTAGTGCCATTAAATAAAGAAGATATAATTAACAATTGTCCTCTATCCTTGACAACAGGGGTCGATAGATCACACAACAAAGATTAACCCTAATCAGAGTGTGCCTACTTTGATACCACTTGATAGGCCAAGAATGTATTGACCCCTTGTGATAAATTAACCAATTAATTAGCCAAGTTAATTAAGTAATTCAATTAACATGTAATACGCGTGGTAGCATAAACAAATCACTAACTAAGTTAAATGCAGCAGAAAATAAAGTTAACACGGTGATTTATTTATGAATGGGAAAAACCTCCAAGGCAAAAACCCTACCAAGTGATTTTAAGGTCACCACTCTCGAGAATCCACTATTATCACAACAAGTGGTTACAAGTAAAGGAATCCCAGTACCTTATACCAACCTACAGTTGAACCCTTACCCCAATATCCAATTGGACTTGTTCTGTAGTGAAAATTTCACATTTTCAATGCATGGCTCCTAGTACGTGACTAACTAGTAACCAATTGATGCACGGATCCAAGTACGTGACTAACCACCAACTTAAGAAGGATGTTGGATGCAAAATTCTTCAGTTCATCAACACAATAAAGATCAAGAAGCTCCTTGGTTACACAACCCTACGGCGTACAAACGTAGAAGCTTCTTCAAGAGAAAGATGAACTAGGGCAAATTGTCTTCGGTCACAATATGCTTGCAACAACAAGTTCAATAACCTTATAACGGCCCTTAAAATAATCCTTATATATGTCTAAGGTTGTGAGAAAAGAAAGTCTAAACACATACACATGGATATGCATGAAATCAGATCTGAAAAACTGATTTTCGTAAATCTCGATAGATAGGCTATCTGTCGAGCAGCTTTCGAGTATTAGGCTAAAACTACCTTTTAAACCTCGATAGATGTAATCTGTCGAGCTAATTGTTGAGCTTTAAGATACAACACTTCTTCACTTATTTCTTGGAAAAAATTGCATGGCTTTAACTCTTGATTTGAACAACATGTTTCTTGAAGACTTAAACCATCTTAGATCTATTCAATTACAAGTAAAGTGCGTTTTGTCAAAGGATGAGCCAATTCTAAATGACATATGTTCTTAACATGATTCACATATGTCCTAACAAAATATATCACTCAATATATTCCAAAATCTTCCTTTTGTTTGGATTTTTCATAAATTTTTACTTTCTATATATATATATATATATATATATTATGTACATTCAATATTTGAATGATCCTTTTCAAATATGTCAGTGATATATTTTTAATAATATTTTAAAATATTCATGGCATTATTTATTAGAGCATTCTCATCAGGTGTGTCAAATGCTAAATTTGACATTTGGCACACCAAACACCAATATTCATGCTTCATGAGATGTTCCAAATCTCAAAAATTTTTGCAACATGTTACAGTGCGGTTCCATAAATGAAACCTCACTATAGCATGTTGCAAATTTTTTTATCATTTGTTTATTCACTCTGGGATATCTCTCTCATTTCCTCTCTCTCTCTCTCTCTCTCTCTCTCTCTCTCTCCTTCCTACTCAAGATCTTTGCTTGCCTTTCTTTGCTTCCTACTTCGACCAAACCCAGACTAGAGCCATATTTGTTTGAAGCTGCATTGTCCTCCACAACTCTTGCGGTCGATCTCGTCGCCGAATTTTGCACAACTTGCCGCCGAATTTTCCACAACTTGCTGCCGACCTCCACAACCCTCATCGCTGACCTTCAGATCTCTCTTAATCGGGTTGTGGGTGTGAGATTTGGGATGGGTTCCGATGTGTGGGTTTTGGATCGGCGTTTTGGATCAGCGTTGTGTAGGTTATGGGCCAAGGTTTTGGGTCGGTTGGGCTAGGGTTTTGGGCTGATTGTTGGTTGAGTTTGGTCATTGATTGATTGGTTGGGTTGGGGTTTTGGGCCAGTGGTGGTGTTGTGGTTGTGGTGGTGGTTGGTTGAGTTTTGGGCTGGCGGTGTTTGTGGCTGTAGTGGGTTGAGTTTTATTCTCTGTTTTGTTGAAGATTTTGATTTTTTTTTTCTTTCTTTTTTGTTGAGGTTTTTGGATTTGGAATTTGTTGAAGGATCTGGTGATTGTGGTTGTAGTTTATGGCGATTGATTTGCCATTGGTGGTGGTTTAGTAATCGGTTTGTTGTGTGTATTTGGTTGTGTTTGTTTTGAGTTGTATTTTGGGTGGTGGAGGAAGCTCTTGGTTGTGGCAGTGGTTGTAGCAGTGGTTCTTGGTTCTTGGTTAGTGGCAAGTGCCACTGTGTTATGTTTGTATATTGGCTGGACTTTAAGTTAATATATTATTTAATGCGTTGTATATATTATTTTAATGTTTAAAATCAAAAAATAAAACATGTGATGAATAGTATATTATAAAATAATGTGATAAAATAATAATGTAAATTTTGTGAGGTGAAGCATAATTTTGCAAGGCCCGACAGGAATGCTCTTAGAAAAACAAAGATATCTCTAATTCTCTCTGTAAAGATAAACCATGCCGACGGAGAATTTTATTGGGAAACCAAAAAAAACAAAGTCTTGATCCAGGAGCTTCAAGAGAAAAAGCAGTCCTGACCGTCACAAAGAAATACAAATACCAGCTGCGCAATTTAAGGTTGTACAGCCCAAACTTTCAACCGTCTAACATGATTAGATATATGACTTTTACAAGTTTACATTATAAACACGTGTACAATATTATATTTAAGGTTTATTTAAGATTAGTTTATTTTGTTAAAAATAAAAAATGGCGAAAAACTCATTTTAGTTTCTATGTTTTTACGCGATTCCCACTTTAGTCTCTAACTTTTTTTTTCACCGATTTTAGTCCCTATTCTGAAAAACGCCTCTCGTTTTCGTCTCTGATGTTACATCAGAGACAAAAATTGTACAGCTGACAAATGGCACAGTGCTAAAAGCTGACACGACCATTGAAATAATAAAAATAAATGCCACGTCGGCATTTAAATTAAAAAAATTAATTTATTAATTTTAACTAAATAAAAAAATTAAAAACAGAAATAAAAATAAAAAATCACATAAATTGAGATCTAAATGTGTCTTGAATAATAACAACAAGAACACCATCTCAGATCAAATAACACAAACCCAAATTTTTTTTTTTTGGTACAAAATGGCTGGAAATATTTTTATTCAAACGAAATATTTACATCTCATAAGTAGTGGCGGAGCCAAGATCTAACTTGAGGGGGGACAAAAATTACATTTGACAAGAATATCTATACACGTGCAAGCGAATATGTACATATAGTATTTGAGAGCAATTTGCAAAATAACACAATTCACTCATGTGTATGCTAAGCCGTATTTAAATGCAAAAAAATTTCCAATAAAATAACAAATTCATTATATTATATTTATCTATTTAGGAATTCATTTACATGAATAATCCTTTTAAAATTTTAATTATAAAAAAAGCTATAACTATTCTTACGAATTGAAAGATTTTTAGTTGTTAGATAGACATAAAGCTCAACTTAGGTAAATTTCTATTATTTTTGTAAAGCTATATGTTATAGGTCTATTTATTTTAGCTTAACATGTATACTTATTTTTGAAAAACCATCCTATTTATTAACCATTTATTTATTTTGCAATACAAGAAATGCATTTAAAAAGTTACCAAAGAAAGAGAGTAGAAAAATCAAACAATATGAGGTTATAAGTTAGACATGCATCAAGGTAACTGTTTGTTTGTTTGTTTGTTTGTTTTTTTAATTTTAATAATAGAATTGGGTTATGTTAATATAGAATGGGCTTATATTTTAAGATGGTATAAGTGGGCTATGCTCCCAATCATCTCATGCAAGCAACTGGTTGTATTGTCTACAATTTTATGACTTTTCATTTGTAATAGTACTATCTTTTTACCTCAAATGCATTTAGGCAAGTTAAGTAAATATTAACACTTTTTTTGGGTGGGGCCAGGAGGGGCAAGTGCCCCCTCTCGACCCCCCTGGCTCCGCCCCTGCTCATAAGTCTCATGATCTAGTTAAAAAAAAAAAAAAAAAAAAAGACAGACAAACACTTGATTATCATAATCAGACAGTGAAGGACTCATCTGGGTCTTCAAAGTTGGGGTCCTTGAAATCAAAAACTCCTCCAGATTCAAACCCAATCTCAGGCTGAGAGTAGCCATCACCAACCCAGGTGAACTTGCCTCCGTGACCCCTCTTCTTCGGCGATCCACTCATGCCCGTCCCTAATTTCCTATCTTTTCTCTCGTCTAATATTCCATTGGGCTTGTTGTAGCTCTTCCCTGTCTTCTTCATTCTCTCTCTCTCTCACTGACTCACTCACAAACCCAGAAATTAAAAACGTGGGTTTGCTTAGATTTCTGTAACTGAGACTTAGAGAGAGAGGGAAAGAGAGACTGGGAGAATGGGTTGGATCGGTGAGACAATGGACTCCATCAAATCCCTTCAGATTCGACAGGTCCTCTCACAGGCCGTCAGTCTTGGTTCGCTTCCAATTCTTCAAATTTTTTTTTTTTGGTTTCATTTCATTGATTCGTGTTTGGAATTGGAATTCTATGTGTTTTTTGCTGTCTTTGGGTGATGATAAATTGTGGGTATGCATTAAAAATTGAAGCTTTATCGATTTTTTTTTTTTTGGGTTTTCTTTTTAGGCTTAAGAGAACAAAACCCAATTGTTTGTTAAGGCTGATGTGATTCTGTTTGGCTCATTTGAATTGGGATTTTCAAGTTTTATTTTCTAGGAAACAAAAGCAAACCCAAAACACAAACCCAGAAATTAAAAAAAGTTGTTGTCGTCGACGACGACGGTGGAGTATTCTTCGTCTTCTTCATCTCCGATGCTCTCTTCCATGCTTTCCTCTCCTTCTTCTCATTTAGAACTAGTTCTCTTCCTCTTGCTCTGATTGTTCATCAGCGATTTTCGATCTCTCTTGCTCCGATTGTTCATAAATGATTATTTTTTTAATTTCTAGGTTTGTGTTTTTTGTGGGTGTTTTTTTCTTTCTTTGTTCTTAGATTTGGAACTGGGTTCTTATTTTTTCTTGTTCAAGACACAGTTTGATCTCAAGGTTTGGTTTCTTTTTTTTAAATTTATGTTTTAAAATTTTTTTTATTTAGTTAAAATTAATAAATTAATTTTTTTTAATTTAAATGCTGACGTGGCATTTTTTATTATTATTTTAATGGTCACGTCAGCTTTTAGCACTGTGCCATTTGCCAGCTGTGCAATTTCCGTTTCTGATGTAACGTCAGGGATGAAAACGAGAGGCGTTTTCCAGAATAGGGACTAAAATTGGTGGAAAAAAAAGTTAGGGACCAAAGTGGGAATCGCGTGAAAATGTAGGGACTAAAATGAGTTTTTTGCCTAAAAAAGTTTTGCTAAAAATACTTTAAATAAAAGAAAAAATTAGTTGAAATAGTACCGCGAAACCTATGAATAGTGCCAAAAAGCACCGCGGGTTCATATATAAAAGTAAAAATAAGTTTTTTTAAAAATGTTAAATAGTAAAATAAACTGGCTTTTTAAGTTGAAACTAAATACACACTTATAATGAAATAAGTTTATATTACTAGTACAATATAAACTAAGAATTTTGTGAACACATGGTTGTAGGCTTGTAGCTGAAGTTCGTTAATGCAAAAAAAATTACTTTTAAATTGTAACTAATCACTAATAATGTTTTTACAATCATACTATCTTGAGAGTAATATTTCACTCTTTCTTCTTCTTTCCTTTTTTTTTTTTTTTTGGGTTGAGATTTTTCGTCAACTTTATGGTCTTTATTGGTGCCCAATAATAGAAACATGATTGGACACGCATGCAATATTTCATCGCATTCACATTTCGGGGAGTACCGTTTGGTCAACGACATGTGGATGAAGTAGCTTTTACTTACGCCACTTGTAAATTACCCCACGCGTGTAGCTTCATTTTTCGGCTGCAACAGAGTTAATTTCAGACACGGGTGTTTGAGAGTGATCGGCATTAGCTGAAGATTAGAACAAGCTGGCGGCTGAGTTTATACCACATGTAATAAAACTATAAAAGACTAATTCCCAGAAGGTTCAGTACTATCAAGATGACCCTTTGACCCTACAACATCTTTTCCGAAACAGGAATGCATATTTATATTATACCAAGTTTATATGATATGTCCATTTCTTTAAGGTAACCACCAAGTCCATCTCTTTCTAGCTTCATTATTTATTATTTGATTTGTTCTTTCGTTCTCATGGTGATGTCTACTTTAATGTTATTGTACCTTTATCTTTGAAGTCTTGAATTCCTGTTTCTGGGTTTGTCTTTATTGTTCATTTGAGCCTAATACTATCATTTTGCTTCCTAGCCATAGGTTTCAATTGCTGTTAGATTTCTTCATTGGTTCCTGTTGATAAGTGGTCCTTATATATGGATGCACTTCTTCAAGGTCTTTCTCGTTCAATAAATGAATTTAAGTTTCACCATGCTTCAACTTCAGTAATGTCTAATCAGAATCTTGTAAAAGGGTTTAAAGACAATCATGAATTTGCTAATCCACCTTTCAATCTTCCAACCAATCTACACCCTCCAAGTGTATCGGGTCCATCTAGTTCAGGCTCAAGCTTGGATGGAGATTCATCTGAGAACAGTAGCTTTTCCAATTCTGTTGTTCTCAAGTACATAAGTGAGATACTTCTGGAAGAAGACCTGGAGGGTAAGCCTTGCATGTTGCAGGATTGTTTAGCCCTTCAGGCTGCTGAAAAATCCTTCTATGATGCCCTTGGTCAAAACTATCCCTCCTCACCCATGCAGCCCCATCCTTGTTTCAATCAAAATGCTGAGAGCCCAGATGATAGTTTTGAACAAAGTAGCAGTATTGTAAGCACAGGTAGCTATACTGCTGTCAAACACTCGTTTGAGTTCAATTTCAACCATGATCAAAGTAAATTAAAATCTTCTGATCATATACCTTCTCCATTTGACACTAGTGAAAACTCCCCTCTAGTACCACATTTGTTTAGTGACATAAAGTCGGTTAAGCAGATCAAGCAAGGGCTTCTAAGTGGTAGCAATGCGTTTTTTGATTGGGAGAGCAACCAACCAGTGCCTCCAGAGCCAAAGGAGACAATTGGGGAGGTAGTACCTAAGGTACCAAAGAATGGGAACACACTCAATGGGTCAAGGGGACAAAAAAATCATCAAGACAGGGATAATGATTATACAGAAGAAGGGAGGAGAAACAAGCATCCAGCAGTTTATGTTGAAGAGCCTGAGCCAACAGAGATGTTTGATAAGGTATTGCTTTTTCAGCCTACTGTTACTTCTGTATCACGTGCTCCTCATGAAGCAGCAGCATCACAAAATGGAGGAAATGAGAAGACACAGAAAAATGGGCGATCAAAAGGATCTACTGGTAAAACAATACGTTCGAGGAAACATGTTAACAAGGAAATAGTAGATTTATCTACTCTGCTAACTCAATGTGCTCAATCCGTAGCAGGTAATGACCAAATGACTACAACTGAGCTACTTAAGCAGATTCGGCAGCACTCTTCTCCCTACGGTGATGGAACCGAAAGGATGGCTTATTACTTGGCTAATGCCCTTGAGGCACGCTTGGCTAACCAGACTCCATTGTATATGCCTGTTGCAAGTAATGAGTATGCAACTGCTGAAATCTTGAAAGGTTACCAGGTATATATTTCAGCATCCCCATTTAAGGGAATGTCAAATTTCTATGCTAACAGAACAATACTGAAAGTAGCAGAGAAAGCAAAAAGGCTTCACATTATTGATTTTGGCATTCTCTATGGTTTCCAATGGCCCTGCCTTATCCAACGCCTCTCTGTTAGACCTGGTGGACCTCCTAAGCTTCATATAACAGGAATTGAGTTTCCTCAACCAGGCTTTAGGCCTGCAGAAAGGGTTGAAGAGACAGGCCGTCGTTTAGAAAATTACTGCAAGAGATTTAATGTCCCATTTGAGTACAATGTCATTGCAAAGAAATGGGAAACTATTCGATTGGAGGATCTTAAAATTGACAGGGATGGATTAATTGTTGTAAACTGTATGTTCCGGTTAAAGAACATACCTGATGAAATGGTGGCAATGAACAGTCCTAGAGATATTGTATTGAAATTAATCAAGAGAATCAATCCAGAGATTTTCATTCATGGGGTTGTTAATGGGTCATATAATACTCCCTTCTTTCTTTCAAGATTCAAAGAGGCACTCTACCACTTTTCTTCATTGTTTGACATGTTTGACGCCACTGTACCTCGCGAGGACCAACATAGGATGTCTTGTGAGAAAGCGGTACTTGGAAGGGATGCTATGAATGTCATAGCATGTGAGGGCTTAGAGAGGGCTGAAAGGCCTGAGACATACAAGCAGTGGCAAGCTCGAAATCTGAGGGCCGGGTTCAGGCAGCTTCCACTAAATCTAGAGCTCTTCAATGAAGCGAAGAGAAGGGTAAAGTTAGATTTCAATAAAAATTTTGTGATTGACAAGGATGGTCAGTGGATGCTTCAGGGATGGAAGGGGAGAATTATCCATGCTCTCTCCTGTTGGAAACCTACTCAGGAGTAAAAATTGAAGCTGCTTATGAGTTATGAGGAGTTAGAAATGGTGGATTTCATGAGGTCTTATAGGCCCCTTCTTTTTCCAGTTTCATATTTGTATCACATTCATATTGGCATAATCATTGCTGATGCCTTTTTTGCTTACTTAGCTGATGTAACAAAAAAATTCAGCGTCTTGAAGAGTTGCAGTCAATGTCGAAATTCATGCATTCAATTCTGACGTATGTAATACAGATAATTGTGATACTTCCCTATAACATCATCAAGAAAAAGAAAGCTCTTGATACAATTATACAAATGTGATGATATGTACGTGAACGCAAATTGGAGTTGGCTCAAAATTTTTCAAGTTAATTATAATGACTATGAATGTATCGGTGCACATACAATTCAATAATTATATTACTCATTTTATGTATTTTTTTTTATTTATAAAAAAAAATCTAAGGGAATATCATTTTTGAATTCCTTAGTTTTGATAAACAAGCTAAGCTTAATCTTATTTCAGATCTATTGCTTGTTTCAGGGAAAACCTTGTGGCCTCAATTGCACACACTGTTTAACTGGATTCAAGTCATCTTTTTTTTTTTTTTTAGTGTGATGGCTGGCATGGTTATACATTGGTCTTAGGATCCGTTTTGATTGGAGATGTGAAAAAGTAGGAGGATAAAACATAGTAAGAGGATAAAAAAGTGGGAGGATAGAAAAAAATTTAATTTCTTTTCTTTTAGTTTGATTGGAAGTGGAAAAGTGAAGAGATAAAAAAAAGTGAGTTTGTATAAATTTATGTATATACCTTTGTTAAAAAATGATACTCAATTAAAACCAAAAAGTGTTAAACAACCAAAAAAAAAAAAAAATCAATCACCTAAATTTATTTAAAAATAAAAATCCTGTAAAAAAATCACATATAAAAAAAAACACACAAAAGAAAGCAAAAGAAAAAAAGAAAAGAATATAAGCATTGGACATGCCTGCCCAATAATAATAAAAAAGAGAATACATAATAGCAAAGTAAACAAGCCATGTGAAATTGCACATGAACATTTTTGTTCAAAAATGGTATGCAATTTATTCTTTTAGTTTTTTCTCTATTTTGAAAAGAAAACTTTTTTATGAGTTTGAAGAAAAAATACATGAGTCTTATAATTTATTTTCCTTCATTTTCAACTAACTAAACACACTACAAAAAAAAATTTCTTCCCATTTTCACTCCAAACTTTACTACCAATTTCATCTGCAAACAAACACTTCAAAAAGCCAGCTACCAAAAGTTTGTGTCATAGAAATGAGCAGCTATCGTAGCTCTCAACCTCAAATCTTATTGGAGAATATGGGTCCGTTTGGATATAACTTATTGTTGAAAACTGAAAACTGAAAACTAAAAATTCTGTAGCAAAATAATTTTTAAATGTGTGAATAGTGATGCAGGACACATTTTTAATAAAAAATTGATAAAAAAATACATGAACAGTGCATGCACAGTATGCATACTGTGCACATGTCCCCTCTGCAGCAAAAAAAAAAGAAAAAAGATCCAAAACGTGGACGCTGGACGCTAGACGTTGAATCCAAACGCCCTCTATATATATATATTTTTTACAATTTTTGTCTTTTAAGTTTTAACTACTAATCTAAAACTGATGTTATTGGAATAATTACTTTACCATTTTAATAAATTATTAAAAAAGGTCGTGCCCTTTCAACTTACTTGGAGAGCAGGAGTAGCATTCGACCGAGTCTCCGCATGCACAGAGAACATGAAACCTGAAACGAAACTGTACTACTGTCAGAATATTTTAATGAATTATGACATGAAATTAAAGTTTGCCTTTGAGATAGATAGTGATGATAAGGACCTACATAAAAGTAATTGACATAATGATTTTTACTGGCAGGGCTAGCTGGTTATATAAAATTCCAGAGGGTCTTAAAAGTCAAGTTAGTCCAAGGTATATATTATAGAAAATAAGAATAAAAAATTTAGTCCAGCTTAAAGAGCCATGCTAGAGGGGATGCATCTGAATCATAGGAGACATAAAAATCCAACATTAATTAGACTGGTCCAGCAGCCACCCACTACACACAAGAAGACAACAGTTTTTAAGCTTTTTTCTCTTTGATTTAGAGGCTTTTAGCAAATGAATACATCATAATTATCTTTTTTTTTTTTTTTTTTAGCTCCAAGGTGCAGGTTCTAGAGTCTATACCAAGAAATAAAGAGAGACTTCAATTGAGACCTTAAAATAATTTGGGATTGATTCAAAGTTTAAGTTATACATGAATTTGGACATCAATTATGTGTGCATAACTTTGGTCTAAAATGGTTCAGCACAAAGTTTTTCTTTTCTTTCTTGTTCTTGTTGAAATTTTCCTTTGATTTAAAAATATAATCAGGATGTGGATAATCCTTGTTTGTCTCAACCAATGAATTTCATGGTCTGGTTAGTCAAAGCCCAAAACAAAATAGAGAGAGTGGGAGAGAGACATAAAGACTTGGGCGATAAGCTAAATAGATTGAGAGGGCGCTCCAAGAAATCAAAGGCAAAGGTATTTAAAGTTTGTGGTCAAAGTTGATGTCATTTGGAGATTAGTCAAATGATACTAGGTGAAGAATGATGGAGGCTTATTTAAAAAGCCGAGGAACACAATTTTGCCGTTATTACCACCAGATGCGGAGCTCAGATAAATCCCACCCCTCTCTTTTTTCTTTTTCTTGTGTGTGTGTGTGTGTGTGTGTGTGTGTGTGTGTGTGTGTGTGTGTGTGAGAGAGAGAGAGAGAGAGAGAGAGGGGAGATAAGTCCAACCCTAGCTAGTGCAGTATTGGAACACTAAATCTTAAAAGAATTTGAAATAATAAAGAGTAAAGCATTAAAATATTAAAGGCTCTTCTTTTTGGAAGAGTTGGGATGTATGTTATAGCTGTGTAAACAATAATTTTTAGTATATAAATAATATTATATGTATTTTTATATATTTTTTTATTTAAAAAATACAAATAATATTATTAGAAAAATCTTACCAAATGAGCTTGTTCCATATGATGAGTTACAAGTAAATGAGAAACAATTTGTATTATTATGCGTAAATTTTATTAGTTTCTTTCACAATGATGGGAACTAAAAATTAGGGAAATTAAAAAAAAAAAACTGATGTTATCATGTAACTAACAAAACTTATTATTAGATCTAACATAAATAATATTTTAATTTAATCGTAGTATCGTAATTTAAAATGATATATATATATATATATATATATATATATATATATATATCTCAATTACATAAAAATGAGTCATAATCATTAAAAATTAGAGAAATTAAAAAAAAAAACTGATGTTGTCATGTAACTAACAAAACTTATTATTAGATTTGACCTAAACAATATTTTATTTAATAGTCATATCATAATTTAAAATGATATATATATATATATATATCTATTACATAAAAGTGAGTCATAATCATTAAAAATTAGAGAAATTAAAAAAAATTGATGTTATCATGTAGCTAACAAAACTTATTATTAGATCTGACCTAAGCAATATTTTATTTAATCGTCATATCAAAATTTAAAATGATATATATATATATATATATATATATATATATCTATTACATAAAAGTGAGTCATAATCATTAAAAATTAGAGAAATTAAATAAAAAAAACTAACAAAACTTATTATTACATTTGAAGTAAACAATATTTTATTACATGTAATCCTATTACTCGAAGAAGTACAATAGGAAAAAATATATATATATATATATTAAAATTTTCTTCAAAGATTTTAGATAGAATTGATTAGATAAAGACATTAAAGCATCTTCAATGGGTTTTTTAAAGCCAATTTTAGAGAGAAAACACCCCAAAACCCCACTCCAACAGCTTTTCCATCTCTATTTTTTAGATTAGAATTGCTAGAGTGCTTCTCTATAAGTAGAGAATACTGTAGCGTTTATTGTTCACACTTTAAATGTTTTTAACTATTATAATAATCAGCTATTGAATAAAGAAATGTTAGAAAATGTGTAGTTATTAAAAAAAGAATAAAGAATGAATGAAAAAAATAATATTTAAATGAAATTGAGAAAATGATAAATAAATCTGTTAGAAAGTATATTTGAAAAAGTAAGTAAGTAAAAGATAAATATCACTGTTCACCCTCCAAATATTATAAAAATTAAAATAAACTACTAAGGATGCTATTAGTTGTAACTATATCAGATAATCAAGGTTTTTAGCTTTATTTATCTACTTCATTACAATCTTTTTTTCTTTTTTTACTTTGCTGACTTTAATCAGTGGCCCGTGAATGGGCCAAACTCATACATCACTCATTCAAATAAAAATATCTAATAAATCCTGCGTTCACATTGGACTTTGGTCAAATGAATTGTTGATCAAGAATCGAAACACACAATCTTCATCTGATATGTTCAGAGTACATTAACATTATTGGATTGGGTTCCGGTCCAATTGCTAAATGCAATTGCACCGTGCAATTCACCCAAGTCCTTCATAATTATTATTCATTATTATAATTTTTTTATTTACTTTTTTATTTTTTATTTTTAATGGTTAAAATTTAAAGTTATTTTTTGTAATTTTAATTCTCAACCATCAGTACCAATTGCATGCGCTAAATTGCAACTAATCTCAATCCAACATTGTTCCTCTTTGCTCCAACATACTGACAAAAGATTTCTGATAAAAAGGGCTGGCGGCTTGCTTTGTCTCACTTTATGTGTGCTTCCCAGAAGGTTCAGTACCACTACTATCCAGATCATAGCTCTATATAGCGCCTAATCATCTTCCACCTCTTTTCAGATACTCTTTGTTTCACTACACTGATATCTGATATCTCCTAGGGACTCCTCTACTTCTTTTTTGACTTGTATCGTTAACTTCAAGATATTCTTCTTTGTTTTGTTTTTTCTTTTCCCCCCTCTGAAAGTCCGTCTCAATTTGTCTTGCAATTCTGCTGCTGCCACAGACTTGTATAGTTTCTCTTATCTTTCAAGCTTCTTTATTAGCCACAGGTTTCAGGGACTTTGATATTTCACTTAGATTTCTTTGAAGTCAAATTCTTTTATTTGATATTTCACTTAGATATCTTTGAAGTCAAATTCTTTTATGGATACCCTTCTTGAAGAACTCCAAGGTCCTGAATTCATGAATATGAATTCATTCAACCATGGCTCAGCTACACTACGTTCAAAACAAGATCTTGCAAACAGATTTAAAGTCAACCATGAATTCTTCCAAGAGCCTTTCCTTCCAACTAATCCACTTCAGGATTCTGGTGATGATTCAAGTCCATCTTCAACTGGCACCAGCCTGGAGGGAGATCCAGCAGATAGTGGTGAAATTCCCAATACCATTATTCTCAAGTACATAAACGAGATGCTTATGGAAGAAAACTTGGAGGCTAAACCCTGCATGTTGCAGGATTGTCTGGCCCTCCAGGCTGCTGAAAAGTCATTCTATGAAGTCCTTGGTCAGAAATACCCTTCATCCACTGATCAATTATATCCTTGTTTTGATCAAAGCATTGAGAGCCCAGATGGTTATTTTGATGGGAGCAGCAGTGTTGATAGCGGCAACAGCTATACTATTACTAGTGCTGACAATCTGGTTGAATCCAATTGGATTTATGATCAGGGTGAATCCAAATCCTTTTCTATGCAATCTTCTGCTATTGACTCTTCAGGATACGCCTTTCTGCTACCGGATTCATTCAGTGAAAGACAGCCAGTTGAGTCCCATCCACACAGAAATCATGAAATCATTGATTTGGAGAGCAGCCCATCAGTGTCTCCAAAGCAAACCACAGATGCTGCGGAAAACGCAGACATGAATAGGAGGCACACCTCACCAAATGGGTCAAGTAGAAGGAAAAATCGTCAGCGTGAGGATTCTGACGATCTAGAAGAAGGAAGGAGCAACAAACACTCAGTGAATTATGCAGGAGATTCTGAGTCACTAGAGATGTATGATGAAGTATTGCTTTGTCCCGGTGGAATCCGCGATTCGAAATCATGTGCTTTTCGTGACTCTTCAGGAAACGGAGCAAGCAAAAAGTTGCAGCAGAACGGGGATTCAGGAGGATCTAATGGAAAACCAACACGTTCGAAAAAGCAAGGTAACAAAGGTGGAGAAATAGTAGACTTTTGGGGTCTGCTAACTCAATGTGCACAAGCTGTGTCAAGCAGCGACCAAAGAACCGCAAATGAATTACTCAAGCAAATAAGGCAGCACTGTTCTCAGTTCGGAGATGGAAACCAGAGATTAGCCCATTACTTTGCTGAGGCCCTTGAAGCACGCTTGGCTGGCACCAGGGTGTCAATGCATCCCATTGTGAGCAATGGGACATCTGCTATTGATATCTTGAAAGCTTATAAGGTATACATTACTGCATGCCCTTTCAAAAGGATGTCAAATTTCTTTGCTAATAGAACAACTATGAAACTAGCACAGAAAGCACCAAGGCTTCATATTATTGATTTTGGCATTCTCTATGGTTTTCAATGGCCTTGCCTCATCCAACGTCTCTCTGAAAGGCCTGGCGGAGCTCCTAAGCTTCGGATAACGGGAATTGAGCTTCCCCAATCAGGCTTTCGGCCTACAGAAAGGGTCGAGGAGACAGGGCGTCGCTTGGAAAATTACTGCAAGAGATTCAATGTCCCATTTGAGTACAATGTGATAGCACAGAAATGGGAAACTATTAAATTGGAGGATCTCAAAATTGATAGGGATGAACTAACAGTTGTTAACTGTTTATTCCGGTTAAAGAACATTCCTGATGAAACAGTAGCAATGAATAATCCAAGGGACACTGTCCTAAAGCTGATCAAGAAAATCAATCCAGATTTATTCATGCATGGGGTCGTTAATGGAACATACAATGCACCCTTCTTTGTCACGCGATTCAGGGAGGCATTGTACCACTTCTCTTCTTTGTTTGACATGTTTGATGTCAACTTGCCTCTTGAAGATCCTGAGAGGTTGCGGTATGAGAAAGAGGTAGTTGGAAAGGAAGCCATGAATGTCGTAGCGTGTGAAGGTTTGGAAAGGATTGAAAGGCCAGAGACCTACAAGCAGTGGCAGGTCCGGAACTTGAGGGCTGGGTTCAGGCAGGTCCCATTAGACCAGGAACTCGTGCAGAAAGTGAAGAAAGCAGTGAAGTCAGAATTTCATAAGGATTTTGTTGTGGACGTGGATGGTCAGTGGTTGCTACAAGGATGGAAGGGGCGTATTATCTATGCTCTTTCTTGTTGGGAACCTGCTTAGAAGTTCCCATCAATTAAAAAAGAAAAAAGAAAAAAACATGCTTAGAAGTTTTGTATAGTATTGCTATTCCTATGTTTTTTTTTTTGGTTGTCTTTTGGCATAGTCACTAATTGCTCTGGATGTTCAAGTACTGATGCTTGGTTTGTTGCTATCCCAGACAATATAACAACGAATTATTGTATTGCAATCAATATTTCCTTTTTGTTGAGTTCATGAGTTCAATTGCAATATTGTTCATAGCCATAAGGTAACCCCCTTCATGGATTCAAGCCTCCAAGGCATACTCAACAATTTGTCCTTTTTTTCTTTTCCGGGTAGCACATATTCCACTGTTTAAGACTCGAGGCAACGGGTGTGATAATCTGAGCAGCAAGCTACATCAAAATGGCATCAGGAATCTTAATGTCCTTTTTACCTATTAGGTAGGGGTGGGGGACGATGATAGATGAGCAACCCATGTTAATCTATAGTATTGTACTTTTGTCATCTAGACTTTTCATTCTTTCATTCTAATACGACACAAAATGCTTCAAGCAAATTATTTCTCAATGCAAGCTATGCCATGTACTAATAATACCAGAACACAATAAATAATGCAAAAAGTCTTATTATTAAGTAGCACTGTCTGATTCTTCCAATGCAAAGAGTCTTATCATTAAGTAGCACTGTCTGATGAAGAAAACTTGAGTTCGAATCTCTTTCCCTCACTTGTTGTAAACAACGTGAACAAAATTAAAGCGGCAAGATACTATGCAAAGGGTAGACTGAAAACAGTATTGATTCATTCATTAATGCAAGAGGAGAGGAGTGGCAAATCTTCTGTAAACTATGAGCATTTACCTCAGGGTTTCTTTAAGGTAAAAGAAAAACAAAAAAGGTGCAGAAGCTTTAAAATGACCTCATTCATAGCAACAAAACAGCAGGCTATTTGAGTGGTTAATAGAAAATTATGAATAACGCAAAACCAGATAGAATGCCCATCAAATATGTTGGAAGTGGTTAATGTGCTATTCAACACTACATTTGTAACGAAAAAAAAACTAGTACAGTTTAATAGTTTATCAATATCTGAATATTCAACTGTAGTCATTAGTGGAGATGTTATATTGCCCTAAAGCCTACACACTAAATTCTGAAAGGCTTGAAAGAAGCAAGAGCTAAATTCCACCTTCTAGAATTAATGACTAGTTAAGAAAATATCATTAATAAAAGAGATATTAATTCAATTTTGGGAAGCAAATAAAAAAGAAATTCAAACAATTGTGAACTTGAATAACTAATATATTCATCATCTATTGTTTTGACTTGGCGGTCTAAGAACATTCCATTCCAGCTTTTCACCTCTTCGATTCTTGAAAGATCCTTTACCATTACTCATTTACTTGATGATGATTGTTGATTGCCTTAGAACATTTTTTGGTGATATATTTGGGTATTATGTTTCAGATATCACTTCATACTTCTTCTTCTTTTTTTTTTCTTTTGAGGCCCCATTAGCATCAAAACTCAATTTTTCAGTGTTCGAGCACCATGCTTCATCCATTAATGATCCATTTTCTCTGTAAAATTCAAATAGAAGGAAAAAATATCAGATGTATCAACATTGCAAATAAGAATATTTTGGAATACATTTTTCACTAGGCATGTGTGCAAGCACATAGTCTAAATCTTATTTCAGATCTCTCATTATCTATTTGGCTGCATGGATTTATTCAAATTTTATGTACTATTGACAAATATATCTATATAATAAGTCTGTATGGAAGATAGTCAGCACCAAGATCTCCCTAGAAAGCTTCAAAACTAGAATAAACTTTGTAAGAAACTACTTTCTGTAAACCAATTAAAATGGGTAATACAAGATGTACACCTTCAAATATCTTCAGACCTGCGAAATGAACTTCATATGAAATTTTACTGAACTCAGAAAAAGTACGCAGACTAAGTACATTCCAAAAGTATAACCATCCAACCCTTCTGAGGGGGAGAAAATTATATAAATGATGCAAACTGGGTACAGTAAATTGGCACAATTTTCACTCCAATGAAAACAAGAGCAAGTAATCCATATGAATTCAATTTTTTCAGAACTAAAGGATGTCTGCTAATTTGATCCATTGATTCACTCACTTATTTTATGAAATGACCAAACAATCTGAACTTCACTCAACAAAGCATTATGCCTTCCATCCCATCTAAGGATTCTTGTTTTTCCATTTTTAGTGGCACTACAGTTTCAATATTCAAATTATTGGACTCAGCAACATTGATAGCAGCAGAAACGCAGCATGCAATAACAGAGTTTTGTAACAATTTGCTCAACCCAATTGGAGAAAAATATCATCTTTTATGCAAAGTTTCTAAACTTTAGTGACATATTTGTACGAATAACAAAAGTCAATATCATTACATAATTTGAGAAGTCAACCCACCTCAAAGATATTCCACTTTGACTACCAGAAGAAGTGGAAGACACTGGCTTTGCTGCTGCTTCATTCAGGTTCTACCACCACATGGCATTGCATGAGGAGAACAAAAGCTAAAGGAGAAGCACAGGAGGTGAATAGTCATTGGATATTTGAGGTTACTTGACCTTTGCGTGAGGAGAACAGAAGCCAAAGGAGAAGAACAGGAGGTGAATACTGAAAAGTCATAGGATATTTCAGGTATCTTGACCTTTCTACTCGCATCAATAGAAGGATTAAAACTTTGAAATGGCATGCAACCTATAATTGCTCCAGGATGGGGATCGCCCTCCGTCATTGGATATTTGAGGTCACTTGACCTTTGAGTGAGGAGTACAGAAGCCAAAAGAGAAGAACAGGAGGTCAATAGTCATAGGATATTTCAGGTAACTTGACCCATCATGACCACACTGCAACAAAACAGATAGTCATTCAATTGGAATAAAGCAAAATATGAACAAAAGCATGTTGCAAAATAGAAGTAAATAAGCAGCTTCAGTAGGTTGTTGCAGCTGTTCTATTATCCACAGAATCCATTGCTTGTATCTAAGTTTCCCATTATGTGTTGAATATTACAGGACATCAAATATATATAGGCTGCTCTTACTTTACTAATGGATACTGTAGAACATTTTGCATGTCACCAACCCTTTTTCTTTTCTGAAATAGTAAACAAATTGCTCCTTTTTTGTAACATTAAAACTCAATAGTCTGCAGTTGTGTGATATATGTCCAAAATGTAATTTCAAAAATATTGTATGAAAGTGAATTTAACCTATATCATTCAAAAGCCTTCAAAACACCAAGAAATTTCATTCTCAGTCATTGCTACACCATCCACAAAGAGCTCAACTGATCAGGTATATATAAAATCTAAATGAAAAGGCTACAACTATTTCAAACACTGCTAAGAAATCTGTGTCACCAATCACCATCCCCAAAATGGTGGGGTGCACAAATAATGGTTATGGTCTACCAATATCTAAGAACCATGACCACGGACATAACACGGGACACAGAAATTCTTTAAAAATTAGGACAATACAGCAGGGACATATCAATTAATTAATAAATATATACTTTTAGGTCTATTTTCAACGCATATTTTACGTTTATTTCAGTTTCTAGAAATGAGTAATAACCATCAACATTTTTAAAAAACATATCTAAAATTAATTTAAAGAATAATAGATAACAAAAAGTGCATTGATAACCATTAATGATGTTTAAAGTATAAACCAAGAGTACAAATAACCTACAAACAATTCAACTAAAAATAATAATAATAAATGCAACTATTAGGCCACTAATGCTACAATTACATAGTGATAATAATTTAAAAAAATTATAATTAAACTATTAAGCTATTAAATTATTAAACTAACAAATTTTTTACATTTTCATGTTTACTATTTAAATGGCCTCACTGAAAAGCTTTTTTTTTTTTTTTAATTTTTTAATAAATTTTCAGTTAAAAAGAAAATGCTTACTCTTAAAAAATTATTCACAACTTGACAGCAAAAAAAAAAAATGTGACTAATGGGTTAGTTGGGTTAACTTGGCTAATTGCATAATGGGTACCAAAGGACCTTGTTTAGGACTCAGAAAAAATAGTTGAGTAATGAAGTAAAAGGAAGAGTATGGATCTAATGGGGAGCTAGCAGTGAGATGCTGCAGCTTACAGTAATGCGACCGTTGATGTGCTTGTCGAGGATCACCGTGGCCTCCTAGAGCTGAAAAAAGTAGGAGAAGAGATTGCAGAGGCCCTCAGTGGTGGTGTTTCAGCCAAGCCCATGGATGAAGAGATTCCGCTAAAGCATCCGAGTTCGTCAGGGATCAGCAAACCAGTATAGGTCTCAGGAGCGGATCCTTTTTTTTTTTTGGCCATCATGTCTTGACCATGTCCAAAATTTAACAAATTATTATTATTATTTTCACTGGACACACAGGCAGCCGTGTCTGAGGCGTCCATGTTCAAACATGGACAAGCTTTTTTTTTTTTGTCCATGCTCCCTAGATAAATATATACAAGAGAATTTTTTCAGAAATAAATAGCAGGGATTGAATAGTGTGTACATGTTCATGTATGAATTTTCCCATTTTTGAAACCATGAGTGATCCCTATCTATCAACTTTGTCTTTTTCCTAGTTGAGAAATGAAGGGTCATCTCATTATACATTTATGGATGCTAAAAATGTAAGAACAAAAGGTGAAAGCAGGTGCTGCTGCCTGACATAAGCTAGAACTGTTAAGAAGATTTCATGGAAAACTAACATTCTCATCGATCCAACTAGGTAGAGAATAAAATCCCATGATTGATATCCTTAAACCATGGGAGTTTGTCCTAGAAATCTTCAGATAGCATGATTAGTTAAACTTGTAACCTGCATATCCTCATAATGTAGTCCCACAAAAACACTTGAAATGTGCAAGAGTTCTTATTGATATTTCCGGTATGGTTTGAAGCCTGAAGAGAAAAGTTAATTTAGAAGTCAACATGGTCTACAATCTGCATCTCTTTCTCCAACCCTCACCCCCCTTTCAGATAGAGCTTCTTACATTATTAAACTTACATCTCATACAAACTTGAAGAAAAGTGGTGTAACATAGGGTTGTCAATTAGCAAATTTGTACCACCTATGCAGCCTATAGATTACAGTGAGAAAAAAACAAGCATATTGAAAAAATTGATGCATCTTCTGGTGGTTATGTCTGCTGTTACATAATCACATTTTGGGCTCATCATGATCACTTTTTACCATATGATCCAACATACTATTTCAGATGTTTGACTACATAACATGTATAGTATCAAGGTAAGCCTCTAAAACAGCGCACAGAAATCATTGCATCTGACATTGTGAATCTTCAACTTACAAAGCTTATGGCCTTAAAACCAATACATAATGTGTTTGGTATATGGCATAAGGGTTCTTAGTCTACAACTTCAAGGGGCTTAGCTTGACATCTAAGAAGTCTTTATTGGCATCATAAGGCCTTTGGTTTTAGGCCTTAAAAAGAATCTCAATTACAGCATCTAATACAAGTAGGCTAAGGCCATCTGTATTGACGAAAGCATAAGGGTATTCCTCCACACACCAAAAAAAAAAGCCACTTCAAAGTGACAGCTTATACATGGGACAACAAAACCTGCTAAATTGCAGTTATCAACCATATTACACAATCAACAAATCCTATAATCTTTCAAGATTTCAGAAACCAGATAGGAAAACAATGCCTAAATCCATTTTTACATGCATGACTACACATCAAGCAAATATTCAAGAAGCAAAACAACAGAGAGCCCTTTATAAAATTATAGCAAGGAATAAAAATGAAGGAAAAGTACCAATCAAGTTTATAGTTTTACAGAGCTTGAATTTGATAGCAAACATAAAAATTGGATAAAATATTAAAATAACATTAATTTTCAAACAATATAATTAGTAGTTAAGTTTTACAAACTATATTTTTTACTAGCATCTCGAGTCTAAAAGACTCGATTTTGGGCTATAAATCGAGTCTTTAATGCTCGATTTTTATAGTCTGATTCTATCTGATGTGACATTTTTTCCACGTGGCGACTACTTGAAAATCGAGTCTCTAAAACTCGATTTCCAACCAAAAAAATATTTCCTCTGCCTTCATTTCCCAGAGCACCACCACCACCAAAAAAAAAAAAAAAAAAACGAACAGCCCACCTGGGTCGCACGCCCAGGCCACCGCGCGCCCTGGGTCGCGCGCCCAGGCCGCGCGACCTGGGCGCGCGGTGGCCTGGGTCGCACGCCCAGGCCACGTGACCCAGGCGTCCGCGCGCCCTGGCCGGGGGCGCACGCCCAGGGCGCGCGACCCAGGTGGGCTAAGTGCGTTCATTTTTTTTTTTTTTTTGGTGGTGGTGCTCTGGGAAATGGAGGCAGAGGAAATATTTTTTGGTTGTAAATCGAGTCTTAGAGACTCGATTTTCAAGTAGTCAGAATTAGACCATAAAAATCGAGCATTAAAGACTCGATTTATAGCCCCAAAATCGAGTCTTTTAGACTCGAGATGCTAGTAAAAAATATAGTTTGTAAAACTTAACTACTAATTATATTGTTTGAAAATTAATGTTATTTTAATATTTTCTCCATAAAAATTGAAGGAATACCCAGATGAATTAAAGCAAAGCCCAGTTCAAATCTCAAGTGGGTTTGTCTAAATTTCGCAAATAGAAGCTAGTACAGGAAATAAGAGCAAGTTTTGAATTTTGTTATACCTCAAGAGTGCTGGTGAGCTCCGAACTCCGGGCTTGACCATTTTAGGCTCATGGACAAGTTCTTTTGGAATTTTCTTTCCAAATACCATTAAATATCAAAAAATTTAGTTAGTTGTCACGTTTCAAAATAATGTTGTAAACTAGCATCTCGAGTTTTAAAAACTCGATTTTCATGATAAAACTCGAGTTTTTAAGTCTCGATTTGTAAGCGGTAGAACCTAATGGGGAAGAAAATACACGTGGAAATCCACGTGGAACTCGAGTCTCTAAGACTCGAGTTTCACTTCTTCTTCCTCACTCGGTCAGACTTCCTGCAGATCAAACTCAGAGAATCGCCTACTGTTCTTCCTCTGTTCTTCGTCCCTGTTCTTCTTTGTCGTGCAGATCAGACTCAGATCGTCCAATCGCCCACTCAGATCTGTTCTTCGTCTCTGTTCTTCGTCGTTGTGCAGGTCAGACTCAGATCGTTCCTTTCTTCGTGCAGGTCGTCGTCGTCTCCATCTTCTTCAGATCCAGTTTTCTCCAGGTCGTTGTCTTCTTCTTTTTAATCCGGATCTTCTTTTCCTTGTCTTCTCCGCTTTTCTCCTTCTGCATCTGGAAATTTGCTTCCATGGAACTCGAGTCTCTCAAACTCGAGTTCCACGTGGCTAAATTCTTCCACACCAGCAGTAGAACTCGAGTTTGAGACGATCGATTTTTGTCATTGATCTCGAGTTTTTAAAACTCGAGACGCTACTTTCCAAATTCCTTTGAAACTTTCGTTAACTTATTATATTCTTTCTCCCTAGTGCGTTAGCTTGCAAATTCCCCCAGTTCTTTTGTTGTTTACTACTTGGAAGTGAGAAGCACTGGACGCTTCATAAGAAGGGGGGCCGTTAGCCCGTTACGTTAGACATGGCAAACGACAGGTCGGGTCAAAACATGTAGTCTTAAACGGGTTGGAAGCAGGGACGGGTTAATGAGTTTTGGTTACAACTTGCAAGGGCTTTTCTATCACTTCTCCGTTGGCTACTCCCCTTTTACAAAGGAAAGCAAAGAATACCACTTTATTTACCATTAATATTTGTTTTTGATAATCGAGGGAAAAATGTGTGTGTGGTTTGCTTCTAAAAAAAGAGAGATAATTATCCTACATTATTTTGTGACAAAGTTTAGTTACAAAATTAATTATAACCTTAAAATACAACTGATGATACACGGAAAATCAATAAGCTGAATGCTCTGGGCTTTAGTAGACTAGTGATTACTTGGAAGACCTGAAAAGGAAAAGACATAAGATCAAAGGAGACTGGGATGAACCAGCCAAGAACCCTTCGATGTTTAAGTTAGTTTTTTCTCTAGGATTCAGGAATTCCAACCTTTTAGGAGTAGTGAAATCTTACTTTTATTTGATGTGGATGAGTCCTTATATAGTGGGTTTTGGAGTAGTTACTTGTCTTGGTAACTTCCCCAATATTTATGGAAGTTATAAGATTCAGACTTAATTTCAAACTTAACTTCCACAACTGCTATATAAGTTAGAATGTTCAATCTTATCTCCTATAACTGCCATTGGAAGTTAAGTATTAGTAGCGATAAACAAGGGTTTTGTTCATGTTTCAAGATAGTAGCACGTGGTCCGAATTACAAGCTTTTGTAGATAAATCAATTTTTGGAAATTTCCTATGTGTTGGGGGGTCGTCCAGACACTTTTTCTATGGACAACCCTTACGTCCATAGACAACCTCCTTATGTCCATAGGCGACCATTTTACTTTGAACTAGCCTTTGGCTCTAGATGACTCTTATGCACGAACTGGAGATGGTTCGATTTTTAGTTCCCCATCAGTTGCCCCCTTGTCCAATGGTTGTCCAGACTACTGTTGAATGTACTGTTGACTTTCGACGCGTGTCATTATTTCAGTGGTTAAATGTTGTGCCACGTGTCATCATTGCCTTGGTCGAATTTGACTGTTCCAGATCATGCCACATGTCATAATCTTGTTGGTTAGCTTGTCGCGTCGATTTAATTTTTTGTGGAAAAGGCCACGTGGCGTCTTCTAATTGGTTGCACTATTCCAGATGCCAAATCTCACTGCCTATAAATAGTAGAATTCCTCTCCTACCCTTCACATTTTCAAAATTTTCTCCTTTGACATTTGTCGTCCAACGCCTTCGTTTAGGAGTCTTCCTGCATCTTTAGGCCTCCTTCGTTTAGATCCAGGTATTATCTTCTTCCTCGTCTTTAGGCTTTCCTTCACTAGTTTCTTCGAGATGTCCTCGTCTAGCAATAATGTTGATAAGGAGATAGACGAATATCATGACAATACTAGTTATAGTGGTTCTAGTAGTGATGATAGTAGTAGGAGTAGCAATAGTAGTATTGGAGGGAAACCACGGACGAGCAACACACGTCTGGCATTCCTGGGGTCCCTTTGGAGGTTTTTTAGGAACAGCTTAGGACGAGGGCAGCTCCTAGGTTACAAGCTGGCACCTCGACGAGTGTTCCTCCATCCACTGATTTAGATGAGGTAGAGACCGTGTACAGTTGTGTTGTAGGCGTCCATTCCAAGATGGATGAAAAAAGATTTGCTTCCCATAGGAGTTGGTATCAAATTCCAGATGACCTTAACCCTAGGTTAGCCATCCAAGGGGAATGGTGTTGTAACCCTCGTCTTGGAATAGGTGTTTATGAAGCTTACCTTCTAGGGGGACTTAGGTTACCTCTCAAATCAATGCATTCGCTAGGGAGTTACTTACTAAGTTAGGTTTAGGAGTATGTTAGTTTAATCCCAATGCATAGAGGTTGGTTGTCTTTATGCAAGTTTTGTGGAAGGAAGTGTTTGAAGGGGATCGTCCTCTCACTGTGGACGAGTTCCTCTATTGCTACAAGCCCTCAGAGATGAGTCAATCTCTTGGTTTTTACCAGTTCATAGCCAGGGGCAAAGACTGTAGATTGATAAAGTCCTTTTTAACGTCTGATATAAACTAGAAGGCAGAGTTTTTCTTCGTCTCTGGTTTTTGGGCTGGACACCCTGTTGAGGTTGGCAGGGATCCATTTGCCCCTATACTGAAGAGATAGAGAACCTTCGTCCAGAAGGTATTTTTTTCCCTATTCAATATTTTATCTTTTTTATAATCGTCTAACCCCTTTCCTTTTTTTTTTTTTTTTTTAAAGTTGTCAGACGCTGTCCTTGAATAGATTCCATCTTAAGCGCGTCCAAAGAGCTCGTCTATACGTTGACAAGAGTTTTCATTCATTAGTCACCCTTAATCGTCTTGTGACTTGGGGACTTGGTTCTGAACCCTCTCCTAAAACTATAGCCCACTAACTTACTGTTTGTAGACGTAAGTTTTTTTTTTTTTTTTTAAAGAAATTGTTTGAATATTATCTTTTAATCAATTCTAACATTTTTCTTTTCAGTGATGACAACCATGAAAGAAAATAAAGGAAAAGGGGTGGTAGTGAATGAGGAAGCCTTACCAGAGACGGAGTCCCAGCCTTGTCCTTCTGTTGGGGATAAAAGGAAGAATTTATCAAAGATAGTTGACTTGGAAAATCTTCCAAGTCGTCGAAAGGAAAAGAAGGCGAAGCATAAGTCGTCCAAACCTGGGGTCGTCAAGCCAGGCCTCACTGTCCCTTTTACCTCCCAATAGCCGTCCATCCAAATTCATGATGTAGACTCGTCTGAACCTGTTGGAGTTACTCCATCCATAGATACTACTCCTACTTCATCTCAGCCTCCTTCAAGAGTTCCCATGAACCTTGTTGAAAATAAGGATTTGGCTTGGGAAAGATTTCAAAAGGTTGTGACTGATGAGGACGTGGTTGCGTGCCATGACATGTCCTTGAAAGAGTTTGAACATTCTGTTGTTCATGACCTTTTCAAGGTATGTAATTTCACTTTTACCTCGTCTTGTCATTTTACACTTTTTCTCGTCTAACAGAAATTTTAACCACTTGTGTAGGCAATGTCAAAGTTCATTGCAGCATTCAAGCAAGCCATAGAGATGGACAAGGGGAGAATCAAGCTTGAGACGAGGATATAGAAGGTTAAGGACGACTGTAGGGGCTAGGTTGAAGTGGTAGGCAAGGCTAAAGACGAGGTCAAAGAACTGAAAAGCCTTTTCGAGGAGCTTAAGGTTGACATCGTCGAGAAGGATACCCATCTTGACCATCTTTAGAAAAGGAATGACGAGCTGGGCACCCTTCTACAGAATGCTAAAAAAGACAGTTTTAAGGAGTTCAGAGCTTCCAGCCAGTTCACGAACCCTCCCGGACACGAACTACACTGCTGGCTTTGAATATTTCCATATGGACACTATAGAACGCTTTGCTGAAGTTGACTTTAGCTCCATCAAACTCCACCTTGGTGCTGTAAGCTCTTTCCTCTAGACGAGTTCTGAAGATTTTAATATTGAGGACAATGCTACCACCCAGCCTGCCTAGGATGAGTCTAAAACTAGAGAGAACACTCCTCAGTAAAAATGTAAAACTTTATCATTTTAGCTTTTTGTTTTTAAGTATGAGGTTCATTGTTTTGGATCATTTGAATTCATCTACGTACATTTTTCTCGTCTATGATTTTTAGGACGAGCTTCCAAACATTTGCCTTTAAGGCTTTACTCTATTAAGGTTTTTTGGATGGTGATCGTCTACCATTTTCTAAACTTTTTATGAATGAATGTTTATTTTTATCACTTTTTATTTACTATTGAACATATTACTGTATGAACGAATTTTCTTTAATTACATCACCCATATTACAATGTTTTAAGTGTGGTCCGTACACTCATGAAGGCATTGAGCTCGTCCATGTTAAGTTTCCTCATGTTCGACGTTTTTACCATTCTTTAAATTTCACAAGTGTAACTCGTCTGACAAAGGGAGTTGTCTTTACCAGCTTTACTTGTTCGGAGATTTGACAGCTAGTTCTAATGCTTGTCCATAGGCTGGACGATTTACAATCATCTTTAAGCAAAACGTTTTCAACTTTTACTCGTCCAAAGATTTTAGACTGTTTTGGCTGGTTACATTTATCCATGGATTTTTGAACATCCTTGCGTGCACGTATTGTCTCGTCCATTAGTTGGACAGATATGCTTTAGGTTTTTCCTCGTCCATTGGTCAGACGAATATACCTTGAGCTTATTTCTCTGCTTTATCCTTATTTTAAGGAAAACATATAGACATTACATCCCCGCATCTAGAGATTTTACTCGTCTAGGGCTTTTAGCCTTCTTGTGGATTAGTTTTGATGAGAAAATCATCATCATGAAAATTGGAAATTCACACAACCTCATACATTGGGAACCCAAACACTACTTACAAAACATCTTCCACAAGTCTTGGCACATTCTTAGAAGCTGGTGCCTTTAGGGAATTAAAGATACATACAAACAAACAAAACAAGTCCATGACTTTGTCTGTAGACATAGACAATGCATAGTTTAGAAACATGCACTTTTAGGGAATTGAAACACAACATATAATACTAATAATAAACACAAGTAATGAAAAGCAACACATAACTTCAACTCGTCTAGGATAATCACAATGTCTAGGATGATCTTGTCCAGAGTGATGCTCGTCTAGGCTGATATCCTACTGGTAATATCTTCTTAAATGCTCAACATCCCAAGGGTGCTCCAGCTTTCTCCTGTCCAGTGCTTCTAAGTAATAAGATCCTTGTCTCTTGCAATTAATAATCCTATAGGGTCCTTCCCAATTAGGTCCCAGTTTTCCATGGGTTAGGTTTCTGGTTGCTAAAGAGACCTTTTTTAGGATGAGGTTCCAAATGTTAAAATGCATGGGTTTCACCATTGCATCATATTGTCTGACCATGAGGTTTTTATACCTTGCTGTCCTTTGCTCCGTGTCCATCCTTACCTCGTCTATCAGATCAAGGTTGAGACGAAGTTACGCTTCGTTATCCTCATCTTGATACTTCATCACCCTGTGGTTTGCCATGTGCACTTCTGCAGGTATCACTGCTTCACTCTCATAGGCTAGTTTGAAAGGATTTTCCCTTGTGGGGGTCCTCATAATCGTCCTGTAAGCCCATAGAATACTTGGTAGCTTGTTTGGCTATACTCCCTTTGCCCCCTCAAGTCGAGTCTTAATGATTTTCAATAAGGATTGGTTTGCAACTTCTGCTTGTCTATTTTCTTGCGAGTGGGAGGGTGAGGAATAATGATTCTTGATTTCAAATTGCTCGCAAAAGTCTCTGAAAGGTGTGTTGTCAAACTGCTGTCCATTGTCAGACACTAGTATCCTAAGTACCCCGAACCTGCATACAATGCTCTTCCAAACGAAGTTTTTGACATTCTGTTGTGTGATCTTGACTAAGGGTTTGGCTTCCACCCATTTAGTAAAGTAATCGATCCCTACTACCAAAAACTTCATCTACCTGGTTCCAAGTTGGAAGGGACCTAAGATATCTAGTCCCCATAGTGCAGAGGGCTATGGGTCCATCATCGGGGTGAGATACTCCGACGGCTGTCTAGGGACGTTTCTGAAGTGTTGACATTGGTCACACACCTTTACATAAGCTTTAGCATCTGCTTGAATAGTTGGCCAATAGTAACCTGCATGGACGACTTTTTGGACTAGCACTCTCGCTCCTGAGTGGTTTCTACATACTCCTTCATGAACCTCCCTCAACACGTAGTTTGACTCGTCCAGAGCTAAGCACCTTAAGTAAGGCTGAGAGAAGCCTCTTTTATATAATACCTCGTCTATGAGGATATACTTAGTAGCTTTGATCCTTAACTTTCTAGCCTCATCCTTGTCCTCCAGAAGCCTTCCAACTTTGAGGTAAACTACTATTGGAGTCATCCAATTTTCTTCTCCTTCAATTTGTTGTACCTCTGGAAGGTCTATGCTTGGAATGTACTGGACTTTGTCATACTCGTCCATAGCCCCTTCTGTCAAAGTTGCCTTTGCCAAAACATCTACTTCCATATTTTCCTCCCTTGCGACTTGAACAAAATTGGCTTCCTTAAATTTTTTGACAAGCCACTTCACCTTACTAAGATACTTCTTCATTCAGTCTTCCTTAGCTTCACACATTCCATTCACTTGATTTATGATTAACTGAGAATCTCCGTGGACGATTACTGACTCTGTCCCTAGGGACTTAGCCGATTTCAATCCTTTAAGGAGAGCTTTATATTCAGCTTCATTATTGGTTGTCTAATATTGTAAACGAGCTACATATTTCAACTTGTTCCCTTCAGGGGATTTTAGTACAACTCCAATTCCTTTGGCATATAATGTGGATGAACCATCTACATAGATGACCCACCTCTGAGCTTCATCAATTTCGTCTAACCCACCTTGGTTGGGAGTGAACTCTACAATGAAATCTGCCAATACTTGAGCCTTTATAGTGCTTCTTGGTTGGTACCTGACATTAAACTCGCTAAGGTCTATGGCCCATTGGATTAGTCGTCTTGTAGTTTCCAAATTGTTCATCGCCTTCTTGAGTGAATGATTTGTCAAGACATTGATGACATGAGCTTGAAAATAATGTTGTAACTTCCTAGAGGCTATGACCAAAGCAAAGACTAGCTTTTCTATCATGGGATATCGTCCTTCCACTCCTCTTAGCGCTCGGCTCATATAATAAACCGGCTTCTGTATCTTTCCTTCTTCTCTAATTAATGTTGAGCTCACCGCATGTGGAGACACTGTCAAATACAAATATAATTCTTCATCTGGTATAGACTGGCTTAGCAGAGGGGCTGTTGTAAGGTAGGCCTTAAGGTCTTGGAAGGCCTTTTGACACTCGTCCATCCATTCGAAGGAATTCTTGAGGACCTTAAAAAATGGTAAACACTTATCAATAGCTTTAGAGATGAATCTATTGAGAGCGGCAACTCGTCTAGTGAGAGATTGAACTTCTTTGATATTTATTGGTGGCTCCATATTCAGTATCGCTTGAATTTTATCAGGATTTGCTTCAATTCCCCTATGTGAAATCATGAACCCAAGAAATTTCCCTGACGAAACTCCAAAAGTACACTTTCTCAGATTCAACTTCATGTTATATCGTCTGAGCGTATCGAAGGTCTCTTGAAGGTCATCCAAATGCTTTTCCTCGTCCAAGCTCTTTACCAACATATCATCTACTTTTTAGGGTTATTCTTGTCCAGAGGAATGACTTCTAGTACTTTAGTGAGCTCCGCGGTAACCCTTCTCTCCTCTATATTCATCGTTTGCACATGCTCGTACATAGCCAACATGGCTAGGTAGCATTCTCTAGCAGCTAACTAATCTCCTTGCACTTGCCCTACTCCATAATCCGTTGGGAATTTGATAGATAAGTGGTAAGTGAATTTCACTGCTTTCCAATTGTTTATAGTTAGTCTTCCAATGATAGCATTGTATGAAGATGAACGGTCTATAAGGAGGAATTCACTTCCTTGGTAATCTGTTGTGGATATGCTCCTACCACCACAGGTAATGTAATAGTGCCCACGGGTTGCACTTTCATCCCTCCAAATCCTATCAAGGGCGAATTTACTAGACGGAGTTGATCTCGTCCAAGCCTTATTTGTTAGAAGGCAGGATAATATAAGATGTCCGCCGAACTCCTATTGTTTACCAACACCCTTCTAGTTGTATAATCAGCGATGAGTAAAGTGATGACGATTGCATCGTCATGTGGGTGGTGAACCCTTTCAGCGTCCTCGTTCGTGAATGTAATGGCTTTCTCATCTTCCCCTCTCATCCTTAGGGGTTGTCTAGAGAGTTGGACATTTCGTACCACCTTCAGGTACGTCTTCCTTAATTTGGACGATTACACTACTGAGGTTCCTCCTATAATAACTCTTATTTCTCCAAGTAGGGGCCGCGACGACTCTTCTACCTTTCCCTTCAACTTCTTGTCCTTGTGATCTTGTCCAAGAAAGCTCCTTAATTTTCCTTGCTTGATGAGATTCTTTATCTGCTGCTTCAAGTCAAAACACTCGTCTGTGTCATGCCCGTGATCTCTATGAAAGTGGCAATACTTGTTCCTATTACGCTTGTTGGGATTTCCATTCATTTTTTTTGGCCACTTCAAGGATGGGTCGTCCTTGATTTGCATAAGTACTTGGTCAAGCGGAACATTCAAAGGTATATAATGCTGATTTCATCTTGAGGACGAACTTGCCTTCTTGCTATCTCTGTCCTTCCTTTCTCCTGCTCTAGCATTCTTTGAGCAAGGGTCTTGTTCCAAATGACGTTGGAACTCTGCTTCCATTTGTTCTACCTTCTTCCTCTTTTTGGTGATAATCCCGTCTTCTGCATTCATGGTCTGTGGTTCTTGTTCAGAAAGCTTGTGTATGAATAAATCTACACTAACTCCATTGTAAAAGGCTGCTAACAACAGCTTGTCGTCCATCTCGTCTACTGTCAAGGCTTTCCTATTGAAACAAGTAATGAAGAACTGCAAACTTTCATTGTCCCCTTGCGTTATGGTCAACAGACTGGACGAGGAGCGTTTATACCTTTGTCCTCCGGTAAAGTTGTTGACAAACAATTTACTCAACTCCTCAAAAGAACCAACAGTATTCGGAGGTATTTTGCTGAATCACAATCGTGCTGGCCCCTTAAGGGTAATTGGGTAGGCCCTATACATTATCTTATCGGGAACTCCTTGAAGGTGCATTGTGGTCTTGAAAGTTGCAATGTGGTCACATGGATCGCGCGTTCCATCATAAGAGTCCAAGAAGGGCATCTTGAATTTGGAAGGCAAGGGATGTTGATGGAAGCTATGAAGGGGGAATCAGTTTGATGAACTAAGTCTTCTACAGGATTTGCTCTTCTCATATTCTCCCTCATCTCGTCCATGACCTTCCTCATTTGAACCATCTCCCTCTCCAAGTGTGGCACCCTTCGTGAAGCAGTACCCCTTGAGTGGCTCTCATGTTCAACATTTTCTCCTTCCCTACTCCTTGACTTTGGGCTTGTTCTTTCACGCATCTTTCATGACGTTGTCTCAAATTGATCTCCCTAGTCAACTCTTGATTCTGACGGGTTAACTCTGCCATGGTGGCTGCCATGGACTGCATTTGTTGGATGGAAGGTGATTGCATGACAGGTGTTGACTAGCGATCGCAATTAGGATGACTAGAAGCGTTTCCACTCTCCTGATGGCCTGGACTAATGGCCATTGACCTTGTCTGGACCATACAACTTTTTGTCCAAGAAATATAATTTGTAGAGTACAAATTGAACTTCCCACAAATGACGCCAACTGATGATGCACAGAAAATTAGTAGACTGAATGCTCCGAACTTCAATGGACTAGTGATTGCTTGGAATGCCTGAAAATGAAAAGACACAAGATCAGAAGAGACCGGGGTGAACCAGCGAAGAACCCTCCGATGTTTAAGTTAGTTTTTTCTCTAGGACTCAAGAATTTCAACTTTTTAGGAGTAGTGAAATCTTACTTTTATTTGATGTGGATGAGTCCTTATATAGTGGGCTTTGGAGTAGTTACTTTTCTTGGTAACTTCTTTGGAGTAGTTACTTGTCTTGGTAACTTTCTGAATATTTGTGGAAGTTATAAGATTCAGACTTAACTTCCACAACTGTTATAGAAGTTAGAATGTTCAATCTTATCTTCTATAATTGCCATTGGAAGTTAAGTACTTAGTAGCGATAAACAAGCGTCCTGTTCATGTTTCTAGATAGTAGCACGTGATCCGAATTACAAGCTTTTGTAGATAAATCTATTTCTGGAAATTTTCTAAGTGTTGGGAGGTCGTCCAGGCACTTTCTCTATGGATGACCCTTATGTCCATGGACGACCCTTATGTCCATGGACGACCTCCTTATGTCCATAAACGACCATCTTACTTTGGACTAGCCTTTGGCTCTGGACAACTCTTATGGACGAACCGGAGATGGTTCGATTTTTAGTTCCCCATCAACAACCTTGCTCAATACCTTTTTATTAGATGTGAATTTCGACAAATCTATCATTAGAATACATCTTCTTCTTATATCCTTCATACTTACAAATTTTCTAAAAAATTAAATATCAATAGCCATGTCATCAATAGATTATTTAAATTGCAAGTTTTTGTAATTTAAAATTATGCATAAAATATAAACTTATAGATCATATAGTAAATAATATCTGATTTACACAAAATTTAACACATGTATTAAGAGTGTAAAGAACATGCAATTCAACGGTTAGATTTTCAAAATATATAGTAATGTTTATTTTATTGTGTAAAGTTGTAGCTTAAAGTTATAACCAATTTTGTGGTTAAACTTTGTTCTTATTTAAGAGTGTCTTGTGTACCGTATAAGTTGTCATACCCTTTCTTAAAAAATTATCATAGAGTTAATGGTGTGCTTTTGTGTTAAAATTTCATTTCCTCTTACTTATATTTTTAAATATAAATAAATAAATAAAAAGATAGATTTGACTAATTTCTAGTAGTTTTTCAACTAGACATTTTATTTTAATACTTATTCAAATAAAAAAAGATGTCCAGTCAAAAAATTATTTGAGATAAGCCAAACCCAAAGAAAATAATTGATAAAAGTGAAAAACTTAAATGATAGTAAAACCTAAAAAAGTATTTACATATCCTTCCCAACACCCTAGACTTTGATTAAAACAATAGATTTTATTTCATTCTTATTCTTTCACAACAAAAAAAAAAAAAAAAAACATTTTTTGTGGTTAAAAACTATTTTTAGAATATAAACCAATCATAAGCATTGGATTGACCCAACCAAAAAAGCCATCCAACATAGAACTACCTTCTTCAAACAAAGAGAAAATAACAAGTAAGGAAAAGTGGGAAGTAAAAAATATATGTGGTTCCATGACCACGTACAATGGAAGCCATGAGCGAAAAAAGAATGTTTATAAGAGAGCAATTGTAGAGGAGCTAGACCATTAAAAAAAAATATATATATATATGGTTGCCATTCTTGGCTCTTTTCACCACCACTCTGTACCATCAAAATTAGGGGAGGGGGCCGGGTAAGATTATTTTCTATCCAAATAGCCTACCCAGTTTAAGAAATCCTCAATCCAATCCATGACAGCTCTAAAAATCAATGTGACTTATATGTTGGTGTTTGGGTCATTTTTTAGAAGAGCCAAAATAAGGCCCATTGACTTGGGTTCAAAATAATAGGAAGTCAAGCCCATAATTTACTCCAGTAGGACATAGAGGCTAGTGGTCCATAGCAAGAAAGATCATGCGAGGACTTGAGTTCACAATAAAGACAAAATGAATTTCTATTAAGTATTGAACAAATGATACAAATAAGGCTGAAATTCAAAACTCATGTATGGAATTCATTTCAGTCCTCTAAAATTTAAGTTTATATTCAATTAAGGTTTCTTTATCAAATTCTTAATTGCAAAAATTTGAAGGAAAAAAAATTAAAATATTAGACAATAATGAGTTAAATTTTTTTTAATTTTTTTCCTTCAAATTTTTTCATTTAAAAAATCCAATCTATGATTGAAAAATATTTTCCATAATTACAAAAAAAATTATGGAAGTTGACGGAGAAGCTTTAATTAAAAAAATTTGAAACTTAAAAGATTGAAAATACACAAAAACAAAATTAGAGGATTGAAATGAATTCTAATGAAACTTAGAAGGTGCGTGAGTTTTGCATTTTAGCCTACAAATAATTATCTTCAATTATACATAACAAAGTGGTGAGATTGAGGGAGTTGATGACGGAGAGAGGAATGAAACTATTTGCGCTACCACTCACACAAAACACCATTTCTTTGAACTGCTGGATTTAACCCAAGTTAGAGTAATGAATATGAATGTTGAATTGGTTGTTGAAAGTTGGTTTATTTTTGCTTCATTCTTTGGGATTTATAATGGATTAAGAAAGCTCTTAGAATCCTTCTCTTCCTAAGAACTAAGGCTTTTGATTGTTGGATTTTAGGAAAAATGGCAACCTTGAGTGTTGTTCTTGAATGGATAATAGGATTAGCTGCTTTAATGATTATTTTGGGAAAATATTTGATCAATCTCACGTCTTGGCGTTGCCGGGTTGAAAAAACCCCTTAGGAACCTATTGAATTTGTGGGATGTGGTCAGAATGCCTTAGAATCAGCTAGCCTATTTATTTTAGCTTATGGGAATTATATTAGCTTTAATTAGTGTTTATTTTTGAGTTTGTGGCTAATACATGGTTCTACTCATGAACCTTTAGCTTCTACAATTGTTCCAAGCTCACTTTATGAAGCCTCGGTTAAGGTTCATGAATAAACCTAAATAGGTTCATTCTTTATACTCCAAACTCACTTTTTCAGTTTCCTAATAAAAATACATGAGCTTGGGTCATGTATAAAATAAAAAGGATATAAGTAGAAATAATTTAGGCTTGGCATTGTGGGGGGTTTGTAGTGACCATAAACAATTAGTTAGGTTCTAAAGAAAAAAAGTTCCCTAATTAAATTCAAACGCATGACTGGATTGAATTTACTTTTTCTTGGAAAAATTTATAATGCTGGGGCAGTATGGCCAATATATAATTAAATTCAAACGCATGACTGAATTGGACTTACTTTTCCTTGGAAAAATTTATAATGTTGGGGGTTGTATGGCCGATATATATGTGTGTGTGTGTTTTAATTTAATTGAGGACCTAATGCATCATACGAAAGAAACCATATCTAAGATTTTCTGTTCCTTAAAATTTTTTTTATATAATTGTGGGGAGTAAAAGGACCCCAAATGGGCATATGGGCCTTTGGGAGAATTCAAAGCTTCATTATGAAGGTCAAAGCTCAACTCTAGAAAGACTAATGGTTAAAGGATCTTTCTTTCTCTCTCTCGCTTACTCTCTCTCTCTCTCTCTAAAGAAAAAGAAAAGAAATTAATGATATGTATATATAGAAAGAAAGAAAAATATATAAAGAAGTAGTCCTCGGCTCGAGTCCGAGGAAATCCATTTGCAATTATCATTCGTTATTTATATATATTTGTTTATAAAATATCAAGCTCCCAGCACTTCTAACCTAGGTTTCAAGCCCACACTCTACATAATTTTATTGTTTAAGGCTCATCAATCTAGTCTAGAAAAGGTTGGGATACCATGAGCCTAGGTTCTCACCATACGAGTCACGGGAGGATCGTTTCGAGCGCCTTGAGCGTCAAAGGGATCGTGAGGGAAGTGTCCATACGAGGATGGTGCTAGGGCCATGCAGAAGGAGATTAATTGTTTGAAGAGAAAGTTACGTCTTCACCATCCTCATCTAATCCTTCCTCGGAGGAGGAACGGGAGGTAGCTGCTCCTTCTAGGGGCTTAGGGAACGATGCCAAATCTCCGTTTTCACGGAGGATTGAGAAGGGAGGCTTCCTAGGAGGTTTACTCAACCCACCTTTACCATCTACAATGGCCGGAGTCATTTTAACCAGAGGATGGCGGTGCACTCTCACAACGAGACCCTGATGTGTAAAGTTTTCCCTTCTAGCTTGGGACCTGTTGCTATGAGGTGGTTCAACGGCCTTAAATCGGGGTCTATAGGTTCGTTTGGGGAGCTTACTAGAGCATTCGCTTTGCGGTTCATCACGTGTAGTAGAGTACCTCGGCCATTGGACTCGCTGCTATCCATGACCATGAGGGAAGGGGAGACGATGTTTAATGAAATAGATGGCGACTTTGATGAGGTGGCGCCTAATACCTTTAAGGTAGGTCTTCCTAAAGTCTTTGACTGAGGAAGACCAACAACAAGGAAAGGGTAAGGAGAAGGTTATGAGCCCTTCTTTAGATGGGATGGTAGGAGAGAAGAGGAATCGAACCTCTTTTGCCGGTACCACCAGGATGTGGGCCACACTGAATAATTCATCTCGGCCGGCGTTAGGAACAATTAATGTTATTTTTGCTACACAAGCTAAATTTGCCCGTCTTGGGATTCTCCGAGGAGGATAAGGTAGGGACTATCCAACCCCATGACGATGCTCTTGTAGTTACGCTTAGGATAGGGAACTATGATGTAAGGAGGGTGATGATAGATCGGGTTAAGATTGAAGCTGAAGATCTTACTCCTTATGACTCGCCACTTATAAGCTTCGAAAACGGTTGAAATGGATTTCATTGTGGTTGACGCGTACTCTCCATACACGACCATCCTCGCCAGCCATGGCTGCACGCTCTTGGCTCCTCTACCTTGCATGTTAAGGTTAAGTTCCCCTCGGGGGAATGTGTAGAAGAAATCCTTGGCAGCCAATCGGTGGCCAAGCAATGCATGTCGGCTACGATCACCAAAGACTTATAGCGATGATGACAGGAGAGGAGGCTCATTGTGAGGAATTAGAGAAGTTTTCAATAGCCAATGATCCAGAGAGGTTCTTCCAAGTCGGCATACGTTTGCCTCACCAGGAGAAAATGGAGTTGTTGGAATTTCTGAAGGACAATATTGATGTTTTTGCGTGGGACCCGTATGAGGCTCCAGGTGTAGATCCGAGCTTCATTTGCCATCGTTTGAATGTCAACCCTGCCATTGTTCCAAAGGCGGCCACCTCGGTGTTCTTCCAAAGAACATTAAGAGGTGCTCAAACTTAAAAGGGGCTATTAAAGAAGTTTTCTACCGGTTGTAGTTAAAAAGAAAAATGGAACATGGAGAGTATGTGTGGACTTCACGGATTTGAACAAGGCCTGCCCCAAGGATTCGTTCCCAATGCCGCGTATTGATCAACTGGTGGACGCCACTGTCGGACATCCTCGGATGAGTTTTTTGGATGCCTTCTAGGGTTACCATCAGATTCACTTGGTGGTGGAGGATCAAGAGAAGACGGCTTTCATTACTCCAACGGGGAACTACCACTATAAGGTCATGCCATTTGGGTTGAAAAATGCTGGGGCTACTTACCAAAGAATGATGACCAGGATGTTCGAACAGCAATTGGGGAAGACTATTGAGGTGTATGTAGACGATATGGTGGTAAAGAGCAAAACGATACCTTCACACGTCAAGGATCTAGCCGACACCTTCCAGGTGCTAAGAAAGTACAAGCTGCGCCTTAACGCCTCAAAGTGCACTTTTGGCGTGGGGTTCGAAAAGTTTTTGGGATACATGATTACTCACAGAGGCATATGATTGCTGCATTGAATAGGTTTATCTCTCGGTCACTCTACCGATGCCGTCCTTTCTTCCAATTGTTGAATAAGTGGAAAGGGTTTCAATGGACCGAGGATCGCGTATTAGCTTTCCCAATATCTTTCTCGGCCACCCATCTTGTCTCGCCCCGAGGCGGACGAGGTCTTGTTTGCTTATCTCTTATAAGGAATGACGGCGGGGTGCAAAGACCGGTCTACTATGTTAGTAAGTCTTTGAATGAGGCGAGAAAGTGCTTCTGGCCATAGTTCACGCCACGCGCAAGCTTCCTCATTATTTCGTAGGGTGGCAAAGTGGGGAACCATTTTAGGAGCTTTTGACGTTAAATACAAGCCTCGCACCTCGGTGAAGGGCCAGGTCCTCGCCCATTGCTAGAAGAGACTCTAAAGGAAGCACACATGGATGAAAAATCAGTTGGTGTGATCACGGCCGCAGTGCCTTCGACTTGGAACGGTGTCGGACTTGTTCGATATAATTATGTTCGAAAAATCTCTAAGGCTGTCATTCTCGGCTACTAATAATGAAGCCGAGAAAGAAGCCGTTCTGGTAGGCATGAACATGTTACATAAGATCGGTGGAAAGGAAGTCCATGCATTCTTGGACTCTCAGTTGGTGGTCGGCCAGGTCATGGGGACCATGGAGGCTAGGGACCCAAGAATGCAGGAATATTTGGCCCCCTTTGTCTTAGCTCACATCTCTAGGAGTGGAAACACCCACGCCGATTCTTTGGCTACGTTAGCAACGTCTTCGGCTCAGGATTTGCCCCGGATTATCCTTGTGGAGGATTTGCTAGAGCCAACTCTTATCCCCGCCAAGGCGGCTCGCATCCATCTAATAAGGCTTGGACCTAGTTGGATGGATCCGGTCATATCTTTTCTTAAGAACGACATCCTTCCTGAGGACAAGTCTGAAGCAGAGAAGGTGCGTCGTAAGGCGCCACGTTTTTGGTTATCCGAGGACCAGAAACTGTACAAACGATCCTTCTCAGGACCGTACTTGTTGTGTGTGCACCCTGAATCAACGGAAGCACTTCTCGAGGAACTGCATGAAGGGATTTGTGGAAGCCACACTAGGGGAAGGTCCTTAGCCCATAGGGCTCTGACTCAGGGTTATTGGTGGCCCAACATGCAGAGGGAGGCTCAGGACTATGCCAGAAAATGTGATCAATGCCAGAGGTTCGCCCCTAATATTCATCAACCTGGAGGGGTTCTCAACCCTCTCTCTAGTCCTTGGCCTTTTGCGTAGTGGGGATTGGACATAGTGGGGCCATTTTCGAGAGCAGTAGGAAATAAAAGATGGCTTCTTATGGGAATAGACTATTTCACCAAATGGGTTGAGGCCGAGCCCTTAGCAAATATCAGAGATGTTGATTCCAAGAAGTTTGTCTGGAAAAATATTGTCACTAGATTCGGTATACCACGCACACTTATCTCCGACAATGGCGTTCAATTTGACAGCAAGGCCTTTAGGCAATATTGTGGTGACATGGGTATCATAAACAGATACTCCACCCCAGCTTATCCTTAGGGAAATGGGCAAGCCGAGGCCGTTAACAAGGTCATAGTTAGTGGGCTTAAGAAAAGGTTGGACGATGCGAAAGGCAGATGGGTAGAAGAGCTCCCTCATGTTCTATGGACGTATCAGACCACACCGCGCAGGTCCACGGGAGAAACGCCATTCTCTATGACTTATGGAGCCGAGGCGGTGATACCTCTGGAATCTGGTTTTCCCACCCTAAAGACGAGCTCTTTTAGCCCGGAAAATAACAATGGACTCTTGGAGAAAGGTCTTGATTTACTTGAGGAACGACGCGAGGCAGCTATGGTCCAAATGGCTTACTATCAACAGAAGCTAAAGCGGGGATATGATGCCCATGTGAAGCTAAGGCCACTTGCACCTGGTGATCTTGTACTAAGAAAAGTTGTAGGGACTTCTAAGAACCCAGGTTGGGGTAAGCTAGGACCCAACTGGGAAGGCCCCTATCGCATTGTTTCAGTAGCAGGCATAGGGTCATATCGGCTAGCTGACCTAGATGAAAGAATTGTACCACGTCCGTGGAATGTAAATAACCTTAGAAGGTATTATTATTAACAAAACGTGCTTTTGTTGGTTAACATTTCAAAGTTATAAGTACCTTTATCATTTGAAGTTACTGTTCTTAAGAATCAAACAGAAACTTGGTTAAGTGTAGTCCTCGGACCACAAACCTTGTGAAAATTGATGTCTTGTCATTTGTTAAATAGAACCTTAGTTATGCCGGGTCCTCGGACCTCCTACTTTGGGAAAATTAACATTTGAAGTTACTGTTCTTAAGAATCAAACAGAAACTTGGTTAAGTGTAGTCCTCGGACCACAAACCATGTGAAAATTGATGTCTTGTCATTTGTTAAACAGAACTTTAGTTATGCCGGGTCCTCGGACCTCCTACTTTGGGAAAATTAACATTTGAAGTTACTGTTCTTAAGAATCAAACAGAAACTTGGTTAAGTGCAGTCCTCGGACCACAAACCATGTGAAAATTGATATCTTACCATTTGTTAAACAGAACCTTAGTTATACCGGGTCCTCGGACCTCCTACTTTGGGGAAATTAACATTTGAAGTTACTGTTCTTAAGAATCAAACAGAAACTTGGTTAAGTGCAGTCCTCACACCACAAACCTTGTGAAAATTGATATCTTACCATTTGTTAAACAGAACCTTAGTTATGCCGGGTCCTCGGACCTCCTACTTTGGGGAAATTAACATTTGAAGTTACTGTTCTTAAGAATCAAACAGAAACTTGGTTAAGTGCAGTCCTCGGACCACAAACCTTGTGAAAATTGATATCTTACCATTTGTTAAACAGAACCTTAGTTATGCCGGGTCCTCGGACCTCATACTTTGGGGAAATTAACATTTGAAGTTACTGTTCTTAAGAATCAAACAGAAACTTGGTTAAGTGTAGTCCTCGGACCACAAACCTTGTGGAAATTGATGTCTTGTCATTTGTTAAACAGAACCTTAGTTATGCCGGGTCCTCGAACCTCCTACTTTGGGAAAATTAACATTTGAAGTTACTGTTCTTAAGAATCAAACAGAAACTTGGTTAAGTGTAGTCCTCGGACCACAAACCTTATGAAAATTGATGTCTTGTCATTTGTTAAACAGAACCTTAGTTATGCCGGGTCCTCGGACCTCCTACTTTGGGGAAATTAACATTTGAAGTTACTGTTCTTAAGAATCAAACAGAAACTTGGTTAAGTGCAGTCCTCGGACCACAAACCTTGTGGAAATTGATATCTTACCATTTGTTAAACAGAACCTTAGTTATGCCGGGTCCTCGGACCTCCTACTTTGGGGAAATTAACATTTGAAGTTACTGTTCTTAAGAATCAAACAGAAACTTAGTTAGGTGCAGTCCTCAGACCACAAACCTTGTGGAAATTGATATCTTACCATTTGTTAAACAGAACCTTATTTATGTCGGGTCCTTGGACCTCCTACTTTGGGGAAATTAACATTTGAAGTTACTGTTCTTAAGAATCAAACAGAAACTTGGTTAAGTGCAGTTTTCGGACCACAAACCTTGTGGAAATTGATATCTTACCATTTGTTAAACAGAACCTTAGTTATGCCGGGTCCTCGGACCTCCTACTTTGAGGAAATTAACATTTGAAGTTACTGTTCTTAAGAATCAAACAGAAACTTGGTTAAGTGCAGTCCTCGGACCACAAACCTTGTGGAAATTGATGTCTTGTCATTTGTTAAACAGAACCTTAGTTATGCCGGGTCCTCGGACCTCCTACTTTGGAGAAATTAACATTTGAAGTTACTGTTCTTAAGAATCAAACAGAAACTTGGTTAAGTGCAGTCCTCGGACCACAAACCTTGTGGAAATCGATATCTTACCATTTGTTAAACAGAACCTTAGTTATGCCGGGTCCTCGGACCTCCTACTTTGGAGAAATTAACATTTGAAGTTACTGTTCTTAAGAATCAAACAGAAACTTGGTTAAGTGCAGTCCTCGGACCACAAACCTTATGGAAATTGATATCTTACCATTTGTTAAACAGAACCTTAGTTATGCCGGGTCCTCGGACCTCCTACTCTGTGGAAATTAACATTTGAAGTTACTGTTCTTAAGAATCAAACAGAAACTTGGTTAAGTGCATTCCTCGGACCACAAACCTTGTGGAAATTGATGTCTTGTCATTTGTTAAACAGAACCTTAGTTATGCCGGGTCCTCGGACCTCCTACTTTGGGAAAATTAACAGTTGAAGTTACTGTTCTTAAGAATCAAACAGAAACTTGGTTAAGTGTAGTCCTCGGACCACAAACCTTGTGGAAATTGATGTCTTGTCATTTGTTAAACAGAACCTTAGTTATGCCGGGTCCTCGAACCTCCTACTTTGGAAAAATTAACATTTGAAGTTACTGTTCTTAAGAATCAAACAGAAACTTGGTTAAGTGCAGTCCTCGGAGCACAAACCTTGTGGAAATTGATATCTTACCATTTGTTAAACAGAACCTTAGTTATGCTGGGTCCTCGGACCTCCTACTTTGGGAAAATTAACATTTGAAGTTACTGTTCTTAAGAATCAAACAGAAACTTGGTGAAGTGTAGTCCTCGGACCACAAACCTTGTCGCTGTTCTTAATATTTTGTCACTGTTCTTATTCTTATCACCCGTTTTATGGAAATCATTATCTCACCATTTATTAATTTGGATCTCAAGTTCTTCATCTTTAAGTGTTAAGCAGAATTTTTGTAAGGAATGGTCTTCGGACCTTACATCCTACTGAATGCAATATGTCAGATTACAAAGGTTTAACTGTCATATGAATTGTCTAACTTTAACATTATTTGATGTCTAAATTAAGTTATGCGGCAGTTTTGAAGTCATAGTTATTTGCATGGTGGAGTTATACTTATTTATTCTGTTTTCCCTTTAACTATTTGTTATTGAAAGCTCTCATGGCAAGCACAAAAAGTATAAAGTAAAACAAAGACAACATGAACGAAAGTTGAATAAAAATCTTCTTCATTAATTATATACAAAGAAGGGGAGTACGAAATTCCTATACTAGGCCCTAAACTAAGGAAAGGGGTCTTGGAGGAGCTGGCACCGCCGGCCACTCGCACTCTTTAACTCCAGTTCAAAGGTGGACAAAACTTGCTTCCCTTTGTCTGTTGAAGGAACGAGGGGCTCCATGTCTTGGACTTGCTCCTTCTCGGCTCCATCACACTTGTCCTTCTCTTTATAGGAACCTTCTGGTTACGTAGGATCGGGAACAAGCTCTTGCACCAGGAGGAAGGGGCGGGAGAGGCAGCAACATGAGGGTCTTCAATTTCCCTGTATGTCTAGGGAAGCCAAATGTTCTCGGGCTTCCTCGGCTCGGAAGCTTGAGGAACCCCTGCTGCATTCATGGCCTCTCCCCGGACTTGCCGACAAGACTCTCGGCACAAGGCCGCAAAGGCCTCTGTCACTGTTCTTGTGTTCGTTACCCCACTCCTAGTAAGCGGCCTTCTTCGCGGCCTCCAAGGTGCGTGCTTATGGGCGCGAGCCTCCTCCCTAGCCCGCGTAAGCTCCTTTTCCAAGTCGAGCGTGCTCATGGACTTGGGTGAGCTCGTCATCCTTTGACGAAGGAGCTTACGCCGTCCCTCCACTCGGGGTCTCCATCGTCTTTAGGCTGGACTTGTCACCATCGCTCTCTCTTTTAGATCGGCCAACCTTGATGTGAGCTTCCCATTCTCAGCTAGGGCCTGGCTTAAGGATTTTTCTGCCTCTTGCCTTAGCTCTTGCTCCATCCCAGCGCGCTTCCGAGAATCCTCCACGAACTTCTCAGCCGCGAAAACTTCTTGGATGGACTGCAAAAACGTTAGGAGGATAAATATGCTAAAGTATTTACAAACAAATATAAGGTACGAGGGCAGGGTGGAACTTACCAGAGCTAAACCCCTTTTTAACGAAAGAAACAGCTGCGGCTGGCCCATCTTCTCCAAGGTTTCCATGTCCTTGGGCAGCAGAAGAGGACGCTCCAGCACCTCGGCTAAGTGGTGGGCGTGACCTTGTTGAACTGCCCTAATGCTGCCCCACGTCGGAATGGCAGGGAATGGGAGCGCCGTCTAGTCTCAAGTCAGGAGACCAGGTAGCTGGTGCTTGGCGCACCTCGGCCACGTCTCTGATCTCCCCGCTTTCAACCGAGGGGGCGTGCCCTTTGCCCTTGTCCAAGTTCTGCTGCTGGGCCGGCGCGGGCTGTTTCATCTTTTTTTTTTTTTCTCCAGCCCCCTGGACCTCCGCTTTCCTTTTCTTCTTGGGATCTTTGGCTGGAGGCTTAGGGTCGGCTGGAGGAGGAGGAGGTAGTGGTAAAACCGGGGGAACCTGGGACCCCCGTGTCCCCTTCTTCGCCACTCGTGCGCCTCTTGCGGTCATAAGGTCTTTTAGCTCGTCCATCTCTTCTTCAATGGAGTTGTCGTCTGGACGTGCTATGACTAGACCTTCTATCCTAGAGGCTTCGGTGGCTTCTTCTTCCTCGTCGGAAAGAACGACGAACAGGTTTCCGCGAGGTCGTGGGGAGTCCTCAAACTGGAATTGTTCTATCTCCTCGTCCAACGTGTTCGAGGAAGACACCCGCTCCTCTGGGACAGCAATTGCCTGAGGGTGCACAGCGAGGGGAACTGCCACTATGGGCTGTGTGTACAACACTGTATGTGGGGCGTCAGGGATGTCGTGGGGCGTCAGGGATGTCGTGGTCGGCCAAGAAGTGGGGTCTGGCTACGTTAATTCTCCTACGCCTTCGGTCACCCACGATTATGGCGTTCTCGATCTCCTAGAAGTCCGAGGAGACGGGATCGTACCCCAAAATCAAATGGGCCGCTCGAAGTTGTAGGTCTCTGCTTACGAACACCTCGGAGCGTAGCACTCTGTTCAAGTCTGCAACGTTGTAGTGACTTAAGCGCGGACGCACGTTTTGCTTATCTGCAGAGAGAAACATCAAAATAAGAGAATACGGTCAGATACGTAGAACATATAATAAATCAAAGTCAGACGCTCAAGTAAATGTCAATACATATTCCTAGATGATTTAGGAAGTTAGGGGAAGTTAAATCCTAAGGTGTCGCACCTGGATCTCCCCACTCAACAGGGCAGTGGGGGCCGTCGTGCCAATTGCCAGAGACGATGAGGTAGTCATCCTTCATGCCTTTATTAGACTTGGGCAAACAGGAGATCAACCTAACTACACTGGAGCGGGATTTGATGTAGTAACCTACTCCGAGTTGAGTTGTGGCATTCGTACATGAAGACGACATCATGCCAGGTGAGGTTCGGACCCATTTGCTCGTTTAGAGCGTCGACGCTACCCAAAACTCTAAAAACGTTTGGGGCGCACGATCGGGACACAACCGGTGGTCGGAGGTACTCCACCGGTTACGGCTTCATTGGGAGGGTCATCCCACCTTCTACGAAGGCTACCATTGGGATGATAACCTCTCCAGCCTTCCTAGAACCAGCCACGGCTTCCACCGGGCAGTATTTTAAACCTACGTCGCTGGGAATACGATACTTGGCTCTAAAGCCTTCCATCCCAGCGGCGGTATCAACTAGACACTTGAACTTTCCCATCAGAAAGGAACGAAAGGCTAAATTCTAAAAGGGGGAATGATTATAAGGGGAGCCGAGGACAGGGTCCGAGGAGAAAGGGTTAAGAGAAAAAAAAGGAACAAGAACTTACAGACTTGAAGTTGTGCGAGTTTCCACGGATTTGTGCAGACAAAAGGTGATCATTGATGTTTTGATGAGATTAGCCTCTGGAGAAATAAATGAAGGCGCAGGTTCCCGAAGCGTCATGACATGTGGGAAGCGGCCTCGAAATTGTATTTGTCCCGCCCAAATTTTCACGGAGTAACAAGGACCGTTGGATGCTCATCTCACCGTTGAACATGGGGGACAAATTATAACTTACGGTAATAAATGCGCGCGTTTTTGAAAATAAAACCGCCAAGTGGCATCCTTTGGAACGCGAAACGGTTTTCACACGTGTAGTTATTTACAGAAAGTGTGGGGAAAGTGTTCGTTGGATCAAAACCCTATTTTTCTCCTCGGATGATGAAAAATAGAGTTTTGAGGGGCTATTGTGGGGAGTAAAAGGACCCCAAATGGGCATATGGGCATATGGGCCTTTGGACTGTAGCATGAAGGGCCGACCTGCTCCAGAATTAAACTCTACGAATTGGTCAATACGCCGAGGGTCCAAGGGTGCAGCCGAGGACGAGCTTCTCCTCGGACAAGCCCAAGAGAATTCAAAGCTTCATTATGAAGGTCAAAACTTAACTCTAGAAAGACTAATGGTTAAAGGGGGAAACCCTGAACCTTCTCGATACACCAGTGTTAAGGAAAATATCTAGAGCAAAGGCTGCCACCTCCGCATTAAAGACTCTGCACCTACCTCCCTGGCCGCATTAATGGGGAAATGACACCTGAACAGTAGGGTAGAAACTTCTAGTCAGGGTCCCAAAGGGCATCTAAAAAAGGGGTATTTAAGGGGGAGGAATGCAAAAGGAGGGGGGATCTTTCTTTCTCTCTCTCGCTTACTCTCTCTCTCTCTCTAAAGAAAAAGAAAAGAAATTAAGGATTGTAACCTGTAAGAAAGAAAGAAAAATAATAAAGAAGTAGTCATCGGCTCGAGTCCGAGGAGATCCATTTGCAATTATCGTTCGTTATTTACCTGTATTTGTTTATAAAAGCCTGTTATCAAGCTCCCAGCACTTCTAACCTAGGTTTCAAGTCCAATTGGAGTCATGATCAAGGGGAATCCAATTCCTTTTGTATACAAACTTCTCTTATTGACTCTCAAAGTGAAACTTTTTGCTACCTGATTCATTTAGTGAGACGCATTCATTTGCACAAGTCAAGGGAGGGATGGGCATAGCAGTTAAGTCCATTCGACATGGCAAATATGAAGTCTTTGATACGGAAAGCATCCCACCAGTGCCTCCAAAGTACACCTGGGGTATGGTGGGAAAGCAAGAGAAGAGCTACACCTCACCAAGTGGATCAAGAGGAAATAAAAATCATCAGCGTGAGGATACTGACAATCTTGAAGAAGGGAGGAGCAAAAAACATTCATTGGTTGATGACGGAGAAGTTGATTCTAAGCTGCTAGAGAAGTTTGATAAGATATTGCATTGTCCTGGTGGAGACAGCACGTCTGCATCAAGTGCTCTTCATAAATCTGGAGGAAACGGAGGAAGAAAAAAGTTGCAGAACAACGATCATTCCAAAGGAGCTCATGGTAAAACAACGCTTTCCAAGAATGAAGGTAAAAAGGGGGTGATAGTAGATTTTTGGGGTCTGCTAACTCAATGTGCACAATATGTGGCAAGTAGTGATCAAAAAACTGCAAATGAACTACTCAAGCAGATTAGGCAACACTCTTCTCCCCTTGGAGATAGGAACCAGAGATTAGCCCATTACTTTGCTAATGCCCTTGAAGCACGCTTAGCTGGCACCAGGATTCCAGTTTACACACCCTTTGAGAGTAATGGGACATCAGTTGCTGATTACTTAAAAGCTATCCAACTATTTATGACAGTATGCCCTTTCAAGAGGGTGTCATATTTCTTTGCTAGTCAAACAATTGGAAAACTAGCAGAAGCACAGAAGGCAACAACACTTCATATTATTGATTTTGGCATTCTCTATGGTCTCCAATGGCCCTGCCTTATCCAACGTCTCTCTATAATACCTGGTGGACCTCTCAAGATTCGTATAACGGGAATTGAACTTCCCCAACCCGGCTTTCGGCCTGCAGAAAGGGTTGAGGAGACAGGGCGACGATTGGAAAATTACTGCAAGAGAATTAATGTCCCATTTGAGTACAATGCCATAGCACAAAAGTGGGAGACAATTAGATTGGAGGATCTCAAAATTGACAGGGATGAACTAACTGTTGTTAACTGTATGTGTCGGTTAAAGAACATTCCTGATGAAACAGTGGCAATAAACTGTCCAAGGGACATTGTCCTAAACCTGATCAAAAGAATCAATCCAGATTTATTCGTGCATGGGGTTGTTAATGGAGCATATAATGCACCCTTCTTCCTCACACGATTTCGAGAGGCACTCTTCTTCTTCTCTGCATTGTTTGATATGTTTGACGCCACTATGCCTTACGAAGATCACCAAAGGTTGCAGTTTGAGAAAGAGAGAATTGGGAGGGATGCTATGAACGTCATAGCGTGTGAAGGTTTGGAAAGGGTTGAAAGACCAGAGACTTTCGATAAATGGGAGGTCAGGACTTTGAGGGCTGGGTTCAGGCAACTCCCAATAGATGAAGAGCAGTGCTGGTAGCGAAGAAGGCAGTGAAGTCGGAGTATCATAAGGATTTTGTCATATACAAGGATGGCCAATGGATGTTACAAGGATGGAAGGGGCGTATTATCTATGCTATTTCTTGTTGGAAACCAGCATAGGAGTTCTAAATGGTAATGATCATCCAAGGTTAAGTTGTTTTGCTTTTGGAATTGTAACTAGTACTGTACTACTGATGCTTAATTTGCATTCAGCGAATGTAACGACTATGTTTATTGCATTGCAATAAATATTTATAAATATTTCCTTTATTTCTTCTTTTTTTTCGATAATCCTTTCTTCTTTAAATCAAAACTGTAAATATAGTTAGAAAAAATTTAACAAGTGTCGTAAGAGCTTTGGTTTAAGAAGAATTTTTAGAAATTTTTTACGGAAAAATGCAAGACACCCCTTGAACTTTGAGATAGGGACTATTATACCCCTAAAATTTTATTTGAACCTGTATACTCTGAACTTCACACATTTACCAAATTGATACGTCTATTACGTGAGTGTTACGTTACATTCATACTTAAAAACAAAACAAAAATCAATTTCACTCATTTGAGAGTGAGAAGCTGGGTTTCAATTTGTTCTAGAGAGAGGATCTCCCACAATGAAACTGCCATGGATCTCGTAGTCCATGGTACTAACAGGACCGTTCGTAGTCCCACCGCTCCTTGCAACAATAACAACTACCTTGATGCCTAAACTAATAAGCCATAGCAATTAACAGAGATAACAAAGACCAAAGCCTTCTAGTTTTAAAATTATCCAATCGTGAGACACAATTTCACGGCAATCAAAATGGTCACACATGGATTTTAAGTCCTACCGTATTATTATAGGTCTATTTGGAATCTGTTTATTTTGCTGAAATTGAAAATGTTTTGCTGAAAGTACAGTAGATAAATATAAAAGTTAGCTAAAATAGTACAATAGAACCTATAAATAGTACCAAAAAGTGCAGTGAGACTCATAAATAGTAGCAAAAATAAGCTGGCTTTTTAATTAGGAGCCAAACGCACACTAGGGTCTGTTTAGGATCCATTTATTTTGCTAAACTGAAAATTTTTTGCTAAAAATACTATAGATAAAGGTAAAAGTTAACTAAAATAGTATAATGAGATCCATAAATAGTACCAAAAAGTGCAGTGAGACCTATAAATAATAGCAAAAAATCTCACACAGCTCACAACCAAAACCATTAAGCTTTCAAATCCTGTAGAACTGATGCATAGGTGGATGTTGTAGCGTTAAGACTACTAACGACAAGAAGTTTAAGGGCCATTGCCCCAAAATTTGAAGAGTGCCAGAGTTTTTTTTTTTATAAAAAATAAAAAATAATTAATTTTTTTAATGACTTTTTATATTTTCTGATGATGCCGAAAATATCACCAGTGAGTTGCAAGCGCTCCTCAAACGAAAGCAACACCTGCAAAAAGAAAACGAAGGACCTAGAAGAGAGCACCGGTGTGGTGTCGGCCGAATACCCTCCGAAGGTCAAGTTAGAATCTTGTTCCTTTAACCCTAGAGTGCTAGAGTTAAGAATATTATGCGTACCTTCATACTTAGGGTTTCTGGGGTATTTATAGTGGGTAGAATTACCTTTCTTTGAGGATACAACTTCCTTCTCAAGTTCCTTTCCATATAGGAGTCTTCTTAAACGTGTGCCGCAAGGAGTCTAAATATACACGTTTGCGTGGGGATAAAGCAGAAGCTTATCTGAAATATATCAAACGACACGCCACGTGGCATCCATAATTAATTTATACAAGACGGATATTCAGCAACACCTAACCGTCATAGCTGGGTCAATCATGGTGTCGATCCGTCCTCACTGTTTCCGTCCATTTACTATTTTTATCCCCTTCAGTTGCCCCCTTCATTCCTTGGATCCGTCCTTATAATCTGACGGACCCATGGAATGACTAAAAGCAATGTATTAAATGGGGACGGTCTTGGCATACCATGACGGATGACACGTGGCCTACATTTCTGGCGAAGAGCACGTGGCCCTCATGGATTGGCTGTTTACCCAAACCGAGGCGTCGCTTCGTATTCCGCGCCCCCTCTCGCTCTATAAAAAGCCAAATTTTTCTCCCCTTATTTTACCTTCATATGAAAAACTTGTGAGCAGAGCACAACCGTCACAACTATCGTGCCTTCCCGTCATTTCAGCAGATCCGTCCGTCGATTCTCGTCAGAAATCATTTCGATTCGGTACGTATTCCAAACCTTTCTCCGTCTTTCTTTGAATTTCACTGTTTCAAGTGTGTTTTCTTTAGAACCGTCGGCGTCTTAGGTTGTACCGTCATAAATGTAGGTAATGTCTAGTGCGTCAAGTAACCGATCGTTTGTCAGAGTGAGGGCGGGCTACGATGAAAAGTTTCCGTCGAGTCCAAGAGATCCCGACACTTCAAGTGAAGAGAGGGATCCGTCAAGTACCTCTTCTTCCCTTGATGGTGGTCTAGAGACGGAGAGTTCGGGAATCGTCCGGTAGTAGCTTGGACGGTGTAGATCCTCCCGTCCAATCAATAATTGGCCCGGATGGCCTTAGGAGTTCGTCATGCCGCCTCTCTGGGACGGTAAACGATTTTAGGTCGTCCATGACCGAATCTCAACTCAACACACTTAGGACAAAGTACCAAATGCAGGACAACATCCGTCTACGTCTTCCCAACAAATCAGAAATGTTACTACGGGGGGATAGACGGTGTTGGGATCTACGAGCAAGCTTTAAAGGCGGGGCTCAGATTTCCCTTGAGTTCTCTTCACCGTCGACTTCTTCAATACCTTGGCCTGTCCGTCACCCAAATCTCCCCAAATGCCTGGAGAGTGTTCATTGGGGTTGAGGTTTTGTATGGGGCGATGTCTGAAGGTGCCAGAAGGTTGACGGTGGAAGAATTTTTCCATTGTTACCGTCCAACAGAGATTGTCAAGTCCAAGGGGATGTATAGCTTTGTAGCTAGAAGTCCCTTATTGAGGCTCGTCAGTGACACTCCAGACTCAAATAGAGACTGGAAGAGTCGTTACTTCTTTTTAGAAGGGGACGAATGGATGTGCCGTCCAGGAGATGTAACTAACATGCCCGTCGACACAACATGGGGCATAATGCCTCCGTCGGGTATGTGTATCCTTTTTTTTTTTTTGCTTCCGTCCGATATTTGAAGTCAATTTAATTTATTTTCTAGGTCTAACCGTCCTTTATTGCAGCTCGGGACCGTCCTCAGGTTTACTTGGAGCGATGGAGTTTTTGGAGAGAATTTTTAACAAGACAAAGCTGGGGAAAGAACTTGGGCTCAACTCGTCACGCTTGATACTCTGAATTGGTATTGTGACGGACCCGAACCTTCATCCGCTGCCCGTCAATACGATAACAAAGTTCGAAAACGTAAGTTCGTCAAAACTATACCCGTCTTTCATTTTTTCTTTTGCTTTACTTTACCTTTCCTCTCTCATCCGTCTTTGATTTGCAGAAATGGACGCCGCCGGGGAGGAGCCCTTATTAAACGGCAAGCAAAGAAAAAGCGGGACGGGGGTCAAGCAAAAGGGGACGACACATACGGTACCGTCAAAACGAATCCAACATGAGAAGACGGACCGTCCTCGGAAAGAAACAGAGGACTACCGTCGAACCCGTCGTGGCCTTACAAGGCCGAGAAAACGCCCGTCAAACACGGGAAAGGCAAAGGTTTAATGAAGGGTCCAACACCTCCGGGGAGAAACCACCCGTCCTCTTTCGGGAAGACTCGAGCTATGCTCGAGAAGATGTCGTCCATGCGGCGACGACTACGCGGACCTGGGAAACCACTCGACGGAGGCGATGGGTGAAACGGGACTCTTCACCCTTGCTCGGGTAATTTTGGATCCGTCTAGTATTGTTGCTAAGTGCCTTTTACGCCCGTCATTATCATGACATCGTTTTTCTTTTGCTTCCGAGGCTATGGTGATGATGAAGGGGCTTTTTGGCCGTTGCCTTAATCATGAGACATCCATGGACCGTCTGAGACGAGAAAAACAAGACGATGGAGGAGGAGTTACATGGTGAAGACCTATAAGATTAACATGGACGAAAGCTCGAAGTGCTCGGAGCAAGTTAGAGGCGAAGTGGAGAAAGAGAATGGGCATCTACGTGAACTTTTTGAATAATAAAGATAAGCAAATTGACGGAGACGGTGTCGAAGCTTGACAATGCCAAGGAGATAGCCGTCCAAGAATACCGTGATTCGAGAATCTTATAACGGAGCTTGGAAACTCCTTTGCGAACGGGTTCGACGACGCTATCGTCGGGTTAAGTCGTCGTACCCCGAGTTGGACGTATCTCACATCAACATTGATGCTCGGGGCAAACACTCGCGCAATCGTCCGGTCGGAGAGTACAGATGAAGTGTTCGCCGTCACTGCTCCAGCCAATGAAGGTGAAGTTCAACCTCCTACTCAGCAAGACGATGGTCCATTGGACGGGAACTCATCTCCGAAGAACGAATAGAACACTTTTCCTTTTGTAAAAAATTTATCACTGTTTAGTGAACTTTTGTTTGAACCGTCATTTGTAATTTTTAAACTTGACTCATCAAACTTTAAATGGCATGTTGCTTGCTTATTATCCGTCGTATATTCAGATAACCCGTCCATTTGTGAATGAGATTTTCTAATCTTTTTGTGTAGTCTGCCTTATTTTATGGAGTTGTAATATGGGATAATCCGTCCACTTTTTAGACAAGGTTTTTTACCCTTTGGGTTATCCGTCCACTCAAAAGATTTCCTTAGCGTTCTAAAGAAAGGGAGACACTTGTCGGTTGCTCTCGATACGAACCTATTTAAGGCTGCTATCTTTCCCGTCAGGCTTTGCACTTCCTTCACCGTCCTTGGAGGAGATAGATCCATAATTGCTTTCACTTTCTCGGGGTTGACCTCAATGCCCCGCTGGGACACCATGAACCCTAAGAACTTTCCAGCAGTTACTCCGAATGCGCATTTGCTTGGGTTCAGCTTCATTTTGTACGTTCGAAGAGTGTCGAAAGTCTCCTGGAGGTCCCTAAGATGATCCGACGCCTTTACGCTTTTTACCAACATGTCATCTACGTAGACTTGGACGTTCCGGCCAATCTGGCGCTCGAACATCTTGTTCATTAATCGTTGGTACGTGGCTCCTGCATTCTTAAGCCCGAATGGCATCACCTTGTAGCAAAAAAGCCCTTGACTCGTCACAAATGATGTCTTCTCTTGATCTGTCCTCTCCAACTTAATCTGGTTGTACCCCGAGAAGGCGTCCATGAAGCTCAACAACTCATGTTTCGCGGTGGAGTCGACTAAAGCGTCAATCCGTGGGAGCGGGTAGCTGTCTTTAGGGCACGCTTTATTTAAATCCGTGAAATCAACGCATTCTCCACTTCCCATTTGACTTTTTGACCATTACCACGTTTGCCGCGATCTGGATAGTACACCTCTCGTATGAAGTCCGCTTCTCGTAAGCTTCGCACTTCCTCTGTGCGCTCGATCCCTTTCGAGGGGCGAATACGCGTTTCTTTTGTCGGTGGAGAGAACGAAGGTGATACGTTTAATTTATGGACTATGACCGTCGGATCTATCCACGGCATGTCGTCATGGCTCCGGGCGAATACATCTTGGTTTTCTTTGAGGAACGGTAGGATCGTATGTCGAATCGTTTGGTCGACCGAGGTTCCTATCTGGTGGTTCGATCGGGCCTTGAATCATCTAGTTGGACTTCTTCCAATGTTTCCACGGGTTCCGCCAACATTTCTCTGTTCTTCGATGCTCGTTGTCCGTACATGGTCATCCATCTCCATCATGGCCACGTAGCATTCCCGTGCGGTTTTGATTTCCGCGTAGTTCTCCAACCCCGTGTTCAAGGTGGGAAACTTGATCATCGGATGGTAGGTTGAAGTGATGGCTTTCCATGCATTGAGAGTAGGACGTCCGAGTATGGCGTTGTATCTTTGAAGAACAATCCACCACCGAAAGGAGACATTTTTGGTTATCTGTCGTGGGTAGTCTCCTACCGTCACCTCCAATGTGACGGATCCTACGGGATGGACCCGGGTTCCCCCAAAGCCGACGAGGGGCGCGCGTGCCGGGATCAGGCGCTCCCTTGCAATCCCCATCTGCTGGAACGCAGGATAGTAAAGGATGTCTGCTGAGCTCCCGTTGTCTACTAGAACTCGGTGGACGTTGAAATCCCCTACCTGGATGCTAACCACAAGCGCGTCGTCATGGGGGTGGTGAAGGCGCCGGGCCTCGTCTTCAAAAAACTCGATGCTGGAGCCGTTTCGCCGTATTCTTTCTAATGAAGGTCCCGTCGACTGGACACTTTGTACCGTCCGTAAATAAGTCTTTACGGCCTTCTTGGACGATCCTGCGAAGCGTTGCCCCCCATTATCATCCGTATGTCTGCTACTGGTGGTCTGGGACGCTCGTTTTCCCGTCTAGGATTCTGCTCCTGAGGATGATCGGTTCTTTCCTTCCTCACGAACCTTTGCAACCTTCCTTGCCTTATAAGGGCTTCAATCTGTTGTTTCAAATCAAAACAATCCGTCGTATCATGGCCGTGGTCACGGTGAAAGCGGCAATATCTATCTCTTGGCCTCTTGTTCGGATCTCCCTTCAACTTGCCCGGGAATGTCAAGCTTCCTTCATCTTTGATTTGCATTAACACTTGGTCAATTGGGGGCCGTGAGGGGTGAAACTTGTGAACCTCCCCGAAGGCGGTTTGGGTCTCCGGTCTTCTCGTCGATCTCTCGGTTCTAGCCATTTTTCGTCCGTTATCTCGGTTTCATATCTTCCTCTCTTTCCCTTTTCTTTGGCTTGTAGTCTTCTGCGACGAAGGCATCCTCCGCGTTCATATACTTCGTCGCCCTGTAATAGACATCGGACATAGTCTTTGGGTCATTCTTACATAGGGAAAATAAGAACTTACCCTCTTGTAACCCGTTTGTGAATGCTGCCACAAGTGTCTTGTCGTCGGCCTCGTCTATCGAGAGGGATTCTTTATTAAAGCGGGCTATATAAGACCTTAAGGTCTCACCCTCTCGTTGTTTAATTCCCAATATACATGCAATAGACCTCTTGTGTCGATGACTTCCAATGAAGTGTGACACGAACTGTGCACCTAGTTCCTTAAAAGTGCTGATGGAATTAGGCGTCAACTTGCTGTACCAATCCCTCGCAGGCCCTTTCAAGGTGGTGAGGAAAGCCCTGCACATGATTTCGTCCGGTACACCCTGAAGATGCATTAGAGTTCTGAAAGACTCCAGGTGATCCAACGGGTCCTTGGATCCGTCATAGTTTTCCACATGGGGCATTTTAAACTTTGAAGGGACGGGGTATGAATTCACCAACGCTGTGAATGGTGAATCCGTTCTATGGACTAGGTCGTCCAGATTGCTGGATACTCGTCCCTTAAGGGCGTTCATCATTGCATTCATACGTTCCCTCATCTCCTGCATTTCGGTGGCTATGTGAGTCGGCACCGGGTCTAAAGCAAGCGGTTGATTGGTTTCTTGTCGCTCGGGTCTAGTCGGAGCGTTGCTGCCCTCAGGTCTTTCCGCGTTCCTTCCTTCGGGACTAGCTCCCTCCTGATCTTCCTGTGGTGCGCTCTGATGGGCAGTTATTTGCCGCAACTGCTCTTCCAGATCATGATTCTGCTTAGTGAGGCGCTCGACCGCCGCTGCAAGCGTTTGGACCTGCCTTTCCAAAGCGGTGGCGTGTGGTTCGTCGCCTTGATTGTTCGTTGCCATCGATCGGGTGAGTGCCATGCAACTCTTTGTCTCAGGGATAGAGCGAGGCTAAAATAATCCGAAGTTTTTCTTCCTCCTCCTTAGTATTGATTTCCCACAGACGGCGCCAACTGATGATGCCGAAAATATCACCAGTGAGTTGCAAGCGCTCCTCAAACGAAAGCAACACCTGCAAAAAGAAAACGAAGGACCTAGAAGAGAGCACCGGTGTGGTGTCGGCCGAATACCCTCCGAAGGTCAAGTTAGAATCTTGTTCCTTTAACCCTAGAGTGCTAGAGTTAAGAATATTATGCGTACCTTCATACTTAGGGTTTCTGGGGTATTTATAGTGGGTAGAATTACCTTTCTTTGAGGATACAACTTCCTTCTCAAGTTCCTTTCCATATAGGAGTCTTCTTAAACGTGTGCCGCAAGGAGTCTAAATATACACGTTTGCGTGGGGATAAAGCAGAAGCTTATCTGAAATATATCAAACGACACGCCACGTGGCATCCATAATTAATTTATACAAGACGGATATTCAGCAACACCTAACCGTCATAGCTGGGTCAATCATGGTGTCGATCCGTCCTCACTGTTTCCGTCCATTTACTATTTTTATCCCCTTCATTTTCTATAAAAAGTTGTAATGAAAAAGTAATCACCTAGATTTTTTTTCTAGATTTAAGGTATATAAGACAACTTTTATTTATATTTTTCAAGGCAAGCGTGACAAATTTATTGACACATCAACTTTAAAGTTACAATATTTTTACAATAAATCACAGGTGGTTAGTTGATATTAGTTCAAATTTAAATCTAATACTAAGATTACTTTTTTGTCCCAACAATAACAATCAGTAACAACTTACCACTTGTATGATTTGTTGTGAAAATATTGTGAACATATTATTTGTCTACCCTTTATTATTGTTTGCCTTTTCAAGAGCGTGCTTTTAACCTAAGAAAGTTAAGGTTGTAACATATTCATCAGAGTTTCTCATTCATTTTGTCGATACCTTGGTTTTTGATAACCGTTGATACCTTGGTGGATATACAGGAGTGGGATATATTATATTCTAAGAGTAACTTTAGGTATAAAGATAATCTTTCTCTTTCCTAAAAAATAAACAATACTGTATAATAATATAAAAAAGAATTCCTAAAAAATATATATAAGTAAAGAATCTACATAGATTTTATTAGAGAGAAATCAATTGTTTACAACACCAAATAGAGAAGGCATTATTTTATCTACTCTACCCATCACGGTGATGGACACTTTTCAATAATATATCATACAATCTTGCCTATGAAAAGGACCAGCATTCCCACATCCCAGGATGATCAGTACCATGAAGATGACTGTTTAACTTCATTTAATAGGAGTTCATGATCCTTTACCATCTTAAGCCTTCCACATACTCTTTGTTCAGCTATGTTGGTGTCTCCTAGACTCTCTTCTATACATTTGTTTATTTCTCCCATTAGCTTCAAGATATTCTTTTCTGTTTTCCTCATCTTTTAGACTCCATGAAAATTTCATCTCAATAGGTCATGCTTTTCTGCTTCTATCAAATGCTACGTAAATCTTCTATCTTTTCTTCATCTTTGTAGCCAAAACAAGTAATCCTACAAGCTTCATAGCCACAGGTTTCAATACTACATATTTCACTTAGATTTCTTGAAAGTCAAACATTGTGAGGTTTGGTTCCTATCACTTATAGATCTCTTTATGGATAATCTTCCTGAAGACAATCATGAATTTGTCCCGGATCCTTTTCTTCCAAACAATACACAGCATCCTATTGATTCAAGTCCATCTATAGGCACAAGCGTGGGGGGAGAGCCCTCATACACAAGTGATCCAAGTGTTCTTCTCAAGTACATAAATGAGATGCTTATGGAAGAAGACTCGGAGGCTAGGCCCTGCATGTTACAGGACAGTCTAGCCCTCCAGGCTGCTGAAAAATCATTCTATGAAGTTCTTGGTCAGGAGGATCATCCATTAACTAATCAAGACAACGAGTGCCCAGATGCAGTTGTTGCTGGGAACAGCAGAACTCATATCAGTAATAGCTATTATGTTGCTGACAATTTAATCAAGTCCAATTGGAGTCATGATCAAGGGGAATCCAATTCCTTTTGTATACAAACTTCTCTTATTGACTCTCAAAGTGAAAACTTTTTGCTACCTGATTCATTTAGTGAGACGCATTCATTTGCACAAGTCAAGGGAGGGATGGGCATAGCAGTTGAGTCCATTCGACATGGCAAATATGAAGTCTTTGATTTGGAAAGCATCCCACCAGTGCCTCCAAAGTACCCCAGGGGTATGGTGTCCAAGCAAGAGAAGAGTTACACCTCACCAAGTGGATCCAAAGGAAATAAAAATCATCAGCGTGAGGATACTGACAATCTTGAAGAAGGGAGGAGCAACAAACATTCATTGGTTGATGCTGGAGAAGTTGATTCTGAGCTGCTAGAGAAATTTGATAAGATATTGCGTTGTCCTGCTGGAGACAGCGAGTCTGCATCAAGTGCTCTTCATAAATCTGGAGGATATGGAGGAAGAAAAAAGTTGCAGCACAACAATCATTCAAAAGGATCTCATGGTAAAACAATGCTTCCCAAGCATGAAGGTAAAAAGGGGGTGGTAGTAGATTTTTGGGGTCTGCTAACTCAATGTGCACAAGCTGTGGCAAGTAGTGATCAAAAAACTTCAAATGAACTACTCAATCAGATTAGGCAACACTCTTCTCCCCTTGGAGATAGGTACCAAAGATTAGCCCATTACTTTGCTAATGCCCTTGAAGCACGCTTGGCTGGCACCAGGATACCAATTTACACACCCCTTGAAAGTAATGGGACATCAGTTGCAAATTACTTAAAAGCTTACCAACCATTCAAAACAGTATGCCCTTTCAAAAGGATGTCAAATTTCTTTGCTAATAGAACAATTAGAAAACTCGCAGAAGCACGGAAGGCAACAACACTTCATATTATTGATTTTGGCATTCTCTATGGTCTCCAATGGCCCTGCCTCATCCAACGTCTCTCTATAAGACCTGGTGGACCTCTCAAGATTCGTATAACGGGAATTGAACTTCCCCAACCAGGCTTTTGGCCTGCAGAAAGGGTTGAGGAGACAGGGCGTCGATTGGAAAATTACTGCAAGAGAATTAATGTCCCATTTGATTACAATGCCATAGCACAGTAGTGGGAGACAATTAGATTGGAGGATCTCAAAATTGACAGGGATGAACTAACTGTTGTTAACTGTATGTCTCGGTTAGAGAGCATTCCTGATGAAACAATGGCAATAAACTGTCCAAGGGACATTGTCCTAAACCTGATCAAAAGAATCAATCCAGATTTATTCGTGCATGGGGTTGTAAATGGAGCATATAATGCACCCTTCTTCCTTACACGATTTCGAGAGGCACTCCTCTTCTACTCTGCATTGTTTGATATGCTTGATGCCACTATGGCTCGCGAAGATCACCAAAGGTTGCAGTTTGAGAAAGAGAGAATTGGGAGGGATGCTATGAACGTCATAGCGTGTGAAGGTTTGGAAAGGGTTGAAAGACCAGAGACTTTTGATAAATGGGAGGTCAGGACTTGAGGGCTGGGTTCAGGCAACTCCCAATAGATGAAGAAGCAGTGCTAGTGGCGAAGAAGGCAGTAAAGTCAGAGTATCATAAGGATTTTGTCATATACAAGGATGGCCAATGGATGTTACAAGGATGGAAGGGGCGTATTATCTATGCTAGTTCTTGTTGGAAACCAGCATAGGAGTTCCAAATGGTAATGCTCATCCAAGGTTAAGGGGTTTTGCTTTGGCATTGTAACTAGTGCTGTACTACTGATGCTTAATTTGCATTCTGCGACTGTAACAATTATATTTATCGCATTGCAATAAATATTTCCTTTTTTTCTTCTTCTTTTTTTCGATAATCCTTTCTTCTATAAATGAAAACTGTAAATATTGGTAGAGAAAAGGTAACAGATATTGCAAGAGCATTGGTTTAAGAAGTATTTTTAGAAACTTTTTAAGGAAAGAAATATGTCGTGACACCCTTTGAACTTTTGGGTAGTGGCTATTACACCCCCTAAACATTTATTTTAGCCAATTCACTCCATAAACTTCACACATTTGCCAAATTAATACGTCTGTTATGTAAAGATTTATGAAGTAAAGGAAATTTCTAGTAGATCACTTTGAGGGGATCTAGACCTCCATTGACATAGCATAAGAAGGAAGAGAGAGAGAGAGAGAGAGAGAGAGAGAGAGAGAGAGAGAGAGAGAGGTTGATAGTCAATCAAGTGTTATTCCTCTTATGAATCAATCAATACAATCCACAATCATCTTATACATTAGTAAGTGTAACTGCCTCTAACTAACTAACCAACTCCACCTAACTAACTATCATTAACTACCTTCAGTTAAGTAGTGCACACTCACACGCACACCCTTGCACACTTACACACACACCCTTGCAGCAATACACGCACACTCCTGTACCCACACATGCATTCCCCTACCAAATTAGTACCCTACAACCTAAATAATTCAAACCAAAACAAGGAAGTGAATGTGGCATCCCTATCACTCACAATAGAGGCTGGCATACCATGCAATTTGAAAATATATTGCATATACAAGGAGGCAACTTTAGTTGCAGAATAAGGATGAGAAACAGACACAAAATGGGCATATTTTATCAACCTATCTACCAAAACCAAAATTACCTCAAATACTTGGGACTTAGGTAGTCCTTCCACAAAGTCCAAGCTTACATCTGTCCAAGGAGTGGTAGGAATCTCCAAAGGTTGAAGCAGACCAGTTGGGGCAGAAGTCTCAGACTTGATGCTTTGGCAAACATCACACTCCCTTACAAGGTTTTGATATCTACTTTCATCCCTTGCCAAAAGAACTCTCTCTTAGCCCTCTGATAAGACTTGAGAAAGCCAGAGTGACCAGCCACAGGACTACTGTGAACTAGCTGCAAAACTTGAGACTTCAAAGGGCATTGGGGACCCAAAAAGAACCTGCCCTTATACAAAACTAAATAATTATGCCAAGTGAACCCAATGGGAGATGTACAAGCTTGAATGGATTGAATAAGTTGCTCCATTAAGGGGTCTTAAGTATAGTTATCTCTAAGGATATTCAACCAAGTAGGATTAGGAACTGAAAGAAGTAGCAAGCAGCTAGCCTTGGAAGACTCATTTTGCTGTCATGACACAAGAATGTAATTAGACCTCCTTGAGAATGCATCTGCCACTTTGTTTTCAACACCCTTCTTGTATTCAACCACAAAAGCATACACCAGCAACTTAGCCAACCATTTTTGTTGAGCTGGAGTGGCAATTCTTTGCTTCAACAAGAACTTCAAACTTTGGTGGTCAATCCTCATAATGAAAGGTCTGCCCAACAGATAAGGCCTCCATTTCTTGACTGTAGTGACCAAAGCAAGCAACTTAGTTTCATAAGCAGACAAATGAAGATGTTTTCCCTTCATGGCCTAACTGTGGTAGGCAAGCCCCTAACCCATATCCTGAAGCATCACAGTCAATGACAAAGGACTTGGAAAAATCAAGAAGAGCTAAGACTGGTGGACTAGCTACTACAGCCTTAAGCTTATTAAAAGCAATAAGAGCTTTGTCTGACCAATAGAATCCATCTTTCTTGAGAATGTCAGTCAAGGGCTAAGCAATAACCCTATATCCTTGAATAAATTTCCTGTAGTACCCTGTGAGACCTAAAAACCCTCTTAAAGCCTTAACATTTTGGGGAACTGGCCATTGTTGCATAGCTAAAGTCTTCTTAGGATTAGCCTTGACCACTTCCCTAGATATAATATGGCCTAAATATTCAACCTCAACACAACCATACACTTAGACTGCTTAGCATATAATTGATGAGTTTGTAGAACCTCTAACACAATTTTCAAGTGAGAAAGGTGATCTGAAAAATTGGAATTGAATACCAAAATGTCATCAAAGAAAACCAATACAAATTTCCTCAAATAAGGCCTAAAGATTGCATTCATGAAAGCCTAGTGTGTTGAAAGAGCATTTGTCAAGCCAAAGGGCATCACAAGGAACTCCTAAAGGCTGTTTTAGGAACATCTTCAGGTTTCATATGGATTTGATGATACCCTGACCTAAAATCCAACTTAGAAAAGATGGTGGAACCTGTAAGTTCATCTAATAGCTAATCCACCATAGGTATTGGAAATTTATCCTTGATTGTGGCCTTGTTGAGTGCTCTATAGTCAATGCACAGCCTCCAACTTCCATAAGCTTTTCTAACTAGTAAAACATGTGAGGAAAAAAGGGCTTTGGCTAGGCTGTATTGATCCTAAGTCTAGTAATTCATTTACAATCTTTTCAATTTTAGACTTTTGGAAATAAGGGTACCTGTAGGGTCTTTCATAGACTGGTAGTGTGCCATCCTTGAGGACAATTTGATGTTCATGCCCATAGATTGAAGGTAAACCAGTGGGAACTTCAAACACCTTGGAGAACTGAGCCAAAAAATCTGACAAGGCAGCAGGTAACAAGGGCTGATCACTAAAAACAACATTGTTCACAGCTTCAATATGGAGGACTAAGCCTTTTTTTTTTTTTTTTTTTTTTCCAGAACTAGAAAACAATTTATCAGCCTCTGAAAAGGTTGAAGATGACATGTGCAAACCTTGCAAGAACACTTCTTTACCCAAATAACAAAATCTCATGATCAAAAGCTTGAAATCCCAAACAATTTCACCTAATGTACACAACCACTGAGTGCCAAGGACCACTGCACACCCCCCCAAATGCAACACATTGAAATCCATTACAAATTTATACCCTTGGATAATGATTGTCACCCCATGAAAAACCCCGAAAGTTTTGATAATGTTGCCATCAGCCACCTTAACTTCTAAAACTTGAGAAGTATCCAATGGTAATTTTAGAGTATGTAACTCAGTAGCACCCAAAAAGTTATGGGTGCTCCCAGAATCAATGAGAGACACCATCTCATGATTCTTTATTAGACCTTTCACCTTCATAGTCTGAGCAAATGAATTTCCCACCAAAGCATACAAAGTGATTTCAGTAGGTGCACCTACATTATCAACTAAATGAACACTCTCTTGAGGTCCCAACACCACCCCATCTTCCTCCAACTCTACCAATTGAGCAATAGAATTAGGCTCAACTTCCACATCCCAACCTTCTAGTAAAAACAATTTTGCCCCTTTACACTTATGACCTAAATGCCATTTGTCATCACAATTAAAACACAACCCTTGTTTTCTCCTCTCCTCCATTTGGGCATTGGTTAGCTTTTGCAATGGAAGCTTAACCCTTGAATAAGTTCTACCCTCCAACTTAGGCAATCCTAAGATAGAAGGTTTACTAATATCTGATATAGGTTTGAAAGCCTTCCTATTATTCATTAAGTACTCTTCTTGAATCTTAGCTAACCCAAAAGCATTATTAAGGGACTTAGGAACTAACATCCTTACTGGTAATCTAATTTCATCCTTTAAACCACTCAGAAAGCTGTTAGGATGTTTGCCCTTAAATCCTATTGTATGATACTATGTATTTTATTATGTATGACACTATGTATGACTTAATGTTGTGTTTAATATAGTTATTTTATTATTATAAAAATAATGGTAACATGAATATTGGGACATTATCATATTATCCATGAGATGCATTGTATGTGATTTATGTGATTTAGTCACAGAAGATGTAAATCACAAGTTTCTTGTAAACTCAAAATGTAGTTCGTAGTCGGTGATGAAAATTGGGCATTTCATCTGCGAAGACTATAACATATCAACTAAGATAATTTGTCTTGATCATGGAAATGGAGATTTCTAGTTGATATGTTGATATGTTTTAAGAGTTAAAATATATTGAACTGGACCGTGTGAGATTTATTATTCTTCCAACGACTGTCATATGAATAATAAACTCACAACTTATATTTGCATGAACTCTTAATCCTGAGAGAATAATGGACTTGATCATGAGGTGTAGGTTGCTTTGATATATCAGGAGTAAGATCTAGAGTAACGGTCAAAATCTCAGTATGTTGGACAACCACATTTAGTGTTGAAGGAACATATGTTCTCAAGATGGAATTCACAATCTCTTAACAGAGATACAAAATATTCCCTTGAGATAAGATTAATGGGATTGTTATTCAGAGAGTAAGGCCTAACCATTTTAGTAAGGAGTTACCAAAGTATATATATTTATGGAATTGGATTTCATAAATATATATAATGAATAATTTTAAATGATTAAACTGGGTACTCAAGGAATTAAGATGTAGTAATCTACAAAGTGATAGTCTTCTTTCATGACTTTATATTACTACGAATATTTTATGAAGAGGTTGCATGTATAATAAAGTCTTGGGATATAATTTATAGATAAGGCCTAGAGTGCAACTATATTTATATAGTGGTATTAAATATAGTTAATGGTAACTTTGGACTTGTCAAGAGTTGATAGAAAAGCCCAAGGCCCATTGGAGCTAGTGTCTTATTGGTCCTTTTTGGTCCCACTCCAAGCCACACACTTAAGTCCAATTGGAAAGACCCAAAAGGCCAGCCCAATTAGATAATCGGTTAGACACAAAGGGAGAAACATACAGAATTTTCTGTAGAGAATAGTAAGAACACTATTGCGAAGTGGTGCAAGTTAGTGTTAGACACTTTGACATTTCTCCTTTTGGAACTGATTGAGAGACCACACATCTTGGGCGTTAGTGGAATTAGAGTGAAGATTGAAAGTATTCCCAAGCGATTTTAATCTTCGATTTTGAAATTCACCGCTCCAAGGTACACTCTCTTGTTCTCAAATTCTGAAACTTACATAGTGCATGTTAACTTTTATGAATGAAGTAGATCCGTTGTTTTTCTGCTGCACACATGCATATTTCCATCAAAAGCAACTCAGTTTGTGAGATTTAAACAACCCCTTAATTTTGTTAGAGAGAATTTTGAAGTTACCTTTGTATGATACCACAGTGGTAGTCTGCTTGAGCCTAGTGAGTGCTTCCATTGGATCATCATAGGCCGAGGTACCAAAACGGGTTTGCAAAGCTCTGATAAAGATCTCCCAGCTAGCAAAGCCACCTGCTTGTTTAGCATCTTGAAACCAAATCAGAGCCCACCATCAAGGTGATATGAAGCCATGATCACCTTTTAATGCTCATGGGTATTATGGTATGAGAAGAATTGGTTGGTCTTGTAAACCCAACAAGTTGGATCTTCACCTTGGAACTGAGGAAATTCCAATTTTAGATTCTTGATGGAACTCACTAATGAAAACTTTAAGTTGTTGGCATTTCCAATTTGAAGAGCTCGTGACCCATTAATGGAAGAGTGAAGACGTTTCTCTTCATTTTTAGCTATTCACTGCATAAACGAGTTGAGAGTTTATAATTGTTTCTAAATTTCTTGTAGAGTCTGTTCATGGCAGTCAAGGACCTTAGACATCATTGTAATTTTCTCATAATTCTAGGCATTGGATCGTGTTTCAGTCATGGTGGTGAATTGGGATCAAACTGCTTTGAAACCAATGCTAAGATTTATGAAGTAAAGGGAATTTCTAGTAGATCACTTCGAGGAGATCTAGACCTTCATTGACATAGCATAAGAAGGAAGAGCAAGAGTTAGAGAGAGAGAGAGAGAGAGAGAGAGAGAGAGATAGTCAATCAAGTGTTATTCCTCTTATGAATCAATCAATTCAATCCACAATCATCTTATACATCAGTAAGTCTAACTGCCTTTAACTAACTAACCAACTCCACCTAACTAACTGTCACTAATGTTACGACATATACGATTGGATGTTAGGTACATATGTCAACATTTTATGTATTGGCTAATCCTTTGACAAAACTCACTTTACTTGTAATTGGGTAGATCAATGATGTGTTTAATACTTCAAGGAACAAGAGTTCAAGTCCAAGTATTGAAGCCATGCAAGTCTGTCCAAGAATCAAGTAATGAAGTGATGAATTTTAAAGCTCGACAGCTAGTATCTATTGAGGTTTAAAAGCTGCTGAAGCCTGTGGCTCGATAGTTAGCTCGATAGATGGCTATCTATTGAGGTTTATGAAACTCGGTTTTTCTGGATTGATTTTCATCCAATCCGTGATTAGGTGTTAGGGCTTTCTTTTCTCACAATCATAAACATGTATAAGGATTATTTTAAGGGTCGTATCAGGTTGCACAGCCAAGAGCACAATTACATAAGAGCATAATTCCTCAAGCGTAACCGAAAATCTAGTTTGCCCTAGTTTTTGAGAAGCTGTTGTATTTGTACACGATAGAGTTTTGTGACCAAGCAACTTCATGATCTTCATGTGTTGAAAAATAGAAAAACTTTGCAGCCAACATCCTTCTCTAGTTGGTGATTAAGTTGCGTACTAGGATTTGCGCATCTTTTGGTTAGTCACGTATTGGGAGCCATGTAATGCAAGGAGAGATTGTCACTACAAAACAAGTCCAATTGGGTATTGGGGTAAGGGTTCAACTGTAGGTTGTAATAAGGTACTGGGATTCCTTTACTTGTAGCCGCTTGTTTTGATAATAGTGGATTCTCAGAAGTGGTGACCTTAAAATCACCCGGTGGGATTTTTTCCATGTAAGTTTTCTCCATTCGTAAACAAATAATCGTGTCAAATTTAATTTCTGCTGCATTTAGTTATTTGGTGATTTTTTGGTGTCGCCACGCTCATTGCATGTAATTGAACCTAATTAATTCACTTGGCTAATTAATTGGTTAATTCATCACAAGGAGTCAATAATTTTTGGCCTATCAAGTGGTATCAGAGCAGGCACACTTTGATTAGGGTTTAAACTTTGCTGTGAGATCCATTGACCTTTGTTTGTCATGGATAGAGGACAATCACTTATTGTACCTCATTTATTTGATGGAACTAACTATGCATACTAGAAAGTACACATGAGAGCTTTCTTGCAGTCCTTAGATGAGAAGGTGTGGTAAGCTGTGGTAAGCTGTGGAGATAGGTTGGACCAAGCCGAAGGAAGCGCCTGCTGATTGGGATGATGCAAAGATCAAGGCGGCTAACTTCAACAGCAGAGTATTGAATGCCTTATTTAGTGTGGTCACAAATAAAGAGTTCAAGAAGATCTCCTCCACTGAAACTGCAAAGGAGGCGTGGACCATTCTCTAGACAACCTATGAAGGAACCAAGGCTGTTAAAGATTCAAAACTTTAGAGGCTCACTACTAGCTTCGAAGAAATCAAGATGGAGGAGGATAAGTCATTTGATGAGTTCTATAACAGGCTCAAGGACATAGTGAACTCAGCATTTAATCTTGGGGAAACCATTCCAAAACCCAAGATTGTGAGAAAAGTGCTCAGATCTCTACCTGAGAGATTTCATGCCAAGATCACGGCTATTGAGGAATCAAAGGATATTGATAAAATTCCTTTGACAAAGCTTGTTGAAATCTGCATACCTATGAGTTGGGTTTGTCTAGGCTCTAGAAGTCAAGCAAGAGCAAGAGCAAGAGCATGGCACTGAAGGTCAAGAGTAGTGACACTGATGAGTCTTCCGATGATGAAGATTCTAAAATGAAGTCCTACATCACCCGACAGTTTAAGAAGGTCATAAAGAATGTCAATGCAAAGGGCTTCGATAAGGACCGTAGGTAATTAAGTTCTTCACAGTCTAAGAGCCAAGACAAAGGAAAGAAAGATGCTAGGGATGGCGGTCAGTACACTATTCCTTCAGGGCCTAACTGTTTCGTTTGTCAAGGATTCGATCATATGAAATAAGAGTGCCCCACTTATCTCAAGTCTATTAGGAAAATCAAGGCACTTGCTGCTACCTTGAGCGACATCGAACCTGAGGATGATTCCAAAAATGAGGATGACGGAATCTTGAATGCCTTCACCGCTACTGTCAATCCTACTGAAGAGATTGCAGAAGATGTGGATGAAGAAGAAAACTTAGTGGAGTCAAAATTTGAGAAGATGTATGAGCAAGATGACATCTATACTGCCTATGCAAAGTTATAAAGGTCTCGGAGAAACATGAGAAGTTGTATAAGTTGGCCACCAAGAAGCTTAATGATGCGGAGCTTGAACGAGAACAACTCTCCACAAAGTTTGATGAAGCAAACTAGACTATTAAAGCACTGAGGTTTGGGAACAATTTCTTGGTTAAGAAGACCAAGAAGCTTGAGGCGGAACTGTTCCAGGTGAGAGCTCAGTTGGAGAGTACCTCGAGTGCAAAACTTGACGAGATGCTCAGCATGCAAAAATTTGCCTCTGATTGAACCGGTTTAGGATATGATTTTTCTTTTCCTAATATTGCTTCTTCTAGTACTATTGTTTTTGTTTCTCTTGCTAAAAATATGGATTCTGAAAATAATGATGCTAAAACTGCGATAGCTAGTGAGAACATAGACAAGGGTAAATCTATCTTAGGAGCACTCCCTAAATTTGCTAAGAAATAAACCAAAAACCCTAGGGCTAAGAAGAGTATCGCTTAAAAGTCCAAAGAGAAGAAGCAGCATCTCTGTCATCATTGTGGCACAGCTGGACATACTCGACCAAATTGCTATAAGTGGTTAGTCACTCAACAGAGCAACAACATGATGTCGTTAGGAAGCCAGAATAAGCTTTTGTCCTCTCTTGCACCTCTAGGAGATCTTCTCAAAGCCCTCATGTTCCTTTTGAACTTGAACAGTTTTAATTCTTCCCCTTCACCTCCGGTTTAAGGGCTTGCTCAAAGGAAAGGTTCTTCCAAGGTGTGGAAGGAAAAGAGCTCCAAGTGATTTAGTTACCTTTTCTCTCTCCCTCCTTTTGATATGTTTGCATTACTTGTGTGTTTTTTTTTTTATTGAGACAGTCTAGTTTTTGTGTATTGCTTTATTTGACATGTTTTTGTTTGGTTGTTTTTTCATTGTTTTTTTTTCATTAAAAAAAAATTGAAAAATCAGAAAAATACAAAAACAGTATGTGTTTGTGTACATTGGTATTTTTGTACCTTGAATGGCCAATGAAACAAAGTTTTCTAAATTTTGTATCTTTTTTAGCTTAGATGAGCATCTTTATGCACAACTAAGCAAGTGAGCTTTGTGGCTCGTGTTTGTGATGAGTAAGGTTAAGCAATCACTTGTACTTAACACTCGTATCACTCTTTTTGACCAAAAGGACTAGAAAATTCTAAGAGAAATGCATAAATAACCATCTCATCACTGTTGCTCGCCAATCATGAAATGACATCTGTATGCTTTGGTATAGCAAAGGTGCAATGTCAAAAAACTTAACATAATTGGGTATTTCTTTTCTCTCTTTTATATGCCTATGCATGATATGCTTAATAAAAGAAAAATATGCAAAGAAACAATAAAAGCAAAAAGATCAAAATGCTTTATATATGATTGCAAGCGCGTATTCTAGGAGATGTGGGAGTTATAGGATGTACCTTAAAGGTGATAGTCCCCATCAAACAGTTATGATCTTGTGTGAGTTAAATTGATTTACTCATATCTCAAATCGTCATAACATAGAGACACTTATGCAATCTTCCGATATTTTCACACACAACACGCAATATTCTTTGCTACTTTTGATACATGTGTAGGTACAATATGATTTGGCCATCACAAGGTTTACATGTGTTGATGTATGCTCACTAAACTGTCTTAACTCATTTTTGAAATATAAAATTGGTTAGACTTGTTTTATGTGTGTGTGTGTGTGTGTGTGTGTGTGTGTGTGTGTGTGTGTGTGTTTGGATCTAAATGCATGGAATTTTTCTTCATTGAGAGATGATTTTGAGAGCTTAAAATGATATTTGGATCTTTGATTGAGTAGCATGCTTGATTGCATTCATATATGTGTTTTTCTCTTCTTTGAAAAACAGTTTTTAAGCAATCTCAATAGCTCCTCAATATCTCTCGACAGATAGGATATCTATCAAGACTCTTTAGCTTTTCTTTATCGCAATCTCGATAGCTCTCGATAGCTATCTCGATCAATCGAGAAACTTTCTGTCTCCTCGATAGCTTCTTGATAGCTACCTCGATCCATTGAGCTTCTTTGTTGACAAACCTCTCGTTTGATCCTCGATAACTGGTTCGACAGCTGAAGAGCGCCTCTTTAAAGCTCGATAGCTCTCGATCGATCAAGCTTTATGAGGATTCTATATAAAGAGCGATCGCGTTTTCTGCTCACATTTCCTCAATCTCTCTCGATACATTAAGACTCTTCACCTCCCAAAACCTCTCTCACTCACTCCAAACCTCTTCCCCACTCTTTTTTTGGTCTCAAGATCTCTTTTCCTCTCTGGTATGATGCTTTCTCACTCACTAATCATGCATTTCATATCTTTTGACCTAACTTTTGGGGTTTTTGAAATCTTTTGGGATTTTTCAAAATTGGTGAGGTTTTTGAAAGAATTTTGGGATGGGTTTTTGTTGAAATGATCTTTAAACTTCATGCATTGCATCACATATGCATTCTAACAATGTTTCATGCATTTTAGATGTGTGTTTACTTTGTTGCTATGTTGTGTGCTGTAGGTTTGGATTGGGCTGAGCCCATGATGTATTTATTTTTACATGTCATATGTTCATGCATTCTCATGCATACATACTTTCAATTCTATATATTTTGACATATGTGTTGCTTGGTACTCTTCTGATTGTTTCTCTCTCTCTCTCTCTCTCTCTCTCTCTCTCTCTCTCTCTCTCTCTCTCTCTCTCTTTCTCTCTCTCTTACGTTAGTTGCATCATGGGACTTAAGCGTAAATCTGTTCTGTCTCAGAACCCTCTTCGTTCCGGGGCATCTTCATCTTCTTCTCCTTCTAACCTTACTCTTTTTCACATACGGTTTCGTGATGAGAAGGCCAAATCGGACTTCTTTGAGAACTTTTCACGATGAGGCATTCATTCGAAATGCCAAGTCATTCTGTATGATTTTTTTGACACTGACCTACCCATTGCCATTCACAGTAGGGGTTAGGAGTCACTTTGTGGCATTCCTGTCACATGTACAGGAGTTCTACTCCAATATGCATGGATTTGACACCTCTATACCCCTGGTTTGTCACTCGCGTTCAGGGTATATGCATGGTAGTTACTCCGGGTATTGTATCCGAGGCACTACACGTTCTTAGGGTAGAGTTTCCTGACTATCCTGGTTGTGAGTGTCTGAGGACTGTGCCCAAAGACGAACTCTTGTCTCGTTTCTATGAGACACCTTCTTTTTAGGGTGATCATCAGTTCACCTGTTGCACAACCTTTTGCTAAAGGTCCGCGGTTTCTTAACATGGTTATGACCTTTGTTCTCCATCCTCTTTCTCACTATAATACTATCATAGAGCCTTATGCTTGCCTTTTGCTTTCCTTCATTAAGGACCTTACCATAGATTTCTCCTCTCACTTTATACTATCCCTTATAGATGTCTATAAAGATACAGCGACCCATGATAAGTTCATTTTTCCTTCAGCTATCACGCGGCTCCTTCGCCATTTCTCTGTCTCTTATCCTAAGTCTCCCCACTTCACTTACATGTGTGCCATTGATGCCGCTATCGTTAAGTGGAGTTTTGCACAGCTTCACTCGAGGTAGACTCAGACCGGGACGGTTGCTCCTCCAGCTTCTACCACTCCATCCACCTCTGTTCCTTCGTCTTTAACGGGTGGAGTGACTTTTGAGGCCGTCATGGCACAGCTTGTGTACATGGATGCTCACCTAGACACATTGAGTGATGAGTTGTGTCAGGTGAACACCCGTGTGGATCGTATTGCACGACGACAGGCTGTGATGGGTGGTTTCACTGTTGCTTCTTCTCCATCTCCACCGGTGTCTAAGGATGAGAGTGACGATGGCTCCTACAGTGATGAGGATGAGGATGCTGGCTCGCCTAGTGATGATGAGATGTCTACTTGATGTTCTTACCCCTTTGTCACCTGTGACAAAAAGGGGGAGTAGTTTTGAGATAAGAGTAGTTATACTCATAGGGGGAGGGTTAGTTAGGAGATAGGGGGAGTGTTCTTGAGTGTTCATGAGGGATGTAGTGAGGATTTTGATGTATCTTTTTCTTCTTTCTGGTTTAGATACATTGATCTTGTACATAGGTCTTATGACCATTTTGACATACATTGTACTTATATTTGGTTTATATATTTTGATGTATGTTCTTTCACCTAAATCTACATGTGTTGTTTCTTTTCTCTCTTTATACACATATTTCTTCTTTATTGTATGCAATCTTTTATTTCTGTTTCACACAAAAATGCCTTGATGAGTTTTGTTTAAGTATTTCAGAAATACAGGTTGTCAAAGTCTTCCTTGCCATGAACTCTCTCCTTGCAAAATTTTTCAAGAGTTTGTATTAGGATATATTTTATTGTACTTAACAAGTGAGTATGAGTTGAGTGATATATGACTTCTCTCATATGTTCATTTGTTTGTTGTGGTTTTGTTACAGATTACCAAAGGGGGAGATTGTTAGGACCTATGTGATTGGATGTTAGGAACATATGTCAACATTTTATGTATTGGCTAATCCTTTGACAAAATGCACTTTATTTGTAATTAGGTAGATCTAGGATATGTTTAATACTTCAAGGAACAAGAGTTCAAGTCCAAGTATTGAAGCCATGCAAGTCTATCCATCAATTAATGAAGTGCTAAATTTTAAAGCTCGACAGCTAGTATATATTGAGGTTTAAAAGCTGCTGAAGCCCATGGCTCGACAGCTAGCTCGATAGATGGCTATCTATCTAGGTTTATGAAACTCAGTTTTTCTGGACAGATTTTCATCCAATTCGTGATTATGTGTTAGGGTTTTCTTTTCTCACAACCCTAAAAATATATAAGGATTATTTTAAGTGTATCAAGTTGTACAGCCAAGAGCACAATTGCACAAGAGTATAATTCCTCAAGTGTAACCGGAAATCTAGTTTGCCTTAGCTCTTGAGAAGCTACTGTGTTTGTACACCATAGGGTTTTGTAACTAAGAAACTTCATGATCTTCTTGTGTTAAAGAACAGAAGAACTTTCCAGCCAACATCCTTCTTAAGTTGGTGATCAAGTCGCGTACTGGGATCCACGCATCTTTTGGTTAGTCACGTATTGGGAGCCGTGCAATACAATGAGAGATTTTCACTACAAAACAAGTCCAATTGGGTATTGAGGTAAGGGTTCAACTGTAGGTCGGTATAAGGTACTAGGATTCCTTTACTTGTAACCACTTGTTTTGATAACAGTGGATTCTCGGGAGTGGTGACCTTAAAATCACCCAATGGAGTTTTTGTTGTGTAGGTTTTCCCCATTCGTAAACAAATCACCGTGTCAAATTTAATTTCTGCTGCATGTATTTATTTGGCGATTTGTTTGTGCTGCCACGCTCATTGCATATAATTGAACCTAATTAATTCACTTGGCTAATTAATTAGTTAATTCATCACAAGTGGTCAATACATTTTTGGCCTATCAACTAACTACCTTTAGTTAAGCAGTGCACACTCACATGCACACCCTTGCACACTTACACACACACACCCTTGCAGCAATACACGCACACCCCTGCATACACACACACACACACACACACACACACACACACACACTTGCACCACAGATACACATACACAGTGGATGCCTAACATGTTACGTTCATACTTAAAAAAAAAAAAAATCAATTTCACTCATTTGGGAGAGAGAAACTGGGTTTCAATTTTTTCTAGAGAGAGAAATCAATGAGGGAGAGAGGATCTCGCTCAATGGAACTGCCATGGATCTCGTGGTCCATGGTACTAACGGCATTGTTCGTGGTCCCACTGCTCCCTCCACGACAACTACCTTGATGCTTAAACTAATAAACCATAGCAATTAACATAGATAACAAAGACCAAAGCCTTCCAATTTATAAATTGTCCAATAAAGACACAATTTCACAGCAATCAAAATGGTCACACACGGATTTTAAGTCCTACGGTATTATTATATGATAAGGGTAATTTTGAAAAAGGTGTCAAACTCGTCAGCTATGCTATACTTTAATAAAGTGGACGACGTCTACACACCCAAAGCCGACGACTCTGACCTCTACCTGTTGACTCGTCTTCCAAGCAGACATCATTTTGAACCTGACGACTTGAACAGGGATTTGATGGGATTAAGCTGATGGGGACAAAGAAGCTCCTAGCGGACCCAACATTACTTTGCTTGAACTCCACAAATTGGTATAAATGGAAACATCTTGTGCTCCATGAATAACCCTAATCTTGAAGATCTCCACATGGAAAGAGTCCCATGAGATACGCACATTAATAAGAATCTCCTTTACAAGGAAAGATCTTCTCTGCCAAGGAATGAATGTCAACCCTACACTACTATAAAAACCCCAAATCACTCACAAATGAAAGTACACATAATTTACCTTAGCTCTGGCACTCTAGAGTTGTGAAGAGTTCTCTAACTTGACCTTCGGAGGGTGTTTGGTCGGTACCACACCGGTACTCTTTGCAAGGTCTTCTTTGTTTTTGTAGGTATTGTCTCGAGCACATGAGGACCATGTGACTTGCTGACGATTTTCGTCATCATCAGTTGGCACCGTCTATGGGAAACGGAAAAGTTGTAAGCCTTACTATCGCTTCCCAGACAAAGAGTTGCATGGAACTTACTCGCTTGATGACGACCACCAACAATGTTCAAGGAGACGAACCACGCACCACCACCCTCAAAAGATAGGTTCAAACACTTGCCGCTGCCGTAGAACGCCTCACCAAGCAAAACCATGATCTAGAAGAGCAGCTGCGCCAAAAGAACACGGGGCCTAACACTCAAGAGGAGGACCAAGAAGGCGCCAATGATGAGAGAAGGGACCAAGAAAGACCGGAAGGTAGCAACACCCCAAGTAGACCAGAGCGTCAGGACACGAGCCGTCCATCCATCACAGATACAACTCCATCCCACATAGTCGCAGAGATGCAGATGATGAAGGAACGAATGGACTTTATGATGAACGTCCTTAGAGGACGGGTGTCTAGCGACCTCGATGACTTGGTCCATAAGAGACATAAGAATAATTGTGGGAGGAACTGTGGCCTCTGGTTCATCCAAAAATGCCCGTAAGACTTACCTCAGGATGGTTCAAAACGTCCAAATAACGGGCTTCATCCCAAAGATGGCACGAATTGACAACCCCATCATCAAATTCTCCAAAGAAGGTGCTCGACGTCTCCACCACCCGCATGACGACGCACTTGTGGTAGCCTATGGGTAGGAGACTACAACACACTCCTGGTCTTAGTCAACAATGGGAGCTCTGCTAACATCCTCTACTACCCGGCGTTCCAGCAAATGAGGATTGACAGAGAATAGTTGGTCCAGACCAACTCTCCACTGGTTGGGTTCGGAGGGACTAGAGTATACCCCCTCGGAGCAGTCACGTTGTCCGTTATGATTAGTGATTATCCTCAGCAAATCACTAAAGATGTTACATTTCTTGTTGTCGACTGCTCTTCCACCTACAACGCCATCCTAGGGCAACCCACCCTCAACTCATGGAAGGCTATAATTTCGACCTACCACTTGATGATCAAATTTCCCACTGACTATGGAGTAGGAGAATTGCGGGGAGATCAAGTAGTTGCACGCGAATGTTATATAGCAATGTTGGAGATGGACGATTACGTGTAAACAATGAACATAGAAGAGAAGCTGGCGATGGTAGAGCCCGTAGAAAGACTTGAAGAGATATTTCTTGACAACTCCAGGCCGGGTCAAACAATGAGGATTGGCACTCTTGCTAGCCCGACCGTCCGCTAAGCACTCATGCCTTTTCTTAAGGAGAACCAAGATATATTTTCCTAGAGCCATGAAGACATGCCAAGAATTGACCCTTCAGTCATGGTGCATAGGTTGAACGTGTCGCCTTTCTTTACACCCATCCATCAGAAGAAGCGGGTGTTCACCTGGGAACGAGACCAAGCTATAGTGGAAGAAGTTCGTAAGTTACAATAGGCAGGCTTCATCAGGGAAGTTTACTACCCTGACTGGCTAGTGAATGTGGTGATGGTCAAGAAAGCCAACGGGAAGTGGAGAATGTGAGTGGACTTTATAGACCTGAATAAAGCATGCCCCAAGAATAGCTACCCCCTCCCACGAGTTGATGTCCTGGTAGACTCTACGGCTTAACACCAGTTATTGAGCTTCATGGACGCTTTTTTAGGTTATAACCAGATCAAAATGGACGAAGTAGATCAAGCGAAGACTTCGTTCGTTACCAGCCAGGGCCTTTTTTGCTACAAAGTGATGCCATTCGGCCTAAAAAATGCAGGTGCAACATATCGGAGGCTCATGAACAAGATGTTCACACATAAGATTGGAAAGAATGTCCAAGTCTACGTTGACGACATGCTGGTAAAAAGCCAAAGGGAAGACGATCATTTAGATGATCTCAGGGAAACCTTCGACATCCTTCGCTCTTACAACATGAAGCTCAATCCAGGCAAGTGTGCATTTGGGGTGACGGCAGGGAACCACCATAATATGCGTGCAGTGTATCAAGGGTGATCAAATCCCTACACTTCTGTTCCTCGAATGGAATTTCCAAAACTCGACATATAAAAACCTCTTGCTCGTCAGTTATACGCGGATGAACATTGGCTGAAAAAGAAAACGACGACGTTAAATACTTAGCAAATAAACAGAGAGAGAATTAAAAGGCAAACTGACGGCACTAAACCTGAATCTTTGATAATACCCCAAGTATTGTCAAAGCCATAAGGCATCGTAACCCACTCCTCTAGACAACATACCCAATCCGTCCATTGGATGGAAAAGTACCTACCCTTCCATTTTCTATTGGAGTCAGGCATGTTCGACACTAGCCTAAGTGCTTTCTTCCTAGCTACAAAGTGATATATCCCTTAAGACAAGACAATGTGCTGGGGCCTATAACACTAAAAGAACTTGTCCAATGTAAGTTGACGGTTTCCACCACTTAGACGACCCCAGAGGATTTCAGCTCCAATGAATATCCTCCAAGCATTGGAAGCGATCTAACTGATGGATAGTCCTAAAAAATTGGCCAACTAACGATGTAATGTTGTCAGTGGCAACCTGAGTCCAGCCGCGATGTTGGCATCATACATACCAACGTCAGCGGTCCTCCTTGAATAACACTTTTCAAACTTCTCAAGGAGCCGAATTGGGATATGGTTAGGAATCTAGTAACGGTCCCGTAAATTCTTAAAGATGTTTGTCGTCATCGTTGGCTTGAAGTCATTGACGGTCTAAATCTTGGGGAGAATAAAGGGACGAGTGTATCCATCACCGGGGATTCCAGCTATTCTTGCCTCTGGAGCCCCCTCGTCACCTTCACCCTCGCCCCCATCCTCTTTAACCTCTCCTCCCTCATCACCATCGTCATCGCCCTCTACTTCCTCACCTTCCTCTCCAACATGACTTTCCACTTCGTCGTTAGGAGAATGGGCAGACGACTCCCTCTCTGACGACCAAGAAAGGCCCTCTTCGGGATCATGACTTGACTGGAAAACTTCATCGTAGCCCGCTCCTTCATGGACGTGTCCTAGGCATTAAATGATGGCTGCTCGAGGAACTATTAATGAACACGCCATTTTTCAAATAAATGAAGAGGTGCAAATCAAACTCCATAACCCGTCAACTAAAGTTGACGGAGCCATGGAGTAGGGGGCAACTGATAAGGGTAATTTTGAAAAGGTGTCAAACTTGTCAGTTATGCTATACTTTAATAAAGCGGATGATGTCTACACACCCAAAGCCGACGACTCTGACCTTGACCCATCGACTCTTCTTCCAAGCAAACAACATTTTGAACCTGACGACTTGAATGAGGATCTGACGGGATTAAGCTAATGGTGACAAAGAAGCTCCTGATGGACCCAACATAACTTTGCTTGGACTCCATGAATTAATATAAATGGAAACATCTTGTGCTCCATGAATAACCCTAATTGAGAAGATCTCTACATGGAAAGAGTCCCATGAGATACACACATTAATAAGAATCTCCTCTACAAGGAAAGATCTTCTCCACCAAGGAGTGAATGCCAACCCTACACCACTATAAAACCCCCAAAGCCCTCACAAACGAAGGTCCACATAATTTATCCCAACTCTGGCACTCTAGAGTTGTGAAGAGTTCTCTAACTTGACCTTCGGAAGGTATTTGGCCGGTATCACACTGGTATTCTTCGCAAGGTTTTCTTTGTTTTTGCAGGTATTGTCTCAAGTACGTGAGGACCGTGTGACTTATTGACGATTTTCAGCATCATCATTATATATGCAAGAGTGCGAAAGGAAAAATAGAAGAAAAACCAAAGCTTAGGTGATGTAAAAATTGCAGTCAGATCTTTTTTCTTTTTTTTCGATTTGTAACTAAAATCTCACACAGCTCACGCCCAAAACCAGTAAGCTTTCAAATCTGAAATCTAAGCCTGTACAACTGATGCATAGGTGTACGTTGTAGCGTTAATACTACAAACGACAAAAAGTTTAATGGCCATTGCCCCAACATTTAGAGAGTGCCAATGCATTTTTTTTTCCAACTGTTTATGGAAAAAGAAAAAAATTATTTATATTTTTAACAATTTTTATATTTTTTTTATAAAAAAATATATTAAAATTTATTGTAGTGAAATAGTAATCACCTAGATTTTCTCCTGGATTTAAAGGTATATAAGACAACTTTTATTTATTTATTTCCGGGCAAGCGTGACAGACATCAATTTTAAGGTTAGAATTAATTATTGTTAGCCAATGTGGTTTCAACATAAGAAGATAAGTGTAATACCCGGAATTTAATAAGAAAAAGAAGAGATTTAAAAAGAGGGGTATTTAAGTAAATCTCTTTGTGAGCTCAATTTTATAATTAATTTTACTAAGGGGTTTTTAGAAAATAAAGTTGAAACCTTAGCTATATATAAGCTAATTAAATCATCGTATAATAACAGAGGAGACTACCCAAAATATTCAAGCAGAGAACGATTGACTGTACACTTGAGGTAAGAGTCTAAGAATCTCATTTTTGTCAAATATAAGTTTTATTTGGAATTAGAGTATTATTTTTATGTATGTATTTATGACCAGTAGTGAAATTATTTAAATATTCAAAAAGTTTTAATGATGCAAAGGAAGAAAGATTTAAATTTATATTTTTGGTAAACTAGACGGTAGGTACCTATAGATTTTTCTATGGTCAATAATTTAATATTTTTTTCTATACCTTTGTGCGTTAAGCGTAGATAGAAATTGCAAAATTTTCTTGGGTTCGGTTAATATGTGCCCTAAGGGCACACGTTAAGCCATCAATTTTTAAAAATATTTTCTCGGGAATTAAAAAAGTTGTCAATACTTTTTCAATTCTTGAGAAAATATTTCCAAAAATTATTAATTATTGTGTGCTTTTAAGGCACACATTAGCAAAATCCAATATTCTTTAAGGGTTTAGGTTTATGCACAGATTTTCTTTCAAGAACAGTGCCCAAAGTATGTGAATTATGAAAACAAAAAGCCTATTGTGCCTAGGCTTTGAGTTCTAACATGCTATCACAAAAATGATGATAATAATAATAATAATAATAATAATAATAATAATGATGGTTGTTTTTCTGTAAGGCCATGTGCCTAACTTCTACTTGGAGTTATTATCATCTCAAAAGATGATAATGCTGGCAAGTGGCATGAGATTTTGAGATGATAATGGTGGCAGGTGGCATGAGACTAAAAAAAAAGGGGTTAACATAATAGTGTCCACGTGTCTTTGTTTTTCTTCTAGTATGATATGGTACTAAGAGTTTTAGCCTTAGGGTGTGTTTGTTTGGAGATGAAATAAGGTGGATGGAAAACTTTGGAGAGAAAATGGAAAGGAAAACTTTTTTGAAGTGTGTTTGGTTGGGTGGGGAGGAAGGAAAATAAATGGTAGGGCCTAGGTGTTTTCTCCCCGAGCCTACTAAAAAGTTTTTTCCCCAAAATAGAGAGAAAACTAAAAGGAGAAAATATACCTGCTTAATGTGCTTAATGGAAGAAAATGCCCATATGCACTTGCAAATGAGCTTCATTCGTACTTGCTCTTCACTTTCTTTATTTTTTATTTTTTCCTTCCTCCATGTTGCCTCCTCTTCTTCTTCTTTTTTTCTTTACTTTTTATAAACTTTTTTTCCCTTCCTCCACGTTGCCTCCTCCTCCTCCTCCTCCTCCTCTTCTTCTTCTTCTTCTTCTTCTTTCCAGGACATTACCTCTTCTTTCCTTTTTATTTTCTTTTTTCTTTTGATTTACTAGGCAGGCATCTAATGTACGTTGCTCATATTTTTTTTTTTTTTTCCTTTCGCTTTCTTTGTGTGTTATTTGTTTTTGTTTTGTTTTGTTTTTTTTTTGGACATGATTTTTTTTTTTGGACATGATTTTTTTTTTTTTATAAATTTAGGTGATTGCTTTTTTATTTTTGTCACTTTTTTGGTTTTAATTGGGCATCATTTTTTAACAAGGGTATATGAGTAAATTTATACAACCTCACTTTTTCCATTCCTCCAGTTTTCCACTCCTAACCAAACAAAAATGAAGGAAATTAAAATCTTTTATATCCTTCCACTTTTCCACCTCTCCAATCAAACAGACCCTTATCTCTAGGGCATTAATGGTAGCAAAAAAATAAAGAAGATATATTAAGAATATGAGGATTTTTGGATATGAGATATTAGTGGAACATTATTGGATATTTTTAGTAGTTTCTCTTTTAGCCGGGTACCGTTATAAGTTTTTCTTAATTATTTGATTATTGAGTAAATGGTGCCTGAAAATTGTTTAGGTAATATATTAGGATTTTAGAGGAAGTATTAGGGAGAAGTTCTTTTGTATTGAGCTGGCTGAGGTAATTAACTTTATCCTAATTGGTTTTGTTTTGCTTATACTACTATATTTTAACTACTGAAATTTGTTTATAATTGTTACAATTTTATTTAATTGTTTTAGCTACATTGATTTAAAGTAAAGAATAAAGAATTATCATAAATATATTTGATTACTGAATACATAATTTTATATATATTTATGCATTTGAATGAGATGTAAGTGCACAATTGCACCTGGACCCAAAGACAATCACGGGCTTAGGCCCAATGAGCCTTAAACAATAAAATTTGTAGAGCGTGGGCTTAGAACCTAGGTTAGAAGTACTGGGAGCTTAACAACAGGCTTTTGTAAATAAACACAAGTAAATAACGAACGACAATGACAAATGGATCTCCTCGGACTCAAGCCGAGGACTACTTTTTTGTTATTTCTCTTTCTTCCCTTAAGATTACAATTTCTTAATTTCTTTCTTAGTTTTTTCCTCCCCTTTTTCTTTGGCCTTTACCCCCCTTTTATACTTCCTTCCCTGATACTTTTTGAACAGTGACTAGAGGTTTCCACCTCACTGTTTAGGGGTCACCTCCCCATTAATGCGGCCAGGGAGGTAGGTGTAGAGCCTTTAATGCGGAGGTGGCAACCTTTACTCTTGATATTTTCTTTAATACTGGTGCATCTAGAAGATTCAGGATGTCCCCTTTTAACCACTGGTCTTTCCAGAGTTGTTCTTTGACCTTCATAATAAAACTTTGAATTCTGTAGGGCTTGTCCGAGGAGAAACTCGTCCTCGGCTGTATCCTCGGACCCTCGGCGTATGGGCCAAATCATAGAGTTTAATCCTGGAGCAGGTCGGCCCTCCATGTTACAGCCCAAAGGCCCATAGGCCCACTTGGGTCCTTTTACTCCCCACAATAGCCCCTCAAAACTTTATTTTTCATCATCCGAGGAGAAAAATAGGGTTTTGACCCAACGAAGACTTCCTTCACACTTTCTATAAATAACCACACGTGTGAAGACCGTTTCGCGTTCCGGAGGGTGACACTTGGCGGTTTTATTTTCAAAAACGCGCGTATTTATTACTGTAAGTTACACCTTGTCCCCCACGTTCAACGGTGAGATGGGCATCCAACGGTCCTCGTTATTTCATGAAAAATTGGGCGGGACAAATATAATTTCGAGGCCGCTTTCCGCACACCATGACGCTTCGGGAACCTGCGCCTTCATTTAATTCATCAGGGACTAATCCCATCAAAACATCAGTAAACATACTTTACCCGCAGAAAACCGTGGAACTCTGCACAACTTGAGATTCGTAAGTTTTTTATTCTCCTTTTCTTAACCTTTTCTCCTCGGATCTTGTCCTTGGCTATACTTGTAGACTTTTTCCCTTTTAGAGTTTAGTCTTTCGTCCCTCTCTGATGGGAAAATTTAAGTGTCTAGTTGATACCCCCGCTGGAATGGAAGGCTTCAGAGCCAAGTATCACATTCCCGACGATGTAGGTTTAAAATATTGCCCAGCGGAAGCCGTGGCCGGCTCTAGAAAAGAGGGAGAGGTTATCATCCCAATGGTAGCCTTTGTAGAGGGTGGGATGACCCTTCCAATGAAGCCTGTAACTAGGGAGTACCTTCGCAACCACCGGTTGTGTCCCGATCAGTGCCTCCTAAACGTTTTTAGAGTTTTGGGTAGCGTCGATGCTCTAAACGAGCAAATGGGTCTAAACCTCACCTGGCACGATGTCGTCTTTCTGTACGAGTCCCATAAACTTACCAATGTAGGTTACTACATTAAATCTCGCTCCAGTGTCGTTAGGCTAATCTCCTGTCTGCCCAAATCCAACAAAGCCATGAAGGACGACTACCTGATCGTCTCTGGGAACTGGCACGATGGCCTCCACTGCCCAGTTGAGTGGGGAGATCCAGGTGCGACACCTTAGGATTAACCTCCCCCCCGCACAACTTCCTCTAACACTCACAGAAAATGCGTATTCACATGTATTCATGTCTATTTAAGTTTATTATATGTTGTGTGAATCTGACCATGTTCGTTTGCTTTGATGTCTTTCTTTGCAGATAAGCAACACGTGTGCCCACGCTTGAGCCACTGCAACGTTGCAGATCTAAACCGGGTACTGCGACAACAACCGCCACTCGTTCAGCAGCAAAAGCTGGATAAAGGCAAAGGCAGGGCCCGCTCAGTTGAAAGCGGGGAGAACAGGGACGAGGCCGAAGTGCGCCGAGCACCGGCTGCCTGGTCTCTTGACTTAAGGCTGGACGGCGCACCTATCTCTTGCCAGTCCAGTATCGGGCGGCCCCCAAGGTCATGCCCATCACTTGGCAGAAGTGTTGGAACGCCCTCTTCTGCTGCCGAAAGATATGGAGACCTTGGAGAGGATGAGCCAACCTCAATTATTCCTGTCTCTAAAAAGGGATCTAGCCCTGGTAAGTTTAATTTTTTAGGAAGATTACATTTTTAACAACATTGGATTATTCATGAGTGTCCTGCTATACCTAATTTCCTCACACTTTATTGCAGGCCGTTCAAGAAGTCTTCATGGCCGAGAAGTTTATAGAAGATACTAGGAAGAAAGCCAGAACAGAGCTTGAAATTCGGATGGAGACTGAGAAGTCCTTAGGCACGGCCATTGCTGAAAATGAGAAGCTTATCTCTGAGGTGGCTGAGCTAAAAAGAGAGAGGAATGGGGCCGAGGCAAACCTGAAGACCATGAAGACCCAGATAGAAGGGCAGCGCAAGCTCCTTCGTGAAAGAGATGACGAGCTCTCCCGAGTCCAAAGGGAACGCTTGGATTTGGAAAAGGAACTTGCGCTGATGAAGGAAGAAGCCGGCGCATTTCAACGCTCTTTAGAAGCTGCCAAGCAGGCGAGTTACGAGGAAGGGGTAGCTGCCACCGAGGAGCAGCTGACAGAGGCTTTCGCGGCCTTGTGCCGGGAATACTGTCAGAAAGTCTGGGGGGAAGCTCTAAACATAGCAGGAGTTCCTCTAGCCTCGGAGCTGAGGAAGTCCGAGAATGTTTGGCTTCCCCTGGAGATACAGGAGATTGAAAAGGCTCCTGCTGCTGTTCCTACCCCTGAAACAACTCTTCCTGCTCTTCCTCCTATGGTCCCAAAGCTAATTCCAGATCCTACAGAACCTTCAGGTTCCAATAAAGAAAAGGAAGGAGGCGGGGATGCCGAGAAGGGCCTGAGCCAAACCATAGAATCCAATGTCCCTCCAACGAAGGTAGCAGACAAAGGAAAGCAAGTTCTGTCTCCTTTTGAGTTGGAGCTGAAAGGGACCGAGGCAACCAGCACTTCTCAGCAAGATCCTCCTCCAAAAGCTTAGGACTTCTCTTTCTCTATATTCAGACTTAATATGTAATGTATATCTAAATGATTAATGAAGAACAATTTTGTTTGATTTTCATTCGTGTTGTATCTGTTTTTACTTTATTCTTTTTGTACTTGTCGAAAAAGTTTCCCATTAGCATTAATCATAACCTCCACGCAGTCATGCGCATGTTTTAGCATTAAAAACTTAACAGCAGATGACATGGTTGAGATATTTTAAACAATGCCGTGGTTAAAAAAAAAACCTCATATAACGATTAAACCCTTATAATGTGTGGTAGTGTTTTCAGTAGGATGTAAGATCCGAGGACCATTCCTTATATAAATTTGCTTAACGCTTAAAGATATAGAACTTAAGATCCGAGCTAATAACCAGTAAGGCGCTAATTTCCAAACGCAATAAGAAATTAACTTTAATCAAGTTTGTGGTCCGAGGACAAGACTTAACCAATTTCCTATTTGATTCTTAAGATCAGTAACTTTAAATGTTAATTTTCCCAAAGTAGGAGGTCCGAGGACCCGGCATAACTAAGGTTCTGTTTAACAAATGACAAGATACCAATTTTCACAAGGTTTGTGGTCCGAGGACGACACTTAACTAAGTTTCTGTTTGATTCTTAAGAACAATAACTTCAAATGTTAATTTTCCCAAATTAGGAGGTCTGAGGACCCGGCATAACTAAGGTTTTGTTTAACAAATGACAAGATATCAATTTTCACAAGGTTTGTGGTCCGAGGACGACACTTAACCAAGTTTCTGTTTGATTCTCAAGATCAGTAACTTCAAATGTTAATTTTTCCAAAGTAGGAGGTCCGAGGACCCGACATAACTAAGGTTCTGTTTAACAAATGGCAAGATATCAATTTCCACAAGGTTTGTGGTCTGAGGACGACACTTAACCAAGTTTCTGTTTGATTCTTAAGATCAGTAACTTTAAATGTTAATTTTCCCAAAGTTGGAGGTCCGAGGACCCGGCATAACTAAGGTTCTGTTTAACAAATGACAAGATACCAATTTCCACAAGGTTTGTGGTCCGAGGACGACACTTAACCAAGTTTCTATTTGATTCTTAAGAACAATAACTTCAAATGTTAATTTTCCCAAAGTAGGAGGTCCGATGACCCGGCATAACTAAGGTTCTGTTTAACAAATGGCAAGATATAAATTTCCACAAGGTTTGTGGTCCGAGGACGACACTTAACCAAGTTTCTGTTTGATTCTCAAGATCAGTAACTTCAAATGTTACTTTTCCCAAAGTAGGAGGTCCGAAGACCCGGCATAACTAAGGTTCTGTTTAACAAATGACAAGATATCAATTTCCACAAGGTTTGTGGTCCGAGGACGACACTTAACCAAGTTTCTGTTTGATTCTCAAGATCAGTAACTTCAAATGTTAATTTTCCCAAAGTAGGAGGTCCGAGGACCCGGCATAACTAAGGTTCTGTTTAACAAATGGCAAGATATCAATTTTCACAAGGTTTGTGGTCCGAGGACGACACTTAACCAAGTTTCTGTTTGATTCTTAAGATCAGTAACTTTAAATGTTAATTTTCCCAAAGTAGAAGGTCCGAGGACCCGGCATAACTAAGGTTCTGTTTAACAAATGACAAGATATCAATTTCCACAAGGTTTGTGGTCCGAGGACGACACTTAACCAAGTTTCTGTTTGATTCTTAAGAATAGTAGCTGCAAGCGTCAGAGGTACTAATAACTTTGAAATATTAACTGACAAAAGCACATTTTATTAATAATAATACCTTCTAAGATTATTTACATTCCACGGGCGTGGTACAATTCTTTTGTCTAGGTCAGCTAGCCGATATGACCCTATGCCTGCTACTGAAACAATGCGATAGGGGCCTTCCCAGTTGGGTCCCAGCTTACCCCAAGCTGGGTTCTTAGAAGTGCCCACAACTTTCCTTAGTACAAAATCACCAGGTGCAAGTGGTCTTAGCTTCACGTGGGCGTCATATCCCCGTTTTAGCTTTTGTTGATAATAAGCCATTTGGACCATAGCTACCTCGCGTCGTTCCTCGAGTAAATCAAGACCTTTTTCCAAGAGTCCATTGTTATTCTCCGAGCTAAAAGAGCTCGTCTTTAGGTGGGAAAACCAGATTCCAGAGGTATCACCGCCTCGGCTCCATAAGTCATAGAGAATGGCGTTTCTCCCGTGGACCTACGCGGTGTGGTCCAGTACGTCCATAGAACATGAGGGAGCTCTTCTACCCACCTGCCTTTCGCATCGTCCAACCTCTTCTTGAGCCCACTGACTATGACCTTGTTAACGGCCTCGGCTTGCCCATTTCCTTGAGGATAAGCTGGGGTGGAGTATCTATTTATGATACCCATGTCACCACAATATTGCCTAAAGGCCTTGCTGTCAAATTGAACGCCATTGTCTGAGATATGTGTGTGTGGTATACCGAACCTGGTGACAATATTTTTCCAGACAAATTTTTTGGAATCAACATCTCTAATATTTGCTAAGGGCTCAGCCTCAACCCATTTAGTGAAATAATTTGTTCCCACAAGAAGCCATCTTTTGTTTCCTGCAGCTCTCGGAAACGGCCCCACTATATCCAATCCCCATTGGGCAAAGGGCCAAGGACTGGAGAGAGGGTTAAGAACCCCACTAGGTTGATGGATATTAGGGGCGAACCTCTGGCATTGGTCACATTTTCTGGCATAGTCCTAAGCCTTTCTCTGCATATTAGGCCACCAATAACCTTGAGTCAGAGCTCTATGGGCTAAGGATCTTCCCCCGGTGTGGCTGCCACAAATCCCTTCATGCAGTTCTTCCAGGAGCCCTTCCGTTGAGTCAGGGTGCACACACAGCAAGTACGGTCCTGAAAAGGATCGTTTATACAGTTTCTGATCCTCGGACAACCAGAAGCGTGGCGCCTTTCGACGTATCTTATCCGCTTCAGATTTGTCCTTGGGAAGGATGTCATTCTTAAGAAAAGACACGACCGAGTCCATCCAGCTAGGACCAGGCCTTATCAAATGAATGCGAGGCGCGTTGACAATGATAAGAGAGGGTTCTAGCAAATCCTCAACGAGGATAACCCTAGGTAAACCTTGAGCCGAAGACGTTGCCAGCGTGGCTAAGGAGTCTGCATGGGTGTTTCCGCTCCGAGAGATATGAGTTAAGACGGAGGAGTCAAATTCAATCTGCTGACGCTTGACCTGGGCCAAATATTCCTGCATCTTTGGATCTCTAGCCTCCATGGTCCCCGTGACCTGGCCGACCACCAGTTGAGAGTCCGAGAACACATGGATTTCCTTCCCTCCCATTCTACGCACCATTTTCATGCCTACCAAGACTGCTTCGTATTCGGCCTCATTATTAGTGGCCAAGAACGCCAATCTCAGAGATTTTTCGAAAACAATTCCCTCGGGGGAAATCAGGACAAGCCCAACACCTGATCCTTTCTGATTGGCTGCCCCATCAACATACACTTTCCAAGTCGGAGATATCGCAGCTGTGATCACACCAACTGATTTTTCACCCATGCGGGCCTCTTTTGGACTTTCTTCGTGCGATGGTTCGGCAAATTCTGCCACCAAGTCAGCGAGGACATGGCCCTTCACCGAGGTGCGAGGCTTGTATTTAACGTCAAAAGCCCCTAGGATGGTCCCCCACTTTGCTATCCTGCCTGAGTAGTCGGCACTACGTAGCATTGCTTTGAGAGGCAATTGGGTCAGAACCACCACAGTGTGAGACTGGAAATAATGAGGGAGTTTGCGCGTGGCGTGGACTACGGCCAGAAGCGCTTTTTCCAAGGGCAGATAGCGCACCTCGGCCTCGTTCAAAGACTTACTAACATAGTAGACCGGTCTTTGCACCCCGCTTTCATTCCTTATAAGGACCAGGCTGACCGCATGGACAGCCACTGCCAGATAAGCAAACAAAACCTCTTCCGCCTCGGGGCGAGACAAAATGGGTGGCCGAGAAAGATATTGTTTAAGCTGCTGGAAAGCTAACACGCAGTCCTCGGTCCATTGAAACCCCTTCCACTTATTCAACAATTGGAAGAAGGGACGGCATCGGTCAGCTGACCGAGAGATAAACCTATTCAACGCGGCAATCATCCCTGTCAATTTCTGGATTTCTTTTGGGTTGCGAGGAGGCTGCAAGTTCTGAATAGCCTTGACCTGCGCTGGGTTCACCTCTATGCCTCTGTGAGTAATCATGTATCCCAAAAACTTTCCGGATCCCACGCCAAAAGAGCACTTTGAGGCGTTAAGGCGCAGTTTATATTTTCTTAGCACTTGGAAGGTGTCAGCTAGATCTTTGACGTGTAAAGGTATCGTTTTGCTCTTCACCACCATATCATCTACGTACACCTCAATGGTCTTCCCCAGTTGCTGTTCAAACATTCTTGTCATCATCCTTTGGTAGGTAGCCCCAGCATTTTTCAAACCAAATGGCATGACCTTATAATGATAATTCCCCGTCGGAGTGATGAAGGCAGTCTTCTCTTGATCCTCCAATGCCAAGGGAATTTGGTGGTAACCCTGGAAGGCGTCCAAAAAACTCATCCGAGGATGTCCGACGGTGGCGTCCACCAGTTGATCAATACGCGGCATTGGGAACGAATCTTTGGGATAGGCCTTGTTCAGATTGGTAAAGTCCACACATACCCTCCACGTTCCATTCTTCTTTTTAATAACAACTGTATGGGCCAACCACTCGGGGTAGAAAACCTCTTTGATAGCCCCAGCCCTCTTGAGTTTAAGCACATTTTCCTTCACAGCCTCGGAATGTTCTCTGGAAGAACGCCAAGGTGGCTGCCTTATCGGAACAATAGCTGGGTTGACATTTAAATGATGACAAATGAAGCTCGGATTGACACCTGGAGCTTCGTAAGGATCCCATGCAAAAACATCAATATTGTCCTTCAGGAATTCTAACAATTCGATCTTCTCTTGGTGTGGCAAAAGTATGCCGACTTGGAAGAACTTCTCTGGGTCATCGGCTACTGGAAACTTCTCTAACTCCTCACAATGTGTCTCCTCTCCTGTCACCATCCCAGATGAACCAGGAGCCGTTAACTGCTATAAGTCTTTGGTGATTAAAGCCGAAGACTCGGCTTCTGTCTGATGCAATACTGCAGCCGATATGCATTGCCTGGCCACCGATTGGCTGCTGAGGATTTCCTCAACACATTCCCCCGAGGGGAATTTAACTTTAACATGTAAGGTAGAGGAGACAGCTCCAAGCGCATGCAGCCAAGGCCTGGCGAGGATGGCTGTATATGGAGAGTACACATCAACCACAATGAAATCCACCTCAACCGTTTCTGAGCCGGATTGAACGGGCAAACGAATCTGTCCCTTCGGCACAACGACTCTCCCTTCAAAGCTTATAAGCGGCGAATCATAAGGAGTAAAATCTTCCAACTTCAACCTTAACCCCTTAAATAGATCAGGGTACATGATATCTGCACCGCTGCCCTGATCTATCATCACCCTCCTCACATCATAATTCCCTATCCTAAGCGTAACTACAAGCGCATCATCATGGGGCTGGATAGTACCTACCTTATCCTCGTCGGAGAATCCTAAGACGGGCAAAGTGCCCTTCAACCTCTTCGGCCTGCTGCCCGCATCCTCGGCCTGAGAATGGGAAACCGCCATCACCCTAGTGGGACCTGAGCCGGTCCTACCAGGTGTAGCGAAGATAACATTGATTGTTCCTAATGCCGGCCAAGACAAATTATTCCTCTGATTGTTTGAGCCGGACTGGCTGCCCTGCCCAGTAGGTTGACACAAGTGCTGCTTCAGTTTTCCTTCACTGACAAGCTGCTCCAAATGGTTCCAAAGGGTCCGACAGTTCTCGGTAGTGTGGCCCACATCCTGATGGTACTGACAAAAGAGGTTCTGATTCCTCTTCGCAGGGTCCCCTGACATCTTACCAGCCATTTGAAGAAGGGCTCCTTACGAACTTTCTCCAACAAGCTGATGCACTAGTTCTCGGAACACAAAGTGCTCACGGCTGAGGTGCCGCCGGCCACGGACCGCCCAACGTAATCTCTCCTCGGCCCGTTATTGTGGTACCCGTCCGACTGAAATCCCTTCTCTCCCCGCGGGATAACCTTCTCCCTTACCCTTTCCTTGCTGTTGGTCTTCCTCCACTCTCTTATACTCGTCAATACGGTCCATGAGGCGACGTACACTCGCGGACGGGCTTTTTAGTCGAGACTTTCTCGAAGTCGTGATCGCAGGGAAGGCCTACCTTAAAGGTATTAAGCGCCACCTCATCAAAGTCACCATATATTTCATTAAACATCTCCCAATAACGGTCGGAGTATACTTTCAACGTCTCCCCCTCCCTCATGGTCATGGATAACAGCGAGTCTAAAGGCCGAGGGACTCTGCTACACGTAATGAACCACGAAGCGAATGCTCTAGTAAGCTCCCCAAACGAACCTATAGACCCCGATTTAAGGCCATTGAACCACCTCATAGCAACAGGTCCCAGGCTAGAGGGGAAAACTTTACACATTAGGGTCTCGTTGTGAGAGTGCACCGCCATCCGCTGGTTAAAGTGACTCACGTGCTCCACCAGATCAGTCCGGCCATTGTAGATGGTAAAAGTGGGCTGGGTAAACCTCCTAGGAAGCCTTCCTTTCTCAATCCTCGGTGTGAATGGAGATTTGGAGAGTTGGTGCAACGCCCTACTCATAGTATCGTTGCCTAAGCCCCTAGAATGAAGCTTCTTACGTCTGCGAGTTGGCTGGTTGTCCTCTTCATCGGAGGACGTTGCACTGGTGGGGGAGCGCGACCTCGAGCTGTAGCCATCTCCCCTATCCTCCTCTGAGGAAGGATTAGATGAGGACGGTGAAAACCTACATTCAGCACGACGTAACTTTCTCTTCAAACGATTGATTTCCTTCTGCATGGATTTAGAACCCTCCTCGTGGGTGGTGCTACCCCCACCATGAGTATGGCTAGCCCCTGGATATTTTGTGTGGACGCTTCCCTCACGATCCCTTCGACGCTCAAGACGCTCGAAATGATCCTCCGGTTGTGATCCCTGTGACTCTGCATGGTGAGCACCTAAGCCTGCCATAGTATCCCTACCTCTTCTAGACTAGATTTCCCACAGACGGCGCCAATTGTAAGTGCACAATTGCACCTGGACCCAAAGACAATCACGGGCTCAGGCCCAATGAGCCTTAAACAATAAAATTTGTAGAGCATGGGCTTAGAACCTAGGTTAGAAGTACTGGGAGCTTGACAACAGGCTTTTGTAAATAAACACAAGTAAATAACGAACAATAATGACAAATGGATCTCCTCGGACTCAAGCCGAGGACTACTTTTTTGTTATTTCTCTTTCTTCCCTTAAGATTACAATTTCTTAATTTCTTTCTTAGTTTTTTCCTCCCCTTTTTCTTTGGCCTTTACCCCCCTTTTATACTTCCTTCCCTGATACTTTTTGAACAGTGACTAGAGGTTTCCACCTCACTGTTCAGGGGTCACCTCCCCATTAATGCGGCCAGGGAGGTAGGTGCAGAGCCTTTAATGCGGAGGTGGCAACCTTTACTCTTGATATTTTCTTTAATACTGGTGCATCTAGAAGATTTAGGATGTCCCCTTTTAACCACTGGTCTTTCCAGAGTTATGCTTTGACCTTCATAATAAAACTTTGAATTCTGTAGGGCTTGTCCGAGGAGAAACTCGTCCTCGGCTGTATCCTCGAACCCTCGGCGTATGGGCCAAATCATAGAGTTTAATCCTGGAGCAGGTCGGCCCTCCATGTTACAGCCCAAAGGCCCATAGGCCCACTTGGGTCCTTTTACTCCCCACAATAGCCCCTCAAAACTTTATTTTTCATCATCCGAGGAGAAAAATAGGGTTTTGACCCAACGAAGACTTCCTTCACACTTTCTGTAAATAACCACACGTGTGAAGACCGTTTCGCGTTCTGGAGGGTGACACTTGGCGGTTTTATTTTCAAAAACGCGCGTATTTATTACTGTAAGTTACACCTTGTCCCCCACGTTCAACGGTGAGATGGGCATCCAACGGTCCTCGTTATTTCACGAAAAATTGGGCGGGACAAATATAATTTCGAGGCCGCTTTCCGGACACCATGACGCTTCGGGAACCTGTGCCTTCATTTAATTCATCAGGGACTAATCCCATCAAAACATCAGTAAACATACTTTACCCGCAGAAAACCGTGGAACTCTGCACAACTTGAGATTCGTAAGTTTTTTATTCTCCTTTTCTTAACCTTTTCTCCTCGGATCTTGTCCTCGGCTATACTTGTAGACTTTTTCCCTTTTAGAGTTTAGTCTTTCGTCCCTCTCTGATGGGAAAATTTAAGTGTCTAGTCTTTCGTCCCTCTCTGATGGGAAAATTTTAGTCTTTCGTCCCTTTTAGAGTTTAGTTTTTCCCTTTTTCCCTTTTTGATCAGGAAGAGTTGCATGTGTTTGGGCTTCCGCTGGGATGTGTGTATGAGTGAAGTTTAGGAATCATTGGAATAAGATTTAGACTTTTATGTTTGATATTGTCTTTTGTTTAGACTTTAGTCTCAAAATATTTAGTTGATTTTTCTTTGTGATGTTGGAAGATTATTATTTTGGAGATCCTTTGAGAATTGCATTATTGAAGATATTTTTGGATTTACTAATGAAATTTTCTTTGAGGATAAATTTTTAGTTATTAAGAAGGCCTTTCACACTTGTAGAGAACAAATCTTATAAGCGTGTGACTGTTGTCATGTGCCTAGCTCTTACTTAGGTTTGGGGTGTGACAATATTTACGGTATCAGAGCTCTAGGTTGGATCCTTAGGCATTGATTTATGAAATAAAACGGTGAGAGGGGTAGAAACTAGGCATTTAGGGATATGTTGTGTGATATATATACTAGATGAGTTTATAATATGTTCTTTTTATTAAATTAGAAATTTGATAACATGCTAGTGTGTCATTTGCATAATGGACAGAGGTTAGGATGTCAACTCGCACCAAAGATGTTGGTGTAGACGATTAAATTTCTTAGTTCAAAATAAGTCAAATAAGTAAAATAGTTTCACAAATGCGGATTTGTATTGATGAATGTGTGGTACAATTCTCTGAAATTATAAAAGAGTGATCCTCTAATTCGATCTCCTTGAAAGATTTGTTGATTGGAATTATGGTAATGTGATTTTGATCCAAACACAAAATATCCTTCAATTTGGCTAAGGAATGGATCGAAGATCTTCAAAACGGAATTACAATGAATCTCTGGCTATGAGCTTGTTAGAAATCTTTTGTTCTTCACGTTCTTCGTGTTCTTCGTGTGTTCTTCGTCTTCGAAGGTTTGTAGTGGAAGTTCTTCAGGGCTTTAGAGGCTTGAATCTGTAGAACTTCACTGATTTGTGGTTTGTTGAGGCTTCTAGAGGCTTTTGAGCTTGATTCTGATAACCTTTGAGATCTAGGCGGGTAGTTTGGATGGTTTTGCTTCAAATGTTCTTCGTATTCGAGGTTGAAGTTCTTGAAGTTCCTGGAGGCTTCTAGGCTTGATTCCAGCAGAGCTTCAATACTTCTGAATCTTCTTTGATGCTGCTTGTGCTCTAGATGGCTTGGTGTGTCCAAATGCCTTAGGAAGGCTTCTATTTATAGGAGTTTTGGGGTAGGTGAGCAATACGTGGTGAAGTCTGATTGGTGACACATGTCACAGCCTGATTGGTCTGCTTGGGTCATCGCTTACACGCACCGGATCGCTTGGGTCATCACTTACACGCGTCGGCTCACTTGTGTCATCACTTTCATGCACCTACGTGTGATAAGCATTTTGCATGTTTTTTATGTTTTTACCTTAATGAAATTTGGCAAATTTCTAGTAAAAGTACATGATGCTTTGTAATTAGCCATACTTTGTGGACTTGGTGGCATGATGTGTCAGCTTGTGATAGGCCGGAAATTTTCCCTCTCTACAAATGCCCCCTCGAGACTCGTTCATGCACACAGTTTTGGAGTGTGGTGAATGAATGAGTCTTGAAAATGGATTTTCATACTTGACTCTTCAAGTGAAGCGGCTGAAGGTGGTGAAGCTTTTAGTAGGATGAAGAAATTTTAGAAGAGTAGACCCTCCCATATGAAAGGCTTTGATGAGATCGAAAAGAGGTCTGTGAGTATTTGAATGTACTCGCATGACTGGGCCTTCTCAATAGAGGTTAAGTTGAAGTAATTTCAAGAGATTGTTCCATGGTATTTGATATGGGTCAGTGGGGCGAAAAGTCATTTGCAAGTAGCTGGATGTATTTGGTGATTGAATCATATTGGCAGAGATTAAGCTGAAGTAATTTCAGAGGAGTATTTTGGATCGTTGGTGGCAATCACAGGGTGTTGAAGATGGAGAAGAAGTGAGAATGTTGGCTGGGTATAGCATGCAGAGCTATTGGGCTAGCCTCCTATTTTTAAAAACTTCTGGTGAAGTTACATCTGAAGGATATACTTCGGATTACGGAGAGAACATGTGGGAAAGTGATTGAATGCGCATGTGTTATTATATCACTCCGGTTAAGTTGTAATAATTTCAGAAGCTTATGGATTTTGGGTCTGCTGGTGGTGATGGTGAAGAAGATGGAGACGAAGCAAAGTGAGTGGGTGAAACATATGGCACCATGGCCCTAGCCTTGTACGCTGAATGAGGTCCGACGGCAAGTCATTGAATGTGCATGTGCAACTGGACCATGCTGGCAGACATTAAGTTGAAGTAATTTTAGAAGTATATTTTCTGAAATTCATCAAGCTGATCTTAAGTTGGAGTAATTCCAGAAAGTGTGTTTTGAGGTACTAGCAATGATGACCTTTGGGCCCCACGCTGGTGGGAACATGGAATAAGGTTTTGGCGACCATTTACCGACACCAAAGGTTGATTTCTGACAAGCTAGTACCTTGGAAGTCATTGTAAGTGTTGGATGGTAGACAATTTGTAGGATACCCCAACACCTTTCACCACCTTCATCTAATGCCACTTGTTAGGAAAGAACAACAAAATGAAAGGTGGAACTAACTTGCGATCTTGGTTTTAGAAACCAGCCACGTTGTTGTTTGTTCCAAACTGCTGCTTTTGATGGGAGACCAAGCAGTTGGAGAGAGACTATGGTCGCCCTGATCTTAGGAACATGTGTCTCTGCTGGACTTAGATTTCCTGGCCAACCAAGTCCAAGGAAGCATGGAACGACGATACAGACCTTGTTATGAATAACTTTATAGACAAATGAGGTCGTTAAGTGGGGAAACAAAATTTTTTTGGATCCTAAAACGACGATGATGTTGTGAGAAGGGTTTCTACTAAACCATGAAAGAGTTTATCTCAAACTGATTATGAAGCGATTTTGGTTGCTAGGTGTTGAGAATGATGAGGCCATAGTAAGAAATGGTTGTGAGAAGGAAAATTGAAAATTTGAAAGAAGCAAATCTTCATTTCATGATTTAGTGTGTTTTTCTCGATGAGCTTCAATGTATCCGACCCTTCTATTTATAGTGGAAAGATGAAGAATGACAATTGGATAGTTGGGAATGGCGGATGAGGCTTTTTGGTGAGAATGGTGGACGAGAACAGTAGGCACCGAACGGGAATGGTAGGTTGGAGACTGGTAGACACTGAACGGGAATGGTAGGCTGAAGTAGTGACCCAATGCAATTTCAAGTTTGAGACACACTTGTGAGAGTTCATTTGTTCTTTGAAAGGGAAGCCTTGATGAAATCTGGAGGATAATCTTGAGGGAATCCAGACCAAATGGATGGATCTCAAATTCTGATCTTAAGAGCTTAAATTTTGGACACTGCCAGTACCTTGGAGAAGTGGGTCAGATTGTTAGTTTTCAAGTCCAAAACAAATAAGCAGATTTCAAAATTAGAATCTTTGTGAAAATCTAAATAGGACAAGCTTTACTTGGACATCTTGATTCTTGGTCAAAGTTCACATCAAAGCCAACAGTTGTAGAATCACACTATTTGAGCACTTTTGGATTCTAAAATGAAGAAATAGATCCCAAAATTGGAATTTACGCGCAAAACTGAGCAAGTCAGGTTCTTCTTGAGAACTTTGAGTTTCGGTCAAGATTTATGCAAAACTCAACTCTCTGGAAATTAGACATTTGCACAATTTTCGAGTTTCAAATGAAGAAACGGATCCCAAAATCAGAATATACTCGAAAAACTGAGCAAGTCAGGTTCTTCTTGAAAACTTTGACTTTCAATCAAGATTTATGCAAAAGTCAACTCTTTGGAAATTAGATGTTTTCACAATTTTCGAGTTTCGGATGAAGAAACGGATCCCAAAATCGGAATGTACTCGAAAAATTCAGTGGGATAGGTCTGTTTTGAAAAGATTGACTTTTTGGTCAAAGTTAAAGGTCTAACTTGGCCAAAGCCCCTATCTTTTTTTTTTTTTTTTTTTTTTTTTTTTTGGCAGGTGGTTCGGATCCAGGTTAGGATGAACGGGTCGAATTTGGATAGGCGGGTCAAATTGGGTCTGGTGACGTCATTGATGACGTTATGAAACTGAGGCGCATGGGAGCGCGTCTGTTCTGCTGGAGGCATGTGGGAGCACGTGTCACTGAGGGAGGCACGTGGAGGCGTATGTTCTTTTGAGGAAGCGTTCATCGGAGCTTCTAGAGGCGCGTGGTAGTGCGTGGGGTTGAGTTTGGATCCGAAATTTTTAGGTTTTGTGCATCGGGGCCTTTTGGATCGACTGGTAATGCCACTTCTTTGAAAAGAAGTTTGGATTTGTAGGAATATGAAGGAATATGCCACGATCCTCTGAAGCTTTTGGCGGCGCGTGGAGGCGCGTGTTTTCCTCGGCAAGATTGAGCTTTCTTGGGTTTTGTCGATTTTTGTTGGTTTAAGATCTCTGTTGATTCAGTTTTGTGAAATGAGGTCTAGATTTCCACGAGTCTGAAAGAGAAGTCCGCTGGCATTGTTGGACCTGTAATCTTCTTAGTCTATTTTGGTGGTGGTTGTTCTAATAGCATGTGGCAACTCAGGCAGGACATAGGTTCAAGGTAACTACTGAGTGCCTCTACTGTTCTTAAGGGTTGGTGGCACAATTTCTTTGAACAATATGGTACTCTTTGCTGGCCTAGATCTTCCTTCAAGGACTAATGCAACAGTTTCTTCTAGATGATGTGTTATTCTTTGCAGACCTATAAGCCCTCTTTGAGTTTTAGTGAGGTAATTTCTTCCTGACAACATGCTTCTTCCATGGGAACTTACCCCTTTCTTTTTCAAGGTTTGGTGCATTTTTTTTTTTGAAAGTATGAACTACACCTCTTTTTCCTTTTAGTCCACAACCGTTTTTCCTCTGTCCATTAGCTTCCAAAGACCCCTATATAAGGGCACCCGGAGTATGCCTTAAGTTGCACAAGTCTATCCTTTAGGCAACATACTACGTACAAAAATTATGCCTCCTTTTGTTTTCTTTTCTTTTTTTTAGTGTGTATATATATATATATATATATATATACATTTTTTGTGCTTTGTTTGTACTAACCTTTCTCTTCTATTTTTTTTTTCTTTTTTTTTTAAAGGCTATCATGATGCTTTTTTTTTTTAAGATTCGAAAAATGGTCAAGAACCGGCCTTATTCATTTGTAAGGAGAAAGATGACAAGGATGCAAAGGCTATGACTTTGTCCACCCATAATTGGAAGATTTTCGGAGAGATGAGGCCATTACTCTTATCCTCTCAATTTGCCAAAATGGTCACAGGTCGTTCCGCTCGACGACGACTCTAACTTGGAGACAATTATCCTGCTTGCTTCGCATCACAAAGATGTTGCCAAATCAAAGTCATATAACACTTTAGGATGAGAGATAATTGTAAAACGTACCAATTGGGATTTTTCCTTTAGCGTGAATGGAGGGTTTTCCTATTTTTCCCTTTATTGGGATTGGCTAGAAGATGTGCTTGGCCGGTGTAAACACCTCCTTGATGCGACCCACCTTTATAGTGCTGTCTTTGCCTCCTTGTTCACATATGATTATAATAAGAATCTCATGAAGGCATTTTGTGAGTGTTGGAGTCCTTCGACTAATACCCTCTATACCTCAATTGGGGAGATTTCCATCACACCATGGGATCTTTCCATTCTTGGCGGACTTTCTTGCACAGGTACATTTTATGACGAAGTGGTACCCAACACGCAAGAGTTGGAGGGAACCAACGACCAAGGACGACCTTATCTGTCATACAGTTGCTACCTTTTTATGGCGTACCATCACCTTCAAAATTGGCTAAAGAGACAAGGGAAAGTAAGTGTTCGCGACTGGATTTTTTTTTGGTATAGAGGAAATGGGAGGTACTTAGCTCCTAGGAAACGAGCAAGATGGACGACCATTCCCAAGTATAGTCAGAATTCCTTTGGTGTGATAAACGAGCATGGACCATGGTCTGATAAAGAGCACGGGGTTTTCGCGGATCTTCAAGTTGAGGGTGAATTAAAGGAAGAGACTTATTTATCGGCACTTCTTTCCTGTTAGCTGTGCATATTTGTCTTTCCTATCAAGGATCTGAATAGCATTCGTCCAGGCACTTTCAAGATTGCTAGTTCCATGGCTAATGGTCGTTCATCTGGCCTTGCTGCTCCAGTATTGACTAGTATTTATTGCGGTCGTAATACTATTTCTTCTTCTCCTACTCTGAGCAAGTTTGGAGCTAGCTTTGCCATCCATTATGTTTGTGCATGGGTAGCTCATTTTTTCAGGAGCAATCGCATCACCAATGACAAACTATCAGATCCTTTGATGACCAAGTATTCTGGTGTAGGTTATGCTTATCTGTTTATCGAATTCTCCGCATGAAAGCATATACGAACCGCCTCCGACTTCCTTTGGCATGGGACTGCTTTCAAGAAAAGCAACGACCAGACATTCGTTGACAACAATCATTTATCAATCCAGAAGTCTGACTACTTTATGAGCCTTCACTCGGGATATTTGTCACTTCAATATGAAGACCAACACATTGTAGAAGCATATAGTCCTCACAGATTCAGTCGACGCTTTGGATTTCACCAAGACATTCCAGGTGATCTGAAGAAGGAAATCCATACAAGCCCTTTGAAAAATCTGTTCCAATTCTACCAATCTTTCATTCGCTGCAACACAGATTCCAAGGTACTTATTTCGGCTTTTACCATAAACTTTGGAAGCCGGGTTAGACATAGCTACAAACAATGGTGGGAAGGAGTTTGTGGGGATGATTTTACTAAAGGAACTGGTCTCCTGGCTGACATTGCCTCCTTCCATGTTAAATCAATAACATCCAACAAGTCTCAGAAGGGAAAGAGGAAATTGCAAGACCCATACATTCCACAACCTCTGTCAGAGTTTACACGGCGTCCTATTAAAGATGACTGTCATTCAAAAGAATCATCTGGAAATATTGAAGTTACTCGAAGTCAAGGCACCAAAGGTTCGCTTGTTGTACAAGTTGAAGATGCCATCAAAATTTCTGAAGAGGAGGTGTGTAACGACTTTGATCGTAATTGGACAAATTTGAAGAGTCCAATGAAGGGTGTTAATGCGGGGACTTCCATTGATCACGCGCATCTTCTTACAAATAGTGAGTCTTCTATCTCAAAGCCATCTGCAAAGAGTTCAGACCTCAAGAGGTGCAAACTTGCTGATGCTGGCCCATCATCCAAATTTTCGACTAAAACAGAAGGGACAACTCTCTCATCCTCGCAACCCACCAACCCTCCAGAAGTCTCTACATTTCATGCCATGGCACATATTTCTTCCGTTCGTAGGAAATGGGCTTTTATGTTAGGAAATGTTCTTTTAAACAAGCTTTCGAATCTTTCTGTGGACAACATTCTCCCGCAATCTGAAATAAATGAAATCTATAATGGGATTGAAAGTCTCGGAGTAGACCCTCGACACTTGCGTAAGCATGTTCACAAGCATTGCGAGGGGGTTGTAGACTATTTAAAAATGAAAGAATCTTTGAATAAACGACCAAGTCCGGCAAACTTAATTCAACATGAGGTTGAAATTGAACTCCACCTTTCTGAAGCATTGCACAAGAAAGCATCTTTGAAGACCGAGCTTGATACCATTAAGTCGAGGATGGCTGACCTACGAACCGAGCTTGTCCAATTAGAACAATCACTCTCTCAAATTGAAGTCCATCAAGTTGAACAAGACGACGTTGTGCAAGCCTTAGAAGAACAGCTTGAAGAAGTTAAATCCACTCCTGTTCTTAAAGACCAGGATAGGGAGGCCTTAGAGAAGATACGAGCCCTTTTGGAAGATAATTGTTCTAGCTTGAAAGACTTGAAATGGATGTTGTAATCTTTTTATTTAATTCCCTTCATGTGGGTCCCAATGCTTTCCCCATGTACTATTTTCCTTTTGTTAATCAATAAAGAAGACCTCATTCTTTGCTCCCTTTTTTTTTTTACAATTTGATGAAACCCCTTTTTTTTTGGGCGTGACTGAACTTAGCAAAAGATGCTAGGTTGCCTACGTACCCTCGAGAGGGATCAAGTCATCACGTAGTTCAAAAGATGAATTTTTGTTTTTTTTTTTTTGTTTTGGTTTTGACAAAAAGGGAGGGCTCACGTGTGTAATTCTTGCCCCACACCCTACGGCATTTCATGGGTACTAATTGCGCAATAATGGGTATCACCACTAATCGAACCCGAAACCTCAGCCTCAAGGGCGACAACGGCATCCAGTCACTACGCCACACTCACAAATGGTGACATAGAGTGGGATTAGTTTCTCTTTATTTGTGCGCTTTTGAAGGTAATGGGAAGACATCATTGTTAGGATGTGTACCCTTAAATCCTATTGTAAGATGCTATGTATGACATTATGTATGACTTAATGTTGTGTTTAATAAAGTTGTTTTATTATTATCTAAAATGATGGTAACATGAATATTGAGACATTATCATATAGCCCATGAGATGCATAGTATGTGATTTATATGATTTAGTCACAGAAGATATAAGTCACAAGTTCTTTGTAAACTCAGAATTTATGGTTCGTAGTCGGTGATGAAATTGGGCATTTCATTTGTGAAGACTATAACGTATCAACTAAGATGATTTGTCTTGATCATGGAAGTGGAGACTTCTAGTTGATATGTTTTAAGTGTTAAGACATATTGAACTGGACCGCTGTGAGATTTATTATTCTCCTAACGACTATCAAATGAATAATAAATCTCACGACTTCTATTTGCATGAACTCTTAATACTGAGAGAATAATGGACCTGATCATGACGTGTAGGTTGCTTTGATATATTAAGAGTGAGATCTAAAGTAACGGTCAAAACCTCAGTATGTTGGGCAGCCACATTTAGTGTTGATGAAACATATATTCTCAAGATGGAATTCATAATATCTTAACGGAGATATAAAATTTTCCCTTGAAATAAGTTTAATGAGTTTAGTTATTCAGAGTGTTAGGCCTAACCACTTTGGTAAGAAATTACTAAGTTATATATTTATGAAATTGGATTTCATAAATATATAGTGAATAACTTTAAAGGATTAAACCGGGTACTCAAGAATAAGATGTAGTAATTTACAAAGTGACAGTCTACATTCATGACTTTGTGTTACTACGAATATTTTATGAAGGGGTTGCATGTATAATAAAGTCTTGGGATATAATTTATTAATAAGGCCTAAAGTGCAATTATATTTATATAGTGGTATTAAATATAATTAATGGTAACTTTGGATTTGTTAAGAGTTGACGGAAAAGCCCAAGGCCCATTGGAGCTAGTGTCTTATTGGTCCCTTTTAATCCCACTCCAAGCCACACACTAAAGCCCAATTAGAAAGGCCCAATAGGCCAGCCCAATTAGATAATCAGTTAGTTATAAAGGGAGAAACATACATAATTTTTATTAAGAAAATAAGAAATGGTGTGTATGTGAAAGTGAGACACATTTTCATTCTCTCTTTGAAAACTGATTGAAAGACCACACATCTTGGGCATAAAATGGAATTGGAGTGAATATTAAAAGTGTTCACAAGTGCTTCTAATCTTTGTTTTGAATTTCTCCACACCAAGGTACGCTATCTTATTCTTAAATTCTGAAATTTACATAGTCCACGTTATCAATCATAAATGAAATAGATCATTATTTGTTATTTTCGCTATGTGTTTTGTATGAGATACAAAACCAGTTTTTTTCCAACAATTGGTATCAGAGCCAGGTTTTCATATCATGATTGTATAGTGTGTGATTGAATTTTAGAATTAAAAAAAACCGTTATCTTTGTGTTTCAATTTTCTGCATCATAAAGTAATGGTGCCGTATCTTAATAGTTATTGCATCATTTGAATATAATGTAGGGAATTGTATCACTTGTATATATATATCCGTGTCTATACAAGGATATATTGTTATTGAAGAAGAGCCGTGTATGGTTATAATTTAGAGGTTATAGTTTTTTTTTTCAGTAACTGTCAAGATGCGCTTGAGTTTATTGCACCGCTTGGCCTATATTTTCACAGATTGGACTTCATGCATGGATTGCATGGCTTGAATTTATTGCATGGCTTGACTATGCAAGCATTCCATTGTCTTGATGGCCCACTGTTATTTTTATATATATATATATATATATATATATATATATATATATATATGTAGGGGCATTGGGCCCAGTAATTTACCAAGGATGGCCCAACGAGGTCTTTTGGGCTAGAAACCCTAAACCGAAGACATCAAAATGATCTTGGAGTATCTGAAGGGATCTCATAAAGAAATGTCAAGTAAAGATATGATAAACGAATGACCAATTATGTCCGAGGAGTATATTTGTCCTCGGATTGTTAATCCGAGGACATAGGACGAGAAGTTTAGTATCCCCGGGATATGTTATAAAGAATCCTACGGCTACGGGAATACACGGTACACGTGGAGGACAATAGGAAGGGCGGGGGAATATCTAAGGTAAAGCTGCTACCACCGCCCATACATTAAAAGCTATGTAAATTGATATATTGACTGCATGGATGGAAGGATGGGATGTGAGCATGAAGTTTGGAACTTGATCCCTGACCCCAGCGGGTTTTAGGGAAGGATTGATGGGACAAGTATCCAAAACCAGCATTACAACCATGAGGTGGAGGACGATGAAGAGGAGAAAAAGAAGTATAAATGAAGGAGAAGTCCTACGAAGAAAGGGGAGGCTTTTTCAGGAAGAAAAAGAGCCAATAGTATATGATAATCAATATTTGTATCCAAACTTAAGGAAATACTATTATAAACTATCCTCGGATTTCGTCCGAGGAGGAATTCTCAGTCTTACTCTTGCAAACAACTCTTTAATTTGTCCCATTGGGCCCAAAGCCCGTTCTTTCCCTTATTATCTAAACCATCCTTAAAATCTAGATTACAAACCCATCCTCTACAAATTTATTGTAAAGAAAGGTCTTTCAAGCCCATCTCCCTCCAGTCATAGTTTGGGAATTTGAATTGTGTCTCTACAATATATAATGTAATAATTATATATTACATATATTAATTTGTATATTATATTATATATAATATAATATGGATTTTTATATTTAATAAGGGTTTTTATTACGTTATATATATTTATATATGTTAATGCTAGATTAATGAAATTTATTCCTAATGAGATTAAGATTATATTTTCAAAGTGTCTAGCGTTGTTATGGTTCTTCATCTTAAAAACCTTTAATTTAAAATATCTAGTGGGAGAGAGATACAAGGGTTGGATCTCACGGCCTCTATTGTTGGTTCATAGTAGTGTGAAATATATACTTTGTCTTTGCCTCGAGCTTAGCATTCCATGCAGAGAGTATTTATTTCATGGTCCTACAAGATTGAATTTCCTAGTTTATAATGGTTTGATAAACACCTTGTCTTAGCTTCGAGCTTTGCATTCCCTGCGGAGGGTGTTTTATCATGGTACTACAAAATAAGTCTGTTAAGGGATGAAATGTGGCTACACATGATTCTAGACAATGGTATACACTAGACTAAGTTTTATAGTACCCTCTATGCTGAGTTCTTACTATTATTACTTAGAGGCTATATGTAAAATGACATATTATTAGTGTTTAATAAGAGTTATCATGATAGCACTAATAATGAGAATAGTTCTCAATCAATCATAGTATTTTATGTTCACTCTATACTGAGGGATATTGAATATGAGATTGGGTTGTCGTTGCATATTTTATATTATGGTTTTATTAAGGTTCCATACTATTTGTTTATATGCTAAATTGATAATGTCCAATTTATTTATTATATTCATGTTTATTATTTTCAGATTTTATCATGGCATCATTTAGCCCACTTATTGCTATTCTTAACCAAAACAAACTGACTGGATCCAACTATGTTGACTGGAAAAGAAATTTGGACATTGTTCTTACAACTGAAGAGCACAAACATGTGCTTACTCAACCATGTCCTAGCTTTCCTTCATTAGATGCTCCTCTTGAGGAAAAACAGCGATATGATCATTGACAGAAATATAATGAGATGACCAAGTGCTACATCCTAGCATCTATTTCAAATGTTCTACAACATCAAATGCAGGATGTAAAACTTGCTTCGGACATAATGCATAGTCTGAAGGAGATGTTTGGTGAGCAAGGCCATTCTGCAAGGCAAGAAACCATGAGGCAAATTTATAATACCAAAATGGCTGCAGGAAGTTCAGTGAGGGAGCATTGTCTTAGGATGATTGCTAATCTGAACACATTAGAAGTTTTAGGTGCTGACATTGATGGAGAATCCCAAGTGGATATGATACTTCAGTTACTACCAGAATCATTCAAGGAATTCAGACTCAATTATAATATGAACAAAAATATTTATTCTTTGTCTGAATTAATGAATGGGTTAGTGGCGGCGGAAGGCATCCTTGGTACTTCTAGTGTTGAAGCTAATATGGGTGAAGCTTCTACTTCTCAACCTAAGTCGAAAGGCAAGGGTAAGAAGAAAAAGAAGAAAAAGAAGAAGAAGAAGAAGAAGAAGGACTTCACTAAGAAAGATGGTAAACAACTTGCCTAAAGAGTTGCCGACAAAGGAAAGAAAACCAAAGGAAAGTGTTTCCATTGTGGTGAGAAAGGACATTGGAAGAGGAATTGTCCAACATTCAAGGCTGCCAAGAATAAGGGTATGAAAAGTTTATTTCTTTTTGAAATATGTTTGGTACAGAATCCAACAGATTCCTAGTGTGTGGATTCAGGTTGTACTAATCATATCTGTAATTCTTTGCAGGGGTTCCAGGAGACCAGAAAGTTGAATGAGGGAGAACTATTTCTTACTTTGGCTGATGGGAGCAAGATTCCGGTTGAAGCTGTTGGAGTGTTTAATTTATGTTTTAAGTTTAGAGTTTTAATATTGGAAGACTGTTTGTATGTACCTAATGTTCGTAGGAATTTAATTTCTGCAACTTACTTAGGTAAACATGGATATTGTGTTATCCTCAAAGACAATGTTATAATAAAGAAGAATAAAATGTTTATCTATTCTGGCAATATTGTGGATGGTCTTTATATTCTAACTCCTGACAAGCATGAATTATACAATTTTGAATTAGATAGTAGCTCTCATGTAAAATCATTAAAGAGAAAGTTTCCTTCTACTAGTGATGCATATCTATGGCGCTTGCGTTTAGGTCATATTAATTCAAATAGGATTCAAAGACTAATCAAAGATGGACTTTTATAGCCTATGGACTTTGATGGTTTTCCAGTTTGCGAATCTTGTTTGGAAGGTAAAATGACCAAACGGCCTTTTAATGCAAAGGGTAGAAGAGCCCAAGATTTGCTAGAACTAGTACATTCAGATGTATGTGGTTCTATGTCAATCCAAGCAAGAGATGGCTATGAGTATTTCATTACTTTCACTGATGATTGCTCTAGATTTGGTTATGTGTACCTAATGAAACGGAAGTCCGAAACCTTTGAAAAGTTCAAAGAGTTTAGGACTGAAGTTGAGAATCAATTGGGTAAACACATAAAGGTCATTCGATCTGATTGAGGTGGTGAATACCTTCTTGGAGACTTCAAGGATTACTTGACTGAAAATGGGATTATATCCCAGTTGACTGCACTTGGAACTCCACAATAAAATGGTGTAGCAAAAAGAAGGAATAGGACTCTTTTAGATATGGTTAGGTCCATGTTGAGTTATTCGACTCTACCAATTTCTTTTTGGGGATATGCCTTAAATACTGCAATGTATCTTTTGAATTTAGTACCTTTAAAGTCTATTCCTAAAACACTTGTAGAGTTGTGGAATGGGTGTAAGCCTAGTATGAGACATCTCCACATTTGGGGTTGTCAAGCACATGTGTTGAAAGGAAAGTCTGACAAGTTACAATCTAAAACAGAAGTGGTATTTTTTGTAGGGTATCCAAAAGGAACAGTTGGAGGTTTATTCTATGGTCATGAGGATAATAAAGTGTTTGTTAGCACAAATGCCAAATTCTTGAAAAATGACTATATGAATAATTTTACTCCTAGAAGTAGAGTTGTCTTAGTTGAAATGAATAAACTTGTAGTTGAACAACCAATGGATGAAACTAGGGATGATGTGGCTGTATTAGATACACCATAAGATACTACTCATAAGATGTCTAGTACATAGGTGCCTCGTCGTAGTGGGAGAATTGTTCGACCTCCTGTGAGATTTATAGGTTTGGGAGAAACTTATGAAGCTATCCCAGAAGAGGCTGAATCGGATCCTTACACTTATGATGAAGTAATCAATGATATAGATGCACATCATTGGATCCAAGCTAAGAAATCTAAATTGGATTCTATATATTCCAATCATGTATGGGATCTTGTAAAGGCGTCTAACGGTATTAAACCTGTTAGTTGCAAATGGGTTTACAAGAGGAAGAGAGAGATAGATGGAAATGTTGAAATCTTTAAAGCAAGACTAGTGGCGAAAGGGTATACACAAAAAAGAAGGTATTGATTATGATGAAACTTTTTCGCCAGTAGCCATGCTTAAATCTATCAGAATTTTCTTATCCATTGCTACTCATTATGATTATGAGATTTGACAAATGGATGTCAAGATTGCATTTCTTAATAGCAATCTTGAAGAAGAAATATACATGTTGCAATCGGAAGGTTTCGTAGCAAAGAACCAAGAGCATATGGTATGCAAGTTGAAAAGGTTCATTTATGGACTTAAGCAAGCATCTAGGTCATGGAACATCAGATTTGATCAAGCAATCAAGTCATTTGATTTTGAACAAAATCTTAATAAACCATGTGTGTACAAAAAACATTGAGACAAAGTAGTAATGTTCCTAGTGCTTTATGTTGATGATATTCTACTCATTGGGAATGATGTAGGGGTAATGTCATCGGTTAAAGTTTGGTTGTCAAGCCAATTTGATATAAAGGACTTGGGTGAGGCTAACTTTATTCTAGGGATCAAGCTTTGGCGAGATCGCAAGAATAAGATGTTAGGCTTATCACAAGCTGGATATATAGATAAGGTTCTAGAACGGTTTAGCATGCAAAACTCCAAGAAAGGATTGCTTCCTTTTAGACATGGAGTTCCTTTGTCTGATTAACAAAGGCCTAAGACTCAAGAGGAAGAAAATATGATGAAACAAGTTCCTTATGCTTCTGCAGTGGGAAGTCTCATGTATGCCATGCTTTGCAGTAGACTAGATATTTTTTATTCAGTTGGCATGGTTAGCCGATATCAATCAAATTCAGGACCAAAACATTTACAAGTTGTAAAGCATATTCTCAAGTATCTACGGAGAATGAGAGATTATATGCTTGTTTACCATAGTGAGGATTTGATTCCCATTGGCTATACAGATTCAGACTTTCAGTCAGATCTAGATTTCAGAAAATCCACTTCAAGATATGTTTTCACCTTAGGAGGTGGAGCCATAACTTGGAGGAGTGTTAAGCAATCTTGTATTGCAGACTCCACCATGGAAGCTGAGTACGTTGCTGCTTGTGAAGCAGCAAAGGAAGCTGTTTGGCTCAAGAAATTCCTTTCTGATCTTAGTGTTATGAGAATGGAGCAAGTTTCTATCACATTGTTTTGCGACAATAGTGGAGCGGTTGCATAATCGAAAGATCCAAGGAATCACAAGAAAGGAAAGCACAATGAGAGGAAGTACCACATCATTTGAGACATTGTTGCTCGTGGAGATGTTGTGGTAGCAAAGATTGAAAGTGCAAATAATTTAGCAGATCCTTTTACCAAAGCCTTGCCTCAAAGGACTTTCGAGTCACATTTGGAGGGAATGAGAGCTATATTAGTGCATAATAGTCTTTAGGGCAAATGGGAGATTGTTAGGATGTGTACCCTTAAATCCTATTGTATGATGCTATGTATGACATTATGTATGACTTAATGTTGTGTTTAATAAAGTTGTTTTATTATTATCTAAAATTATGGTAACATGAATATTGAGACATTATCATATAGTCCATGAGATACATAGTATGTGATTTATGTGATTTAGTCATAGAAGATATAAGTCACAAGTTCTTTGTAAACTCAGAATTTATAGTTCATAGTCGATGATGAAATTGGGCATTTCATCTGCGAAGACTATAACGTATCAACTAAGATGATTTGTCTTGATCATGGAAGTGGAGACTTCTAGTTGATATGTTGATACATTTTAAGTGCTAAGACATATTGGACTGGACCGCTGTGAGATTTATTATTCTCCTAACGACTGTCAAATGAATAATAAATCTCACGACTTCTATTTGCATGAACTCTTAATCCTGAGAGAATAATGGACCTGATCATGACGTGTAGATTGCTTAGATATATCAGGAGTGAGATCTAAAGTAACGGTCAAAATCTCAGTATGCTGGGCAGCCACATTTAGTGTTGATGGAACATATATTCTTAAGATGGAATTCATAATCTCTTATCGGAGATATAAAATTTTCGTTTGAGATAAGTTTAATGGGTTCAGCTATTCAGAGTGTTAGGCCTAACCACTTTGATAAGAAATTACTAAAGTATATATTTATGAAATTGGATTTCATAAATATATAGTGAATAACTTTAAAGAATTAAACCGGGTACTCAAGGATAAGATGTAGTAATTTACAAAGTGGCAGACTACATTCATGACTTTGTGTTACTACGAATATTTTATGAAGAGATTGTATGTATAATAAAGTCTTGGGATATAATTTATTAATAGGGCCTAGAGTGCAATTATATTTATATAGTGGTATTAAATATAATTAATGGTAACTTTGGACTTGTTAAGAGTTGACGGAAAAGCCCAAGGCCCATTGGAGCTAGTGTCTTATTGGTCCCTTTTGATTCCACTCCAAGCCACACACTAAAGCCCAATTAGAAAGGCCCAATAGGTCAGCCCAATTAGATAATCAGTTAGTTATAAAGGGAGAAACATACAAAATTTTTATTAAGAAAATAAGAAATGGTGTGTATGTGAAAGTGAGACACATTTTCATTCTCCCTTTGAAAACTGATTGAAAGACCACACATCTTGGGCGTAAAGTGGAATTGGAGTGAAGATTAAAAGTGTTCCCAAGTGCTTCTAATCTTTGTTTTGAATTTATCCACACCAAGGTACGCTATTTTGTTCTTAAATTCTGAAATTTACATAGTGCACGTTATTAATCATGAATGAAATAGATCCTTATTTGTTGCTTCCGCTATGTGTTTTGTATGAGATACAAAACCAGTTTGTTCCAACAATCATGTACCCTTAGAGTGCTATAGTGGGCAGTTTAAACTCTTACCGAGGAGCATTTCCCGATTTTCAAGCATAGAAGCGTTTGAGGAACTTCCCATTGATGGGGCCGATCCTTACACCCTCTTGATCAATCAACTTGTAAGCTCCATTGGTGTAGACTTCTTGCATAACATAAGGTCCATCCCATTTTGAAGTGAACTTATTGGCTGTACGATGAGTCGTGATGATAGGTCTTCGAACAACGAGGACTAAGTCACCCACTTGGAAGGATCGTGGTTTAACTCTTTTATTAAATGCACTTGACAGACGAGCTGGATATCACTCAAGGCATTGTTGGGCCTCAAGCCTTCTCTCATCTAGTGCCTCTAGCTCTTGTAATCTGAGCTTGGTGTTTTCCTCTTCAGTTAACCCTTCTTGAACGGTGATCCGTAGTGATGGGATCTAGCGTTATAGGGGGAGGACAGCTTCTACTCCATAAACCAAAGAATATGGGGTTGCTTGAGTGGGCGTTCGAAATGTTGTTCGATATGCCAATAATGCTTCTCTAATCTTTTCATGCCAGTCTCGCTTAGTCTTGGATACCACTTTCTTTAACAAACTGCCAAGAGTTTTGTTAAAGGCTTCGGCTAATCCATTCGCTGGGGCATTGTACATAGAGGAGTTGTACTGTTTAAATGAAAATTTCTTGCATAGCTCCGTCATCAGCCTATTGTGAAACGGTTTGCCATTATCAGTTATGATATACCGAGGGACACCATACCGATAGATCAAGTGAGTTCGAATGAAATTGACCACCGTTTCTTCTTCACTTCCTTAAGAGGCACAGCTTCTGTCCATTTCGAGAAGTAATCAGTTGCAGCCAAGATGTACAAATGGCCACTGGATGATTCTGGTAATGGTCCTATTGCGTCAAGCCCCTATGCATCAAAAGGCCAAGAAGCTACAGTTAGGTGTAAAGGTTCTAGTGGCTGATGGATGAAGTTTGCATGATATTAACAAGCCTCACACCTCTTAGCATACTCCATGGAGTCTTGCACCATCGTGGGCCAATAGTAACTCATTCGTTTGATCCTGTAGTGTAACTTAGGACCCAATTGATATGCGCCGCATATTCCAGAATGAGCCTCTTCTAAGGCTTGTTTAGCCTTATTCTCTCCTAAGCAACGGAGAAACAATCCATCAAATGAACGGTGGAAGAGAGTGTCCTTATAGTAAATGAATCGAGCAGCCCTTCGCTGAACTTTAGTCTTGTTGCGTTTATCATCCAGGAGTCTTCCATGTTAAAGGTATTCAATGATCATTTGTCGCCAATCTTCTTTTTCAACAAAGCATATAGAAATGATGTTGGCTTGCTCTTCTTCCTCTTCTTTTTCAACCATGAGAGGTACCACCCACCTTTGGGAAATAGCAACCTTCGTTGTCTCTTCTTGGGATAATGCTATGGCGGTAGCTAAATGAGCTAAAGCATCAGCTTGTCTATTTTCCTTCCTTGGTATATGCTCTAATGTGATGGCCTCAAAATTCGCTAGCAACTTCTTCGCGTATTTGCAATAGGGGATGAGGTCTTCTTTCTTGATGTCATATTGCTCTAAGATTTGGCTGATAATTAATTTGGAATCCCCAAAGATCTTAAGTTGTGATATGCCCATCTCAATGGCCATTTTTAGGCCAATAGTTAATGCTTGATATTAGGCTATGTTTTTAGAGCAAAGTTCACTTAATGAGAATAAGCATAGAAGTATTTGTCATTGTGGAGAAACAAACACTACACCTGCCCCCGCTCTTTCTCAACGTGCACCCCCATCGAAAAACATCGTCCGCGGTGGCATTACTTCAATGTAGAACACGTCTTCATCTGGGAAATCATCAGAGAACTCCCAATCAGAGGGAACTGGGTGATCAACTAAGAAATCTGCCAATGCTTGTCCTTTAACGGCTTTTTGTGGAATGTAAGCAAGGTCATATTGTTGTAGCAGGACTGCCGATCGAGCTATATGACCTGAAACCACTGGCCTGGAGAGGACATATTTGATCGGGTCTGCCTTTGCTATCAAATGGACCGTATATGCTTGCATGTAGTGTTTCAATTTGTCTATGGCAAAGAAAAGAGCAAGACACATCTTTTCAATAGGAGAATAATTTAATTCAGCCCCATTAAAAGTTCGGCTCAAATAATAAAGGGCTCTTTCCTTCCCTTCCTTATTTTCTTGCGCCACAAGAGCACCTAGAGACCTTTCTTGTGCTGCAATGTACAACACTAGAGGCTTTCCTGGGATAGAAGCACCTAAAACTGGAGGAATAAGTAGGTATCTTTTTATGCTTGTAAAAGCGTTACTACAAGCCTCATCCCATTTGAAGTGTACATCCTTCTTCATCAACCTATTGAAAGGTTGACATCGACCAGCCAAGTTCGAGATAAATTGTCGTATGTAGGCAAGTCTTCCTTGCAAGCCCCTAAGTTCTCGCAGATTCTTGGGCTCTGGCATTTTCTGGATCGCTTCAATTTTGGACTGGTCGATTTCAATGCCGTGATGCCTCATAATGAAACCAAGGAAATTCTCGATGTTACGCCAAAAGTGCATTTGAAGGGGTTCATTTTAAGCTGATACTTTCTTAGGTGGTTGAACAAAGATCGTAGATCTGCCAGATGGTCTTCCCTCCCTTTTGTTTTAGCCACCAGATCATCGACGTAATACTCCACGTATTTATGAAGTACATTATCAAAGATCTTTTGTCCCAAAGGCATTACTTTGTAGCAGTAAATGCCCTTAGGAGTACGAAAAGCTGTAAGCTCTTCATCCTTAGGATTCATTCAAATTTGATTGTAACGTGAAGAACCATCCATGAAAGATAAACCTTCATGACCAGTAGTGGCGTCAACCATGACCTCAGTGATGGGCAATGGAAAATCATCCTTGGGGCACGCATTGTTCAAATCACGGAAGTCAACGCACACCCTGATTTGTCCATTCTTTTTTTGATAGGGACAATGTTAGCAATCCACTCCGGGTACTGTACTTCACGAATGAAGCCCGCCTCAATTAGCTTATTAACCTCGGTTTCTATTTGAGGAATAAGCTTCGGCCGAAAGCATCTTTGAGCTTGTTTGACTGGGCACACGCCTTTCTTTATTACCAAATGGTGTAGAGCAATACTTGGATTAAATCCAGGCATTTCTTTGTAAGTCCAAGCAAACACATCTTTATATTCTACTAGGAGCTTAAGGTATCCTTCTTCTTCTTCAGGGGTAAGAAGCGCACTGATGAAAGTTGGTCGGGACTCTTCGGTAGTTCCTAAATTGATCTCTTTAAGTTCATCAACTGTAGCCTGTCCTTCGTCTTCCAAAGCCGAAGGAGCTTCATCAACTTCTTCATTGGTTGCTTCGACATCTGAAAGTGTACCTTCTTCTACTGTAATATGAAACGAAGATGATGCTTCTTCAATTTGGTCATTGCGGACAACTGATTATCTTGTGTGTACAACCGTTTGCCTTTTGACTTTAACAGATCCTTCGGTGTTGATGTCTAGGGTAGAGTTACGTTTCATGTGTGAAGGAATGCTACTGCAGATCCCATCATTAGCTTTCTCCTCCCCTTGAACATCAAAGTTTATGGAATTTTAAGAACAGCTATTGACAAGCCCTTTTATTGCCCCTAATCGAACAAAGACTGATCTATAAGCAAGAGTGTCCCGATTTTGTGTTAAGCAAGTTCTAGTTAACCTGTCGAACACTGTGATTCATGACGATGGGGCATCGATGCGATCGAACACTAAGACACGCGATGCAAAGTGATCTTTCCTTCGATTCGAACTTTTGCCGACCTCCACTGTGATGTATTGGGAACTTGAAGCATTGCTTCTTTTCTTGATCCATATTTGAGCCGGTTGTTCTGGAGTATAACCTAATCCGATCTTTGGGATAGGAATTTCATGTCCTTCAAGCCGCACTCTCCTTTGTGTTTTGCTGAGGCCGTGCACCTTCTCCCCGATGACTTCTGGGATTAGTTTCCCTAGGTCCCCTTGTTTTGAGAAATCATAGCCTACTTTGGCTAAAAGCCTATATGCCTTTTGGTCGAACCATTCTTTCGTCCGTTCACTTGGAAGAATACTGTGTTCTATCCAACTTTGCGAAGACCTCATGAATCCATTTAATGGTTTCGAGGGCAAAGGGTTTGTGGATGAAGTTAAAGGCATAGTATGATTTTCCTTCAATATGGCTACATCCTCCATCGTGAGCTTCGTAGGAGGCCTTCCCTTGTTTACAATAGATTGAAGGCATTCTGTGAATGGTGATTGTCCTTTCTTGCGGCATGATAATGGTACATAACAAAGAAATGGAGGATTGTCAGAAGGCGTTGAAATCTTTTGTCCCCCTGAATTACTGGTAGATCCACTAGAATGGTTATCTCCTTCTTTTGGGGAAGGAGTATCCTTTCCAATGATGAATCTAACATGCTTCTTTTCATTTTGCTTGCTCTCTATGGGCGGGATCTCAACTGGGAGAACTTCATTAGGAACGTCATCTTCTACATAGAATTTTGCGTCAGCAAAGTGAGCTTCGGTCTTAGTAAAAGGTTTTAAGTTGGCATTGACCTTTTTTCCTCCACCTTGAATGTACTTGAAACATTGATGAGAAGTTGACGGCACTATTCCGTTCTCGTGGATCCATGGACATCCCAACAACATGTTGTAGGTTGTCTTGGCATCAATAACATGAAACAAAACATTGCTTGTCAATTCTCCAATGATTAGTTCCAAGTGTATCATACCAATTGCGCGTTTTCCTACTTGGTTAAAACCTTGAATGACCAAACGACTATGCGATAACTCCTCCATAGTAAGACCAAGTCGTCTCATCATTATTTTTGGTAGTATATTAACAGCTGAACCTCCATCAATGAGAATACGATAGATCTTTTGTTCACGTGCATAACCAGAGACATAAAGTGGACGATTGTGGGGTAGAGCCTAACAACAGATCCTTGTCAATGAAAGTTATGTCTAGGGAGCACACACAACACTCTTGGGTTTGTTAAAGCACGTTGGCATAAAGAGTGCACATCTCCAGTTTTTCAAGAGCTTGGGTGAGCACCTCCTTCGGTGAGGTGGAGGACTGTAAGGGTTCAACTTCATCATCTTGAGATTGGAGTTTCTCCAAAGTCTCATTTGGTCCATCATGGTCGATATCCTTCTCTTCATCATGAATTTCATAGCAAGAGATTGTGTGAACGGCTTCTGTTGAGTCTTTTGAAAGAATTTTCTGGGGAAGAATTCTTCTAATGTGATGAGATTTCGAAGCTTTTGGGTTTGTGCAGAATCGTCATGCATTTTTATGCCCAATCTTTCTTGCCTTTTATCACTCCTTCCTCTTGATCGTAGCTGAATCAAGTTTTGTGCTCTTTTGGACTCTTGGTTGATCAAATGAAGAGGGAATTCTCATCTTTTCTTCCATCTTCTACGAGTAACCATTGTCCAGCCCTCCTCCTCATCCATCGTCGACCTTTTATCATCATTTGAGCTATAGTCAAATGCTTCTTGTAAGAGCTGAACTTGAACAGGTTCTAGAGAACCAAACTGGATGAGTGTGGTATTTGCCCCCAGCTTAGTATTTAGAGATATGCAACTAGGCAACATCATCAAAATCCAAGTCGATTTTCCTTTCCTTGGCTAACTTCATGATATGTTCTTTAAGAGCAAAGCATTTCTAGATTGGATGACTTATGATGTAATGATACTTACAATAGTTTGGGTCATCAACTTCCCTATCTCTTCTAGTCGTTGCATTCCGACAATTCAATTAATTTACGCTTGAGGATTTGTTCTAGCATTTCGGGCATATCGGCATCTGGGAAAGGATACACCTTTTGTTCCTGTTCCTTGAGCGACGAGCGAAGCATTTCACGTCGTTGGCTTCCTTCAGGCCTCTTCTCATTAGCCTTCATTTTTCTTGTTGAAATTTTGGCTGGGGCAGAGTTGATATTCATTGAGTCTTTGACGTTACTTTTCGCATTCCTATCACTCTTCCTTATTTCCCTTCTTTCTTTCCTTTCCTCAAGCATAGGAGGCTTCGTATTTCCATGACTAGCAATGCTTAGCTCCATGTCATGCGCACGAGTTGCTAACTCTTCAAATGATCGGGGCTTTATCCCTTGCAGGATGTAAAGAAGTCCCCAGTGCATGCCCTGGATGCACATTTCTACAACAGATATTTCAGAAAGTTTATCCTTACAATCTAGACTCAAAGAACGCCACCGATTGATATAGTCAACAACGGGCTCGTCTTTCCACTGCTTAGTATTGGTAAGCTCCATCATGCTTACCGTGCAACGTGTACTGTAGAACCAATTGAGAAACTCCATTTCAAGTTGTTCCTAACTATCGATTGACTCGGGCTCTAGGTCTGTATACCAATCAAAGGCATTCCCCTTTAGTGAACGGATAAACTTCTTTACAAAGAGACTTCCTTGAGTTCCTGCATTCTCACAAGTTTCTACGAAGTGAGCAATGTGTTGTTTTGGATTGCCTTTCCCGTCAAATTGTAGGAACTTAGGAGGTTGATACCCATTTGGCATTCTCATGTCGTCTATGCGTTTTGTATAGGGTTTTGAATATATGAGGGAACTAGTGGGAGAACCCCCATATTGTGCTCAAATGGTATTCGTTATCATGTCTTGGAGTTGTTGGACAGATAACGAAGCTATTAGGGTGGAATATCCATGTTGAGAAGTGCCTTCAACTCCTTTTCCCTTGTCAACCCTAGTGTTTTCTCCTTTCAAGGTGAAGCCAGGCGGGTGCTTAGAGCCAAGACTTGATTCACCCGAATCTTGTACCTCCAGTTTGTTCATCAGGGTTGCAATTTTGACATACTTATCCTCTAGTGCTTTTGTAAGAAGGATGACCCTTTGTTCTATTTCAGCCATCTTTTCTTCCATGGTAGAGGTGTTAGTCATCATCACTGGCATAACCTCTAGATGTGACGGAGAAAATGGTGAAACCGGATGAGTCAAAGTTATTTCATTCCTTAAGCTTCTCATCACGGGTGAAGAGTTGATAGAAAAGGTCTTTGTTGTGGATGATTCATTATTGATCTCCAAATCAAATGAATCCTTGGCGATAGCTTCCCTATTGGCAAGAAAGTCCAGAGCCTTGGATCGACTGCGAGTGATTGGGCCGATATAATCATCGGCAATGGAAGCATCAACCACTGATTTTCGGACATTCTTGTCAGAGGCCATTGAAGCTGGTGGCAAATCAAATTTCTTTTCTTTTGAAGGAGAAAGAGATGAGAGGCAGAGAGGTCCCACCGGGCATGCCAGAATTTGTAGACGACTAAATTTCTTAGTTCGAAATAAGTCGAACAAGTAAAATAGTTTCACAAATGCGGATTTGTATTGATGAATGTGTGATACAATTCTCCGAAATTATAAAAGAGTGATCCTCTAATTTGATCTCCTTGAAAGATTTGTTGATTGGAATTTTGGTAATGTGATTTTGATCCGAACACAAAATATCCTTCAATTTGGCTAAGGAATGGATCGAAGATCTTCGAAATGGAATTAAAATGAATCTCTGGTTATGAGCTTGTTAGAAATATTTTATTCTTCACGTTCTTCGTGTTCTTCGTGTATTCTTCGTCTTCGAAGGTTTGTAGTGGAAGTTCTTCGAGGCTTTAGAGGCTTGAATCCGTAGAACTTCGCTGATTTGTGGTTTGTTAAGGCTTCTGGAGGCTTTTGAGCTTGATTCCGATGACCTTTGAGATCTAGGGGGGTAGTTTGGATGGTTTTGCTTCGAATGTTCTTCGTATTCAAGGTTGAAGTTCTTGAAGTTCCTGGAGGCTTCAAGGCTTGATTCTAGTAGAGCTTCAATACTTCTAAATCTTTTTTGATGCTGCTTGTGCTCTAGATGGCTTGGTGTGTCCAAATGCCTTAGGAAGGCTTTTATTTATAGGAGTTTGGGGGTAGGTGAGCAATACGTGGCGAAGTCTGATTGGTGACACATGTCATAGCCTGATTGGTCTACTTGGGCCATCACTTACATGCACCGGATCGCTTGGGTCATTGCTTACACGCGCTGGCTCGCTTGTGTCATCGCTTACATGCGCCTACGTGTGATTAGCATTTTGCATGTTTTTCATGTTTTTACCTTAATGAAATGTGGCAAATTCTAGTAACAGTACATGATGCTTTGTAATTAGCCATACTTTGTGGACTTGGTGGTATGATGTGTCAGCTTGTGATAGGCCAGGAATTTTTCCTCTCTACAGTTGGGAACACTCCCAACAACTCTAGCAATGGTGGGAATCGACAAGATGGGAATTGAGAGCCTAAGTATAACCAAGGCCAGCCACCAAAGATGATTCAAATGATGCAGACCTTGGTTGGAGTGGTCCAACAACATGTCACTACTTGAGATAACCTGGCTAGGATGATGGAGTAACGTCGAGGTCATTATGGTGGGATGATTAAATTCAAGAAGTTGTCTCCTCCAGCTTTTGAGGGGACTACTAAGCCTATGGAAGCAGAAAAATGGATCATTGAGATGGAGAAAGTGGTTTATGTAGCCTATATGTTGCATGGAGATGCTTATGACTGGTGGCGGCTGGAAGAAGACAAACGTGGCCAAGAGACTGAGCCTTGGACTTAGGAACTACCAAAGTGCTCTCCATGTGGTAGGTCTCATGCAGATAAGGATTGCCACTAGAATACTGAAGCATGTTTCTCATGTGGACAAAAGGGTCATAGCATTGCTAAGTGTCCCCAATGAAAGGAGGTTGAGACCATTCCAAGACCAACAACAGGACAAAATCAAGGAGCAAGCCAAAAGCCCAGGATCCAAAGAAGGGTTTATGCACTCACACAACAGGATGCTAATATTTCTAATGCTGTGGTAATAGGTATTACCTTAGTTTCCACAACTTATGCTTATGCATTGTTTGATCCTGGTGCCACTCACTCTGTCATATCTACTAATTTTGCAAAGAAACATAATTTTAAATTTGAGCATATGGAGTCTGAATTATGTGTGGATACCCCAATTGGGGGTGTAGTGGTTATTGATAGTGTTTGAAAGTCTTGTGTTGTCAAAATAGCAAGTAAAGAGTTACTAGCAGATCTAACATTGTTGGAAATGCAGGATTTTGATAGAATCTTTGGGATGGATTCGTTGGCTGCCCATTATACCATAGTTGATTGTTATAGGAAGAAGGTAATTTTCTAAGTACCTGGTGAGATTGAGTTTTGTTTTGTGGGAAGTGGGGCATATACTTCTCCACGGGTGATTTTATCTTTACAAGCTAGACGTATGTTGAAGAAAGGGTGTAAAGGATATCTGGCCACTGTGTGAGACACACAACAAGGTGAATTGAAGATAAAGGACATTTTTGTAGTGAGAGGGTTTTCAGATGAGTTTCCAGAAGACTTGTTAGGGTTACCACCAAATAAGGAGATAGAGTTTTCTATTGACCTATTACCAGGTTCTGGCCCAATTTCTAAGGCCCCATACCGAATGGCACCTGCTGAGTTGATGAATTAAAAGAACAATTGCAAGAGCTGCTTGAAAAAGGCTTCATCAGGCCTAGTGTTCCCCCTTGGGGTGCACCTATGTTGTTTGTAAGGAAAAATGATGGGAGCATGTGACTTTGCATTGATTATAGGGAGCTGAATAGAGTGACAGTGCGAAATAAGTACCCTTTACCAAGGATAGAGGATTTGTTTAATCAACTTCAAGGAGCACAAGTTTTCTCTAAGATTGATCTCCAGTCCGGTTACCATCAATTGAAGATTAAGACTGCTGATGTGCCTAAGACAGCCTTCCATACAAGATATAGCCATTTTGAATTTTTGGTGATGCCTTTCGGCTTAATCAATGAACCAGCAGCCTTTATGGACTTAATGAATAGGGTGTTTAAGCCCTACTTAGATAAGGCTTGTACTACAACTATTGTAGGAGGAAAAGTTGTATGCAAAGCTTAAAAAATATGAATTTTGGTTAGAAAGTATTGCATTCCTAGGGCATGTTATATCCCAAGATGGGATTTTTGTTGATCCTAAGAAAATGGAAGCAGTAGTAGAATGGAATAGATCGAACAATATGACAAAGATTCGTAGTTTTTGGGACTGACTAGATATTACAGGAGGTTTGTTGAAGGATTTTCTCACTTAGCTATGCCTTTGACTCGCTTGACCCAAAAGGGAGTTAAGTTTGAGTGGACTAGAAAGTGTAGACAAAGCTTCCACAAATTGAAGAGAAGATTGGTGTCAACACCTATTCTCACCATACCTTCAAGAGGTGGAGGTTTCACCATTTATAGTGATGCCTCTAGGAAAGGCTTGGGGTGTGTTCTTACGCAACATGGGAAGGTAGTGGCATATGCCTCTTGATAGTTCAAGCCTTATGAGCAAAATTATCCCACACATGACTTGGAGTTAGCAGCGGTGGTTTTTGCTCTAAAAATTTCGAGGCACTATTTGTATAGAGAACAGTGTAAGATATTCACTAACCACAAGAGCTTCAAGTATCTCTTTACTTAAAAAGAGTTGAATATGAGACAAGAAAGATGGTTGGATCTATTAAAGGACTATGACATGACTATTAGTTACCATCCCGGAAAAGCCAGTGTGGTAACTAATGCCTTAAGTAGGAAGTTTGCAGGAAATTTGGCAACATTGTTGACTACACAAAAACACATCTTGGAATATTTGAGGAAGATGAGGATAGAAGTATGGTTTCATGAAACAGAGGCACAACTGGCAAACCTTAGAGTTCAGCCTACCTTGATTGAAAGGATAAAGGTTGCACAAAATAATGATCCACAGTTGCAGAAGATAAGAGATTTGATAAATCTAGACTCTTAATCTAAGTTTTGCATTCATGAGGATGGATCCTTGAGGTTTGGTAATCTTCTTTGTGTAAAAAATGAACCAGACCTTAAGACAAAAATTCTAAAGGAAGCTTATAACACAAGTTACACAATACACTCAAAAGGCACTAAGATGTGTCGGGATTTAAGGGAGATTTTTTGGTGGAACAACATGAAGTGAGAGATTACTCAATATGTTGCTCAATGTTTGGTGTGTCAACAAGTCAAGATTGAGCATCAAAGACCAGCTAGATTTTTGCAACTTCTTCCCATCCCAGAACGAGAACGGAAGTGGGAGGACATCACTATGGACTTTGTGATAGGGCTACCAAGAACCCCTACTGGTAAAGATGCAATTTGGGTGATTATGGACCAGTTGACAAGATCTACACACTTTTTGGCCAACAGGGTGGATTTCTCACTCGAAAGGTTAGAGACAGAATATTTATGTCTCAATTTTGGGAGAGCGTGCATAAGGCAATGGGTACTAACTTCAAGTTTAGCACAACTTTTCACCCTCAAACAGAGGGACTTTCTGAAAGAACTATACAAACATTGGAAGTGTTGATGCTCATTTTCGAAAGCCCAGCAGTAGGAAGAAGCCCAACAATATGGCAAGAAGAGAGTTAGTGAATTGATAGGAAGGTACCATTAATGGCATGAATCATAGATCATAGGCCCATAAAATAAATAAATGGGTCTTAAGAAAAGCAAATGGGCCTAGAGGAGCTTAAAGGAGGAAGTAGTAAACCCATGGGCATTATGTAATGAAGAAAAGCAAGATGGGCCACGGCAGGCCCGAAGTAAGAAAGAAAGGGGTTGATGGAAAGCTCATGAGCCCCAAGGATGAAGGATAAAGTAATTGGGTCAAGGAAGCCCAAAAGAGTTATCAAAGTGCCCATGGGAATGCTGGATTAGGAAATGGGCTGAGGATGCCCAAGAAAAGCAAATGGACCAAGGATGCCCAAGGAGAAAGAAATGGAACAAAAGAGCCCACAAGCAATGTAACAGGTTGGGAAAGCCCAAAGTAGCATGAATGACCATACAGAGTCATTGAAAGAAGGATGGGCAACAGGCCCAAAGAGGCCCAACAAACACGGGTCAAATAACATCATGGCAAGGATAGTAGAGTGGTATGGCAGGAATGACAACAAGACTGGAGCAAGGAATGGACTAAAAGGAGAAAAACCCAAGCAAGGCCCAGCCCTTGAAAGAAGCAAGCCAATAAAGAATGAAAGACCAAATTGGATGAAAAACTGAGTTTCATAAACCTCGATATATAGCCATCTATCGAGCTAGCTGTCGAGCCACGGGCTTCAGCAGCTTTTAAACCTTGATAGATACTAGCTGTCGAGCTAGCTAGCGAGATTTAAAATCCAGCACTTCTTCACTTGTTTCTTGGACAGACTTGCATGGCTTCAATACTTGAACTTGAACTCTTGTTCCTTAAAGTATTAAACACATCTTAGATCTACCCAAGTACAAGTAAAGTGCATTTTGTCAAAGGATTAGCCAATACATAAAATGTTGACATATGTTCCTAACATTAAATCACATATATCCTAACAATCTCCCCCTTTAGCAATCCGTGACAAAACCACAACAAATAAATGAACATATGAAAGAAGTTATAAATTACTCAACTCATACTCACTTGTTGAATACAATAAAATTTATCCTAACCAAACTCTTGAAAAACTTTACAAGAAGAGAGTTCATAGCAAGGAAGACTTTGACAACCTGCATTTCTGAAACACTTAAACAAAACTCATCAAGGCATCTTTGTGTGAAACAGAAATAAAAGATTGCATACAATAAATAAGAAACATATGTATAAAGAGAGAAAAGAAACAACACATGTAAAGATAGGTGAAATAACATACATCGAAATATATATAAACCAAATATAAGTACAATGTATGCCAAATGGTCACAAGACCCATGAACAAGAGATAATGAATCTCAAATAGAAAGAAAAGAAAAAGATGCATAAAATCTTCACTACATCCCTAAAAAAAAATGAACACTCATGAACACTCCCCCTATCTCCAAAACTAACCCTCCCCCTATGAGTATGACTACTCTCATACCAAAACTACTCCCCATTTTTGTCACGAGTGACAAAGGGGTAAGTGCATCAAGTAGACATCTCATCATCACTAGGCGAGCCAGCATCATCATCCTCATCAACATCATCACTGCCGGAGCCATCGTCACTCTTATCCTCGGACACCGGTGAAGATGGAGAAGAAGCAACCATGAAACCACCCATGACAGCCTATCATCTTGCAATATGACCTACATGGGTGTTCACCTAACATAACTCATCACTAAGTGTGTCAAGGCAAGCAACCATGCACACAAGCTGTGCCATGATGGCCTCAAGTGTCACTCCATTTGCTGAAGATGAAGGAGCGGTGGTGGATGGAGCGGTAGAAGCTGCAGGAGCATCCGTCTCGGTCTAAGTCCGTCTCGAGCGAAGTTGTACAAAACTTCGCTTAACTGTAGTGGAATTAATGGCACACATGTATGTGAAGTAAGGAGGCTTAGGATAGGAGGCAGAAAAATGGCGAAGGAGCCGCGTGATAGCTAAAGGGAAGATGAGCTTATCACGGGTCGCCGTATCCCTATAGACATCTATGAGGGAGAGTATGAAGTGAGAAGGAAGTCTATGGTAAAATCCTCAATGAGGGAAGGTAAAAAGCGAGCACGAGGCTTTGTGAAAGTGTTATAATGAGAGACAGGATGTAAAACAAAGGTCATAACCATGTTAATGAACCTCGAACCTTTAGCAAAGGCCGAGCAACGGGTGTATTGAAGGTCACCCCAAGAAGAAGGTGTCTCACAAAATCGAGATGAGAGTTCGTCTTTGGACACTGTCCTCAGACGCTTACAACCAAAGTAGTCAAGATGCGCTACCCTTGGAACGTGTAGTACATCGGATACAATACCCGGAGTAACTACCATGCGTATACCTCAAACGTGAGTGACAGACTGGAGTATAGAATAGTCAAATCCATGCATATTGGAGTAGAACTCCAATATGATCAAGGAAGGGCACGTGACCGAGATGTCACATAGTGACTCCCAACCCCAGTTGTGGATAACAATGGATAGGTCAGTGTTAGAAAAACTGACAGAATGACTTGGCATTCCGAATGAATGCCTTGTCATGAAAAGTTATCCAAAAAGTCCTTGCTAGTTTTATCATCATGGAACCGAATATGAGATGGAGTGGGATCAGAAGGAGAAGAAGATGAAGATGCCCCGAAACAAATAGGGTTCTGAGACGGAATGGATTTACGTTTAGGTGCCATGATGCAACTAACGTAAGGGGGAGAGAAAGAGAGAAAGAGAGGAAGACAATCAGAAAAGTACCAAGCAAAACATATATCAAAATATATAGAATTGAAGGTACGCATGCATGAGAATGCATGAACATGTAACATGCAAACTAAATTCTTCATGGGCTCAACCCAATCCAAACCTACCAGCACACAAAATGGTAACAAGGTAAACACACATTTAAAATGCATGAAACATTGTTATAATGCACATATGATGCAATGCATGATGATTTAAAAAACCATTCAAACAAGACCCATCCCAAAATTTCACAAAAACTTCACTAATTTTGAAAAATCCCAAAAGTTCTCGAAAAATCCCAAAACTTAGGTCAAAGATCATGAAAATGCATGATAAAAATGAAGAAAGTATCATACCAGATAAGGAACAAAGATCTTGAGACCAAAAATGAAGTGAGGAAGAAGGTTGGAGTGCTTGAGAAGTGTTTTGGGAGGTGAAGAGGTTGAAAGTATCGAGAGAGATCGAGGGAATGAGATCTGAAATCGCGATGCCTCTTTATATAGAAACTTCATAAAGCTCGATCGATCGAGAGCTATCGAGCTTTGAAGAGGCGTTTTTTCAACTGTCGAACCAGCTATCGAGCATCTAACGAGAGGTTTTCTCAACAAAGAAGCTCATTGGATCGAGGTAGCTACCAAGTATCTATCAAGGAGATAGAAAGTTTCTCGATGGATCGAGGAGCTATCGAGATTACGATAAAGAAAAGCCGAAGGGTCTCGATAGATAGCCCAGCTGTCAAAAGCTATCGAGAAGTTATCAAGATTGCGATAAAGAAAAGCTGAAGGGTCTCGATAGATAGCCTAGCTGTCGAGAGCTATCGAGAAGCTATCGAGATTGCTTAAAAACTGTTTTTCAAGGAAAAGAAAAACACATATATGAATGCAATCAAGCATGCTACCCAAACAAAGATCCAAACAGCATTTTAAGCTTTCAAAATCATCTCTCAATCAAGATAAATGTCATGCATTTAGATCCAAAACACACACACACACTAAACAAGTCTAACCAATTTTATATTTCAAAAACAAGTTAAGACAGTTTAGTGAGTATACTTCAACACAAGTAAACCTTGTGATGGTTAAATTACATTGTACCTTCACATGTATCAAAAGTAGCAAAGAATATTGCGTGTTGTGTGTGAAAACATCGTAAGATTGCATAAATGTCTCTATGCTATAACGATTTGAGATATGAGAAAACCATTTTAACTTACACACAATCATAACTGTTTGATGGGGACTATCACCTTCGAGGTACATCCTATAACTCCAACATCTCCTAGAATACACGCTTGCAATCATATATAAAGCATTTTGATCTTTTTGCTTTTATTTTTCTTTGCATATTTTTCTTTTATTAAGCATATCATGCATGGGCATACAAGAGAGGGAAAATAAATACCCAATTATGTTAAGCTTTTTGACATTACATTTTTGCTATGCCGAAGCATACAGATGTCATTTCATGATTGGCGGGCAACAGTGGTGAGATGGTTATTTGCCGTCAAAAAGAGTGATACGGGTATTAAGTACAAGAGATCACTTAATTTTACTTATCACAAACACGAGCCACAAAGCTCACTTACTTAGTTGTGCATATAGATGCTTATCTAAGCTACAAGAGATACAAAATTTAAGAAACTTTTTTTCATTGACCATTCAAAGTACAGAAGTACCAATGTACACAAACACACTGCTTTTGTATTTTTCAGTTTTTTCAATTTTTTATTTTATTTTTATGAAAGAAAAACCGAATAAAAACAAAATTGAAAAATAACCAAACAAAAACATGTCAAATAAAGCAATGCATAAAAACTAGACTGTCTAAAAATAAGAAAGCAAAACACACAAGTAATACAAACACAACAAAAAGAGAGGGAAGAGGAGAAAAAGTGACAGAATCACTTGGAGCCTTTTTCCTTCCATACTTTGGAGGAACCTTCCTTTGAGCAAACCCTTAAACCAGTGGTGAGGGGGAAGAATTGAAACCATTCAAGTTCAAAAGGAATATGAGGGCTTTGAGTAGATCTCCAAGAGGATCAAGGGAGGATGGAAGCTGATTCTGGTTTCCCGACGAAATCATGTTGTTGCTTTGTTGAATAGCTAAACACTTATTGCAATTAAGTCGAGTATGTCCAGCTGCGCCGTAGTGATGATAGAGATACTACTTGGAGAATTACTCTTGATCATTACTTTTGATCTTCTCAGCCAAGAAATTCTTCTCAAATCTCAGTCCTCCAATGGTCTAATTGGCTTCATCAAACTTTATGGAAAATTGCTCTCGTTCAAGCTCCAAATCACTGAGCTTCTTGGTGGCCACCCTATACAGCTTCTCATATTTTTCCGAGACCTTGTATAACTTTTCATTGGTTGTGTGGATGTCATCTTGCTCATCCATCTTCTTCAATTTTGATTCCAACAAATCTTCTTCTTCATCCACATCTTCCACAATCCACTCAGTAGGATTGACACTGGTGGTGAAGGCATTTAGAATTCTGTCATCTTTATTTTCATAATCATCCTCAGGTTCGGTGCCACTCAAGGTAGCAGCAAGTGCTCTGCTTTTCCCAATAGACTTAAGATAAGTGAGGCACTCTTGTTTCATCTAACCAAATCCATGACACCCGAAACACTTGGGCCCTGAGGGAACAGTGTACTGACCTCCATCTCTAGCATCCTTCTTCCCTTTATCTTGGCTCTTAGATTGAGAATAACTTGATTGCCTATGGTCCTTGTCGAAGCCCTTTGCATTTGCATTTTTCATGAATTTCTTAAATTTCTTGGTGATATTGGACTTCATTTTAGAATCTTCATCGTCGAAAGTCTTATCTGTGTCACTGTTCTTGGCCTTCAATGCCATACTCTTGCCCTTACTCGACTTGCCAATCCTTGTCAAACCTAACTCATAGGTTTGCCTATTACCAACAAGCTCTGTTAGAGGAATCTTGCCAATATCCTTTGATTCCTCAATAGCAGTGATCTTGGCATGAAATCTCTCGGGAAGAGATCTGAGCACCTTTCTCATAATCTTGGGTTCGGGAATGGTTTCCCCAAGATTGAAAGCTGAGTTCACTATTTCCTTGAGCCCAGCATAGAACTCATCAAATGACTCATCCTCCTCCATCTTGATTTCTTCGAAGTTAGTAGTGAGCCTCTGAAGCTTCGAATCCTTGACAGCCTCGGTTCCTTCATAGGTTGTCTGGAGAATGGTCTATGCCTCCTTTGTAGTTTCAGTGGAGGAGATCTTCTTGAACTCCTCATTTGTGATTGCACTGAATAAAGCATTCAATGTCCTGCTGTTGAAGTTTACCGTCTTGATCTTTGCATCATCCCAGTTGGCCGACACTTCTTTTGGCTTGGTCCAGCCTATCTTCACAACTTGCCACACTTTCTCATCTAATGACTACAAGAAAGCTCTCATGCGTACTTTCCAGTATGCATAGTTAGTTCCATCAAATAAAGGAGATACAATGAGTGATTTTCCTCTATCCATGAAAAACAGGGGTCAATGAATCACACAGCAAAGATTAAACCCTAATCAGAGTGTGTCTGCTCTGATACCACTTGACAAGCCAAAAATGTATTGACCCATTGTGATGGATTAATTGATTAATTAGCCAAGTTTAATTAATTAATCAAATTAATACACAATGTACGTGGCAGTACGAACAAATAACCTAATAATTAAATATGCAGTGAAGATTAAAAGACACGGTGATTTGTTTACAAATGGGGAAAACCTTTGAGGCAAAAACCCCATCGGGTAATTTTAAGGTCACTACTACCAAGAATCTATTATTATCAAAATAAGCAGTTATAAGCAAAGGAATCCCAGTACCTTATACCAACCTACAGTTGAACCCTTACCCCAATACCGAATTGGACTTGTTCTGTAGTGACAATCACTCCTTGTAATGCACGGCTTCCAGTATGTGACTAACCAAAAGATGCGCGAATCTTAGTACGCGACTTGATCACCAACTTGAGAAAGATGTTGGCTGCAAAGTTCTTCAGTTCATCACACGATGAAGATCATGAAGTTACTTGGTCACAAAACCCTATGATGTACAAATACAATAGCTTCTTCAAGATGAACAAGGGCAACTAGGTTTCCGGTCACACTTGTGGAATTATGCTTTTGTGCAACTGTGCTTTTGACTATGCAACTTGTGACGGCCCTTAAAATAATCCTTATATATGTTTAGGGTTGTGAGAAAAAAAAAAGCTTAAACACATACTCACAGATTGGATGAAAAATAGTTCTAAAAAACTAAGTTTCATAAACCTCGATAAATAGCCATCTATCGAGCTAGCTGTCGAGCCACAAGCTTTAACAGCTTTTAAACCTTGGTAGATACTAGCTGTCGAGATTTAAAATCCAGCACTTCTTCACTTGTTTCTTGGATAGACTTGCATGGCTTCAATACTTGAACTTGAACTCTTGTTCCTTGAAGTATTAAACACATCCTAGATCTACCCAATTAAAAGTAAAGTGCGTTTTGTCAAAGGATTAGTCAATACATAAAATGTTGACATATGTTCCTAACATTAAATCACATATGTCCTAACACAAAGGATAAAATTCAAGTGATTAAAGAGCGGCTCCAAATGGCTCAGAGTAGGCAGAAGAGTTATACAGACCGTAGAAGAAGGAAATTAGAGTTCCAAGTGGATGATCACGTGTTCTTGAAGATTTCACCTACTAAAGGAGTTATGAGGTTTGGTTTTTGAGGTAAGTTGAGCCTTCGTTTTGTAGGACCTTCTGAAGTCATGGAAAGGATGGGTAAAGTTGCTCATAGGCTTGCCTTACCACCTTCCTTATCAGGGGTATATAATGTTTTCCATGTCTTAATGTTGAGGAAATATATTCCAGATCCTAGTCATGTAGTGGACTATAAGCCTCTAAAATTAAGAGATGATTTATCTTATGAAGAACAACCAATTAAAATTGTGGATAAAGAGCAAGAGTTTAAGCGTCGTACCATACATTATGTCAAGGTTCAATGGAGGAACCAATCTATGAGAGATGCTACATAGGAGTTAGAAGATGAAATGAAAGAGAAATACCCATATCGTTTTGAGGACTCAAGTATGTCATGTTTAGAGGACTAAACTTTTTTTTAGGGGAAGAGAATGTAATACCCGGAATTTAATATAAAAAAAGGATTTAAAATGAGGGGTATTTAAGTAAATCTTTTTGTGGGGTCAATTTTATAATTAATTTTATTAAGGAGGTTTTTAAAAAATAAGGTTGAAACCCTAGCTATGTATAAGTTAATTAAGTCAACGTATAATGACTGATATTTTGAGAGAAGAGACTACCCAAAATACTCAAGTAGAAAAGGATTTACTGTACACTTGAGGTAAGAGTTTAAGAATCTCATTTTTGTCAAATCTAAGCTTTACTTGGAATTAGAGTATTTTTTTTATTTGGGTATTTTTTGCCAATAGCGAAATTATTTAAATATTCAAAGAGTTTTAATGATGCAAAGGAAGAAGGTTTAGATTTATATTTTCGATAAACTAGTCGCTTGGTACCTGCAGATTTTTCTATGCTCAGTAATTTAATATTCTTCTATACCTTTGTGCGTTAAGTGTAGATAAAAGCCACAAAATTTTCTATAAGGGGTTAGGTTTCTGCACAAATTTTCTTTCAAGAACAATGCCCGAAGTATGGGACTTGATGAAAACAAAAAGCCTATTGCGCCTAGGCTTTGAGTTCTGACATGCTATCACAAAAATAAAATAAAATAATGGTTGTTTTTCCGTAAGGCATGTGCCTAACTTATACTTGGAGTTATCATCATCTCAAAAGTAGGGGTGTATATGGTTCGGTTCGGTTGGTTTTGGAGAGGTTTTTTGCACCACGCCTATAGGGTGCAGTTTCACCTTATGCTTGACCACACCTCACTTTTGGAAGGTAAGAACTAGTCTACACAAGGTGCGGTTAATCTTAGTGGCTCGGTGCGGTTCGTTTGGTGCAGTCAAACTGGTTTCAATCGGTGCCAGTGGATTAGCGAATAGGCCTACTCAAAAGATGATAATGGTGGCAAGTGGCATGAGATTTTGAGATGATAATGGTGGCAGGTAGCAGAGATAAAAATAAAATAAAATAAAATAAAAAATGTGTTAACGTAATAGTGCATAGGTGTCTTTGTTTTTCTTCTAGTATGATATAGTACTAAGAGTTTTAGCCTTATCTCTAGGGCATTAATGGTGGCAAAAAAATAAAGAAGATATATTAAGAATATGAGGATTTTTGGGTATGAGATATTAGTAGAACATTATTGGATATTTTTAGTAGTTTTTTTTTTTTTTTGGCTAAGTATTGTTATAAGTTTTTCTTAATTATTTGATTATTGAGTAAATGGTGCCTAACAAATTCTTTAAGTGATATCTAAAGATTTTAGAGAAAGTGTTAGAGAAAATTTCTTTTGTAGTGAGCTAGCTGAGGTAAGTAACTTTATCCTAATTGGTTTTATTTTGCTCATATTACTATATTTTAATAGTGAAATTTGTTTATAATTGTTACAATTTTATTTAATTGTTTTAGCTACATTGATTTAAAGTAAAAAAAAATAATGAATTATCACAAATATATTTGATTACTGAATATACAATTATATATATATATATATATATATTTATGTTTTCAATTGAGATATATTATTGTTTGAACTATGATTGGACAATCTGACTATGTTTGACTCTAATACCCAGCCAATGGACGTTATTCATTGATACTCTGATACCCAGCTAATGAGAGTTATTCATTGACATTGAAACTAGTTCTATTTGGGGCATCACGAGCCTATCGTGTTTTTTGACCCAACTAATGGGGAATATATATTAACACAAAGTTAGTTTTATCTGTATTTAATGCCCAGTCACGAGGATATAGGGTGACCATAATAATAAAGATTGTTAAGAATATGAATTATGTTTGAATATTTGAACTGTTTTAAGTCCTTGAAACTGCTTATGTGTTTTTTCAACCTATTGTAAATAATAGTTTTGATATATGGAAAATTGATTATTTTCTAATCCATATATGATATATTTGTATGATTAAAATATTTGATCTATGTACAACTTATTATTTTACAAATCTATTTTCTTAATAGAACTTATTAGGACTTTGGTTCCTTATTGAGTTGTCAACTCACCCCTCCCCCCCCCCCCCCATTCTTTCCCCTCTCAGATTCTGATCATGAAGAGTAGCATGTGTTTGGGCTTCCGCTGGAATGTGCGTATGAGTGAAGTTTAGGAATCATTGGAATGAGATTTGGACTTTTATGTTTTATATTGTCTTTTGTTCAGAATTTAGTCTCAAAAGATTTAGTTTATTTTTCTTTGTGATGTTGGAAGATTTTTATTTTGGAGATCTTTTGAGAATTGCATTATTGAAGATATTTTTGAATTTATTAATAAAATTTTCTTTGAGGATAAATTTTTAGTTATTAAGAAGGCCTTTCACACTTGTAGGGTTCAAACCTTATAAGCGTGTAGCTGTTGTCATGTGCCTAGCTTTTACTTGGATTCAGGGCATTACAATAAGGTTGCAACATATTATTAAGAGTTACTTTATATTCGTCTCTTATTTTGTTGATGCCTTGGTATCATACTGGAGTGGGATATATTATATTCTAAGAGTGACTTCAAGTATAAAGATAGTCTTTCTCTTTACCCTGGCTGATAACTATCAAAATAAGACAATTATTAAATAAGCAAGCTTCATGCCCCATCGAAATTATTAGACAATTATTAGACATTTATAGTCCCTCCAATCTTCTATGTAATAGCCGTGATTTTTATGGAAACAACAATATTTCTTCTTGTCACGTACATTAGGCGATGAATGCAACGGTCTCGGCCATTTGAGGCAATGCTCATCTTTAATCTACACCAAGATTTTGTCAACAGGCATAACTAACGGGGTGAATTTTACCGTCCGAGGAGCTTTGTCATCTTTCCTCTTACTCCCATCGTTATTATGACGATTTGGACGCTCCTTCTTTTGTCCTCTCCGATCGTCTTCCTTCCTTCCTTTGTCGTTAGACTTCTCCACATCTTTCATTGCTGTTAGGGCATCTTTGGCGCTCATGTATTTCTGCGCCTTCAAGAGCATCTCTGCCATCGTATTTGGGGGATTCTTCACGAGGGAGACCATGAACTACCTGGATTTTAACCTGGCCTTAAAGGTTGTTAACTGCACCTTGTCATCAGCCTCGTCGACCCCTAACATTTCTCGAGTGAAATGTTTCACGTATGACCTCAGGGTCTCCTTTTCTCCTTTTCTAATGGTAAGTAGGTGGTCAGCGGGCCCCCTTGGGTGTTGTCCCTCAACGAAGTGACGTATGAAGGAATTGCCCAGCTGCTCAAAATTATCAATAAACGATGCTAGTAACTTCGTGAATCACTCCCTCGCGGCCCCCTTGAGAGTGGTAGGGAAGGAGAGGTAGAGTATCTCGTCAAGAGGCTGTTAAAGGCCTAAGGTCATCTCGAAAGTGTTGAGATGGTCCATGTAAGAAAAACTAGTTTTGTATCTCATACAAAACACATAGCAGAAGCAACAAACAAGGATCTATTTCATTCATGATTGATAACGTGCACTATGTAATTTCATAATTTAAGAACAAGATAGCGTACCTTGGTGCAGTGAAATTCAAAACCAAAGATTGAAATACTCGGGAATACTTTTAATCTTCACTCCAATTCCACTTTACGTCCAAGATATGTGGTCTCTTGATCAATTTTCAAAGGGAGAATGAAAGTGTGTCTCACTTTCACATACACACCATTTCTTATTTCATTAATAAAAAATCTGTATGTTTCTCCCTTTATAACTAACTAATTATCTAATTGGGCTGGCCTACTGGGCTTTTGCAATTGGGCTTCAATGTGTGGCTTGGAATGGGACCAAAAGGGACCAATAAGACACTAGCTCCAATGGGCCTTGGACTTTTCCGTCAACTCTTAACAAGTCCAAAGTTACCATTAATTATATTTAATACCACTATATAAATATAATTACACTCTAGGCCTTATTAATAAATTATATCCCAAGACTTTATTGTATATGCAACCCCTTCATAAAATATTCGTAGTAACACAAAGTCATGAATGTAGACTGCCACTTTGTAAATTACTACATCTTATCCTTGAGTACCCGGTTTAATCCTTTAAAGTTATTCATCATATATTTATGAAATCTAATTTCATTAATATATACTTTAGTAATTTCTTACCAAAGTGGTTAAGCCTAACTCTCTGAATAACTGATCTCATTAAACTTATCTCAAGGGAATATTTTATATCTCTGTCAAGAGACTATGAATTTCATCTTGAGAATATATGTTCCATCAACACTAAATGTGGCTGCCCAACATACTGAGATTTTGACCGTCACTTTAGATCTCACTCCTGATATATCAAAGCAACCTACACCTCATGATCAAGTCCATTATTCTCTTAGGATTAAGAGTTCATGCAAATAGAAGTCGTGAGATTTATTATTCATTTGATAGTCATTAGGAGAATAATAAATCTCACACGGTCCAGTTTAATATGTCTTAACTCTTAAAACATATCAACATATCAACTAGAAGTCTCCACTTCCATGATCAAGACAAATTATCTTAGTTGATATGTTATAGTCTTCGCAGATGAAATGCCCAATTTCATCACCGACTACGAACTATAAATTTTGAGTTTACAAAGAACTTGTGACTTATATCTTCTGTGACTAAATCACATACTGTGCATCTCATGGACTATATGATAATGTCCAAATATTCATGTTACCATTATTTTAGATAAAAATAAAACAACTTTATTAAACACAACATTAAGTCATACATAATGTCATACATAGCATCATACAATAGGATTTAAGGGCACACATCCTAACAGTCCAGGGTGTCTTTAAGTCCATCGAATGGCTCAAGCTGAGGTAGGCAAAACTTAGACGGTACTAGGCATTCTAGAACTGCCGTCGTGAAAGGTGAATCCATTGCTCTGACCATCCTATCCAGGCTTCGGTCTGTTTTCCCCTTTATGGCATTCCTTAGCTCGTCTATCTCCTTCCTCATCTCCCAAATAAGTTCTCAGCTTGGTCCTTCGGGAGTAAATGCTCACCGATGGTCACTCCTTCTTTGGCTATCTCCCTCGTCATCTTGGTGAGTCCCAAAATGGTTGTCTTCCTATTGGAGTCGCTGCCTCATTTCTTGGTTTTGTCTAGTGAGCTCTTCCACACTAGCTGTAAGTGCTTGGATAGGCAAAGCCAGTGCTGCAAGATCTTGGATGGACTCCATCTAAACTTAGAAAATGACTAGAACTATGCTTTCGAACCTTAGTGCAAAAATGTCATTCCTCACAGATGGCACCAAGCTAATGATGTCAAAATCGTCAGCTGTGTAGGTTCATCCAAACAGCGTCCAATCCTCGTCACTGAGCCTGAAGATGTGAGATGAAAGCTCTCCTCAAGTGGTCACTGGTGTGGTGCCTACCACAGGGCCTCTGATGATAAAGTCAGTAATGGAAGCCTTTTATGAAATAAGAGAGCTCAAAATATTAGAATGAGGTAGGCTGGAATGTAATTCAGTTGAGTGTTGTTAGGATTAATGCCCTTAAATCCTATTGTATGATACTATGTAAGATATTATGTATGACATTATGTATGACATTGTGTATGACTTAATATTGTGATTAATAAAGTTGTTTTATTATTATCTAAAATAATGGTAACATGAATATGAGACATTATCATATAGTCCATAAGATGCATAGTATCTGATTTATGTGATTTAGTCACAGAAGATATAAGTCACAAGTTCTTTGTAAACTCAGAATTTTAGTTCGTGGTCGGTGATGAAATTAGGCGTTTCATCTGTGAAGACTATAACATATCAACTATGATGATTTGTCTTGATCATGGAAATCAAGATTTCTAGTTGATATGTTTTAAGAGTTAAGACATATTGAACTGGACTGCTGTGAGATTTATTATTCTCCTAATGACTGTCAATTGAATAATAAATCTCACGACTTCTATTTACATGAACTCTTAATCTTGAGAGGATAATGGACCTGATCATGAAATGTAGGTTGCTTTGATATATCAGGAGTGAGATCTAAGGTAACCTCAATATGTTGGGTAGCCACATTTAATGTTGATGGAACATATATTCTCAAGATGGAATTCATATTAACGAAGATATAAAATATTCCCTTGAGATAAGTTTAATGGGTTCAGTTATTCAGAGAGTTGGGTCTAACCACTTTGGTAAGAAGTTACTAAAGTATATATTTATGAAATTGGATTTCATAAATATATGATGAATAACTTTAAAGAATTAAACCAGGTACTCAAGGATAAGATGTAGTAATTTACAAAGTGGCAATCTACATTCATGACTTTGTATTACTACGAATATGTTATGAAGGGGTTGCATGTATAATAAAGCCTTGGGATATAATTTATAAATAAAGCCTAGAGTGCAACTATATTTATATAGTGGTATTAAATATAGTTAATGGTAACTTTAGACTTGTCAAGAGTTGACAGAAAAGCCCAAGGCCAATTAGAAAAGTCCAAAAGGCTAGCCTAATTAAATAATCAGTTATAAGAAGAGAAACATACAGAAATTTAATATATGAAAAAGAAGACATCATTGTGAAATGGTGTGTATGTGAGAGTGAGACACTCTATCATTCTCCCTTTAAAACTGATTGAGAGACCACACATCTTGGGCGTAAAGTAGAATTGGAGTGAAGATTAAAAGTGTTCCCGAGTACTTCAATCTTTGGTTTTGAATTTCACTGCACTAAGGTACGCTCTCTTGATTCTATATTCTGAAATTTACATAGTGCATGTTATCAATTACGATCGAAGTAGATCTGTTTATTTTCCGCTGCGTACATGCATATTTCCTTCAAGTGTATGTACCTGGTTTAGTCCTGGTGGACTTGTATATATAGCTTCACTGTTTCTAGCTATTAGGGCTTTAATTGTGACTTTAATGCCTTTTTTTGTAACACTTTAGGGCTCATTAATGCGAGGGTTGATGAGCTTCCAGTGGTATGCCAGCTAATTGGTAATTGATCGAGGCATTAAAACCTCTTATTAATGATTTGCTTGTGTTCATCCATGTCGAGGTAGGGTGGATGATCTTTCTTAATGAGGTCGTCTGGGCAGGAGAGTTCGTCGGTCCCATAACTATTGGTCGAACAAATGACGGGGTAATGAGGCATCCCGCTGATTCTAAAGCTTGGAAAGTATTTGATGATAAGTATGTAGAGTTCACATCTGATCCCCACAATGTCAGACTTGGGTTAGCAATGGATAGGTTTAACCCATATGGAAACATGAGTACCACGCATAGTACATGGCCGGTTGTTTTGGTTCCATACAACCTCCCTCTTTGGATGTGCATGAAAAGGTCTTCCTTGATCTTGTCACTTGTAATTCCTGGTCCAACCTCACCTGGGATTGCTATAGATATGTACCTATAGCCCTTGGTAGAAAAATTAAGAGTGCTGTGGGATGTTGGAGTCGAATCATTTTATGCATCTTCTAATACCAGATTCCAATTGCGTGTAGCACTAATGTGGACCATAAATGATTTTCCTGCATACGCTGATGTTTTCGATTGGAGTATGAAGGGTATGTTTGCATGGCCATCTTGCATGTATGATATCGAGTTTCGTTAACTAAAGAATGGCCGGAAAGTTTGTTACATGGGACATAGGTGATGGTTGGATAACGATCACGAGTTTCATGAAGATGATATAAATTTTTATGGGACTATGGAGTTTAGATTGGCTCCAGTGACACCATCGGGCTCAAACATCATGCAGCAAACAGAGTAGTTAGTTGAACGTTGTCTTGGGAAGAAGCATCAAGCTCTTTATAAAAAAGAAAGAGGGGGGAGGAAGATGCGTGTGTTTGGAAGAAGAGAAGCATTCTGTTCACCTTACCCTATTGGGCTGATCAAAATTTGCATCACAATATTGATGTGATGCATACAGAGAAGAATGTAACTGATAATATAATGGCCACGTTGCTAGACTTGGATGGCAAGGCAAAGGACACCTACCAGGCACGCCTTGACTTAAAGGCCATGGGTATACAGAGTGAACTTCATCTAGTCCACAAAGGTGTTGATACGGTTGAGATGCCAGCCGCTTGTTATAATATGACTACAAGTGAGAAAGACGGTTTCCTACAAGTTTTGAAGGATGTAATAGTGCCCGATGGGTATGCTTCAAATATTTCATGTCGTGTCCATCTCAAAGAATGCAAGATTTCTGGTTTAAAGAGCCATGATGACCACATCTTGATGTAGCAACTCCTTCCAATAGCTTTGCGTAGATTGTTGCCTTCACAAGTAACAAGGCCTTTGATCAAGTTATCATGTTATTTCCATGAAATCTGTTCCAAAACATTGACTATGCTGGATCTTGAAAACCTCGAGAAAGACATCGCAGCCATGTTGTGCAAATTGGAGAAGATATTTCCTCTATCATTTTTCACAATTATGGTACATTTAGTCATGCATTTGGAAAGGGAAGCAAAGCTTGGTGGACCAGTTCATTATCGTTGGACGTATCCTATTGAGAGGTAACCCTAATATTTGGCCTATGATTCATTTGGTATTTTTATGCATGGTACGTTGTTCAATTGTTGAGTTCGGTATTGTGCCTAGGTACCTATCACAACTTAAGTCTTACATGCGAAATAAAGCCGTTCCAGAAGGATCTATAGCTAAAGGGTACATAGTTGAAGAGTGCTTAACATTCTGTTCAAGGTACATGCATGGCTTTGAAAAACTTTTCACACGACCTATCAGAATAGCGGAAAATTCTACCGGTACGGTGTCTTACTTCACACTAGGTCAAATGGAATTAATTCAAGCTCATCGTTACATTCTTTTCAACTATGCCGACGTTGGACATTTTCGCGAGTAAGTTATAGTTGATTCAATTACTTTACGTTGGTAGTCCATTACTAGAAATAATATTTTATTATGAATAACATAATTGCATGCACAATATGCACAAACATGTGATCGAGGATGAACTAAGAAAGGCCCACTATCATATAACCGATCTTGTCATTCATAAGCACCACATGGAGAAGTTTTGAGGCTGGTTTAGAGATCTTGTAAGTATGAATGCTAGGTTAATTATTCATGGTTGTATATGTGAAGTAAAATAACTTACTGATAATATGTACATGTAAACGTGTTAGGTTATGTCCATGAATGATGATGATGATGGAAAAATGCATGTGCACAGCGGAAAAATAACGGATCTACTTCATTCATAAATGTTAACATGTAATATGTAAGTTTCAGAATTTGAGAACAAGAGAGGGTACCTTGGAGCGATGAATTTCAAAATTGAAGATCAAAAGTACTTGGGAACACTTTCAATCTTCACTCCAATTCCACTAACGCCCAAGATGTGTGGTCTCTCAATCAGTTCCAAAAGGATAATGTCAAAAAATGTCTAACACTTTTGCACCACTTCACAATAGTGTTCATACAAAATTCTCTACAGAAAAATTTGTATGTTTCTCCCTTTGTGTCTAACCGATTATCTAATTGGGTTGGCCTTTTGGGCCTTTCCAATTTGGCTTAAGTGCGTGGCTTGGAGTGGGACCAAAATGGCCCAATAAGACACTAGCTCCAATGGGCCTTGGGCTTTTTCTGTCAACTCTTGACAAGTCCAAAATTACTATTAACTATATTTAATACTACTATATAAATATAGTTGCACTCTAGGCCTTATTTATAAATTATATACCAAGACTTTATTGTACATGCAACCCCTTCATAAAATATTCGTAGTAACACAAAGTCATGAATATAGACTGCCACTTTGTAAGTTACTACATATTATCCTTGAATACCCGGTTTAATCCTTTAAAGTTATTCATTATATATTTATGAAATCCAATTCCATAAATATATATATATACACACACTTTAGTAACTCCTTACTAAAGTGGTTAGGCCTAACTCTCTGAATAACAAACCCATTAAACTTATCTCAAAGGAATATTTTGTATCTCCGTTAAGAGACTATGAATTCCATCTTGAGAATATATGTTCCATCAACACTAAATGTGGTTGCCCAGCATACTGAGGTTTTGACCATTACTCTAGATCTCACTCCTGATATATCAAAACAACATACACCTTATAATCAAGTCCATTATTCTCTCAGGAATAAGAGTTCATGCAAATATAAGTCGTGAGTTTATTATTCATTTAACAGTCGTTAAAAGAATAATAAATCTCACACGGTCCAGTTCAATATGTTTCTTAAAACATATCAACATACCAACTAGAAATCTCCATTTCCATGATCAAGACAAATCATCTTAGTTGATATGTTATTGTCTTCGCAGATGAAATGCCCAATTTTTATCACTGACTACGAACAACATTTTGAGTTTACAAGAAACTTGTGTGACTAATTTACCATCAATCTTCTGTGACTAAATCACATAAATCACATACAATGCATCTCATGAACTATATGATAATGTCCCAATATTCATGTTACTATTATTTTAGATAATAATAAAACAACTTTATTAATCATAACATTAAGTCATACATAATGACATACATAGCATCATACAATAGGATTTAAGGGCACTAATCCTAACAATCTCCCACTTGCACTAAAGACTATTCTGCACTGATCTAACTCCCATCTCCTCCAAATGTGACTCGAAAGTCCTTTGGGGCAAGGCTTTGGTAAAGGGATCCGCTAGATTCTTTGCACCATCAATCTTTGCTACTACCACTTCTCCACGAGCATCATACAATAGTGCAACCGCTCCACTATTGTCGCAGAACAATGTAATGGGAACTTGCTCAATGGGAACTTGCTCAATTCTCACAACACCAAGATCAGAAAGGAATTTCTTAAGCCAAACAGCCTCTTTTGCTGCCTCACAAGCAGCAACATATTCGGCTTCCATGGTGGAGTAAGCAATACAAGATTGCTTAACACTCCTCCAACTTATGACTCCACCTCCTAAGGTGAAAACACATCCCGACGTGGATTTTTTGAAATCTAGATCCGACTGAAAATCTGAATCTGAATCTGTATAGCCAATGAGAATCAAATCCTCACAATGGTAAACAAGCATATAATCTCTCGTTTGCCGTAGATACTTGAGAACATGCTTTACAGCTTGCCAATGTTTTGGTCCTGAATTTGATTGATATCAGCTGACCATGCCTACTAAATAACAAATATCCGATCTAGTACAAAGCATGGCATACATGAGACTTCCCACAGCAGAAGCATAAGGAACTTGTCTCATCATATGTTCTTCCTTTTAAGTCTTAGGCCTTTGGTCATCAGACAGAGGAACTCCATGTCTAAAAGGAAGTAATCCTTTCTTGGAGTTTTGCATGCTAAACCGTTCTAGAACCTTATCTATATATCCAACTTATGACAAACCTAACATCCTATTCTTTCGATCTCGCCAAAGCTTAATCCCTAGAATATAGTTAGCTTCACCCAAGTCCTTAATATCAAATTAGCTTGACAACCAAATTTTAACCGATGACATTACCCCTACACCATTTCCAATGAGTAGAATGTCATCTACATAAAGCACTAGGAACATTACTACTTTGTCTTGATGTCTCTTGTACAAACATGGTTCATCAAGATTCTGTTCAAAACCAAATGATTTGATTGCATGATCAAATCTGATATTCCATGACCTAGATGCTTGTTTAAGTCCATAAATGGACCTTTTCAACTTGCATACCATATGCTCTTGGTTCTTTGCTATGAAATCTTCCGGTTGCAACATGTAGATTTCTTCTTCAAGATTGCCATTAAGAAATGCAGTCTTGACATCCATTTGCCAAATCTCATAATCATAATGAGCAGCAATGGATAAGAGAATTTTGATAGAGAATTTTCATCATAGTCAATGCCTTCTTTTTGTGTATACCCTTTCGCCACTAGTCTTGCTTTAAAGGTTTCAACCGTTCCATCTATCACTCTCTTCCTCTTGTTAACTCATTTGCAACCAACAAGTTTAATGCCGTTAGACGCCTCTACAAGATCCCACACATGATTGGAATACATAGAATCCAATTCAGATTTCATAGCTTGGACCCAATGATGTGCATCTATATCATTTATTGCTTCATCATAAGTGTAAGGATCTGATTCAGCCTCTTCTGAGATAGCTTAATAAGTTTCTTCCAAACCTATGAATCTCACAGGAGGCCGAACAATTCTCCCACTACGACAAGGCACCTGTGTACTGGACATCTCATGAGTAGTATCTTGTAGTGTATCCAATACAACCACATCATCCCTAGTTTTATCCAATAGTTGTTGATTTATAGATTCATTCATTTCAGCCAATACAACTCTACTTCTAGGAGTAAAATTATTCATATAGTCATTTTCCAAAAATTTAGCATTTGTACTAACAAAAACTTTGTTATCATTTCGACTATAGAATAAATAACCCCTAGTTTCTTTTGGATAACCCACAAGCAAATATACTTCTGATTTTGGTTTCAACTTATCAAGCTTCCCCTTTAGCACATGTGCTGGATAACCCCAAATGTGAAGATACCTCATACTAGGCTTACGCCCACTCCATAATTTCATGGGTGTTTTGGGAACAGATTTTGATGGAACTAAATTCAAAAGATGTATTGCTGTATCTAAGGCATACCCCCAAAAAGAAATTGGTAAAGTTGAATAACTCATCATGGACCTAACAATTTCCAAAAGAGTCCTATTCCTTCTCTCCGCTGCACCATTTTGTTGAGGAGTTCCAGGTTCAGTCAATTGGGATATAATCCCATTCTGAATTAGGTAATCCTTGAAATCCCCAAGAAGGTATTCGCCACCTCGATTAGATCAAATGGCCTTTATGCGTTTGCCTAATTGAGTCTTAACTTCAGCCCTAAACTCTTTGAACTTTTTAAAGGCTTCAGACTTCCGTCTCATTAGGTACACATAACCATATCTTGAGTAATCATCTGTAAAAGTGATGAAATATCATAACCTCCTTTTGCTTGGGTTGACATAGGACCACATACATCTGTATGAACTAATTCAAGCAACTCTTGGGCTCTTCTACCTTTTGCATTAAAAGGTCGTTTGGTCATTTTACCTTCCAAACAAAATTCACAAACTGGAAATTCATCAAAGTCCATAGGCTGTAAAAGTCCATCTTTGATTAGTCTTTGAATCCTATTTGAATTAATATGACCCAAACGCAAGTGCCAAAGATATGCATCATTAGAAGGAAACTTTCTCTTTAATGATTTTACATGAGAGCTACTATCTAATTTAGAATTGTATAATTCATGCTTATCAGGAGTTAAAATATAAAGACCATCTACAATATTGCCAGAACAGATAAACATTTTATCCTTCTTTATTACAACATTGTCTTTCAAGATAATACAATACCCATGTTTACCTAAATAAGTTGCAAAAATTAAATTCCTACGAACATTAGGTACAAACAGACAGTCTTGCAATATTAAAACCCTAGACTCAAAACACAAATTAACAATACCAACAGCTTCAAGTGGAATTTTGCTCCCATTAGCCAAAGTAAGAAACAATTCCCCTTCACTCAGCTTTCTGGTCTCCTGAAACCCCTGCAAAGAATTTCAGATATGATTAGTACAACTTGAATCCACACACCAAGAATTTGTGGGATTCTGTACCAAACATATTTCAAGAAGAAAGGAAGTTTTCGTACTCTTGTTCTTGGCAGCCTTAAACTTTGAACAATTTCTCTTCCAATGTCCTTCTCACCACAATGGAAACACTTTCCTTTATCGGCAACCCCTAAGGCAATTTGCTTACCCTCTTGCTTAGAGAAGTCCTTCTTCTTCTTCTTCTTCTTACCCTTGCCTTTCAACTTAGGTTGAGAAGTAGAAACTTCATCCACATTGGCTTCAACACTAGAAGTACCAAGGATGCCTTCCACCGCCACTAACTCATTCATTAATTCAGACAAAGAATAAATCTTTTTGTTCATATTGTAATTGAGTTTGAATTCCTTAAATGATTTCGGTAGTGGCTGGAGTATCATATCCACTTAGGATTCTCCATTAATGTCAACACTTAAAACCTCTAAAGTATTCAGATTAGAGATCATTGTAAGACAATGTTCCTTCACTGAAGTACCTTCAGCCATTTTGGTATTATAAATTTGCCTCATGGTTTCTTACCTTGCAGAACGGCCTTGCTCACCAAACATCTCCTTCAGACTATGCATAATGTCTGAAATTAGTTCTACATCCTGCATTTGATGTTGTAGAACATTTGAAATAGATGCTAGGATATAGCACTTGGCCATCTTATTAGATTTCTGCCAACGATCATATCATTGTTTTTCCTCAAAAGGAGCATCTAATGGAGGAAAGTTAGGACATGGTTGAGTAAGCACATATTTTTGCTCTTCAGCAGTTAAAACAATGTCCAAATTTCTTTTCCAGTCAACATAGTTGGATCCAGTTAGTTTGTTTTGATTAAGAATAGAAACAAGTGGGCTAAATGATGCCATGTTCAAATCTGAAAATAATAAACATGAATATAATAAGTAAATTGGACATTATCAATTTAGCATATAAGCATATAATATGGAACCTTAACAAAACCATAAAACAATACATGCAACGACAACCCAATCCCATGTTTAAAATTCCTTAGAAGCAAGTAAATTATAAACACTATGATTGATTGAGAACTATTCTCATTATTAGTGATATCATGATGACTCTTATCAAACACTAATAATATGCCGTTTTTCCTTTAGCCTCTAAGTAATAATGACATAGCTCCGAAGGGAGGTTAACATTAAACTTAGTCTAGTGTACACCATTGACCGAATTCTATGTGAGTCATTAAGTAACTCCACGGTAGCGTGGTCGTTCTTAATGTAACAACACATATTATTCATCATTAAGAAGTTTAACCTGTAGTACCATGAATTAAACACCCTCCGAAGGGAGCAAGGCATATACGCCAAGGCGAGGTGCTTAATCACGCTTACTATAAACCGTCAATGGAGGCCGTGAGATCCAATCCTTGTATCTCTCTCCCACTAGATGTTTAAAAAAAACAGGTTTTTAAATTTAAAACAGGCATAAACTAATTACACATTTCCTTGCTTTATATATATATATATATATATATATATATATATATATATATATATATATATAAACACTTTGGAAAAATTTTGAATCCACAGTCCTCGATCGATCGAGGATGTACCTCGATCGATCAAGAAAAGTTCTGGTTGCCTAATCGATCCTCAACAGATTCTTGATCGATTGAGAAAAAGTTCTACGAAGCTCGATCGATTCTCAACAGATCCTGGATTGATCGAGAAATCTTCTGTCAGCATGATCGCTCCTTGACAGATTCTCGATTGATCAAGCATCGCGAATTTCAAATTTTCCAGAATTTCCAAAAAACAGTTTTTCAACGTTTTCATGAACAAAACCACCATTTTATGATCATAATGAACGTAAATTGATATCAAAACTAAATTACATTGATGCTATAGCCTTAAAGTTCAGTTTAATATACTTAAACTAAAAATTAAACAACTTCATAACATCAATATCAGTTTTTATCAAAAACAATAATTTCAACATCTATGCAGAAAACTAATTTCTAACAACATGAAACTATTGTCAATAATTCCAAAACTCAAAACATGTTAGACAGATATGAAATGAAAACCGCTCTGATACCATTTGATGAAAAATGCATGTGCGCAGCCAAAAATAACGAATCTACTTCATTCATAAATGTTAACATGTAATATGTAAGTTTCAGAATTTGAGAACAAGAGAGTGTACCTTGGAGCGGTGAATTTCAAAATTGAAGATCAAAAGTACTTAGGAACACTTTCAATCTTCACTCCAATTCCACTAACGCCCAAGATGTGTGGTCTCTCAATCAGTTCGAAAAGGAGAACGTCAAAAAATGTCTAACACTTTTGCACCACTTCACAATAATGTTCATACAAAATTCTCTACAGAAAAATCTGTATGTTTCTCCCTTTGTGTCTAACCGATTATCTAATTGGGCTGGCCTTTTGGGCCTTTTCAATTGGGCTTAAGTGCGTGGCTTGGAGTGGGACCAAAAGGGACCAATAAGACACTAGCTCCAATGGGCCTTAGGCTTTTTCTGTCAACTCTTGACAAGTCCAAAGTTACCATTAACTATATTTAATATCACTATATAAATATAGTTGCACTCTAAGCCTTATTTATAAATTATATCCCAAGACTTTATTGTACATGCAACCCCTTCATAAAATATTCGTAGTAACACAAAGTCATGAGTATATACTGTCACTTTGTAAATTACTACATTTTATCCTTGAATACCCGGTTTAATCCTTTAAAGTTATTCATTATATATTTATGAAATCCAATTCCATAAATAAATAAATATATATATATATATATATATATATATATATATATATATATATATATACTTTAGCAACTCCTTACTAAAGTGGTTAGGCCTAACTCTCTGAATAACAGACCCATTAAACTTATTTTAAAGGAATATTTTGTATCTCCGTTAAGAGACTATGAGTTCCATCTTGAGAATATATGTTCCATCAACACTAAATATGGTTGCCCAACATACTGAGATTTTGACCATTACTCTAGGTCTCACTCCTGATATATCAAAACAACCTACACCTTATGATCAAGTCCATTATTCTTTCAAGATTAAGAGTTCATGCAAATATAAGTCGTGAGTTTATTATTCATTTGACAGTTGTTGAAAGAATAATAAATCTCACATGGTCCAATTCAATATGTTTTAACTCTTCAAACATATCAACATACTAACTAGAAATCTCCATTTCCATGATCAAGACAAATCATCTTAGTTAATATGTTATAGTCTTCGCAGATGAAATGCCCAATTTTCATCACCAACTACAAACAACATTTTGAGTTTACAAGAAACTTGTGATTTACATCTTCTGTACTAAATCACATAAATTACATACAATGCATCTCATGGACTATATGATAATGTCTCAATATTCATGTTACCATTATTTTAGATAATAATAAAACAACTTTATTAATCATAACATTAAGTCGTACATAATGTCATACATAATAACATACCATCATACAATAGGATTTAAGGGCACTAATCCTAACAGATGATAGGTAGAAACTTAGCATTACTCTTAGTACAATTGGTGCATGTCCATATACTAGAGCCAAGTGGATCAAGCACTATGTCACCAATGGTTTAAAATTTCGAACTAAAGATTCCAAGAAGAATAAGAAAACTTAAAACAATGGAGCAAGTGTCCTGACTGTCGGTGGCGTTGCTTACTATGGTATTCTAATGGATATTATTGAGTTGAATTATTCAGCTAAGATAAGATATGTGTTATTCAAATGTAACTGGGTCGACGTTCATAGTAACGGGGGTACAAGGTTGATGAGTTAGGGTTTCCACTTGTGAATTTTACCCACTTGATACATGTGGGGGATGAATTGATGGATGAGCCATATGTATTGGCATCTGAAGCTTCACAAGTGTTTTATGTAGAGGACAAGAGGGACAAGGATTAGTTTGTAGTTGTTAAAACTAAAGCAAGGGATGTGTTTGACACTAGCAGTGGTCCCTTGTGTAGCGATGATGATGGTGATACTTATTGCAAGAATGTTCCCTACAATATCACTATTGACAATGCGATTTCTGACAACATTGGTTTGGCTCAAGCCGATGTCCAAGGAACCACAATTGATGCAACGCTCATTGCTGAGAACGACAAGCAAGAAGGGGACTTCATAGATGATAATGACTTTATTGATGACGAAGTCAGCGATGAGGACTATAGCGACAATGAGTACAATGACGATTAGTAGTGTAATGTAGTAAGACCATATTTTGAACTACTATGTTCTTGTTATAACACTTTAGATTAGAATATGCATTTTGATTGTCACCTATACTGTGTTTCGACTTAAGTAAATGGAATCTCAATTGCTTCCATATGTGTGGCCTAGTAATGTGCTTGTGAAGTGCTGCATGTGTAAAGCGTTTGTTTCTTACAGGTTTTAAACATGGTAAAGAGATGGCAAGATGTGTAACAAATACATATATATATATATATATAGACATATGGATATGTAATTTTATGTTTTTTATAACTAACAAGCTTGCATTGTTTAGGTACTGCACACAGGAATAGGGAGGAAGCGACGACTTGAGTTCATTGAGCCTGGTGAGAGGCCCTCATGTGTGGAGTCGAATGAAGTACAATCAGGCCAACAGGGTCCTCCAACTAATGATGATAGACGACATTCCCAGGGGAGTGATGACGAGACACAACCACCAGATTGGTGTATTTCTGTATGATCTCACTATACTAAAGGCAATAATTTAAATATAAAAAAAAAAAAAACAAGAATTGTTTAAAATATAAGTTGGGTTTGTTAGAGAGAAAGAGATAGAGTAGTATGAATGGTACACAACAGTTCTAGTGATGTTTATGCACGCCCCATATGACAAATTGACAAATACATAATTGAAGATTATAAATTAATATGAATTAGATAAATTAATATAAATCAATTGAAGAATAAATGAATCATAAAAAAAAAATAAAGTGCTTCAAAATAATAAAAATTAAGAACTGATAAATAAATAAACTTGGACAGTTTATATTTTATACCTAATAATATTCTTACAAGACTTTTTAAAGAGTTAAGAAAAAATATAAGAATGACCATCAACAGTATTTAAATGATATATATATAAATTTAAGTTTATCCATGTATAGGCATGGGTTACAAGATTGTCTATATATATATACACACACACATCTACCTTCTCCAGTATTTTTATCCTCTTGTCCCAAACTGCTTGGCACTTTAGCAAACTTCTTGTTTTTAGGGTACCCTTTTATAGCACGAATAATAATGAACTAATATTTAAGTAGATCTAAAATACTAGTGATTGACATCATGGTTGAATTTCAAATCTTATTCAAGTTGCCAATAAATTGGATTGACTAATTTTCAATGCTAAAATATGCGGCCATAAGTTCGTTATTGAAAAAAAAAAAATTGAGTTGTGGTTTATTGTCTCAATCTCATGCTTTTTTGGTTACAAATGCGAGATTCTAAGAAAATCTGCAGTTTTAATTTCTATTTGGTTGCTGAGTTGCTTTAAAGATGGACGAAAAGGAGATGAATTGAATTTGTGTCTCATGTTTTATTTTTCTTTTTGTGGTTGCTTCCTTCATGGTATTCAATCACTCATAACCAAATGAAGAAGATGGCTTATAGTGTTAGATTTGTGTTGGTACATACTTTTTATATTTGCTCCTGTTTGTAGGTGTTTGGATTTTGGCTATGGAAGCAGTAACTACTTACTGAAGGTTATGTGGCCTGAAAGGTTTTGATTGTATTGTACACTTATTTTTACTCTTGTAGTTGGTAGCTTAAGTTAATTTTGATGTTTTTAGTATGTGAGATGCACCTACCTTTTTTTTTGATAAACCACCTTGCTAGTAATTAACATCCAAAAACTTAGTTGTTCTTATGATGATCCATAACTTAGGATGTATACATTCACACAATTGAATTTCATAGTAACAAGAGAATTTATTACATTAACAGCATTGTGTAGCTTTTGTAAAGGGTAAATCTTTATCTAGAAAGCATGTACACAGCATTTTGGGGGATTTTCTTTTAGGCATCCAACATATGAGAGAAAAAGTGCATGAGCTAAAATAAATGAGAAAGGAAGAAATTTTGGTGTAAGGCTTATCTATTCTACCTATTTAGTTTCTAAATTTAGTTTTGTGTAAGTAGTATTTCCCCTTGGCTGTACATAGCTCTTTATATGTGATGCAATTTCATTCAATGGTTAAGTATTCTTGTTAGTATTTCATGAATTATGTGGCTGCAACTTGAAATTCTAAAGCCCTTAAGCAAATTATAATTGCATATGCTTCCAAATATGAACCTAAATTACAATTGGGTTATAGTTTTTGTTTTAGGATTCAAATAGAAGTTCTCTTTATGTGAATTCAGTATAGTATGGTTTTTGTATTACTAGTACATTTCTTGAGTTAATTCCATGATCCTAATTCAATTTCATGTTGTTCTTACCCTTGATTCAATAATTATGCATGCAAGTAACAAGTTGTGGTCATGATAGTATTTTTAAGCTCTCTTTGTGATGTACCTTGTATCTAATAAATGGTTCAGCACCTTAACCTCTTTGTATTGAACATATTAAATCCCTAGAGTTGTGCTAATGTAAATCTCAACCTTATGCCTTGTTAATGACTAATTGTAACAACTTTTTGCAAAATTTGGTGATCATGGCTCTAGATTTTTTATTGTATAATCATGCTATGTCGTAGGACATGTTTGTACTTTATTTTAAGCAATTTCTTGTGTCCAAGTATGCGTTTCATGTTTTATGAAAACCCTAAATTGTATGGGTCTGCCCAAAGAATTGATTTAAGAAGCCTTGAGTAACTATCTTGGAAATTGGTTGTATTTCATTGTCATAGTTGTTGTTTTGTGTTTGCTTCCCTTAAGCTATATGGCTGTCCAGTCCTTGAATTTATTTAACTATGTTAATGCAAGTAAGAAACTCAAGTAAAAGGCTCGTTAAGACTATGTCATTTGATTTATGACCAAAGCTTGTTTTCAGTATGATTCATTAAGCTAGCTTTGCTAGACAAGTCATAATTCTGATAGGATTTTTAAACCAAATGAACTTGACTTTAATGTCCCTAGTGTGCCCTTTTGGGAACCTTAGGATCTTATGTATTTGCATGGAATATTGCTCCCAAACTCAGACACATTTTGAATTGATTTTAGCTTTGTTTGACATGATATGAATGTGAACGTAAAAATAATGGTTTCTCCATAGTTTGGCACTTCATGTTGTTTGACAAATGTATCTTATATTTGGGAAACCTCCTTGAGTTGGGATTAGGATTTTCTTGATTTTAAGAGGTAGGCTGAGAGAGGCATGTGTAAGTTATACTAAGCTAGAATTGATAGTAATTAATTTTGATATTTGGTTTAGGTGTTATGAGCACCCATGGATGAACTTGCTACGGTTGAGACTTCGGACAATGGAAAGCCATATGACAAGGCTGCTAAAATTGAAGTTCCATTTATATAGTTCATCCTCTGCTTTATAAATTTTGAGTGTTCCTTACATTCTATATATTTTTGTGAGGTTGCTATATAAGAACTTTTAGGGTGTGGATAAGGTCCATGGTCTCACAGTATATATTTTCTTTGTTTGTAAGTAGTTAATTCAAGTATTTGCAACGTAGTATTGAAAGAAAAAACTGGTTTGCTTCATTAGTATAGTAAGCATGAATAATAATGAACTTCAATATCTTGGAAAAGCTAGAGCTTCACCTATGTATTTGGTGTGGCAGACTTAGGATTTTTTTTTTTTCCTGGGGCATGATTTATCTGAATAGGATAGATATATTTCTATTATGAAGAATTTCATTCTTCTATTTAAAGAAAGAAAAAAAAAAGTCACAAGGATACAAGATATTTGATGACTTTTACTCCAGAAAGATAAATGGACTAATGGCATAGTAAATTTTATTAGAATATTCACACCTAAAATTTTTAAGCTATTAGGTAAAGAGTCTTAATTAATAATAGTATACATAAATCATACCAAGCTTTTTCTTTTCCAACAAAAAAAAAAAGGGTATACATAAATCAAACCAAAGTTTCCACACTGCCAATGTGAGACTTGGTTATCATGTTAGAATTTACACTATTAGAGGAAGAAGTTCAACTAAACCTAATCCCAAAAAAGTCATATGTGTTTGTTGACAATACGCTCTTACAATTGATAAGTCTATTTATCCGAAACTCGTAAATAGAGAGAAAGAGTATATTTAATCACCTAATATTTCATAAAGAGTGGAACTCATCACGTGGGTCATTTGACTAAAATGGAAGACAAAGTGTGGCTCTCAATAAGTGAGATTGACATATGAATTATTTAACTTAATCGGGAGGTGTAATTGTCAAAATATAGTTTGATTTGAACTTAAGATGACATTCTCATGACAAAAATATTACTTATCACTACTAATATTATTATTTTTTAGAATCTATAAAAAAGTTAGATTGACAATAAAGTATATTTATTTAATCTTGTAATAAATATTCTAACATAGTTTGTTTGGTTCCCTTGACAAAATATATTTACGTAGGTTCTTATTCATTGTGCATAAAATTATTTCTTATAATATTATAATTACAACAATCTAAAGAAAAAAAATACAATTTTTCCCTATTATATAATTTATGAATTTTTTTTTACCTTATATTAAATATTCGCAATGGCTTGCCTGTTTGTACATTTTATGAATTTATCTAACATGTTTTCTGGATGTTGCATGTCCTTTATATGAACTTTTATTCTTTTTAATGCTGCTTTGACACATGCAGAAGACATTAATCAGATGGTGTGTTGGAAGTGATTTTTATGTTTGAAAAGACAATTACACTATCTAAGTAGATACTAGCATTACTGCTGCAAACCAAAGTTCACTTGCATATTGTGACCATTTAAAAAAGGAAAAAACTGAAAAATAAATTTTACATCTCTTCTTTATTAAACAAAGTCACTCTAGTTGTATTGTATTGTTTATTATCATAATAACATCAATTAAGTTCATGTTTCCTTCGTCTGTAATGCTGTGATAATGCTCAATAGCCAATAATAACAATGCACTAAAAGGAACAATAATGTTTGAGGAGAATCCCTTAAAATTTTCCTCTCTTTTGCTTCGTAAGAGAGAAGGAACTTAAAGATTTTGGTTTATAGAGTACTGAACAGTAAACATGGTGTTAACCTCTGTAGTTGTATGTGGCTAAAAGGGCATCACTTAGATAAAGAGATTGTGCTGGTTTTATTTTTCATCTTTCTATATCTTTTTTTTATAGGAAATAATAACTTGTTTATGTTACATTCATTTGAACACGGTTCCCCCACACCTAAAACCAGGCCTAAGGGCTAACTAGAGATACTAGTACCTGCTAAAGACATATTGCAAATTGTATATGCAAAGTGTACTAGATGAATTAATAGGTATCAATTAATGTGTCTTATAGGTACTTATGTGTTTATGAATATGTTCAAGATATTATACATTACTCATGTTTGCAAGTGTAGTATTGCCCTCGTTGCTAATATGTTTTCTTGTTTATTTGTGAGTACTAGCCGAAGATGAAAGAGCTTATGGCAACGGGCTCACAATTGTAGTGAGAGGACATTGAGGCTGGCATACTTTGGCAGCCCGACAATGCATTTGGACAGGTCATCAGTCTAGAGAGAGGTGGTCGTGTCAGAGGGATAGCCTTTGGTCCAACCCCCTCTGGCAATCATGCAAGGAACATGGAGGACAGTACGCCACCTCCAACATCTACTACAACCGACCAAAGGGTTAAGGAGTTGTCTGCTCAAGTAGAAGCAATGAGGGAGAAATGCACTTGTTATGATGCCATTGAAGCTAAAGTGAGGCTAATGAGGAGGATGCTTACCCAAATGTACCCATCGTTTCCCACTATCTCTATGGTAAGAAGTTTGAATTACAAAGTATGTTGTGTGTCATATTTATTAGATCATTGATCAAAAACAAGGATAGATTTTACAGTGAAATAGGGCAGCATATATTGTCATAAAGCTGTGCTAGATACAAATGCAAATACATTCTCTTGAAAAAATATCCCACTAAAAAATTGTTACCCTACTCTACGTTTGGCTTAATTTAGCACTCAGTTACTATAATAATGCCAATAATGGTGTTATCATATAGGCCCAATCTTCTTCTTCATGTTTTCAGAGTTGAGATTTAGGGGTTTATGTTTGGTAGGGTGAAGATCCAAATCCCAGTGGAAATTTCATTGTGAGTTAGGTTCATTTTTTGCCATTACACTCTCCAATCCAAGTGGAAAATTCAACCAAAGTAAAGAGGAGTTGTGATTTTCAGGCCAAAGCAAATGTTTATTTATTTTATATTGTTGTGTTTGTTTGTCTAGAAACTGTGAGCTAAGAAAATAAGATGTTTATTTGAATTTGGATCTTTATTTTTTATATGAATGCTACTGTGTTATAACTTTTTAATAAATTATATATTGAAATTTTTAACCTAATGTCAGACGTGTAAAGTGTACTTGAGTGTGTTTTAATTGTTAATGTGGCACTTGGTAATAATAGTGGTGATATTGTGTCATTCAGCTACTAACTCTGTTATTTAGTACACTAATCCATTGTCTATTTCTTAATTCGTAGCATGGTGACGGTGATTTTACAGTGGATATCCAGACTCCCGGTGCTTAGCGCTTATCATCTGATGATACACATTGGCAATACTTTGGGCCCTATTTTGGAGTAGTTACTATGACATTTTGATATTTATAATAAAGTTTCAAACTTTGATATATATATATATATATATATATATATATATATACACACACATCATAGTTGGAAACTTTGTTATAACATTCTAGACAATTGAAATGTATTATTTTGTGCATGACATTCTACATAGTTAGAATGTATTCTTTTCTATAGGACATTCTACGTAGTTGTGTAGAATGTATTATGTTGTTCATAACATTCTAGACATTTGGGATGTAATTATTAATATGGTGTAATTAAATATATTTAGTTTGTTGGTTTAATGTGGTATTGTAGTTGCTTTTGGAAAATATGAATTGCCGTTCATTACAGGTGCTATAAAATATGTATTGAAAAATATGTATTGTAGGTTCATTATAGGTGCTATAAAATTAAAAAAAAATAAAATAAAATAAAAGACCCTATTTCAGGGCTTTAAAAACCGTTGGAATAGGTTATGGCATAAGCAAGGCTGTTATGGCATTTTAAAAACGCTAGTATTGGGCTTATTTTTAATACTGTAGATGCACTATACCGGCGGTTCTTAAAGCGCTGGCATAAGCAAAACCTATTGTAGCGGTTTGAAAGTGCTGGTATAGGCCTTATTATTGTATCCATTGAAGACCTATATCAGCGCTTTTGAAAACGCTAGAATGGGTATTATCTATGCCAGCGCTTTTAAAAGCACTGGTATAAGTTGTATTCATATTTCCGGAAATACCCTATAGGGGTGGTTATAAAACCGCTGGTATAAATTGACCTATACCAGTGCTTTTTTTATTTTTAATTAAAAAGCACTATTATAGGCCCTGAAATCCACCGATACAAGTCTTAAAAACTGTTGGCGAAGATTGTCCCGACACAAGTAAAAGCGTCGAAACAGAGTCTGAAAAGTGCCGCGACCTATCCCGGCGCTTTTGAAAAGCGCTGTTACAGGTCCGGTGACCCTATACCGATTGCCACTGCGCGGCAATTTAAAGCGCTAGGATAGGCATTTTGGGCCTATTCCGGTGCTTTTTGGGGCTATCCCAGCGGTTTTGCAAACACTGGGATAGTCCCATATTTTTTTAACATATTATCTAACTTGATTTATTACTACTTTTATATATATGCATGCATTTCATAATACCTTAGTTTCACACAATATGAATTTATTATACTATAACTTAAAAGTAAAATATTTTTTTTCTATTATTTAAATTTAAGTAAATTAATATAAAAAACTATTTACGTATGAATTTTGATTAAGCCGTGCATCGCACAGGCATAATACTAGTATAAAATAAAAATTGGGCTTAGAAACCATGGTTGCGCCAAGTGACTTCACTAAATTGTAGAATTTTGTTTTTAGAGTTTAATATATATATATATATATATATATATATATATATATATATATTTCTTATCTTCTTCTCCTATAATTTCTAAGTTGATAAAAATATTAATTTGATTACAATCCAAATTCTTCATCTAATCCTTTTATTATTAATTTATCTATAATTTCTAATTGATTTATTTAATTAGCAATTGGAAATCTACTTTATTTATGAGTTATGAGTTCTAGCATTCTAGGGGATTAGAATTTTGGTTTCACACTAATTGTTCATATCAACTTTAATTTTATATAATAATAAAAAATCATAGTACACGTATACAACTACTAATATCAACATTTTATTTTATTTTTTATTTTTTTGAACAAATCATAGATAGGCACAAAATTATAATTATTCTTATTGACTTTCTATAAATCTCTGTCAATTTTTCAGTTAAATACAAAATTTTAGTTGCTGTCATCTTTTGTTTAAGTTACATATGATTCTTAATTAAACCATGCATCGCACGAGCATAACACACACACACATATAGATAGCCATTGAAAAATACAACACGATAAATTATCATCTATTACATTTTTTTAGTTAAGCCAAAAAAAGAACAATAACCACAATGTCTATCAAATTTATGATGGTCAAATGTATGCTAATTGTTCATTTGATCTTACAAAACTATTATTACAAAAGATCTAAAGAACTCTTACTTCTTTATCTTCTTTTATTGCTCTGCAGTATAATCTGATTCTATAATTAATGAATACACCATTTCATTTTCCTCAATATGAGTTGTAACTATAAGTTGGATATTGAAATCATTTCCCTTCCCCTCCTTCTTTGTTAGCCTGCTCATGAAAAGCCTGATGCTGACTCTATTAGCTGAAGGAAAAATTCTGGTTTTGCATCTCATGCAAAACCCACAGCGGAAGCAACGAACTAGGATCTATTTCATTCATGATTGATAACGTGCACTACATAAATTTCAGAATTTAAGAACAAGATAGCGTACCTTGGTGTGGAGAAATTCAAAACAAAGACTAGAAGCACTTGGGAACACTTTTAATCTTCACTCCAATTCCACTTTACGCCCAAGATGTGTGGTCTCTCAATCAGTTTTTCAAAGGGAGAATGAAAGTGTGTCTCACACTCTCTCACACACCGTTTCTTTTTCTTTTCTAATCTCCTCTCATAAAAATTATGTATGTTTCTCCCTTTATAACTAACTGATTATCTAATTGGGCTGGCCTATTGGGCCTTTCCAATTGGGCTTTAGTGTGTGGCTTGGAGTGGGACCAAAAGGGACCAATAAGACACTAGCTCCAATGGGCCTTGGGCTTTTCCGTCAACTCTTGACAAGTCCAAAGTTACCATTAATTATATTTAATACCACTATATAAATATAATTGCACTCTAGGCCTTATTAATAAATTATATCCCAAGACTTTATTATACACATAACCCCTTCATAAAATATTCGTAGTAACACAAAGTCATAAATGTAGACTGCCACTTTGTAAATTACTACATCTTATCCTTGAGTACCCGGTTTAATTCTTTAAAGTCATTTATTATATATTTATGAAATCCAATTTCATAAATATATACTTTAGTAATTTCTTACTAAAATAGTTAGGCCTAACTCTCTGAATAACTGAAACCATTAAACTTATCTTAAGGGAATATTTTATATCTCCATCAAGAGAATATGAATTCCATCTTGAGAATATATGTTCCATCAACCCTAAATGTGGTTGCCCAACATACTGAGATTTTGACCGTCACTTCAGATCTCACTCCTGATATATCAAAGCAACCTACACTTCATGATCAGGTCCATTATTCTCTCAGGATTAAGAGTTCATGCAAATAGAAGTAGTGAGATTTATTATTCATTTGACAGTCATTAGGAGAACAATAAATCTCACAGCGGTCCTGTTCAATATGTTTTAACTCTTAAAACATATCAACATATCAACATATCAACATATCAACTAGAAGTCTCCACTTCCATGATCAAGAAAAATCATCGTAGTTGACACGTTATAGTCTTCGCAGATGAAATGCCAAATTTCATCACCGACTACGAACTATAAATTCTGAGTTTACAAAGAACTTGTGATTTACATCTTCTGTGACTTTTCACATAAATCACATACAATGCATCTCATGGACTATATGATAATGTCTCATATTCATGTTATCATTATTTTAGATAATAATAATAAAATAACTTTATCAATCACAATATTAAGTCATACATCATGTTTTACATAATGTCATACATAATATCATACATAGCATCATACAATAGGATTTAAGGGCACAAATCCTAACATTAGCATGCATTCCTAATTGTCAAAACACTAAATGTTAAAAGACTTAGCCAAGCAAAAAGTTAGATAAGTTGTTTCCAAACAGATACACACAGCTTATCTAGCTTTTTGCTGAAAACATTTTTGTGAAAATGTGCTAAAATATACTTATACCTTGAAATTTTTTGAAAATGTGCTAAAGTATACTCGAAGTAAATTGAACCCAAATCTTTGTGGTTTGAATTTTTTTTTTTTTTCATGAAAAATGCTAAATTGATGTGATAATGAATGTGATAAATTTCCTTGTTAATAACATAATAACTATTATTATTTTGTTTTATGCTTTAAAGTTTTTTTTTTAATTTTTTGAGAAACAATTTGTAAGAGTTATAAAAGATGAGAGACCAAACATGTTATAAAGTTGTGTTTAAAAGTAGATACTTTGTAAGGCATATAGATCAGTTTATGAATTACATTTGTAGTAGCAGCGATATTGCTCTTTTTTAATTGATAAAGATGATATATTTTCCCTTTAATCTTAGCAAACAACAATGCCACTTAATTGACTCTCCAACTAACAAAATAAAATGAATTTATGCTAGTAGATAAAACAGAGAAGGCATTTTACCTTTGAAATAGGTTCCCTCGTATTTAGCAATCACAAGAATATACTATGATCCTAGTGTCCCACGTTACTTTAGTGTAAGTTTAAACATGTGTTTATAAACTCAATGGGCATCAATTTGAAAAGCAAAGGTCAAACAATTGAAACTTCTTTTCCAACCATAGTTCCTACTTGACAATGACACTCTTTTGGGGAGGCAACAGTTTGGTTAGCCCATGACCAGGGGAACGCAGATACTGTTGTTTTATCATGAACCAGGGGCAAAGAATAAAAACGCAATTATCTGAACTCTCAGACACTTTAAGCAAGCAAAAGCCCTCAGTTTACAAAAGGAAGCTTTTCCCACTTTTCCTAATGCTAATGGCTATGGTTCTTCACTCACTTCAGTTTCTGATAATTCTGTGTGTTTACTTTATTTGCTTGGCCTTTGCTCAAAATGAAGACCACTTCATCTACAATGGCTTCCATCAAGAAAATCTGCATCTAGATGGATCTGCTCGAATCCACCCTAATGGTCTATTGCAACTCACCAACAATTCAAAAAAACAAATTGGTCATGCTTTCTACCAACTTCCTCTAAAATTCAATGCTTCTTCGGGTTTAACTCAGTCTCTTTCATTTTCTACAAACTTTGTATTTGCAATAGTTCCTAAAACACCATCGGAAGGTGGCCATGGAATTGCCTTCACCATCAGTCCTTCGTGGAAATTCACCAATGTTGTAGACAGCAATTATCTAGGACTCTTGAATGCCTCAAATAATGGCCTTTCAACAAACCACTTATTAGCCATTGAGCTTGATACTGTAGAGGGTGAAGAATTTCAAGATATAGACAACAACCATGTGGGAATCGATGTGAACAACCTGACATCAATTGAGTCAGCTACTGCGGCCTACTTTTCTGATCAAGAAAGAAAGAATATAAGCTTGGAGCTAGTAAGTGGCAACCCAATGCATCTTTGGATAGACTACAATGAAATAGAAAAGTTACTGAATGTAACACTAGCCCCAACCGGCATCACAAAACCAAACCGGCCTCTCTTGTCAACACACATAGATTTGTCCCAATATCTTTTGGAATCTATGTATGTTGGTTTCTCTGCAGCCACTGGTACAATTACAAGTGACCACTACATTCTTGGATGGAGCTTTAATAAAAGTGGACAAGCACAAAGCCTCGATGTTTCGAAGCTTCCTCAACCTCCCCATCAAAGGAAAAGTAAACGGGGACAAATTATCATGATTTTGATCATAGCAGTAGTGGTTGTTCTGATATTGGTTACTGGAACTATTTTCATTTTGAGGAGGAAGAAATATGCAGAAATACTAGAAGATTGGGAAAACGAGTATGGTCCTCACAGGTTCAGTTACAAGAATCTCTACAAAGCAACCAAAGGTTTCTCAAACAAAGAGCTTCTTGGAGAAGGGGGATTCGGAAAGGTTTATAAAGGAACACTTCGTCCTTCCAATATACAGATTGCAGTCAAGAAAGTCTCCCGCGATTCCAAACAAGGGATGAAGGAATTTGTGGCTGAGATCATTAGCATGGGTAGGCTGAGGCACAGGAACTTGGTACAGCTCCTAGGATATTGCCAGCGAAAGGGTAAACTCCTCTTGGTCTATGATTATATGCCCAATGGAAGCCTTGACAAGTTCTTATATGGCAATGAAAAACCAAAACTTAATTGGCTTCAACGATTTCAAATCCTCAAAGGCGTAGCATCTGGCCTTCTTTACCTCCATGAAGAGTGGGAACAAGTTGTTCTACATAGAGATGTAAAAGCAAGCAATGTTCTAATAGATGCCGAATTAAATGGAAGGCTAGGAGATTTTGGCCTTGCCAAATTATGCGACCATGGTGCCAATCCCCAAACCACCAATGTGGCTGGAACTGTGGGTTATTTGGCTCCTGAGCTTACTAGAACAGGAAGGGCAACCACTTTCACTGATGTGTTTGCTTTTGGGGCTTTCATGCTTGAAGTGGCTTGTGGAAGAAGGCCAATAGAGATACGAGGTCTACCTACAGAGATGATTCTGGTTGATTATGTCTTTCAATGCTGGAGAAAAGGAGCCATCCTAAATGCTAGTGATCCTAGATTGGAAGGTAGTTATGTAAAAGAGGAAATGGAATTGGTTTTGAAACTAGGCCTGTTTTGCTCACAGTCAATGCTAGCAACTAGGCCTAGCATGAGGCAAGTGATGCAATTTTTAGATGGTGATGCTGATCTACCAGAGTTGCCACATGACAATGCTTCTTTTGGTACACCTACCAATAGTGAAGCATATGGTTTATCGCTATTTCCTTCATCTAGCAAGGGTTCTGCTCCTTCCATGTTTAGCACTGATTCAATCCTCAAAAGCGGTCGTTGAATTAGTTGTACAACATGCTATGGGCAAAATAGATCATGCATCTTTGCTTAGTACCAAAACATTCAGTGGCACACAGAAAGCTAGAGATGAGAGGTATGCAATTTCTTTCACTTGCTAAATAAACAGATATTAGGTAGTAGTCTACTTAAGCTTTATGTAGTACTACAACTCAACAAGATTAACTCAGCTGTTTCAAGCTCTATAGATCAATATTTATGTAGTGTATTGCAGGAAAAAAAAAAAAAAAAAAAAGATCACGTGGTTGATCAAGTTTTAGATTACTAAAAAGTGAAATCCAACAGCTAGTAATCATTATGTGTGAAAATTATTGTTTATGGGGAACTAATCAACTTTGAAAATTAATGCTATGTTTGGAAGTTTTGAGAGAGAGGAGAGTAGAGGGGAGTAGAGGGAAGGAGAGTAGTGGAGAGAAGAGTAGAGGGGAATGGTTATCCTCCACCTTGTTTGAATGTTTTTAAAATTAAGGAGGAGGGGAATAATTAGTCTTTTTATTTGTAATTTTGTTAATATGGTAAGGGTAAATTTGATAATTCATTTGGTCAAGTATTTTTATACTCCACTCTTCCTCCATATCTCTCCAATTTGGGAAAATTAAAAATAAGGAGTTAGAAGTAGTTCAAACCCCTCCAAACCTCTTCAAATCCCTCCCCCTCCTTCCTTAAAAAATCCAAACAAGGTAATTAAATTACTCTCCCTCCCTCTACTCTACTCCCCCTCTTTCCCCCAACATCCAAACATAGCTTAACAATACAAATGAAGATTGATTTCCGATTAATTATTAATTACCACAGTAAACAAGTCAACAATTATAATCAAGGTGTTCTAACGTAGTCCATTGTTGACGAAGTGGAAAACTTATGAAGGCATTCAAAGATACCAATATGGGGCTTAACCCCAGCCCCAAGAAGTAACTAACTAATAGAATCGAAGCTTTACAATTTGAGATATACCCATGACTCAAGATTCTACACCCAATAAGTAACTTACTCTTGTGACCCCACAATTAGCTCCAAATTGCTTAAACTCTTCTATTATGAATACTTTCCACGAACTATGTTTGTCAATCCATAAGGCCATATTTTTCTCTTTGAATAGTACTATTTTGCTCTAGTATAGCCTCCTTGCCTTTAAAAGTTGTGCAATAAGTGATTTATATAAATGCATAAAGTAGAGTTACAACCTAGCAGGAAATCTTCTCCTATTGAAATTTGGACTCAAAATTGTGCAATTTTTCACTCTAGTACTTCTCAAATTTAACATTCATGTGTCAACTTTAAATCTCAATATCTCACTTGATTCACATCCAAAATTAGATTCCAAATTAGATCAAATTTCAAATGTGTCTATTTTGAAACCCCGGATGTCTACTTTCCAATGAAACTAGTTTCACTCAAAAATTCAATATGGTGCAAAAGAGATGGGTAAAAGATCATAAACACCTTATCTTAAGCATATCGAAACCTTTTTTGTCTTTGAGCAAATTCTAAGCCGGATTCAACCCACTTTTGAAATCAATAAACTACACAAATGAAGTTTGCTTTCACAATATAGTTGCTTGAATGGTTTATAATGAATTGCAGTGGTGTAAGGGCATGGAAAGGAGTTCAGTGAGTAGTACTAAAAAGGTTTTTTTCTTTTTCTTTTTTCCGCAGAATTTTTTTTTACTAAATTGGAATCAAATCTGTATACCAACATATTTCAACCTTATGAACTTATTAATTACCATGGCACACCTTGAGATCAAGGTTCTTAAATTTTCAAGCATCCAAGAGATTTGCAAGACATATCCTTTTAATTGGAAAAGGAAAAAAAAATATCTATTTTTTTATTATAAATTTTCTAGATTTTTATTTTTATTTTTTTAATTTCAGAATTTCAAAAATAACAAAACGTAATCATTCTGGGGAACTTAAAGGCAACCTACCTAATGGAGTGGACAGAAGGACTACATTGAACACGAATTAAAGTTGGGCAAATTGAAATGACCAAACTGAAAGTTACAAGACTGAATTGAATTTTAGGCAAAATTAGATAATGCAATTTGTAATTTAGTGAGTATATTTTTACCTTTTTTTTAGATTGTAACTAGCAATTTAATTATTGTAATCTTCATTTTTTTTTTTATTATAACGAGGACCAAAGTTATGTATTTTATTACTTATTCATAAAAATAAATTTTTTATCTGATTTTCTTAATTTTTTTTGTTTATAAATTAAAATAAGTGACGACTTAGTTGTAATCGTAAATCCCTCAATTTAGGTAAATAATAATCTATAGTTGAATCTCTACCTTGAGATTTACAATTATTAAGGTGATGAGGTTTCATCTCTAATTAAATTCTAATTCACTTCAAATCATGGTTCTCAATTGTCACTATTGTATTCTTTTCTCTAAATTAAAAAATTAAATTAAATTAAATAAAAAAGAAGAATTGTTGTATTCAAATCAACTAGTAAGAGCAATGGCACTAGCATTGTTGTAGTGATGGTTGATATTTTTAGAGAAATACTTGAGGTCGCCAAACAATGAAGAAATTGCTAGATTGTTAGCCCATGTCCAAAGCCGTGGATTTTTGGGGATGTTTGTAAACATTGATTTGATGCATTAGAAATGAAAAATTGTCCAGCTTCATGGAAAGACGTGAGCCAACTATTATTTGGAAAGCGATGGCATCATATGATCTTTGAATATAACATGCATTTTTTTGAATTATCTAAGTCAAATAATGACATTAACATGTTAGAGCAGTTTCATATATTTTCCAAGCTCACAAGGACATGCTCTTTCAATTAATTACTTAATCAATGATAATGATTACACAATGGGATACTACCTTGCCAATTGCATATATTCAAAGTGGTCAACATCTGTAAAAACAACCCTGCCTCCACTTGGACAAAAAAGAAAATTATTTGCAAAATCTCAGGAGACGCATATAGGAAGGATGTAAAGCATGTAATTTAATTGGAGTACTTCAAGCACAATTTGCATTTGTATGTGGACCTACACGATTTTTTCAATCTTGAAATACTCTAAAACATCACAAAAGCATCCAAAATTCTCCATAACATGATTATTGAAGATGAGCGAGATGAAAACGAAGCTATTAATTTCGATTATGAACAAATTGATGAAATCCTCATACACAATGTTGAACAAAACACTAAGCAAAGACCTTTTATTAAAAACTGGACTCTTTAAATTACAATACTTTTCAAGCACTGATGCTTTGACTCACTAACACTAGGGCACGCATAGCACCTTTCTTTCACTGCACATGGCACATACAAAATACAATTGCACACACTTGACACCTTACTCCTAGACACCTAGCTACTAACCCTATGACATAACCACTCTTGACTTTCTTTTTTTCACTTCCACTATTCTTGGTGCTTACCTGTACTTCACCTCTTTTTTTGATAATACTCGTACTTCACCTCACTTCACTCATCTAGGTCTTAGTTTATTATTTATTATTTTAATTTCTAGCCCCTTCTAGACTATTACAAAAAATTTATGGCTGAGTTTTACTTCTACATAGAAGTCTCTAGAGAATTAAAGAGAGACATCTCATAGAAAAATCCGGAATGCAAGAGAATTTTCTAGAGAATGAGAGAGGTAGTGCTTGATTTTTAACACACAAGTGTCACACGAGCAAATTTTTGGAATATGCTCAATTTTATAAACGCAATAGAGACCAAGAAGTTCATTCTCAACACCAATTGGACCTCGTCGAACGTTGATCACAATTACAAGGCGAGTTGTAGGAACTTTGAGTGTGTGAATTATGGATATGAGTTTTTATTGTAATTTGATATGAGTTGTGCATATGAGTTCTCTATGGACTACATTGGTAGTTTCCATTGCATCTATCATACTCTTCAAAGAACCTGTATGATCGTTAAGGAAAAAAATTCCAAAAGTATGATGGTCACACATTAAAAAAAAAGATTTCTAGATATATGACCGTTAGAATAATTTATTAATTTTTAATCATTGTTAGGAAAAGTCGAGTTTTAAAAAATATGACGGTAAGAACATAATTATTTAAAAATATAACAGTTGGAAACAAATAATAAAGAAAAAAAATTATAAATACAATGTTAAAAGTATAGCAAATGAGATATAGAATGTATTATTAAGTGATATATTAAAATAAATAAAGTAACTTTTTGGTATGTCAAAGTATTTTTTTTTTTTTAGCATAACTAATGCTAATGCTCTAAGGTTTCTCCAAAAAAATAATAGTGCTCTAAGTGACTTGGTCTCTTCTAAAAAAAAAAAAAAAGTGACTTGGTGGGCTCTTGGCTTCACTATTTTAATTACTTTTATGTCATCGTTGCTACCTTGTATTTTACTTTTTTCTTATTTTTATATCAAACTTGTAAAAATAATTCTATGAACACAACAATTTCACAACATATATTTAGTATCCATTTGGATACTGATGAAAGTTGGGTGTATGCATTTTAGCTTTCTTTTTTTTTGAGAAGCGCATTTCAACTTTCCAATAGGTCTCGTGCACTGTTCACAGGACCTACAAACCTATTTTTTCAATAAAACTTTCATTAAAAATGAGTCCCACGGTATTAGTTACACATTTAAAAATTATTTTACTACAATGTTTTCAGTTTTCAGCAAAATAAGCGATATCTAAACACACTCTTAAACCTTTATCTTTCTGATCTATGATTTTGAATTTCATTTTGGGTAGTTTTTAGAGGCTGATATTTAGTTACAAGTACTGGTCAATATTTTTGTAGTATTAGAGTATTCTCATCAAGGATTCTAAAAATTTTAGCATTTAACATTTCAAAAACCTACTTTATCTATTATACCACCGAAATTTAAGATACATCAAACATCAAAACTTCTATATTTTTTACCACTTCATTTAAATAATATAAACTACTCATTAAAATAATAATAAAACAACTGCAAAAAAACTATAGCAAGCACCATCTCCACCACCGCTACCACCGCTCCACTTGCCATAACCACCATTGTAGCAACCACAACCCACCATAGCCACCACCACCACAAGTAACAGCACTACACCTGCAACCACAACTACCTGCAAGAAGAAAAGAAAAACCCAAAGTATAACCACAACCAACCACCACAAAAACAATTAGCCACTGCAAAAACAAACTCTCAGCCAAGCACTCACCAGTGGCTGATCTAACCCCCTACAAGAAGAAAACAAAACAAAACAAAAAAAAGAAAGCAAAACCACAATCATCAAAACAAAATTGTAACCCATAGATCCAACCCACGAACTCACCGATCTCACTACCGTGCCTCCAAATCAAACCCACAAATCACCACCACCGTGACCCACCATCGAAACCCACTAAAAAATATTGGAAGGGAAGTAGCTTCATTGGTTCAAATCCAAGTCGTGAGATAGCTTCAAGCGGGGAGCCACAGGGAGATCAATTTCAAAGAGCGGGGAAAAAAAAAAAGGAACGGCAGATCTGAACAGAGAAGGAAATAAATTTTTTTTTTTTTTAAAAAGGGAGAAATAAAATATGTTTTTTAAAGAGAAAAAGAGAGAGAAAGCTTAAAAAATAATAATAAAATAAATAATTTATATAAGATAGAGCTACAATGCACTCTCAAAGATGAGAGTGCACTGTAGCAAGATGGCAAATCTTTTAGCATATGCGTGTTAATGGAGTGGGTTTTTTGAGTTTCAAATGCTAACATTTAAGTTTAAGCATTTTTGCAATCCTTGATAAGGATGCTCTTAGTATCCTTACATGTTTTTCTATTCTGTTCCAAGGATTGAGAGCAAGAAGATTAGTATGAAAATTCAACATAAAAGAGAGAATTTGTAATCTATTCACTTGAAATGTATAAAATGTCATCCGATCTTGGATCATATCTATCTTATGTTCAAGCCTTATTATTCAATCCTGAGAGGACACCACTACTGAGTACTAACTAAGTCATTTTCCTGTCCTCAAAGAACTTCGTAATCTTCTATTAGCTTTTGATTAAAGAATGCTATGATAGAATCACAAAGTTGTTTATTACTAATATTTGATGATAGTGATTTTTACATGCCTTACACGTTCATCAAAAGATTCAAAACTAGTATTTCAAAATTGACGAAATTGCCTAATTTCTCATGTTTTTTTCTTTCTTTTTTTCCGGTCAATAGCTAATTTCTCAGTTGTTGAACTTGATAGGGCGCCAAGGCACATCACAAGAAGTGGGTTTGTAAGGAAGAGAACAAAGGAATACGATAATGCAAATATAAAATGACCACTTTTATCCATTTTTCTTAACCATCTATCCTTGATTATAAAGCAACTTTATCATAGTCTGCATAAAGTATAACCAGTGGCAATTTACCAGGCATGTCAATAAAGATCCTGTTGCCATATTTATTTTTCTAATTTTTCCATTCGTTATTTTTGCACCCATTCAACACGCATCACATTTATCCAACCTAAAATATTCAACACGCATCACCATTTATAGTGATGCCTCTAGGAAAGGCTTGGGGTGTGTTCTTATGCAATAGGGGAAGGTAGTGGCATATGCCTCCAGATAGTTCAAGCCTTATGAGTAAAATTATTCCCACATATAACTTGGAGTTAGCAGCGGTGGTTTTTGCTCTAAAAATTTTGAGGCACTATTTGTATAGAGAACAGTGTAAGATATTCACTGACCACAAGAGCTTCAAGTATCTCTTTACTTAAAAAGAGTTAAACATGAGACAAATAAAATGGTTGAATCTATTAAAGGACTATGACCTGACTATTAGTTACCATCCCGGAAAAGCCAATGTGGTAACTAATGCCTTAAGTAGGAAGTCTGCAAGAAACTTGGCAACATTGTTGACTACACAAAAACACATCTTGGAAGATTTGAGAAAGATGAGGATAGAAGTACGGTTTCATGAAACAGAGGCACAACTAGCAAACCTTAGAGTTCAGCCTACCTTGATTGAAAGGATAAAGGTTGCACAAAATAATGATCCACAGTTGCAGAAGATAAGAGATTTGATAAATCAAGACTCTCAATCTAAGTTTTGCATTCATGAGGATGGATCCTTGAGGTTTGGTAATTGGCTTTGTGTAAAAAATGATCCAGACCTTAAGACAAAAATTCTAAAGGAAGCTCATAATAGGAGTTACACAATACACCCAAAAGGCACTAAGATGTGTCGGGATTTAAGGGAGATGTTTTGGTGGAACAACATGAAGAGGGAGATTGCTCATTATGTTGCTCAATGTTTAGTGTGTCAACAAGTCAAGATTGAGCATCAAAGATCAGCTGGATTTTTGCAACTTCTTCCCGTCCCAAAACGAGAACGGAAGTGGGAGGACATCACTATGGACTTTGTGATGGGGCTGCCAAGAACCCCTACAGGTAAAGATGCAATTTGGGTGATTGTGGACTGGTTGACAAGATCTACACACTTTTTGGCCATCAGGGTGGATTTCTCACTCGAAAGGTTAGAGACCGAAGATTTGTGAAGAAGCCCAACAATATGGGCAAGAAGAGAGTTAGTGGATTGATAGGAAGGTACCATTAATGGCAGGAATAATGGATCATAGGCCCATAAAATAAATAAATGTGTCTTGACGAAAGCAAATTGGCCCAAAGGAGCCTAAAGGAGAAAGTAGTAAACCCATGGGCATTATGTAATGAAGAAAAACAAGATGGGTCACGATAGGCCCGAAGTAATGAAGTAAGAAAGAAAGGGGTTAATGGAAAGCTCATAAGCCCCAAGGATGAAAAATAAAGTAATTGGGTCAAAGAAGCCCAAAAGAGTTAGCAAAGTGCCCATGGGAATGCTGAATTAGGAAATGGGCTGAGGATGCCCAAGAAAAGCAAATGGACCAAGGATGCCCAAGGAGAAAGAAATGGGACAAAAGAGCCCACAAGCAATGTAACGGATTGGGAAAGCCCAAAGTAGCATGAATGACCATACGGAGTCATTGAAAGAAGGATGGGCAGCAGGTCCAAAGAGGCCCAGCAAACACGGATTAAATAACATCTTGGCAAGGATAGCAGAGTGGTATGACAAGAATGGCAACAAGACTACGGGTGGAGCAAGGAATGGACTAAAAGGAGAAAAATCCAAGCAAGGCCCAGCCCTTGAAAGAAGCAAGCCAGTAAAGAATGAAAGACCAGAAAACAGTTCATGATATAAAAGGTTAAGGATGGGCAACAAAATGCATAGATGAGCCTTCAGACCATGGCAAACGCATAAGCAACAGACAAGCTTTCAACATACACAGGAAGTGGAGCACGTGTAAGACCCAGGCTAGACCAGCCTGTACCCAGCCAATACAAGAGTGGTGGGTCATGGGTCTAAGGTAAAAGAAGGTATGGTCTGCCAGTGGGGAGAAGGGGAAACCTATTCTGGGGTTCCCACTCAAGCTCTTTTGGGAGAAATGTCCTGCTGGGATGACATATCACCTAAAAGAGGGAGGATGAGCTGGAACCACTAGGTGCATGCCATGAGAGATAGGAAGAGAGAACACCCACACCATGGCAGATTAGAATGCCATGGTGAGCAAACAAACAAAATAGCCTTCTTTGTCTAGTAAGGGGGAGTGGCACAACCAGCACAGTTAGGTGGTGGTGGCTGGGCAGCTGACAAACCAGTTAAGCCGGTCCCGACTCTCTTATCTAGAACACTTGGGCCTAGTACAACAAGAGGCAGTCTAGCCCAAAATCACAAAAGGCCTACCACAAGAAGATATGCTGAGATATTGTGTAATTGATTTTAAAGGTTCATGGGATGAACATCTACCTTTGATGGAGTTTGCATATAATGATAGCTACCAAGCAAGTATTAAAACAGCACCATATAAGGCTTTGTATGGTAGGAAGTGTAGGTCTCCTATATTGGGATGATGTTGGAGAATGAAGATTGTTGGGTCCTGAGATTGTACAGCAAACAGTGTGACAAGCCAAAAATGTATTGACCCCTTATGATGGATTAATTGATTAACTAGACAAGTTTAATTAATTAATCAAATTAATATAAAATGTACATGGCAGCACGAAAAAATTACCAAATAACTAAATATGCAGCAGAGATTAAATGACACGGTGATTTGTTTACAAATGGAGAAAACCTCCGAGGCAAAAACCCCCATCAGGTAATTTTAAGGTCACCACTCCTGAGAATCCACTATTATCAAAATAAGCGGTTACAAGTAAAGGAATCCCAATACCTTATACCAACCTACAGTTGAACCCTTACCCCAATACCCAATTGGACTTGTTCTGTAGTGACAATCTCTCCTTGTAATGCACGGCTCCCAGTACGTGACTAACCAAAAGATGCGCGGATCCTAGTACGCGACTTGATCACCAACTTGAGAAGGATGTTGGCTACAAAGTTCTTTAGTTCATCACACGATGAAGATCATGAAGATGCTTGGTCACAAAACCCTACAGTATACAAACACAGCAGCTTCTTCAAGATGAACTAGGGCAATTAAGTTTCCGGTCACACTTGCAGAATTATGCTTTTGTGTAACTGTGCTCTTGATTGTGCAACCTGTGACGACCCTTAAAATAATCCTTATATATGTTTAGGGTTGTGAGAAAAGAAAACTCAAACACATACTCACGGATTGGATGAAAAACTGAGTATCATAAATCTCAATAGATAGCCATCTATCGAGCTAGCTGTCGAGCCATGGGCTTCAACAGCTTTTAAACCTCGATAGATACTAGCTATCGAGCTAGTTATCGAGATTTAAAATTTAGCACTTCTTCTCTTGTTTCTTGGACAGACTTGCATGGCTTCAATACTTGAACTTGAACTCTTGTTCCTTAAAGTATTAAACACATCCCAGATCTACCCAATTACAAGTAAAGTGCGTTTTGTCAAAGGATTAGCCAATACATAAAATGTTGACATATGTTCCTAACATTAAATCACATACGTTCTAACAATCTCCCCTTTTGGTGATTCATGGCAAAACCACAACAAATAAATGAACATATAAAAGAAGTCATAAATCACTCAACTCATACTCACTTGTTGAATACAATAAATTTTATCCTAACACAAACTCTTGAAAAACTTTATAAGAAGAGAGTTCATAGCAAGGAAGACTTTGACAACCTGTATTTCGGAAACACTTAAACAAAACTCATCAAAGTATCTTTGTGTGAAACAGAAATAAAAGATTGCAAACAATAAATAAGAAACATATGTATAAAGAGAGAAAAAACAACACATTTAAAGATAGGTGAAATAACATACATCGAAATATATATAAACCAAATATAAGTACAATGTATGTCAAATGGTCACAAGACCTATGTACAAGAGATAATGAATCTAAAATAGAAAGAAAAAAAATACATAAAATCCTCACTACATCCCTAAAAAAAATGAACACTCATGAACACTCCCCCTATCTCCAAAACTAACCCTCCCCCTATGAGTATGACTACTCTCATACCAAAACTACTCCCCCTTTTTGTCACGAGTGACAAAGGGATAAGTGCATCAAGTAGACATCTCATCATCACTAAGCAAGCCAGCATCGTCATCCTCATCAACATCATCACTGCCGGAGCCATCGTCACTCTCATCCTTGGACACCGGTTGAGATGGAGAAGAAGCAACCATGAAACCACCCATGATAGCCTATCGTCGTGCAATACGACCTACACGAGTGTTCACCTGACACAACTCATCACTAAATGTGTCAAGGCAAGCAACCATGCACACAAGCTAAGCCATGATGGCCTCAAGTGTCACTCCACCCACCAAAGACGAAGGAGCGGTGGTGGATGGAGCGGTAGAAGCTGGAGGAGCATCTGTCTCGGTCTGAGTTTGTCTCGAGCGAAGCTGTGCAAAACTCCACTTAACGGTAGCGGCATCAATGGCACACATATATGTGAAGTGGGGAAACTCAGGATAGGAGAAAGAAAAATGGGGAAGGAGCCGCGTGATAGCTGAAAGGAAGATGAGCTTATCATGGGTCGTCGTATCCCAATAGACATCTATGAAGGAGAGTATGAAGTGAGAACGGAAGTTTATAATAAGGTCCTCAATGAGGGAAAGCAAAAAAGTAAGCACGAGGCTCTGTGATAGTGTTATAATAAGAGAGAGGATGCAAAACGAAGGTCATAACCATGTTAATGAACCTCAGACCTTTAGCAAAGGCCGAGCAACGAGTGTATTGACAGTCACCCCAAGAAGAAGGTGTCTCATAGAATCAAAGCAAGAGTTCGTCTTTGAACACTGTCCTCAAACGCTCACAACCAGGGTAGTTAGGATACGCTACCCTAGGAACGTGTAGTACCTCGGATACAATACCCAAAGTAACTACCATGCGTATACCCTAAACGCAAGTGACAAACTGGGGTATAGAATAGTCAAAACCGTGCATATTGAAGTAGAACTCCTGTATGATCACAGAAGGGCACGTGACCGAGATGTCACATAGTGACTCCCAACCCCTACTATGGATAACAGTGGATAGATCAGTGTCAGAAAAATCTGACAGAATGACTTGGCGTTCTAAATGAATGCCTTGTCATGAAAATTTATCCGAAAAGTACTTGCAGTTTTTATCATCACAGAACCGAATATGAGATGGAGTGGGGTCAGAAGGAGAAGAAGATGCCCCGGAACGAATAAAGTTCTGAGACGGAATGGATTTATGTTTAGGTGCCATGATGCAACTAACGTAAGAGGGAGAGAAAGAGAGAAAGAGAGGGAGACAATCAGAAAAGTACCAAGCAACACATATATCAAAATATATAGAATTGAAGGTACGCATGCATGAGAATGCATAAACATGTGACATACAAAATAAATTCATCATGGGCTCAGCCCAATCCAAACCTACCAGCACACAAAATGGCAACAAGGTAAACACACATCTAAAATGCATGAAACATTGTTATAATGCACATATGATGCAATGCCTGATGATTTAAAAAACCATTTAAACAAAGCCCATCCCAAAATCTCACAAGAACTTCACTAATTTTGAAAAATCACAAAAATTCTCAAAAAAATCCCAAAAGTTAGGTCAAAGATCATGAAAATGCATGAAAAAGATGAAGAAAGTATCATACCTAATGAGGAACAAAGATCTTGCGACCAAAAATGAAGTGAGGAAGAAGGTTGGAGTGCTTGAGAAGTGTTTTGGGAGGTGAAGAGGCTAAAAGTATCGAGAGAGATCGAGGGAATGAGATCTAAAATTGCGATGCCTCTTTATATAGAAACTTCATAAAGCTCGATCGATCGAGAGCTATCGAGCTTTAAAGAGGCGTTTTTTCAGCTGTCGAACCAGCTATCGAGGATCTAACGAGAGGTTTTCTCAACAAAGAAGCTTGATGGATCAAGGTAGCTACCGAGCAGATGTCGAGGAGACAGAAAGTTTCTCGATGGATCGAGGAGCTATCGAGATTACGATAAAGAAAAGCTGAAGGGTCTCGATAGATAGCCCAGTTGTCGAGAGCTATCGAGAAGCTGTCGAGAGCTATCGAGAAGCTATCGAGATTGCAATAAAAACAAAAAGTTGAAGGGTCTCGATAGATAGCCTAGCTGTCGAGAGCTATCGAGAAGCTATCGAGATTGCTTAAAAATAATTTTTAAAGGAAGAGAAAAACTCAGATATGAATGCAATCAAGCATGCTACCCAAACAAAGATCCAAACAACATTTTAAGCTCTCAAAATCATCTCTTAATCAAGATAAATGTCATGTATTTAGATCCAAAACACATACACACACATTAAACAAGTCTAACCAATTTTATATTTCCAAAACAAGTTAAGACAGTTTAGTAAGTATACATCAACACAAGTAAACCTTGTGATCGTCAAATCACATTGTACCTGCACATGTATCAAAAGTAGCAAAGAATATTGCGTGTTGTGTGTGAAAACATCTCAAGATTGCATAAGTGTCTCTATGTTATAACGATTTGAGATATAAGAAAATCACTTTAACTCACACATAATCATAACTGTTTGATGGAGACTATCACCTTTGAGGTACATCCTATAACTCCAACATCTCCTAGAATACACGCTTGCAATCATATATAAAGCATTTTGATCTTTTTGCTTTTATTTTTCTTTGCATATTTTTCTTTTATTAAGCATATCATGCATGGGCATACAAGAGAGAGAAAAAAAAATACTCAATTATGTTATGCTTTTTGACATTGCACTTTTGCTATGCCGAAGCATACAGATGTCATTTCATGATTGGTGGGCAATAGAGGTGAGATGATTATTTATACCTTTCTCTTAGGATTTTCTAGTCCTTCCAGTCAAAAAGAGTCATACGAGTATTAAGTACAAGAGATCACTTAATTTTACTCATCACAAACACGAGCCACAAAACTCACTTACTTAGTTGTGCACATAAATGCTTATCTAAGCTACAAGAGATACAAAATTTAGAAAACTTTGTTTCATTGGCCATTCAAGGTACACAAGTACCAATGTACATAAACACACACTATTTTTGTATTTTTCTGATTTTTCAAATTTTTTTATTTTTTTTTATGAAAGAAAAAAAATAAAAACAAAACTAAAAAATAACCAAACAAAAACATGTCAAATAAAGCAATGCATAAAAACTAGATTGTCTCAAAATAAGAAAGCAAAACACACAAGTAATGCAAACACAAAAAAAAAGGGAGGAGGGAGGAGGAAAAAAAGTTATAGAATCACTTGGAGCCTTTTTCCTTCCATACTTTGGAAGAACCTTTTCTTTGAGCAAACCCTTGAACCGGTAGTGAGGGAGAAGAATTGAAACCATTCAAGTTCGAAAGGAATATGAGGGCTTTGAGTAAATCTCTAAGAGGATCAAAGGAGGATGGAAGCTAATTCTAGTTTCCCTACAAAATCATGTTGTTGCTTTGTTGAATGGCTAACCACTTATAGCAATTAGGTCAAGTATGTCCAACTGCGCCGCAGTGATGACAGAGATGCTGCTTCTTCTCTTTAGACTTTTGAGCATTGCTCTTCTTAGCCCTAGGGTTTTTGGTTTCTTTCTTAGCAAGCTCAGGGGGTGCTCTTAAGATAGATTTACCTTTGTCTATGTTCTCACTAGCTATCACAGTTTTAGCATCATTATTCTCAAAATCAATATTGTTAGCTGGAGAAACAAAAACAGTAGTACTAAAAGAAGAAATATTAGGAGAAGAGAAATCATACCCTAATCCAAATCGATCGGAGGCATATTTTTGCATGCTGAGCATCTCATCAAGCTTTGCACTTGAGGTCCTGTCCAACTGAGCTCTAACTTGGAACAGTTCCGCCTCAACCTTCTTGATCTTCTAAGCCAAGAAATTGTTCTTAAATATCAATCCTCCAATGGTCTAATTGGCTTCATTAAACTTTGTGGAAAATTTCTCTCGTTCAAGCTCCACATCACTGAGCTTCTTGGTGGCCAACCTATACAGCTTCTCATGTTTTTCCGAGACCTTGTATAACGTTGCATCGGCTGTGTGGGTGTCATCTTACTCATCCATCTTCTTAAATTTTGATTCCACCAAATCTTCTTCTCATCCACATCTTCCACAATACCCTCAGTAGGATTGACACTGGCGGTGAAGGCATTTAGGATTCCTTCATCTTCATTTTCAGAATCATCCTCAGGTTCGGTGTCACTCAAGGTAGCAGCAAGTGCTTTGCTTTTCCCAATAGACTTGAGATAAGTGGGCCATTCTTGTTTCATGTGACTGAATCCGTGACACCCGAAACACGTGGGCCCTAAGGGAACAATGTACTGACCGCCATCTCTAGCATCCTTCTTCCCTTTATCTTGGCTCTTAAACTAAGAAGTACTTGATTGCCTACGGTCCTTGTCGAAGCCCTTTGTATTTGCATTTTTCATGAATTTCTTAAATTTCCTGGTGATATAAGACTTCATTTTAGAATCTTTATCGTCGGAAGACTCATTTGTGTCACTGTTCTTATACTTCAATGCCATGTTCTTGCCCTTACTCAACTTGTCAATCCTTGTCAAACCTAACTCATAGGTCTGCAAATTACCAATGAGCTTTGTCAAAGAAATCTTGTCAATATCCTTTGATTCCTCAATAGCAGTGATCTTGGCATGAAATCTCTTTGGCAGAGATCTGAGCACCTTTCTCACAATCTTGGGTTCGGGAATGGTTTTCCCAAGATTGAAAGTTGAGTTCACTATTTCCTTGAGCCTAGCATAGAAATTATCAAATGACTCATCCTCCTCCATCTAGATTTCTTCAAAGCTAGTAGTGAGCCTCCAAAGCTTCGAATCCTTGACAGCCTTGGTTCCTTCATAGGTTGTCTAGAGAATGGTCCATGCCTCCTTTGCAGTTTCAGTGGAGGAGATCTTTCTGAACTTCTCATTTGTGACCGCACTAAATAAAGCATTCAATACCCTACTGTTGAAGTTTTCTGCTTTGATCTTTGCATCATCCTAGTCGGCCGGCGCTTCCTTCAACTTGGTCCAGCCTATCTCCACAGCTTGCCACACTTTCTCATCTAATGACTACAAGAAAGCTCTCATGCGTACTTTCCAGTATGCATAGTTAGTTCCATCAAATAAAGGAGGTACAATGAGTGATTGTCCTCTATCTATGATAAACTGGGGTCAATGGATCCCACAGCAAAGATTAAACCCTAATCTGAGTGTGTCTGCTCTGATACCACTTGACAGACCAAAAATGTATTGACCCCTTATGATAGATTAATTGATTAATTAGTCAAGTTTAATTAATTAATCAAATTAACATACAATGTACATGGCAGCATGAACAAATCACCAAATAACTAAATCTGCAGCGGAGATTAAATGACACGGTGATTTGTTTACGAATGAGGAAAACCTCCGAGGCAAAAACCCCATCGGGTGATTTTAAGGTCACCACTACCGAGAATCTATTATTATCAAAATAAGCAATTACAAGTAAAGGAATCACAGTACCTTATACCAACCTACAGTTAAACCCTTACCCCAATACCCAATTGGAGTTATTCTCTAGTGACAATCTCTCATTGTAATGCACAGCTTCAAGTACCTGACTAACCAAAAGATGCGCGAATCCCAGTACGCGACTTGATCACCAACTTGAGAAGGATGTTGGCTGCAAAGTTCTTCAGTTCATCACACAATGAAGATCATAAAGTTGCTTCGTCACAAAACCTTACGGTGTACAAACACAACCGCTTCTTCAAGATGAACTAGGGTAACTAGGTTTCCATTCACACTTGTGGAATTATACTCTTGTGCAACTGTGCAACCTGTGACGACCCTTAAAATAATCCTTATATATGTTAAGGGTTGTGAGAAAAGAAAGCTTAAACACATACTCACGGATTGGATGAAAAACAGTTCTAAAAAACTGAGTTTCATAAATCTCGATAAATAGCCATCTATCTAGCTAGCTGTCGAGCCACGAGTTTCAGCAGCTTTTAAACCTTGATAGATACTAGTTGTCAAGCTAACTGTCGAGATTTAAAATCCAGCACTTCTTCACTTGTTTCTTGGACAAACTTGCATTGCTACAATACTTGAACTTGAACTCTTGTTCCTTGAAGTATTAAACACATCCTAGATTTTGTCAAAGGATTAGCCAATACATAAAATGTTGACATATGTTCCTAATATTAAATCACATATGTCCTAACATAGTGGATAAAATTCGAGTGGTTAAAGAGCGGTTCCAAATGGCTCAGAGTAGGCAGAAGAGTTATGCAGACCTTAGAAGAAAGAAATTAGAGTTCCAAGTGGATGATCACGTGTTCTTGAAGATTTCACCTACTAAAGGAGTTATGAGGTTTGGTTTTCGAGGTAAGTTGAGCCTTCGTTTTTTAGGACCTTTTGAAGTCTTGGAAAGGATGGGTAAAGTTGCTTATAGGCTTGCCTTACCACCTTCCTTATTAGGGGTATATAATGTTTTCCATGTCTCAATGTTGAGAAAATATATTCCAGACCCTAGTCATGTAGTGGATTATGAGCCTCTAAAATTAAGAGATGATTTAACTTATGAAGAACAACCAGTTAAAATTGTGGATAAGGAGCAAGAGTTTAAGCGTCGTACCATACATTATGTCAAGGTTCAATGGAGGAACCAATCTGTGAGAGATGCTACATGGGAGTTAGAAGATGAAATGAAAGAGAAATACTCATATCGTTTTGAGGACTCAAGTATGTCAAGTTTAGAGGACTAAACTTTTTTTTAGGGGGGAAAAATGTAATACCCGGAATTTAATATAAAAAAAGGATTTAAAATGAGGGGTATTTAAGTAAATCTTTTTGTGGAGTCAATTTTATAATTAATTTTATTAAGGAGGTTTTTAAAAAATAAGGTTGAAACCCTAGCTATGTATAAGCTAATCAAGTCAACGTATAATGATAGATATTTTGAGAGAAGAGACTACCCAAAATACTCAAGTAGAAAAGGATTGACTGCATACTTGAGGTAAGAGTTTATGAATCTCATTCTTGTCAAATCTAAGCTTTACTTGGAATTAGAGTATTTTTTTTATTTGGGTATTTTTTGCCAGTAGAGAAATTATTTAAATATTCAAAGAGTTTTAATGATGCAAAGGAAGAAGGTTTATATTTATATTTTCGATAAACTGGTCGCTTGGTACCTGCAGATTTTTCTATGCTCAGTAATTTAATATTTGTCTATACCTTTGTGCGTTAAGCGTAGATAGAAGCCACAAAATTTTCTATAAGGGGTTAGGTTTCTACACAAAATTTCTTTAAGGAACAGTGCCCGAAGTATGGGACTTGATGAAAACAAAAAGCCTATTGCACCTAGGCTTTGAGTTCTGACATGCTATCACAAAAATAAAATAAAATATTGGTTTTTTTTCTGTAAGGCATGTGCCTAACTTGTACTTGGAGTTATCATCATCTTAAAAGTAGGGGTGTATACAGTTCGGTTCGGTCAGTTTTGGAGAGGTTTTTTGCACCATGCCTATAAGGTGCGGTTTCACCCTATGCTTGACCGCATCTCACTTTTGGAAGGTAAGAACCGGTCTACACAAGGTGCGGTTAATCTTAGAGGCTCGGTACAGTTCGTTTGGTGCAGTCAAACTGGTTTCAATCGGTGTCAGTGGATCAACGAATAGGGCTACTCAAAAGATGATAATGGTGGCAAGTGGCATGAGATTTTGAGATGATAATGGTGGCAGGTGGCAGAGATAAAAAAAAAAAAAAAAAAAAAAAAAAAAATGTGTTAACGTAATAGTGTCCAGGTGTCTTTGTTTTTCTTCTAGTATGATATAGTACTAAGAGTTTTAGCCTTATCTCTAGGGCATTAATGGTGGCAAAAAAATAAAGAAGATATATTAAGAATATAAGGATTTTTGGGTATGAGATATTAGTAGAACATTATTGGATATTTTTAGTAGTTTTTTTTTTTTTTTGGCCGAGTATCGTTATAAGGTTTTCTTAATTATTTGATTATTGAGTAAATGGTGCCTAACAAATTGTTTAAGTAATATCTAGAATTTTAGAAAAAGTGTTAAGGAAAATTTCTTTTGTGGTGAGCTAGCTGAGGTAAGTAACTTTATCCTAATTGGTTTTATTTTGCTTATACTACTACATTTTAACTACTGTAATTTGTTTATAATTGTCACAATTTTATTTAATTGTTTTAGCTACATTGATTTAAAGTAAAAAAAATAAAGAATTATCACAAATATATTTGATTACTGAATATACAATATATATATATATATATATATATTTATGTTTTTGAATGAGATATATCATTGTTTGAACTGTGATTTGATATATATGATTTTGGACAATTTGACTATGTTTGACTCTGATACCTAGTCAATGGAGGTTATTCATTGGTACTCTGATACCCAGCTAATGAGAGTTATTCTTTGATATTGAAACTAGTTCTATTTGGGGCATCACGAGCCTATCGTGTTTTTTGACCCAACTAATGGAGAATATATATTAACAAAAAATTAGTTTCATCTGAATTTAATGCCCAGTCACGAGGATATAGTGTGACCATAGTCATAAAGATGGTTAAGAATATGAATTATATTTGAATATTTGAAATGTTTTAAGTCCTTGAAATTATTTATGTGTTTTTGGAACCTATTGTAAATAATAGTTTTGATATATGGAAAATTGATTATTTTCTAATCCATATATGATATATTTGTATGATTAAAATATTCGATCTATGTACAACTTATTATTTTATAGATCTATTTTCTTGATAGAACTTATTAGGACTTTGGTTACTTATTGAATTGTCAACTCACCCCTCTCCCTCCTCTTTTCCCTTTCAGATTCTGATCAAGAAGAGTAGCATGTGTTTGGGCTTCCGCTAGAATGTGCGTATGAGTGAAGTTTAGGAATCATTGGAATAAGATTTGGACTTTTATGTTTTATATTGTCTTTTGTTTAGACTTTAGTCTCAAAAGATTTAGTTTATTTTTCTTTGTGATGTTGGAAGATTATTATTTTGGAGATCTTTTGAGAATTGCATTATTGAAGATATTTTTGAATTTAATAATAAAATTTTCTTTGAGGATAAATTTTTAGTTATTAAGAAGGTCTTTCACACTTGTAGGGTGCAAACCCTATAAGCGTGTAGTTGTTGTCATATGCCAAGCTTTTACTTGGATTCGGGGCATTACAATAAGGTTGCAACATATTAATCAAAGTTACTTTATATTCGTCTCTCATTTTGTTGATGCCTTGGTATTCATACAAGAGTGAGATATATTATATTCTAAGAGTGACTTTAAGTATAAAGATGGTCTTTCTCTTTACCCTAGCTAATAACTATCAAAATAAGACAATTATTAGATAAGCAAGCTTCATGCCCTCATCGAAATCATGCCTTCATTGAAACTAGCTAATAACTATCAAAATAAGACAATTATTAGATAAGCAAGCTTCATGCCCTCATCGAAATCATGCCTTCATTGAAATTGCATCGGGTACCATAACTTGTTTCTTTTTTATTTGGTGGGGGTGTTGGGGATGGTGATATATGAGCAAACCTTAGGGTCCATTCGTTTGGAGTGAAAATATGGAGAATGGAAAATAGAGAGAAAAATAAGGTGGAAAATGCTGTTTTCCACTATTCGTTAGGGAAGAAAAATAGGAAAGAGAAAAAACCTGGGAGAAATTTTTCTATCCGGGCCCTCATTTTTTTTCCTCCCAAATCGGGAGGAAAATCTGGGGAGAAAAGTGCTATAGTAGCACTTTTACAAAAATGCCTTCTTCCCACCTATTTTTTTTTTCAACGTTTTCTTCTCTTTTTTTTTTTTTTTTTTTTTTCAACGTGACCTAATCTATATTTTTTTCAACGTGACCTGATTTTGTAACCACCTTTTTGCTGGTTACAAAATCATTTGCCCAATTAAATTTATATGTACACTATTATAATTTTTACATTATAATAATAAAAATAATAATAATAATTTATATATATGATGTGATAAATTTTATATTATATAATGAGTACAAATAAATCTATTTCTTACATATTATGTAACAATGGTATAATAGTCAATTTATATAAATTACATTTTCTATCCTTCCCTTTTTCTCTCCAACTAAACAAAAGAGTTTTTCACCCTCCCACTTTTCCACCCCTCCAACCAAACACACAAGAAGAAAAACTAAATATTTTTCATCCTCCCACTTTTCCACTCCTCTAACCAAATGGACCCTTAGTAAAGAGTAATGCAAGGTCCTAGGTTTCAGCTTAAAATACAATTTTTTATAATCTTTTTTTGCAATTATTATCTTGACAAATTATGATTGAAGTAATATCATTTTCATATATTTTATAAAAAAGACCATCACTTTCATATTATTAACATTCTTTTATTTACACCAATGACTAAGCAATAGAGAATAAATTTGTATCTCTAAATTTAATATACTAGCATGTGAAACTCATTTTCTTACATTAGATTATTTCTCAATGCAAGATATGTCATGTGCAATAGAAATACCTACCTAAGAGCATTCACATCTGGCTCGTCAGATGCAATATTTAGCCTTAGGTTTACTTAAACCACCAAAAAACACCTCGCATCAGACTCAACAAAGTAACACAAAATTTTAAATGAACAATACCTCAATATTGTTATTGAGCATTGTTCATCGCCATTGTTAAAATAAAATGTTTATTTTTTTAATTTGCTCTCTTTGACCCCTCTCTCACCATTGCACACATGCTTGACCCAGCCACCAACTGATTCAATTTCCTCCACCACTTTCTCTCCCTTATTGCCATTGACAACCAAAACCCACCTCTCAATCTTGTCATTTGGCTGCCTCAACCACCGCCTTGAATCAGCGAGATATTTGTCATCCTTTGGCCATTTAGCGGTTTGGCTGATCTTGCCATTTGGCCTCTACAACCTCCATCTTTAATGGTTGCTGTTGATTTTGGTTGTTTGTGAAGGAATTAATTTGGGTTGAGAGAGAGAGAGTTAGTGGGTAGAGTCGATCTGTGTTGAGGAAGGGAGACAGGAAGGAAAAAAAAAAAAAAAAAATCAATGGTAGGGTTGATCTAGGTTGAGAGGAAGAGAGATGAAGAAAAAAAATCACAGGGTAGAGACAAGAAAAAAATAGTAATAAATAATGAATAAAATAAAAGTTTAAAAATACAGTATTGAATTTGATGTAGGAGTATCTACTATCTACAAATGAACTAGTAAATATAGTTTTTTTAAGACCAAATTTGACTAAAATGGTACTGAGGTTGATGCCAAATGCTCTAAACGCTATATATAATGGAAAGGGTAGCCATTAGAATAAAAACATCATTGCTGTCATCCAGTGGTGTATTAGGAGAGAAGTGGCGGAAGTGGCGAAGTCCGTAAACCTTGAACACATCAGAGTTTATTTTAGATTAAAAAAAAAAAGCGTAGAAGCTTTACACTGACCTCACTCATTGCAACAAAACAGCAGCCTATTTGAGAATTACCTGAAGTTATTTACTTTCTTGTCTCTCAAAATATCAGGGAGCTATATATATCCAGCTACCTTCATTTGGGTTTCAAAATCCAAAGCAGGAAAACTGCCTCCAAACCATCTTAATGTGCTATGCAGAAGATTAAGACATTCTAAAACAAAGTTCTATACTAGAAAATTATGGATAATGCAAAACCAGATGGATTGAGTTGACCTTCAAATATGTTGCTCAAGTGAAAAATACGTTGGTGTTGAGCACTAGACATGTAATGGAACAAAATAGTACAGTTCATCTAGATTTGAAAAGTTGACAGTAGCCATTGGTGGAAATATTCTATAACGCCCTAAAAAATTACACACCAAATTCCAAAAGGCTTGATAGGAGCCTAAAAAGCTTTCTAAAATTAATGACTGGCTAAGAAAAATATCATTAACAAGAGAAGAGACTATAGATTCAAATTTTGGGACATCGAAGCAAGTCAGAAAGAAGTTCACATCCTTGTAAATTTGAACATTAAATATGCTCACCCTCATTTTTTATGAGACTTTGATGGTCTAAGAACACTATAGTCCAGCTTTTCACCCTTTGCCTTTGGTTTCTTGAAGGAGCCTTTACTACTACTACTCGGTGATGATTGTTCATTAACTTGAACATTTTTTGGAGTTTTTTTTGGGTACTGTGTTTCAGATACTACTTCAGACTGTTTTCTTTTAAGGTCCTCGGCCTCGGAACTTGATTTATCAGTGTTTGAGCTCCCTGCTCCATCCATTGATGATCCATTTTCTCTGTATGATCCAAATAGAAGGAAAAATATCAGTAGTGTCATCAGTGCATATAAGAATCACTTGCAAATGCAGTTTTCTTTAGGTATCATGTATGAAAGCCTAAGCACATAGTCATAAATTTTATCTTCAGATCCTTCATTATCTATTTGTCTGCATGGATTTCTGTTTGAAATGGAAACCCAAATCTTGATTTTCCCCCCTTTATTTCATCCCAAATCCTACTATTCTTTTTTGCCATTAGGAACCCTAAGTTCCTTACAATTTTCCAGTCTTTCTCCACCAAACCCTAACCCAAATTATTCAAAAATCTCAACTGTCCAGATCTGCAAGATCTGATTTGGCTTTTTTCCTCTTTGTCCTGCAGCAACATCTCTCCTCTCCAAAATGAGAAATGTTATTGTCTTTGTAAGAAACTACCTTTTATAAACCAAATAAAATGGGTAACATGAGACGTATATCCACAAATATATTCAGGCCCAAAAACTACATATGCAATCTTACCAAAACTGGAAAAGTACCTAGACTAAATATGTTCCTGAAATATAACCATCCAACCTTTCACATAGGGGAGAAATTGTCATATACATACAGAAAGGTATATAAAATCACGCAAACTGGAACAGTAATCAGTACAATTTCAACTCTAATGCAAACAAGATTATTCAACATTAATTAAAATTTTCAGAACTAAGGGTTGTTTGCTACTTTGATTCATTATGCAAACTGGGTACAGTAATTGGCACAATTTTTAACTCCAATGCAAACAAGAACAGTTATTTAATATTTATTAAAATTTTCTGAACTAAGGGATGGTTGGTACTTTGATTCATTGATTTATTCATGTGTTTTATGAAATGACCAAACAATCCCAACTTCACTCAACAATGCTTTATGCTTCCAGGCCAAATAAGGATTCTTCTTTTCAATTTTTATTGGCTCTACAGTTTCTATTAATTACAGCCCTAACATAATATTAAAATTTTCAATATTCAGATTATTGGATAGAAAAAAGAAATTACTGCAATATTCAGATTATTGGATTGGTTAGACAACCTCAATAGTAGCAGAAATGTAACATGCATTGACAGAATGTTGCAACACTTAGCTCAACTTAGTTTAGAGCAACTTAAATATTTTTTATGAAAATAATCTCAAAGTTTCACATTGAGTTGTTCAACAGAAAAGCAATATATTTTTCACGATATATTTGTAGGAATAACAAAAACATAAGATAATTTGAGACGTGAACCCAAACAATCCCAACTTCACTCAACAATGCTTTTTGCCTTCCAGACCAAATAAGGATTATTCTTTTCAATTCTTATTGGCTATACAGTTTCTATTAATTACAGCCCTAACATAATATAAAAATTTTCAATATTCAGATTATTGGATAGAAAAAAGAAATTACTGCACTATTCAATTATTGGATTGGTTAGACAACCTCAATAGTAGCAGAAATGCAGCATGCATTGACAGAATGATGCAAAACTTTGCTCAACTTAGTTTAGAGCAACTTAAATATTTTTTATGACAATAATCTCAAAGTTTCACATTGAGTTGTTCAACAGAAAAGCAATATATTTTTCACGATATATTTGTAGGAATAACAAAAAAAAAAAGATAATTTGAGAAGTGAACCCACCTCAAAGATATTCCTCCACTTTGACTACCAGAAGAAGTGGCAGACGCAGGGTTAGATGCTGCTTCATTCAGTTTCTATCATGACAAGGCTTTGCATGAGGAGAACAGAAGCCAAAATAGAATCACAGGAGGTGAATAGTCATTGGAAATTTCAGGTCACATGACCTTTATACTCACATCAATAGAAGGATTAAAGCTTTGAAATGACATGCGGCCATTAATAGCTCCAGGATGAGGATCACCTTCCATTATCACCAAACTGCAAGTATACAGAAAACCATCCAAACGTAACAAGTCAAAAAAAAAAAAAAGAGCAAAAGCATGTTGGAAAATAGAAGTCAATGAGAAGTTCCCATGGGTAGTTGCAGCTGTTTTATTTTCCATAGAAAATTAGAAATCCATTGCTTAAATATAAGTTTGCAATTCTTTTTGAATATTAGAGGAGATCTAACTGATGTTTGCAGAATATGAAGCCTTTAAACACAGGATGTTCTTACTTTACAAAGGTCTACTGTACAATGTCTTGCATGTCAACCCTTTTTTTTTTCTTCAAATAAGTAAGAACATTTATATTAATAAAAAAACCACTATACAATGACTGAAGGAGAGCAATTAAAGCATACAAGCTTAATACTCAACCACTCCGTGAAAAAAATGAATCCAAAAGGTCACATACATTTGAAGGTCTACATTCCTCTAGTAACATCCAAGAAAATAAATTGGCAAAAGCAAACTTTATTCTCTCAACAGAAAGCTCGTCCCTAAAATGTTATGCTTCTTTCCTTCCAAATGTTCCACACTAGAAACAATGGAACTTCTTCCAATTTTTTTTATGGGTGATAAAGACTTTTCGTTAAGAATGAACAAAAGTACAAGGGAGTAATCTAAGAAATATACAGGTCGTATATCCAATCCTTATAAAAATACTAAAATGGTAATCTAGTTGCTCCTTTTTTATAACATTAAAAGCTAAATTGGATATCACAGGGCATACAAAGTCTGCAGAGCTATGATACATGTCCAAATTGACTTCAAGAATATTATTACCAAAGTGACTTTAACATATATCATTCAAAAGTCTTTTATTAGCCCAACATCGAGCAATTTTATTCTTATCGTCACTCTACCATCCACAAAGAGGGTCACCAATATGGTATATAGAAACTGCACTTCAAAAGACTATAACTGTTTCAAATGCTAATACGAAATTTGCGATACCTTCCCCAGATGGTGGGGTGTATGCATCTTAAAAAATAGTAGTCCCAAGATGCATACCGGATAATTTTTTTCAGTGAATAAATGGTGGAGATTTATTTATTTTTAATAATTAATACTGGGAATTGAAAATTCTGAACATGCTCTTGTATGAATTTTCCCATTAAGAACCCATGAAGAGTGAACCCCATCTATCAACTTTCTCATTTACTAGTTGAGAAAACAAGTGACATCTCATTAAAATTTTAAACATTATGGATGCTCATAATGTTACAACAAAAAGTGAAAGCAGGTGCTGCTGTCCTGACATAAGATAGAACTGCTAAGAATATTTAACAGAAAACTAAATATTCTCATTGATTTCTCTAGGTAAAGAATACTATCCCATGATCTATATCGCTTACACAATGAGAATTTTTGCAAGCAGCTTTCAATGCCAAGATTTAATTATGCTTGTATGCAGATAGCCACATAATCTAGCTCCACAGAAACACTTGTAACATACAACACTTTTTATTGAGACTGCCAATATGATTTGAAGTCTGAATACAGAAGTTGATTAAGATGAATGCAAAAGTTGATTCAGAAGTAAAAATGCTCTATAACTGATGCAGAACATATTGGGAAAAAATAGGAAATATGAAGCAGAATAGAAAACTGAAAAAGCCAATGCTTCACCACCAAGAGGGGGTCATTATTGACAGTGGAAGCTGCATTAATTCCATTTCTTCAGGTCTTGTCACCCGCCTAAGATTGTAACCTGTTCCCCACCCTAGTCCTTACAAGAAGTCATGGGTTGACATCTCAGCCATAGCCATCAAGGAGAGAGGTGTCTCATCCCAATTAAATTCATGTCCTACAAGGAAGAATTATGGTAAGATGTGATTCCAATGGATGTGGACACATCATTCTAGGCAGGTCTTGATTGTACAAACTAGATGTCACAATTTATGGCCAATCATATTCTTGCTCCTTTACACATAACCCCCTCCAACTCAAGCCTACCACAAAAGGAAAGAAGCAAGGAGAAGGGTAAGAATCTTGGCTACCAAGGAAAACATTACAGACTCCCTGTTTTCCAATCTCCCAAATTCCTTTGGATTTATGGTGCATAAGCCATTCCCTTTCCCTTTAAGGATAAAGAAACAAGAAATGTTTTTAATAGATACAATAGAATTTCAAACCTATGACATCTCCTCCATGATGATTGCTCCTATCACCATCAGGCCAAGACACCAATTGGCTTTTCGTGTAGGAAAAATTTGAAGATAAGAGACTTTACCAATTGAGCTAACAGGAAACCCACAAGAGAAACAAGAATTTGATTGATCATTGATTGTTACATCTAGGGCAATTGGCTTCTCATTGATTGATTGTTACTTAGAATGATGTGTCCCATACTTCATCCTTACAGGGCATAATTTGAATGGGGTCAAGGCACCTCTCCTTGATGGCTAAAATGAGGTGACTACCCATGACACCTAATAGGGACTAGGGTGGGGACATGTTTCAATCATAGGCAGGTGACAAGATTTGAAGAAGTGACATTAATACAGCTTGCAGTACCAAAGATGTCGCAGAATGTAAATCCTAAGCTTCATTGCTTGAGGGGGCTTGGAATGACACCAAGCTAAGGGAATTTTTCATCAGAAAATTATCATTAAAAATGTAATGTCTCAAACCATTATTAAAGACACTTGAAAGGGCTTCAACGATTACATGAGGGCACAATTCCATCCCAAAAATCCTCACTCATAATAAAATCCAAATTCAAAGTTCAAAATGTCAACTGATATCTAAATGAGAATATCTGAAAGAATAAAAATCTGAAACAAATGGTGTCCTGACATGGAAAATCTGAAATAATCCCTAAGTAGGAAAGAAAGTTTCCAGAGTCTGCACCAACAATTTATATCTCATTTTCTTCAACTTGTTTTCCAACTATAATTGAACTTAAAAGCCTCACACAACCTTCAAGAAAAATGGTATGAGATACGGTTTTCAACTAGTAAACTCGTACCACCTATGCAGCCTATAGATCATAATGAGAATGAAACAAGGATATATGACCCACCACGCTATTTCAGATGTTTGAAAATGTGTATGGTAAGATTTCCTACCAATCACCTCTCCCAAACCCTGTAGAATCGGGAGCTCTGCAAACTGGTTACAACCGATTTATGGCATAAGGGTCCCTAGTCCACAACATCAAGGAGCTTAGCTTGCCATATAAAATGTCTTTATTGGTAAGATAAAGACCTCTAGTTATAGGCCTTAAAAATGCCAATTACATTATCCACTATAGAATAGCACACTAAAAGCATCTGTTTTTAAGCAAGCATAAGGCTCCTCAAGAGAGCAAATAATGCGAAAACACCACTCCAAAGTAACAGCTTACACATGGGTGATGGGGCACCAAAAACCCAGCTAAATTGCAATTATCATCCAGATCCAGTTCATATTACACAACCAGAAAATCCTATAATGATTCAAATTTTCAGATAGGAAAAATACAATTTGTACTTTAATTTTAAAGCAAGCAAAGTTTTATGCACATACGAACTGAAATATATCCACATATACACATCACACAAAAAAAGAAAAGAAAAATCAAGAAGCACAAAACAATAGAGAGTTCTTTATATATTATAGCAAAGAGCAAAAAAGAAAGAAGACTACCACTTTCTATTCACGATACTAGGGGAACAGAAATTCCCAGCAGGTTTGACCTCTTCTTCTTTCTTGGTATTTTCCTCCCTCTGAGCTGCCCTTTGCATGAACTATTGAAATAAAGAAAAGAACACCCCCAATATAAGATCCTATGTTTACAAGGCTTGAAATTTATAACCAACAAAAAAAATTAGAGAATGCCCAGATAAATTTAAGTAAAACCCAGTTCAAATCTCAAGTGAGCTTATCTAAATTTTGCATATAGAAGCTAGTATGGAATGTCTCTACAGGAAATAAGAGCAAAGTTTGTAACTTTTTGTTTTACCTTCAAGTTCCTCAGAGTGCTGGAAATCTCACGTTTGGCCATTTTTTAGCTCCTTGGATGTCAGCAGAAAAGCTCAAAACAACAACTTTATCTCTCTCTCTCTCTCTCTCTCTCTCTCTGAAATTCTCTCCTCTCCGAGGTAGAAAGAAGGTTTCTGTCTCTTGCTTTGCAATAGGGACAACAACAATGATTTATTGCTGTTGTTACAGTGTTACAGTAGGTTTAGTATTGGGCTTATATGGGCCTAGCATTGGCTACTATTAACCTAACTCTATGTTTTTTGTTTTTTTTTTTTTTTTTTAAATAAACTCTGAAATTCATGAGTGTTGTCTTGTTGATCACATATGGGCCCAAGCTAAACCAAACCTGGCTCAACCCCAAATTCAAACACCAATGCTGACTTCAGCCTTGCTGCATCTAATTTCAGCGCCTAATAATACATTATACATGGCACTAGAATCCTTGGCCAACTTGGGTTTAGGTTGGTCCACTCCAACCGACCTTATATTGGAGGTACCCATATAAGGTTAAAATTGTGTGTTTCAATCCCAATCAGCTCAACTCTAATGATTAAATAAAAGATTTATGGTTCAAACTTTACTTACACTAAAAATTAATTAGTGTCTCAGTCTGATAATAAATAACTACCAACTATCATTAGAAGTGGACGTCATAAGTTAAAACTCTCCAAGTAAAGTAAAATAAAATAAAATAAAATATTTTGTTATCAAATAAAGGGGTTCAAAATTCAAATCACACTTATACCGAAAAGCAATTAATATATTGGTCTGATTATAAAGAACAATTAACTTAAATCAAGGGAGACTAATTTTAGGGTAATTTTATTTTGAACATAAGTCTAAATTTAAATTTTTTACTAAATTAAATTATATATCTAGAATTTATTTTCACAAGTTACTTAATTAACTTATTCTCATTATTTGAGTTAGATATATTGATTTTTATTTATGAACATTTAGAAATTAGATTACCAACCTTATATTATTAGAAATTGTATTATTGTTTTTACCATGAAACATACTATTTGTCTGATTAAAATAATTGAAACATATTAGTATTTTATTATCAATAAAGTTTAAATAGTATTTAACAATATTATGAATTTATTTCCAAATTTAGATAATACAATTTAAAGTCTATAAAAATATGGCTAAATTGCAAACTACACTCCTAAAGTTTGGGAGTATTTGGATTTTACACCTTAAAATTTCAGAATTTATATTTTATCACTTGAAATTCTATTATGTTTGCATTAGTAGTTCTCCCATCCATATTTTCTGTAAAGTACCACATAAAATAATTAAAAAGTATATGACATAATAAAAATGACATGACAATATTTTTATTAGATGAACTAAACATGTGTGACAAGCTTATGTGACACTTAATGGAAAATATGGATGGAGGGGCTACTAATGGAAGCGGACTAGCATTTTAGGGAGTGAAATCCAAATTCTAAAACTTGAAAGTGTAAAATCCAAACAACCCAAACTTTAATGGTGTAATTTGCAAGTTAGTCTAAAAATATTTTTTAGAATTATATGATACATATACATACACAAACACTTTCAAAGCAAGCTCCAAATTCAAAAGGTTTTTTATGACTTTTGAGTGGAGTTTGTAATGTTCTTTTGTGTTAGATTTCCTTTCTCTCCCTTGTGTGTGATTGTTTCTAAACAAAAATAAAAACACTTATTATATGAAGGTGAGGTTCAAGGTTCAAAATTGAATTTGGGAGGAGAGTGGGGGTTAAGTTTGTGGTGTGCTTTTGTGTTAAAATTCATTTCTCTCTCCCTTGTGTATGTGTGTTTGTTTCTCATAAATAAATAAATAACCTTATATATGAAGTTGAGGTTCAAGATCCAAAATTGTATTTGGGAGGAGAGTGGGAGTCGAACCCACGACATTGAAGATTGGGTATAAGGTACCATCAGGCTAGAAGCACATGGACCAAGGTTCAAGTTACTATTTTATCACTTGAAATTCTATTATGTTTGCTGTGAGGATACTTCCCCAATTAATCGGATTTATCCGCTTTGGGGAGCCAGTCCCTCACGGTTTATCGGCTCGTCCCCGAGTGCAGGCAGGATTTTCACCTGGAGCAAGGGCTAGACCTTGGACTCGCAGGCTTGACACCAAGTCCCACATCGGTTAGAGTTCCCTCCCACACATGGTTTATAAGCTTCTGGAGCGACCATGTGTGTTAGTAATGTGTTAGTAATGGTACACATATGGTCGCTCCAGAAGCTTATAAACCATGTGTGGGAGGGAACTCTAACCGATGTGGGACTTGGTGTCAAGCCTGCGAGTCCAAGGTCTAGCCCTTGCTCCAGGTGAAAATCCTGCCTGCACTCGGGGACGAGCCGATAAACCGTGAGGGACTGGCTCCCCAAAGCGGATAAATCCGATTAATTGGGGAAGTATCCTCACATTTGCATTAGTAGCTCTCTCATCTATATTTTTTGTAAATACCACATAAAATAATTAAAAAGTATATGACATAATAAAAATGACATGACAATATTTTTATTGGATGAACTAAACATGTGTAACAAGCTTATGTGACACTTAATGAAAAATATGGATGGAGGGGCTACTAATGCAAGCGAACTAGCATTTTAGAGAGTGAAATCCAAATTCTAAAACTTGAAAGTGTAAAATCTAAACACCCCAAACTTTAAGGGTGTAATTTGCAAGTTAGTCTAAAAATATTTTTTAGAATTTTATGATACATATACATACACAAACACTTTCAAAGCAAGCTCCAAATTCAAAAGGTTTTTCATGGCTTTTGAGTGGAGTTTGTAATATTCTTTTGTGTTAGATTTCCTTTCTCTCCCATGTGTGTGTTTGTTTCTAAAAAAAAAAAAAACACTTATCATATGAAGGTGAGGTTCAAGGTTCAAAATTGAATTTGGGAGGAGAGTGAGGGTCAAGTTTGTGGTGTGCTTTTGTATTAGAATTCATTTCTCTCTCCCTTGTGTATGTGTGTTTGTTTGTCATAAATAAATAAATAACCTTATATATGAAGTTGAGGTTCAAGGTCCAAAATTGTATTTGGGAGGAGAGTGGGAGTCGAACCCACGACACTGAAGATTGGGTATGAGGAACCATCAGGCTAGAAGCACATGGACCAAGCTTCAAGTTAGTATTTATAAAGATAAAACGGTTATGGGAATTTTATTTTTTATTTTTTAACTAATTAATCAATCGTAAAGTAAAAAATAATTTCCAGCCTTAGTGCTTGTCAGGAGAGATTGTCTTTATTGGTTTATTTTTGGGTTAAAAAAATATAAGCTGGAGAAAAGTACCATTATTCCTAAAGGGAAATCTTCAGGCACTCACCACAGCAGTAAAAGTAAACAATCTAATATAAAATATATAAACTCAAATGTCACATGAAAAAAAGTTAAGTTCTATGTTAGGTAGTTGTTTTCAATTGTATGGAATTCTACGTGGATATGCTCCAAAATAACCCAATGTACGAAAGCACTACAAAATATAATGTTCTCTTTTTATTAAATATCAAATTTTATAATTATGATTCTTCTAAAAAAAAAATTATAGTTATGATAGTTATTAATAAGTATCTATTAAGATTTTTGATGAAAGTATGTATTAAGATTGTGTTTATAATAAAACTATCTATTTTGAAATTTAAATAAAATATGATATAGTAAAATTCTAATAAAATAGTGTATTGATTGAAAACAAAAAAGAATGTGTAATTTTAGAGGGTTTTATACATAGAATTTAAATCTAATTGCAAAATATAGACAAAAAATATTGATAGATACAAAAAATATATATATATATTATTAAAAGAAATCAAAAAAAATAATCAAAATATATTTATACATATTATAGATTATTCGGACCTAAAAAAAGTTTAAACCTAAAATAAAAAATTGTAAATAATTTAGGGAAAAAAAAAAAAAAAGTCCCAAACGAAGCATCAGGCTTAAGCCCACCCCAAAAGTCAAAACACCTTTTAGGTCCAACCTTAGTTAATGTTATGAAAACAATGAAACCACTGTGGGCTTTCCACGAGGGCCTTGTATTCTATTGTTGAGAGGTATCTGATACCGACTTTACCGAGGTATACTATATACATACTTGTTGACACCCTCTCTCTTAACCTATAAAAAGCCACAGCAATCATCACTATAAAAAACTTTTCACTTCACTGTCCTACTTCTGCGCTTACAATTCTGCAACCTTCTAATACCAAGGTTTAATTTTTTTTTTATTTTTTAATTCTGATCTAAAAGCATCTACTTCTTCTTTTACGTTAATTATTTATCTGGGTTTTTTTGTCTTACGTTTATTTTCAATGTTTTTTGGAGGGTATTCAAATAAATTCTGCTTCTTTTTTGTTTTTTAAGTATTGGGTTGGTAATGGAATGCTATATGTTTGATGGGATCTTCTTCATCATGAACTCAACTTTTTATGCATTATGATCAGTTTTTGTTCAGATTGGTCATTGTTGTGAATTGGTTTTTTGTTTGATAATTGTTTGCTTATTTGTTTGTTTGGATTTTTGACAGAGTATTAATTAAGCAATCCTATTGTGGAGTGAGAACCTATCAGACCAGTTATCATGGTATGTTAATAACTTTGTATTCTTTGTGGTTTGTGTTTGCTAAATTGTTATCCTAAAAAAAGGGAAAAAAAAAAGTGGGAACCATATTGGATTAGGAAGGTGGTTTGTACTTTATCGATTTTGAACTTGGTTTTCATGTCTTGTGGAACGAGTAAGATTTCAGCTTTGGGATGGTTTATTTCTGTGACAGCAACATTTGGTCTAATTTGTTGAGCTTATATGTTTTGAGTTTTCAAATTTATCTGTTGCTTCTTGATACGGTTTTGATCAGTGATCTTATTGTTTGTTTTGATTGTTGAAGGCTTACGAGAACCGCCGTTTTTCAACCTTTGAGCACAGTTATCGTTGTTACCCTGTCTCTTTCATTGATAAGGTTTGAGAATTACCTCTGCTGAATTTAATTTGCTTTATTATAAGAAATTCCATTTTTAAATGAAATTGGTGGAATCAGTTCTGTTGCACTCTACTAATTGTGATAAGAAGAGTCTCTCTAAATGTGTTATTTGATTTGTAAGCTTACCAAATTGCATAATTGACCTTGTCAATGTCTATAATTTATGAAATTGTTTCAATGTTATGGAATTTAGTTGGCCTTGTACCTACTCTTTGGTTAGGCTCTTGATTTTTCTTGGTTTCGGATTCCAAATTAACTATTTCTCTGAATCTTTGCAGCCACATCTGGAAAAGGGTGATAAAAGTACGTTTACTGCTTGACTAATTCTGCGATACTATCCTTAATCTCTATACTTATTTCTCTTAATTCTCAATAGTTCTTAAGGCTTAAAAATTACTCATGAGTTTTCTTTTCGCATCCAGTTATTATGCCTCCCTCAGCTCTTGATCGCCTTGGTAAGTCAACAATTTAACACCTCCTTCATTCTGTTCCCTTCTGCTGATGCAAGTAGGTTTGCTTTTAAGCAAATCCCCTTTTATTTATGAAAACACCAACTAAGACATGGTTTTTTTTTTTGTTGCATTCCAGCATCTTTACAAATAGAATACCCTATGCTATTTGAACTTAACAATCCTGCTGCTGGACGGGTTACTCATTGTGGAGTCCTAGAATTCATAGCTGATGAGGGACTAATATATTTACCATACTGGGTATGCTTTTTGTCTCTTCTATCTTTTGAATCTTCTGTGGTTCTTCAGAAGTTTTTCTTCTTATTTAGTGCTTTTTTTTTTTTTTAAATTGTTAGATGATGGAAAACATGCTCCTACAAGAGGGAGACGTAGTGCAAGTGAAAAATGCCAGCCTAGCAAAGGGAAAATATGTTAAGCTGCAGCCACACACCAAGGATTTCTTAGATGTCTCCAACCCCAAAGCTATGTTAGTCAATGACTTTGCCATTTACATATTTGCCTTAAAGCAGCCTTGATCTTTTTGTACGTATAATTATGCTCTTTATTTATCTACTCCATATATTCATTTGCAGCTTGGAAACTTCATTAAGGAGCTACTCTTGTTTAACAACTGGTGATACTATCATGGTTGCTTATAACAATAAGAAGTATTACATTAATATAGTTGAAACAAAACCCTCCTCTGCAGTCAGTATCATTGAAACGGACTGTGAGGTTGACTTCGCCCCTCCTCTTGATTATAAAGAACCTGAAAAACCAGCAAAATCAGCACTGTTGAACAGGAAACGATCAGAAGGTTTGTTACATCATTTGTCTTCCCCTCATTTTGACACCTGTTCACAAGGTTTAATTATTAACCTCTTACTTTGAATTTATTTCGGCATTTCAGCTGAAGATGAGCCAGCCAAAAAGATAGCCAAGTTTAGCCCATTCACTGGTTTTGGGAGACGTTTGGACGGAAGACCCTCAACAGAATCAGTTGCGCCAGATTCTTTTCCTCTTCTTAAGCAGCACCAATCAGAAGCTCAGAATGGAACCAAGGATTCCAAGTCATCAAATCCTGCTTCACGTCAACCTTCTGGAAAGCTCGTGTTTGGTTCAAATGTAAATCAACCTGAAAATGAAAAATCAAAAGTATGTCTTGGTTATAGCTGCCCTCAATTTTTCTTATTCATCTATTGGCCTACTTATTGTGCAGTTGGGGCTAAAATTGATCTCTTGCATATTGGCTTTTGTAATGTTAGGTTGCCCCAAAAAACAGCAGTCAAGAGCCACCTCAGAAGGAAGAAGAGCCAAAGTTTCAAGCATTTACGGGGAAGAAGTATTCATTGAAAGGCTAATTATATTTAAGCTTCTCTTACCCCATTGCTTTGCTAGATAGGAGATAGAACCAATCATTTGGTCAATGGAAGATCCTAAATTCCTAACCCTACAGATGTTCTGGACTAGATTTTTTCCCCATTATATATTTATGTTCATATTGAACCCAAAATCAATGTTCTAGAAATAGTATGAACTCTGATGACTCAAACATTATATTTCCATACTCATTGGAGTATATAAAATTTATTTTACATTAATGTGTTTACTGATTGCAAAGTAACAGTTCTTTAAGGTGGTGAGGGTTTCATTATTTATATTACACAAACCAGAACTACTTACAGTGCACAAAGATCTTGGCATACAATGTCTCACAAGAAATTTCCTCCGGAAGGCTGTTTCTTCATCGCTAGTTGGTAGTATAAACACCCACAAAAACCGAATCAGTAAAGGACTGGAGGCCTGCCAATGCAATTTACAACCCTGAATTTGCTCAAAAACTATTTCCCATTCGAATAGTAGCAATGCGCAACTTCACAATTACAAGTACATAGGGCAAAATCATGGCTGCCTGATTAACCTGTCTATGGGTCTAATAAAGCATAAGATATTTTATTACCATAGGCTTTAACTACAATATGATCAGCATCAAGAGCTTAATTCAAATTTTATTCAATTGGCTTTGATTAACCAGTGAATCAGGGAGCTCCGAATGAAAGGATTTAGGGCCTAGTATGACTTTGGTGGACCTTTTATGGTAGATTGGCAAAATACCATTAATTCAAACTTTCATACTTCTCATGCCTCCTTATGGATCTCAGATATTATTTTAAGACCCTTGACTAATTGACTTTGGGTTTCTTCTTACTAGTATTCCATATCTTTCTCCAGATCTATGTGATGATAATTACAATTTTACAGGACAATCCACCAATTTTATCAATTTAACTTTAAAATTGAGTTGTACAAGCACAAAGATTCAGCATTTATAGGTCTCAAAGTAAAATATAAGGCCCATAATGTTTTTTCTTATTTTTTTATCATGTAACTTTTGAGAATTTATTTGTAAGGACAAACGGCTTAAAATTATGTTATTTCTTAGTTTTATTATTATTAATTTTTTTTTAGTGTAAGGTGAGTTGGAATTTTATTAGTGAAAAAGAAACAAATTATCATGTCTACTGTTATTCTACTAGTAAGGTGAAACGTTACAAATATTCTATCATCAGGATATCACCAATATTCCAATTTTATCTTCTTTCACAACAAACTTCTTAAATAACACATTCTCAACAAAAAAAAAAAAAAAAAACTTAAATAATTTTTTTTTTTTAAATTCTTAAATAGCCAAGATTCTTGTAGTTTAACTAGAATCTCCTCATACAAAAAGTGTTTGGGGATTTAGGGGGAAAATGTTTGAGATTTAAAGTTAGTAGCATATTGTAATAATCTCAAAAAAAAAAAAAAAAAAACCTAAATAAATTTCTAAAAAACTTTCTTAAATAAGTTGCCAAGAGTCTTATAATTGAACCGGTTGGTAACTTGTGGTGTTTTCAACTTCCAAGACATCTAGATACAAATCCTGCCTTATTTTTAAGTGAATTTTCACATTGAAATTCTATCTTTCCTTGTATTTCAATTTATCTATATCAATATTTTTATTTTGGTTACACTCATTTTATGAATCTGTTACTTATTAACAATCCCATAGTCAATACCACAAAGTATAGTTAGTCGTATAACTGCCTTATAATAGTCTTATAAAATTTTCTTTTTAGCTTAGTAGGTATTTTACAATCACACAATACTCATGATGAGCTTTTTGATTTCATCCATTTTACTCTTACCCTATAAATCACATCCTCTTCAATCTCTCAATATTTATGAATTATTGACCAAAGATATTAAAAATTATTGCTCTTTGGTATCTTTTGACTATGGTGGGCCTTTTTTGTGTCTTGGGCTGGATCGCTCTTGCCATACTATGGCCCTATGATTCTAGGGTAGGAGAGTCAAGACTGGCCTAATTGAAACCCACCTTAGGCCAGCTCATGCACAAGTTAAAGCCATGGCAGGAATCCTGAGTGTGTCATGTGCTCACTGTAGGAAATACTGTTACAAAATGTTACAACAGGAAAAACACAATACAGCAAGATAGCTAAAATATTTCTACTGACAACAATAATACTTGAACAGTTCTGCAAAGGAGGAGTATGATAATGTGATTACAGCAGGAATAGATTAATAGCAAAAAGAAGTCATGCTAGTTTTCAATCAACCATGACAAAAGTAAAGAAGATTAGTCTGCTAAAGGAAGGGGCTTAGCCCTTTGGTAGATTCAAGTCCAAGAAGGGAACCACCCTCCAATGTGGGTAATCTCAAAGGGGGATCTTGCTGTAGAGATTGCTCACTTTGGAAAATGGACCTAAGTGGCTTAATCTCAGATTTCTGATTTGCTAGAGAGTGAGCTATTGAGAGGGAGAGAAGTGGGTGGCCTACTAGTGCATGTTCTTACTCCTATCACTCCTATCTTTCTTCCTTACTCTCGGTTTTCTTGTTTCCTTACTTATTTTTCTTGTTTTCTTTCTTTTCCATTGGTGTTCCCTATTTCTCTCTGTTGTTCAGTGTTATTGTTTACTGTGCACATCTATGACCTTTTATACTACTTGCTGTGACAACGTTTACCATTTTTACCCCTCAACTATTTTTGGCCCGTTGTAAGTGTCCTTCCAGGACTGCCCACTGGTCTGCTGGTTGCCTAACCACCACCACTACCATGTGTTGGCCGTGTCACGCCTCATTTCCAGACAAAAGTAATTTTGTTTTGTTTTGTTTTTTTTACTTCCCTTAGCACTCTTATCTAGATAAGGGTTGAGTTTCTCTCTTACCAACCTCTATAGCATGCACCTAGCGATTCTAGCTCATGCTTGCCTCTTTTGGGTGGGATGTCATCCTAGCAATACATTTCTCCCAAAAGAACTTAAGCGGGAATCCCAAAATAGGCTCCCCCTTCTCCCCACCTCCAGACCACACCTTCTCTTACCTCTAACCCATAGCCCACCTCCCTTGCTGGGTACAAGTAGGTGGTGCTTGAGCCTTGTATGTGTGCTCCACTCCCATATGAGTCCATTGCTGTTCTAGCGATCATGCGTTTGTCATTGCCTTCAAGTTTGTCTAATTCTGCTGCACGTTGTGGGCTTGTTTAACTCTTATGGTGTGGATGAGCTTTTGGGTCTTCATTCTTTGTATCTCATTCCTTTTTCGAGCTGGATATTGCTTAGGTGTGGGCTGCCTTTTCTTTAATTTGGCCCATGCTTCCTTTCATCCCTTGTCTGTGGACTGGCTGGTGCTGCTGCCACGCCACTGCATTGTTTCCGTCTTGATATCGTTTAACCTTGTTTACTGTACTACCTCTGGACTTGCAGACTGAAGTGCTTGCCATCCTAGTTTCATGGTTTTCTCCTCCCTTTAGTTTTTTTTTTTTTACTACCCAACTTTCTTGCTGGACCAGTTTACACAATATCTCAGGCTTCCCCGACCCATTTTAGTCCTTGGGCATCTCGACCCATTTTATTCTTTGAGCATCCTCGGCCCATTTCATTCTTTTCTACTTTTTACATTCCCATGGACTTTTGCTAAATCCATTGGGCTTCCCTGACCTAATTGCCATATTCTTTTCCTTTGGGTTTATTGGCCTTTGACCCAATCTCATTTACCAATTCTTTTCTTTGGGCTCCTCCGTCCCATTTTTTACTTTCTTTCTATTTCTCATGATTCTCATGGGCTTGCTACTTCATTCTTTGGGGCTTCCTTGGACCGTTTGCTTTCTTGGGAGCCACTTTGTTATTTTGTGGGCTCATGGACCCTTATTCTTGCCATTCGAGATCAATGGTCTTTACTTTGCCATTTTCTTTCTTCACATTTTTTCATATTATTGGGCTTCTTTTGCCATTAAGGTTTTTTTCCAAAAATGGGTATCAACATTAACCATAAAGTCTTACATTCCCATTATCTTTGTTTCTAGGGTAAATTACAACTTATCCACCTATGATTTGGCTGAATTTTAAGTTGTCTACTTGTTATTTCTAGGATAAATTACAACTTAAAATTCGATACTTTACCCACCTGAGATTTGAACAAAATTTAAGTTATCTACTTGTGATTTGAAATTCCATAATATAAGTGTTCCGATGGATAGTTTTTAATATTGTATTTTTTTATGTTTTTTGTGTTTTTGGAAGAGAGCGATATAAAAGTGAAGCAAAACTACATATTTAGCTCTATTTTTAATAGATGTAGATTATAAAAATCTAACTGAGCTAACTTTAGATAAGTAAAGTGTCAAATTTCAAACCACATGTAGGCAACTTAAATTTCAGCCAAACCATAGGTGGGTAAATTGTAATGCCCTTGTTTCTATTTTTACTTGTTGATGCTCATTTTCGAAAGCCTAGAAGCAAGAAGAAGCCTAACAAGATGGGCAGGAAGAGAGTTAGTGGATTGATAGGAAGGAACCATTAATGGCAAGAATAATGGATCATAGGCCTATAAAATAAATAAATAGGTCTTGAGAAAAGCAAATGAGCTCAGAAGAGCCCAAAGGAGGAAGTAGTAAACCCATGGGCATTATGTAATGAAGAAAAGCAAGAATGGGCTACGGCAGGCCCGAAGTAATGAAGTAAGAAAGAAAGGGGTTGATAGAAAGCCCATGAGCCACAAGGATGAATGATAAGTAATTGGGTCAAGGAAGCCCAAAAGAGTTAGCAAAGTGTCCATGGGAAAGTAGAATTAGGAAATGGGCCAAGGATGCCTAAGGAAAGCAAATGGACCAAGGATGCCCAAAGAGAAATAAATGGGACAAAAGAGCCCACGAGCAATGTAACAGATTGGGAAAGCCCAAAGTAGCATGAATGACCATACGGAGTCATTAAAAGAAGGATGGGCAGTAGGCCCAAAGAGGCCCAGCAAACACTTGTCAAATAACATCCTGGCAAAGATAGCAGAGTGGTATGGCAGGAATGACAACAAGACTATGGGTGGAGCAAGAAATGGACTAAAAAAAGAAAAAAAACCCAAGAAAAGCTTAGCCCTTGAAAGAAGTAAGCTAATAAAGAATGAAAGACCAGAAAACAGTTTACGCTATAAGAGGTCAAGGATGGGCGGCAGAATGCACAGATGAGCCTTCAGACCATGGCAAATGCATGAGCAACAGACAAGGTTTCAACGTACACAGGAAGTGGAGCACGCGCAAGACCCAGGCTAGACCAGCCTGTACCCAGCCGATACAGGAGTGGTGGGTCATGGGTCAGAGGTAAAAAAGGGTATGGTCTGGCGGTGGGGAGAAGGGAAAGCCTATTTTGGGGTTCACGCTTAAACTCTTTTGGGGGGAAATGTCCTGCTGGGATGACATATCACCCAAAAGAGAGAGGATGAGCTGGAACCATTAGGTGCATGCCATGAACGATAGGAAGAGAGAACACCCACACTGTGGCAGATTAGAATACCACGATGAACAAACAAACAAAATAGCATTCTTTGTCTAGTAATGGGGAGTGGCACAACCAGCATAGGTAAGTGGTGGTGGCTGGGCAGTTGACAAACCAGTGGTGGTCAGCAAGGACACCCAGACCAGATAAAGGTTGTTAAAGACTAAAATGGTAAAAAACAGTCGTGGCAGGTAGTATATAAGAGGTCTTTGCCGTGCACAATAAGGGTGGCAACAGTAGCAATCACCACAAGAGTAATCATCATCACATTTCATGAGAAAACACAAAAGAAAGAAAGAAAACAAAGGGAAGAAATTGAAATAGTAAAATAGAGGAAGAGAAACAGAGAGTTGGAAAAAGAACAAGAAAGAGTAGAATGGCGGCATGCACCAATAGGCTTTTTTCTCTTCTCTCCCTCCTAAAGCCTACCATTCGCTAAAGATAAAGAATTCGTTTGGGTGCAAGCCATTCAGGTCCATTCCCTCAAAGTGAGTAATTTTCACGGTAGGATCCTCCTATGAGGTTACCCATAATGAGGAAATGGTTCCCTCCTTGGCCTTAGTCTCATGACAAAATTGAATATGACACACTAATCATCTTCTTCTTTGACTTTACCAATTATTGCTATCGTTTCTCCTCCTATCTTTATTATTACAATTATAACGTGTTCTTTTCTCTTGCTTTAATGAAAAGATTGTTTACTTAGTTTGCATAATAGTAACGTATCCCGCTTATCATTGTTTCGTTGCACCCATCTGCCATAGCTTTTCTGCAGCAACTTCGCCTGCCATGGGCATGTAACTAAAGTTTTAGCAAACGGGGTCTAGTTTGTGCACAAGTCGGACCAAAGTGAGTTGCAGTAGGGTCGGTCCCGACTCTCTTATCCAGAATACTTGGGCCCAGTACAGCAGGAGGCAGTCTAGCCCTAAATCACAAAAAGCCCACCACATTTAAATTAGCGACTCCACTGGGAAGTTAGGAAACAAATAGGAACAAAAGATAGAAGTCCTCGCAAACAAATGCCTCCGAATTCTAGGACGACAGGAAACATGAATGTCGTGCCCTCACAGACAGAGTCTAGGCCAATAACGCCTTATTAATAGCAGCCCAACTAGGCGGAAGGCATCAACATAGTGGGGGCTGAATCCCAACCGCAACCAAGGATCCCCACTGACAATGCCAATGTCTTTATTGAAGTGTTGCAAGCGCTGCAACATTCGCAGCAGTAGATGATGGAGGAAATTTACTAGCTGAAAACAAATAAGACAAAGGAGAAAGGGAGCCAACATGTCTCGGAACATACGGCAGACAAAGAGGAGACACCGGTTGGAGGTGCTCCGTAGAATGCGGAACAACGTTTCATCACTATGGCTAAAGTAGTGGCTTTCCTAGAGTAAGAGAGGGCCAGAGCGCCAAAGGAGAGATTTTATGCACGAAGACCTCCTTACCCACTGAGAATACTCAGCAAACCATACCCTGAGAGGTATGAACCACGAGTCTTCGCATAGTTTGATGGCAGAAAGGGAAGTGTTGTCGAGCACATAAGCAAGTTTATTGACACTCTTGACCTTTACGTGGCAAACGAGGACTTATGGCTTCAGGAATTTTTCAAATCACTATGTGACCATGCCTATAACTAGTACATCGGTCTAAAGCTAGGATCAATCCTGGCTTGGGATGACATGGTAGACATATTTTGCACTAAATACTTCCATGGAGAAGAAATAGTAACACTTGCGACCTTGCAAGCAACCAAGCAAAGAAGTGGTGAGGATTTAATAGAGTACATCAAAAGATTCAGAGACATAGCACTTGACTGCTATGATCATTGTGAGGAAAAGACATTGGTAGAAATGTGTGTGACAAATATGATCAGGGAGTACAGAGTGTCTTGGAAAACTTGGAGATCTCCCAGTTGTTGCAAAAGGCCAGAAAGACTACTCAGTCAATAAGGCCAAGTTTTGACCCAAAAAAAAAAAACGCCCATAAGTTATGGCAGTATCCACTGGCGAAAGAAAAAGGAAAGCTAACGGAAGGGAGTACGATACCTCTCCACCACTACCATGCACCCCAAAGGAGTTGGATGTGCTTCTAAATAAATGGATAGCAGACGATGTCTTCAAGCCCAATCAAGTTTCCGAAGAACCCACAGAGGAAGAGCAGAGGGACCCACGCTTCTGCCGCCTGCACAACTACGTGCAACACCCTACCGCAAAATGTTGGGCACTCCACAGATTGGTACACCACAGAATCAAGGAAGGGATTCTAGAGCTGTCCTAGCCGAAAATCTAAAGAAACCCACTCCCGAACCACAAAGGGAAGGGTGTAGCAGCGGTTGTGATTTATGCGGATTCAGGGGAGGATGAAGAAGAGAGTCCAGCTCTGCCTGCCGCAAAAATTACCACCTTACAAAAGAATTCCAAGTTCAAGAATTTATTCGACCAATTAGGGCTAACAACGAGAGAGCAAACGATAGCCACCCTGGTAAGCATTGCCTCTAGAGCGGGGATAGAATGCCTAACGGTAGAAGCTGCAGGTGACAGGGCTCTCCTGCAGGAGTCAAGTGAGATCACTTTCAATGATAAGAATATGAAGGTGGAGTACTCAGATCACAAGAGGCCCCTTTACTTGGCAGCATCTATAAACCAAATCCCCATCAAGAGGCCCTTGGTGGATACAGACGCTTCTGTAAATCTCATCCCATTAAGCACCTTACAAGCGGCGGGAATTTTAGAAAGGAAGATTCAGGGGTGCCCAATGGAAGTGACAGGATTTAGAGGAAGGGGCGAATACACCGCAAGCCACATCCAACTATGGTTAAAAGTAGGCCCCATAGCTTCCCTAGCTCGATTCCGCGTGGTAAAAACGGAGGTCTCATATCATGTGCTTTTGGGGAGGTCATGGTTGCATAAACACCAATTAGTCCTATCCACCTATCACCAGTGCGTGAAGGGAAGATTGAATGGCAGAATGATACACATAGCAACAAATCCATCTCCATTTAAGCAAGCAGAAGCTCATCTAGTAGAAACTATGTTCTACAATCAATGAGCGCCATCTGGGGAGAGCTCAGTGTCAAAACCGCGAGGCACCTTCGTACCTAGGTGGGAAGACATCCGAAGTGACCCTGAACCTAATCTGAGGGAGTTACTATCTCAGAGGAAGAAAAGGAAGGAAATGACCGCTGCGAAATTAGATGACACACCACAATGTTTCAGGATCCGAGGCCCTGATGGCAGGATTGTATATAAGTTATGAAGGTGCGCGGGTCCCACATGTTAAATTCAAGTGGGCCCCAGACAAGAGTGGCAACGCAAAAGCTTGGTATGTTGCGTGGCTCAAGAAGGTTCGGGGGAAGAAATTAGTAAAGAGAAAGACAAGGAATTCGTGGCAGAAAAAGATGCTCAAGTTGTGGCAGAAGAAAAGTTTGAGGAAATTAACCTGGGATCCAACCTGTGGAGACCAAGGCCCATCTCAATCAGTTCGCGACTATCAGAAAAGGAGAAATCAGAATTGATACTATTGCTGAAAGAATTCAAAGATGTCTTCGCATGGGATTACAGTGAAATGCCAGGATTGGATCCCGAGCTAGTGGTGCATACACTGAATGTGGATCCCGAGGCCAAGCCAGTGGCCCAGCCTGCCAGGATATTCCACACCAAGATAGAAGGGCAAATAGTTAAGGAGGTACAAAAATTACTGGCCGTAGGATTCATCAAACCCACTCAACACCCACCCTGGTTGTCCAACATAATACTAATGAAAAAGAAGAACGGGCAGATAAGGTGTTGCGTAGATTTTAGAAACCTCAACAGAGTTTTCCCAAAGGACGAATTCTCGCTGCCAAACATGGATTTACTGATAGATTTTGTGGCATGAAGCGCCATATTTTCATTCATGGACGAATTCAATGGGTACAATCAGATCAAAATGGCGCCAAAGGATGCGGAGAAAACTACTTTCAGAACACCCATAGACAACTTCTACTACATTGTGATGCCATTTGGGTTAAAAAATGCAGGTGCAACTTATCAACGGACAATGACGGCTATATTCCATGACATGATGTATTAGGAATTGGAGGACTTTGTGAATGACATAGTGGTGAAATCAAGGAAGCGAGAAGAGCACGCCCAAGTTTTGAGAAGGGTATCTAAGAGGTGTAGAGCTTTCAAACTGAGAATGAACCCTCTCAAGTGTTCATTTGGAGTGTCTTCCGGAAAATTCCTGGGTTTCTTAGTTCACTGTAGAGGAATAGATGTGGACCCGGCCAAAGCTACGACCATAGCAACCATGAAACCTCCAGCCACAGTGAGGGAGTTGAAAAGTTTCTTGGGGAAAGTCTCATACATCCGAAGATTCATCCCTGAGTTGGAATCAATTACTTCTGCTTTCGCCAAATTGCTCAAGAAGGAGCAAAGCTTTGAGTGGGGAGAAGTATAGCAGATGGCCTTCAAAATGCTACAACAAATTATGATGAACCTTCCCACTGTGCAAGCCCCAATTCGCAAGAAGCCATTGTTGCTCTACCTAGCCACCAACTCGTATGCTATAGGTGCATTGCTCGCCCAAGAAGATGGAGGTGGTATTGAGCAACCAGTTTACTACGTCAGTTGTGCCCTAAAGGATACATAAACTCATTATCTAAGGGCAAAAAGAGCATGCTTGGCCATAGTGTACGCTTCACAAAGGCTTCGCCACTACTTCTTGGCCTGCAAGGTATGGCTGATGACTAAGTCTCATGCAATCAAAGCTTTGTTACGACAGCCGATTCTCTCTGGCAGAATATCCCAGTGGTTGCTACAGCTGCTACAATACGACTTGAAAGCAGAAATGCCCAAAGTAGTAAAGAGCCAAGCTATAGCTGACTTGCTGGCACAATTCCCAAGAGAAGAAGAATTCCCACTGGATGATGAGGTCCCGGGAGAAGTAGCTATGGCAGAAGAAGTTAGAGAGTATTGGGTGATGAAGTTTGATGGGTCCTCTACCACCGAATTAGGAGGAGCAAGAGTAGTCTTGTATCATGAAGAAGACAAGGTTGTGACACTTTCATTCAAATTAGAATTCCCTTGTTCAAACAACACGGCAGAATATGAAGCCTATCTAACTGGCTTAGCCATGGCCCTTGAAATGGGGATCAAGCATTTAAAAGTAATGTGTGATTCGAACCTAGTAGTCTGCCAGGCCAAGGGAAGCTTCTCCCTGAAGGAACCCAGCTTAGCCCCGTATAGAACAAAGGCCCAGAAGATAGAGGAAAATTTTTCAACTTTTGAAATAGAGCATGCCCCAAGGAACAAGAACCAGTATGAGGATGCTTTGGCCGTATTAGGATCAAAAATAATTTTGAAGGGAATAGCACCAGGATAGAAGTTAGCAAAAGGAAAGAGTCTATTATCGAGATGTTAAAGGAAAGGTTCCAAGAGGTACAATGTGAAGAAGATTGGAGGATTCCCATAAAAGAGGCCTTGATGAAGGGAGAAGACACGACAGAATTGAAGGTGCTAAAAGATTACGCCTTGGTAAGAGGAGAATTGTACCGCAAGATGCCAAGTGGGATCTTGTCTAGATGTGTGGGGCAAGAAGAGGCCCAAAGAAAGTTGAAGGAAGTGCATGAAAAGACTTGTGGATCCTGCGGAGAAGTCAATCTTTACCGCAGACCTCAAAGGGCAGGTTTCTATTAGCCAAGTGTGGGTAAAGACACAGATCAAATTCAAACCCAATGCAAGACCTACCAACTTGCAGCAGACAGAGAGGAAAGTTACGCTGTGTTCACCAGCGAAGACTGGAGAATTCCATTCACGTAGTACTTAACAGAAGGTACTCTGCCATAAAAGCACAATGAAAGATACAAGCTTAAAAGGTTGGCAACACATTACTTTTTACACAACGGGGTCCTCTTCAAGAAAGGGTATAATAGGGACCCATTATGATGTTTGGGTCCCGAAGAAGCAAGAGAGATGATAAAAGAAGTGCACGTAGGAGAGTGTGGGGAACACCAAAGGAGGAAAAAGTTGTATAGATACCTGCTACAAGCGGGTTACTATTGGGCCACCATGAAGAAAGACACAACAGAATTCGTGAAAAGATGCCACAATTGCCAAGTACAAGCCAATTTGATCCACACTCATCCACAAAACTTACACAGTATGGTTACCCCATGGCCCTTCCATACTTGGGGACTTGATTTGGTGGGGCCAATTAACCCACCATCGCATGGATATATATGGATCCTAGTGGCTACAGAGTACTTCACCAAATGGGCGAAGGTAGTGCCACTCTGTAAAGCCACGAGAGGAGCGGTAGCAAATTTCATCAAAGAAAACTTAATTGTGAGGTTTGGGGTACCTCATAGGGTTATTAGTGACAATGGCACGCCTTTTGTCAATAGTGATGTGAGGAAGATGTTGGAATTCTAACAAGTCAAACACTATCGTTCATCACCTTATTACCCTCAAGGAAATGGGCAGGCAGAGGCGACAAACAAGACCCTCATAAAGATCATCAGCAAAATGAGCCAAGAATATACAGGAGGATGGGCAATGCACCTGCCAGACGCTCTTTGGGCTTACATAAATTCATCGAAGTTAGCCAAAGGTTTTTCACCCTTTTCGTTGGTCTATGGAACAGAGGTAATGAGCCCAGCAGAAGTGATGACGCCATCCTTAAGAGTTATGTAGATGCAGGAGAAAGAACAAGAAAAAGGGGTCTTTAAGGCAGCAAGATGTGAAGATCTAAAAGGGCTTGATGAAAAAAGGGAAGAGGCCCAAGAGTGTTGTCGTAGACATAGACAAAGGATGACTGAAGCCTATGGCAGAATACTAAGGAGAGGGTGTTCGCAGAAGGACAGCTCATGTTAAAAGTAGCGGACCACGTCAGACGGGGCATGGCAAGACCATCTAAGTTTTCACCAAAGTGGAAGGGACCCTATGTGATAAGAGAAGCACATGCAAGTGGGTATTATCGTTTGGCCCAGATGGATGGCAAGGATCTGATGGGCCCATCAATGGCAAATGGCTGAAGCGTTATTATGCTTAAAAGAAAAAGTTATGTAGTTATCCCTTTTGTTTAAGTAAGTTTTATGTTTCCTTTTCTTTCAAGTGACTATGTCATAAGACAAGATTGTAACATGTTTTTTTAATAGTGTGTAATGAAAAAGTATGAAGTATTATAAAAGCATACCATGTCATAGTAATAGAAAAAGCAGTAACAAAGTGTAGCATCATAGTTACAAATCCAAACTATAGCAGTCATGTCAGACTTACCAAATAAGTGTTATAGGAAACATAAAGTGTGCTAAAAAAAATAACATAAAGGGGAAGCTACATCATCAATGAAGCCTAGAAATAATGGGTTGGTCTCCAAAGCGACTGGATCCACCAATGCTAGAAAGAAGGGGCTCACAATGACCCTCCAAGTCTGCCACTTCCTTCCTCAAAACCTCAATGCGTGTATCAATGGCATCAACAGCAAGCTGAACCTTCTTCATGAAGAAGGCTTTGGAAATCTCACGAAGATGGTCCAGGATGAACTTCACAGCAACGTCCACGCTAATAAGCTCTTGTACCGCAGCCCTCCACTGCAGGATCCTTTCGGTGGAAATAGTGTCAACAAAGTTATGCTCGATGTCGTTCATCACGCTCTCCAGCAGCTTCAAAAAGTGTTCTCTAGCAGAACGGCCAAAGCGGAATCCCTGCATGAAGTCACTGCGGTTGCTATAGACCGCCTCTAGATGAGAAGCACAATCCTTAAGAACTCTGAAGCCATGGAAGTCAACATAAGGAGGCCTAGAACCCCAGAATTCTGCAGGATCAAGGTCATTAACCTTAGGCTAGTTGAAATGAGTAAAGAAGGCTGTGGCCTTACTCACAGGATCCGGAACCATGGCAGAACTGCTGCCCACCTCAAACTGAGAAGGGGCAGTGGGAATTGGACCTGGTAAGAGACGTGAAGCGTGGTATAAGAGACCATGAAGTAAGCAGACTAAATTTATGATGAAAGGACGAGGAAGAGAAGGAAATGAAGAAGACTTACTAGGACCTGTGAGAATAAGGGCTATGGGAATGGCAGAAGCTGGTGTTTGTAGAAATGGCAGAAATAGGCACTGTAGGTGCAGCAGGAGAAGTGGCAGTAGGCATCGCTGTGTCTGCTGCAACCCCTAGCTCCTCAAGATTCTGTGCAATCAGAGGAACAAACATGCAGATGTAAAGAGAGACCGCATCAGAAGGTTATATATATATATATATATATATATAAAGAGGGCAATGATAAAAAAAAAAAAAAAATTTAAAAGAGGGGAAATGTAACAAAAAAAGTGAGATACATACCCATGAACTCAGCCCCATGGTCACCACTCTCCTCCTTATCAGAATCAGAAATCTTCTTCTTCACGGTGGGCTCGTCATCAGGATCCTCAAGAACATCCTCAGATTCCTCAAAGGACAAGTCTGCGTTAGGCCCACGTGTAGCGGAGCTAGGGATGGAAGAATGGGTAACCACCAAAGAAGAACCATCCTTCATGGCCTGAGATAGAGCCACGAAGGGATCATTGGTAGAGATAACGAGAGGTGTGGCAGGAGAGGAACCTCAGTCTGAGCAGTAACGGGAGGAATGGCCCCCTCTTAGAGAGTAAGTGTCTCAGCAAGAATGGGAGCAATCTCACTAACCCACTCAGTATAAGTACCCTCATCTATGGATACCGGTTTAGTAGGAGGAATAGTAGCCTTAGCAGGAACTCCCTATGCAGCAGCAGGAGCGACAAAAGTCGTGGCCGCAAACACCATATCAACCCCATCAAAGAAACCTTCCATGGGTGAACCCATGAAGGCAAAAATCTCCTCAACCGTAGGGTGATTTATGGAAATAGGCTCTAGCTCAGTTTGGGAAACAAAAAGAAAAGTAAGGAAGAGAGGAATACATAAGGATTAATGAGTCAACAAGTATGGCAATAGCATATGGCAAGGGGAATATGTGCAAAACAGAAGAAAAAGAAGAAGGAGACGAAGGAGACATACCTCAAACTTGGGCTCATCAAGCAAAATAGGACGGGAAACAAACATATCCTCCTTATGCTTAGAGTGCAAAAAAGAAAAAAAAAAAAAAAAAAGGAGGAAAATGAGTCAACAAGTATATGAAGTTAGCTGCAGGAAAAGCCTTATACAAAAATAATGAAGGAAATGAAAAGTTAGAGATAACATACTCTCCTCTCAGTAGTAGTGGGTGCAGGAGGAGGAGACGTCTTCCTTTTGCGGCCCCAGGTCCTGCTAGAAGGAGGGGCTTCAGCAAATGGCCGCGAAGCAGGCTTAGACTTATTGGCAACAGGGCGCCTGCTAGAACGGGTGCGAGCCGAAGGGGGAGAAGAGCCCTTTAAAACTATGTTACCTATGGGAGGAAGGTCACTCTCAAAAGGTACAATGTCTGAACAAGTCTTAGAAGAATCACCACCCTTCTTGGCATACTTAAACTTGGCACAAATCTTCATGGGCGTAGAAACGTTTGTCACCTTTACTTTCTTCTCCCAACTTATAGGATAGTCACCAGCATGTCTACCCTCTTCAACCCACTCAAAAATGGCAGAGCGACACTGCTTCCTAACATATGCCAACACAGACTTAAAAGGAAGAAGAAGCCAAAGGTTGGCAGAATAATTGCACCAAGTCCATCAAGAGGAATAAGAGAAAACCCACGACTGCCCATCAACTCCTTCTCAAATGAGGTCATCACAGCCTGCAAGTATCCGTGCATGGCAACAGTACAAATACCCTCTCTTTGTGAACCTGGAATAGTGACTGTAGTAAAACGCTTACTCTAAAACTTAAAGGAAGTGTGCCGCAGGAATGGCCAAACAGAAGTTAAGGACTCCATAAGGGAAGAAAGATCATCAGGGATATCCTAATCCAGCCTAAACTGTCTCCTCACCTTGTTAGCAAGGTAGTGCACAAACCTAACACCCTCATCAGCCAAATAAGGCAACAACCCAGTGTTAGTGGCTGCCAAATAAGTAATACCCCTCTCCTTAAAGCCAGTCAATAGGGTAGTGGTTCCAGCAGTATCAACAAACAGACCCATCACAGAATCAACACACATATAACCCGTGCCTAAGTTCCTATATGCTCTCCATTAAAACCCAACTCCTTTATTAAAAAATTCAACAGCAGGATGATCAATCGGCTTCAAACCAACCCAACAAAAAGCTAATGGAAAGTCAGACTCGAACCTACAGCAGAAATCAGTAATGACTCTCGGGCTTGACTAGTATCTCTCATTGGCAAAGCGAATACGCCTACACTTTGTTAAATGCCTAGCACAGTGCTCGTACAACAGATGCTGCAGAATGGTACTATGAACGAAAGTAGTAACTATATGGCAAGAACTCGCCTGATCCTCATCACTCCACAAGATATCCAACTGAACATATGGATGTCCCAAGAACATGGGTGCCAACAGAAAACTCACCCCATCAAATATCTTAATGGCTAACCGAAAATACAAAGGCTTCACTACATAGTGGGGATGAGAGCCAAAGATAAACTTATAGAGCCAGAACGTGACGAAGGCCACACGACGGGCAACAACGGAGATCTTCACTACATAGTGGGGATGAGAGCCAAAGATAAACTTATAGAGCCAGAACGTGACGAAGGCCACACGACGGGCAGCAACGGAGATCTTAGAAGAGAAACCAACCCAATAAGACAATTTTGCGTTGCCACTCATCTTCTTCCTCAACTCGGCCTCCACGACCTCTTCTTCTAGAGAAAGCTCCAAAGCACTGAGGTTAGCATCACCAAGAATGGGCAAAAGAAATTGGTTCGCCACATCTTCCAAAGTCACGGTGATCTCACCACAAGAAAGAAAGAAAGTGAGTAGTGGTACACCATCGGCGGACCAAATGGCGGAGATTGAACAAATCTCTCAAGTTAGATAAGCAGCAAGACGAGACAATGGCCTTCAACACACCGGCCTGTCGCAGCGCCTCCATAAAACCCGTGTCGGACAACTCCTTGTCCACCCATTCCTTCCAACCCAAAGCCGTACTTGATCCAAACTCAAAGAGAATGGGCATTGGAAGTGAGGTACCTTGGCGGATGATAAGATCAAGAATCGAGGAAGCCAATGGAGCCCAAGAGATGTCCATGTTACGACGGCAAACGGCGAGCCACACACGACCCGACGGGGGCGGCGTGTATTCACCGGGAACTTTTGGAAAATGGGCATGGGTATCATACCAAGCGTCTATGAGAGGAGCGCACTCACTACCGGGATCAAGATGTTCCTCTTCCTCGTCGGAGTGGTCTGATTCGGAATAAGCAGCCTCTTCGCCTATCTCTCGTGTGGCAGGGTCGTCAGAGACAACCTCTTTTCCCTTACGGCGGGAAGAACCTTGGTTTTTCGCTGGTGTCATGAGGGATTGGTTAATCAAAGTAGATGGTTGATGGTGTTTGAAAAAGAAGACACGGTGAAGAAAGGGGAAATGAGAGAGTGTTTATCCTTGAAATGTGAAAGGACTCTCTCTTAAGTACCAACGTCATCAAAATTGACATGAAGGGATGCGATAGGTCAGTCATCAGATAAGGGATGGAATTAATGAAGCGGATGCCATGTTTCAGAATAACTGCTAAACTGGGAAATTTGAAGAGACAACACTATGGCAGGAAAAGAAAAAATAAATAAATAAATAAATATATATATATATATATATATATATAAGTTGGGGGTCCATTGTTCAAAAAATCCCACGAAGGAAAAGAAGAAGAAAAGACAAGAAGGGCAGGGAAGTCTTTTATTTGCATGGAACCACAGGAGCATTTCATATGCTCAGGGGGCTAAATGTTAATGCTCATTTGTGAAAGCCTAGCAGCAAGAAGAAGCCCAATAATATGAGCAAGAAGAGAGTTAGTGGATTGATAGGAAGGAACCATTAATGGCAGGAATAATGGATCATAGGCCCATAAAATAAATAAATGGTTCTTGAGAAAAACAAATGGGCTTAGAGGAGCCTAAAGGAGGAAGTAGTAAACTCATGGGTATTATGTAATGAAGAAAAGCAAGAATGGGCTACGGTAGGCCTGAAGTAATGAAGTAAGAAAGAAAGGGGTTGATGAAAAGCTCACGACCCCCAAGGATGAAGGATAAAGTAATTGGGCCAAGGAAGCCCAAAAGAGTTAGCAAAATGCCCATGGGAATGCAGAATTAGGAAATGGGTCGAGGATGCCCAAGGAAAGCAAATGGGCCAAGGATGCCCTAAGAGAAAGAAATGGACAAAAGAGCGCACGAGCAATGTAACGGATTGGGAAAGTCCAAAGTAGCATGAATGACCATACGGAGTCATTGAAAGAAGGATGGGCAGTAGGACCAAAGAGGCCCAGCAAACACGAGTCAAATAACATCCTGACAATGATAGCAGAGTGGTATGACAGGAATGACAATAAGACTACGGGTGGAGCAAGGAATGGACTAAAAGGAGAAAAATCCAAGCAAGGCCCAGCCCTTGAAAGAAGCAAGCCAATAAAGAATGAAAGACCAAAAAACAGTTCACACCATAAGAGGTCAAGGATGAGCGGCAGAATGCACAGATGAGCCTTCAGACCATGAGAAACGCATAAGCAGCAAACAAGCTTTCAGCATACACAGAAAGTAGGAATGGCAACGGGTCGGGTTCGGGCCGGGTTTTTGCATACCCGGACCCGACCCGCGGGCCAAGACCCAGAACCCGGACCCGACCCGATTATTAATCGGGTTTTTTTTTCAGGGCCCATACCCGCCCCGCCGGGCCTCACGGGCCCCGCGGGCCCCGTTTATCTTCTTGGGCCCAAATCTAGCCCAACAAATTTTTTTTTAAGCCCATTAAATTTTTTCCCTAGATTCAAGCCTATTCAAGCCATTTAACATGGCCCAAATGCCAAAATTTGGCATTTAGGCCACATTATAAGGCAACCAAATCAAACCAAATTATAAGTTAATCATAAATCAATAAATCACAACTAAGATTTTAAATCAACAAATCACTTAAAAAGCTACAAAATAAATCCCACAAGTCTAAGAAATTACAAAATGTCTTATCCTCCAACTAACAAATGAAAAAGACTAAGAAATTCTTACAAAATGTCTTATCCTCCATAACCGGGTTTTTATCCGGGGCGGGTTTCGGGTCGGGTTTCAGATTTTTTTATAAAACCCGGACCTGACCCGAACCCGCTTCGGGTTTTTAAAAAAAAATCCATACCCGACCCTATTCTTTATCGGACCGGGTAAAATCCGGCCCATTAGGGTCGGGCCGGGCCGGGCCGGGTATCCGCGGGCCGGATCTAAATTGCCATCCCTAACAGAAAGTGGAGCACACACAATACCCAGGCTAGACCAGGTTGTATCCAGCCGATATAAGAGTGGTGGGTCATGGGTCAGAGGTAAGAGAGGGTATGGTTTGACGGTGGGGAGAAGGAGAAGCCTATTCTGGGGTTCCCGCTTAAGCTCTTTTAGGGGAAATGTCCTGCTGTGATGACATATCACTCAAAAGAAGGAGGATGAACTGGAACCACTAGATGCATACTATGAGGGATAGGAAGAGAGAACATCCACACCATGGCAGATTAAAATGCCACGGTGAGCAAACAAACAAAATAGCCTTCTTTGTCTGGTAATGGAGAGTGGCACAGTAAACACAGGTAAGTGGTGGTGGTTGGGCAACTGACAAACTAGTGGTGATCGGCAAGGACACCCAGACTAGACAAAGGTTGTTAAAGGCTAAAATGGTAAAAGATAGTCGCGATAGACAGTATATAAAGGGTCTTTGCTATGCACAGTAGAGGAGGCAATAGTAGCAATCACCACAAAAGTTATCACCATCACATCGCACGAGAAAACACAAAAGAAAGAAAGAAAACAAAGGGAAGAAATTGAAATAGTAAAACAGAGGAAGAGAAATAGAGAGTTGGAAAAAGAACAAGAGAAAGTAGAATGGCGGGCATGCACCAATAAACTTTTTTTTCTTCTCTCCCTCCTAAAGCCTACCCTCTACTAAAGATAAAGAATTCATTTAAGCATAAACCATTCAGATTCATTCCCTCAAAGTGAATAATTTAGCAGTAGGAACCTCCTGCGAGGTTACCAACATTGAGGAAATGGTTCCCTCCTTGGCCTTAGTCCCATGACAAAATTGAATTTGGCACACTAATCATTTTCTTCTTTGACTTTACCAATTATTGCTATCGTTTCTCCTCCTGTCTTTATTATTACACTTATAACGTGTTCTTTTCTCTTGCTTTAATGAAAAGATTGTTTACTTAGTTTGCGTAACAGTAACATATCCCGCTTATCATTGTTTCGTTGCACCCATCTACCATAGCTTTTCTGCGGCAACTTCGTCTGCCATGGGCATGTGACTAAAGTTTAAGTTTCTGCAAACGGGGCATAGTTTGTGCACAAGCCGGACCAAAGTAGGTTGCAGTTGGGCCAGTTCCGACTCTCTTACCCAAAACACTTGGGCCCAGTACAACAAGAGGCAGTCCAGCCCAAAATCACAAAAGGCCCACCACATTGGCCCACCACATTACTAAACTTACATTTTATGTTAAATTTTGAACTTAACATTAGCTCAATGTCTAGTTTCTATAGTATCCAATATATTTTTTCTTGAAATATAGAGCATCCTTTTCTTAAATAAAAAAAAATAAAATAAAAACCTCAGGCTAATGATAATGGATTCCATACCCTCCATTGAAATGAGACAGTATTACTCTGCACTTACCCCAATTCACATCTTGTCTACCAACTGTTATAAGTTACGATTTTTTTTTTTCTTTTTGGATATTGCCAATTATAGGTCTATGGTGACATGAATGAATCAATGCAAAGACCTATTTTGGACAAATTGTTTAATAATAGGATTGGTAAGAGTTCTGCATATGATCAACACAATAGATTAAGCTCCACATTTATCCCATCAATAGAATCTTTGCTTGCAGTTGCTTTATGCCACTGCGCGGAATCATGAACCACAATTGGAGTTTTTTTTTTAATTATTATTATTATGAATAAGTTTTTATTAACTTGTTTTCATGTTCTTAAGAGTGTAAAAGGCAAGTGAATCTATCATAGAAGCTTCAATATAATGACTCTTTAACTGGAATAAGCAAAAACAAATTTGATAATTGAATCCAAGCAAATCAACAACTATTGCTTTACCTCTTTAGCTCAGAAGTTCTACTTTATTATACAGTGGAAAACCTCCTCCACCTCTCCCCTCACCTTCTCATCCTTCCTCTCTATGACATTAGGCTCCATAGAATATTCTGCTCCCCCAATAGTCCAGAATTGAAACATAGTGGCAGACTTGCTTGGAAGGTATTGTGAAGCTGAAGGAAACAAATTAAATATATGATCTTCCATGATACATTTTTTTAACACTCAGTGCGTTTGAAACTTTGAATTAGCTTTTTGTTATAAGTTGGCCACAAAAAAAAAAAAAAACAATTTTAACAAGAAAAGTGAGTTTTAAAATATAAAAGAATAAAAAGAAAGCAGGCAGTGGAACTGGAAAGAAAATAATGTTAGAAATAGAGGTGCATCATCATCCACCCCGCATATAATGTATATAGTTTAGAAAGTTCTATTACAAGAAACATGAATTTGATAACTAACAAATCACATGACACAAATAAATTATAAAGACTTCAATTATATTAGTAATAGGAAATCTAGTCTATCTAGAATAAATACAATCATACATCTAGGGGGTGGTAAAAATTTTATTTTCTTTCACACTACAGCTAAGCCTTCACAGATGTCTCAATTGCAACCTTTCCTGAATACACAATGTTTTCAGACTTCTCTTCAGCTTCCCAGAGCTCCGGCAGTGCTTCCCTGATATTATGTATGCTCTCCAGTGCATGATCCACACCTTCAATGCGGTGAGAACTGCCCACCTACAGCCATGCATATATAGTTAAATTAGTTCAATAAGCACTTTCACAATAATCAAAATGCAGGACTTTATTCATCATTTGAAATCAATAGCTTACCATCACAGTGTGAAGGCCCAAATGCTTCGCAGTCTGTAAATTACGAATACTATCATCAAAGAACACCTGCAAATTAGAAAGAAATTACAATGTTAATAAAAGATTAGTGGGTGGCTGGCAAAAGATTCAAGATATGGAAAATATGCAGAAGACTAATAGTGTATGGTGAAAAAGTAAATGGCCCTGACAATCAGTATCAGGGAGGCTTCACATGGAAGAAAGATGCAAAACAAAAGCATATCCCACAAACTGAATTCAACCTGTTCACACTGCAGAGCTAAAATTTTTCCAGGAAAATGAATTAATATTCTTACTGTTCTTTGAGGGTTGATATTGGCTATCTTGAAAACTTCTTCAAATGACTCTTCAAATGGTTTGCAAATAACTGGGGTCCTGGGAAGTACCGAACTATCATTAGGTTCACTCATATACTCATTTGTCCCTGAAATGGTACTTGATCTGGGGACCCCCAATTCTGTGTCATCCTCTTCCACAGGAACATTCTCTTTGTTGGTTGGATTCAGAGTTTCAAAGCATACAATCCTTTCAAAGCAGTCCTCCAATCCAAGCCTGCTAAGCACTCTAGCAGCATGGGCCTCATCTGAATTTGTAAAGACCTAAACAAGAAGACCATACATCAGCATGAGAAGAAAGCTACATGGCAAGCAACTACCCAAGATACCCCCAAGACCCTAAGAGCACTTTGAATGTATAGATTGGGAGAAAAAAACTCACAACTTTCCGAATAGGCAGGCTAAGCAAAAGACCCCTCAGTACAGGGTCAGGTTTTAGCAAATTGTAGGGCAATCTTCCATGAACAAAACTGTTAAAGAGATAAGTAAGAGATGACAAAAGTTGTAATTTTTAAGTTTTGAAGACAACGAGAGAGAGAGAGAGAGAGAGAGAGAGAGAGATTGGTACCCATGGAAGTCATCATAATCAAAGTTATATCCAACAGCCTGAAAAATAAAAAGAGAAATTCATTATCAACCAGCTCTACATTACACATATTTTCAGAAACAATTTTTGAAAAAGAATACTAAGACCATAGCATACCCTGAGACCAGCCATCGTTGTACCATAATTCTTGTACAACGAAAAACATAATTCAGGAACCTTTTTCTCCTCTATGCCAAGTTTTAGAAGCATATATTCTGCAGTAGGGAATTCAGAGAAGGGTTAAGAACTTCAGATTTTCCTTTATTTGCAGAAGAATTAAACATTTCAACTACAATGCATGCATTACCTTGAATATTCTTGGTGACTTGTGCCGACAAACCAGAACTAAGCGGGTAAAGGGTGTCATCCACATCTGGAAATTAGATATATATATATATATATATATATATATATATATATATATATATATATATATATAACTGGTTAATATGCTCCTCATGGCAAGAAAACTGAAAATGAAAAGGAACTTGTACAAAAATGCTTACCGAATAGAAGACAATCGAATTTTGGCTTAGAAGCATGTAGGTACTGATCCTCATTATCCATTTTGAACTAGAATGCTACAAATTTGAAAGATTGTATAAAATTAATATTTCAAATATGGCTAAAGCATGAACTTTGTATCTTAACTAATTTTGGCCATCATTTCATTAAAATGATTTTCATACTCAGAACTGTACAGAAATAAATTATAACTAAAGAAAGCTATTTCTTCAAAAATAACCACAACAGAAATAGAAAATGCACATTATAATTTTCTAGGCATCAAAATGTGGGTCTGGATTAAAAAAAAAATTGCAATAAAAAAAATGGTGACTTTATATAAACTGCCACAACGTGGAACATCAAAATGTTTTTTTTTTTTTTTGATGGGATGCCTTTAGTAATTTTTAAAAAGCCCTCATAGACTTAAAAATTGACCGAATCAACAAAGACTGACCGCAAATTAGTATATCAACAAATATTCAAACTTCATTAACCGTAAGTTTTGAATTTTGACACTTCAATTTCCCGAGAAACCAAACACTTCGCTCCCAAATCAAAATCTGATATGCCTCAAAACTCCTATCAACCCAGATCGCAAAACTGAAACCAAAGGCAACAGGCATTGCAAGATTTGGAAGAACAAAACCCTAAGCATTCGTCAAATCTTAACAAAACGCATCACAAACATAAAAAAAGTTTTTTTTTTTTAAAAGTCAAACAAACAAATAACTAAATAAATAAGAAAAGCCCAGAAACTGCAACAATGATTTACATTTACAAGATTTGTTTTGCAAGCAAGTGATCAACTTTAACACAGAAAACTCAAAAAGAAGACCAACCCAGTTCAGCATATAACTGACGCAACTAGAAATACAAGACCACAACAACAACAACAACAGAAACAGAAGAAGCAGATATCTTACCTAGAAGTCGGAAACACAAATCAAGCAGATCCAAATGGAACAATGCTACAGCAAAAAATGATACAGAGACAGAGACAGAGACAGAGACAGGGACAAAAAGCGAGAGAGGAAATGGGAGAGTGTGTGGTTTTAAATGGAGAACCGTTGAAGGTGTTGAATGAAAGCGTCCAGAAAAGTAATGTAAACCGTAAAGTCTACGCACTACTCCACACCACAGTGAAAGAGAGAGAATTTTATTTTTTTTTTCTTTTTTCTTTTTTCTTTTTTGAGAAGAGAGAGAATTTTCTTTTTTGTTTGCTTTGTTTATTTTCACGTTTTGTGTCTCATTGGAAAGAAACTGAAAAGGCAGTTTGACTTAGTATTACGTGGTCGTATAGAAGTTTGACACGTTCTATGTTCTCCTAAGGTTTTGTGCCGCGTCCCAAGACAGTGTCGGTCCATTTGACACGTACCCATCAAATGAGTATAGATTTTTTGTTTTTTAATTTTTAGATTTTTATTTTCTTCTTTCGAAAAAAAAAGTTTTGGCAGAATATTGCCATATTCGTTTTTTTTTTTAATTCTTTGTTTGTATTACATTCATTTGTTAAATACTTTAGACACCCACATTAACCAAAAAAAAACATTGTGGGGGTAATGTATAAAGTAAACTATCAACAAAAGAAAAAGACTGTTCTATCAACAAAAAAAAAAAAAAAAAAATTGACTATTACTGTTACACACGAACGCGGTTAGCCAAACTTAACAATCCCGGGCGTTTGGGTTTGAAACGTTGAATATGACCAATTTATTGGTCTTAACTTTGGTCATTGATTATGGGCACAATAACTTAAAAAGGGCAGATAAAATAATATAAAAAGACCACGAGGACATGAATCGATTAAAAAATTTTCTTCTAGAATTCAGTTATTATTACCAAGATTTTTTTTTTTTTTTAATTGATCATCACCTTGATGATCCGGATATATTTCCCATTTGCGGTTTGGGGTTCATTTATTTTGTTGAAACTGAAATTTTTTTGTTGAAAGTACTTTAGATAAAGGTAAATGTTAGTTGAAATAGTACAGTGAAACTCATGAATAGTACCAAAAAGTGCAGTGAGACCCATGAATAGTATAAAAAATAAACTGAATAGTAAAATAAGTTGATAAAAAATAAGCTAACCAAACAAACACTTACCCTATTGCATCATCAATTCGTACAACAATTCTTATAGGTAGGGCATCGGCGCCCTTCTAAAAAACATAAAAATAAATAAAAGGTAAGGCATCAGGGCGTGTGGTTGGAAAAATTTCAATGTAGTGTCAATCCACCAATCTTAAATCCAGTAGGTTAGTTGAATTTTTTAGTGGTTTCAGCTCAGCGGGTTAACAGATTCAATCAGCTAAATAAAATATTTCAAATAAATTTAATCATTTTTTTCTCCCTTAGATAAAAAATGAGAGAGAAAAATTAAAATTTTTATTAATTTAATTACAAATATTAGATTTTTTTTTTTATATATACGAATGGCTGAAATTTTATCACACTAACAAGAAAAAAATTCCAAAATCTAAAATTAGATCTAAACATAGAGTACAATTAATAACAAACCTAGACAGAACAGCTAGAGTTTATTAGGGAAGAGAAATATCTCTATTCAACTTGATCCGCTAATTTAGTTGTTTAACCCAACCCACCTCACTTAATGTACTCGTACATATTAGGTTGGGTAGGGCAGGTTGGCGAGTTAGGTAGTTTTTTGCACAACCTTACTTGTAGGGACACATACTTTGTAACAATTTGTAGATTTGTCAACTTGTGGTTAGTTATTCAAAGTGTTCATATAAACAAAAAAAAAAAAGGAATCATTGTCAATCCTAGGGGTGTGCATGAGTTGGATTGGGCAGGTGGAAGACAATATTTTAACCAACCCACCAATGGCGGGTTAAGAAAATTCCAATCCATTGCCGACCCACCAATCTATAAATTCGGCAGATCGGTTGAAAATCTTAACGATTCAACTTGCCAAATTGAGTGGGGTGAGCAGGTTGACAAATGCAATTAGTTAAATGAAATTACTTCAATTAAATTGGATAATAGTTTACTCCCTCAAATCAAAAAAGGAAAGAAAAGAATTACAATTTTTATCAAAAATAATCACAAACAATACATTATTTTTATACGAATGATTGAAATTTTATCACACTAAACAATTTTTACTAAAAATAATCACAAATGCTACATTTTTTTTATTAGAATGACTAAAATTTTATCACACTAAAAATAAAAAATATTTCAGAATCTTAAATTAGACATGTACATAAAGTAAGAATAATAATAAAATCTTAGAGAGCACAATTGGAGTTTATTAGGTAAGAGAAATGTGAAAATGAAAAAATAAAAAGAAAGAGAAAGACATGAGAGAAATAAGGTGGGTGTGTATGTGAGGTAGAATTTTGCAATATATATATATATAGGCAGGTGGGAGAGTCAGGTTGTGGCAAGTTAGAAATATCTCAACGCGATATTCAACCCGACCCACTAAATTATCTATCTAACCCACCAAACGTGAGTCATCTCACTTGATAGACCCACATGGATTGGATTGGGTCGATTTGGTTTGGGCAGGTAGGCGAGTCAGACGGTTCTTTTGCACAGCCCTAGTCAATCCAAATTCTTTTTTTTCATCCCTTCCAAACAAGTTGTACAAAAGGTGTTCAACAATACTAGCACGAAGGAACCAACTATAGTGAGATTGGTTGTAGAATATTTCAAAGACATAAGATGAAGATAAAGATATTAACCAGATTTCATATTCAACCATTGATTTATAGAGTAATTATTTGGTACTTTCAAAATATGGTAATATGATGCTCTTTCATCTCACATTTATTGTAAGTTCCACTAATTGAATTCATAGTAGGGTTTACCATTAATGTGGTGTCTACCACGAATATAGGGTCTATCATGTTCAACCATTGATTTATAAAGTAATTATTTGGTACTCTTAGAATATGGTGACATGGTGTTCATTCATCTCACATTTATTATGAGTTCTACTAATTAAATTCATAGTGGGATCTACCATAAATATGAAAAGAGAGAGTAACATGTCACGTATTATGGAAGTATCGGCCAAAATGGCCAAATAACATCTTTGGCTAAAATATTTAGCAATCTACCACTATTTGTGAAATATTTAGCAATGTACCACTTTTTTAAACTTGAGTTCATGAAACTCGAGTTTGACATGTAACCCGAGTTTCAAATGCTTAAGTTCAAAACAAATGCTACGGTGGCACCCTGCTGACCTAAATTATTTTAATTAAAGGGGATTTACTAACGTGTTCCCTTAGGGCATATATTAGTAATCCACTTTGGGAAATATTTTGTGAAAAAATGAAAAAGTAATTCACTGTTTTGACAGGTTTTTCAATTTTTCATAAAAACTTTCTTAAAATAGATGGTTAATGTGTGCCCTTAGGACACACATTAACCGGACTCTAATTAAAATAGGCCACATGAAACTCAAGTTTGAAAAACTTGAATGGTATGTAAAGTGTAACTCAAGTTTATAAAACTCAAGTACCATAAAACTATGGTAAATTTATCAAAGTTCTCCTCACCAAGGTCTATTCCTTCAGCTTTTCTTCTTCACTTCAGCATGTCCCAGACGCCACATCTCTGACAAGCTCCTTAAAAATTGCTATTCAAAAATTGAAAGTCCTACCTCACCAAAGCAACTTAGGGGCTGTTTGGATCATCAATTTCCATAACTCATAACTCTGTTTTCATAACTCATAACTCAAAAATGGTGAGACCCATAGCGAGAAGTCCGTTTGGGAGCTTCATAACTCTGTTTCTATCACTCAATTCTCTGATTTTTGAGTTATGAGTTATGGAAACTGAAAACACATTTTGGCTGTTTTCAATTTCCATAACTCATAACTCAATGACATTTTTGTAATTAAACACACATGGGGGACCCACTAGTCATAACTCAGCCACACCTTTTGACCAACTAACTTTCTTTTTTTTTCTTTTTTTCTTCCTTCTTCTTTCATTGGGTTCGGTCTTCAGTTCTGGGTTTCTTTTTCTTTTCTTTTTTCACTGGGTTTGGTCTTCAGTTCTGGGTTTCTTTTTTTCTTTTCTTTTTTTCACTGGGTTCAGTCTTTAGTTCTGGGTTTCTTTTTTTTCTTTTTCTTTTTTTTTTTTCACTGGGTTCGGTCTTCAATTTTAGGTTTTTTTTTTTTTTTTTTTTCACTAGGTTCGGGTGATCTGGGTACTGGGGAAAAAAAAAAAAGCTGCACCGAGTGACAGGCATGGGACCCACAAATAGTGTGAAAAATATTGAGTGATGGTAAGTGAGTGATGGTGCCAAACGGGTGTGGTATTTTAAAGTGATGAGTAATGAGTGATAAGTGATGAGTGGCAGAAATTGAGTGACGGAAATTGAGTGACAAAAAAAAAGCATCCAAATAGGCCCTCATACTGCTCAATAAACCATCTACTCACACTTGATGGATTGATAAATGTGACGAATGGATAGTAAAGCTGCATGAAAACCTACAGTTCCAAGCATGATGAAGAAACCATAGCTGATACAAGCCATGTATGAGCATTAGCATATGGCATTTCTGAAATATTCTATCTTATCATCTGAAAAAGCTACTTTATCTATTATATTTATCATTTTACAACACACCCAACACTCAACTTTTATATTCCTATATAACATATTAAAATAATACTAGCCTCTGAGCATGCGCATGAGCATATGCTCACAGGCTCTTTTATTTTTTGGGTAAGGGTTAAGTTAGAGTATTTATTATAATTTAGAATTACTACATTTTTCAATCACAAAAATATCTAAGAGTGATGAGCGTTATGCGTGGAGAAAGGTTAATAATTTTAATATTAATCACAAATAAAAATAACATCATGGTTTTAATATCAAGCAATGAAAAAGTACAAACAAATAAACAAACTATACTTTTCATAATGTCAAAATTCATCTCAAAATGGACCGGTTATTTTTTTACATTTATCAATTTAATGTACAATCAATGCTAGAATTCAATAAAACAATTAGACAATATTAAAGGAACATTCAAAGACTTGCAACCATTGTTTTGAAACATTTTTTTTAATAATAAATTTAATGCAACAAAATATGTAAACAATGTCTTCTATAATGGTAAACAATGGCATTAATTTAACATGAAAAAAAACCTATATATCAAAATTTTTATTGAAGCTACAATGTCTTCTTATATATTAAAAAAATTAATGGTATAAATCATAAAAAAAACATTATGTGATATTTTTTTTGGAGTTATTAAAAAGAAGCACAATGACAATTATTTTTTATAAAAAAAAAGCCTTAAATTTTTAGGTTGACATACATTCTTCATATGAATGATTGTGCCGGCTTTATAAGAAAATCCTTCTATCAAAAAACTTGTAAACTTGTGAGGTCACTTTACTATAAGATGGTGTTGTTGTATAAAATGGAAAAAAATCCAAAAAAAAAAAAAATTATGGTATATGTAGACATCAAAATTTTATGATGCATTCACAACCGTATGATTGATCGTGATCAAATTAATCACCAATTGATGACGTGGACGATTAGCAAATGAAATCAAGCCACGTGGCGACGTCAAATGAAGAAAGCCATATGTCAGTGTCAAGAGAAAAGACCTATATGAAAAGTTCTTATTAAATGAAAGACCAAATTAAATTCATAATTAATTCTCAATAAATGCTGAGAGAAAATTCCAAATTAAGTATTATTAAGTTGAGAGAGAAAATGCTACTAACGCTTTGCCGAAATAGAGAGTCATCTCTAAGCTCATAAAAATTCCATTTTTCATCAAGGCTTATTCCTACTTTTTCATATCAAAGTGGGGATTCTCCTTTAATCCAATTCGAGATTAAGCCTACGGCCCTCACATCACATCAAGCACGTTCAAATATTTATTCAACTTGGAGACATCAAAGAACGATTCAAGATCAAGCTTCATACCCCCTTCGGATCGTAAAGCTTCTTGGAGATCGAATCATAGGAATTTATTGTACTTTTTCATTGTAAAGATTCATATAGAGGATTGTACTCACATATGTACAAATTGATTATTTGTTACACCATTTCGTGATCATGTGATTTATCTTTTATGAAAATGGTGTGTACAGTATAAATTTTAAAAAAAAAACACGTTATATGATTTTTTGGAGTTATTAAAAAGAAGTAAACAATGACATAATTTCTTTAAAAAAACTTTAAATTTTTAGGTTAACATACCTTCTTCATATGAATGATCATGCTGGCTTTATAAGAAAATCCTTCAGCCAAAAACTTGTAAACTTGTGAGTCTGTTTACCAAAAGACAATGTTGTTATCTATATTGGAAAAAAAATCCAAAGGAAGAAACAAAAAAAAAAAAAAAAATAAAAAATTCCAAAGGTGAAAAAGGACAAAGGAGTTTATTGATATCAAAGGAGGATGTTACAAAATTTTTAGATTGACATTCCTAAAAATTTTAGGTTGACATACCTTTTCCTAGATGAATGGTTGTGTTGGCTCTGTCATAAAATTCTTTTTGTCAAAAAACCTGAGTGATACATTTACAAAAAGTGATGAGGAGGTTGCTTATGGTTTTGAATTTGGATGATAACTGATAACCCGGTTTAATAACTTGAGAGATAGAGTTTATAAATTAAAAAAAAAAAACAAAAAACAACGTGAGGGGGGGGGGGAGAGAGAAAATTAAACGTGGAGAGAAAAAAAAAACATGAGAGAGTGGGAGAAAAGAAAAAATTGTAGCTAAAATTGAGGAGTTTTTAGTTTGGGTGATAACTTAGAAACTTGAGATATATGTTTAACAAAAAAAAAAAAAAGGCAATATATCATATATGTTAGAGATAGACTTTATAAAAAAAAAAAATTTAAATAAAATGAAAAAATGTGAGAGGGGGAGGGAGAGAAAAAAAAAAGTGGTTGCTTATGGTTTTGAATTTGGATGATAACTAATAACCCAGTTTAATAACTTGAGAGATAGAGTTTATAAATTAAAAAAAAAAAAAAAGCAATGTGAGAGGTGGAGGGAGAGAAATTAAACGTCGAGAAAGAAAAAAAAACAACGTGAGAGAGTGGGAGAAAAGAAAAAATTGTTGCTAAAATTGAGGAGTTTTTAATTTGGATGATAACTACTTTAGAAACTGGAGATATATGTTTAGCAACAAAAAAAAAACGTGATAATGGGGAAATTTAAAATTGTTGGGTAGAAGTTTGGAGTTGTGTGAGACTAAAATGTGGGTGTACATTTTTTTTTTTTTTACAAAGAAACGTATGTTTTAATTTAATATATATATTTTTTAAATGGATAAAATAATTTGAAAACCATGAGGAGAGTGCTCTTATATTTTAGCCAATGTTTATGTGAGAGTTAAAGAAGCATTTTTACCAAATTTTGCCCCTACTTAAACGTAGGCTGTAGGGGTAGTTTGGAACAAAACAAATCCGGTCCAAATAGGAGAAGCCCCTTAAATAGTAGTATAGATATCTACATAATAAAATATATAACCCAAAATAATATCTCTCATTTCTCTAATTTCTGTCTCTCTTCCTCCTCTCTCTCTCTCTCTCTCTCTCTCTCTCTCTCTCCACCGTGAACAAACCCAAAACCCCACACAACTACCATCCAAACCCCACCACCCCACAATTGCAACACCCACGGCAAAAACTTGCAAAATCACGGTCTGCAAAATCATGGCAAAAATCATAGCAACCACCATGACAAAATCAACCTGCAAAATCACAACAAATCCATTGCAATCATAGCAACCAACACAACCTGCAAAATCACAACAACTCCATAGCAACCACCACACCATAACCCTCATGACAAAAACACCACACCGGAGATCTCACAATCGCTGGAGAGATCTCACAACAAACCCACACCGGAGATATCTCATTGCAAGCTCATGTCGATGATCTCATAGCAAACCCATTGCAAAATTGCCGGAGAAATCTCACAATCCACGCTAGGTGATATGGTGGCCAACGGCAGCCTGGGCTTGGGCATCATTGGGTGAGACAGTAGCCAACAACGACCTAGGCTTGGCGTTGCTGGGCGATATGGTGGCCAACGGTGGCTTGAGTGAGCTAGTCACTGAGAGAGAGATGTGGGAGACAGAGAGTTGAGAGAGTGGGAGACAAAGATTTGAGAGAGAATTTATTAATTTAAAATTATACCATTCTACTACAGTAACGTTTTACAAGTAAGACGGTATTGTATCAATATTATATAAATTTTTGCAATTACAAGTCCGGGTAAAGCATGTCTTTTGTGCTTTGATGCTAAAATTTATCATATTTTTAGGTTTACAAGGCCGGGTATTGATGCTCTAACCAAAGAAAAATGAGGTTTGCATACACCCGGCACATCTGAGCGTGCATGGTAGTAGTACAAGCAATAGGCATGCATAGTAGTAGTACAAACCATCTACTCACACATGAAAACCAACTTTCCTTTCTTACATGGTACTCAGTTTTAGAAACTCGAGTAACATATGCAGGGTACTCAACTTTCACAAACTTGAGTTCTACGTGGCCTTTTTTCCATGCACGTGGCCTTTTCTAATTTTAAAAAAATCTACCTCAACGGGTCCCACGACAGGGGCAACACTATGTATGATTCAGGGTTATACCTTAAAAAATGAATTTTAAATTAATATGGATCGTTGACCATCCTAGAAAAAGAACTTGACCACCCTATAAAAAACTTGAACATCTTAAATAAAAATTTGAGCCCATCAAAAATAAAATTTGACCTCTCCAAAATGTTGGTCTATTAAAAATTGAACCAAAAAATTGCGAAAAATGCTATTTTCACAATATTTTCATACCAAATCCAAAGTAGTAGGTTGTTACTAGTGAACAAAAAAAAACAATTCTAGTGATATGTAAATTAGAACCAATAACAATTGTCAACTAGGATTTGTTGTGAAAATTTTGTGAACATAACATTTCTCAAATAATTTCCCAACAAATAAATTAGCGTAAAAGCCCAAATCAAATGATTAATTGTGATATTTTAAAATTTGTTTTCAAAAGACATATTTTTAAATTGCTATTTTTATATATATAAAAAATGCATATTTTCCAATAGCTAGTTGGTTAGTGCTTGCTTTAGTTTTTAGTTGAATTTTTGGATTTATGTGATACATCATGTACATATGCATATGCACTAAAATAATGTTTCTATACTTTATTGAAAATGATTAATGTAACTGTTTAATGCCTAAGTGGTAGGATGTTACTGGTGAACACAAAACAATTTTAGTGATATGTAAATTAGAACCAATAACAACTATCAACTAAGATTTGTTGTGAACATTTTGTGGACATGAAATTTCCCAAATATTGTCCAAACAAATAAATTAGCCTAAAAGCCCAAATCAAATGATTAATTGTGATATTTAAATTGTTTTTTCAAAAGACATGTTTAAATTTCTATTTTTATATATAAAAAAATGCATATTTTTCAATAGCTAGTTGGTTAGTGTTTGCTTTAGTTTTTAGCTGAATATTTTGGATTTATGTGATATATCTTGTACATACGCATATGCACTAAAATAATGTTTCAATACTTTATTGAACATGATAATGTAACGGTTTAATGCCTAAGTTGAATATTTTGAATGAACTTATAATTTACCCTTTATTTTTCTGTTAGCACTATTGACCTCACATTTATTGCAAATTTTATCTTCTAAGCAAATTTATAATTACTTGAATAATTTTCTTTCAGATTCTACGCTATGAGAAAAGGTCTTATCTTTTCATCCTAATGATAAGGAGAAAATAAAAAGAGCATATTTATGAAGATATTCTTGTCAACCTCTTAACCATGATTTCCCTAAAAAGGAAATTAGTGGAGCATTGCATTGATTTAATCCTAATTAGTTTAAAGAATACAAAATATTGGTTGGAACATGTCATAAAAAAGGATGATACATTTTGTATATATTGTATCTTATTTAGGCAAGATTTTGGTAATTTAATGAGAGATCAGTAGTTTAAAATTACTTATTAGTTGTGTATTGAAAAATATGTAACTGATAGCATTAATAGTGGAGTCCAAATCTTCTATCTCATCAATTGTGCTCCACTTCATGCTCCACCAATAAAACTTGGACAGCTGGCCTCTCTCATTAAATGAGATAACTCTGACTTTAACACTCACGTTACTGACGTTAAAGTTAGAATCCCTTTCTTTTTTTCTTTTTTTTTTTCTTCCGAAGCTTTTGTTTCTTCCCTCTATTTCCGGTTTTGGTTTTTTTTTTTTTTTTTTTTTTTCTCTTCTCCATGTGGTTGACGTTAACAAGAAAGGGACTTTGAGTTTTGTCTCTTGCCGCAGCTTTTGTTTTTGATTTGGACTCTTCCCTTGTCTCATTTTATTCCTATCTTTCTCCCAAAGTTTTATTGTCCACTGCCACAGAGGTTCCTTTTGTCCTATAGATGCAGATTTGTTTCAACTGTTGAGAGACTCCTGCTAAAACAAGCAACCTTCAAGGCTTTCAAGGTTTCTTTTTTTCTCTTCTCTATGTGGTTGACGTCTCAAGTGTTCATCTTCATCCTCACTTCACCCCAGTTACAAACACATTCTCACTTCATCTTCATCTTCAAGTGTTCATCTGCTTCTATTGGTTTCTACAAAGTGACTTGTCTATGTTGATAATGGTGTTTGATTTTTGTTCCATTATGAAACTTGTGGAAAGAAAAATGTTTTTGAATGATGTAAAGGTTGTAGTCAGTAAACAATTGGGGTTGCTGGATTTTGTATTTTAAATGTTTGTTGAAATTCTTAAATGAGTGACTAGGACGGGAAACTCCTCCATAGAAGCTCTCTTGTATATATCTTACTGTAGAGATTACAATTTGATTTGAATATACGGATAACGTTGTATTTAAATTTCAAATTTCATTATTTTATCAAACTCTATTTGATAAGGACCGACTGGATTAATGGATATCTGCTGAGAACGCTTGGACTGATATGTTTTGATTTTGTGTTTCAATTGAGATAAGGTCGGATATGTCTCAATAGATTTTTTTTTTTGAGATGAAACCGGACCTATTCTACAAGAGTAAAACATTATATGCAGGAAAAACAGTTTCTACAGAAATAAAAACAGGGGAACCATACCGATTCTGCAGAAATAGAAACATTATGCACGAAAACAATTTCTGCAGAAAACAAAATAGAGAAATCAGACCTATTCTACAGAAACAGAAACATTGTTATCTGCTTGAAGTTGTACACATCCCTTGATGATGGTGAATTGTCATTTGATTGCTTAAAAAAGCTTGTCACCAAACATTGCACTAAAACTCATAGAATTAAAGGGAAAAAAAACATGAATGCCATTTTATAGTACTAAAGTTAGATTCTATAAGTTGGAAATTATACACCAAAAATTAAAAATAGTTAAAATTTTTGAGGGAGTTATTTGGGAGGCTGTTCTTTTGTTGTCTGGATTGCTTGACAAATACCCCTCATGGTTTCATGGGACTCTTACAGCTACAGATAGATACCTTCCCTCATAATGTGGTTTTTCCCATGTCTAAGATGATGGAAATATGCATGTACGCAGCGGAAAAATAACGGATCTACTTCATTCATAAATATTAACATGCACTATGTAAGCTTCAGAATTAGAGAACAAAAGAGTGTACCTTGGAGCGGTGAATTTCAAAACTGAAGATCAGAAGCACTTGGGAACACTTTCAGTCTTCACTCCAATTCCACTAACGCCCAAGATGTGTAGTCTCTCAATCAGTTCCAAAGGGAGAATGTCAAAAAGTGTCTAACACTTCTTACACCACTTCGCAATAGTGTTCTTACAATTCTCTACAGAAAAATTTGTATGTTTCTCCTTTTGTATCTAACTGATTATCTAATTGGGCTGGCCTTTTGGGCTTTTCCAATTGGGCTTAAGTGTGTGGCTTGGAGTGGGACCAAAAGGGACCAATAAGACACTAGCTCCAATGGGCTTTGGACTTTTCTGTCAACTCTTGACAAATTCAAAGTTACCATGAACTATATTTAATACCACTATATAAATGTAGTTGCATTCTAGGCCTTATTTATAAATTATATCCCAAGACTTTATTGTACATGCAACCCCTTCATAAAATATTCGTAGTAATACAAAGTCATGAAAGAAGACTGTCACTTTGTAGATTACTACATCTTAATTCCTTGAGTACCCAGTTTAATCCTTTAAGTTATTCATCATATATTTATGAAATCCAATTCCATAAACATATACTTTAGTAACTCCTTACTAAAGTGGTTAGGCCTAACTCTCTGAATAACAAACTCATTAAACTTATCTCAAGGGAATATTTTGTATCTCCAGGGAATATTTTGTATCTCCGTTAAGAGACTATGAATTCTATCTTGAGAATATATGTTCCATCAACACTAAATGTGGTTGCCCAACATACTGAGGTTTTGACCGTTACAATAGATCTCACTCCTGATATATCAAAACAACCTACACTTCATAATCAGGTCCATTATCCTCTCAGGATTAAGAGTTCATATAAATATAAGTCGTGAGTTTATTATTCATTTGACAGTCGTTAGGAGAATAATAAATCTCACAGCAGTCCAGTTCAATGTGTCTTAACTCTTAAAATATATCAACATATCAACTAGAAGTCTCCACTTCCATGATCAAGACAAATCATCTTAGTTGATACGTTATAGTCTTCGCAGAAGAGATGCCCAATTTCATCACCGACTACGAACTATAAATTTTGAGTTTACAAAAAACTTGTGACTTGTATCTTCTGTGACTAAATCACATACTATGCATCTCATTGACTATATGATAATGTCCCAATATTCATGTTACCATTATTTTAGATAATAATAAAACAACTTTATTAAACACAACATTAAGTCATACATAATGTCATACATAGCATCATACAATAGGATTTAAGGGCACACATCCTAACATAAGAGTGAGTGAGAGTGGCTTTTGAGTTTGTGAAAGTACAATTACAATTACATAGAACTGAACAAGCACTCACCTCCCAGGGCCTTCTTCTCTTTCCTGTTTTTCTTTTTTTTTTTCTTCTTTTTACTTTCTTACATTATGTGTGTGTGGCATTAATGCATAGCCTTGAAAGTGAATTCCTTTTAGCTTTTCTTTGATATTCTTAGCTGGTTTTTCAAATGGATTTTGCTCATTTCTCAATTTTGAGATCTGGATTTTGAAAATTTTTTTCTTCAAAGATTCTTAAATTCTGTGTTACTTTTTCAGTTTGAGGTTCCAAGTTCCAAACTGTAATGGCTCCAAGATTGGACTTTTCTAACTGGTGAGCAAAAGATACCTGCAAAGGAAACCCAGTGGTAGTAACAATGGAGAACCCAAGACATGGGTTTTACTTCTCAAGGCTAACTGTGCTTTCAGTTGTGTTGCTTGGCTAGCCACTGTGCTTTGGCCATTGCTTAGAGCTATCAAGAAGAGGCTAATCCATAGGCAGGGAGTAACCTTGTTAAGTGAGGCTAGTTACAATTGTACTGTCATGCTAGGCTAATAGGATCTCATATAGGAAATTTAAAATCCACCAATATTTTCTCTATATGGATTATGACTTTCAATTGACTCTAGAGTCAAGAACTTTGTCACCACAATTAAAATAGGACTCCATGAACAAAATTAGGCAAGTGCCACAAATACAGAAGTTCAAGGAAGATAATTTTTAAAGGAAGCAGAAGTTTTAGGCCTACAAACAAACAAAAAACATTGCTCCTCCCCCAAATACAGAAGTGCAAGGAGCCTTTTTGCTAACAAGATCTAACTAAAAGACACATCTGAAAAACCGTAGTAAAAGATAAAAAATTTGCAAAATTAAGTTAATATCTCAATGCATGATCTTTATGGACTTGGAGCGTGGCTGATAAATTCCTACAAGCAATCACACTTCTATCTTCAATTCTATCTTGTTATTCAACATCTTCGTAATTTCTTTGATTTCCCACTTTGGGTAATTGTGCCTACATATCAATGTATAACAAATCAGAAATCAATAAAATCAAAGCAAAAAATTTATAATTAAATCAACTTTCATCTAATTACCTATATCAAGTTCAACATATCAGTAAAGCCAGGTGTATTTAAATTTGTCATGCTATCATCCTGATACATTTAACAATGAAACAAAATAAAAATAAAAGCAAAAAATAAATCAATAAATAAACTTTCATTTACTTACTTGTATCAAGTTTAGCATATTAGTAAAGCCAGGTGTATTTAAATTTGTAATGCTATCTTCCCGATACATTTAACAATGAAACAAATAAAATAAAAGCAAAAAATAAAACAATAAATAAACTTTCATTTAATTACCTATATCAAGCTCAGCATATCAGTAAAGCCAGGTGTATTTAAATTTGCCATGCTATCTTCCTGCTACATTTCACAATGAAAATCATATAAATAATTTAGAGAATTAGTATTGTCTAACAAATCCTAAGCTCAAAGTAACAAAACACAAAACACATTTCATACCGGTGTGAGCTGTTGAATATGAGAGGGTGCTTTAGTTTAACGTTTTCTCTTTCTTGTAGCTTTCTCTAATGCACCCTTTCTTCTACGAGATGTGCCTACACATGCTTGTCTCCCTTTAAGCTTAATTCCTTTAATTTTATTTCCTTCACAATTGGTAGGCTGCACATTATCATTAGCTTGTTGAGCCTTTGATTTGAAATGAGTGCTCCCAACAGTAGATTCTTCAATTGATAAATTTTTCAAATTTGCCTCCACTTTGTTCAAAGTACTTTCAAGAGCATCCAAAGAAATACAAAAAGTCTCATTAGTCAGTGCAGCTCTTGCTACCAAATTAGAATACATTTAAGCAACACTTTATAACGACTTCCCACATCTACATTTTGGTCAAGTGGTCCTACATGCATATAATTTTTCATTGCAAAACCAACCTTTGTATCTTTTGTCCACCTTTTTAAAATATACTGATTTGGCACCCTTTTACAATTTTGAAGAGATAACACTTTTAAGGCATGGGCACATAAATTCCAACAAATTCAAATTTATTACAACTACACATCACTGTAGAAGCCAATGAATCAAATTGAACAATGTGTTGGCGAGATTTACGGGGAGAAATAACTTTATATTTTACCACAAATCCAACCTCACCATCCTTATGCAATTCACAATCCCAAGTGAGCCATAATTCACGATTAAACAACTTAAATATTGCAGGAGTATAAACACTTGCTACATGCTTCAATATTTCTACTGGATATTCTAATGATGGTTTACTTTGAGTTGCTTTAAAATCTGCTCTCAACTCTTCAAAACGTCTATCATCAACCAACCTTTGAAATTGATGAAAGAAACACAACAAGTCATAATTATAAGTTATATACCATTTAATTTGACTGTTCATACTCTCACTTCTCTGAGTAGTAGACATATCCACAAAATGTTTTCCTCCCATAAACCAAAGCCCATTTCTCCCTTAACTCAAATTGTCTTTGCAACCAACTGTTATTCTTTAGATAATATTTATCAAGCATATTATCCCATGCATCTAAAAAATCATCTTCATAGTCATGGTCATATACACAACTACTAAAATCTGCTACAAAAGTATTGTACCTTCCAAACACTTCTTTGAGGTTCTTAGCTGCATTCTGGTACATATGCCGAACACATAAACGATGATGTGTTTTTGGCCATTGTGAAGCTAATGCCTTTGCTATTGCAGCATCTTGGTTTGTAAGGATAGTTTGTGGTTTCTTACCAAACATTGTTTTCTGAAAAGAATCAAACAACCACATGAAAGTTTCAGATGTTTCATCATATAACAATGCAGCACCAAAGATGATAGTTTGTTTATGATGATTTACACCAACAAACAATGCAAACAGCCTACCTTCTCTATTTTTTTTGTAAGTTGTATCAAAGCACACTACATCCCCAAAATATTCATAATCCAACTTCATTCCACCATCTGCCCAAAAAATATTTGTAATTAGATCATCAAGGTCAACCTAAATTGCATAAGAAAAATGAAGGTCTTCAGATTGCATTCTTTGAAGATATTCAAGTAGGCCTCATGTATCCCCACTTTTCATCTCTTCTGTTCGTCTTGTACGCAAATAATTATTATAATCCTCAGGAATGAAGCCAAGATTGTCAAGTCCACCTACCCTTCTGGCCATTAGTCCTACACTTGCTCTTGGTGCAATTCCAGAACTATCTGCTAATTCAGCCTTAATAGCTTGGGCTAGATTAATGGACCTTTGAGATCTAAGAAATATACGCTTATGAGGAGAAGCTAAGACATGTGTGTGCTCTGACACAAATTTTACGACACAATATTTTTCACTATATCTACAACTAATTTTCATCTCTGCCAAGCAACCACATCTTGTTTCTGGACGATGGCATTTCACATTATCATCTCTTTTGTCATTCCCTAGTATACCCTCGCAAGAGCAACAAAAAACTCTATCTAACCATTTACGTGAACCATCTTTATCACCCTTGTGGCCCTTACTTCGCCTAATACTAAATCTAACTACACACGCATAATTATTATAGAAATCATACGCATCTTGCTCAGTCTCAAACTCAATTCCTAATTTCGGAATCACTTCTTCTTCTATATTAGCATAAATTTTATCGCTGATATCTATTGATATTGGTTCTGGTTGTTCAACTATCACAAGTGGTGAATCCTCATCTTCAAAATTCAATTTTCGAACCGATTGTCTATTAGTCTTAGTATGATAGTTGCTATCACTCATGACCTTAATACAAAACAAAAACAACGTAGTTATTTTTTTTAATAAACAACATATATATATATATATATATATAGACACACACACACACACAAACTTTAGACACAAACTCACACAAGTGTATATAGGAAAGTTGTTATAAATCCTAAAATAAATTAAAAAAAGAAATTTATTTACACAAAACCAAAAAGAGAGAACTTATTGTGTGACTGAACTATATGTAAAAACCTTGAAGGTTGCTTGTTTCAGCCGGAGTCTCTCAAAAGTTGAAACAAATCTACACCTATAGGACAAAAGGAATCTCTATGGCAGTGGACAATAAAACTTTGGGAGAAAGATAGGAATACAATGAGACAATAGAAGGAAGACTCCAAATAAAAAATAAAAGCTGCAGCAAGAGACAAAACTCAAAATCTCTTTCTTGTTAATGTCAACCACGTGGGAAAAAAAAAACCAAACAGAGAGAAGAAACAAAAGCTGCGGAAGAAAAAAAAAAAGAAAGGGATTCTAACGTTAATGCCAGTAACGTGAGTGTTAAAGTCAGAGTTATCTCATTTAATGAGAGAGGCCAGCTATCCAAGTTTTATTGGTGGAGCATGAAGTGGAGCACAATTGATGAGACAAAAGATTTGGACTCTTAACAATGAAGCTATTGACGAGACCGTTTTTGCGCATAGCCACGTGTCTTTTACTAGAGGGATGACTTTGCCAGACTCGGATTTGTTTTGGGGAGTTCAATCCGGAACTCGACATTGGGCTGCACAGACTAATGACTTCTGTATCTTTAAGCCTACAAAATAGATATATAAAGCCCAGAGTCTAAAAATCATGATAATAGTTGAAATAAATAAATAATATGTTTAGTTGAATAGTTTTGAGTAAATGATGAGTTGAACATCATTATTATATATATATTAAGGGATGTCCAATAGTAGAGAATAATTAATTAAATGTCATATGTCTAACAATGGGATGAATCCAAAATAGTCTATATCTAGCTACGGTTTATGGTTCATGTTCAACTTAGTAAGGTATGTCCAGCAATGGTCTATGTCCAAATAATGTATGTCAAATAGTTTATGTCTAACCATGGTTCATGTCCAAAAAATACATGTCTAGTGGTGGTTTATGTCTGAATAATATATATCCAGCGATGGTTTATGTCCAAATGATATATATCCGGTGGTGATATGGATTCAATTTATCATTATATATGTTCATTAATGAAGCATTAGTGAATCCATGTTTATTAAATAATGAGACAATATTAAAGTAGTTTGCATCCAATGGTACAATAATAATGAGCTAACATATACTTAATATTGTGATTTCAAAGATAGAGAAACGTTAACTCATCTTAGTATGGTTTGTGGTTCCAACTATAGTATCACTTTATATGGTTTGTGGCTCCAACCGTATAGTATTAGTGAGCTGATAACATTCCAGCAGTATAATAACATTAGTCCAGTGGTATAGTTATAATGAAGTAAAATATATTCAATAATGTAAATTTAGAAATAAAGACATAATGACTTATCTTTATGTGGTTTGTGGCTCCAGTTGTATAATATTAGTGGACTTATAACATTTTAGCAGCATAATAAAATGAGTCCAATGGTACAATATGAAATTATGAGTCATTTCATGGTGACTTCATGATTGAAGGGAAAAAATAGGTGCAAATGGAGGGAGAGAGGATATGTCCAGCTGTGTGCAAAGGTTGGTTAAGTTTGTCTCCATAATCATGCAATTAAATGAAATTCCCCGTGATGATGCTCTTTTAGTTTTTAGTAAGATATAAGTGATATTGCTTTTCATGACAAGGGCTTTTAATATTATAGGTTTGTGTCATTTATAATAATGGCTTTAAGTATTAGATATGTATGTTTTCAATGAGAATGACTCTAATATTAAATCTTTGTGCCTTCTAGGAGAAGGACTTTTAGTATTTGATGTTCATATGCCTTCCATGAGAAAGGTTTTTGTAATATTCTTGGAAAAAGTGTTTGGTATCTTTTAAGATATATGGAGATGATAAGAAATATATATGTTTTGTGAGATATGGTGTTTGTAAGATATATTAGAAATATATGTGAGAAGTATTTATGGATAGATTGTGAGGAATGTGTTTGTAAAATATATAGAAGTATGAGATGGATAATATAAAGGTTAAAAATAGTAAATACATGAGCTTATAGTTGCTGCTGGAGTGGTTTTTTGTGTTAGTTATGAGTTATGTTACTTTCTAAGAAGAGAGATTTTGTAAGAGATATGGAGGAAGAAATGAATATGTGTTTATGGGCAGCAAAATGATGAAGTTTCAGAATAAGAGAATGAGAGAGAGAGATGGATAGTGGTGTGTGTTCTTGTGTGTTGCTTGGTCCTCTTTATATAGAGTGAAGTATGTAACTAAATGAGATTTAGTTGATTTAGTTGAAGTGATAATTAGCAAATAATGAAAGATCTTTAGCAAAATGAGTGATTTTTTTAGTTGGTTTTTAGCCAAAAGAAGAAATATGAAACTTTAAGGCTATTGTTGTAGCTAACAGCAATACAGCAGTAATTGTTGTAGCTAACAGCAGCACAACAGTACATGTCCTGATACTGCTGGATAATGTAAGCTGTATGATGTCATTTGTTGGAGGAAATATTCAGCATTAAATTCATGGGTGTGGTTGAAAATGGCATGATATCTTTTCTGGGATCTTTCTATTTCTAATATTGTAGTTGGAGGCTAAGGATCTTAGCTTAAAATGGTAGCAATTTTTTTATGGGGTCTCTGCTTCTTTGGGTATGGCAGCAAGCTGCTAGGATGGAGCACTAATGGGCTGATGATGTCATTTTGGACATGTGTCATTTGCTGGAGTTGTTGCAGCTTTTGCTGGAGCTACTACTGGTACTTTTTGGCTAAGTTTCATCTTTTGGAAAATTATATGTTTAGTCCATGGTTTTATTACAATATAATTTTGATAAGTAATAAACTCATTGGTTGATATTTGATGAAGCTTTAGAGATGTAATTCTAATCTCTTTGTATTGTGACCAAATCTTGGAGAGCAGTGAGAGCATTTAATGCTAGATGAGATATAAAATAGATTTCTTATGTTTAGAGATAGCCAATAAGGTTTTAGACATGTCTTTGAGATTGATGGACAAATATAATAATATAATTTATATGAAATAATATAATTACATTATATGATAAATAATTTCAGTTTTAGATAAAGAGTAATAGGGTTCTTTATTATTTTAAATGTAATGTGATATGAGAGGTTTACCAGATGTTACCTATTGTACATTGACCAGTCAGAGTTTAGGGAATTGGGAAAGACATGCCAAGCAACATGTTTCCTTTATCAACTTTGAACCGTTGAAACTTTATTGAACATACTTCTTGGCCCTCCAAACCATGACTCCTAAAATTCTCCCAATAGGACTCATGAGCTTGGATCATGAGCTGAAAATGAGATGATATGCCATGAGATTGAACCATGGGTTTTGATGAGATACTATTGCCATGGTTTTGGACCATGGGCCTTGGCGTTGTTTTGTGTAAATATGGGCTCTTTTGGGCCTTAAAAAAGATTTTCCCAAAATTCATGATAATATTGATGTGTTGTGAGTTACCAATGAAATAAAACCATGTAACGTGAAAATTTTGTCCTTAATAGCTATCATACAACAATTTCAAATATGAAAAACTCGTAGAAGGAAATTTTAGAACTTTATGTGATGATGCAAAGAAAATCAGTAGGATGGATGCTTCGGATTTGAAAGGCCTACTTGTTGTCTTGATAGTCTGAAAATCAAAGGTGACCGGGGTTGCCGACCAAGAACCCTCCGATGGCAAAGTTAGTTTTCTCTCCAACTTTTCAAGAAATGTAAAAACGTACCTTTGTTTGGGTTGAATGAGCATTTATATAATGTCCTAGAAACAGTTATTAAACTTGTAACCTCCCTTGGATTTGAGGAGGTGTAAGAGTTCAGAGATAACTTCTACAACTGTTTAGGAGTTACATTTTTCTCACATAATGGTCACTGGAAGTTATGCGTGTGATAAGGAGTTATTGTACACACTCAGGAATTTTCCTAAGTGTCAAGGGCTCGTCCAGGGGTCCTCCTATCGAGCATACCTCGCTTCCAAGGAAGGTCATTCCTCTATGGATGACCTTCTTCAAGACGAGGTTGATGGCTCCCTTGGACGAGATGATGCGGTTTTGTCAAACTTAACCATGCGAAGCTCGTCCAAGCATCTTCCTGCATGTACGAGATTTTTATTGACGAGGTTCTTACAACCTTTGCTTTCTTGGTCTTGTCCTGGACGACCTCCATGGACGATGTTGGAGTTATATTTTATCATACCCCATCAGTTGCTCCCTTGTCTATGGGTCGTCTAGGAAGACATAAACTGACGTCATCTTTTGGACGTGTGTCTTTATGTTAGTTGTTATGTGTGCCACGTGTTGCAATTTCATTAGCAATTTGTCACGTTCATTTAATTTTTCGAGGAAAATGCCATGTGGCGTGTCCTGGTTAGTTACGTAATTCGAGACACCATTTTTCAAAGCCTATAAATAGTGGAATTCCTCTCGTACCCTCTGCATTTTCTCAAATTTTCTTTTTTGACATCCCTCGTCTTAATGCCTCGTCTAGAAGTTTCTTGCGTCCATAGTCTCCCTTCGTCTAGACCCAGGTATTTTCTCCATCCTCGTCCTCAGGCTTTAAGCTTTCTTAAAGAATGTTTGAGGTAGTCCTTTCTTCGTCTAGCAATAGTGTTGATAAAGTCATAGACGAGTATCATGACCCTAATAGTTTTAGTGGGTCTAGTGATAGTAGTAGTAGTGATTGCAATAGTAGTAGTGAGGGAAACACTACAGACGAGTATACGTCTAGTGTCCCTGGGGTTCCCTTAGAGGTACTTCAGGAAAGCCTTAGGACGAGGGCTGAGTCCTAGTCTAGGGCTGGTACAAGTGCTCCCTTGTCTTCCACTCAAGACGAGGAAGAGGTAGTTTATAGTTGTGCTATTGGGATTGCCTCTAAGACAAACGAGAGAAAATTAGGCATCCTTAAGACTTGGTACCAAATTCCTGAAGACTTGAATCCCAGGGTACCTGTGCGTGGTGAGTGGTGTTGTCAACCTCGTTTTGGCGTTGGGATTTATGAGGCTTACCTCTTAGGGGGTTTGAGTTTGCCCCTTAATGCCTTTGCCAGGAAGTTGCTTTTTAGGTCAGTTCAACCCCAATGCATGGAGGCTAATTGTCGCTATGCAAGTTTTATGGAGGGAGGTGTTTGAGGGGGATCGTCCTCTTACTATGGACGAGTTCCTTTTCTGCTATAAGCCCTCCAAGATTAACCAATCCCTTGGCTTTTATCAGTTCACAGCCAGAGGGAGAGATTATAGGCTAATAAAGTCCTTAATTACCTCAAATAGGAAATGGAAGACGGAGTTCTTCTTCGTCTCTAGCTTTTGGGCTAGACGCCTTATTGAGGTTGACAGGGATCCATTCCCTCCCTACACAGGAGAGTTAGGGAACCTTTGTCCTGAAGGTACGTCTGTGGCTGTCACTTTACTTTTTGTTATTCACTTTTGATTGTAGTCGTCTAATCACCCTTTTTTTTTTAGGTGCTAGACAGCCTCATTTGAGCAGGTTTTATCTTGAACGAGTTCAGAAGGCACGTCTATATACTGACAGGACTTTCCATTCCTTGATGAGCCTTCAATGTCTTGCCACTTGGGGGTTAGGTCCAGAGCCGTCCGTCGAAGCTATTGCCCACGAATTCACTGTTCGTAGACATAAGTTCTTTTCTATCCTTTTTTTTTTCGTAACTGACGTCTTTCTTTTCAGGAATGGCGACGATGAAGGAGAACAAGGGCAAGGAAGTGGTAGACGAGGTAGCTGGGCAGGGGGTGGAATCCCAACCTTGTCTATCCACTGGTGATAAAAGGAAGAGCCTGTCACTTGGAGTTGATTTGGGGAATCTTCCAAGCAGGTGCAAGGACAAAAAGGCTAAGCATAGGTCGTCCAAGCCTCCGGACGCCCAAACTTAGAACGACCAACCCAATCCTTTCCTCCTCCCCCAAGGGCACTTTGTCTAGATTTTGGATGTTGATTCAGAGCCCAAGGATCCTCTGTCTATGAAAATCTCATCCACGATCATTGAGCCTACCTCGTCTCAACCTTCCCAACAGGTGCCTCAAAACCTTCTTGGAAATGAGGACCTTGCTTGGGAAAGGTTTGAGAAAGTTGTGACGGACGAGGACGTGACGATATGCTATGACATGTCTTTAAAGGATTTTGAGTGCTCTGGCGTTCATGACATTTTTAAGGTATGCCTTTTTCATATATGTATGCCTCGTCTTGTCAGTTATACTCATGTATATATATATTGTAATGAAATTTTAATTTACGCAAGCAATGTCTAAGTTTACCGCCATGTCCAAGCAGGCAGCTCAATTAGACAAGACGAGGATTTTATTGGAGAAGACGGTCCAAAAGGGGAAGGACGAGTCTAAGAGGTGAGCTGAGGTGGCTGCCAAGGCCAAGGAAGATGCAAAGAAGCTGAAAAATAACTTCAAGGAGTTAAAGACTGATGTCAAAGAGAAGGACGCTCGTCTTGATCTCCTCTAGAAGAAGAACGACGAGTTAAGCACCCTTCTTGAAAAGGCTAAGGGAGACCCAGTTGCAGAGTTTAAGGCGTCCAAAAAATTCACCGATCTACTAGACACCAACTATGCAACTGGGTTTGAAGATTTCAGGATGGACACAGTGGAGAAATTCCCTGAGATTGACTTCAGTCTTATTAAACTTAACCTTGGTGGGGCTGCTTCAAGCTCCCTCCTCCAGACGAGTTTAGAGGACGTTAACGTTGAGGACGATGCCACCACGCAGCCTGCCCGTCACTAGCCTAAGGCTGGAGATGACCCTCAGTAAATGTGTATCAGAAAAAGTTTATCTTAGTTCCTTTCTCCCCCTTTTTTTTTTTTTTGTAAGGTCCATAGTCTGGGACCGTTTGAAATTTATTCAAGTACAATTTGCTCATCCTGGAAATTGGGACGAGTTTATAAAAAATTGCCTTTTAGGCTTTTACTTTATAAGGGTTTTTGGACGGTGATCGTCTACCCTTTAAAGCTTTGACTTATGTATGTTTATTTATAAGTATTAGAGGGTCGTCCATACACATTTCCTATGGATGATGTTAGAGGTTCGTCCACGCGCTTTCTCTATGGACGATGTGTTTGCATATGGACTACTCATTTGTCATTCAACAATTTTTGCAAGTATAATTCGTCCTCAGAGTGGCAATGATGGTTTCGCCAGTTCTTTTCCTCGTCCATAGGCTAGGCAATTGGCATTCGTCTTTTGTCAAGACATTTCTAATGCTTGACTCGTCCAAGAACACTGAAGCGTCTTGGCTAGATGCTCGTCCATGGGCTCTAATGCTTCGTTGTATGCCCTTTTCTCGTCCGTCTGTTTTTCAGACGAGTATGCCTTAGCTTATGTTTCTTTGCTTTATCCTCATTTCAAGGAAAGCTTATGAACGTTATATCCCTGCGTCCACAGATTTACATTCGTCTTAGACTTTTGCCCCCCTTGTGGGTACTATTATGGAAATTAGACTTACGCATGAAATACATTGGAAATCCAAACCATATTATTATATAAACATTATTCACAAATATGGCACCTGCTTAAAAGCTAGTCCCTTAGGAAAATGTTTTTACATACATAATCTCGTCTTTCACTAACGTGTCTGTAGACAGTGCAAAAGTTTAAAAACTAGTGCACTTTTGATTCTTAAAACACACCATAGTAGTAGTAAGAACACAACTGTAAATATGAGTAAACACATAGACCATAGCTGTAACTTTGTCCATAGCTGCAACCTCGTCCTTGGAGAATTTCGTCCAAGCTTATTACTGATAATACCTCCTCAGGTGCTCCACGTTCCAGGGATGCTCTAACTTTCCTCCGTCCAGAGCTTCCAAGTAGTATGACCCCTACCTCTTGCAGTTGATTACCCTATAATGTCCTTCCCAATTGGATCCCAATTTTCCATGAGCTAGATTCCTGGTTGCCAAGGAGACTCTTTTGAGAACGAGGTCCCCAATGTTGAAGCGCCTGGGCTTTACCATGGCATCGTGCTGCCTAACCAAAAGATTTTTATATCTCGCTGTCCTTTGCTCTGTGTCCATCCTTACCTCATCAATGAGATCGAGGTTAAGACGGATTTGCTCTTCATTATCTTTCTCCTGGTATTTCATCACTTGATGATTAGCCATATGAACTTTCGCAGGTATGACTGCTTCACTTCCATAGGTTAGCTTGAAGGGGGTTTCTCCTGTCGATGTCCTCACAGTCGTCCTGTAGGCCCAAAGAACACCTAGCAACTCATCTAGCCATATCCCTTTTGCCCCCTCGAGTCGAGTCTTAATGATTTTCAACAGGGATCGGTTTACTACTTCTGCTTGTCCGTTCGCCTGTGGGTGGGAGGGCGATGAATAGTGATTCTTGATTCCAAAATGTTCACAAAAGTCCCTAAAATGTGCGTTGTCAAACTGTCATCCGTTATCAAATACTAGTACCCTAGGTACTCCAAACCTACATAGGATATTTTTCCAAACGAAATTCTTAACATTCTGTTGAGTGATTTTTGCAAGAGGTTCACCCTCCACCCTCCACCCACTTGGTAAAGTAGTCAATCCCTACTACCAAAAACTTCATTTGCTTGGCTCCTAAGGGGAAAGGACCTAGGATATCCAGTCTCCACTGTGCAAAGGGCCATGGGGCCATCATTGGGGTCTGGTACTCCGATGGCTGTCTTGGGACATTGCTATAGCGCTGACACTGGTCACACACCTTGACATAAGCCTTAGCATCTACTTGAATTGTAGGCCAGTAGTAACCTGCATGGACAACCTTATGAACTAGCGATCTTACTCCCGAGTGATTCCCACATGCTCCTTCATGGACCTCCCTCAACACATAGTTTGATTCGTCTGGAGCCAGGCACCTTAGGTAGGGTTGAGAAAAGCCTCGCTTGTATAGCACTTCATTTATAAGGATGTACTTGGCAGCCTTAACCCTCAGCTTCCTAGCCTCGTCCTTGTCTTCTGGAAGCCTTCCATCCTTAAGATAGATTACTATTGGACTCATCCAATTTTCTCCTCCTCCTATTTGTTGTACATCTGGAAGGTCTATGCTCGGCATGTATTGGATTCTATCATATTTGTCCATAACTCCTCATGCCGAAATTGCTCTTGCCAAGGCATCTGATTCCATGTTTTCCTCTCTCAGGAGTTGAACAAAACTCACTTCTTTAAACTTTTGGACAAGCCGCTTCACTTTGTTGAGGTATTTCTTCATCCGATATTCTTTAGCATCACACATTCCATTCACTTGGTTAATGACTAGCTGAGAATCTCCTTTAACTATTATTGATTCCGCCCCTAGAGACTTAGCCAATTCTAGCCCTTTGAGTAAAGCTTCGTACTCCGCTTCATTGTTGGTGGTTTGATACTGTAAACGGGTTGCGTATTCCAACTTGTCACCCTCTGGGGATTTTAGTATAACTCCAATCCCTGCCGCATATAGTGTGGATGACCTGTCTACATTGATAACCCACCTTTCGACTCTTACATCTTTGTCCAGCTTGTCCTGGCTAGGGGTGAACTCCGTAATGAAATCTGCCAACGCCTGTGCCTTTATCGCGCTCCTTGGCTGGTATCTGACATCAAACTCACTAAGTTCCACTGCCCATTGGATTAGTCGTCCTGCAGCTTTCAACTTGTTCATTGCCTTCTTTAGGGGATGATCCGTTAAGACGTTGATAACATGAGCTTGAAAATAATGTCTCAGCTTTCTAGAAGCCGTGATCAAAGCAAAGGCTAGCTTCTCCATCATTGGATATCATCCTTCCGCTCCTCTTAGTGCTCGGCTCGTATAGTAAACCAGTTTCTGAACCCATCCTTCTTCTCTAACCAATGTCGAGCTCACAGCGTGCGGGGACATTGCCAAATACAAGTATAATTCCTCTCCAGGTACAGATGGGCTCAACAATGGTGCTATCGTGAGGTAAGCCTTCAGGTCTTGGAAGGCTTTCTAACACTCTTTTGTCCACTCAAATGCCTTCCTGAGGACTTTAAAGAATGGCAAACACTTGTCAGTAGCTTTCAAAACAAACCTATTAAGGGCGGCAACTCGTCCGGTAAAAGACTGGACTTCTTTGATGTTCTTCTGTGGTTCCATATTTAGTATCACCTGGATTTCTTCTGAATTCGCCTCAATTCCTCTATGCGAAACCATGAACCCCAAAAACTTCCCTGACGAGACTCCAAAAGCACACTTGCTTGGATTTAATTTCATGTTATACTGCCGAAGCGTGTCAAAAGTTTCTTGAAGGTCGTCCAGATGCTTCTCCTCGTCCAAACTCTTTTCTAGCATATCATCTACATAAACCTCCACATTTCGCCCAATTTAAGGATGGAACATGTGGTTAACCAATCTTTGGTAAGTCCCCCCGCGTTCTTCAAACCAAAAGGCATTACCTTGTAGCAAAATAACCCTTGGCTAGTAATGAATGAAGTCTTCTCTTGATCTGCCTTGTCCATCTTTATTTGGTTGTAGCCTGAGAAGGCGTCCATGAAGCTCAGCAGTCTGTGACCTGCCGTCGAGTCCACTAGCTGGTCAATGCGTGGCAATGGATAACTGTCCTTGGGCCAAGCCTTTTTTAAGTCAATGAAGTCCACTCACATCCGCCACTTGCCATTGGCCTTCTTTACCATGACTACATTTGCCAACAAGTCCGGATAATAAACTTCTCGGATGAACTCTGCGATAATCAACTTCTGGACTTCTGCTTTGATGGCATTGTCTCGTTCAGGAGCAAAAACCCTCTTCTTCTGACGCATTGGTTTAGAGTAGGGGTATACGTTTAGACGATGAGTAATGACACTTGAATCAATACCCGGCATGTCCTCATGACTCCATGCAAAGACATCAAGGCTTTTCTTCAAAAACTGGACCAGAGTATGCTTTGGCTCTTCTTCCATGCTCGCCCTAATTCTAGTGAACTTCTTGGGTCTGCTCTCGTCTAAAGGGACATCTTCTAACACCTCAGTGGGTTCCGCTGCAATCCTTTTCTTGTCTATGCTCATTGTTTGTACGTGCTCATCCATCGCCAACATGGCTAAGTAGCACTCTTTAGCGGCTAACTGATCTCCTTGTACTTGGCCCACTCCGTGCTCAGTCAGGAATTTGACAGACAAATGGTAGGTAAAGGTTACTGCCTTCCAACTATTCAAAGTTGGCCTTCCAATAATAGCATTATATGATGATGAACAATCAACAACAAGGAAGTTTACCTCTTTGGCTATTTGCTACGGATACACTCCCACCACCATCGGTAATGTAATGGTGCCCACAAGCTGCACCTTCATTCCTCCAAATCCCACCAATGGTGAATTCACTGGTCGAATTTGATCTCGTCCTATCCTTATTTGTTGGAAGGAGGGGTAATACAGAATGTCCGCCGAGCTGTCATTGTCTACCAACACCCTCTTGGTCGTATAATCAGCAATGAGCGAGGTAATGACAATCGTGTCTTCGTGGGGGTGGTGAACTCTTTCAGCATCCTCGTCCGTGAATGTGATGGCTTGCTCGTCAGCTTCCCTCGTCCTGGGAGATCGTCTAGACAGCTGGACGTTTTGCACCACCTTCAAGTATATCTTCCTTGATTTGGATGACTGAGCTGCCGAGGTTCCTCCTATAATAACTCTTATTTCTCCAAGTGGGGGTCGTGATGACTCTGCCACCTTGGCTTTCAGCTTCTCGTCTTTGTGGTCTCGTCCAAGGAAATTCCACAACTTCCCTTGTATTATAAGATTCTCTATCTGCTATTTTAAATCAAAACACTCGTCTGTATCATGCCCATGGTCTCTATGAAAGCAGCAATACTTGTTCCTATTGCGCTTGTTAGGATCTCCTTTCATTTTCTCTAGCCACTTCAAGGACAAATCGTCCTTGATTTACATAAGCACTTGCTCTAGTGGCATATTCAAGGGAGTGTATTGTTGGTTTCTCGCTAAAGAACTCGCTTTCTTACTATCTCTATCCCTTTTCTCTTCTGCTCGAGCCTTCTTGGGAAGAGGACCTTGATCGGGATGATGCGGGTGACCTGCTTCCGAACGCTCTACCCTTTTCCTCTTCTTGGCTATGATCGCGTCTTCAGCATTCATGAAATTCTAGGCTGAATGGACGAGTTCGGCCATAGTCTGTGGTTCTTGCTCGTAGAGCTTATGGATGAACAAGTCAGAATTGACCCCATTATGGAAGGCGGCCAATAACAACTTATCATCCATTTCGTCCACCGTCAATGCTTCTCTATTAAACCGGGTAATGAAGGACCACAAACTCTCATTTTTCCCTTGCTCTATAGTTAGCAAACTAGAAGAGGAACGCTTGTGGCGTTGCCCTCCAATAAAATTATTGACGAACAACTTACTCAACTCCTCAAATGAGCCCACAGAGTTTGGGGGTATTTTGCTGAACCACGCCCGCGTTGGTCCATTAAGTGTGGTAGGGAATACTCTGCACATAATCTCGTCTGGAACCCCTTGAAGGTGCATAGTGGTCTTAAATGTAGCGATGTGATCACACGGGTCTCGATTTCCATCATATGAATTCAAGGAAGGCATTTTGAATTTTGGGGGTAGAGGATGACTATTGATGGAAGCCGTGAAAGGGGAGTCTGTTCGGTGAACTAAGTCATCCACGGGGTTCACCCGTCTCATATTCTCTTTCATTTCATCCATAGTTTTTCTCATCTGGTCCATCTCCCTCTCCAAGTGTGGCACTCTTCTTGAAGCAGTACCCCTTGACTGATTCTCGGACTCAATATTTTCTCCTCTACCCTCCTGACTCTAGGCTTGTCCTTCCGCATGCACTTCGTAGTGCTGCCTCCTGAAATTGATCTCCCTATTTAACTCTTGATTCTGACTGGTTATATTTGCCATAGCGGCAGCCATGGACTATATATGTTGAATGGAAGGCGGTTGAATGACAGGCGCTGGCTGACGGTCACGGTGGGGATTACTAGAAGCATCCCTACTCTCCTGGTGGCCTGGGCTGGTAACCCTTGATCTTGTCCAAACCATTCAGCATTTTGTCTAGGAAAGGCGAATCATTGAAAACAAATGATCGAGCAAAAAGAACACTCTTTTCCCCACAGACGGCGCCAACTGATGATGCGAAGAAAATCAGTAGGCTAGATGTTTTGGATTTGAAAGGCCTACTTGCTGTCTTAATTGTCTGAAAAAGAAAGAACAATGATCAAAGGTGACCGGGGTTGCCGGCCAAGAACCCTCCGATGGCAAAGTTAGTTTTCTCTCTATAATTTTGGAGTTCCAACTTTTCAAGAAATGTAAAAACGTACCTCTGTTTGGTCTGAATGAGCGTTTATATAGTGTCCTAGAAACAGTTATTAAACTTGTAACCTCCCCTGGATTTGAGGAGGTGTGAGGGTTCAGGGATAACTTCCACAACTATTTAAAAGTTACATTTTTCTCACATAACGGTCACTGGAAGTTATGCGTGTATAAGGAGTTGTTGTACACACTCAGGAATTTTCTTGAGTGTCAAGGGCTCGTCTAGGGGTCCTCCTGTCGTGCGTACCTCGCTTCCAAGGAAGGTCATTCCTCTATGGACAACCTTCTTCAGGACGAGGTTGATGGCTCCCTTGGACGAGATGGTGCGGTTTTTTCAAACTTGACCATGTGAAGCTTGTCCAAGCATCTTCCTGCATGGACGAGATTTTTATGGACGAGGTTCTTACAACCTTTGTTTTCCTAGTCTTGTCCTGGACGACCTTCATGGACGATGTTGAAATTATATTTTATCATACCCCATCATTATGTATTTGAGATTTTTTTTTTTTTTGTCAATATATTCGAGTTTAATTTTTATTAAATTTTATTTAATTTAAGTTTCTTAATGACCATCTTGAATAAAATTCATGGAGCCGCCACTGTGCCATAGTGGCTATTTTTATGGAACTCGAGATCTTGAAACTGGAGTTACACGTAAAAACTCGAGTTTCACAAACTCGAGTTCCGAAAGAGTAGTACATTCTTAAATATTTCTAAAACAATGGTAGATTGCTAAAGAATTTGGCCAACAGTGATATTTGACTATTTTGGCCTAATAATTTTAAAATCAAAGAAATTAGTGCATTTTCACACCCACCAAAACAAACTCTAAAGAAAGAAAAATACACAAAAATATATGGATTCATACTGAAAAGAATTATTAATTAAAAGGTTAGGAGAGCAAGAACATGATGTAAAGGCATAAAATTAATTATATGATCCTTTTCACACTAAATGCAGTAAATAGCCTTACATAAAGAAGTTGTACATTCAGTTGTGTGTTTCTCTAGCTAATTTGCATGACAACAAATAGGCTATTTTGGATTGTAGGTTTCCTTTCTCAAGAAAGGGTGAGTAGTTAAAAGCCTTTGAATGATATCACTCTCCCCTTATATTTATTCCTAAAAAAAAATTGTAAAAACAGAGAGGCTATTTGTGAGACTTAGCAAAGAGTTAATAGAAAATATCAATGTGCCTGCAAAACAGTGAATCAGTGTGATTCATCGCTTCACTGCATCCTCAAAACTATGGAAGATGCTTGTCCAAGAGATCATTGGTGCTTCCATTATTACACCCTGCTACAATATTATCATAAAACATGCATAACTTCCAGAAGTCTGAACCAGAAACACCAGACATCAAAAGCTCATCCATGTAATTAGAGCTCAATGAAAAGTTTTGTGAGCAATCCTCTTTGGATTTTGATTCATTTACAACATTATCATTCACAAAGCATCCTTCCTTCAAGGGTTCTTCAAGAGCATTACTACCAAAAGTTTCAAGTTCGTGCGACTGTGAGGTTTCAAAGATCTTTTTACACTTCCCTGCGTTGGTCTTAGCCCCATTGGACACACTAGTGGTTGAGGATGTGATCTCATTGGAAGGTCTAAGAATTGTGTTTTGCATATGTTGTTTCCCATTGATCAGTTTCTTTCTTAGGACAGTGTTCCAATAGTTCTTGATTTCATTGTCTGTTCGGCCTGGCAACCTCCCAGCTATAAGAGACCATCTATATATAGAAATATGAAAGCAATACAATCAATACTAAAGCATTAATGCTATCAAACTGTTGCTCTCTTCAATAGAAAAAAAAAATTACAGAAGTAAAAGCTGATCGAGAAAGAACAAGTGGAAAGACCTATTGCCCAAGAGCCTGTGGAGCCTAATAATGAGGTCCTCTTCAGCAGGTGATATGTTACCCCTCTTGATATCAGGCCTCAGATAATTCAGCCACCGAAGCCTGCAGCTATTTCCACACCTCTTAAGACCTGTATCCAACAAAATAGTATGAACTTTACCACAATTCATATATAATACCTCCACACACACACACACACACACAACTTTCATTGAGTAATTATTCCAAAATCCCAAGAGGGTATTTCAGTTTTATGATGATTTTTCTCTCACCTGCTTTCTTTGCAACATTGCACCATTTTCTTTCTCCATGGATTTTGATGTAATCTGTGAGCATTTTGTCCTCTTCAGCGGTCCAAGGTCCATTATTCATTTCCACCTTAGTGCAGCGAGGACGCCTACCCATTTTGACTTTGAAACCTCTCTCTCGTCTCAAAAACTCACAGCCACAAGCACACTAGAAGGGAAAGTTAGATGGATCCTATATATGGTGTTGGTAAAGGGATTGATCTTTATGAAGCTTCCTTTAAGAATAAAATAGTATAAAACAAAACGTGCACCAAGCAGCTACATATAAGGAAAATAGCAAGTGGCACATAGTATCATGTTACGTGACTGGTTGGGGGCTGTGGAATTCTGGTCAATTTTGAGGACCGGCTTCTATTTTCAAAAACGTTGTACATGTCCGCTTATAGTTTTTATATATTAATCACTAAATTATTGGACAAAATTGTCTCAACATGTCTCATTGGTTAGAGAGGGAGGGACTTGACTTTCTGTTCGACTCAGAGATCTATATGTTAAATCGCACTTTATCCCTTGCACATTAAAAAAAAAACACAATCCACGATCACGCGCATGGAAGGTAAAAGATCGATGTTCCTGATAGAAGAGCTTTCTCCTTATCCAAGTAGTTTTGTCTGCCAAAAAATTGAATGATAATGTAGGATTATCACTCTTGCTAGATCATTATGAAATGAAAAGTAACAAAAACTTAGTGATAAATCTATGTAGGTCATGAAAATGAAGATAACAAACACAGGATGATAATTCTATAGGATCTAGCAAGATCCATGTCATATCTGTGGTTTTAAAATAGATCAAAAGAATATTAGAAAATCATGGGAAAGTTAATAAATTTATCATTAATTTGTAGCCAAAAGGTAAAAAATTTAGATGCCAAAAAAAAAAGATTTAAAAAAAAATAAAACTCACAGCAGTTGAATTTGTAGCATATAATTTGATATGTAGTAAAATATTAATTATTGTTAAAATCTAAAGAATAAAAGTAGCGGTGGTTATTGTATATTAGGAAAGAGCAGAAGCAAGAGAAAAAAGAGTTATCATGGTTCAGTTTAGTAGCCTAAGAATGTGTTTGGATCCAGCGTCCAGCGTCCACGTCCAACCTTCAGTTTTTTTTTTTTTTTTTTTTTTTTTTGTCCTTCCCAGCGGCAGTTGTTGACCAAGTCTTCCGTGAACAGTGTATTCGTGCACTGTTTACGGACCCACAAATTTTACTTTTCAGCCACTTTTTCATTAAAAATAGGTCACGCGGTACTATTCACACATTTTAAAATTATTTTGCTACAGTGTTTTCAGTTTTCAGTTTTCAGTTTTCAGCAATAAGTTCTATCCAAACGGACCCTAAGTGTGCATTTGGGAAGCGCGTTTTGCGCTTCCAAACGCACATTTTGCGTTTCAGAATTTTTTTTTTTTGGAGCTGAAATGTTTGACTTTTTTTGTGAACAGTGCATATCGTGCACTGTTTATGGACCCACAAATTTTACTTTTTAACAACTTTTTCATTAAAAATAGGTCCCACGGCACTATTCATACATTAAAAAATTATTTTACTACAGTGTTTTTCAGTTTTCAGTTTTCAGTTTCAGCTACATCCAAAGTAAAAGATCTAGACAACTATTTCTTTACTATAATAAATTGAGTTTACAATGAATCCTAAATAGGGTATATATCTAGATTAATACTAATTGGGCCAATTGGTGACAATACATTGATAGTACAGTAATAAAATAATGATAGTATGCTCATAGACCCTCTCAAATTCAAGACGGGGTGAGAGACCAACTTGAGTTTGGAATGTAAACTTGTGAAGATGCATTGAATTGAAGATGACCATGGGTGATCGGATAAGATGTCAAATGGATTAGGGAAGTTGACAACACATTAATGTCTGAAGATAGCCACAAAGGCTTAAGAGTGGCTACACCTCTAATTTTCTATGGCCAGAGGAGGTCTAAACTAGTGACTTGAGGATAATTGGGATAGGATGACATGTGATGAACACGTGAGTGAATTAGCAAATTTTGCATAGATTAAATCCAAAAATAATGATTGATGTGCCAGGTTGCATGACTTGGGAGCCTCAAATTGGAAAACAAACCTTTAAATGAGAATCTATATGAAAAACATGATGATGAGTGCCATTTATGGAGAAAAACAAGTGAAAAGTAGCATTATATTGATGTAATGTTAAAATCTAAAGAATAAAATAGAGTACGGAAAAAAAAAAAAAAAAACGAATTCATGTGGTGCGGTTTATCCAAAGCAAAAAAATTTAACATCACAAACATTGTTTATAATGCCACCTTAGCAACATAAAATTAAAGCTACAACTAAACATTGACCTTCTTTTCCAAAATCTGTTATGTTTCTATGGATCACATATCACCATTGCACCTTATCTCTATTTTTCCTCGAGCTATCTTGCACCGTTGGGCAATGTTTTTCTCTTCTTCATGCCACCATGGGCGAATGGGAAGGCTTGAGTCAGACAACTACCTTGATGACGACCCCGATAAGCAGTTTCTTGATCAGGTAGTTCCCAACCAGTATCTTTAATGCATTTTGTACCTCTTTTCACTATTTGGTGGTTGTTTTTTGCGAGTTTCAGTTGTATTTGCTTGTGTATGTTTACCTCCTTGTCCTAAGTTTTCTTGGCTATCAAACAGAGCGGTGAATCTTTGAGTTTTTTTTGTTAGAAATACTGAATGAAGGTATTGTATTTCTCAAAGTATAAAGTATACATGAGTGCATTTATATATAGGAGGCAAAGTGTGTAGTACAAGCATGTGTGTAGTACAAGCACGTGTGTTATACAAGCAAACAAGGTGGGTCTAAAGCCCACAACCCTATTATATGTTAACAACCCCCCTCAAACTCAAAGATGGGTGTGAGACTAAATTGAGGTTGTCAACCAAAGCACGAAGGCGTCTCTTAGAATGTGACTAGGTGAAGATATTTGCAAGTTGATCTTTAGAAGAGATTGAGAACAACTTGAGAGCACCATGGACAAGATGATAACGGATAAAATGACAATCGATCTCGATGTGTTTAGTCCGTTCATGGAAGATATCATTGTGAGCAATATGAATGGCACTTTGGTTGTCACAATAAAGAGGATTAGCAGAGGATGTGGACACACCTAAATCCTTAAGAAGTCATCGTAGCCAAAGGAGCTCAGATGTGGTATCAGCAAGGGCAAGATATTCTACTTCAGTACTGGAGCGGGCCACAAGGGTTTGTTTCTTGCTTTGCCAAGAAATTAGAGAAGAACCAAGAAAAAAGCAATAACCTGTGGTGGACCTGTGATGAATGGGATCTCCTGCCGAATTAACATCAGAGAATGCATGGAGAACAAGAGGAGACTAAGCAGAGTAGAAAAGGCCATGGAAGAGAGTGCCCTTCAAGTTTCGAAAAATGCGCAGAACAGCAACATAGTGAGTCGATCGTAGAGTAGACAGATACTGGCTCACCTAATGAACAACATAGGAAATGTATGGACGAGTGACAATAAGATAAACTAGACTACCAACCAATCTTCTGTAAAGAGAGGGATAAGACAATGGTTCCCCCCCTCCCCACCCCCGAGGGAGTTAGATGCACATCAAGTTCAACTGGAGTGTCAATAGTCCTGCTATCAATGAGTCCAGCTCGAGACAAAAGTTTAGAAGCATACTTGGCCTAAGTAATATAAAGACCATCTATGGAATAAGTAATTTCAAGACCCAAGAAGTAGCTGAGATGTCCAAGATCTTTCATCTCAAACTGCTGATAGAGAAAATCATTTTCTTGAATGCCACTAAGGTCATCACCGGTTATAATCATATCATTCACATATAGGAGAAGCAAAATAATGCCTTTGTCAGTGCAACAAAGAAATATGACAGAATTATAATGACTGGCAATATAACCCAAGCGAGAGATGGTAGAATTAAACTTGACAAATCAAGCTTTCAGAGCTTGTTTAAGGCCATAAAGTGCACGTTGAAGGTGACAAACCTTGTTCGGTTCAATAAAGAGACCAGAAGGAGATTGCATATAAACTTCTTCACTTAGATTCCCATTAAGGAAGACATTTTTGACATCTGAAAATGTCTCATTTACTAGCAGCAACAACATTTAAAAGGGCACGAATAAATGAGATTCGAGCAACCAAAGCAAAGGTCTCTTCATAATCAATCTCATACTCTTGTGTAAAACCCTTTGCAACAAGACGAGTTTTATATCGCTCAATGAACCCCTTAAAGCGAGTCTTGATCTTGTAGATCTACTTACAACCAACCACAGATTTCCCAAGGGGGAGAGTCACCAAATCCCAAATATGGTTTTTAGATAATGCATCAAGTTTCTCTTTCATTGTAATCTGCCATGAAGGGCCAATGGAGGCCTCACGATAGGTGTAAGGCTTGTGTAGTGTAGCAAGGGCAGCGTAACAATGATAATCAAGTAAATGTACAGGAATGGATCTTACTTGAGTTGAGTGACTAGGTGGGATGTCTTGTACAAGATCTTCAAGCAGAGCGAGAGCAAAGGACCCAAGCTTAGGGTTGGGTGGCTCGTCTTCAACCTGTTCATCTTCCACATGTTCATTAGAGAGTGATCCAGGAGAGACATCAAAAATATCTGGTGGTTGGACAAAGAAGTCTCTAGGAGAATCATGAGCAACAATAGAAGGAATATGTGGCTTATCTAGAAAAAGATCTAAGACAAAGGAGGTAGATAGGGAGGCACGAAAGTGAGAGAGCTCGACAAAGGAGTGATGTTCCCAAAAAACAATATTGCAGGAGATACGAAGACGATGGGAGACAGGATCACAACACCGATACCCTTTTTGAGTTTCGTCATAGCCAAGGAAATAACAAAATCTAGACCGAGGCTCAAGTTTGTTATGCTCATGCGGCTGAAGAAGAATGAAACAGGCAGAACCGAAGGAACGCAGGTGGTGATAGTCTGGAGATGACCCAAAGAGGTGCTCATATGGAGTTTGATTTTGAATGATAGGACTAGGAATGCAATTAATAGCATGAACAGCTTGAAGAGCAGTTTCGCCCCAAAAAGGAGCAAGAATTTTGGTAGAGAGAATGAGAGCACGAACAGTGTCAAGAATATGACGAAATTTTTTTCGGTTCTACCATTTTGCTAAGAGGTACTTGGACAAGTTAGTTGATGAATAGTGCCATAGGAATGCAAAATAGCTTAGAAAGCATATTGAGCGTATTCAAGAGCATTATTAAATCGAAAAATTTTGATTCATTTGGAAAACTGAGTTTCAACCTTTTTGCAAAATTAGAATATACTTACAATAATTCAGAACATTGTTTCATATAAAAAAATCCAGCTATAGCAGGAATAATCATCAACAAGGACAACAAAATATCGAGATCCACTAATACTAGAGATAAAGGAAGGCCTTTAAACATCAGAATGAATTAGGTCAAAGATATCAGTGGACATTGATTCACTAGTATTGAAAGACAAAACTGGTTTTATTCCTAACTGACATGAAACACAATTAAAATTTTTTATGGATATTGAACCTAACAAACCTCTAAAAGCCAAGTGTTGTACCCGAGAGGAAGATGCGTGACCAAGTCGAGCATGCCAAAGTGCAAGGGAATGAATAGAAGAAATTGCAGCAACTATAGCAGTAACAAAAATAGGAGCAACAGGTGAAAAATGAAGGTTGTCCATGAGAAACATACGCCCAACTCTAGTATCGGTCCCAAGCTCCTATCCCATCCTCGGATCCTGCACAATACACCCAAAATAATCAAAGATAATGCGATAACCCAACTCAGCTAATTGTCTCATATAAAATAAATTATAAGAAAGGTTAGGAACATTAAAGACTCTAGGAACCGAGAGGTTAGAGGTCGAGATAGAACCTATATTTTGACCAAACATTATGGAACCATTAGTTGTGCAAATATTAAGAGGGTGTGGTGCAAGTTCAAGTTGGGAAAAAAAGGATGGGTGAGGTGTCATGTGGTTGCAACAAGCATAATTCATAAGCCAAGAGGAATGAGACATACCAGATGAAACTGTGAGAGAAGGGGAATAAGATGCATTACCAACCATACGAATGGTATTAGTGATAATGTTTTGAAGGTCGTCAACATACGGCATTCTAGCGCTTACAAGCGCGTGAAGAAGAGAGGCGGCACGTGAAGGCGTGTGGTCATACTGCCGAGACTTGTAGTGGCGTGTGGTCTGATGAAGACGATTTTTCACAAGCTATCAAATCGAAAAGTGTACTTTCTCATAGTGCAATCTGTGGTCTGATCGGAGAAGCGAAAGCGGTGGTGGCGGTGGCAAGGCAGTGGTTTATGATGTACTGTAGTCGCAGTAGAGGCAGTGGTGTTGCTGACAACGATGACTGCAGTGGATGACACCTAAGAAGACAAGACTACTTAAGAGCGGCACATCAATCGATTAGAGTAGTGGCTCTGATACCATGTTAGAAATATTGAATGAATGTATTGTATTTCTTAAAGAATGAAGTATACATGAGTGCCTTTATATATAGGAGGCAGAGTGTGTAGTACAAGTATGTGTGCTATACAAGCAAACAAGGTGGGCCTAAAGCCCACAGTCCTATTACACGTTAACATTTTTAACTGGTGTTGGTCAGATATTATCATGTGGTCTTGCCTTTTTATACATACTTGCAAAATATTAAGATCATAAGAGATCAATAACTATTTAGTTTGTCAAAACATTTGATCAAATAGTGAATAACATCTAATTAACTTGAAATTGGCTTATGTGTTAAGGACAATGAAAATGTGTAATGTGATTTTGATAATATTAAAGTAATATAAAAAAAATATTGAAAGGTGTAACATTAACAAATAGTTACGCATATACTTGGTCATGTATATATATAAAAAAAAAGCAAGAACCTTAGTCATAGTGGTCTCAGGTTCTAGTAATTATACTTGTTAATATCATACGATATACGATACATAACATATCATATGTAAAAAGTTATGTATCATAAGAACCTTATGGAAACCATATGTCGACCCCACATGCTCATCCAAGAGAACCTGCTCGTACCTTCCTGCCTATTGGAACCTCGCGCTTCACCGTGATCTAGCACCATTGGCAACTATCCTATTTGTTGGACTTTTATCTAGGATCTTTTATGTGGGCCTTTTAGAATTGCTCTAACCCTGTTGGAGGGTAGGACAACCTTGAACACCTTGCCACCTTCGCCGCACACCACCTATGCTCTAATACCATTTGTTGTAAAACTATAAACCTTAAGGAGACTTATTGAGTAGTTAATATAACATATAAAAATACAATTAACCCAAAAAATCTAAGCTTTATGGATACGAGCTCAATTATATTATATTAATCACTCGTTCTTCTCATCATTATTCAATGTAAGACTTCACTCACACGTGTATACTCAACATAAAGTAATCATGAATCATACGTTACAGTGTTGCGTATCGTATAAATCGTATCGTAAAATGAGTTGTTTTGTTAAAACTTATGCTTTTATTTGAATCCAACAAGTTTTTTTTTTTTTTTTTATAGGAGAGAATCCAACAAATTGTTATACTTGGTTTTAACACAAAATTGTTAGGTTACTTAATTTAGCCCAATAAAATAACATATTCATAAGTCCCCCCCCCCCCCCTCCTACAAAATTTGAACTACACACTCACACTTCACTTTCATATTTACAATTTTTTTATACTATGAAAAAGGTATCAACTGAGAATATCTTTATTTTTTTATAATTTTTGTCATTACTGTTATAAGTCTAAGAATCTAGAATGCCAAGAAGAAATATATATATATATATATATATATATTAAAATTTTAAAATAAAAGAACAAGAAGTGATAGTACAAATGTTGATGATAATGAAGAAAATTTCAATGAACAAATAAATTTTGCAAAATGATGAATATGATGATAACATTGACTTAGATAGAGTTAATTAGGCAAGATGATGAATAAGATAAAAAGAAATTATTATTTTGGGTCCTTTGTCATATATTATCACTTTTGGATTTAATCAATTTGAATGAGTATGTTATAAACAAACACATGTTATTTTGATTTATTTAGTTAGCTTGGTAAATATTATTACATAAGTGTGCGATGATTAAATTAGTCATTATTAGAATATATTCCAAATTTATAATAAATATACCTTTTATTTATGTATATCTATAATTTATTATCATTTTTATTAAATGTTTGTGTCTTTCGATATACGATATGATACGATACACGATACAAAAAAATTAAAAATCGATTCATGATACGATTTACGTTTTGACAACTATGGATTTTACCAAGTAGCACATTCCCCAGTAATTCATTTCATAGAAAATGCTAAAACTATTATAAATTTTACTACAAGTTTATAAATTGATATGACAATAATGAATATAATTGGTGTGCAAATAAAGTTTGAATTGTTTTTTGACGAAAATGCACTTTTAGTCCTTACATTTTGGGTCAATTCTCATTTTGGTCCCAAAATTGATTTCGTTACTAATGTCATCCTTAAAAAAAGAAAATCGATTCTATTTTGGTCATTACCATCAATCCACTAACGGAAACTTCCTACATGGCAGACGAAATGTTCTGCTTGCTAATGTGGCGCTAACGTTGCTATTAAAAAATTATTTAAAAAAATTATTTGGCATTTTTTAAATGCCACGTCAGCATTTAAATTATAAAAATTTTAATTACTCAATTTTAATTTTAAGTAAAAAATTAAACAAAAAAATTACTTTTTTAAACAAAAATTTTACTTTCTTTTAATTAAAATGATTTTTTTTTATTCCAATCTCTAAGATTCATATTCTTAGCAAATTAATCCTTATTTTCTTATAATTTTCTTTGTCTTTCTTGTACTTTCTTTATAACCAAACACATCAAAACAAAATAAATAAATTAAACGTAGTTCTTGTATTTTATTTTATTTTATATTTATTGCTTTCATTATTTTATTCTTTCTTGCTCTTCCCTTGTGTTCTTCCCCATGTTCAATCTCCAGCAAAGAACCAAATCCTAAACCCAAATCTCAACCAAATGCCAAACCCATATCTCCAGCAAAGCAAACCTTACCCTTCAAACCCATAAATTTTCTTGGCAAACAAACACAGAAAAACCCACAGGAAAAACAAACAAAAACCCCCAAATCACCACCACCGAATCAAAGAACATGAGTATCAAATCCAAGCAAAAGAATAGGAACCCAACATCCAGTAAAGCACCACCACAGATCATAGTTTGGCAGATCGGCGGAGATGAGATTTTAAGATTAGAGAGAGTTTGGGTCTGAGAGTGATTCCGTCGAGGGTGAAGAGAGAAAGGTACAGAGAAGATGTACACCCAATGCTGGGTCGAGCCCACAATCCAAAGTCTTGCCTAGGCTTTTGCTCTAGCTCATCCTCTTCGTCACCGTCACCGTCACCTACGTCGTCTACACGCTCAGGCTTGTCTCTACCTCACGCACTTGCGACCACGAGCCTTTCTCTAATCCCCACCGTCAAATCTCCTCCACCTCTAAAGCCACTGTTTCTACCTCATTCGCCTCCGACGCCTCATCACAACCACCACAATCGATTCTAGATCAAGATCAAGCAGTCAAGGTTCGTCGCCAGACAACCCAGATACGAAATATTGTGTTCAGAATTGCCGCCTCAACTAAGTTTTGGGAGAAGAGGAAGAACATATAGATAAATTTAAAAGCTAATCACTGATGAGGTTAAAGAAAAAGAAAAAGAAATAAAAGGATAATTATTTTTGGTTTTTTAAGATATAATTTTAATTAATTAGATTTAAGGTTTTTTAATTCAATTTATTTTTTTTATAAATTTTCTGATGTGGCTTTTTTTAAAATTTAAATGCTAACGTGGCATTTAAAAAATGCCAAATAATTTTTTAAAATAATATTTTAATGGCAACGTCAGCACCATGTCAGCAAGCAGGGCATTCCGTTTGCCACGTAGGAGGTTTCCGTTAGTGGGTTAACGGCAATGACCAAAATAGAATCGATTTTTCTTTTTTTAGGGACAACATTTGTAACGAAATCAATTTTGGGACCAAAATGAAAATTGACCCAAAATGTAGGGACCAAAAGTACACTTTCGCCTTTTTTTATAATCGATGACACATCATTTTATAAGTTCTAAGTAGATTTGACAAATAAGGTGATGTAATGTTGTTTCTTTATTATATAAATAAATAAATAAATATATATATATATATATGACAATTTGATTGATGTAAGGTGCCATACCCTTAAAAAAAAAACAACAACAACAAATTATACAGATGCAATTATGTTATCATTTATCACAAACCATTTCCAATTTCACTTTCACAAAGCTTACAACAAGATTTCATGCAAAGAAAGGGGGGTGCTAACTAGATTTCATATTGCAAAGTTCAGATTAAGAAAGAGACAGAGATGATTACAAATAGAGATACAAGTCCACTAGGACCATTGTACCAAAATGAAAGTGACATAGATTGGACCACAAAAATATCTAAATTAATATACTTTATTCTTAGGCATGCATTAAACAAACTAAAACAACATACAGTCTTAGATAGACTAGTAAATTATATATTTTCTCATGCATCAGTTACATATATGCAGCATTTTTCTCATATTGTGTAAATTTCAGAGAAATACTGTATATATCTAATACATAAGATACTATTTTGTTGCAAACACTCCAGCTTCTGGCATAAATTGGCTAGGACTGCCTCTACCAGCTTCTGCCATTTTAGTCAAGCACTACTTCTAGGCTTCCACTGATGTCTCAATTGCCATCTTTCTTGGAGAGCTGACTTTTTCTAACTTATTATTGGCTTCCCATAGCATAGGCAATGCTTCTCTGATATTGTGGATACTCTCTAAAGCATAATCAGCACCATTTGTACGATGATTTTTCCCCACCTACACCCACGATATCCACAATAGTGTCAGCTAAAATTGACAACCAATAACTCTTTCTGCTAATATCTCAATTTGTCACTCAAGTGTACTGACTTACCAGCACAGTGTCAAGTCCCATACGCTTCGCAGTCTGTATATTTCGGGCACTGTCATCGAAGAACAGCTGGAAAAGGCAAGAAATACAATATTACAATGGAGCCTAGATGTCTAATTTACTACAGAGAGTTTGATTATCTTACTGTTTTTTCAGGATTGATGTTGGCTATCTTGAATGCTTGTTCAAATGCATTTTCTAATGGTTTGCAAATGATTGGAATCTTTGGAAGCCCCGAGTTGCCATTGGGTTGGCAAGTAAGCTCAATATTAATGTTGTCATCAGCTACATTATTCTTGTTGGTCGGGTTCAGAGTCTCAAAGCATATAATCATTTCAAAGCAATCCTCCAATCCAAGCTTACTAAGAACTTTTGTAACATGGGCCTTATCCGAATTTGAGAAAATCTATTTTTAAGGGGTAAAAAATGTCACAAGAAAGCTCGATTCTAATTAATTTCTATGTCGTTATTGTAGTGAGAAAAAGATAGCAACTTACAACTTTCCGAATAGGCAAGCTAAGCAAGAGATTCATCAGAACATGATCACGTTTTAGAATGTCATAAGGTAGCCTCCCATGAACAAAGCTGTTAACATATATGGACAGCGTGAGATCATGTATTTTTTTTAAGGCCAAAATACAATAATTGTCAATTCTTGGAGTTCTATAAATTGGGTGTTTTTTGTGTCTAAAATTTCAAATGAGTATTATTAGTCTTTAAAGTTTAATAAATGAGCGTTATTGATTATTATGTTAACTGTCATTACTCATTAGTCTCTTTACTTATATTATATGGTTATCGGAATAATGACGTGACATTTTTTAGGTGATGATTTATCATTTTTAATATTAAAAATTTATACATTCTCTTTAGACATTAGATTACACAACACTGGTTTATTGTTTAAGAACTAATAGCACTCATTTGAAATTTCGGTGACTAAAAACACCAACTTGGTAAATTATGACAGACAGTGTATTTTAACTTTTTTTTTTTATAAATAAAAAATCCCCTCCCACAAAAAATGTTTCACTTTATGCTTTGTCCAAATTTTTTCTTTAAATTTTAGTCAATTTAGTAAGAAATGTACTTCTAAAAAAGATAAAACAGGTGATGCGGTAGACTTTTGATTAGTGAGCAAGCACAATAGATGAGTTTTTTTTTTTTTTTTTTTGAGGAACAGGTGTAATGGTTTTCATATGCACAAAGTAAATGGAAAATTGGTACCTATGATAATCATCATTGTCAAAGTCGTGACCAATTGCCTGGATAAGAAAAGAAATCATATTTAAAAAAAAAAAAAAACCATATTTGTGCATTATGTAACTTTATAATACCTTCACTTTTTTTCCTTTTTTCTTTTTTTTTTTTAATTCATTCAACAAGATAAAATCATACCTTGAGACCGGCCATTGTTGTTCCATAAGTCTTGTATAATACAGGACTGATCTCTTGGACTTTCTTTTCATCTATTCCAAGTTTTTGAACCATATATTCTGCAGAGCGCAACCCAAAGAAGACGATATAATATAACTAATAAAATAGAGTACGCAGATTATATAGTTTGAAAATACATCAGGAAGTAGAGAATCTTGAATACAAAACCTTCAATATTCTTGGTGCATATCGTAAAGAAACCAGTACTTAAGGAATAAAGGGTATCGTCAAGATCTGTGTACGACACATTTTTATACGTTAAATTACATCAAAGATTGCACGCTAAGGATTTAAAATGGGTCTAATCAGGAAGGCTTACCAAAGAGAAGACACTCGTAGTTTGGCATTAGAGCCTGCTGGTACGGGTCCTTGTAATCCATGTTAATCTATAAAGAACATTATGGCGTTAGTAGTGGGTGTAAGGGACCCAACATAATGAGAATACATGAACTACAATCAATTTGTTTTGAAGAAGAAAGATTGTATGATACCACAAAGAGAGGGAGAGAGAGAGAGAGAGCTAGCTGCAAAGATTGAGTGAGGAAGGAGATGGGGCAAAGAAAATGGTTGAGATGTTGGGTTTAAATAAGGAAGACATTAAAAGTCCGTTTGATAAGAAATTTTTAGTAACGTTGTTTAAGTTTTGTAAAAATATATATGGGTGAAAAAGTATGTGAAAATACGTATTGTAATGTTTAAAGAACAATTTTCGTTATTTAAATACCGTTATCAAACGGGACTAAGCATTTTAAAATCTTAAAAAAATAAACACAAAAAAGTCCAAAAACAAAACAGATATAGGTGGACTGCAAGAAGAACATTTATTGAAATAAGAACAAGATGTGCATGGAATGCAAGTGTAAAATAGGCAACGTTTCATGTTAACAAGTCATTTTAAAAAAGTTTTGACACTACTTTTGTAAGAAATAGAAAAAATTATCAAAACATTAATTTTCTTTTCTTTTCTCATAAATATTTTTTTAAAATGGTTCATTAACAAATGTTTTTAAGGATGTTAGCATTTTCCATATAAAAACTATAAAATAAAAATATGTTCTCTCAATCTCAAATTGACTATCTCTGAAATGATAAAACTATAAAATATGGTCACCTAATCTTGAGTTGACTATCTCTGAAAACAATAAAGTATGGCCTCTCAATCTCAATCTTGATGGGTTTTTTTTTATATATATAAAAAAAAAAAAGGGATTGCGTGTGTAATCATTGCCACTTAGACTTTTTGGTAAGCTCGTGATTACTACGAGTGCATAGCTAGATGTATCACTACTCAACCCTATTACCATAATTTGTGCATATTAGGAAATATGTGTCAGTACTAACTAGTACTTAAACCCACGATTTCATAGAACTAGGTTTGAAGTTAATAGGTTTTTTTGAAGGCTTCCTACCGTAGCACTATACTTGCCTGAAGTATGGACTATGGACAGGGCCGGCTTAACAACTTTAGAGGATTTAGGCAAAAATTTTAAGTGGGATCTTTTTTATATTTAAATATTAATAATATAATATATATATATATATATATTGAATTTTTTTTATTTAAAATCTATTTTTCTTGCTTTTTGAGATGCAAAATTACTAATTAATTTTAATTTAAGTTTCTCTAACATTTCTTTTTCATTTGATAATATAATTAATCCACTTAATCTTTCTTGTGACATAGTAGACCTTAAATAAGATTTTGTTAATTTTAATTTTAATATAGCTAATCCACTTAATCTTTCTTTTTCAAATAAAAATTAATTTATTACCTGGTTCAATAAATTACTATCACTATAATAAAAATGAGTTAATATCATACACATCAAATTATTAATTGGTATGATAATTTATAATAATTGATAAAGTAAGAAAACGTATTGTCTTATGAATGTGGGTCACTGGGCTGTGCAGCCTGTGCAGTGCGCAACTGTGTAGCTTGTGCTGCTATGCAGTATGCAACTGTGCAGAAAACATGCTCTCCAGCCTAAATTTAATTTTGTTAGCTAAAGTTTGACTATTTTTGTTTTTTCTCTTTTTAATCTTTTGCATTTTAGGATACAATGGGGTCTCTTTAATGCATTTTATTGACCAATAAAAGTACTGAAAAGATTTTTAATTAAAATATTAGATAAATATTATATATATAATTTTTTTTTTACAAGTGAGGGCCTTCTTTTTTAGGGTCTTAGGTGATTGCATCAATTGCATCGCCTATTGAGCCGGCCTTGAGTATGGATCAGTACTAGCACTTGAACCCACGACCCCTTGGCACTTGGTTCAAAGTGTTGGGTCCTTTCGAGTGAGATCTTGAGTTGAGTGGTAGTTTCCTCTTCTTCTTTTTTTCTTTTTTTTTCTTTTTTTTTTTTTTTGGTCGATGGTCATAATTTACATGTGCCATTCTAAATAAATGAACCATTATCTTAGCCAAATGGCATTTTTTGCAAGATAGACGCGCATGGCTTACATATGGATGTAAGTCATTTTAGGATATAATGGGCTCTCTTTAATGCATTTTATTGACCAATAAAAGTACTTAAAAAAAATTTAATTAAAATATATAGATAAGTATTATATATATAATTTTTTTTTTACAAGTGGGAGCCTTCTTTTATTTTAAGGTCTTAGGTGATTGCATCAATTGTATCGCCTGTTGAGCTGGACCTGAGTATGGATCAGTACTAGCACTTGAACCCATGACCCCTTGGCACTTGGTTCAAAGTGCCGGGTCCTTTCGAGTGAGATCTTGAGTTGAGTGGTAGTTTCCTCTCTTTTTTTTTCTTTTTTTTTGGTCAATGGTCATAATTTACATGTGCCATTCTAAATAAATGAACCATTATCTTAGCCAAATGGCATTTTTTGCAAGATAGACGCGCGCATGGCTTCCATATGGATGTAAGTCATTTCTTTTTAAGCCATATGTATGGGCAAGATCAACGCAAGAGAGCAAGCTAGCTAGCAAGAGAGCAAGCTAGCTACAAAAAGATTGCATGAGAAAGGAGATGGGGCAAAGAAAAAGGTTCAAATGTTGGCTATAAATCTAAAAGCCGTTACTCATTATAACAGGGGGAAAAAAACCAAAAAACAAAAGTAGTAAAACGTTAATAAGGTGGAAATTGAGATGCACAGAATGTGCATGGAATACAAGTGTGTACCTCGGTGAACAGTGAGCACCAGCCTTTATTGTAAACTGATCTGTACAAACAGATAAGGTTTGTATAGAAGGGAGGAACTCTTCAATTACGCGGAACTGGACAAGCGCCTTCATCAGCTTAGAGGAAGCAGTGAAATATATTTAAGTTTCTCAACTCAGACTTATAGTGATGAAATTTAACGAAACTGAGGACAAGTACTAACTTCTACAGCCACAGTTTAGATATCATGTATCCTATCTATGCAACATTCTGCAATATCTCTAGGCCATGATGGGTATAAATGCCTTCTAGTAAATGATATATATAGTTGGTAGAAGAAAAATTAAAAATTAGAGGAGAGAATGTGGCGTCTCCTACAGCGTTGTGTGGGGCATCCCCACACATGGGCTAGAAACAACGGTTTTAAACCCCGAGCTTAGGCCGGCCCACACCATCTATTGGTGAGACTCGAACCCAAGCGTTTATGGTGAGGAATCCGAGCTTATAGCTCCCCACTGATGAGCTTTAGTGGTAATGATATATATAATTGGAACTATAGAGAATCACTTTTGTGTGTGTAAATATATAATTATATGCTGAGATCATAATCGCAATTAGTAGCATTAGTGCTAACAATGTGACAAAAATAATCATTTAAGCATTGGGATGTTTCTTATGAATCAATAAAATCATGCCTTATTTTTTTTAAATGAGAAAGAGGGAGAGAGGGAAAAAAAAAAGTAAAAAGGGCCAGATATGTATTATGTGCATTAATTCTTAGACACTCTTTATTATATATTATATGTACACATTACTCATTTCATGTTATAAATGTAGACATCATGCGTGAAATAATGGATATTATGTGTGCAGAGTGTACATCAAGGAGTGTGAGAGAACAATCATCGATTCATTATTTCTCTTCCATTATATGAACCCCATATGCAACTATGGGGCTCACATGTAGAGGTGGGCAAAAAATTCTGGTTTGGGGGGACCGATTATGATATTATCACAAGTTTTGAGAAATTCGAAAAACATGCATGCACATTTTTATACACACATATGTGTGTGTTAATATTTCTTAAAGAGAGCTTATCATATTTATAAACTTTAATGAGTGCACATAAGTTGCCCAATTTACTATAGATATGACCCCAAAAAATCAGTATTATATTACTATATTTGCTTTTCAAATCTCTCTTATTCTTTCAAGTATTATCTAAGGCAAGTTAAATCTCCTCATAACCTTTTCATTGAACATTTTTATCCTTGACAAACATTAACAAACAATTGGAAAGTTCTCAACAACACTACCATCAATAACAACAAAAGACTTAGTTCCTGATAAAATGGGGAAAGTGTTAAAGAACTAAACATTGTTCTAAATAGATATAGATTTTAAATCTATAAGGGGTTTCTAGAATCCACGATAAAGAACTCTAGAATCCACCAAAAAGAAAAGGGAAAAATATCTCTTTTTTCCCATTTTACATATTGCAAGTGTATTTAAAAGCTCTAAAAGATTTATTTTACCTATACAAATTATCCTAAACATATAATTTTGATACAATACTAGAGGTGGTGATTCATGCTTTGCATATTAGGTTTGTGTCATGGCAATCATGAATATTCGACTGTAGGAGTCAACATTAACCCGACATGTTTATTAAAGGTCAAGATTCCTCAACCTTAACATGACATGTTTAAAAGGCTTTTTGCTTAAACTTTATAACAGTAAATACACTTATGATAGTTCACAGTCTTATATCTCAACTGGTTGACACCTCTTAGTGTTTTCAAGATATTCAATGTTCAAATTCTCCATCATGTGTTGTAACTGTCAAATTATTAACAAACAAAAAATACACTTTTACCAAAGACATTGTTTTGTCACATGGAATTTGTCAATTCTAAAACCTAACAAAATTGATTATTCTCTTTTAAAATGATCCGTATTTGTTTGTGCCTACCATAGGAATTAAAAATAGCAGCTTCAACCATTACAAAAATTATAATGAAATTTACAGATTTTTTTTCCCTGATTCTGAAGAGCTACTGAACACTGGGGTTAGGCGGTCGTTTTTCAAGTTATGAGCTGATTAGCCGTAGCCAAGGAGCATAACTATAGAAGAGAAACGTAATCAAGTGGTAGAACCGTCTCATATATTACTCAAAAGAACAGGGAAAATGTACAAGCACCCAGGTGTTATGCATGCAAGTTTTGGATGCCTTCTAATGTACAACCGTCTCATCACTGCCAGGCGTTATGCATGCAAGTTTTGGATGCCTTCTAATGAGTACGGATGTACATTTGCTGTTGGGATTTTGCCAAAATCGGTAGACTAATTGGCTTCTAATTTATGCTTACAAAAATGTAATTAAGAAATTTATTATTATGTGGTTGATGTATCACCACACCAATCAAATTTATTGTTATGTCGGTTTGTGAAGGCAAACAAGACTAATTCAATGAGATATGCCTTGTTGCATTAAGATTTAAAATTTGTTGTCTAATTTCAGAAAATCTAGAAATATTCAAAACAAAAAATTTACAATAATACAAACCCACATTTTTCTCAAGATCGAGGAACTAGAAGAGAAGGTTTTGTAATTTGTTGTAAAATTTGTAGTAGTGTTAGCATTTTTCTTCAGCTAAAGTATGGTACCGCATCACTAACATTTATGCTTGTTGTGGGGACTAAAAAGACCTAAGTAAGTAGTTGGGCATTGGGCTTTGTTGATGGGCGCTAGTTTGTTTAGACTAAAAAGCCTCCTAGAACCGTAACTCGGCCATGAGTCGAGAGTCTGAGGATTCGTCCGAGGACGAATATCTCCTCGGACAGACCCACGATGACCCTGGGATTCGCCAGAAAGATCAAGGCAGGGTTACGTAAAAACCGTTGGATAAAAGGGGGACTTAGGCACCCTCCAGACGCAACGGTGTGAGGGAAATATCTTATGAAAAGGCTGCCACCTCCACATTAAAGACCCTACACCTACCTCCCTGGTTGCATTAATGGGGAAGTGACCCCTGAACAATAGGATAAAAACTTTCCAGCTATTAGAGAAAGACTGGAAGAAGGTGGTGAAGGAAAGAGGATGATTTTTTGAGGGAGAAGCAGAAAATAAACTAAGAACTGTAACTTTGGCATAAAAAGAGAAGTAATATATAAACTGTCATCGGCTTACGTCCGAGGAGGTTTCCTTGTCATATTTGTTTATCATTTGCAAAGATTGTGGCATTATAGCCTGCTTGTCACGTTTTCAATACCCCTAAACTAGATTGCAAGCCCATACTCTACAAATTTCATTGTTTAAGGTTCATTGGGCCTGAGCCCATGTGTGTTTTTGGGTCCAGGTACAATTGAGCGCTTACAATTGGCACCGTCTGTGGGAATCTAGTGTGAAAAAGGAACTGGAACACCATGGCAAGTTTAGGCTCACACCATGCAGAATCTCAGGGATCGCAGCCAGAGGATTTGTTTGAACGCCTTGAATGCCGGAGGGATCGAGAGGGTAGCGTTCACACCGAGTATCCTAGGACGAGTCGTGCTCACACTAGAGGCGCCAGTACCGCCCATGAAGATGGTGCTAAAGCCATGCAGAAGGAGATTGATCACCTTAAGAAGAAGCTGCGCCGCGTCAGGCGTAGGCGTGCTTCACCCTCATCCAGTATCTCTTCCGGGAGGTCCCGGGGAAGTGGTTATAGCTCTAGGTCATGGTCGTCCCCCAGCAGAACGTCCTCCTGTGAAGAAGATGGCCTATTGGGTCGTAGGAGCAGGAAGCTCCCCTCCAGGGGCTTAGGGAATGATGCCATAAGCCGGTCGTTGCACCTGCTCTCCAAATCCCCATTCTCGCGTAGGATTGAGAATGGGAGGCTCCCCAGGAGGTTCACCCAGCCCACCTTCACCATTTATAATAGCCGGATTGACCTGGTGGAACATGTGAGCCATTTTAACTAGAGAATGGTTGTCCATTCTCACAATGAGACTTTGATGTGCAAAGTCTTCCCTTCTAGCCTAGGTCATGTCGCTATGAGGTGGTTCAACGGTCTTAAATCAGGGTCTATAAGTTCGTTCGGGGAGCTGACTAGAGCATTTACGTCACGATTTATTACATGCAGTAGAGTTCCCCGACCGTTGGACTCACTGTTGTCTATGGCTATAAAGGAGGGCGAGACATTGAAAGCATACTCTGACAGGTATTGGGAGATGTTTAATGAGATAGATGGAGATTTTGATGAGGTGGCGATCAATACTTTTAAAGTGGGCCTTCCAACTGACCATGACTTGAGGAAATCCTTGACCAAGAAACCCGTACGGAGCGTACGTCACCTCATGGACCGTATTAACGAATATAAAAGGATTGAGGAAGACCAACAGCAGGGGAAGGGTAAGGCAAAGGTTATCCCGCAGGAGAGAAGGGATTTCAGGTCGGACAGGTTTCACAACAGCAAGCCGAGAAGAGATTACTCCGGGCAATCTGGCTCGGCGGCACCTCAGACAGTTAATACTGTGTTCCGAGAGCCGGTGCACCAGCTACTGGAGAAGGTCCGTAAGGAACCCTACTTCAAATGGCCCGGTAAGATGGCAGGGGATCTTGCCAGGAGGAATCAAAATCTCTATTGTCAATACCATCAAGACGTGGGTCATACTACCGAGGACTGTCAGACCCTCTGGAATCATTTGGAGCAGCTTGTTAGCGAAGGAAAGTTAAAGCAACACTTGTACCAACCCAGCAGGCAGGGCAGTCAGTCTGGTTCGAATAATCAGAAGAATAACTCATCTCGGCCTCCGTTGGGAACGATCAACGTTATCTTCGTTGTGCCTGGCAGGACTGGCTCATGTCCTACTAGGGTGATGGCAGTTTTGGACTCCCAAGCCGAGGTGGGGGGCTCCAAGCCGAAGAGATTGAAGCTAAATGTGCCCGTCTTGGGATTTTCAGAGGAGGATAAGATGGGAACCATCCAACCCTATGACAACGCCCTGGTGGTTACGCTGAGGATAGGGAATTACGATGTGAGAAGAGTAATGATTGATCAAGGCAGTGGCGCAGATATCATGTACCCGGATTTATTTAAGGGGCTAAAGTTGAAATTAGAGGACCTCACCCCTTACGACTCGCCGTTGATAAGTTTTGAAGGGAAAGCCGTTATACCTAAGGGACAAATTCGCTTACCCGTGCAATCTGGCTCCGAGACAGTCGAGGTGGATTTTATCGTGGTCGATGCATATTCCCCATACACAGCTATCCTTGCTCGGCCCTGGCTGCACGCTCTGGGAGCCGTTTCTTCCACCTTGCATGTTAAGGTGAAATTCCCTTCAGGAGAATACATCGAAGAGATTCTCGGCAGCCAACTAATGGCCAGGCAGTGCATATCTGCTGCGGTGTTGCATCAGACCGGAGCGCAGTCCTCAACCTCGGCTGATAACGATCTATAGCAATTAATGACTCTGGGTGCGCCCAATGCAGTGTCGGCAGAGGAGGCCGTATGCGAAGACCTTGAGAAGTTTTTGGTTTCGAATGATCCCGAAAAGTTCTTCCAGGTTGGGATATGTTTACCACACCAGGAGAAGATGGAGTTAGTGGATTTTTTAAAGAGCAACATTGATGTTTTTACCTGGGACCCCTACGAGGCTCCGGGTGTTGACCCAAGCTTCATTTGTCATCATTTGAACGTTAATCCTGCTATCCCTCCTAGGAGGCAGCCCTCTCGGCGTTCCTCGAAGGAGCATTTCGAGGTCGTTAAAGAGGAGGTGCTCAAGCTCAAGAAGGCTGGGGCTATCAAGGAAGTTTTTTATCCAGAGTGGTTGGCGCATACGGTCATGGTTAAAAAGAAGAGTGGAAAATGGAGAGTATGTGTAGACTTTACAGACTTAAATAAAGCCTGCCCAAAGGACTCTTTCCCGATGCCCCGCATCGACCAACTAGTGGACGCCACGGTCGGCCATCCTCGGATGAGTTTCTTAGACGCCTTCCAGGGCTACCACCAAATTCTGCTAGCGGCAAAGGATCAGGAGAAAACTGCCTTTATTACTCCAACAGGCAATTATCATTATAAGGTGATGCCATTCGGGTTGAAGAACGCTGGGGCTACTTACCAAAGGATGATGACCAGGATGTTTGAATTCCAGCTTGGAAAGACCATTGAAATATATGTGGATGACATGGTAGTGAAGAGCAAGGTGATATCTGCGCACCTGAAAGATTTGGACGACACTTTCCAAGTACTTAGAAAGTACAGGTTACGCCTTAATGCCTCGAAGTGTTCTTTTGGTGTGAGTTCTGGGAAGTTCTTCGGTTATATGGTCACTCATAGGGGAATAGAGGTAAATCCTGCACAGGTCAGAGCTATTCAAACCTTACAGCCACCTCGGAATCCAAAGGAAGTTCAGAAGTTAACCGGAATGATTGCCGCTCTCAGCCGGTTCATTTCCCGGTCAGCTGATCGATGTAGGCCTTTCTTCCAACTGTTGAATAAGTGGAAGGGGTTCCAATGGTCCGAAGAGTGCGTTGTAGCCTTCCAACAACTTAAGGAATATCTTTCCCGGCCACCCATTATGTCTCGGCCTGAGGTTGATGAGATCCTGTTTGCATATCTGGCAGTGGCCGTCCATGCGGTCAGCTTGGTCCTCATAAGGAATGACAATGGGGTGCAAAGACCGGTCTACTACGTCAGCAAGACGCTGAATGAGGCCGAGGTGCGTTATCTGCTTTTGGAGAAAGCACTTCTAGCCGTAGTTCATGCCACGCGGAGGCTTCCTCATTATTTCAAATCCCACACCGTTGTGGTCTTAACCCAACTGCCTCTCAAGTCCGCATTGCGTAGTGCCGACTACTCTGGAAGGGTGGCCAAATGGGGAACTATTTTGGGAGCCTTTGACATCAAATACAGGCCGCGTACCTCAGTGAAGGGCCAGGTCCTTGCAGATTTGGTGGCAGAGTTTGCTGAACCATTGTTGGAAGAAACTTTGAAGGAATCACACATGGATGAGAAATCAGTTGGTGTGATTACGAAGAAAAGACCTGTGACTTGGAACGTATCCATTGACAGGGCAGCTAACCAGAGAAGGTCTAGTATCGAACTCGTCCCGGTATCCCCCGAAGGGATTATTTTCAAAAAATCCTTAAGGTTGGCGTTCTCAGCTACCAATAATGAGGCCGAGTACGAAGCAGTCTTGGTCGGCATAAACATGGTATATAGGATGGGCGGAAAGGAAGTTCACATGCTCTCGGATTCCCAATTAGTGGTCGGCCAGGTGACGGGAACCATGAAGGCTAGGGACCCCAGGATGCAAGAATATTTGACCGAGGTTAAACGTTTACAATCCAAATTTAATTCCTTTATTTTGTCTCACGTTTCTAAAAGTGGGAATACACATGCAGACTCTTTGGCTACCCTAGCGACGTCCTCGGCTCAGGGTTTGCCTAGGATGATCCTTGTCGAAGATTTGCTAACGCCAGCTCTTACCACCGTGGGGGCAGCCCAGATCCATTTGATAAGGCCTGGACTTAGTTGGATCGATTTTATGATATCTTTTCTGAAAAACGACATTCGCCCCGATGACAAGTCTGAAGCAGACAAGATCCGTCGAAAGGCACCGCGTTTCTGGTTGTTCGAGGATCAGAAATTGTATAAACAGTCCTTCTCCGGACCATATTTGTTATGCTTCGACCCTGAAGCAACGGAGGCGCTTTTGGAAGAACTGCATGAGGGAATTTGTGGAAGCCATACTGGGGGAAGGTCCCTAGCTCATAGGGCACTGACACAAGGATATTGGTGGCCCAATATGCAGAGGGAAGCTCAGGACTATGCCAGAAAGTGTGACCAATGCCAAAGGTTCGCTCCTAACATCCATCAACCTAGAGGAGTACTTAACCCTCTGTCCAGTCCTTGGCCCTTCGCTCAATAGGGATTAGACATAGTAGGACCATTTCCGAGGGCTGTGGGAAACAAAAGGTGGTTGCTTGTGGGGACCAATTACTTCACCAAATGGGTAGAGGAACTACCACACGTTCTATGGACGTATCGAACTACGCCGCGTAGATCCACAGGAGAAACGCCATTTTCTATGACTTATGGGGCCGAGACAGTGATACCTTTAGAGTTTGGTTTCCCCATGTTGAGGACGAGTACTTTTAACCCAGAAAATAACAACGGCCTCCTGGAAAGGAGCCTAGATTTTGTTGAGGAACGGCGAGAGACAGCTATGGTCCAAATGGCTTATTATCAGCAAAAGCTTAAATGAGGGTATGATGCCCATGTGAAGCTTAGACCACTCGCGCCTAGGGATCTGGTTCTGAGAAAGGTTGTAGGTACTGCTAGAAATCCAGCTTGGGGTAAATTAGGACCGAACTGGGAAGGACCATATCGGATTATTTCTGTAGCAAGTATAGGATCGTATCGACTAGCTGATCTAGATGAAAGAGTTGTACCACTTCCGTGGAATGTAAACAACCTTCGAAGGTATTATTATTAATAAAAGGGCGTTTTTGTCATCTGTGATTCAAATTACAAATGTATGTGGACTTATCAATTACAACTCTTGAAATATCAAACAGAAACTTGATAATGTATGGTCCTCGGACTACATACCTAGTGGAAATTGATATCTTATTATTTGTTAAACAGAACCTTAGCTATGCCGGGTCCTCGGGCCTTCTACTTTGGGGAAATTAACATCTTAAGTTACTGTTATGAAATATCAAACAGAAACTTGGTAATGTATGGTCCTCGGACTACATACCTAGTGAAAATTGATATCTTATTATTTGTTAAACAGAACCTTAGTTATGCCGGGTCCTCAGGCCTTCTACTTTGGGGAAATTAACATCTTAAGTTATTGTTATGAAATATCAAACAGAAACTTGGTCATGTATGGTCCTCGGACTACATACCTAGTGGAAATTGATATCTTATTATTTGTTAAACAGAACCTTAATTATGCCGGGTCCTCAGGCTTTCTACTTTGGGGAAATTAACATCTTAAGTTACTGTTATGAAATATCAAACAGAAACTTGGTAATGTATGGTCCTCAGACTACATACCTAGTGGAAATTGATATCTTATTATTTGTTAAACAGAACCTTAGTTATGCCGGGTCTTCGGGCCTTCTACTTTGGGGAAATTAACATCTTAAGTTACTGTTATGAAATATCAAACAGAAACTTGGTAATGTATGGTCCTCGGACTACATACCTAGTGGAAATTGATATCCTATTATTTGTTAAACAGAACCTTAGTTATGCCGGGTCCTCGGGCCTTCTACTTTGGGGAAATTAACATCTTAAGTTACTGTTATGAAATATCAAACAGAAACTTGGTCATGTATGGTCCTCGGACTACATACCTAGTGGAAATTGATATCTTATTATTTGTTAAATAGAACCTTAGTTACGCCGGGTCCTCGGGCCTTCTACTTTGGGAAAATTAACATCTTAAGTTACTGTTGTGAAATATCAAACAGAAACTTGGTAATGCATGGTTCTCGGACCACATACCTTGTGGAAATTGATATGTTCTAAAATATCAAACAGAAAATTTGGGTAAGTAGGGTCCTCGGACCACATACCTTGTGGAAATGGATGTCTTATCATTTGTTAAACGGAATCATATTTAAATAGAATTTTAAGTCATAAATCTTTAAGTATTAAGCACAAATTTGGTATGGTAGGATCCTCGGACCCCACACTTTACTATTACTAGCATTCTAAGTTACAAATTCTAAGTATCACATGGGTTTGCAAAGTGTGGCACTACTTATCATCTGAACCAAGTTTGTTTTTGGTAGATTCTTAAACACTTTACTTTTCAAATGTTTGCAAATAGTTAAGTCAGTCTGTTAGGCATTCGTTATTACTTCGTGCTTGATGTACTCATGAAATATAGTTTGAGAGGAATTCTTATGGCAAACACAAAGATTAAATAAATATAAGTCAAATGAAAATCAAACGAAATTGTCTTTCATTAATTATTCTGACATACATTACATGCTAAATTTTAATTACAAAGAAAGAGAAGTCCTAGGCTAAGCCCTAAACTTTTGGAGGGGGGTCTTGCTGAGAAGTGCTGGTTGCCTCAGTGTTTCTTAGCTCCAACTCAAAGGAAGACAGAACTTGCTTCCCTTTGTCTGCTGTAGTTGTTAGAGGGACAATGGGCTCCACACTCTGGCTCAAGCCCTTCTCGGCACCGCCACTCCCTTCCTTCTCTTTGTTGGAACCGGAAGGTTCTGTAGGATCCGGAATGAGCTCTGGAATCATAGGAGGAAGAGCAGGAGGAATTGTCTCGGGGGCAGGAGCAACAGCAGAAGCCTCTTCTATCTCTTGTATGTCTAGGCGAAGCCAAATGTTCTCGGACTTCCTCAGCTCGGAGGCTGAAGGAACTCCTGCTACATTTAGGGCTTCCCCCCAGACTTGCTGACAGTATTCTCGGCACACGGCCGCGAAAGCCTCTGTCAGCTGTTCTTCCGTTGCAGCTACCCCTTCCTTGTAACTAGCCTGCTTTGCAGCCTCCAGAGAATGCTTGAAGATGCTAGCTTCCTCCTTTAGTCGCGCAAGCTCCTTCTCCAAGTCCGAGCGTTCCTTCTGGGCTTGGGAGAGCTCATCATCCTTTTGATGAAGAAGCTTGTGCTGCCCTTCTACTTGAGTCCTCATCGTTCTCAGATTGGCCTCGGCGCCGTCTCTTTCTCTTTTTAAGTTGGCCAACTGAGAGGAGAGTCTCTCGTTTTCAGCTAGGGCCTGGCCCAAAGACTTCTCAGTCTCCAGACGAATTTCCTGCTCCATTCTGGCCCTCTTCTGAGAATCCTCCACGAACTTCTCAGCAGCGAAGACCTCTTGAACGACCTGTGACAAAGTATCAGAGGGTTAGGAGTAGTAAAATATTTACAAATATGCGCACGGAGAGAAACATACCAGGGCTAAGTCCCTTTTCAGAGAAAGGAACAGCTGAGGCTGGCTCATCTTCTCCAAGGCATCCATATCCTTGGGCAACAAAAGAGAACGCTCCAATGCCTCAGCCAGATGGTGGGTGTGGCCTTACTGGAGTGCCCTGATGCTGGACTGGCAAGAGATTGGTGCTCCGTCCAATCTCAAGTCAGGAGACCAGGTAGCCGGTGCTCGGCGCACCTCGGCCATGTCCCTAATTTCCCCACTCTCAACGGAACGGGCACGTCCTTTTCCCTTGTCCAATTTCTGTGGCGGGGCTTGTTGTGGCTGTTGTCTGGGCTTTTTCTGTTTTTCGCCACCAGCCTCCTCGGCATCCCCCTTTCTTTTCTTCTTCGGCTCCTCAACTGGAGGTTTAAAATCGGCCGGAGGAGGGGGAGGTGGCAAAGCCGGGGGAACTTGGAACCTTCCCGCTCTCTTTTGGGCAACTCTCTCGCCCCTTTTGGTTAGAAGGCCGCTGAGTACGTCCATCTCTTCCTCTTCGGAATTGTCTTCGGGACGGGCAACTATTAAGCCTGCAACTCCGGAGGCCTCGGCAGGCTCTTCTTCCTCGTCAGATAGCACGACAAACTGGTTCCCTCGGGGTCTTTCGACATCCTCGGGTTGAAACCGGTCTATCTCGTCATCCAATGTGTGCGAAGAGGATACTTGCTCCTCCGAAACAGCAGTTGCTTGAGAGTGCATCGAAAGAGGGATCGTCGCGATAGGTCGCGTGTAAAGAATGGTGTTGGGATCGTCGGGGATGTCGTGGTCGACAAGAAAGTGCGGTCTTGCTACGTGTATCCTCTTACGCCTTCTATCCCCCGCGATAATGGCGTTCTCTATCTCCTGGAAGTCCGAGGATATTGGGTCGTAGCCTAGTATCAAGTGGGCCACTCTGAGTTGCAAGTCTTCACTCACGAATACTTCTGAGCGCAGGACGCGATTCAGATCAGCAACATTGCAGTGGCTCAAACAAGGGCGCACGAGTTGTTTATCTATAAGAAAGAATACCAACAAAGCCAAGCACAATTAGATCTGCAATGCATATGAGAAATCGAATTGGATGATGTGTAAAAGGAAATGAACAAATAGAAATTTTTGAGATTGAAGTACGGGGTAGAGAAATGAACTCCTAAAGAGTCACACCTGGGTCTCCCCATACGACCGGGCAGTGAGGGCCATCATGCCAGTTGCCTGAGGCGATGAGGTAGTCGTCCTTCATGCCTTTATTAGACTTGGGCAGACAGGAAATCAGTCTAACTACACTGGACCGTGATTTGATGTAATAACCTACTTTCGTAAGTTTGTGGCACTCATACATGAACACGACGTCATGCCATGTGAGGTTCAAGCCCATCTGCTCATTTAGAGCGTCGACACTTCCTAAGACCCTAAATACATTGGGTGCGCACTGGTCTGGGCACAACCTATGGTTGCGAAGGTATTCCCTAGTTACGCTTCTCATAGAGAGGGTCATCCTACCTTCTATGAAGGCAATCATGGGGATAATAACCTCTCCCGTTTTCCTAGAATTGCCTACGGCTTCTGCCGGGCAATATTTCAAACCCACGTCGCTGGGAATGTGGTATTTGGCCCTAAAGCCTTCCATCCCAGCGGCGGTATCAACTAAACACTTAAATCTACCCATGTAAAAGAAAGGAAAAAGCAAGTTTGAAAAAGGAATATGGTTAAGAAGGAATTCGAGGGCAGAATCCGAGGAGAAAAAGGTAGAGAAAGTAAGGACTTACGAGTTTGCGGTTATTCGAGTTTCCACGGGTTTCTGGAGAGAAAGGATGTTGATTGACGTTTTGATGTGATTAAATTCTGAAGAAATGAATGAGGGCGTAGTTTTCCAAACGTCATAACGTGCGAGAGGCGGCCTCGAAGTTGGATTTCTCCCACCCAAATTTTCAGGAGATGATGGGGACCGTTGGATATTCATCTCACCGTCGAACGTGGGGAACAGGGTGTAACTCGCAGTCATAAATGCGCGCGTTCTGGAAATCGAAGCGCCAAACGGCATTTTTAGGAATGGAACGACCCCCACATGCATGGTGATGTACGAAACGTGTGGAGGTAGCACTGGTGGAATCAAAACCCTATTTTTCTCCTCGGATGAGGAAAAATAAAGTTTTGAGAGGCTATTGTGGGGACTAAAAAGACCTAAGTAAGTAGTTGGGCATTGGGCTTTGTTGATGGGCGCTAGTTTGTTTAGACTAAAAAGCCTCCTAGAACCGTAACTCGACCATGAGTCGAGAGTCCGAGGATTCGTCCAAGGACGAATATCTCCTCGGACAGACCCACGATGACCCTGGGATTCGCCAGAAAGATCAAGGCAGGGTTACGTAAAAACCGTTGGATAAAAGGGGGACTTAGGCGCCCTCCAAACGCAACGGTGTGAGGGAAATATCTTATGAAAAAGCTGACACCTCCACATTAAAGACCCTACACCTACCTCCCTGGCCGCATTAATGGGGGAGTGACCCCTGAACAGTAGGATAAAAACTTTCCAGCTATTATAAAAAGACTGGAAGAAGGTGGTGAAGGAAATAGGATGATTTTTTGAGGGAGAAGCAGAAAATAAACTAAGAACTGTAACTTTGGCATAAAAAGAGAAGTAATATATAAACTGTCATCGGCTTACATCCGAGGAGGTTCCCTTGTCATATTTGTTTATCATTTGCAAAGATTGTGGCATTATAGCCTGCTTGTCACGTTTCTAATACTAGATTGCAAGTCCATACTCTACAAATTTCATTGTTTAAGGTTCATTGGGCTTAAGCCCACGTATGTTTTTGGGTCCAGGTATAATTGAGCGCTTACACTTGTAATGAAAATAAATAAATAAATAAATAAGTGTTATAAAAACACCATATCACATCATTTATTATTTTTCTTTGAGTCTAATCTGAATGCACCATGTTAAAATGAGTTTTCCTTTTGATGAAACTGCATTATTTTTTCTTATTTAATTTGCTTCAATGTCTGCCTTGTTTTAAAAGTAACAGAAACTTCCGAAAGTCTTTAGCGTTCTACTAGCTCTCTATATCTCCAAATCAGTACAACAACTTACGAAACAGAAACTTCAAACTCCTGCTCAGGAATCTGGCAATGCATAGACGGCAAAGCGCAGAGCAGATACAACAAACCTAAATAAATAGAGAGGCAATCTCAACAGAACAAATAAACAAGAAAGAAATATAACAAATTTAAGATAGATTTTTAGCCATAACATTGAGAGATAAGCCTCAGTTCACTTGCAGAGTGCTCTGTTTTGGTATGAGTATGTAATTATTGTCCAGCATATAATATACCATATGATGACTACTGAGAATTAGTAGAATCTTTTGAGTGCCTAACATAAATGACTAGATAGTTTTCTATATATGTCGTATAATATTTAGATAGGTCATGGTTTTATCAATATTTTTATAGTTTTATCAATATTTAAATAAACATTGATTATCAGTATTTTTTTTCATTCATTCAAGATATTAGTGACAAAGTCAGAAACAATCTAATATAATCGAGGCCTTCACAAGGCAAAATCAAGCTGCCATGCAATTCTACCCATAAAATCAAAATGGATTATCTAATGTAGTATGCAAAGCTTTAACAAATCAAAATTCACATAAACTTATATCTATTTTGTGAGAAAACTATAATTAGCCAAAGATTTCTCTTTTTATTTTCTTATTCTTTTACTCTACTTTTTTTCTTTTTTCTTTTTTTGACCAAAACCGGCTTTAAAGTTCTTAGATACAACACAAAATACCAAGCTGTTCAACATGGTTGACTGTTAAGTGACAAACAAAACTATTCATGAAAATCATAATTGTTAAGTGACAAACAAAACTATTCATGAAAATCATAATTGTTAAGTGGTCCAAGAATGTTTCTAATTGTAATAATGCAAAGCTTCAAATTTCAAACGACCAGAAGGGAACATAAAAAAAGAGACAATTTTGGTATAGCATTAGCAGCTGACAAATTACAAGAAATATCTATTCCGAAGTCACCTTTTGAAGCAAAGATGACACTATAATCAATTATACATATTTTGTCCCCATTAAGAAAATGAAAAACAATTCATTTACAATTACAAACGAACGTCCCTAGTAATCAAGTGGGAACCACTTGAGGCTCTAGGGGTGAAGACCCATCCTCCTCCTCAGATGCACTAGCAGGGGTCTCTACAGTCTTCTCATCTTCCTCTTGAAAACCTAGCTTAAATCTATCATAGTTTGTAATCTCACTTGATTTGAAAGGTCGTTCACCCAAAACTCGAAGCAAGTCCTCTGGGTGAAGAACTTCCTTTTCAAGCAACAGCTCAGCGATTTCAGCCACTTGTTCTTTGTGCTCCTCTATGAGTTGGATTGTGCGTTCATATGCCTTGCCCACCCATTCTCGCACTTCATTGTCAATAATTGCCGCAGTCTTGCTGCTGTAGGGCTTGACCATCTCATATGCATCATCCCTTGGAGGAAAAGAGAGGAGGCCCACCTTGTCACTAAAACCATACACTGCTACTTGAGCGTAGGTCATCTTTGTCACCTTTTCCAAGTCATTTTGGGCCCCTGTTGAGATCTTCCCCAACAGCACCTGCATTCAAAAGAATAAATCCACTTCACTACCATCATAGTTGAATTGTGAAAAAAAAAAATAGGGAGGGAATATTTGACCCCTGGATCTAAACACTAGGCCCCATATCATCACTGGTTTCTATTTCATCTTTTCCAAATTTCTTTTTGGTTAGGGAAGGTGGGCCAGTATGTGCAACATGGGAAATGAGGTGAACTATGGACATCATTGCATTATTGGTTGAAAATTACACAACCACAAGAGTAAGGAAACTACATCGTTACCTGTTCAGCAGCCCGACCACCAAGGGTCATGCATGTCATATCAAAAAGCTGCTCCTTAGTCATGAGAAGGTTTTCATTAGGAACATATTGGGCAAATCCAAGAGCTGCTGTACCACGAGGAACAATTGTGACTTTCAACAAGGGTTCTGCGTGTTCTAAGAACCAGCCAGAAACAGCATGACCTGATTCATGGTAGGCAACAGTGCGTCGCTCCAGCTTGCTTATTACCTGCTTGACAAACAGGGATGTCAGAAATACTGATGCTGATCAATAGGAAGAAAAGGTCAGACTGAAACTCAAAAAAATATCAGGTTTTCCGATGGATCAAGAATCCTTTCCAGTGCTCTGGAAGTTTTAAAACATGTGGAACTACCCAAAGGAAGCTGCTCCCAGAAAGAACATGCACACAAAAGTTAAAATTTGAGAAGTTACTACATCGTGTAACATGACAAGTGGCTGGAAATGAGTTACCTTGTTCTTCTTCTCCAGACCACCAATGATCCTATCTATAGCTGCCTCAAAATGTTTCATTGTGACCTGTGTTCCCTCACCCCTAGCAGCAATTAGAGCAGCTTCGTTGCAGACATTTGCAATGTCTGCTCCAGCAAATCCAGGAGTCAGAGCTGCAAGCCTTTGAGAGAAATATGATGGCTCATGATCAAGTTTAATCCTTTTCAAGTAGATCTTAAATATCTGGTCACGACCTTTAATGTCAGGTTTATCAATGGAAATTTGACGATCAAAACGGCCAGGCCTCAACAGAGCTTTGTCTAAAATATCAGGTCTATTAGTGCCAGCAAGCACAACAACACCAGAAGTGGTTCCAAAGCCATCCATTTCTACCAGCAGCTGATTTAGAGTACTTTCACGCTCATCATTGGAACCTGAGAAGCCCCCACGCCCCCTTGCTCGACCAATTGCATCAATCTCATCAATGAAAACTATACTGGGAGCACACTGCCTTGCTTCTTGAAATAAGTTTCTCACCCTGGACGGTCCAACACCAACAAACATCTCCATGAAATCTGAACCAGAAATGGAGAGAAAAGGCACACCAGATTCCCCTGCAGTCGCTTTTGCTAGAAGAGTCTTTCCTGTACCTGGGGGACCTACCAAGAGAGCACCTTTTGGAATTTTTGCTCCTAAATCCTCATATTTCTTTGGGTTCTTTAGGAAGTGCACAAATTCCATGATCTCTTGCTTCGCCTCATCACAGCCAGCAACATCTTTAAAATAGACCTGGACCAACACAGCCAAAAAAAAAAAGACAGACTCTTGAGTACCTTTCTTGCAACATGGTGAATAAAAACAGTGTTATAGTTACAGCTAAGGGTGGGTTAATAATATGAAAAATTGGATGCAACAAACAAAATCCACTTATGGAAAGAGAAAGCTAACCTTATTCTTGGCATTTTTATCTACTTTTGTAACATGGGCTTTTCCTATGTTGAAAATTCCACGGGCACCCTTTCCACCACCACCACCAACACCAAGCCCACCTTGCATTCTCCGCCCCATATACAGTAGGGATCCCAAAATCAAGAGAGTTGGTGCAAATCTCATTAATTCTTGGTACCAAACCATTTCGGACACATATGTTACAGGAACAAAATCATGAGAATCTATCCCTAATGCTTCCTGGGCTTCCTCTAGCTTCTCCTCAAAAGATTCAACACTTCCAATGTTAAAATAGTATTTGTACTGGCCCCCATTTCCTTTTGCAGGGGAGCCACTAACAGGTCCCTGCACAACATCATCACTTGTTTGATTTTGCGGTGAGCTTCTCACATAAACCTTCGCAACTGATTTATTAGTAATAACTATATGGTCCACCAAACCAGGTTCCAGAAGCTTGTTTTTGAACTCCTGAAAACTAATCTGCAAAAATACGGAATTGAAGAATGTGCATAAGAAAACTTACAAAAACAAAACTTTTTCCAATTGAAATCAAATAGTTGGGAAAAATGTAGCAGTTTAAAAATAAATAACATTCACCAATTACAACCATTATGTGATCATCCAAACACGACATTACAGGTTGAAATGCCTCAAAACAGGCAATCACCCAGAGAGACGTCAAGCTAGATGGCAAAAACTGTAACCCATACGCTTCAAGACATGTCCACAAAAATATGTTATTCAAGAAAATATAACCACTAACAATGGAAGTCGCCCAATCAAAAGCAAGAACATTGTAAAAAGTGTGCTTAAAGCTCAAATTTCAAAGCTTTCAGGTTTCAACACTGCTTGGTCAAGCGAAGCTCATTTAATGAAACACGCCTTATGCATGCTTTTTTGGCATTTTTTTTTGAAAGGAGCACAAAGTACACCTAGGGGCCTTTTTTTTTTTTGCTAAACAATATATGAATCATTAAAATTAATTGCTCAATGTTGAAGGAACTGACATGGAACATTAATTTATTATAAAAACACTATTTTGAAAGTGTCGCATTACACCAAAAAAAATGTCTACATACTAGAGGACAAGAACAAGCTATTTGCTATGAAAAAAAAAAAACTATTCTTAAGGTGTTGCGTATTCTTGTGATTTTTGGTTTTTACATTTTGCCTTTTGAATATATTTTGAACCATATACTTCATTGATCATAAATATCACAATCATATATTTTTATAAGCACAAGGGATTTTATAAAAAGTTTTAATTTTCTGACTAGATTATTATCATATTTTCCATTGATAATTGTTTTGAATTTTACTATATAAAATTTCTAAGGAGTTGAAATAAGTAACTTATGTAAAATTTGAACTTACAGATTGAGTGCAATTGCACTATTTATTTAGTTAATGGGCTCAATGGACTACAACATGAGGGAATATCATAATCACATCAAGTATGGTTATACCCTAGTAGGATGGTGTTGTATGTCTAGAGGTAGTGCGGAAATGATGGATCATCTAATATTACATTGCACTGCTGCATTCGATTTTTGGAGTTTTACATTTAGATCTTTTGGGATTCAGTGGGTGTTACCCGAAGGTGATTGACCATTTCTTTGGATGAAGGAATTGGATCAGTAAACATTCTTCAAACATTTGAAACTTAGTTCCGTTATGTTTGACGTAGACAATTTGGCAGGAATGAACTCACCATACGTTTGAGGATGCAAAAAGTACATGGACTCAACTGTTAGCTATGTTCTATGATACACGGACACGGACACGACACGGCGTGGAGACAGCAATTAAATAATTAATTAAATTTTATATTTAAGCATATTTTTTAATATTTTTAGACATAATATATGTTTATGTCTAGAATTTAAATTATGTAACTACAAAAAAGTAAACTAACACCTAAAGTAGTACAATAATACACAATGTTTAAATAAAACTACAGCAGTAACAACATTATATTATAGGCAAAATTTGGTAAATAGTACAATTTCAGGAAAAAATTCGGTGAATGGCATGCGCCTGAAAGTATTTAGTTAGTTAGACTGATTTTGGAACTCGAGTTTGCTAAACTCGAGTTCCACCTCAAAATCGATTTTTCTATACTCGAGGTCCGACCAACATAAATCTGACGTGGATATAAAATAAAATAAACCCACGTGGAACTCAAGTTTATGAAACTCAAGTTCCATGCAATAAAAAAAAAAAATAACCCAGATGGAAACTGAGATTGAGAAACTCGATGTCTAGGGCTTACCACTTTCAGATTTTAATTCTTCCCAGCAGTCATCGCGTCCCTCTCTCTCTCTGGTCTCTCTCATTCACGCGACCCTCTCTCTCTCTTCGGTCTCTCTCAAACGTCCCTCACTGCCGTTCCTTCATGGCGTCATAGAGATCAATGAAGCTTTTAATTTTGTAGAGATCAATGAAAATTTGCTTTGAAGTAAATAAAAATAAATAAAAAGGCGTGGGAGAGAGCTGGGAAAGCAGTCTGTGTATTAGGCGTGGGAGAGAGCTGGGATTTGTTATATTTTGAGAGTTATGGAAAGCTGAGACAGTTGTGGTGGTTGGAGAAAATTAATTGAACTCGAGTTTAGTAAACTCGAGTTCCAATTTTCAAAACGTTTTACCTGCCAGGAACTCGAGTTTGCTAGACTCGATTTCTAAAAGGGTAAAAAAATTATTCAACTGGAACTCGAGTTTAGTTTACTAAACTCGAGTTCCACGTGGTTTTTTTTTTTTTTAAATTCCACGTCAGATTTATGTTGGTCGGACCTCGAGAACAGCAAAATCAATTTTGAGGTGAAACTTGAGTTTAGCAAACTCGATTTCCAAAATCAGTCCAACTAACTAAATACTTCCAAGCACATGCCATTCATCAAATTTTTTCCTAAAATTGTACTATTTACCAAATTTTGCCTTATATTATATGGCAGTAACAACTAACAACATTATATATGACACATAATGGCAGTAACAACATTATATTATATCCCTTTAACCAAAAAAAAAACATTATATTATATCCCACTCTCACACAATGACAGTGGGAGTGGGATTAAAACAACAAAAACAAAACGCGTTATAACCCATTCACCCAAACCTAATGGCCAAATATCTTATATCTAGAAAAACAAAAACAAAAAACAAAAACAAAAAACAAAAAACAAAAAAACAAAGAGAAGCTTAAAGAGGTCAGACCTGACCTGTTGTCCACGTCGAGAGAGAGAGAGATCGGAAGGGACAGGGCACAGCTCGACGTCTATGGAGCTCGCCGATCGGCCCGATCTAGGTCCGGCGAGGGACAGAGGGCAGCGGCAGCGGGCAGAGGTCAGAGGGAGGGTGGGTGGGTTGAGAAGTGAGAACTTGAGTATCTGAGATGTGGGTTTCGGTCTAATGACTTCTCAGACTTGTTTTAGGGTATATCACAAGATCAATGGTATTAGTAAGTCCATTTGTCAAAATCTGTGATTTTTTTTTTTTTTCACTGCTGGCGTGTCGGCCGTGTCAGCGCCGTGTCGGAGAAGCAAAAAAAAAAAAAAAGACAGTGCTCGGACACCAGAGTCCGCCGAATCATACCGGTTCCGAAGTCCAATAAGTGTCGGACACCGACATGACACCAAAAATGGCATGTCGGTGCAACCTAGGCTATGTTTAGCTGTTTATTTGATTGGCCTCATGCATAGGGCATCACTAATAGCATCTCCACTCTAGAATTCACAAAGTTGCTGTGTCTCTATATATAATTTTGTTCTTTTGCAATTCTTTATACTTCTCTGTGTACCTTGTACATGGAGTAGTCTCTTTACAACAAAATATATATTTATTTATAAAAAAGTAATATTATTTTGGATTATGAACTTTTTGATTATATGCTATGAAGCTTTTTTTAGAGGTTATTATATATTATATTTGAAAAATGTGCACTTTACGTCAATCAGGTGTGCACTTGTGCTTTGCACCTAGGCTTTTAGAGGTCTGTGCACTTAAGTGTGCTTTATGCTTTTACCAACGTTAAACAAGAAAGCACTTAATATGGCCAATGGTAAGAAGGAATCTAGGTCAAGAGAACAGTTTCTCTATAACAAGCTCTAGTCAGAGTCACTTGGGTTAAAATCAATGTTATCAATTCTATTCCATTCCAGCCAGAAAATACCGTACTGGTAAACAAACCGAAATAATAACCCCTCCTATTCCACCTCAGAAAAAATTTCGGGTCATTCTGGTTCATTTCGGGTGTTTCAGGTCATTTTGGTAAATACCGGCCGAAATTCAAGATTCGGCCGGCATGGAGTTTGGACTGTAAAACTAAAACCCCAACCAAAAAAATATATATATAAGAAGAAAGAAATGAGATAAACAAACATACCTTACAACAAAAATAAAAGCAAAACAAAAAAACCACGGTGAGAAACTTGAGTGACAAGTGGAGAAGTCAGATGAGATGAGGCACTAGTAGTTTACGGTCATTAGGTTGAACTGTTGAAGAAGACGCACAAGGGAAACACAAAGAGGAAGACCACATAAAATGACAAAGATGAGAGGAAATTTAAAATTGAGAAGAGTGGAAATCAAGGAGTGTGACTAGACGTGTGTGAATGAGAAAATACAAGAGCAAAAGAAATATTAAAAATGAAAAGAGAGTGAAACAGCTGGTGAGGAAAAAAGGAGTAATAAAAAAGAATAAAATATTGAAAATACTAAGTGGTTGGGCGGTGTGCAAGCCAATTTTCTAAGTTTCATACTTTCATTTTGCTTCTTTTTTTTTTGCATTAAAAGAATTAATTAGAATACTTTAATAAAATAAAATAGTTTTAAGGCCCCGTCCGTTTGCAGTGAAAATAGGGGGATGGAAAACAAAGGGAGGAAAATAGGGTAAAAAATAGCATTTTCCACTGTTCGTTTGGAGAGAAAAAATAGGAAGGATGGAAAACCCGGAAGGAAAATTTTCCTCCCGGGCCCACATATATTTTCCTCCCAAATTGGGAGGAAAACGTTGGGGAGAAAAGTGGTCCTCTCCCCAACGTTTTTTTTTTTCCCAACATTTAGGACCTAAAAGTTCTTTTTTTTTTTTTTTCAAAGTTTAGGACCTGAACGTTCTTTTTTTTTTTTGTCAACGTTCAAGACCTGAACGTTCTCTTTTTTTTTTCAACGATCGTTCTCTCTTTTTTTTTTAACGTGACTTAATCTAATTTTTACATTATAATAATATAAATTTATATATATGATGTGATAAATTTTATATTATGTAATAAGTACAAATAAATCTATTTCTTACATATTATATAACAAGGGTATAATAGTCAATTTATATAAATTACATTTTCCATCTTTCCATTTTTTTCTCCAACCGAACAAAAGAGTTTTCCACCCCTCCAACCGAACACACAAGAGGGAAAACTAAAATATTTTCCATCCTCCCACTTTTCCACTCCTCCAACTGAACGGACCGTAAGTGAATAATCATATTAGTTCTAAGATAACAAGTTTTATAAATGTATTAAAAATATAATTTTTTTTTTAAGTAATAGGAAATGAAATTATATATATATATATATATATATATATATATATATATATATATATATATATATATATATTTGTGGTAATTCCGAAATGGTACACTGAAATGAGCCGGTACCGAACAGGTACTAAAACATTCCATTCCAATAGACAAACTGAAACAAGCACTGAAACAGTATTCATAACATTGGTTAAAATTTGTTTTATTAAAAAAACCTTAATTTGTCTGATTTTTTTTATATAATAATAATTGATGGTGGGGTCTGGATGTCTCCATGGAAAACACTAGGTGGTGCAAATTGAGCTACAAGGCTCCTGACAAATAATTTGTCAAAATATAATGGATAAGCAAACAAATTTACAATGTGTTCTTCATTGCAAATATATAGATTCACCAAATCAGAAAATCCAAGGCTACATTTCAATTGATTATATTTCCAGGGGAAAATTCCAGGAAATTAATTTATTTTTTTGATAAGTACAAATTCCAGAAAATTATAAATTTCTACTTTGCAATTTGCAGGGACTAATCATCTGAGCTGACTGAAAACTAACCATTATTTATTTAAGCTTTATGATAAACTTGGGCTTAATGAGGAACAATATCTCAAGGAATCAATGTAGACTGAGCCTTATTCTCGTAAATAATTTATATGACCAGTTCTCAGCCAAAAGGCAAAACAATTTTTTTTTTTTTTTTGTTGAGATAATGGACCAAATTAAAGAGAGAGACAAACACAGAGAGAGATTGCGTACCAAGTAAAGGTAAAGAGATTAATATAAAAAAAGAAGAGGAGCTCCTGCCAGATATAGGTTATGATGCAAAGTTTCATTTCTATAATTGTTAGTTTCGTTCCTCTATGTGACAAAATAAAGAAAACAGGCTATCGTTGGGCCTTATGCATTGTTTATGATGATTAAAAATGTAATACAAAATTATATAAAGAAAATTAATACTGAAAGAACAAGAAGCTTATGGCATTCTACTGAAGTTACTAAAGGATTTACCTGTTGCTGTTCACGAGGACCAAATGAAAAGGAAGAAAGAACTAGCCCAATCACTAGTAAAGGAGTGATAAAATTCTGAAATTGCTTCATGAAAGTTTCTTGAAAACTCCCATGATCATCGGTGTTTGACTCATCTGAAGTTAGAAGAATAATCAAGTTATTAGAATTGTGAAAGATCTATATCTCATACCCAGCATGGAATGCAACAGAAACCAGAAACATGAACAACGGAGACCTAGAGAGAATAAAGTTTAATATTTTCAAGAAGAGTATAGGCCAGTAGGAAAGTTCGTGCTGGAAATACCATGTTGATTGTTTCGCAACAAAGTTTTTAATGAATTTATGGCAGAGGGAGGGAGTGTAAATTTGGGAATGGAAGATATGTATCACTAAGCTACCCTATCTCCTACATGTTTGCAGTAAGATAGCTTCATTGCTCCACTTCAAGTTTTATGGTATTTACTTGCGCTATGCATAAAACTTAAAAAAGTGATGAGCTTTTTCCACGGATTCCTCATGTTTTTTTCTCTCTTTTTTTTTTTTGTGTGGGAGAGAGAGAGAAAGAGAGAGAGAGAGAGAGAGAGAGAGAGAGAGGGGGGGGGAGGGGGGAGGTGGAAGAAGGGGTAACAAAAAACACAAGCCCAGTGCACCCCAACCAAACCTTGTTTCCCATAGCAGCTTAAAGTACAGAACAAGCTAACCATTTCCTAGATTCAAAAACAGGAACTGCCCTACAAGTGGTACTACCTGCCATCTAAACTAGAGGAGTATATTTTCCAAAGGTTAGATGAGAGATTATCAAAACTACCTAGAGAATCGCAGCATCCACCATAAAATGTAAAAGCTCCCCAAAAGCATACCAATGAAACTACCAATGACATCTAAAGCTCCACAATATTGCTGCAAACCACAATTGACATATTACCTTCAGCATTCACTTTCTCCCTTTGTTTTTGATAAATAGCATTCACATTCTCCCTTACGCACCACGACGCTAAACAAGACACACACACACATACGAGAATGATTACAGCCTTACTAATTTTCTTACCAGTCAGCACTCCAAAACACAGAGAGACACTAAAAAAAAGCATCTTAACAATTAAAAAATTTACATCCTACTTGGTTTCCCATTTCTAAAACCATCATTTCTTTCCAAACAATCAGCAATGACAATCTCAAAATTCCCACAACCAATGATGACATTCAAAATGTGCATATATAACAACCATTATTACAACTGAAAAGAGTAAAAAGTGTTCACCTTTGGACTCTGATTTCCGCCCGTTTCCTTTTGGAATTTCCTTCTTTTCCTTGGGATAAAAGTTCTCATAATCTGCAAAATGAAAGACCCAACACAAAACTCAATCTTCTTCACACCCACGACCCAATCCACCCCAATCCAATCACCATTTTTTCCATTTCCAAAATAACTTCTAGAAACAACTATTGCTCATTAAATTTAGGCTCTTTTTTACTAATAATAAAAACCCATTAAAGCCAAAGAGAAACCCAGCAAAAAAATATATATAAATATATTTAAAAAGTAGTTACTCTTTTTCTTTGGGGCTTCACTGGAGAAAAACCGACGTAATCTAGGGTTAGCAAGAACATGGTTCAAATCAGACAAATAAGCCTTGGAAACGAAGCGTTTGTGAGCTCCGAGTGTAGCTAAGTACCGCCTCAAAAACCCTAACCCCAAATCCACCGGGTCATTGACACGTGGCACTCCCAAAAGCGCTTCGTTCACGATCGCCGATCTCCCTCCATTACCACCACACAACAAATTCTAGCTCCACCAAAAAATTTAATAATCAAAATAAACAAACCAAACAAAAAGCAAGAGATAGAGATAGAGAGAGAGAGAGAGAGAAAAGGCATACTCTGGAGCGAGAGGATCGTGACAAGGAACGACCAAGTCTAGAGAAGCTCATAGTTTTGGAAGAAGCGAACTCAAAATTGGAACAGATCTAAGCAACAACAACAACAAACAAACAATCTTAGTATTATAACGTTGTAAAACAACTAACTATAGTAGGGAGGGTTTTAATTGTGGGAGAGATAGAAGGAAGTCATAATAGTAATAAAAGGAGAATGGGTTTTTAAGGAAGAGTTGTGTGTTGTGTTAGAGATTGGTTTGGAGCTGATATATGTGGTGGTGTGCCTGCGTTTGTGTTTGGAGGCGAGACACTGGGGTCGCGTTTTTACTTTTGAGTCTGGGGCATAAGCGTAACGTTGTACACTTGTACTTCTGTTTTGTGTGTTGGGGTCAGCAGCCACGATTTTTTTCTTTTATGGGGTAGGTTGATAACTTGGCAAACAAGACACAATACACGCCCACAGATTGATTCATTCAACCTTTCGGCCTTGGCTTCCAGGTGGATATTTACATTTTATGTTTATAACCCAAAGAACTAATTAACAGAATTCAATGCTTTGAAAATGAGGATTTTTGCAATTTAATCTACCCTTTTTTTTTTTTACTTGGAAGGCACATGCTTCATTCATTTTAAAATTATTATTATATTAAGATGCATATATATTAAAATGAAGTGGATTAGCATCAATTTTGTCATCATCACATACGTGGCCTCCAAATGGGTCTCGTGACAACTGTTTTTCCATTTTGAGAAAAATGATTTTTTTTTTCCCAATTGAATTGTTACAACTATTGAGAATGAAGGGTTTGAACTCCTAATCTAAAATAGTTTGGTTTTTTGGAATGCAACACTTTGAACTAGGTTTTTTTTTTTTATAAATAGAGACAGAATATTTTAAACATAAGAGTAGCAGCCCAACAATCGTATGACAAATAGCCTAAGAATCTAACTTTAGCTAAAAACCTTTCTCTAGGTTGGACTGGAACTAAAAGTTTATGATAAGCAAAACTTAAGCTGATTAAGTATGGTATATAGACTAATGAATTTTATAATCCTACAAAACTCAAGAAAATTTGACAACCTAGTCCCACCATTTTAGCCTTATGGCATGTAAGAGCATTCACATTGGTGGAGCTATTTTTTTAACTATTTAGTACCACAAAAAGTTATTTTATCTATTTTACTTATTCATTTTACAAAACATCCAGTATCAATGAATCTATTTTAACTTTCAACACAATAAAATAATATAAATATCATAATAAAATAATATATCTACTATAATAAAATAATGATATCCACTACAATAAACAACAATCACAACTACCGCAACTACTACCGCCGCCGCCGCCATCGTCACCGCCGTTGTCACATGATAACAAATAATCATCTAGTGTAACAAGTATTTAACCTCAAATTATACTTATACAGTTTTTTTTTTTACTAAAACAATTTCTCAATTATCATGATAGCAAATAATCATCTAGTGTAACAATAATATTTTGTTTTAACCCCAAATTATATATATACAATTTGTCTTTTTACTAAACAAATTTCTCAATCGTCACAATAGCAAATAATTTTCTAGTGCAACAACATTATTTTTTTTAACCCTAAATTATATATATATACAATTTTTTTTTTTTTACTAAAACAATTGTCTCAATTGTCTGAAAGCAATCTTGGAACAATGTGAACTGTGAAAATGGAGAAACCTTATAAGAAAACATATAAAATGGAACACATATTATAGCTAGAACAATGTAATTCATAGATTACTCACATACATAACTCAAACCAAATTACAATAAAACTCACACACTCGCACAAGTTCCTATGACTCATGCGTTCATAACTCTGAATGTATGCCATAAATCTATCACTTTGTTCACATAACACTTGTATAGGAGGATAATCCACTCCCTCAATTTGTTCATAATCCAAGTCTACCACTTCATTATCATCTCGCTCATCTTCAACAATCATGTTTTGGAGAATTATGCATGTTTTCATGATCTTTTAGAGTGTTTCAAGATGGAAAAATTATGCAGGTCCACGAACAATTGTGAAACGTGCTTGAAGTACTCCAAATGCACGTTCAACATCCTTCCTAAATGCCTCTTGGGCTGCTACCAATAATTTTCGCTTTTGTCCTTGTGGAGCTGAGATTGTTCTCACAAATGCTGCCCACTTTGGATATATGACATTAGCAAGATAATATCTCATTATATAGTCATGACCATTGATTGAGTAATGCACTGCAAGAGCACATCCTTCGGCAAAATCATAAAATATATGAGACCGCTCTAACACATTAATGTCATTATTTGACCCAGATAACCCAAAAAAAACATACCATATCCAAAGATCATATGATTCTACTGCCTCCAAAATAATAGTATGCTCATGAATATGACTACAATATTGACATTTTTATGCAACTAGACAAGTTTTTCACTTTTAATGCATGCAATCAATTGAACCTAACATACCTGGAAAATCTCGGCGTTCGCCATGAGCTAAAAATCTCGGCATTCCCTATATAGCTATTTAGCTACACTGTTGCAAATGCTCTAAGCAATCCATGCTTTTAGTGGCATAAGCAATCATTAGGCCGACAAGTACACACGCACAAGTCACAACACAAGCAAGATGAACAATAAATGTAAAGATTTATACTACCAAAATACATAAAATACCTACCATAAGCTACTACCAAAATACATGAAGGTCTATTATAAGATATTACCAAAATACATGAAGGTCTATCATAAGCTACATAAAAATAAAAATGAAAATGTTATACCAAAGCATCATCTAAATGTGCCAACCTTTTCCTAATATTACATAATACATGAAGGCCTAAGCTACATCCAAAATGCAATCAAACCCATTAATTATGTGAACTTCGTCTTGCCATGATTCTCTCTTGGAGTTGTTCATAAAAAAGTTTTTGTGCTCTGATCAAGGCACTTATATCTTTCCTCATGATTCTCTCATCCTATAACATATGTTGCATCTTAAGTTTTTCCCTCTCAATCATAACTTTTTCCTTTTCAATCCTAAGTTTTTCCCTCTTTAATAAAAAAAATTTCCTCTCCCAATCGAGTTCTCTCCTTGTCCCTCAACTCTCTCAAGCGCAACCTCTCCGCTTTGATACAAAGACTCTTTTTCTTGTTCTTATGCTTTTTCAATAAATTTCATTTTCTTGGTCAAATATTCTCTTACACCTTTTATAGTTGCTTTGTTCTAATGATTGGCCTTTTCGGCCTTACCAATTAGCCTCTCAAAATTGGAAGTGTCACCAAGTCCGGACCCACAATCCCCATAGCCAATAGATGTTGAAGCCGGAGTTGGAGGCATGGATGCTCTTGATCTTTCATTAGGATTGACCCACTTTAGTTGGTCTTTCAACATGAGCCAACAATGTTCAAGATGAAAGGGTTTCTTGAAGGTCTCTTTATACAAAGTCTTCGCATTGGTAATCTAAAAAAACTAAAAGAAATATAACATGATTAGTATCTTCAAACTATTGGTGAATGGGTATGTTAATACTATTACAATATAATTTATACCTTATCTTATTCGGCTATACCACTTTGATGACATGTGTTAACTTTAGCCATGTACCCACAAAAATTATTTGTCTCCTTGTTAATCGTTGCCCAATGACTTATAGGGGAGATAGCAGTACGTGTGGTACCGGATGTATTGTACTGCGTGAAGTATTCCCAAACTTTTTGACGAAATGTATTATGTGTTTGTTTATTATTGTGTATGGCATCAACACTAATATTGAGCCATGCCAACACTAGGACTTAATCTTCCTCCACACTAAAGTTAGTGCCCCGTTTTCCTTTCATAGAAGAGGCACTCTCAACTTGAGGTGGAGAATCAAAAACTGACATAGGATTATTTTGAGATGTTCCCAAAAGTGGTGAGTCAATATCAATATCCCAATTTATGTTACCCGTGTAATATGGTAGGTCTTGTTGTAACTCCATAAATTAGAAACAACAATATATACATCCAAGCAAACTAAAAGTAAAGACCAATACTTTAATAAATTAAAAAAAAATGTAAACTTCATGTACACATAAAATTCCTAAATTAACATTTACATTAATACATTAGAAACAAAAAACATAAACTTTCTTGCAACTGGAAAATTCCCAAAACAATGTCCAGCATGACATTTATTGTAATAAATTAGAATCAACAAACAGAAAATTGACAAGAAGCAAAAACAAAAAATTTAACATTCCAATTCCCTGCAAATTTATACTACAATAAATTAGAAACCAAAAAAATGTAGCCTTCCCTGCACACAGAAAATCTCCCAACTAACATTTACACCAATACATTAGAAACAAAAACATAAACTTCCCTGCAATCAGAAAATTCCCAAAACAATTTCCAACATGACATTTAGTATCCGTTTGAATACAAATTATTGCGTTTACATTTCCCTCGGACGCGTTTCAGCCTTCTTCTTTTTTCTTTTTCTTCTCCTCTGCACGCGTTTCTGGAGGACAAAAGTTACTGTTCACCACTGTGCGATTACTGTTCACGCACTGTTTCACACTGTTCATGCACTTTTTAGCAACTTTTTTTTATCTTAAAAATGGGTCCCACGATACTATTCACACATTTAAAAAATTATTTTGCTACAGTGTTTTCAATTTTCAACAATAAGTTCTATCCAAATGAACCCTTATTGTAATAAATTAGAATCAATAAACATAAATCGGGAGCAAAGACAGAAAATTTATCATTCCTATTCGTTGCAAATTTATCATTAAAATCAACAAATATAAATTCCCTGCAAATAGAAAATTCCTAACTGACATGAAAAATTTATCATTCTAATTACCCAAATTAAAAACCCCAAGAATTACATGATGAAAAAGACAGAGACAGCTCACATGTAAATCAGCGAGCAAGTTTTGAAGAAATTGGTACCCAAACAAAGAAGAGAGGCTGAGATGGGTTGAACAGAAGAGAGGGCCAAATGGGTCGGCGTGGGTCAGCTTCGAACTTAGGACTTGGGGCTTAGGTTGACGATGAGGGCGAGATGGGCTAGCGTGGGTTGGCGATGTGGGGCAGGGAAGTGGGCCAGTGAGGAGTGGAAGAAGAAAGAAAAAAAGAATGAAAGTTGAGCTTCGGTGGAGGTGGTGAAAGGATGATGAATCTCGGCAGAGGTGAGAGTTAAGAGAGAGTTGAGAGTTTGATTTGAGAAAGTAGGACTGAATTGGGTAGAGGAATAAAGAAATAGAAAAAAACTAAAGAAATAATATTTTAATAGAAGGTGGGAATAAAAAATTATTTGTGAGTTTAGCTTTGAACTACAATGCACAACCATATATAGATGTGCATTGTAGCTGTGTAGGTAAAAATTTTACCTATATCACCACCAATGTTGCACCCTTTTTGTACATGCTGGTGCTGCTAAAAATAGCTTTTTAGAACCACCAATGTGGATGTTCTAAGGCATTAATAATGTGATAAATGAGGCTCACCTATTGACTCTAACAACCTAAGATCACTATATCTTAAGTTTCCGCCTTTAGCACAAACACCATATAAAGGCCAATTTCAATTATTTTTCTTCTAAAAAATAAAAATTAAGAGAGTTTGATAACATACTAAACCTTTTTTTGGATGAGTTTTGTAGCAGCCCTTACTGGGTCCTACAATGACAACAATAGTGTTGTTGACAACATTGTAACTAGAAGCGGTTGACCATCAACGAAGCACACTACTTGAGATCTTGAAGGGGAAAAGGGAGTTGTTTATATGGGTTTCTTTCTTACTACATCAAAACTATGACAATCTCCTTTTATGCATTGGTAGGACAAGGTAGAGGAGTTCAAAATAATATCAAATATACAAAGTTAACAAATTTAAGGTGGCGTGGTATGTTTGATTTGGGTATGATGTTTTTTTAGATTTATGTTCAAGATTTATGGGTTATGTCCAATGGTGGTTGTGGGTTTGATTTGGTTTTAGTTTTTGGTTGCAAATCTGAATGTGTTTGAGAAATTTCTATTATCATCGACAATCAATTCCCACATTCACCAAAGAGCAAAGACCACTATGATTGGCTTTGCTGCCCTCGACTTTGTATTACTTTCTACATTGTCATCTTTCTCGCGTAGACTCCACCAATTACCTCCAAGCAAAACCAAACCAACAAGTTTTTTAGCAACCTCTCTTGACACTGTTTTTGTTGTCCTTTGAAGTTGAGAAGCGGATTTTGAATTTTGGTAGTTTGGTGCTGAGGGATTTTATGAGAAATGGAAACTATTTTTCTTTTAGGAATTGGGGAGGAAAGGTGGTTGTGGTGAGTGAGGGAAGGTTGGAGTGGGAGTATGTTCTCCATGGTCTAGGTGTTGAACATACAAGTTTCTGGGTGTATGTTCTGGGTGTTCAACATTTGAATGAGTTTGATTTAGTTTTAGTTTTAGTTTTTGGTTGCAAAATCTTAATGATAGATGGGTTTGAATATTTAGTTAAAAATATGAATATTTGGTTGAATGTGTTTGATTTAGTTTTAGTTTTTGGATGAATTCTTCCTTCATCTAAATTTTTTTTTTTTCAAAAACATTTCTTGATCTTGTTTTTGTATGTGTTTTATTGTTTTGGGAGAAGAGAGACAAAAAAGGACAACAAAAATACCTATTTATCCTTGTTGTTAACAGGCGTGGGTTACGGAAGATAAACAGAGCTTATATCAAGTGGATAAAGTGTCATCTTTTAAATCACAAGTAGACAAAGTAATTTTGGGCCAAACTACAAATGAGTTTACTATAATTACCCCTTTTGATAATGTGGGGATTAAATGGACATAAATTAATCCTTATAAACTAAATTATAATTGAAGTAAAAATCAAGGGAATAAATTGAACTTTAACTTTATTCTTGTATGAGAAGCTAGACATGGCAGAACGGGTTAGAATTTTCTGACTCGACCCGAATCTGATTTTTTTTTTTACCTGAAGCAAAAATGGGTTGACCCATGTCCTAACTTGTGTTTTTTGCGGGTCAACCTGACCCGACCCGAACCTGAACCATTTTTTAAAACTTTTTTATTTTGTAAAAAAATTAATAAAATTAAGACAATATTGGTTTAATTGTTTGTTGTAAGCTTTAAGGAAACAATTGAGACATTTACATAACTTCATCTAAATTAATTGAAAGATGAATGTTTAAGTATTTTGTAATAAGTAAAAATTTTTAAATATCAAATAGCAAATATATATGCCAAGATAATCTAGTTACAGTAGAGTTAAAAATATAAATTTAAAATTGTAGACATGTGTAAGAAACATTCACAATTGTGAAAATATTAAAGCCAAAGTATCAAATTAATATAAATTATGAATGTTTAGACCTATTTTTTTTTAACAATTTATGTCCAAAATAAACGACTTTTCAAAGTAAATTATGATATTTCATAGAGTGTGTGTTGCTTAACAATGATATAATATTTATAAAAGATACCATATATAAATAAGTAAACAATCAAACTTTAATGTATATCTCAAATTAAAATAGAGTGTCAACCACAATTGATAATAGATTATAAAATTAATTTTCAAGATTGTAAATTTCTTATATGTTTTTATTCTTTGTCAAATAAATTATCCAATAAGTCATTTGTAATTCTATTATGGGATAATGATATTGTGTAGAGATAAAAATTTATGTATTTGTTTTACTTATCTTTGTGTTATTTTGTTTTAGATAGTAATGTTATAATTTGTATAATTTTAAAATTATTGAATAAGTATTAATAAGTTTAATTGAGTTCATTCTTGATATAAGTGGTGAATTCAAAGTAATGCATTTTACATCAAGTAATTTGTTACATGACTTTCCAAATGGCAAATAAATGTTATTTTCTTTATTAAAAAAAAAATCATGTGAAAAATATTGGTCAACCCGACCCGCATCCCGATTGATCCTAAATCCATTTTTAACCCACTTCAAATGACCCGTTTTGACCTGCAACCCATTTGACCCACATCTCGATTAACCCGACCCGATCCGCCTATTTTGCCATGTCTATGAGAAGCTTCCTGCTTAACACTCTTTAAGGGAAGAGAGAAGAAAATGGAATAGGAAAGAAACAAAAAAAAGGAAAAGGGAGAATTATTTCCCTTCTTAACTTGTCATCTTGTTAATGGGAAGGAAAAAGAAAGAATAATGAATTTTTAAGGTGAGATCCACATAATGACCATTTGCCACCAAATGCATAAAAGAAAAAAATGGTCATGTTAACAGATGCCCTTAGGACAATTGTTAATAAGTTATATCAGAAAAGTTTTTAATACTACTTTTATAGAAAATATAAAAAACTGTCAAAAAATTTAATTATTTTAGCATTATTCTATAAAATGTTTCTACAAATAGTTCATAAACCAATACTCTAAGGTGTTATCAAAAAAAAAAAAAAAAACTCTTAGGCATTCCTTAACTTATCCAAAAAAAAAAAAAAAAAAGAGGTTATTTACTTATTTTCCTTAACATAACCGGTCATAACTAAAACTCAAACTTTTGCCATTACTAAGATGGGCTGGGCCCAATTAACCCACATATAATCAAAACCCAAATACCCATCGAACCGAAATGTCGTCAAAACTCAAAAGTCAAGACCCACAAAAAAAGAAGCCTTACACATTGTCGACGACACAGTGACTGACACAGAAGAACATGAATCTCTTCCGCATTTGCATTTGCTTCATTTTCTATTCAAGGCAATGCTCCGCTCAACTTATTTGCTAAATTGTCGTAGAAATTCATTGCTGTTTTGCCTCAATCAACCATGGAAGCCAGCTCAATTGTCCTCCACTCAAAAACCCTCCCTTTTGGTATAACACTCACAAACAACAAACTCTCTTTCAGACCTTTCAACAAACACTTGCCAAGCACCAATTATCAGCGCCACCAAAGTCTTAAACCCATCAAACCACCATCACATTGGCAATTTAATGCAAGCCCATTAGCATTTTCACCGACAAGAACAAAAACCCATTTGTTGACTCCTCTCAAATGCTCATATTCCAACACTACTAGCTCGGATTCTCAGAACCCATTGCTAAAACCCCTCAAAAACCTCTCACTTGATTCGTTGAAGAAGACCCTTTCTCAGTTAACTCCTATTGATGTTGTGAAGTGGTCTGGGGTCTTATCCATTGCCGTTGCAGCCACAAAATGGACTGTAAATATGCTATTCAACCCCTTTTTCTGGATGTACTTCAGCTGGACATGGTTGTTCTGGCCATGGTTTGTGGCAATAGCGCTTGCGATTTACGGGTTATATAGCTTTCGCAAGCATTTACTTGGTGAAGCAAACATATTTGAGCAACTTGCCATTGTTACTTCCACGTTTACTTGGCTCACTCTTGTCCCACCAGCCCATTTCAGTGGCTATCTTGAAGGTTGGCCTTTTGTGTTCTTCTTTGTATACCATTATTTCTTTTTCTTCAATGTTAGTGTAAGGAAAAGGTTATATGGCGATTACTATGCTCGTCCACATGATCCCAAGTGGGATGTGAACCCACCCAAGTGGTATCGCCTTTTGTTTTGTGTTGGAGTTATGGTTGGGCACTGGTTGGCTGCATTTGAAGGGCCTGAGCTGCACCGCATTCCTGGAGGGTGGACAAATGTGGGGGTTTGGATTTTGATAATATTGACAATGTTAATGCAGTATAATTCGACGTTGTATCTTGCAAAGTATTCAGAAAAGGTGGTTGTGCCAACTGCTGTGGTGCAGTTTGGGCCTTATCGTTGGGTCCGTCATCCAATATATTCGTCTACAATGCTACTGTTTGCTACTTTCTGTGTTGCACTTCGAGCACCTTTGAGCTTGCTGTTTGTTGCAGCAGTTTGTTTGTTTTACTATGAGCAGAAGGCAAAACTTGAAGAGGCTTTGATGGTTGAGACATTTGGTGAGAGGTATATGGAGTATGCAACTAGAGTTAGATACAAGTTTATTCCTTTTATTTATTAGTTAATACTCAGGAATGCTGTTGTTAATGTTGGGTTTTTTCTGATTGATATGTTGGATTCAAGTACTTGAGTTTTTAAATGGAAATGGAAAATGTCAGATTCTATATAACAGATGCACATTTCTGTTGGATGTTTATTACTGTTCATTCATTTTTGTTAAGCCTGTTTCTATATTATTTACAAGTTTTACTATCTCTCTTGTTGCGTTAGTTTTTGTTCCTTGAAATGTACTAGCTTGGCTGGATTGTGATTACGAGGTAGGCTTATCATTTTTTAATGTTGCCCTTATTTATTGACATACCTTACATTACCTACAAGATTGCAGACAGCAAATGGCTATGGGTCTTCTCTGTTCTATGCCTTTTGAGTTCTTACAGTTCTTCAGTTTCACTTGGACATGTGCTAGCAATTACTATTACGTCTGAAGTCTCTATAAGTGCGTTGTGTAAGCTTTGGTGTGCTTGCTAAAGTAATGTAAGAGTAAGCGAGACACACTTAAGAAACAAGCTTTGATCAATTGGCGCCATTGAGGTACAGGTCAAGCAGGGCTTAACTGCTCTACAACAAGAATTTTGGTCATAAATTGAGTGAGCTTAACCATGGTCTACCCAGCTTGCATTGTGTTTATGGCTGTGGAATTGGGCTTGAACTCAATACTTGGTGGGGCCTCAGGAAATTAATTTTATAAAGGACTAGTTGAATGCACGGAAGAGTGAAAATCATTGGATGCAAAAGACAATACTGACCTTTGACCATTTCTTTTTTCATATTTGATTGCTGATTCTTAAAGGGACATCAAAGATCAAAGATAAGATAAGCTAATAAGCTGTAGCTCAATTGGCGCCTTCTCCCTCTATAAGTTCTAGGTGGAGGATGAGTCTGTGGTTCAAGTCTTGTTAGGTGCGTGTAACTTAGCAATAAAAAAAAGGATAAGATAACCTATAGAATTAACCTTAATGAAGTTGAAGTGGAAAACTTATATGAGCATGTGGTCTGATTGTCACAGATTTACCATAATTCACCTTTTTTATTTTATTTTATTTAAGTGGAGTTACCATAATTCACTAGTACCCTAAGAACCACAATCCAGATTCCTCAATCCAAATCCATAATCTAGAAAAGTATTGTTTGCTATAAAAGTTTCAAAGCAGTATAGATCTCCTAGAATTGTACCGTATATATATATACCTGTTGGGGTGATAGGAGAGATACTCTTTGCTGGCGGCTAAAAGGGGATGGTAACTTTGACTCCCGGTCTTACTACCATGCGATTCGGGGTGCCTTGAATTCTTTGTTTCCTTTGAAGGGTGTTTGGAAACCAAAGATTCCTAAGCGCGTGGCATTCTTTTTGTGGAGAGCTGCTCATGGTCGGATTCTCACTTTGGATAATCTAATGCTTAAGGGTCGCTCTTTGGCTAATTGGTGTTGTATGTGTTGCTGTGATGGGGAGTTGGCAGGCCACCTTCTTCTTTGCTGTCCTGTTATCTTTTATGCTTTAGGCTTTTGGTATTCATTGGGTAATGCCGGGATCATTGGCGAGTTTGTTATCTAGTTGGCATCAGTGCTTTGGAAAGCATAATTCGGAAATTTGGAATATGGTTCCAGGGTGCTTAATGTGGATTGTGTGGTTGGAGCGAAATTGTCGATCTTTTGAAGATAAAGAGAAGACGTTGGAGGAGTTAAAGATTCTATGCTAACGCAGTCTTTTGGAGTGGTCTCGTTGTTGGGGTTTTACTGAGTGGTCTTCTCTCTCTGACCATCTTCTTTGTTGTCCTGTTATCTTTTATGCTTCAGGCTTTTGGTATTCATTGGGTAATGCCGGTATCATTGGCGAGTAGTTGGCGTCAGTGCTTTGGAAAGCATAATTCGGAAATTTGGAATATGGTTCCAGGGTGCTTAATATGGATTGTGTGGTTGGAGCGAAATTGTCGATCTTTTGAAGATAAAGAGAAGACGTTGGAGGAGTTAAAGATTCTATGCTAACGCAGTCTTTTAGAGTGGTCTTGTTGTTGGGGTTTTACTGAGTGTTCTTCTCTTTCTGAGTTTATGTCTTCTCTTAGCCTAGTCTCCTGACCCCCCTCTTGTTGTTGTGTTGTGTGTTCTTTTTCTTTTGTTGTTCGTCATCATGAACATCTTGTACTTCTCATGTTTTTTTTCATTAATATAAGATTTTTGATTACCTATATAAAAAAAAAAAAATATATATATATATATATATATATATATATATATATATATATATATATATATATACCTGTCAGACTGTGTATCATATACAACGATCATAGAACTAGCTGCAAGTTTGGTTTATAGATGCTGGTTAGTCAAGTCATTTAATGTCCATGAAATTAGTGGACCTAAAATGATTATATATTGATGAATGAGTAGCATGAAAAATAAGGGCATCAGAAGTTTGTGAGAACTCATTATTAGCTCCACTGGCTGAGAAGATGACAGAAAATAAGTTGTCATTCACAGCACACATTCGTCATATGACCCATGAATGTCAATATGGTTCACCTGGAAGACATTGCAGGGACCTAAGGGAAGATCAAGTATGCATTTGTTAGGCTTCCTCTTTTTCTGGTTCTTTTCATGACCTTGACAAAGAAGACTGCTAGGTTTTAGATGTTGGCAAAGTCCATATGACAAAACTAGTGTCAAAGAGGCCTGGAATTGATGTATTTGAATTATGTTAGAAGTCAATGAGCTGATTGAAAATCTAAAGACCAAAGAATTTCACTCAAGCGAAAATTGAGACTTGCTCAAACGAAACATTGAAATAGGCAGAAACTTTGCTTCACTCTCACTCAAGCAAGATTGTTGATGTGATAGTTCGAAAAATGTGGATTGGATTGGATAAGTGTGTGTTGTGCGGGCATGTGCTGAGTCTCACATTGGGTATTTACTTAAATAAACTGGGTTATAAAGTGATTACTCAGGGTCTCAATTGTAACTTGAATTGTCCTTTTGGGGTATAGCGCATATGTGACTAGCATTTCCTTAGGTTGTAAAAAATAGTATTAGAGCCAACCTAGTAACACCATGTGACTAGGGGGCATTGCAATACAATGTGGACCTTGATAAGGACATTAGGAATTTAAGGGGGGGGGGTGTGATTTGGATACTTTGGATTATGTGGATTGTATGTGTTGTGTGTGCATATGATGAGTGAGTTAATTCTTCAATAGTGGGTTGTTATTGTTGAGTTCTAGGTTGCAAATGAGGTTCACTTGTAAAAGAGATTCACATAGAAAGATTCTAGAGTATCTTGAATCATTGTGGTGAGAAAACAAATGGGGCGTTTGCGGAGATTACAATATAGAGTTTAGCTTTGCAAAAGTTTTGGAAGTAGATTATTTGTAATTGCTTTTTCTATATGGGTTGGATCCCCTGAATCTGAATTGGTTTTTACATTGAAGAGGTTGTTCATTGTTTTTCCACTTCGTTTCAAAAATCTTTGTGTGCTTTTGCTGCTTTCATTATCATTGCTTTAGATTTTGTGATTGATTGCTGTGGTTGAATCACATGTTGGATTATCTGTTTGGAATATGCTTATCTTGTTGAATTAATCCACTGCGCAAGTGTTTGGATCTAAATACATAGTTTTTTTTTTTCTTCAAAGATATAGAGACTGCTAGTTATTTTGCTGTAGAGAAGGGTTTCGGAAATGTGTGACTGCTTGAAAAATAAAGACATCTACAACAGGCATGGCTCTATAAAATTCCCCTTTGTTAATTTTCTTGTTATACGTCCCTTAAATAATGAAGACAATGAGGAGTGAAGTTTATGAGATACCAGCTAGACCAGGTCTATTATCTGTTGGGTATTGGCCATTGAATGGGGTTTAAGTCTCCATCTGCGCTTTATACATTTCATCTTGTTGCTATTTAATTGATATGCTTTGATCCTTCCTTGATTATCTTTCAGTATGCTGTCTTGTGATTGCTACAGATTAGATAAGCATTTCATGATCTCCTCTCGCTACAGACTGAAACAACCTTTGTTGATTGTACCTGTATATCATATCAGTCATAATATCTATAGAATACAATGCCAATGAGGTGACTTCAAGTCTCCGTCTGAGTTTGATACATCCACATCTTGTTGCTTTTTTAATTGATTATGTATTGGACCCTTTGAAGGGAATTGACTCTAATTCCCAAACCTTGTGAGAAGCAAAAATAGAGAAGAACACACAAAGAACAATCACACAACAAAAAGATTTACATGGTTCACCACTAGGGCGATGTCCATGGAGTTGCAGCAATTTTCACTATGTTAGAGAGAATAATACAGAGACAGTTTACAATACATCAAACCTTAATTCTGATTTGACAATATATATAACCCCAAAGAGGGGAAAAAAAGCTCCTATCGGCCTAAGCCTCACAAAAAAACCTATTTAAAATCATAATGCTCCCAAGCTGGGTCGGGTCCAAACCAGATTGAACACAAAACCATGCTCTACATAGCCTAATACCCTTCGTTGATTGTCCTTTTCATATGTTGTCTGATAGATTGTCCTTTCCATTTGTTGTTTGGTAGATTACACAACTTTTGCAGATCTTATGATCAAGCCTGTTTAATGTTTCCCTTTGTTAGAAATTGAGTTACCTTTTAGTTTTTCCAATGACTAATGTGTTGAACAATAGGAAAACTTACACTACGCCAATGAGCTTTAGCTTAGATAAAACCTCCTCCCCTTGTCACTGGAGGTGGACTGTCACGTTGTAAGTTCCGCACCCCATTGGGTGTGTGAATGCTTACCAATAAAACAGATTACACTAAAAGGTTGTCTTGTTTCTTTAGTTAAGGAAAACTTTCCAACTATGAGTATTATCTAGTTATAAATCACAATGCACCTGGCAGAGACCTCATGGTTATTGCATGAACCGGCCTGCAAATCAATCCTCCCTATCAGCAAACGGCTACCCAACATTCTAGCATTTGACAAGGTGTGCTGACTGGCAGTGTGGGACTTAAACATTCATAAAGAAAAATATCTAGTATTGTGGAAGCCACCTCATGCGCACATGTAAGCCAACTCATCTGATGTGAAATAAGCTTTATTTTGCACCATACGTTTCACAGACACAAAAGTAAATTACAAGATCCTCATAATGAACACTTATAATCTTGCATGGGGGTTTTCTTCTTATGACAAGCTAAAAAAACCACTTCTTTGATTTACTTTTAATGGTTATCGATTTCGTGCACTTAAAGACAAGGATTGGCTGGTCCTATTTTGGCTCCTTATTTCTACCAATATTTCTGTCTTGGGATATCCAGATTCTCTTTTTTCTTTGGTATCCTGTCGTTTCTTCTCTTCTTAAGTTTATGTGTGTGACTGCAGGCTGGCTTGACCATGTTTTTTCTTAATTTCTTGGTATAGTAAAATAAAAATGCAGTGACCTCTACAGGTTTTCCCATTCTGCAATACTTCTCGAAGTTGGATGTACGATTGTGCTACTTTTGACATGATTTTTACTTGTGCTATTTGGAAATCCATTTTGGTTTCATGTGTTTCCAGGCTGTGGTAATTGGATATGGTTTTCCTTTGATGTGCTTATCCTTACGATAGTTCATAGACGAGTTCTAAGATGACTAAAGATTTTGGCTTGTTATTTGATGGTGTCTTTTTCAAGTAACTTACCCCCCCCCCCCCCCCCCCCCCCCCCAAAAAAAAGTCCTTTTCAGGAATAGCGACTAAGTCCGAGACACTTAATAACCGTTTCGTTATGTATCTTTCAGCTCTAGTATATGGAATGATTATACTTAGCTTTTGTTGTATTCGTTGAAAGGTCCTGTCCTGTGCAGATGAAACCCTTGTTTACATCTTGTATAAGTTGTATTCATAAGGTCTCTTCTCTTTTCTAGTAAATTTGTTATTAGTAAAAATAAAACAAAATACTGATTCCATCATTTAACCAAAAGACAAAGAAAAAGAAAGGTCTTGGTGTCATTTGCAGATCTGTTCAACATCATATTCTCAATATTTGTAGTAATGGGTTCCCTTGTCTTCCTAATGAAAATTAATTTGTTGTGGACATGCTTGCCCATATGGAATGCCGAATTTTGTGGTTATTATATGGAATGCTGAATTTTGTAGTAACTGAGAATTTGATGTGATGATCTAGTGACTTTTATATATACACTTCATTTCATAAAACGTGCACACGAGTAGAACAATGGTGCCAGAGTCTGTGTTCCTATGTAGTTCCCAAGTCATTTATCTAGACATAAGAAAATCTTTCTAGAATTTGGTGGTGATTTAATTTGGTAATGGTCATGAGACTTTTCTACCCTCTGTCAATTGATTATGATATAGAAGTAATTAGTTAATTTAATTCCTTATGGAAGTAATTGGTCTAATGCATAGCTCTCCATTCAAACAGAATAAGTTTGTCTTTCTTAGTACAGCTTCTGGGACAGCTGGTTCATGTTGCTCAGGCGTTAGAATTTGCAGGATCGGGAACGCTTCAGCCTTAAGGTGTTGGCGAGTTTGTGTCCAGAAGAGTATGCATAGCGGGCTAACTAATTTGCTTTGTAATAACAGGGTCATTACTTTGTATAGGCCATATTAAAGAGGGGTCCTGAAAAGGATTCAATACTTTTACATGAATTACTATTAGACTAGACAATGACCCCTTTGCTTCAAACTAATTAGAAGTCACGAAAAATGGCATTAGTCCATCATGACAAAGATTTTTTTTTCTTCGAAGGAATAGTGGTTTTTATGTGTGAATCTACAGAACGCATAATCCAAAACAATCTTAAGGAGTAAACAAACATGTGGTACTCCGAATTGAATGAAATTTGATTGGATAAGCATGTTGTGCAACCCTGTGTTGAGGTCTGAATCAGATGTTTATTAGGTAGAGTTTGGTTATACCCATCATCGAATAATAACCTCGTAATGTTATGTGATGTGACATTGCTAACGCTTTCTCTGAGTCGTGACAAAACCTCTAAATGTGAGAAGTTGTGGTCCCAACTCTCAAGGAAAGAAAAACATCTACCAATAGTACATAATTGGACTATGTTTAACGTCGTTTTAATGTGTTTCCTTCCTTCCTCGCGATGCTGTCCTCAAGTTCTTTTTATCTATTGGATGAACTCTTTTTTGGGTTTAAATGGAGTACTTACTGGACATTGTTAGGTATCCACACATAGACCAATATATTGTGCTGAGACATAGACCAACGTGGAACCTCAGTGTGCCACAGCAGCCACCATGGAGTTTAGCCACGTGCTGTACTGCTGTGCAATGATTGCCTTATGGGGTAACATTAGATGAGCCTGCACCTCATTTTAGCCCAGGTTGTCACTGAAACCTTGTGCACCATAAAAAGAGAGAGAGAGGAAAGAAAAATATCTAAGAACATGACAGTTACTCGGTCCAAATTCAAGACCACACACATTTGATCCTCAAAGCCATGATCTTCTTCTCAAATTCACAAAATGCAAAAATCAATTACTCTTGTTGAAGGGGATTTTGATATACGTTACACAAAGATTAATAATGCATTTGACACTGACCCACTCATCCTACATCTAGACATAAATCCTAACAAGAAAGTTTGCAAATACAATTGAAAAATGGAGAAATGATAAATAAAAATAATAAAAATAATAAAAATAAAAAAAAAACTAAAAAAGAAGAAGAAGAAACAGAAACTCTCAATGGGGAAATGTGTTTTTCTTTTTACCCATTGGACAACACACTCAATGCTCTTCAGGGTTCATTTCTTGTTCCTTGGGGTTACCTTTATAGGCAAACCCTGTTTGGGTACAGGGAAAGGGCCATACTGTATACCATCCTCGTCTCCTACAACTTGCCACCTAATTAAAGTCAAACATATGAGATTACAATTAAAAGAAAGTAAGACACAAGATTTCAACTTTTGAAATTGTTGGGCTTAATTTTTTGTTCAAACAGAAATATCAACATTTTTCCCCCAACCTTGAATGTGAAAAAGCATGAAGTAGGGGACTTTTTTAAGTGTTCAAATTTTAACTATACCTTGCAAAATTGCACCCTTTTGTGTCTAGCCATTCATGTGGTATCTAGCCATAGGTACTAGTCTCATATTATAATAAATAAAATCCCGTGTATACGCACACACATTTTTATTTTATCAAAGAAGTATTTGTATTAGCTGAGCTCAGACCGGGTGCAACCACATAAAATAACATAAATTGCACAGATTTTTATGCTTCAATATTCATTTTTTTAAAAAAAAAAAACTGTTTTTTAATAAATAATATTTATTAGGGAATCAATAACATAAGTCAGATATTTTTTCAAAATAAATTTTATACTCGCGGCTCTCAATTTTTCTCTAATAATATTACCGACACAATAATTTTTTAAATAAATCTTACAATTAGTGAGTTGACAAAATATTATTGATTCTTATTTAGATCAATCACTACTACTATATTACATATCCATTATTAATAATTTTCTATCACTGAAATTTTCTATCACTGAAATTTGTTATGAATGATATGAGACAAATTAAGAAATGACATGATGTAAATGTGCAAAGCAAAGTTGTGGTGTTAAGGAGACCTGTACAATTAGCTAGGACACAATCACATTTGTACTGGTTTCTGCGACTGGCAAATTGTGTCCCTTTTACTAGGCTGTGGTTCGTATCTCTAACATAGTAGATCCAACGGCTAGTGTAAAATTTAGAGAATTGAGATATTGAGTAGATTGGTTTGATATTTTGTATGAATGATAGAGACGACATTGGAATTGGAGAATATCTATTTTCTACCCAGACCAATGGAATCTAAAACTTTTTTTCCTAAATTTAAAGGGTGATTGGACTGGGAAGAGCCTTGTAGGCCCTTGTAGGTTGTAGCTTCGTGACATTGTTGGGTCTCCTCCTTGACAAAAACTTGGGCACATTTGGAGAAAGTGGGTGAGTGTAGAAAAGTGAAATAGAACTTATTAAAAATATGTTAATTTTTTGTCAAATCTATTCTATTTTATATTTCCACCCTCCTCTATTTCAATCTAAATAGACTATTATGTACAAATCTCTTTCCTTTCACTTATGGTAAAAACAGCAACATGGTGGTCGAGACTATTAGTTGTGACATGATCATGCTTGTCTTACCTATTTGGAAATCAATGTCTGAGAGGTTTAGACCATATAATTTAAAACTAATTAAAACAAGGCAGCTTAGATGGACAATAATATATAGTTATTTGTTTTAGGGTTAAATTAGGAGATTTATAAGAAATTATACACTTCTTGTGATACACTATGTTATTTATTCACCATTTTATTAAAAGACTCTCACCTATTTAAAATTACTAAATCAGTAATTAATTTCTCTTAAAATGTTTTTTTACTCATTAAATGAGTGAGCATTTTTTAGTAAAATGATAAATAAATGACGTGGTCTACTATGAAAATATTATAATTTCTTGAGATTTAGATGACCCATAATAGTTCTTCACAATAAAGAATCAATGTCATTTGGTAGTACTATTATGGCTTTGGTTCTTTAATTAATAGGCGGCTTAGATGGACCATAATAGTTCTGCCAATAGAGAGACTTGGATGATAAAATGTAGAACTAAAGAAAACTGGGAAATGTAAATGATAGAATCTAAAACTAATTAATTAAGATAAAAGTTAACGAATATTTTAAAGACATTGGTTTATGAAGTATTTTTAGAAATTTTTTATGAAAAAAGAAAAAAATGAATTAATTGTTTTGACAAGTTTTTATATTTCAATAAAAGTGAGAGTTTCATAAAAAATATAAAATAAAAGTGAGGGTCAAAACTTTATTATCAATTGTCCTAACGATACTTTATTAATTGGACTCATTAATTAAAACTAAAAGGCTTAGATGGACCATATAGTAGTTCTTCTACCCACTTATGAACCGATGCGTGAGAGACTTAGATGATGAAGTCTAAAACTAATTAAATTAAGAGACTTAGATGGTAGAGTCAAAATCTAATTAACACTCCCATTTAGTTTCTTGAAAATGAGAGCACAAAGAATTTCTCTGCTATATATTGCAGTCAAAATGTGTCTTTCATTCAGCTTAAGATGCCCATTATTCTATAAATGGGCATCTTGCCTAAAAAAAACCATATGTCTTACTTGTAACCAGTGCAAAATCATTTAGATTATTTTCAATAAATTTATTAAAATACTTAGTAATTTTTTAAGATACAATATTTCACAGGAAGATAAGGAAATTTTAATAGTAGTAGTAATTAAATTGTAAAATGGGCATGAAGACAAGGTTGAATTCATAAATGATAATGAAGAATCTTGTGGATCAGTTATACAGTCACACTGTTTTTGAACTGATGACAGATGACAATGAGGCTGAGAGAATTTGTATGTCATGCAGAGGTCATATAAGAGTTACGTTTGACTAAAATGTCTTGCATGTGTGCCACGTGTATAGAAGAAACATGTAGGTGAACAATTCTTAGTTTTAGTTTTTTTTTTTTTTTGGTAAGCTAGATTGGCAATTTGGCATCCACTCTTCCTGTTCACAAGAAAAAATTTATGTTCACTTGCCTTCAAAGCCACTGAGGACCACTTCCATAGCCTAAGGAACACCCAAAATGGACCACTGATCAAAGCATCAAACCCCCCCTCTATAGTCAACCAAGACAAAAACAAACAACCTTTTTTCACAAACTCATACTGGTTGACAATATGTGATGCTATGTTATGAATATCTTCCACTATTACAAAACGAAATTAGTACCATAAAATGGACCATTATTGAAGCCCATTTGTATTAAAGTGTGAGTGATTAAGATTGTACAAATAAACTTGAAGAAATCTGAGAGAGAGAGAGAGAGAGAGAGAGAACCTGCAAGAAGTGGTGAGGTGGTGTAGAAGAATGAGAGTCTCTAGCTTAGCCAGCTCACTTCCTGGACAAGCATGCACTCCATTCCCAAACGGCATGTACGTGTTAGGTCTTGGTGGCACCTGTTCCATCACACAAACAAAAACCAAATTAAGCCAGAATCTCTTTAAAGTCTTCTCTATCACCCAACAATATATTCTATCTTTTTTACTATACAACAGGATTAAATATATACTTCCAAACTAGTTTATGCTACAAAATTTTTACTACCATACAAAATTAGCTCACGTGATCTGAAACATGAAATGATTTCAGGCACAGATTGTCTGAGTAGAGGAAGATTTACATGGAAATGAAAAAGACACTTCAAGATAATCGAACAATTGACAACCTTATATTTCTGCCAAAACAAGATAGAATATAACAGTGTGTGTGACCCACTTCTTGAATCTTGGTACAGATATGCTCAGAAGTTGTTTTTATGGGAGGCTGGCATTTGGGTACGCTAGCAGGAAAAGTCTTACTTACTTACCTCGAATCTTGAAGGGTCAAACTTTTCGGGTTGAGGGAAGAACTCAGCATTGTGATGAATGGTTCTGAAGAGAGGCAGAACCTTCCAACCCTTCGGAATGAAATAGCCCTCAAATTCAACATCTTCTACTGCTTCTCTGAATGTGAAAGAGAGTATACTTGCAGTTCTTAGTGTTTCTTGAATCACCTGAAATTAATTCACTTTATCATGACTCATGATGAGCTTTAATTATGAAAACAAACCACGAATGTTGATGGAGTGTGGAGGCAATAAGACCATCTCCAATTTCAACTTGATCTATTTCATAAATTTTAGTTCAGTATTAGCGATCAAAAAATGCATTGTCATGTACATTTTTAGATAAATAAATAAATTTGAATCATAGAATATACTCTCACCATTTCACTTAAAAATGAAAGAGAGAATATAATAAAATATCTATCATTTTATTTTTTTGAAATTAAATAATACTATTGTTTAAAATTTTAAATAATATGTTATTGTATCTATACTATTATTTAAGGAGCTTTTCCTATTTGGATTCCACATTTTTTAGTACAAGAATGCCCATATTCCTCTATGTTTAAGTGGAGATAAAACTAAAAGATAATCGGTAAAAATGCAACTCTAACTTCCACTAAAACATTGCCTAAAAAATATGATTACTTTCTTATTAATTTACTTTGTCCACTTATAAATTAGATTTTCAAAATAAAAATTATATATATAAAATAAAAAATCACAGTTTTTTTTTCTATAAGTAGGACCACCGGAAAAAAAAAAAACCTCATTGCATGCGCTTTGCGCGTGTGATGAAACTAGTACATATTTAAATATGTAATATTTAATTAGAATTATGAAATAAATCCATTTGAAAGGAAAATGACTTATTTTAAGCTTATCCAAAATAAATAAATAGCTATTTTCAATCTTTCAAATATATGGGTTTAATTTTATAATTATAGTTAAATGATTAAATTTATAATTTTCTAAAATTTATCAATTATAAAAATAGAAATAAAAATAAAAATAAAAAATTTACCCGGCCAGTCAATGGCATGCGCCGAGTATCATCCCACGTAAGCCCACGATTTTCTTCAAACAGTTTGCGTTGAATTCCTTCTTGTTCCTTCTGAAACATTTAATTGCCAATACATAACATTAAAAAATAGAACAAAGAGTTCTCTTGTTTTGTTTTGGATATTCAAATGCCACAATATCTCTCCCTATCATTGCATTATTTATTTATTTTATCAAGACAATGACTGGGGAAAGCTTTAAAAAGAAGCAAAAATCCTCAACCAAGAATATTAAAATATAACCGAGTGGAAAAATACATTTCAAGAAATAAAAAGACACACACATATTTAACAAAAATCTAATCTAAAAATCTATAGAGATTTGGACTAAAATTGAAGAACAAACAAATACCAATTTAGTTTAATGAAAATTTTACCGTCACGGCTTCTAGGAGATTGACATTATCGTGCAAATACTTTAGAATCCATGTTAGAATACTCGCAGTTGTATCATGAGCAGCAAAGATGACTCCTATTATATTGTCAGCAATTTGAGAATCACTAAGCTGATTATGCTTCTCGTCTTCGGCTCCCAATAATATTCCTAATAAGCCTCCACCATGTTTCCCAATCTCCCTTCTCTTTTCTATTATTCTTCTCAAATCCTCATTCAGAAGCTTCCTTGCCTTATTTAACATTAGCAAATATAAAATTATTATAAAAAAATCAAAACCCCATTTTAGAAATATCTATAAACCTTATCTTACATTATCACAACATATGGTACAAATTATGTTCTCAAAGCAACGTAGGACTATTAGTTATTACCTTCATCGCTTTGCGAAAAGGAGTTCCCGGTAGATCTAGAGGCATGGAATTGTAGCCCTTCTCAAGGCATTGATACAAATTTTTTATTCCTTCCATTTCTATGTCATGTTGGTCACCGAGGGCCGAAATCATTGCCACATCAAAGGCGTACTGAAGAGACCAAAAAATAGGAATAAACTTAATTAATAGAATTCTAATGTGCAAAGTCATACAAAAAAAAAGCTAATATATATTTATAAAACAGGAAGTGTAACAAACTGGCATACCCTCTTCATCTCTTGCAAGGTGTAAATGGTGCAATTGTTCCATGTGGGGATAAGCTTGAGAGCAATATGCTCAATCTTCGAGACTGACCCTCTTATCGCTGAGGGCAAAAAGGAAGCTTGGACCAACTTCTTGAGCCTTGAATGGTAGGCCCCTTGTTGAAAGAAGAGAGCCTCTGGCCCTATCATTTTCTCTTTGCTTGGTGGATAAGTTGGCTTGAATAGATGAGCTCGGCTCACTAACACAACCCTTGCAGCTTCTGGGCTTGAAATCATCACACAGGGGCATCCCAATATGTGGGTCTTAAATATATCCCCATACCTGCAATAAATGGACCATAAAAAACTATTCAGAACTTACTAATAAAAAGACAATTTTTACTCTTTCTCGGTGTGTTTATTTAATTATTTTACTTAATTAGTTTCTGGATAGGAACTAGCTATGAACAAAAGGGTCAACATAGAAATGAGAATCTGGGGGGGCCTATGTGTGATTTTGTGTACCGTTTTTGCCTGTTGGAAAAGAAGGAATTTGGGTTTTCAGTGTAGAGCTTGAGAGTCTCTCCTATGTATGGCCATCCCATTGAACCAGGGGGTAAGCGTTTGTGTCTGGGTTGGCGCCATTGGAGGAAGGGTAGGAGCAGCAACAAAGAACAGAACAGTAATGGTATAAGAATGACAAACTGAGAATGGAAAAGTGCAAAGAGGGGTGATAATGAGAAAACTTGCATGGTGTTAATGAGAGGATAGAGAGGTGGCAAGAGGCTAACTTGAACAAAAAGTGCTTGTTGAAGGAAGAATGTCGTGGTGGCGTGGGTGTTTTTATAGAGTGGGGAGGTTGGGGTTTGAGACAGACGTCACCATAGTTATGGAAACACCTTGCAGCTCTACCTCTCTTTTTATTATTTATTTTTTGGACCATGACTACACCAAAAATAAGTTATTACATTTTAAAATTGATAAATTATTAATGGTATTACATTACAAAAATTTATTGCAATAACTTAAAAATATTTGAAACTTATTGCAATGGAATTTTTTTTTGCACAAACTTATTATCTAAAATTTTATTACAACATTTCTCATCAACTATTGTAATAACTCTGTAGCAATTTTTTATTGCAATAATTTTTTTTTCTTGTAATACTACTACTATTGAAATTTAAATTGGATTTTTTTAATAAAAAAATTATAATTCGATAATTATGGATCTAGAGCTGTAAACCAATTGAGTTTGATAGATAGCTTTTGAAAATTTAAACTGGAATTAGATTACAAGAAAATTACTATACAAAGGGTTTGTTTAGCATTCGCTTATTTTGCTAAAACTGAAATTTTTTTTATTGAAAGTATTGTAAATAAAGGTAAAAGTTAACTGAAATAGGAAAATTATTGTGTACTTCGGGAGTATCATAAATGCATATTCCCTTCTCTCACATGAATGGTGGGTCCCATTAATTAAATTCATGGTAGGACCGACCATTTATGTGAGAGGAGGGAGTACATATTTATGGTACTCTAGGAGTACCTAATAATTTTCCACTGAAATAATACAGTGAAACCCATGAATAATATCAAAAAGTGTAATAGGACCATGAATAGTAGTAAAAATAAGCTGAATAGTAAAATAAACTAGCTTTTTAATCTAGAGCCAAACACCTAAGTGTGTGCTTAGCAAAAATTATTTTTGCCAACTTATTTTATTTTTCAGCTTATTTTTTGTACTATTTATGGGCCTCACTGTACTTTTTGGTACTATTCATGGGTCCCACTATACTATTTCGCTTAATTTTTACCTTTATCTATAGTAATATCAGCAAAAAATTTTAAGATTCACTTTCAGCAAAATAAGCAGATCCCAAACAGACCCTAAGAGTCGGTTCGGAAATAACTTAGCTAACTTTTTGCTGAAAGTGTGTTGAAGTGTACTTGTACATTGAAAAAAATGAGAAAAAGTGAGAAAAATGAGGTTTTAAAAAGTTGTACATAAAAACTTAAAGGTTCAAAGCTAATGCCAAACTCACCTTGTTTCCTAAATTAAGCTACTAATATCAATCTTTCTATTGTGTTTAATATATATACCACACACTTATTACATGGATGAAATTCGACCACAATATCTACATTCTGCGATAAACGTTACTTGTATGCACAGTAGCTACTATACCTCTATGCCGTATTCATCCACCAAGTATTTGAGCTTCACGGTCCTACTTCCTATATTAATCCAATACACAATATACATGTTCCTTGTCCTTTGTAAAATAGTTGTTTACTATGTGCAACTTAACTATGTACTACTCACCAGATTAGGACACATCAAGGTACAATAACTTTGTCAAAAGTCTCCTCACTCATTTGGTACTTTTTAGTGCTTTTAACGAAGACGATCAGGGTTCAAATTCGTCATTTCTTAACTATAAAATTTTAAAAAGAAAAAGGGTACAACTTCATAAGAAAGAAAATTTTTGAACAAGCCATATATGTGGACAACAACTAGATTATCTATGTACTAATATGTACTAACAATCAATCCTTAGCTTTTTTGTGCTACTTTTGTGGGATGACTTACACATTGTATCTCTAAAATGTAAATAAGTGATGTTGAAAGTCTTTTACTTCAATTTACATCATAATGTTGTTTACATCTAATGTTTCAAAATTTCCACCACCATTGTTTTAACTATTGAATTAGTAAGGGAACAAAAAAGTGTTGTAATATTTTTTTTTTATAAATAAGGTGTCTATGGGTCGGAGTTGTTAGGTTTGGAGGTGGCTCGTCACCTGATTCAACAATGTTGGGTAGGAGACTTGAAGACCTACCGTCTACTAATACTTCACTTAACTTTAGTCTCCACGGGTATAAATTTTCTCTTGTCAAATCAATTGATGTACTGCTCTTCATTAGATCTTACGGAGATCTCATCAAATCAATCATAGATCTCACCAGATTGGTTGAGATCTCTATAAATTTTGGTAGAGATCTTGCCAGATTTACACAATTAGGAACTGGTAGAGATCTTGCCAGATTTACAAAATTAGGAACAAGATAAGAAGGTATCATTACAGTTAGAGTCATCGGTTTCTCAAACAAGATACCCGCCACTCGAACCGAAATTTTTGGATCCGGTCACCCACGACCAAATTAAAACTCCATGAGATGAGTCAGCCCAACTAACCAAGGCCGCAACAGGCACAGCCCAATAATCGCAGTCCAGCCCACCCATGACCAGCCTATCTTATCCGTGCAACACGTGACCTTAATTTGTGGTTGTTTTTTTTTTACAACATACGATGGGAATCGAACCTCACACGTGTTAGAATCTCAGGTGTGTAAGATGCAAGTCTATGCAGCTCCTGACTCCTGAGCACTAAGCAGTCCTGGGCTGGGCCCCCATCTATTTTTCTCAGTAGAGAGAGTCCGTACTGTTCAGCACTCAAGTGGGGGCCACCGTCTATGAGTTATTAATCTGTCACTGCGGTAGAGCCTTGTATATTTTTTGATTTAGAGTTAGATGAGATCTGCCTTTTTTTTAATATGAGTCTGAGTTCTGGGTTTGTATCCTTTTGCCAAATTTCTCGATATAGTTATTAGATGAAGCCATAATAGATCGAGCTGCATGTGTGCGTTGGTTTGCATTGCGTTGCGTTAAGTTTCCATCACTCACTGTTGCGTGCTCTCACTTTATTGCTCACATTGACTTTCCTTTCCACGTATACCCACCTTAATATAGCTTATCCAAGGAATGTCTTTACGCATGCCCATACGCCATGCACTCATCATTGCCAATGATTTTTGTTACCATCTATATACTCTTCTACGAGCCTACGACACCCATGTTCTCACAAATCTTAGTTTTTGTACACCATATATATATATATGAATTTATTATTAAACAAATTCATAAATGGATTTAAACCTAGTAATTGAATATAAAACTTTTATGTATTGCATGTTATTTCAAGGTTATAACATCAACGTCTTTATCAAAGAAAAAGTGTTTAAAACTCAAAAGTCGTATCTATCACACCTTGTTGAAATTCATATATATCAGTATAAGACAGTGGGTGTTTTAGTTAACTTAAACTGTTAATTAGTATAAAAGATATGAATTCGAACAGAAATTACATGATTAAGTAGAGAAGAAGTAATAAGTATAAAACTATAAAACATCTCACAGCTCAGTGCTAACAATCTTTCTATTTTCCTACAGCACTAGAGCCAACATGATTCAAACAGCACATAGGGCAAAAATCAAACATGTGCTTGTATTATGTTGAGTTCAATGGGTGTGGTTTATGTTTTGTATCCCATGACATTTGACCCGCTGCAATCATGACAAATGTCTGAAAATAAACACGTGTCTAAAAATGAATATGTGTTATGATCGCAACAAATCCAGTACATTAAAAGCACTAGACAAAAGCTGTACCCAAGTCCAATACATTCAAACACTAGAAATAAGTTTAGTTGTCATGTGTCTAAGTCATGCCGACTTCAATGCATTGGTCGTAAATGTGTGTGTGAACTTAAATGCTTAATGATAATAAACAATAATTATAGGATAAGAATGAATAGAAGACTGTACTTATCTTATCAATAACTGGGTGGGTAAGGTAACGACTGGTTTAGGAGGATTATTTAGGAGTATATATTGCTTTTTGGTTAAATTAAATTCACAAAAACACAAACCACACACGTGTGATTTAGATTGTCAAAACCCTCCAACCAATTCACGTGGGTACGCCTGTACCTCGACCCACAGCTTGCTTTATAAAACAAGTGCCCCCTCCCCTCCCCTCCTATCCTTTTAACACGCAAACCTCACTACTCTAGCTAGCTCAAACTCAGGCCCTACTTCTATTTCGACACTATTCGCACGTGTCCACCACTTCACAGCTGTATACACACTTTATACACCACACGGGCGCACGTGTAACGCACCCATATCCCCTTAGGAATAATAATACAACTGTTAAGAATACGATGCATGTTTCTTCCCTCTTACAAGGAGGTTGACTCTACACGAATGGAGTCCACTTCTATACGAATGAAGTCCACTTCTATATGAGAGAAAGGAAACATGCATCCAGTGCTTGGTGTATTTTCTCCTTGTCTTGGGGAATAGAGAATTGTCACAAATTTGATATACTTGACTGTTAGTGATTATCTATTATTTTTACATTGATCCATTATAGTAGAGCATTCACATTAGTTTATATAAATATTTTTGTTTATTTTAGTATAAAATTTTATTTAACTACTTTTTAAAACACTTGCATCGAATTTATTCATTTTAAACTTTATTTAATTAAAATATCAATCTTTCTTATTTTTTTAGCTGTTTCTCTCTCTCTCTCTCTCACACACACATATATATACCACAACCGCCATTCATTTTATTCTTTCATTTTTTTTTAAATGTAAAGAAAAAAAATGAAATGCAAAACAATGATATTTTTGTATTTTTGTACAAATATTGTAGCAAAAATACATTTTTTACAATGCATATGTAAGTTGAAATGAACTACTTTTGGGATTGATTGGTCAAAAATTGACCCTTATTATGCTATACATTGTTTTAATTGCGAATGCTCTTAAAACTGTGACAAAAATTGTGTTTACAAAATTTATGATTAAAAATGGAATGGACTGGAATTTAATGGGGCGGCGGCCGCAAGAAAATCCCAACACGTCCTAACTCCGAGATGGACTTTCCAAAGGGATGGGTGACACAAGGTTGGTGGTGATTGGTCCACGTACTAAATCACATAGGGAACATCGGTGGGGTTTTGATTGTAATTAGGGTTACGTGGAGGAATTATGGTGGGCAGCATCCATAGGCAGAAAAAGATTGCACATGATTGCATCCCGTGTTGTCAATAGTAATACACACATGGAGGATGATTTTGATTGTGACACTGACTTGGGACTATCTCCTGGCCACATGAGAGATTTGATATTGTGGGAATTCTACATATGTATATATGAATATGTGATCATCGTTGGGATTCTAAAAGCACATGAGGGACATTATGGCTAATATATATTTGTGAATGTGACACAACACACTAGTCTATTAAATTGTGAAGTGCTGCATCAGATCATAGATTAAGCTACGGTTGGATCACGTTTTGGCGTTTGTGTTTCTGCGTTTTGTCTTTTTTTTTTTTTTACAAGCACCTCTTACACTGTTCATGGGACATGAATAGTGCATTAAGACAAAACTATAGTGCTGAACAATGTTTTTAGTAATGAACAGTAACTTAGAGATTATTTTTTTATATTATTTTTAGCAATAAGTTTTCAGTTTTCAACAAAATAAGCGGTATCTAAATACATACTAGATTTCTGGTGGTAAAGTCTATTAACCATGTGTATCTTTGAAGAAAATCTATTTTATATCCAGGGGCGGAGGGAGGGGGGGGGAGAGGGGGGGCAGGTGCCCCCTGAAAATTTAATTTTTTTTTATTAGGAAATACCATATTTGCCCCCTACCAAAAAAAAAAAAAAAAAAAAAAGCTAGAAAGGAAAAGTAACGTGACTTAATTGAGTTCCTTTTTTTTTTTTTTGACAGAAGTGATAAAACCTTTCCTGCTTTCCTAGTAGTAGTAGACTTCTACCCCTAGAAGTAGTACAATTCTAATGATCTCTATAACAACTTTACTACACCTACCCGGATTAGAAGTCAGTAGAATTCTGAAAAAAAAAAAGTATATATAATGCAAACAAGACACGCCTCCCATCACAACGAAAAATTTTCTTTTCAATCCAGTTTCTTTGTTTGGATCTCATAATTGCTGTGCAGTTTTTAAAAGCATTCAAGTTGGGTTTTTAAGTTACATTCAAATATTTATAGGTATGCATACTCTTAATACTTTTGCTCTGATTTTTTTTTTTTTAAAGAATCAAATTATATGTTTAAATTGTTTATATTTAGATGGATCTCTTAATTTGACTATTCTTAACCATAAATTTATAATTCAAATTATATGTTTAAACTATTTGTATTTATAATGATCTCCTCATTTGATTATTCTTAATCATAGATTGTAATTTTTTTTTCTTTATTTTAATGATATGACATATATATTTGTAGTTAATTGAGATTATGGAGAATCTTGATCATAATAATGAGTCCGGATCAAATCCTAAACGAACTCGTATCGAAGTGGATGTTGCAAATCTTCCCACGGATTCTGGTTTAAGAATAAAAATTTGTAACTATCATCCTAATGAAAGAGATCAAATTAGAAGGCATTATCTACAAAATAAACCTTGTCAACCAGTTGATCATGATTTTTCAATCTTGTCTTTTAATCTTGCCCCCCCTGACCTAAATTTCTAGCTCCGCCACTGATCCAAACACATATTAGATTTCTGGTGGTAAACTCTATTAACCATGTGTATTTTTGAAGAAAATCTATTGTATATCTAATATATGCATTTATCCTCTTGTATAAAAGTAGGTTTTATATTATCGTTCATTTTTAGTGAGGTGGTCACTCCACAAATATAAGTGCTTGTGAGGTACAGGGGCAAGACTGTAGTTCAAGTCTCCAAAAAGGAGCTTTACACACATATACAATTAGGTTAGGATAGAGTAAAAATTCTATCTTGTATAAAAAACAAATGTGGGTTTCATAGATGTATGTTTGAAGAGAAAATTTATCATTGAGTCTAACTCATGTGAAAGTATAAATAAGTTAAAAGTAGAAATTCTATCTTGTAAAAAGAAAAGAAAGTAGGTTTCATAACTAGTAAAGTTTACTACTGTGATGTGTTTGAAGAAAAAATTTATCATTGGGTCTAGCTCATGTGAACGCATAAATACATTCATATATTATCGGATGGATACACGTATATGTATACCAGCTCATGTTTGAGACATTAACTCGGTTTGCGATGAATAGATAGAATTCAAGTTTGCTTTCTAGAACAACGTTATGTTCCATAAATATTTGAATGCCACATGTTGATTCCAGGGGCTAGTGAGACCATTAATTAATTGATTGAGTTGGTAAATTTTTACAGATATGATCTTTGAAAATGTCAAAAATTAGTGCAACACAGTTGGCTTGAAAATGTGAGGTCAAGCAAATCGTTGAATTAATTGATAAACATGTGCTCAGATCTCTACTAGTTTTGAATCCTTCGTTTATGACATATTTTTCAGGAATCAAAATTCTATCACTTCCCTTAAAGGAAACGTATGAACGATATATTAGACTATAATATATTGGTCATCTTGGACTTTTTGTGGATAAACGATTTCCGTAAGGAAGAAAATAGGTAGCGAAGTCTTATCAATTCTTTGTTCAAACTTTTTTTTTTTTTAGAGAAAAATTCTTTGTTCAAACTTATGACATCTTCAATTGTATTTACTTGCGGCATATCATGACACATTTTTCTAAACCGACAATCTCCTTTGCTAATTAATTGCTCTACACGTTGAATATTAAGAAAGCAAGAATTATAAAGCAACTCAGACAAGAGATCATTGGTAGGGAATCTAGAGCTTTTCTACATAAAAAGAGTTTGAAATGTTTGTATTTCATTACCATAGTACCACAATCGATCGGCAAAACTATTAAATCTTTTCCTTTTTTGGAAGACAAAACTTCTTTTGTATTTGCATCTCTTTGGCCAGCTAGCTAGTTAGTGGTGCCCCAACATAATAACATCTATTCCTGAGTAAAACAAAAACAGTTCTTAAAAAAAAAAGAAGTTATTTGTGGAGAAATCATTAGCTTTTACGTAAAGAATCTCCCTCCTCTCATAAAGATGTGTTTTTTTTTTTTTTTTTGAGAAACTCATGAGGATGTGTTTTGATAGTACTAAACCAATCCTAATGGATAAAATTTGAGTTCAATTCTATCCCTTATTTATTGTAATGGGACAAATAATACATTTTTAATGGTGTATAAGTAATTGTGAGGTATGAGGATAAGGGTTGGGGTTCAAGTTTCCAGGAGGGAGCTTCACAGTTCACACACATATACACTTAAATTAAGTTAGAGTAGAATTTATATCTTGTATTAAAAAAAATAGTATTTATTTAATTATTCACTTTTACGAAAATAATCTCCTTCCTTTCATAGGAATGTGTTTTGATAGTACTAAAACATTCCTGATGGATATAATTTGAGTTTAATTCCATCCCTCGTTTATTGTAATGGGAACAAATAATACATTTTTAATAGAGTTTATTTAAACATCCTAATCTTTCATATATATATATATATATATATATTATCAATGAATCTTCTCTATTACATCTGATATTATTCTTATCAGCCCAAAAAGATCTTTTGTCTAGTCCTAAATAAAGATATTTGGTATTTCCATATATGATACTAGTAATAGAGCACATGCTATGAGACTTCGACTATGTTTGATTTGAATGAAATATATTTCGACTATAAAATATTTTTTGGTGAAAATATTTTGAAATATTTGGTTATGTTTATGAAAATGGTATGAAAAACACATTTTTTACTACTTTCTCACATTTTCTCATCTCTCAAGCACATATTTAATAAAAGATGGAGAATTTTAGATTAAATAAAAAAAGTGATTGGTGGTAGGCAATGGCAACGGTGGAAATATTTATTGTAAGGACACAATTTGTACCCAAACCAAAAAATAAGAGTGGGATAGACTCAAAAAGCCCAATACAATGAATTTGTAGAGAGTGAGCTTGAAATCTAGGTTCTAGTGACGTTAAATAACAAAGATGATGGGCCAGATCGCAACATCATATAAATGAGATAGTTTTTATAACAAAAATTGTCCTTGGACTCAAGTCGAGGAGGTTGGATCCTGTATTTCTCTTTCTTAAAGACAGGTTACAGATATTGATCTTAATGTCTACGGTGTTTTTATTTTCTCTCTCTCTTTCTTCTTGAATGTATTCTCCTCCTTTTATATCATCTTTCTTCCTCTCTCCATCCTCCATGTATGAATCAGATTACTGGTTTGGATACTTGTCTCATCAACCCATCCTTGAGGTCTTTGGAGGTAGCTGTAAGGTTAAAACCTGATGTTCAGGCATCACCTCCCCATTAATGCGTCCAGAGGTTTAGCTATAGAGCATTTAATGCGATGGTAGCAGCTTTACCTTGGATATTTTCACAGCCCTTCTTCTTATCCTGTATACCTACCATGCATGTCCTTACTTACAGGATCTCCTAGAACATCGCTATTGGACGTCAAGCAACCCTTTCCTACCTCTGCTTTATCTAGCCGAGGATGGACTCCTCCTCGGACCAACTTCCGGGATGACCATGATCAGTCTCCGCTTCTTTACCCATCAACATTGCTTCTTGAGTCGATATTCCCACATCCTCGGACCATTTAGTGTCCTTGGATTGGGCCTCTGGCCCAATACATACTCGTGGGCCCATTGACCCTACATAGCCCCTCGAGATTCTCATTTTTGCCATCTCGGGAGGAAAAGAGGATCTCGACATCTGTGACTCTGATCTTGTGTTCGTCATTCATCATCCTTGACAGTGGAGGTGTCCCTTGAACTACCCACTACATGTTCTTGACTTTTCGACATACGAGGCACTTCCTCATTAAATTCCTACGGCTTTTTGCCCTTCATGTTCTACGATGTGATGCACATCCAACGGCTGAGGATTGTATAGGGACACAGGCGGGAATTTTCCTGCTTACAAATCCTCTTTGATATAAATAACATCAAAATAAATCATCTTCTCACTTCAACATTCATACAACGAACCTGCAAACTCTCTCAGTCTACACGTGCCCTCACAATTACCAAGAATTAACTCGAGGTGGTTTTTCTTTTTAGCGTAAGTTTTCATAAACTTTTTCACTCATTATTTCTTCGCATACTTTTCTCTTTTCTATATCCTTTTCTCCTCGGCTCATTCTGCCCTTTCTTTATTTTTCCATACCTTCAATCTTTTTGTAAAAATGGGTAGATTTTCCTCCTTAGTAGATTCCGAGGAAAAAATAGAACAGTTCAATGCCTTGTATAGGATTCCACCTGGGGTATCCGTTAAGTACTGTAAGGAAGGGGAATGACATGAGAAAAGGTGAGAGGGAGAAGTAGTAATCTTGATGATCGCTTTCATATAGGGAGGTAGGGAGGGATGAAAATCCCGATGGGGACGGTCACTAGGGATTACCTTAGAGCCTTTAGGTTAACTCCTACCTAGTGCGCTCCAAATATGTTTAGGATTTTAGATTCTGTAGATGCATTCAATGAAAAGATGGGTTTGGGACTCACCCATCATGACGTTAACTGGAATTACAATCTTCACCACCTAAAGGGGCAGGGATATTACTTAAAATCTAGATATCTGGAGGTTAGACTCATCCAATGCCTCCCTGACTCCAACAAGGGTCTGAAAAAAGACTTTCTGATCATATCTGGGGATTGACACGATGGCCTCCCCTGTCCGACAAGGGAAGGGGAACCAAGTGAGGCTCTGGGTTTAGATAAACTACTTATAATCACCCTCTCTTCTTTTTCTTTAACTTGAGTCTATATAGAAATATTTTCTTGATTTAATCTTGTTTTTCTTGGTGATTTTGCAGACCGACGTGCGGCTATCCGCCACTTTGGCCTTGTCAACCACAAAAAATTGAACGAAATATTGAAGGCAGAAGTATTCGTGCATATCGATAACCAACTTTGAGCAGCACATTTGATCCTAGGCTACAATCCTATCTCCAAATCTTTCTAGGCGCCGAAGTATGTGATTAGAGCGAAAGACCCACGCTTGCACCAGATAAGTGTTTTTCTTCTCTTTGAGGGCGCTCCTATTCCTCAAGGCACCCTCGTCACACAACCCATACTTGACGATATCCCTCTAATTCCTTTTCCATCCTAACACGCAGCCGGTGAGACGACCTCTTTTCAACCCAACATAAAGGAAGAGGAAGAAATTGTTGAAGTTTCAGATTCCGAGGACGAATTTGAAGTTTTCAACCAACCCAATTCTCCGGAGAGCCCAGCTGGTGACCTCGACACTTCATCTTTAGAACCAACAAGTCATCCACAAGAAGAAACTACCAGCTCTGATACAATGGGAATTTATCACAAAACCAGGCAGAGCCTCAGAGATATAATGGCGTCCTAGGTGGGGAGTCAAGAGCTTGAAAAAACTACTAAGACCAAACTTCCCCAAACCAAGGATAAAGGGCCAGAAAAGTCTTCTCAGCCTAAAATCCCTCCTCCTCCACCCATTCAACCCCAACGCGTTGACTAGGCTGATCATAAGCTAAAGAGGGATTAGCCTAAGGGCAAAGAAATGGTAGAGGGGGAAAGAGCCTCCCTCCCAGAGATGTGGAGCCTCAGAAGGAAGCGAAGCAGGCTCGAACAACATATACGAGCCTGGAAAAAAGGGCTGAAATTTAGGCCCCTGTATCCGCCCCAATATGGGCCCCACCAATGATCATGGACAATCATGAGGTTACTGCCGACGCCTCCATTAGGGGTTCTGACGTAGGATCAACTGCCTGTGTGGCAGACGCATTAGAACAAGCTCTTCTACTGCCTGAGGACATGATTGAGCTGAGGCAGATGAGGAAGCAAGATGTCTTTATGACATTGAAGAAGGAGCTTGCTGTGGTAAGATTCTCATCTAACTATTCTTCACCCTTTACTCATTTTGTTTTTTATACTTAGTTTATCTAAATTGACCATGCCCCTTTGTTCCTTTTTATTGTTGTGAATAAACCGTCCAATCTACTCATAGGGCTAAGGAGATAGTTATTAGCTCACACAGAGCATTGAAAAATCAGGAGGCTAGGCGCAACAATGCCCAGAAGACCTTTGAATTGGTGGAAAAGAAGCTTCAAGAGGTCACTTCCCAGTTGAACAAGGCAGTGAGCAAAAAAATGAGCGCCGAGGCAGCTTTGAAAGTAGTTGAGAGACAAGTTGAGACCCAATGGCTACAGCTTCGCCAGACCGATGAGGATTATACTGCGGCAAAGAAGCTTATAGGGGATCTTCAGAAGAGTCTGAGGGAATCTGAAAAGGCAAAGAAGGAGGCCAACAAAACCAAGGAGGAAGCTGAAAAAGCCAAAGAGGAAGCCGAGAAAGCAAGGGACCGAGCCAAGCAAGATGGATACGAGGTTGGGGTGGCTGAGACCAAGGAAAACCTCAGATTGTAGGTCTCAAAGGTATGTAGACATTACTGCCTCCATGTTGTGAAATTTTAAAATACTCGCAAGTGTACGAACCGTACCGAAGTATAGTTTGACAAGAACAAGGTCGAACCCACAGGGACTTGAATGAACGTAGGAAAATTAATCAAATCTTAACCAAATTAATCCTAATCTAGTTTAATAAAAATTGGTTGTTTTGAAATTAAATAAACTAAGCAAAAGATATAAAGCAATAAAAAGATGTAAACAATCAAGGAAAAGGAATTAAGGTTTTGGAATCCACCTTGTAAGTCATATCAGCATATATTTATGATCATTAATTTTTCCCAACTACTACATGATAATCTAGAAATCAATCTTGCTATCATGGAAAATATTCTCATTAAAATCCTTATTTTTAAAAATTCAAAAGCATGTTCTTCTTCGCTTCTTAAGTATAAAATCAAATCATCAATTGTATCTATAGCCAAACAAATCACAAGATATATCCAATTCTAAAAATCAAATCATAAATTGTATCCATTGACAAATAAATCACTAGCGATATCCAATTTTATAATCAAGAATTAATAAACCAAGCATTCAATTAATTAAGACAAATCCTAAATCATGAGAAAAACATGATTGAACTCATATCTAGAATCTCATCTTAGTCAATTGATATGAAGCAAGAACAATTTAAATCGTTAAAGAACAACTATTGTGGGAGAAATCAAATCACATAAATATTACTAATAATCCTTAACAAGGTTTCATCCTCAACCCTAATTATAAATTTAGCTACTCATAGTAATTAAAATAAAACACAAGAATAAAATACTAAACATTAAACTAGACAAATAAAATAAAACTAACTGTCATGGAAGAAAACCAAAGAAGTAGCCGCACTCTCTATGTTCAGCCCTCAGCCTTAGCACTCGCCTCCCTGAATTTTGCCCTAAAGAGCCTTTAAATAGGTCAAAGAATCCTATTACAAGTTGAATTCCCGTTTGGGGAAAATTCCAGATTTTTAGGCTTCACTTAACCGAAATTTTGGCCCATTTAATGTCAGAATTCGGACTTTTGGTAAACTAAAAAGTTGTAGCCCTTTAAGTTAAATTTCTAGTCCAACTTGAATCATCTCCATTGGACATCTGAGCCAAAAGTTATGCCAAAAATACTAACTGATGTGCAAGCTGGAATCCTAATCCGAATTGAACTTGGATTTGATGCAAATTTCCTTTGATTCCCTGCTCCAATTGGACTTAATTTAATTGGGTTGGTCTTCTTTAACTTCATCATGGCCCTTGTAAAAGTAAAGTCCATTAGCTTTCTTCATTGCACAAATCCACTTATTTAATTCTCCTACAAAAGATAAATTCACGCAATAAGATTCAATTAAGCACAAAATTGATTATTTACCATTATTCCAAAACCAAATATAAAATGCATGAATTACCTCAAAATAAGTATGATAATGCTTTCTAACAATGATATAAATATGCAAAATTAAGCTATTATCAATGCACATCACTCCACGTGTGGAATGAAGCACTTACCTAGGTTGGGGTTGATGCTTCTTCTGCCCTTTAGAGGATAGAAAATGTTTACTACCCCCCAGCCATTCAAGCTTCTGCTCCATCGATCCCCAAGGCTGATGCTACTTCCCAGGGAGTAGATGTTGGCAAGGACGGCTTAGTCGAAGCTCTTCATTCCACTGGACCTCGGTCCAAGGAGATTAAATAGGCTGAGGTCACTGGACAGCCAACTGAAATAACTAAAGGGGTGGCCCATGATGCTGCTCAACTCCCTCTACCTCTAAGGATTCTACCAAGGAGAAGGAAGCTACCGAGACCATGTAAATTGTCTTGGCAACCCTTCCAATCGTTCCCAAGGAGGATCCAAAGGGCAAAGGGTTGGCTTCTAACCACACGGCTCCTATCCAACCTTCGAAGAACCCTAAGGGCAATCTTGTAATAAAAATGAAGCCATGATTGTCCCTTGTCTCTCCTTTCTGCTGTCTTTAACAATTTTTTCAATTTTTTATTTTATTTTTATGATGTAGTTGAATACTCTGTAAGTGAATTGTCTTTTCAAAAGACTTTAGATTGATGAAAATGCCAAGTTTTTTCTTCTATGTGTATGACGCTTGTATCTTTTCTTCGTATAACTTCTACTTTACTTACTGCTTAATTAATAAGACAATAGTATATGCCTGGCTTCATCATCTGTACAAGTGATAATTCTTTTCTAATGCAACACAAGTTAAGTAGTCTACCCAATCTAGCAAAACACCTTTATAATTGCAAAGTCTATATAATACAACAGAACAATCATTCACATAATTTCCAATACAACTTAATGATCTTAAGGAAGTACTTAGACATGGACCAAGCAACAAATATGTTTGACATACTTACAAATGCTTTAAGTGATGCTCATGAACTCCAATCTGTTCATCACTTTTTTGGAAGTTCCTAGGATATGCGATCAGAATGGCTAAACATTGTTGAATTCAACCTTAGATGTTAGTTGACTAAAAAATGGATGGTCTGAGGAACCAGAGGGTTCAATTTGATATTTAGAAAAATGAACCGAAATGTTAATTTTTTCAAAGTAGATGGTCTGAGGAACCAGAGGGTTCAATTTGATATTTAGAAAAATGAACTGAAATGTTAATTTTTCCAAAGTAGATGGTCCGAGGACCAGATGTAACTAAGGTTCTGTTCAACACTTAGTAAAATACCAACTTATCCAAGGTATGTGGTCCAAGGAGCTAGGCATAGCCAAGGTTCTTTTTGATACTTAGAAAAATGAACCAAAATGTTAATTTTCTCAAAGTAGATGGTCTGAGGACCAGATGTAACTAAGGTTCTGTTCAACACTTAGTAAAATACCAACTTATCCAAGGTATGTGGTCCAAGGAGTTAGGCATAGTCAAGGTTCTTTTTGATACTTAGATAAATGAACTGAAATGTTAATTTTCTCAAAGAAGATAGTCCGAGGACCAGACATAACTAAGGTTCTGTTCAACATTTAGTAAAATATCAATTTATCCAAGGTATGTGGTCTGAGGAGCCAGACATAACCAATGTTCAGTTTGATAATTAGATAAATGAACTGAAGTGTTAGTTTTTCCAAAGTAGATGGTCCGAGGAGCAGACGTGACTAAGGTTTTGTTCAACACTTAGTAAAATATCAATTTATCCAAGGTATGTGGTCCGAGGAGCCAGGCATAGCCAAGGTTCAGTTTGATACTTAGATAAATGAACTGAATTGTTAATTTTCTCAAAGTAGATGGTCCGAGGACTAGACGTAACTAAGGCTCTGTTCAACACTTAGTAAAATATTAATTTATCCTAGGTATGTAGTCCGAGGAGCCAGGCGTAGCCAATGTTCGGTTTCATATGTAGAAAAATGATAACCAACATAACACATAATTTCATCAGTAATAATATGGCAGAAGTGCCTTTCATTAATAATAATACCTTCGTAGGTTATTTACATTCCAGGGACGCGGTACAACTTTTTCATCTAAGTCCTCAAGATAATATGCCCCTATCCTAGCTATTGAAATAATGCGATACGGTCCTTCCCAGTTAGGTCCCAATTTTCCCCATGCTGGATTTTTTGCAGTGCCCAAAACCTTTCTCAATACTAAATCTCCAGGTGCAAGTGGCCTTAACTTTACATTGGAATCATATCCCTGTTTGAGCTTGTGCTGATAATAAGCTAGCTGAACCATGACGTTTTCTCATCGCTCTTCAACTAAGTCTAAGCTTTTTTCTAATAAGCCATCATTATTGCTTGAAGTGAAAGAGCTCGTCCTTAATGTTGGAAACCCAGTTTCCAGAGGCTTTACAGCCTCGGCTCCATAAGTCATAGAGAATGGTGTTTCTCCAGTGGACCTCCGAGATGTAGTTCGATACGTCCACAAAATATGCGACAATTCTTCCACCTACCTTCCTTTCGCATCATCCAGTCTTTTCTTGAACCCATTAACTATAACCTTGTTGACAGCCTCGACCTGCCCATTCCTTTGTGGATAAGCTGGGGTGGAATATCTATTCATAATGCCTAGATCACAACAATATCTTTTGAAGACCTTACTATCAAATTGCAAGCCGTTATCCAAAATAAGAGTATGAGGAATTCCAAACCTGGTGATAATGTTTTTCTAGAAAAATCTTTTTGCATTCAAATCCCTAATATTTGACAATGACTCAGTTTCAACCCATTTAGTAAAATAATTTGTGCCAACGAGCAACCATCTCTTATTTCTCCCTATCTTTGGGAAATGGCCTACAATATCCAAGCCCCATTGTGCAAAAGGCCAAGTGCCGGATAGAGGATTTAAGACACCTCCTGGTTGACGGATGTTGGGAGCAAACCTCTAACACTGGTTACATTTCTTTGCATAATCTTATGTTTCTCTCTGCATATTTGGCCACTAATACCCTTGTGTAAGAGCTTTGTGAGATAAAGACCTTCCCCCTGTATGACTTCCACAAATCCCTTCGTGCAACCCTTCTAGAAGTAGTTCCGTTTCTTCAGGATGTATACATAGCAAATATGGTCCAGAAAAAGAGCGTTTGTACAACTTTTGGTCCTTAAATAGCCAGAACCGAGGTGCTTTTCTGTGTACTTTATCTATCTCAGACTTCTCCTCGGGCAAAATATCATCCTGAAGGAATAACACTATAGGATCCATCCAGCTAGGTTCGACCCTAATTTGATGAATTCGGATGGTGTCACCGTTCGTCACGGTAGGTTTACACAAATCTTCAATGAGGATGACTCGAGGTAGGCCTTGCGCCGAAGACTTCGCGAGGGTGGCTAAGGAGTCTACATGGGTATTCCTGCTCTTAGGAATTTGTACCAAAGCAAAGGATTCAAACTTTGACTGTAAATATCTCACCTTGGTCAGATACTCTTGCATTCTTGGATCTCTGGCCTCTAATTCTCCTTCCACTTGGCCTACCACCAATCGAGAGTCTGAGAACATCTGCACTGTTTTTCCACCCATCTTCTGAATCATAGTCATTCCTACCAGTAAAGCTTCATACTCAGCCTCATTGTTGGTGGCTGAGAATCCCAATTTTAAGGACTTTTCAAAAGTAATTCCCTTAGGAGATAACAAAACTAGCCCCACTCCAGATCCTCTTTGGTTCGCTGCTTCGTTAATGTACACTTTCCATAGCAGAGATTCCTTGAGTGAAATCATGCCAATTGATTTTTCATCCACGTCCAGCCTCTTAGCATTCTCTTCTAGCGAGGGCTTAGCAAATTATGCCTCCAAATTAGCAAGGACTTGGCCTTTCACAGAGGTGTGAGGCATATACTTGATGTCAAAAGCCCCTAAAATGGTACCCCATTTGGCAATCCTTCTCGTGTAGTTAGCACTTCGAAGTATAGACCTAAGAGGAAGTTGAGTTAAAACAACAACTGTATGAGATTGGAAGTAATGGGGAAGCTTACGCGTAGCATGCACCACTACTAGGATAGCTTTCTCCAACGGTAAATAATGCACCTCGGCCTCATGTAGGGACTTGCTCACATAATAAACTGGCCTATGTACACCATTATCAACCCGTATCAGAACCAGACTAACGGCATGGTCAGCCACAGCAATGTAGGCAAACAGAACTTCATCCCTCTCGGGTTGAGACATAATAGGTGGTCGAGAAAGATATTCCTTAAGCTGCTGAAAGGCTGAATCGTACTTCTCGGTCCATTCAAATGCCTTCCACTTATTCAACAACTGGAAAAAAGGCCTACATCTATTTGCGAACCGAGAAATAAATCGGTTTAGGGCAGCAGTCATCCTTATCAATTTTTGAACCTCTTTAGGATTTCGAGGTGGCCGTAAGTTGTTAATTGCCCTGACTTGCGCAGGATCAACTTCAATTCCACGATGAGTTACCATGTAACTTAGAAATTTACCTGATTCCACGCCAAAAGAACACTTAGAAGCATTAAGACGCAACTTATATTTCCTCAGCGTCTGAAAGGTGTCATTTAGGTCTTTCACATGCATGGATGCCATTTTACTTTTCACCACCATGTCATCCACATACACTTCAATAGTTTTTCCCAATTGTGACTCAAACATCCTGTTCATCATCCTTTGATAAGTAGCCCTGCGTTCTTCAAACCAAAAGGTATTACCTTATAAAGATAATTCCATGTTGGAGTGATAAAGGTTGTCTTCTCCTGATCCTTCGAAGCCAAAGGTATTTGGTGATAACCTTGGAAAGCGTCCAAAAAACTCATCCGAAGATGCCCAACAATGGCATCCACCAACTGGTCTATATAAGGCATTGGGAAAAGATCTTTGGGACAAGCTGTAATGCCCCAAAATTCATAAGCAATAAAATTCTATTTAATTTGAAAAATCCATAAAAATATTAAATAAAAGGATCCAGCAACCTAAAAATTTCATCACAAAAGTCAGAGTTCTAATCCACCAAAAATTAAAACATCCTCAAAATAATTCTCCAGTACAAAGTTTAATACCATAAAAATAAAAATAAAATCTTTAGTCCCACAACATAATTTGTAACTGTTGACTTCCAGAAATCTCTACTCCAATAATCCCTCTACCTCTAATGTATCTGTAAGGGGAAATAAATGGGGGTGAGATAACTCAATAAGTGGAATTCACTAACATTGGGGTGTGGGAACAACCTTTCAAATAAATAATTCTTACAACAAATTCATAACTTGTACCTCATCAATATTTATCATCAAATATTTCATATAAAAAAAATATCTTTATATTGTGAGCCACCATAACACATGTATCAATATCATCATATAAACAATTTCCTAGGCTTTTCTCGAGGTCAACGTTTACCCCCCGTTGACAGGGTTGTGCTGTCCCCTTTTTGGGACTGGAACCTCCTTTTTATCCCCTTTCTTAAGGATGGTTCCTTTGGAACCTAAATGTGCACTCTCTTACTAAGGAGCTTCCTTTTTGGATCCTCAATAGTATATGCCCTTGCTAAGGAGCTATCAAATGTGCACTGTCTCCTTTTCTGGGACCGTCTTTTGCTAAGGACTAGCTGCAGTATGATTGTTCATTGCTAAGGACTAATACAATACTGAGCTTTTAATCACGACTTGCTATAGGTTTTCAAAACATATTCAAGATGCTCACATAAACAATCAATTCAAGATGCTCACAAAAATAATCCGTTCATAATTCTAAAAAATATAAGGATATATTCACACATACACATTTAAATAAATTTAGGTTGTCCCACAAGTTTTTCATAAAATGAATAATTAATGTGCACATCAAGCAATTATAAAATATCCATTTATATATATAGAATAACAACATATTCCTTTGATATAAAATAGTTTAATTAATCAACACTGTTTGGGAAAACCCCCCAAAATTAGCAAACACCACTTACCTCTTAGTTGCAAAAATAAAAGGAATCAACCAATCCCGTCACTAGGTCCATCACCGAGAATCTCAAAACCTTGAAACATAAGGAACAAGCCTATTAATAACAAGACCTATTGCAAAGTTTATCATCACATTTTTCGCCAAAATCGAATAGGATCCCTTAAAACAAATCAAATGCCCTAAAGCCTAGCTTACCCAACCTAAGACAAGTACCTAATTCCAACGGGAACCAAACAAGCATACAAACCCATAGTGCCACAGCACAAAACCAAAGCATTTTAATTCACCACAGCAAGCAATGTGCACATATAAACATAACATAAAACACATCAATTCATAATAGGGGCAGCATATCTCATGGGTTTCCCTTTAGAGCACTAAATGATTAAACCAAACAATTATTAGACTTAACTAAGTAAAACACATGTCGAAGAAAGCACATGAATTTACAAACCAATCCATTTAACAAAGATTTGAAGTAAATTCCGTAAAGTCTTAGCCACTTTTAGATAACTTCCAATAGGTCAGCCCTTTTTATAAAATTCGTTTGGTCCACTTAGGTTTATCCAAAAAGCTTAAAATTAAATAGAGAGAAGCCTTTATATGTCTAGTATGTACCATCAAACATTCAGATTAAAATGATTTTTATATGATTTATTAAAAATCACGTAATTTAGCTTACTCAAATCTGTCAGGGACATATTTACAACCCCAAAAGAAAAATCATTATAATTATTATACTAGCCCAAATGCTTTGAGACTTGAATCAAGTAAAATATATGTGTATTAGCTTTCATTATAACCATCTTAGGCTTCCAGATTCAATCTATGGTAGTTATTACGAACTTTTAACTACAATGTGTGCAGAGTTTCTATAGAGAACAAATTGAGTATTAAGTATGGTCAGATGGTATTTTTGAACACTTAACTTCATATCCCCTTTCAAGAAATATCATATGTTCTTCCTGAACAAACCATTTTATCATTGGTACTATACATAAACACCAGAATTTTAAGAAATTAACACAACAAGCAACCACAAACAAAGTTTAGCAAAACTCATACAAAACCATAAATCGTACAAAACTAAAAGAAACATCTCACATAAAACCCATATCTGAAACATGCATTACCCACTTTTTAAACATCCTCAAGAAGAAACACCCATATCAAAATATTATCCCTACCCAAGAGATTGACTCTACACAAACTTTAGACCATAACCAAAACAATAAGGAAGTGGATCCAAGAAATTTCACCTTTACACCACTGTTTCAGCAACTCAAGGAGAACACTTGCTGCCTCCATTAAAGTGGAATGGTGCTGGTGTGGTTTAGATTGCTTTAAGTGGTGATAATGGGTGGTTGTGAGTAGAGGAAGCTTGTAATGGGTCGGCCATGGGGTAGAGAAAACGAGAAGAGAAGAAGCTAGAGAAGAACACAAGAAGAGGGAGAGAAACGTGTGGATCCAAGGAGGGGGCTGTGCTGATTGTGGACCATTAACAACAAACATCTTGAGGAGACATTTACCACTCTACCCTTAAGTTTCCTCACTTCCTTAATTTTCACCAAGCTCATTACCACAAATCACATAAATGCCATTATATGCTTTAGATATTCAAAAGACCTCAGCAAAAGAAATTAACCACCTTAAAGAAAAATAAAATTCATTTGAGATATTATTCACATCTAAAATTTGCTTAAGAAAAAGGCTTGGGGTGTTACACAAGCCCTGTTCAAATCCATGAAGTCTACAAATACTCTCCACTTCCCATTCTTCTTCTTTATCACCACCGTATGAACCAACCATTCGGGGTAGAAAACTTCCTTGATAGTGCCAGCCTTCTTCAGCTTGATTACCTCTTCTTTGACAGCTTCAGAATGCTCCTTGGATGAACGCCAAGGTGGTTGATTCCTCAGTACCGTAGTCGGATTGACGTTTAGATGATGACAAATGAAACTTGGATCTACCCCGAGGGCTTCATAAGCATTCCACGCGAATACATCAATATTCCTCTTAAAGAACTTTATCAGCTCCTCTCTTTCCTGAGGGGGCAACTGAGCTCCCACCTGAAAGAATTTTTCAAGGTCGTCATCTATAATAACTTCTTCCAATTCCTCACACGCGGGTTCTTCTACTGCTGCCACTGTAGGTGTGGCCATAGTCATTGATTGCTATGAGCCCCCCCTCAGTAGAGGCCGAGGATTCAACCTCAGGCTGATGCAGAATTGCAGTCGCCATACACTGCCTAGCTACAGATTGACTCCCAACCAATTCCTCAATCTGGTCTCCAGATGGAAATTTCACCTTCAAATGTAGAGTTGAGGAAACAGCACCTAGGGCATGAAGCCAAGGTCTTGCTACAATAATTGTGTAGGGAGAATAGGCATCTACTACAATGAAATCCACTTCTACCACTTTTGAGCCTGATTGCACAGGTAATTTGATTAGGCCCTTTGGTATGACAGCCTTCCCATTAAAGCTTATTAACGGTGAATCATAAGCCGTTAAATCCTCAAGTTTCAAGTTCAGCCCCTTGTATAAGTCCGGGTACATAATCTCCGCACCACTACTCTGATCTACTATTACCCTTTTCACGTCATATCCCCCTATCCTCAGCATAACTACCAAAACATCATCATGTGGCTGCATAGTCCTAATCTTGTCTTCTTCTGAGAAACTTAATGCTGGCTGGATATTCCCTCTGGCCCTCTTTGGCTTTGAATTAGAGTCCTCAGTGAGAGTTCGTGCTACGGACATTACCTTGGAAGGACGAGATCCAGTCCTTCCAAGAGTAGCAAAGATGACATTGATCATACCTAAAGGAGGCTTTGAAGAAGTGTTTCCCTAATTTATCGAGCCTAAATGGTCTTCCTGCCCATTGGGGCGATACAAAAACTGTTTTAACCTTCCCTCCCTAACTAATTGCTCCAAATGATTCCACAGGAACCTGCAATTCTCGGTGGTATGGCCCCTTTCTTGATGATACTGGTAATGAAGATTTTGATTACGCCTCATGGGGTCCCCTGCCATCTTGTTGGGCCATTTGAAATATGGCTCGTTCTGGATTTTCTCTAACAGCTGATGTACCGGCTCCCGAAATACAGTATTAACCACCTGAGGAGCAGTAGGACTGGATTGCCCAGAAAAATCTCTCCGGGGTCTGTTGCTATTGTACCTGTCCGACCTGAAATCCCTCATCTCCTGAGGGATAACCTTCACTTTTCCCTTATCTTGTTGCTAATCTTCCTCAACTCGTTTATACTCATCAATGCGGTCCATGAGCCAGCGTACACTCCTTACAGGCTTCTTGGTCAAAGATTTCCTTAAGTCATGCTCGGCAGGTAGGCCAACCTTGAAAGTCCTTATCGCTACATCATCAAAATCTTCGTCGATCTCATTGAACATCTCCCAGTATCTGTCAGAGTACTTTTTTAGGGTTTCCCCTTCTTGCATGGCCATGGACAGTAACGAATCCAAGGGCCGAGGAACTCTACTACATGTAATGAAGTGAGACCCAAATGCTCAGGTGAGTTCCATAAAGGAATCAATAGAACCTAACCTCAAGCCGTTAAACCACCTCATTGCCACAGGTCCTAGGTTGGATGGGAAGACCTTGCACATTAAAGTCTCATTCTTGGAGTGCACTGTCATCCTTTGATTGAAATGGCTCACATGCTCCACAAGGTCTGTTCGACCATTATATATGGTGAATGTTGGCTAGGTGAACCGCCGAGGAAGCTTCCCTCTCTCCACCCTATGTGCGAAGGGTGACTTGGAAATTTGGTGCAACGCTTTACTTATAGCATCATTTCCTAAGCCTCTGCAGGATGAATTCCTACCTCCACGACCATGAAGGTTATCCTCCTCACAGGAGGAAGACTCACCAGGGGGAGTTCTTGACTTGGGCCTACAATTGCTATCCTTGGTGTCCTCTAAAGAAGGGTCAGAAAAGGAGGGAGTCCGTTTTCGCCTTTCGTGGCGCAACTTCATCTTCAGATGGTCAATCTCCAGCTACATAGGCCTAGCATTTTTCTCGTGAGAAATTCTGCTTCCACCTCGTGAATAACTCCAACTAATGTGGGTTGTATGCACACTGCCCTCCTGATCTCTTTCCCGTTCAAAATGCAGGCAATGATCCTGATGCTGGGATCCCATAGACTCTGCATGGGGTGGACCTGAGCCTACCATAATGTTAAACTTCCTAAAAAACAATATTTTTCACAGATGACGCCAATTGTAAAGACACAATTTGCACCCAAACCCAAAAATAAGAATGGGATAGGCCTAAAAAGCCCAATACAATGAATTTGTAGAGAGTGAGCTTGAAATCTAGGTTCTGGTGACGTTAAAAACAAAGATGATGGGCCAGATCGCAACATCATATAAATGGGATAGTTTTTATAACAAAAATTGTCCTCAGACTCAAGCCGAGGAGATTGGATCATGTATTTCTCTTTCTTAAAGATAGGTTACATATTGATCTTAATGTCTACAGTGTTTTTTTTTTCTCTCTCTCTTCCGGAATGTATTCTCCTCCTTTTATATCATCTTTCTTCCTTTCTCCATCCTCCACGTATGGATCAGATTATTGGATTGGATACTTATCCCATCAGCCCATCCTTGAGGTCTTTGGAGGTAGTTGTAAGGCTAAAACCTGATATTCAGGCATCGCCTCCCCATTAATACGGCCAGAGGTTTAACTACAGAGCATTTAATGCGGTGGTAGCAGTTTTACCTTGGATATTTTCACAGTTCTTCTTCTTATCCTGTATACCTACCATGCATACCCTCACTTACAGGATCTCCTAGAACATCGCTCTTGGACATCAAGCAACCCTTTCCTACCTCGGCTTTATCTAGCTGAGGATGGACTCCTCCTCGAACCAACTTCCGGGATGATCATGATTAGTCTCCGCTTCTTTATCCATCAACACTGCTTCTTGAGTCGATATTCCCACATTCTCAGACCATTTAGTATCCTCGGATTGGGCCTTTAGCCCAATACATACTCGTGGGCCCATTGACCCTACATTTATTAATTAAAAAAAAATTCACTATAAAAAATTCAAAAAAAAAATCAAATTCATGTAATATTTGTGGGGTACAAGGATTCCGAGTAAGGTGATCACACCATGTGTCACGCTTGGCTGAGAAGTACAATTAGTGGGCCGAGGAGGCCACGCCCCGGATTTTGTGATCACGTCATCAATGTGCCATCAGAGGAGGCTCTACTATGCAGAAAAGGCTTTGGGAAGGGGGATGGCACTGACGTGATTGAAAAACTAGAGACTGCCACCATATTTAATGCATCCCACCAAAATTTTTGGCCTTATTTATGTTGAGAAGACCCTTGAACATTGTTGTCTTGGGTGCCACATCTCACAGGGACTTGAAGAAGGTGCTAGATGGAATTGGCACTTGGGGGATGATCTGTGTGATCAACAGGTGGAAGACCAAGATCATCTGAAAGGGTCTATATAAAATAAAAGGTCCCCTATGAGAAGGGGGATCAGAAAAAGAGAAAAAGAAAACATTATAGACTCAAGAACAATATCTGTAATTTGTCCTTAAGAGAGTGAAATATAAGAATCAACCTTCTCGGCCTAAGTCCGAGAACAATTTCCACTATACAAACTATTCCAGCTTCATCCTACTATGATTCTTGCCCACTGTGATTGTTAACTAAATTTATTAAAACCTAGATTTCTAGCCCACTCTCTACAAATTCATTATATTGAGTTCTTTGGGCCTATCCCCTTCTTATTTTGGGCTTAGGTGCAAATCGTGACCCTTCAATTGACGCCGTCGTGGGAAACTTGTGTTTAGTAAGTTTAACATTATGGTAGGATCAGGTCCGCACCAAGCAGAATCGATGGGGTCCCAACGTCAAGATCACTTTCTGAATCTTGAAAGAAGTAGGGACTGGGAGGGAAGTGTACACACCACCCACACTAGCAGGAGTCAGTCATGAGGTGGGAGCAAAGTCTCTCATGATGAAAATGCTAGAACCATGCAGTTGGAGATTGATCATTTGAAGAGAAAGTTGTGCCACGAACGGCGGAGGTGAACTCCTTCCTTTTCTGACCCTTCTTCTAATGATGGTAGAGACAACAATTACAGGCCCAGATCAAGGATTCCCCCTAGTGAGTCTTTCTCATATGAGGAGGACAACCCTCATGGTCGCAGAAGTAGAAACTCATTTTGCAGAGGCCTGGGAAATTATGCTATGAGCAAAGCATTGAACCAGATTTCCAGGTCACCTTTCACATGTAGAATTGAAGGAGGGAAACTTCATCGACAATTCACTCAGCCAACATTCACCATGTATAGTGGCCGAATAGTCCCTGTGGAACATGTTAGCCACTTTAACCAAAGGATGACTGTGCACTCCAAAAATGAAACTTTGATGTGCAAAATTTTCCCATCTAGCTTGGGACCTGTGGCAATGAGATGATTTAACAGTCTGGGAGCAGGTTCTATTAATTCCTTTAAAAAACTCACATGGGTGTTTAGATCTCACTTATTACAAGTAGTAAAGTTCATCGGCCTTTAGTTCATTGCTGTCTATGACCATGCGGGAAGGGAAAACCCTGAAAACGTACTCAGACGGATACTGAGAGATGTTTAATGAGATTGACAGAGACTTCAACGATGTAGCAATAAGAACTTTCATGGTCAGCCTACTTGTAGAGCATGATTTGAGAAAATCACTGACTAAAAAACCTGTGAGAAGTGTGCGCTGGCTCATGGACCGTATTGAAGAATATAAGCGAGTTGATGAGGACCAACAACAGGGGAAGAGGAAAGCAAAGGTTATCCCTCAGGAGAGGAGTGATTTCAGGTCGGACAGATACAACAATAACAGACCCCGAAGAGATTTCGCTGGGCAATCTGGGTCTACGGCTCCTCGGGTGGTCAGCACGGTGTTCCAAGAACCGGTACATCAAGTCTTGGAGAAAATTAAGAATGAGCCATACTTCAAATAGCCAAACAAGATGGCAGGGGACCCCATGAGGCGCAACCAAAGTCTTCATTGTGAGTACCACCGGGAGCGGGGACATACCATCGAGAATTGTAGGACTCTGTTGAATTATTTAGAGCAATTAATCAAGGATGGAAGATTAAAATAGTTTTTGTATCGGCCCAACGGGCAAGGAGACCATACAGGGTCAAGAACTCAGGGGAATACTTCCTCAAGGCCTCCTTTGGGTACTATTAATGTCATCTTTGTTGCTCCTAGGAGGATTGGTTGTCGTCCCTCCAGGGTGATGTCTGTAGCACAAACACTCACTGAGGACTCTAATTCTGGGCTGAAGAGGGCCAAAATGGATATCCGACTGGCATTAAGTTTTTCAGAAGAGGACAAGATTGGGACCACGTAGCCACACGATGATGCTTTGGTGGTCACGCTCAGGATAGAAAGGTATGATGTGAAGAAGGTGATGGTAGACCAGGGCAGTGGTGTAGAGATTATGTACCCTGACTTATACAAAGGGCTGAATTTGAAACCAGAAGACTTGACAGCCTATGATTAACCATTGATAAGCTTTAATGGGAAAGTTGTCATTCCAAAGGGTCAGATTAAATTACCTGTGCAAGTAGGTTCAGAGGTGGTGGAAGCGGACTTCATCGTGGTAGATGCCTACTCTCCCTACACAGCCATTGTGGCAAGACCTTGGCTTCATGCCCTGGAAGCTGTTTCCTCAACTCTGAATTTGAAGGTAAAATATCCATCAAGGGACCAGATTGAAGGGCTGGTTGGGAGCTAATCCATGCCTAGGCAGTGCATGACGGCTGCAATTATGCATCAGCCTGAAGCTGAATCCTCAAGCCTCTGCCGAGGGGGGCTTGTAGCAATCAAGGACCCCAGCCATGCCCATGTAGATAACGTTAGAAGGGCCTGCGTGTGAAAAGTTGGAGGAAATTATTATTAACGACGATCCGGAGAAATTTTTTCAGGTCGGAGTGTTGCCTCCTCAAGAGAAGGAAAAGTTGGTCATATTTTTGAAGAAGAATATCGATGTGTTCGCGTGGAATACTTATGAAGCTCCTAGGGTAAACCCAAATTTCATTTGTCATCACCTAAATATCAACTCGGCTGTCCTCCCTAAGAAGCGGCCACCTCAGCGTTCATCTAAAGAGTATTCTGATACTGTTAGAGTGGAAGTGATCAGACTCAAGCAAGCAGGTGCTATCAATGAAGTTTTTTTTTTATCCTGAATGGTTGGCTAATACAGTGGTAGTGAAAAAGAAGAATGGGAAGTGGCGAGTATGCGTAAACTTCACAGATTTGAAGAAAGCCTGCCCCAAAGACCCCTTCGCAATGCCTTGTATAGATCAATTGGTAGATGCCACCATGGGGCATCATCAGATGAGTTTTCTAGATGCCTTCCAAGGATATCATCAAATGCCCTTGGCCCTGTATGATCAGGAAAAAAATTCTTTATCACTCCCACAAGAAATTATCACTACAAAGTGATGCCTTTCAGTTTGAAGAACGCAGGGGCTACCTATCAAAAGATGATGACCAGGATGTTTGAGCCACAACTAGGTAAAAGCATTGAGGTTTACATAGATGACATGATAGTGACGAGTAAAGTGTTGTCCAAGCACATGGAGGACCTTGGGAATATCTTTGAGATACTAAGGAAACACAAGCTACACCTCAATGCTTCCAAATGCTCCTTTGGCGTGGGATCAGGTAAATTTCTGGGGTATATGGTCACTCATCATGGAATCGAGGTCAATATTGATTAGGTTAAGGCAATTAACAGCTTGCAGTTACCTCGGAATCCTAAAGAAGTTCAGAAATTGACAGGAATGACTATTGCCTTAAACCGATTCATCTCTCGATCTGTGGACAGATGTAGGCCCTTCTTCCAGCTGTTACATAAGTGGAAGGGATTCGAATGGACTGAGGAGTGTGCTTTGGCTTTTTAGCAGCTTAAAGAATACCTTTCTTGGCCACCAGTTATGTCTAGGCCCGAGGAAGACGAGGTTTTGTTTGCTTATATTGCTGTGGCTTCCTATGCCGTTAGTTTCGTCTTAATACGGGTTGACAATGGTGTACAGAGACTAGTATATTATGTGAGTAAATCATTGCATGAAGCTGAGGTTCGTTACTTAACACTGGAAAAGGCTATTTTAGCAGTGGTGCACGCTACACGTAAGCTTCCCCACTACTTCTAATCCCACACAGTTGTGGTCTTGACCCAACTTTTGCTTAGGTCTCTACTTCGAAGTACTGATTATACGGGAAGGATTGCCAAATGGGGTACAATTCTGGGGGCTTTTGATATCAAGTATATGCCACGCACCTCTGTAAAAGGCCAGGTCCTCGCCGACTTGGAGGTCGAGTTCGCTGAGCCCTTGTTAGAAAAAAATACTAAGAGGCTGGACATAGATGAGATATCAGTTGGCACGATCTCCCTGAAGGAACCTCTATCATGGAAGGTGTACATGGATGGCCCGGTAAATCAAAGAGGATCAAGAATGGGGTTAGTTGTGATATCTCCAGAAAATATCGTTATTGAGAAATCTTTAAGGATAAATTTCTCGACCACGAATAATGAAGCCGAGTATGAAGCTCTACTAGTAGGAATGACTATAGTTTAGAAGTTGGGAGGGAAGATAGTGGAGATGTTCTTGGATTCAAGACTGGTTGTAGGCTAAGTGGAAGGGGAGTTGGAAGCTAGAGACTCGAGGATGCAGGAGTATTTAAATCAGGTTAGACATTTACAATCAAAGTTTGAGTCTTTCACCTTAGTGCAAATCCCTAGAAGCAGAAACACTCATTCTGATTCTCTAGCCACCCTGACAACGTCCTCAGCACAGAGCTTACCTCGGGTCATCCTGGTGGAAGATTTATATAAGCCTACTAAGACGAAAATGTGGATATAGTTCGTAGTCATCAGATTAGAGTGGGACCTAGTTAGATGGACTCCATTGTGCTGTTCCTTAAAGAGAATATCTTACCTAAGGAGAAGTCCGAGACTGACAAAGTACGCAGAAAAGCTCTTTAGTTTTGGCTATTCGAGGATCAAAAGTTGCACAAGCACTCTTTTTTTTGGCTCGTATCTGCTTTGTATACACCCTGAAGCAATTGAGCTACTCTTGGAAGAGTTTCATGAAGGGATTTGCGAAAGCCACACCGGAGGAAGATCTTTGTCCCACAGGGCCCCCACTCAGGGATACTGGTGGCCAAATATGCAAAGCGAAGCACAAGAATATGTGAAGAAATGCAACCAATGTCAAAGATTTGCCCCAAATATTCACCAACCAGGAGGTGTCCTTAACCCTCTGTCCAGCCCTTGGCCTTTTACTCAATGGGGATTGGATATTGTATGGCCTTTCCCTAAGACAGCAAGAAATAGGAGATGGTGCTGGTCGGCATAGACTATTTCAACAAATGGGTGGAAGCTGAGCCACTATCAAATATCAGGGACCTGGACACAAAGAGATTTGTCTAGAAGAACATTGTCACCTGTTACAAGATTCCCTATACTCTCATTTTCGGACAATGGACTTCAGTTTGATAGCAAGGCCTTCAGAAGATGTTGTTGTGACTTGGGCATCATGAATAGGTATTCCACCCCGGCTTACCCAAAAGGGAATGGACAAACCAAGGCTGTCAATACGGTAATAGTGAATGGGCTCAAGAAGAGGTTGGACGATGTGAAGAGAAAATGGGTGGAAGAATTGCCACATGTCCTTTGGACATATCGGACTACTCCTCGTAGATTTACAGGGGAAACACCTTTCTCAATGACTTATGGGGCCGAGGCTGTAATCTCCCTTGAGACCGGATTCCCAACATTGACAAGTTCTTTCGCTTTGAACAACAATGATGGACTGTTACAAATGAGCTTGGATTTAATTGAAGAAAGAAAGGAAACCACCATGGTTCAATTGGCATATTATCAATACAAGCTCAAACAAGGGTATGACTTAAATGTGGAGTTGAGGCCATTGGCATCGGGAGATTTAGTATTAAGAAAAGTTTTGGGTACTACGAAGAATTTGGCATGAGGAAAGTTAGGACTTAACTGGGAAGGGCCATACGGTATCACCTCGGTAGTTGGAATATGGGCTTATTATCCTGAAGACCTAGATGAAAATATTGTACCACGTCCCTGGAATGTAAATAACTTACGAATGTATTATTATTAATGAAGGTCTTTTTTGTTATATATCGCCTATTACTTCATGCGTTACATTCATCATTTTTCTAAGTATCAAATAGAACTTTGGCTATGCCTGGCTCCTCAGACCACATACCTTGGGTAAATTGATATCTTACATCATTTGTCTAAGTGTTAAACAGAACCTTAGTTATGTCTGGTTCCCTAGACCACCTACTTTGGGTAAATTAATACTTCAGGTTACCTTTTTTTAAATATCAAACAGAACATTGGCTATGCCTGGCTCCTCAGACCACATACCTTGGGTAAATTGATATCTTTCATCATTTTTTCAAGTATCAAACAGAACCTTGGCTATGTCTGGCTCCTCGGACCATATACCTTGGGTAAATTGATACCTTGCATCATTTCTCTAAGTGTTAAATAGAACTTTGCTATGCCTGGTTCATTATTTTTCTAAGTATCAAATAGAACCACATACCTTGGGTATACTAATACTTCTCAATATTTGTTTATTAGCTAATACTTAGTGATCTCACAAAGAATGGAACCCCAACATATGAGTCATCACATGAAAACAGGGGCTTACCCAGGGCCTTGGTAAAGAAGTTTTTACGGTTCATTAATATGCTCTTAAAATAAGGTAGTTTCCTCGGCTAATTACACAGATGTCAGAATTAGTACTTAGTCATTTTCTCTTTCTTTTCTCATCATTTACACAGTCCTATCCTATCTAATTAAACAACAGATCATTAACATTACTCATTGTAAAAAAGGTTACCACTTATAGGGACATCATTGAACTAAAACCCTAATAAAGGGTATAACTGGCCAGAGGCAAATATCTCAAAGTAACAGAAATATGCATAGGATAAAAATCTTAGTCTTTTCATTATATATGTGGATAATTACATTATAGATGAAAATATAAGGAAAATTACAAGAAAAAACATATAAAAAAAATGAAACTATTGCAATAACAGAGAAAGAAGAGAAAGGGGTCCTAAGCTATGCCTTGGCCTTTGGGGGAGGGTCTTCCTTAGATTTGGTCACAGCTTCCTTTGCCTTGGGATCGGCCCCTTTTGACTTATCATCAGTCTCTTTGGTCTTGGGAGCAACCTCCTTGAGCTTAAGGGAAACGCTTGGAACCTTGGCCTCTTGCAAAAACTCAGCCTCCTTGCCCTTATCCTTCTTTTTTGGCTGAGGACTACCCTGACCAGCCCCCTCACTCTAGGCCACCTTAGCCTCCTGACTTTGGTTACTAACCTGGTCAAGCCCTATGGGGACCTTAGGAGGAGGAAGAGAGCTTTGGGTGGTAGAGGGTTGCACAGGGGGAATGGGCTCAGGGGCAGTGGGAGGTGGGAAGACAGCTAGAATCGCACGGATGTCTAGGGGAAACCATACGTTTTCAACATTCCTCCACCCTGAGGTAGTAGGGACTCTTGCCATATTAAGGGCCTCTACCCATACCATTTAGCAGTAATACCTACACACCTCGGCGAGCTCCTTAGCCAAGCGAATCTCAGTTTCCTCGACCCCACGGTTGTAGGAAGCCTGCGTCGAAACCTCCACAGTCTCCCCGATAGTGCGAGCTGCTTCCTTAGCCTGGGCCAGCTCTGCCTTCAGCTCAAGGACTTATTGTTGGGATGTGGCTCGCTCTATCTCGGTGTAGTGTAGCTTTTTACGTTGATCCTCCACTTAAGTTTTAGCATTTTTGAGCCCCACGTCAGCACTCCTTCTCCCCTTCTCCTCCTCTACCAGCCTCGCGGCGAGCTCATTGTTCTCTTGCTCTGCCAAACCTAGGGCCTTTTCAACATCGACCTGAAGGTTGGCCTTGACTTTAGCCTTATTCCGAGCCTCATTTACCCATTCCTCAGTGACAAACACCTCCTGGATAGCCTGCACGAAGGTAACAAATAGGCATGTCACAAAAGAGAGGAGAATGTAAGAAGACAATCAAACTAGGTGTCAGTAATGCTGGCAATAGAACTTACCAAGGATAAGTCCCTCTTCAGGGACAGAAAGAGCTCTTGCTGCCTCATTTTCTTTAAAGCAGTCATATCCTTAGGTAGAAGGATAGACTGCTCCAAGGTTTCGGCCAAATAATGGGCATGCCTTTTTTGAAACTCCCTTATGGTGGAGTTTCGGGGAATAGTAGCCCCGTTCAACTCCAACCGAGGGGCCCAATTGGATTGAGAGTGGCGCACCTCGGTCACTTCATGGTCCTCCTTACTCTCCACAGAGGAAGCTCGTACCTGGCCCTTAGCTGTCTTCTGCTGCTTGGGCCTCTTCTACTGAACCAGCTCCCCCTCCTCAGTTTCATCTTTGTCTTGTCTTTTCTTCTTAAGGTTAGGTAGAGGGAGCAAAATACCTCGAGGAGGAGGAAGGGGCGAGAGAATAGCAGGGGTTGGGACCTTGAATTGCCTTTTGAAGTCTGTTCCTTGGCCCTATTTGCAAGGAGGTCCCTCAAACCTCTCCTCATTTGTAAGGCCATTTCTTCTTCTACTTCCTCGGTACTATTATCCACATGAGCAACTACAAAACTAGGATAATGAACACCTGAGTTTCTGTCCAATTCGCCCTCTTCGTCCGAAAGTTAGATAACAGGGCCTCGTGGCTCTTTCTCTTCTTCCTCAAGTCGGAATTGGTCAATTTCCTCCTCAAGTGACAGCTGAGAAGAGGCAGTCTCTTCCCTTGGACTCGCTACTGCTGGGAGAGCTCGTTGAAGAGGTCGGACAATTTGCACTACGTCCTCTCGGGCTAGAAAACCTCGCACAGTGACATCAATGCGATTAAGGCGAGGATCGCCTGTAAGGATTGCATTGCCAACGTTCTGTAAGGTATCAGATAGTGGTTGAAAATCAAGGATGAGGTGGACAGCCCTCAGTTGCTTGTCTTCGCTCATGAACACCTCGGATTTGAGCACCCTGTTAAGATCGTCGACGTTGACAAGTCTAATATTAGGAGCCACGTGCCTTTTATCTGCAAACACAGTCGAGAAGAAAACCACAGTTAGAAAGATGAACACCTAAAAACAGGAGAGAAGAATCACAAAACTGAGTCTCACGATGAGGAACCTAAAATAAGGGCACCCTACCTGGCTCCCCCTCCTGTATTGGATAGTGAAGACCGTCATGCCACTCCCCAAAGGTGATTAAATAGTTTTCCTTCATGCCCTTGTTGGACTTGGGAAGACATGAGATAAGCCTGACGGCTGAGGACTTGGACTTGAGGTAATACCCCGCGTCACCGAATGAATGGCACTCGTACATCCAAACGAAGTCGTGCCAAGTGAGATTCAAGTCCATGTGCGTGTTAAGGGCATCTACGCTACCCAGGACCCTAAATAGGTTAGGCGCACATTGATGAGGACATATTTTATGGGCGATCAGGTAGTCTTTAGTTACGTTTCCCATAGGAAGCATCATTCCCCTTCCTATGAAGTCGATCATGGGAATGACGACCTCCCCCTCATTTCTATCAGTATGCCACTGCCCCAGAGCACAATATCGAAGGGAAACTTTTCGAGGGATGTGGTATTTAGCCCTAAACCCCTCCATACCGAAATGGGAATCTACAAGATGTTTGAATCTACCTATCTAAGCAAACTAGAGAGAGGCGAAAGATATGTTTAAAGGAAGGAGACAGGAAATTGAAGGCCGAGAAGATTGGCCAAGGAGAAAATAGTCTAAAAGAATAAATAAATAAAAAAAACTTACGAAAGTAAGTAGAAGGAGCACCTCAGGAACTTCTTGAGAATGGAAAGAACCAGGAAATCTTGGAAGCCTGGGAATGTGGGACGCTTGGAGAGTTCGAAGGTGTGCAAAATGAGGGAAATGAACTCTCCGGGCACTTTATATAGGAGGCGGGCTTTGGGTGGGAGTTATCCCACCCAAAATTCGAGGAAAAATATTAACCGTGGGATTCTCATCTCACAGTTGGATGCGAGGAACAGGGCGCCGCCTGGAGCATTAATGAAGTGTTGTGAACTTCGAAGCGTCAAGTACAGTTATGGGACACGCAAAATGACATTCTCGCACGTGGGAGTCAAAGACACGTATCAGGACAATTGCTTGAAGTTAAAACCTTATTTCCCTCCTTGGATGGGAGGAAACAAATTAGAGTTTTGAGGGGCTATTGTGGGGTACAAGGATTCCAAGTAAGGTGATCATGCCAAGTGTCACGCCTAGCCGAGAAGTACAATTAGTGGGCCGAGGAGGCCATCCCTCGGATTTTGTGATCACGTCATCAATGCGCCATCAGAGGAGGCTCTACTGTGCAAAAAGGGTTTTGGGAAAGGGGATGGCGCTGATGTGATTGAAAAGCTAGAGGCTACCACCACATTTAATGCATCTCACCAAACTTTCTGGCCGCATTTATGTGGAGAAGACCTTTGAACAGTGTTGCCTTGGGTGCCGCATCTCATAGGGACTTGAAGAAAGTGCTAGATGGAACTGGCACTTGGGGGATGATCTACGCGATCAACAGGTGGAAACCAGGATCATCTGAAAGGGCCTATATTAAATAAAAGGTCCCCCATGAGATGTGTAAACGAAAAAAGAGAAAAAGAAAACACTGTAGACTCAAGAACAATATCTGTAATTTTTCCTTAAGAGAGTGAAATATAAGAATCAACCTCCTCAGCCTAAGTCCAAGGACAATTTTCACTATACAAATTATTCCAACTTCATCCTACTATGATTTTAGCCCACTGTGATTGTTAACTAAACTCATTAAAACTTATATTTCTAGCCCACTTTCTACAAATTCATTGTATTGGGCTTTTTGGGCTTATCCCCTTCCTATTTTGGGCTAGGTGCAAATCGTGACCCTACAATATTTATTTGTTAGAAATATTGGACCAGGAATTCAAAAAATAAAATAAAATAAAAGAGACCAAGTTAAATCCAAATAAGTATGTCTGTAGTGGGCTTGGTCTAAATAAAATTGTCTAATATATGAGGAAGAGTTGTAACCATTCATGAGAAAAATCTGGCATTTCATATGTTTTATGAAGTGGTTGATATGTGTCTATAAAGAAGAGACTACATACTGTTGTTAAGTAAATAAAACTTGGCTTTCGGGTCTGGGTTCTAAAAAAAAAACATTGTTGTAAAGTAACTAATTTAAGTCAAGTAATAAAGAACAACCCACAATTGTCTCTCTCTCTCTCTCTCTCTCTCAAACTAAACCCATTCCCTTCACTTTAGGCAAACCAGTAATGAAATCCATTGAAACAGAAATCCATGGACTCTTTGGAATAGGAAGAGGTTGTAGAAACCAGCTTCCTTTGGAGTTATCCCCTTATCTTGTTGACAAACAAGACAAGTTTTGACATACAACTCAATGTCTAACTCCATCTTAGGCCAATAGTAGGAATGGGACAGCAATGCATTCATTCTTTTCTTACCAGGATGTTCTGTTTATTGTGGATCACGAGCCTCTTTCAGCAACTCTTGACGGATCTTCCCACTAGGAACATACAACTTGCCACCCTTTGTATACAACGACCCATTCTCAAGCCAATAGTGACGCACTAGGTTTGCAGACACAACTGGCACCAATTTTTGGTGGGTAGCATCAAGCTTTAAACCCTTCTTGATCCTTTCCACAAAATTTGACTTAACTCTTGTCAAGGCAGCAACATAATCTTGCACTTTTTTTGCGACTCAGTGTATCTTCCACTTGGTTGTGTTTACTAGGTTTGTGCTCCCACACAAAATCATACTCTTACAACAACTCTTGCCATCTTGCTTGTTTACAGGGACAACTTATTCTGTGTGTTGAAGAAGGTGTTAGCAACATTAGTAGTTCGCACCACAAACTTAGGCCCTAACAGTACACTCTCCATGCCAGCAAAGAATGCAAAACTGCTATCATCTCTTTCTCAAGTTTCCTACTCTCATAAGCAACTAGATGCTTTTCTTGCACCAACACACATTCGCAGCAAGCCGTTTTGCTTCTTTTGGAACAAAACTAGAGCACCATAAGGAGCTTTGGAGGGCTAAATATATCCTGCATCAAGCAACTTAGACAATTGCTTCCTCATTTATGCCAATTCCATAGGGGACATCTTGGTTTGAAGGATCCATACAAAATGTCCACTATGGAATTGGCTAAAGAAGAGAGAATCGTCAATAATGTGTCAGTCTAGAAAAATAAAATATATAAAAAAATAAAAATAAAAAGAAGAAGAAGAAGAAGAGAGAATCTTCAATAATGTGTTATCTTATATTTATTTATTTACAATGTGTTATCTTTTCTTAATAGGCGTAAGCCCCTGCCATAAGAGGCGTGGGAGTCTTCATATTATAATCATGCAGTTACAAAACTTTGTTGCTAACTCAGGCCCAAAAAAAAAAAAAAAAAAAACTAACCTTTATTCATTTGGGCCCATCGATTTCAATATGATAAACCGCTATGGATGCAAGACCTTGTTACGTTGGAAGGAGAAGTGACTGATAATGGTTTAAGTTCATTCTCCTTATATGGCACATGTTAGAAGAGCTGGGCTTCCCTTTGTAGGCAATGTCAAATGTTAATGAACTGGTTCCACTAGTTTCCTATATTTATTTATTTTCAAAGGTTTTTAACCATTTCACCTATATTATTATATTATCTTGCTAAGGATTAACATCAAAATTAATTCACTACAAGAAAAAAAAATGTTTATTACAACGGAATTTTTTTTTGCAATAATATCATAGTTGTTGCAATAAAATCTGAGGTCATAGCTTTGAGCAACAAAAAATTCCATTGTAATAAACTCATATATTTTAATGACAAATTTGATGCTGTAAGGACACAATTCGAGCTCCCGACCCACAATCAGAAGGGAAAGGGCTTGAAAAGCCTTTTTACAATAAATTTGTAGAGAGTGGGCTTGAAATCTAAAATTCAAAAGTGGTTTAAACAACAAAGAAAAATGGGCTTTAGGCCCAATGGCACAAATAGGGAGTTATCTATAAGAATATGAATGAAAATTCTTCCTCAGACACAATCGAGGATAGTTTATAATGCTGCTTCTCAAGATAGATTACAATTGTGGACAGTCAGATTTATCATATGCTATTCTTTCTTTTTTCTCCAAAGAAAGCCCTCTCCTCTTCCGAAGGTTCCTTCTCTTATTTATACTTCTTTTTCCTCCCCTTCTCATCTTCCACCTCATGGTTATAACGTTGGTTTAGATACTTGTCCCATCCAATTTCCCTGAAGTCTTCTGGAGACAGGGGCCAAGCTCCAAACCTCATGCTCAGGTCCCATTTCTCCACTAATGCAGCTAGCATATCAATTGCAGAGTCTATAATGCGGGGGCGGTGGTAGTAGCTTTATCTTAGATACTCCACCGCCCATTCTATTATCCTCCACGTGTACCATGTCTTCCCGAAACCATAGGAATTTCTATAACATAGCCTAGGGATATTAAATCTTCCCTTCTATTACCTCGGCTTCATTATTCGAGGACACAGTCTTCCTCAGACATATTTATTCAGACACTATCATTTTTTTACCTAGTATTTTCTTTATTAGGTACATTCACACACCCTTAGATCACTTTGATGTTCTCGGATTGGGCTTTTAACCCAAAAGATATTCTTGGGCCATCCTTTATAAATTACTGGGCCCAATGTCCCTACAGATGCAAAGATATATATGCTGTTGCAATAAAAAATTTATTGCTTTGAATATCTTACAGCAATACACTATTAATAACAAATTATTGTTAATGCAATAATTTTCTACTTTTAAGTTACTATTACAACATCTTTTAACTTGTTAATGCAACGAAGGAAGATGAACACCAACACATTTACTAGTAAGAACTCAAACTTAAGACCTAAGTCTTGTTGGCTTAAGACCTTGCCTCCACACCACCTTGGCATGTTGGTTTTAGCTTTGAAAGCTCAATAGTGTAAAACTACTAAAGTTTGTTTAGGCCCCAAATTTTAAAATAGGTCTTAATTGCAATCTATTCAACTAAGTGTGGAATAAGAGTAAAAAAAGCGCAATTAACCGGGACTACAACCTAGTGCATGGGCATACATAATTAACAATTAATTATAAAGCATAAGAAGTAAGAGAAGAGAGATGCAAATACAAGATAACATTGCGATGTGTTATCGAAGAGGAAAACTAAAGTGGTCAACGTAAAAACTTCTTTGTGGCCTTCTAAGCCGAAATGATCCACTAGTAAATAAAGTTGAAGCGCAAGGATATCAAAAAGACCCTTCAATCCTAATTTACCCAAAATACTTGAACCGTCAAAGTTTCAACTCCCAACGGACTTCTTCGAGTCATGTCTTCACTAGTTATCTGGATTTTGCAATTAGCTCCAATTGCGTCCACCAAAGAATGGATTCATCCAATGCTTCCCATAGGAACCAAAATAACTCACAACACTCAGATTAAGTGTGGTATGTGTTTGGGCTAAGAAACTTTCAAAGGGTATGGAATTAAAGAGGTAGGAATGGAGGAAAAATAAGAGAAATGTGTAGAGGATTGTGGGTGTGCAATCTCTAACTCTCAAATGGATTTCTAAGTGTTAGGAAATTTAGACCTCAGTTGATAGAATTAACAAGTTTTAAACCAAAGTTGTTAATTAGATTTATTATGCATAAAACTTGTTAAAACAAACAAACATCAATATCATGTCAAAATCATATGTAGCGGAAAAATAAATAATACAAGATATGATGACCTAGGAAAACCAATGAAACTAACCAGTTTCACAGTAAAAGACCCGGGGGGAAACCTTCCCGAAAAGCAATCCACTATAGTAAAGAGAAATTTCAGAACTAGTACAAAACCTTTGTCCCTAGACTCTACAATCCTCGTAGATGAACTCACAGCAAAAACCTTCTACCGCTTCAGAACCTCTGAACTCTTCAATATATGAACGCCACCCTTTGATGCATGGATCCCAATACGTGACTAACTCCTTTGCACGAATCCCAATACGTGACTCACTCACCAACTTGAGAAAGAAGAATGTTGGCTGCAAAGTTCTTCACTTCATCAACAATGAAGATCAAGAAGCACTTGGTTACAAAACTCTAAGACGCAAAGACGTAGTAGCTTCTTTCAGAGAGAATAAGGTTTCGGTTACATTTTGCATATGTTTTCCTTGTATTCTCTTATGTGACGGCCTCTAAAATAAGCCTTATATATGCCTAGGGTTGTGAGAAAAGAAACTCTACACAAATACAAAAGCCTGACCCAAAAATCAGATCTAAAAATCTGAATTTCCGTAACCTCGATAGATAGCAGGTGTCGAGCCTCATTAAATCTCGATAGATAGCTATCTGTCGAGCAGGTGTCGACAGGTGTCCACAGGTGTCCGCAGGTGTCCAACTATCCGTCCAGCTTTAGTAAACACCTTTTCTTCACTTGTTTCTTGGTCCAATCTTCATGGCTTTAATACTAGACTTGAACAACATGTTTTTTGAAGTATTAAACACATCATAAATCTACCTAAATACAAGTAAAGTGCATTTTGTCAAAAGATTAGCCAACTACATAAAATATGCCCTTAACACTAGGGTTTTCTCTCTAAATTTCTCTTTACAATTTCGTGGGTAATGTGGGCTTATATAGTGTGGGTAAAGAATGTGGGTAAAGAATATGGGCTTATATAGTGTGAGTAAAAAAATGAGAAAAGGACACAAAACAGGCTAGCAGTGCATTTCGTGGGTCATCTTGGGAGTTGGCCAAGTCACGAGATGAGTTATGAGATGTCTTCTGACACTTGACTCTTCAGCTTTCAGCATGTGCTTCACATGTGGTTTTTCGCGGGTTTTCCACTTGCAAGCCAGTTGCGAGCAAGTTGCAAGTTGCTCTGTTGTTCATACTTCTTCACCTATTTCACACACTAACCTCTTACATTAAATCCCACAAACATACTGGGAAATGATTGACGAAATACAATTAAATTTGATTCAAAATTAAAGCCAACAAATCAGAAATGAAAATCACAACTTTAAAATCTTCATTGGTCAAACCTTACACTTAAAAAAAAATATATCTTACATTGAAAAAATAAATAAAATCAAAGCTTTTTTACATCATTTTCCATTTGGATATATATACAGGAAAGTTTGGGACTGGTTCCAACACATGACCACAACTTTATTTTGTCCCGCATGTTCTACATACCTCGCTATGTAACTTGACGAGTAGTGATCAAATGGTCGTCCATTACATGGACTACTGTAAGCATATTTAAATCAAATATAAATCCTTCATTTAAGTAGCTTATGAGCAATAGTTACAAAGCCATTACAAGCATCTTCTATGAGCCACTTCACGACCAATACAAATATCTTTATGAGCTGTTTAATGGTCATTACTAAGCCATCAATCTTTTAGCTCAGGCACAATGCCATGATAAATCAACAGACTTTGCATTTACTCATGAAGCTACAATACATATTTGAGATTTCCTCAAAAGAGATTAATTAATTTAAGCATCGGAGTGTCTTTGAACAGCACCAACCCAGCATCTTTTATTATCACTTGTTTTCTCTTAGCAAGAAATCCAAGTCGTCCATCAAATTGACAAAAAACATACTGACGACACTTTTCGTCTTTTACCATAACCCATGAGCGACTTGGATCCCATTTCTACCCACATGTTTGAATTCCAATCCTCTAATTCTAAAAGCACTCAATTATATCTCAGTATCTTCCAAGACGTTTCCACCTTGTCATGATTGTATTGTAAGCCTTGCCATAAGAGGTCTAAGTATTGAGGTCTGAGTCATGCAAGATGCAACTACGACACTTAATTGCTGACTCCGGCCCAAAATTTCATAAGTTAACCTTAATTCATACATTTGGGCCCATCGAAATCAAAATTAAAACTCACTATGGATTTAAGGCCTCGTTACGTTGGTAACAGCTGTGACTAGTAATGGTTAAAGTCCATACACAGGTACGAGGAGCTGGGTTCCCATTGGAGAGGATTCCAACCTTTACAAAAGTTTGTAGCCAATAATGTCAAAGGTCGATGGACTAGTTCCAGTAATTTTCTAGATTTATTTATTTTTAATGGCTTTTCAACCACTTTAGTATTTCACACATATTACTATATTACCTTGCTGAATGACATTAAAGTTTCATTAGTAATGAAATGAAAGCTTTCTTACATCATTTTCCATTTGGCATATATACAATAAAGTCTGGGACATGTTCCTTAACACACGTCCCCACCTTTATTTTGTCTCACATTGTAGTGCATATCTCACCATGTATCCCATGAGCCACCTGGTTTCCATTTCTACTCACACCTTGGAATTCTCACCATCTAATTAAGCACTCAATTGTATTTTAGTATCTTATATGACATTTCCACCTTAGTCATGATTGCATTTGCCAGCTCCTCAGCTTATTCTCTTTTTATTTTATTTTATTTCTTTATTTTGTACTTTGTACGGAGAGAAACCAACTAATAATTTGTAATTTGGAAAAGAAAATCATACTAATATTGTGGGCTGCAATTCCGAAAGAACTAGTCTGACTCTGACATGATTCATAAACTTTAAATACTTGTACAAAATAAGCAGAGGCAGAGACAGAACAAAACCATAGTATTCTAGTCTAGTGGTCCAATTTCAAACACACACACTTCTAATTCCCGCGCTTTCACAGACAGACCTTACTAGGTTGGCGCCAAAATTTTAAATTCATTCTAGTAATAATAATAAAGGAAGAACACACACACGGCCCTATCTTAGTGAACCACGTGCAGTTCCACGTAGACCAAAGCTGAACCTTTTCTTGACACGTAGTTGTAACACAAGCCTAGGTGTCACCACAAGGACCACACATTTCAATAACACACAGACTCAACACTAGCAACTTCCAGAATCGACCATACACTTTTACTCATTACCTTCACTTCAGGCACCAATCACAAAATTTCAATTTCAATTTAATATAAATATAAACATAAATATATATAAGCTCTCCTCTCACTCTCAGTTCCCACTAAGCCACTACTACTTGATCAAGCTTCAAAATCACAGCTTCGTTGGTGAACTTTCTTTGTTGTTATTTTAGAGAGAGAACCTGTTGGTTTGGTGACATTAATGGAGGGTGAGAAAGGTGCTTATTATGAGGAAGTGGGTTGTGCAACCCCGAGACGCTGTGAGTGTCAAATACCGGTGGCGTCTTTGCCACCGCCACCTCCAAAGAAGAAGCCTTTTGCTTTAGGGAAGAAGAGGGTCCCTCCTAAAAACGGGTATTTCCACCCACCTGATCTTGACATCTTCTTTGCCATGGCTCCAACAAGGCAGGCTTGTGCTTAATCTGGCTGCTTTTCTTTTCCTTTTTGTTAGCTTACTAATTTAATTTACTGTACCCTAAAAGTAGCTAGCTACTGTACATTTTTATTGAGGTTGTAATTCAGAGTAGCTTGGTTCTGTGGTCTTCTTGTTTGTAATATAATTAGTTTTACTGACTGTGCTTAGTGGGTTGAATCTACTTGATATTTTTTTGGCTGAAACTTTCTTCCATGGAGAATTTGAAAGTTGGAATTAAAACTTGCGTGGTGATTGATTGTTCTTTCCGTTTAGGTGAGCAATGTGATGGTTTTGGTGGGTGTGGCGGTCCGAATCCGAGCCCTGTCACCCTAATCAAATTATTAAAGTGATCACAATGAGCATAGGCGTTTAATATGATCGTGTGTTTTTACCTTTCAGCTATATAGGGACAATTTTTTTTTTTGTGATAATTTTATTCAAGGGCCATTATGATCGGAGTAACACTTCTTTCACATGCCATATCATTGTAACAATTTTTATTATGCTATTTTTTTTGGTGGGCTCGCCTGGCCTGAAACGTGATTATCTTTGGGGCGTGAAATATAAGCCCGAGCCCACTCTAGCGATGGCGGACTCTATTGTGCCTAAACCAAGTCTGTGTAACATTAGTTATGACCGAAATATAGCGGCCCAGTTGAGCGGACCAAAGTTCAACTGACACTTAGGGCCTGTTTGATATATGTGATTAAAAATTGTTATTTGAAAACATTAGTAGAAATATGCGTAGAGGTGTGTGTGAAAATACGTGTAATATTGTTTAAAAACTGAAAATTATTGTTTGAAAATACAAACTAAACTCCCCTTAGCCTGCCTGTTTTCTAGATTTTAAAATAAAAACTGGTAGGTCTTACGAATTATGGAATACAATACAAAGTTACAAACACAACACTTTGACTACTTATGTGGGATACAATCTCACATTCTCACTTATAATGAGCTACCCAACAAACAAGGTTATGAGTTTAATAAGATTAAAGTTTCTCTCTAAATTACTTTTAGAGAGAAGAGTTTGGAGAGAAATTCTTCGAACTTTTCATATATCTTTTTTTTTTTTTGTGAATTTTGAAAATATAACCGTTAAATTTCATGTTTCTTATATTTTTAACATGCATATCAAATTTCGTTTAAATTGGACATTATTTATTATTCGATCAATAAATTTATTTTTTATACACAATTTTATATTACAAAAATTTGAAATTTTAACACTTGTTTGATGAGATAGCAATTAATTTTTGATATTCTTGAAATTTTGCAAGCATAAAAAATATAATAAGAACATGCAATCTAACGTTAGATTTTTAAAATTCACACTCAGGGTCTATTTGGAATTTGTTTATTTTGCTGAAACTGAAAACTTTTTATTAAAAGTACTGTTAATAAAGGTAAAAGTTAGCCAAAATAGTATAGTACCCATGAATAGTATCAAAAAATGCAGTGAGACTCATGAATAGTGGCAAAAATAAGTTGAATAGTAAAATAAGCTGGCAAAAAATAAGCTATCCAAACTGACACTCAATATAAAAATATATGAGGAGTTTGGAGAGAAACTTTGTTTGGCTAAATAATTAGGCTGTTTGTTAACGAAACAAAAATTTCAACAGATGGAATAAAAGGAACTAGGAAAATTGATGAGTTAGAGGAGAGCTGGTTAAGAGCTTCTATGAATTGGAATGAGTCTCCTTCACCTTCAAACATAACAAAAGAAAGTTGATGGTGAACCACCAACTTGAGTGCCAAAAGAGGAGCCTGGACTTCAACCAACAAGGGATCCATAGGAGGCAATTGTTTGAGCAAAGAGAACATTACACGTATGTGGGATACAATACAAAAACAAGGCTAAAAAAAATATTTAAATGCCTTTGACATTTAATTATTTTGAGAATGCGATGCTTGAAATCTCTGAATGTTAGGAGTTTTAACTAAGATCACGTTTGGATTGATTATAAATCTAATAAAATTATTAAGAATGTGATATATACATGTTTAGTTAATTCCTATATATTTTATGGATTTTTAAATATTATTTTTTTCTTAAAATATGCTTAAATTAATAAATATAATTTGAAAAGTATTAGTTATCATTTTTATGTGGCTTAATACAAATATATAAAAGCTATGGATTAAGTCAAAGCTCTTCAAATAATAAAACTATTACATGTCCGAATGTAATATACAATACAAAAATAATTATTTTAATTTCAAAAATAATTTTAACAATTAATATTGTGTGGGGTCCGAGGATTGAAGAGTCTTAACCGAGGATTAATTTGCCCAATCAAAGCCAAGAAAGGTAAGCGAACTCCGAAGACTTTGCCTACCTGAGGATAGTAAGAAAATCAGGACAATTGATATCCCTTAAAGGCCTAAAGAAAGGAGAAGAGATAGTATAGAGGGCAAGGATGGTGTGAGAAAGTTTCCTAAATGATATACCTCCTACATCTGCATTTAATGCTCTGCACCAACCTTATCAACTGCATTAATGTGAAATTGACCCTTAAGCAGTAACTTCACAGCTAACAACTCCTTCTACTACCTTTAACAAGGTCTTAATGAGACAAGTATCCTGAGAAATGCCTTGAGACATACAGGTGGAGGGCTGGGATGCATGGAAAAAGGTTATGAAAGGAAAGGAACCCCCCAGAAAAGGAGGATAGACAATTTCTAAGGACCAATAGAATAGGAAAGAGAATAGTGAATTGCTTTGTGTAGAACTTGAACTAAACTTATATACTTAGAGATTGATCCTTAGATTTGCCCAAGGAGGACATTATTCTTGTGGGGGAGGATTTGTTCCAAGCTCGCAAGCAGTTTGTCCACTCTAGGGTCGAAGGACCTGCACAGCTTTGTTTCTTCAAGCGACATGAGCAGTTTTTGAGACTTGCTCCCACATCGAAGAAAGATGCGCCCCACTCATGCCTTATAAGCCTTAGCTGAAGGCAAGAGTTACCACCACATGTTGTAGTGGTATACTCTTGCCTTCAGCTAAGGCTTATAAGGCATGAGTGGGGCGCATCTTTCTTCGATGTGAGAGCAAGTCTCAAAAACTGCTCATGTCGCTTGAAGAAACAAAGCTGTGCCGGTCCTTCGACCCCAGAGCGGACAAACTACTTGTGGGCTTGGAACAAATCCTCCCCCACAATTCTAAAATGTTCAAATTGCACTTATCTGTTACTTTGGATTCTTCAGCCTTAGACATGGACTTATCCTAGTATTGCACTTGAGTTAGTTACTCACTCTCTTAAAAATTCTATTATTTGAGCTTGATTTGAGGGACAAGGTACCAATGATCTAAGTGGACTTGGGTCTTTATTTTTTGAGTCATTAAAAATATAATAATATATATTAAGAATTTTGAATACACAAATAAGTTATTGATAAAAAAGTTATATTTTAATTAGTAATGCAGTATTAAATTCGAGGTAAATTATAATTTCCTTAAGCAATGATAATATGTATATATTTACATTTAAACAGAAGGTTGTGCTATATACTTAAAAGATTATGTGGCATTAACACTAAGGGTGTGTTTGTTTGGAGGTGAAATAGGGTAGATGGAAAACTTTGGAGAGAAAATGGGATTTGGAGTGTTTTTGGTTTAATGGGGAAGAAGAAAAATAAATGGTGGGACCCAGGTGTTTCCTTCTTAGACTCATAAAAAAGTTTTATCCCTAAAATGAAGAGACAACTGAAGGGAGAAACTGAAGTTGCTTAATGGACAAAAATGCCCATGAGCACTTGTATATGGGCAATTTGTCTCATTCCTCTTCTTCTTCTTCTTCTTTTTTTTTTTTTTTTTTTTTGATTCTCTGTGCTATGGGTGTGATAATTGTTTTGTTTTGTTTTTTTGTTTAACTAGACATGGATTTTTTTGGGACATAATTTTTATTTTTTAATAAATTGGGTGATTGCTTTTTTTTTTTTTTTGGTTGTTTATCACTTTTTTGTTTTAATTGGCCATCATTTTTTTTAATAAGGGTGTATGAGTAAATTTATATAAAATCAATTTTTTCCATCCTCCACTTTTCCACTCCCAACCAAATAAAAATGAGAGAAACTAAAATCTTTTTTATCCTCTAACTTTTCTATCCTCTCACAATTTTTCTTGTCCTTTCACTTTTTCACTCCTCCAACCAAATGAAACAAACCGTAGGAGAGACAATAGCAAGTTACATGATAGGGGTAATCCTATCTTCTCAGTACTCATACATTTAAAATAGAGAGGGAGGCAGAAATTTAAATTAAAGGGGGAGCCAAAGTGTTAAAAAAAATGAAAATCCTTAATAGGCATCCATTAATTATTCAATCACATGGTCTACACTTACTCTCACCTTGTCACTCACCCACTACTCCACACACATTGTTGCGCCCACTTTATTTTATTTTATTTTTGTAATAAGTTTTTGTTTAATTTTTTGGGCTGATGATCTATGGACTGTGGTTGTTTGGGTTGATTTGTAACGTTGTTTGTGCTGATATGTGCAATTGTTTGGGCTAAGCTGTGCAGAGGGGTAAGTTTTATTTTTTTTGGGCCAAATTTGAATTAAACCTATAATAAATCTATAAACAATAAAAAAAAAAAAAAAAAAAAAATCTGCAACTGGGGGAGGGGGGCAGGGCTCCTTTTGGCCCTAATTTGACTCCATCCCTGATTTAAAATCCTTTGTTTAAGTTCAAATGGGTTTGAACATGTTTGATCATTATGTTATTAATTTCTAATGAAAAGAAAGAATATCTTTATATCTATAAACAATAATAATAAAAAGCAACTGGTGGAGGGGGGCAGGGCTCCTTTGGGCCCTAGTGTGACTCCATCCCTGATTTAAAATCCTTTGTTTAAGCTCAAATGGGTTTGAACATGTTTGATCATTATGTTATTAATTTCTAATGAAAAGAAACATTATCTTTATGGCATAGATACTTCCGATTACTCTTATCTCTTGAAAAAGCAATTAGCTGTTCAATCGTAGTTCGCTCAGATGGGGGGGGAAAAAAAAAACTGCATGATTAAACACTGTTTGTGACAAAGATAATGGTTGATGATTTAAAAAATGAATGAATGTATAGATCATGATTATAAAGCTAAACTACATGCAAGTGCGTCACTAACACAGGCAAGTGCGAAATATATTGTTTCTACTCCTAAGTAGTCATGAACCCCTGGCCCTGGTATCTAAATTATTGTTCCTCTAATCCCCAACAAAGCTAAGTGCGTCACTATGTTTCTTCCTGTATATTTTCTACTTTAAGTACACCTTATATTGTTATAGTTTTGTCACTTATCTTTAACAATGATTCCACTTGATTCCCTTAGATTATCCCAACTAAGCTGGTTCCTGTGCAAAATAATACTTAGCAAAAGCAGATTACTTTCCAATGTGTCCTGCCTTTACACATAGACCACACGTTGTGCCGCCAATTAGCTGCAAAAAACAATCACGATTAGCATAGTTTAGCTTGTACGTAATTAAGCTTTAACTTAGTGCAACTTGCCCATAAGAAAATCAAGGAGAATTCCCTTTTTCTAGGAGCCGGGATTGATGCCCTTGTGATCTATTAGAATTTTCTAGAAATCACTGAATACTTAACATGTTGAAGGATTTCCCCAAATCATATATGCATGCTTAAGAAAAATGACTGAATGTGGTTTGCTTTTTGCCTATGTAGACCAAGAAGGTTCAAGAACTAACAAATTCTGTCACTAAGGGCAACAACGACAATAATTTTATACCACGGAATAGAGCGTTGGTGGTAATTATCAAGTATTGCATTTTCCTTCAGTCTCACATTGAAACTTCCTTTTTGCCTTTATTTATCTTTGTGGACTTCTTTTGGAGTTGTTAAATATAGGGTCTTTGTTTGATAGATTGTGGGGGTGTGGGAGGCAAGGTTATTTTGGGGATTAATTTGCAGCGGGTATGATTATGCTATACGTTGTAACCCTAATTCCTTATATAGCGGATTGATAACTGCTCGCTACCTTGAGTGTAAGCACACTGCCAAATCACATAAAATATTAGTTGATTTACTAATAATTTTTGCTTAAATTAACTTTCACAACCTTTTTTTTCCCTAGATGCGTGTAGGATACTCTAGTTTCCTTTTTTCTTCTTCTTCACTTTCTCCTTTGGTCTCTTAGCAGCTAGCCTTGGAAATTTCAAGCAATCAACTTTCTACTCTAATCTTATCTTCAAATAGGAACAACCAAAGAAAAGTTGATTTTTTGTCTCTAGTATGGAGATATAGAATTATATATTTTACTATTTAAAGAACATATGAAATTCTAACATAAAAGCACACCACAAAAAGCACAAACTCTACTCAAAACATTCTCTCTCCTTTTTGTGTATGTGTGTGCATTTGTTTCTCAAAAAGAAAAAGAAATATTAAGAGAATTCTTGTTTATATTTGTGGACTTGTTTTCAATATAAGGTCTTGTTTGATATATTGGGGGTGTGGGGGCAATGCCCTTTATGGTACAGTATAGTGAAATCAAGATTATCTTGCGAATTTATAGAGGGTATGATTATGCTATATAAAGTATAAACATTGTTGTAACCCTAATCCCTTATATATATAGTGGATTGATAGCCACCCACTCCCTTGAGCTGCCGAATCACATAAAATTTGTGTTGATTTCTCACTTATAATTTTTGCTTAAACCGACTTTCAAAACTTTTTATTTTTATTTTTATTTTTATGTCCTGGATGCATGTATGATAATCTAGCCTCCTTTTTCTTCTTCATCATTTTCTCCCTTGGGATCTTAGCGGCCTTGAAACTTTTAAGCAATGCAACTTTCTACTCTTAAGTTTATTTTCAAATAAGAACGACCAAAGAAAGGTTGATTATGTGTCTTTAGTATGGAAATATAGAATTATATATTTTACTATTTAAAGAAAATATGGGGTTCTAACATTAAAATACACCGTAAACTTCACTCAAAACATTTCTTTTCTCGTGTGTGTGTGTGTGTTTATTTCTCAAAGAGAAAAAAATAAAAAGAAATATCAAGATTCTAATGAAGAGTTTAAATATAAAATAGGATTTAAATTAAATTAAGAAATATATATTAAAATAATGATGTGCAAAATTGTGAGGTCTCAAAAACTACCGTGACACAATATTATGATGTTAACTAAAATTCTTTTGCCAAGAACCAAAATTCAAATGGACTTTCTTCATATTTAGAAAAAAATGTACAAACACTGATTTTAAACTATTAGGGCACGTTTGGTATATTGAATGAGGATTACAATAGTCATGGTAATCTTTATTACTATGAATAAAATGTGTTGTATTGGTAATTTTTATTACTATATATTGAGTCTGATTTTATATTTTGAATCAAACTCAATATATAGAATTTGAATCACCACTCAAGATCCGAGATTTTTCTATATTATCATCAATATTCATGTTTTTTTTTGGGTATTATTTCTCAAAAACAAATATTGGAGTACAGATTTTGATAATCATTTTGTTACAAATTGATATAGTTATATGTGTGTGTAATAGGTAGAGTCATGAATTTGCAATATGACAATTTAACAACCATATTAATTTGTAATCGAATTATAAATATTAAAATTATATTACATTATGTAATGTCTATAACTAGAGTATAAAACCCATGAGGCATTACCATTCTTTTTCAAAACTTAACTGATGAATTTATTTTTAAATGGCCATTTAGCCAAGTGGCACATACCCTTTGGGATGGTGGAAAAGTATGAAATTCGAATCTTCAAGTCTTTACCCCATTTTTTGAGAGAGAGAGAGAGAGAGAGAGAGAGAGAGAGAGAGAGAGAGAGAGAGAGAGAGAGAGAGAGAGAGAGAGAGAGAGAGAGAGGAAATCTAAACGAGGAACTTATTGTTTATTTGGACCTTCACGAGGAACCCTCATATGAAAAAGCTTATAACAATGCTTTTGGATTATAGTTATTTAAAATTCCACTTACCCAAATCTTCCAACACGACTGATCTCAATTATCCCACTGTTGTTACAAAATGAATTAATTACTCCATTTATGCTAAAAAGTTTTTGATCCACCGAAATTTAAGGTGGCATCTTTGTAGTTTGTACTATCAACCAAATTTTTTTTTCTTTGAAAAGGGGCATTTAGAGATAAGGTTGTTGTATGGGGAGAGGCCTTGAGCCACGAGACAAGGCCTTAGGCCCGTTGGGCCATGGGCCCTCACCTTGAATTACAACACCTGACGTCCTTGGTCTGAACATACCTCGACAATCAGCAAAACCCCCCTCCCAAGGATGCTTCTTCTCGGGATACAAGGTCCTAGCGGTTCAATATTGCCTTATGGAATATTGCCGCCGAACAACTTTTTGGAAGCAGGAGCCAGTTCCAATGCCATTGCCACAGTCCCCAACAGAACCCCCACTAAGACCACTTTGAAGCGATGGAATTGGACCCCCATCTCCACTAATAGTCAAGAATAATCATAACATTTCCACTTGTCTCAGGCTATCAATAGGAGAAAAGAATGAGGAACTGGGGTTGCCAATTTTGAAGAGAGAGAGAGTGAGAACTAAAGAATAATCAGATTAAGAGAGGAGAGTGACAATGGGAGGGAAGGGTTTGTAGAAAGAAGGAGAGTATTTGGGTTGCAAATCATAGGGCCACCCATAGCAGGAAACCCAAAAACCCACAATACAAATAAATTGTGAGCCCATTATTAACTGATTTTTGGCCCGCACAATTGGTGCTGTTTGTGGGAATCTCCTACAAAGCTGTGGTTCTGTTGAGACCAGAACGAGAAAATTTCTGAAGGTCAGTCAGGGAGTATTGCTGAAAGTGGCTCTGAGAGGTCTTCTTAGGGATTTACTTGGCAAGAAAGAAGGCAAAAGGGACGCAAAGATAGGGAGCATGAGCGGGAAGAAGAGCAGTCCAGCCTTGGAGATAGGTCGTATCTAACTCATCGGACAATGTCGGGTGCTTCTGAGCTTCAGCATATCGATGAGAGAGGCGAGGAGCTTGAGTGATTACGAAGGTTGGTGAGAGATTTGGAGTTGGAAGCAAGAGGGAGGCATCAGAGGAGAGGTCGTGGGGAACGTGAAGCAGGGTCGGCCAGTGTGAGAGGTCGATATGGAACCGGGTCTTATCAGTCCAGTCCCCATCATCACCGGGACCGCTCACGGTCAAGGGAATATGCAGATATGGGTTCGACTTCCCCCGAAGAACGATGGCCCCAGAATGCCACCATGGACGTTATGAGCTGAGTGTTATGTTGAGCTACTTAATCACCATTCTCGGGAGACATTGAGCAAGCCCCTATGCCGAACAAGTTTAAGCGATCGCCGTTTAACTCTTACGATGGAAAGACAGACCTAGTAGAGCACGTAAGCCATTATATACAGATGGTGTCATTGCACGCCTTTAATGATACGTTGATGTAGTTTCGAGCCCACTGCATTGAGGTGGTTCAATAGATTAAGGAAGGGCTCGATTCACAGTTTCGCCAAGCTGATCTAGGAGTTCGGTGTCCGGTTCATGACCTGCAGCTGAGTACCATAGCCAGTAGACGCATTGCTATCAATGAAAATGGGGGCCGGAGAAACCCTTTGTAACTACACTAGCCGGTACTGGGAGTTTTACAATGAAATTGAGGGGGGGGGGTAGCAACAAGAAAATCGTGGTAAGCACCTTTCAGTTGGGATTGCCTGAGGATTCCAAGCTCCGAGAGTCATTAACAAGGAGGCCTCTTAAGGATATGAGGTAGTTGATGAGGCATATCGAAGAATATAAGCGGTTAGAAGACGACCGACTCCAGAATAAAGGTAAGGCCTCGGTTGTAAGCAATCCCTGGTAGGGCGGTTTTCAACCCAATCCTCGGAAGGATTTAAAGATTCAAGAGCCAGGGGCTTGGGTAGGGGAAGTGAATGTGGCGTTCAAGGAGCCGGTGCACAAGATTGTGGATCGAATCAAGAATGAGTCGTATTTTCGATGGCTAAACGAAATGGGGGGTGACCCGTCGAGAAGAAATTAGAACCTATATTGTACTCACCACAAGGATAAGGGGCACACCACCGAATAATGCAGAGTGTTAAAAGATCATTTGGGGAAGTTGGTTAAGGCGGGATATTTGACAGAGTTCGGGTGTGGGCCCTAGAAATCAGAAGACTGGGTAGGATGCTCGACCGTAGGGGAATCCTCCTCCTCTTCTGCTATGAGTGATAGAAGTCATTCATGCAACCTTTAAGGGCACGTTGGAGCCTAGGACAAGGAATGTGTTGGCAGTGGTGCTCATGGGAAGCTGCACGGATGAGCAACCCCCTAAAAAGAGGCTGAGATACATTTGAGAGGCTATAGCCTTCGACGATGATGATCTAGGGCACAATTCAACCACATGATGATGCTTTGGTGGTTACGGCTTGGATAAATGGTTTCACAATAAAAAGAGTGATGATAGATCAGGGGAGTGGTGTTGACGTGATGTATCCCGGCCTATTCAGGGGGCTTAGACTAAAGAAGGAAGATCTCTCCAAGTATGATACACCCCTAGTGGGGTTTGACGGCTAGATGGTGATCCTAGAAGGGCAGATTTCCCTCCTTGTAAATATGAATTAAGGAGGTGATGGTAACCTTTATAGTGGTCGCGTAATTTTCTCCATACAAGACGATACTCGACAGGCCATGGATTCACATGATGGGAGCAGTACCGTCCACTCTACATGTGAAGGTCAAATTTTGCACCAAGTAGGGTATCGCTATAGTGTGGGGTAATCTGCAAGTGGCTAGGCAATGCTTGGTGGCCGCAGTTGGTTGGGAAATCAAGCAAAAAGGATCAACCGAGGAGGCCCCTTATAGCAATCATAGGAACCCTAGGCGAAAACGGGGGCTAGTGGCGCCTAGGATTTAGTAAGAGTGAAGATACTATAGGATGAAGATACGAGTTTTTTGATAGGAGCAAGTACGAAGGACAAGGCAAGGACGGAGATGCTTTTGTTTCTTGTGCAGAATATAGATGTATTCGCTTGGAGCCCATACGAAGTGCCCGGGGTAGACCTCGAGTTTATAGTTCACAAGATCAATGTGAACCCACTGTACCCTCCAAAGAAGCAGAGGCCGATGAGATCAGCAAAGGAGCACATCGAAACTGTAAGACAAAAAGTCACAAGATTAAAGGAAGCGGGGGCTATAAAGGAGACATTCTTTTCGGAGTGGCTTGCGAATACCATGGTGGTGAAGAAAAAGAATGGCAAGTGGAGGGTTTGTGTTGACTTTACCGATCTAAACCGAGCATACCCAAAGGATCCGTTCCCGGTGCCGAAAATTTATTAGCTGGTAGATGCCACTTATAGACACCCGAAGATGAGCTTTTTGGATTCTTTCTAGGGCTATCATCAGATCTCCCCTGATGCGAACTACCATTGTAAGGTGATGCCATTTGGACTAAAGAATGCGGGAGCCATATACCAACGAATGATGAAAAGGATGTTTAGAGATAAGATTGGGTGTACTATTGAGGTATACATAGATGACATGGTCGTAAAAAGCAAACATGAAACGCAGCATATCAACGATCTCAAAGAGGTGTTCGAAATACTATGACGGCATAAGTTGCGCCTCAATGTCGATAAGTGTGTTTTTGGAGTGGGGGCTGGTAAGTTCCCGGGGTTTTGATCACTAACTGAGGAATAAAGGTTAACCCCGATCAGATTGAAGTCGTAAAGTGCCTCAAACTGCCAAGTAGTTCGAAGGAGGTTCAAAAACTGACAAGCATGTTAGCTACCCTTAATCGGTTTATCTCCAAGTTCGCTGATTGATGCCGTCCATTTTACCAGCTTTTGAGGAAGAGGAGGGGATTTAAATGGGATAAGGAGTACGAAAATGCTTTTCAAAATCTGAAGAAATATTTGATGCAAGCACTAATGTTGACAACCCTAGAGCCTTTAGAGGACTTGTTCATGTATCTTTCGGTGTCTGAATATGCTGTGAGCGCTGTGCTTCTTAGGGACCTTAGAGTGCAGCAGCCAATGTATTATGTTAGCAAAACCTTGGTTGACGCTGAGATGAGGTACTTGCCCCTACAAAAGGGGATGTTAGCAATAGTGCATGCCACGAAAAAGTTGCCCCACTATTTCCAGACTCATACTGTTTATGTGCTAATTGAATATCCCTTGTAGTCATTGCTAAAAAGATCTGATTTTACAAGTTGAATAGCTAAATAGGGGACCCAGTTGGGCTCCTTCGACATAAGATATAGGCCGAGAAGTTCGGTGAAGGGCTAGGTGCTTACTAATTTCGTCGCAGAATTTTCCCCAAGGAGGGAGGTGAAGGTGATTTGTCATATCGACGTCTACCCTTGGAAGGTATATGTGGATGGCGATTCCAATGCATTGAGGGGTTGAGGCTGGAATCATCATCATCACTCTGGAGGGGATAAGGCTGGAACATTCTCTCAGGTTGGGCTTTAGGGTCTCTAACAACGAAACCGAGTACGAAGCTTTGATTGCAGGGTTGAGAGCTATACGGGATATGGGTGCTCGGGAAGTTGAGATTTACTCGGACTCTAGGTTGGTTGTCAGTCAAGTACAAGGCAGTTTCGAAGCTCCAGACCCCCGAATGAAGGAGTACTTACGAGTGGCAAGGCAGGTCATCGGCCATTTTCTTAAAGCGAACGTGACCTAAGTGACCAAGGGGTAGAATCAACATGCAAACTCTTTAGCCACCCTGGCGTCATCAATAACTAAGGAGGTACCTTGGCTAATGAAAGTAGAGCTCATTGTAGAACCAAGCATTAACACGACAGTTGGCGTTTCAGTGGCAGCATTATCCGAATCATGTTGGATTGACCTAATCATTGATTTTTTGGCTGAAGATCGGGTGCCAGACGATGAAAAGGAAGCTGGTAGGGTACGCTAGGTAGCCACTCGGTATTGGTTGTCGGCAGACCGGAAGCTATACCAAAGGTCTTTTGGAGGGCCATATCTTTTATGCTTGCGCCTTGAGAGAGTCAGCGAACTTTTGACGGAACTCCATGAGGGGGTGTGCGGTAGCCACGTCGGGTGACGCACATTGGCACAACAAGCGATGGCCTATGGATTTTGGTGGCCACAAATGTAAAGGGACGCTGCCAAATACGTTCGGAAGTATGAACAATGCACTAGGTAGCCACTCGGTATTGGTTGTCGGCAGACCGGAAGCTATAGCAAAGGTCTTTTGGAGGGCCATATCTTTTATGCTTGCGCCTTGAGAGAGTCAGCGAACTTTTGACGGAACTCCATGAAGGGGTGTGCGGTAGCCACGTCGGGTGACGCACATTGGCACAACAAGCGATGGCCTACGGATTTTGGTGGCCACAAATGTAAAGGGACGCTGCCAAATACGTTCGGAAGTATGAACAATGCCAAAAGCACGCCCCATTGATCTGCCAACCAACAGGATCCCTGAATCCCGTCGTCAGTCCTTGGCCCTTTGTACAGTGGGGGCTAGACATTGTCAGTCCGTTTCCTAGGGCCACGGGCAATCGTAGGTTCGTTCTAGTGGTTGTGGACTACTTCACCAAGTGGATGGAGGCCAAGGCATTGGAAAATATCCGGAATGTAAATGTAAAAAAATTTGTGTGGAAAAACATAGTTACAAGGTTTGGAGTTCCAGAGTCCTTTGTGTTTGACAACGGTTTGCAGTTCGAAAGTAGAGCCTTCCGCAAGTTTTGCAGCGATCTCGGTATCAAAAATAGATATTCCACCTCAGCCTATCCGCAGAGCAATGGCCAAGCCGAAGCCATCAACAAGGTGATCGTGAGCGGGTTAAAGAAAAGATTGGAGGGTGCAAAGGGTGAATGGGCCGAGGAGCTTCTAAGCATTTTGTGGGTATACCGCACAACCCCCAAAAGGTCCACAGGAGAAAATCCTTTTTCCCTAACATATGGAGCGAAGGTCGTCATTTTGACTGAGGTGAATCTCTGCAGTGCATGGGTTATGGGGTTTACTCCCACCCATAATGGCGAATTGATGGCAAGGCAGTTAGATTTGTTAGAGGAATGTCGAGAATCAGCGACAATACGTCTGGTCGAGTATCAACACAAAAGCTTGCCCATCGTTACAACCAGGGCATAAAGTCAAGGGGATTCGGTGCTGGAGACTTAGTACTGTGGAAAGTGGTAGGAAATATGCGAGACACCAATGCGAGAAAGTTAGTCCCGACCTGGGAGGGACCTTACAGAGTGATCGCCATTGCTGGCGTGGGGGCATACTATTTGGAGAACTTAGACGAACAACCACTTCCCTTGCCATGTAATGCCCACAATCTGAACAAATTTTACCACTAACTTAGTATGATGTTGTATGTGCACATTATTAATTAATAAGAAGACGATGTTTATCCAGTTGGTGTATCTGTACATATAATACCGTCGTTTGTTAATTCATTAACCCGGTCAACAAACGCGAGGGGATTAGAGGCCAATTATCCTAAGGACAGAAAACCTGGTTCTCGGTTCAATCTTGATCACCAAGCAGGTGGAAACCTTACGTCAAAATATCCTAAGGATAGAAACCTGCTTCTCGGTTCAATCCTAATCATCGAGTAGGTGGAAACCTTACGTCAAAATATCCTAAGGACATAAACTTGCTTCTCGGTTCAATCTTGATCACCAAGCAGGTGGAAGCCTTACGTCAAAATATCCTAAGGACAGAAATCTGCTTCTCTGTTCAATCTTGATCACCAAGCAGGTGGAAACCTTACGTCAAAATATCCTAAGGATAGAAACATGCTTCTCTGTTCGATCCTAATCACCGAGTAGGTGGAAGCCTTACGTCAAAATATACTAAGGACAGAAACCTGCTTTTCTGTTCGATCCTAAATCACTAAGCAGATAGAAACCTTATGACAAACTATCCTAAGGACAGAGACCTACTCCCTAGTTTGATCCTAAATCGCCAAGCATATGGAAACTTTACAACAAATTATCAAGGATGGAAACCTATCCCTGGCCCGATCCTCATCACCAAAGCAGGACGAATGTTATCTAACAAGAACCCGTTCCAAGTTCTGTTCTGATCACCGAACGCATGAAGTCTCCCTCGAATTAGTCAGACTGCTGAACCTGATCTCTTGGATTCAATCTAAATCATGGACAAAGATATTTACCAACGTTAAACTTTCCTAGATAAGTTGACATACGTCGAATTCGGCTTTTATTGTCGAGGAGCCAATTCTTTCTAAAAATAGGCAACCTCATCATACCGACCATGGTCAGTATATACACACGAGTATAATCTCTCCTTGTGAAAAACGATGGCTAGGCTACCCGGACACCAGAATCATGTATAAATACAGAAACAAAAACAACCAAGCTGAACACGGCCGAAAGAATAACTTGGTAACTGTTCGATAAATGTTCATAAATAAGATTGAACCAAGTGTTCATTAACCATGTCTAGATGATTGATAAAAGCATACAGAAAATCAAATCAAATCATTGTTTTGTCACCACAACCCAGTGACCCTAGGCAATCCAAACAAATAAAAGTAGAAACTAAAACAAGAGCAGAAAACAAAAGCTAAAAATGCATCAAATTGTAGGATTGGTGGATGGGACATGAACTACATCATCGGCTTGCTGTCTTGAGATATCCTCGGTTGGCTGATTGGTGGGTGGTTGCTACACTGGCGCGTCTTTTGCAACATTGAGATTGCTAGTAACTTCGAGTTCAATACTTTCCCCGTGAGTATCAATCGCTCGCACCAGCTCCCTCATGTTGGGAGTATCCTCCCCGTCATCGGTAGCAACTTGACTATGAAGGGCTACCAGCCACCCCTCTCCGAACCCATGAGACCGGGCTTCTTAGCATCTGCAAAACCTTCATTAGACCACTTGTCCTCACAAGCTTTGAGGGCTGCTATTAGGTCAGCTATTTTGTTAGCATTGGCCAGGTTTAAGCTTTCTGCCTTCGCCAGTTTAAGTTCCACGCTCCCAAGCTTGGCCTCCAACTCGGCCAACTTCTTTTCTGCCACCTCCCGAGCCTTATTAGAGGTTTGAGCCCTCTCTTCAGCAGCCTCAGCAACCTAACCCTTTTCCTTTACCATGGTGGCCGTAACATCCTTGAGGGCTTTCTCCCATTCGGCATCCTTGGCAAGCTCTTTCAACCTCTTATCAAGAATGTGAGTAAGCTATGCAACCTGATATTGTAATAGTGATTAGTATGGAAGCAAAAGGAATACACACACGACAAAATAAATGTGAAGGTGAGAGAGTTACAACTATAGTGTGCCATTGTAACCGTCTGGTCAGCGACTCTTCGACCCCCTCCATAAAGAAATGAACATCCTTGGGCACCAGAAGGCCATGCACTAGAATCTGGGCCACCTACCCCCCATGACCTTGGGCCCAAGTCCTTAAGCTGGCAGATGCTGGCAGAATCCCGTCACCGAGTTGGAAGGTAGGCTGCCAACCCACCTCGGGCCAGGATGAAGATGCTACACCAGTGCCAACTTGGCTGACTTGAGGAGTCGGCCGGGAAGCACCCTTCAGCTCTCGGATTGTGATCCTGCCCTGAGAAGAGGTCTTCGTTAAAGCGCCGCTTGGATCCATAGGTGGTTGATTGGCAACACGCTATCTCTTTTTGCCACGGCCAACAGGGGGAGGAGGGGTACGGTCTTTTTCTTGAGGCTGAGGCTGAGTCGTGGGATGAGTGTCGGACAAGAACCAATCAGTTGTTATTTTTTTCCTAGTAACCATCTTTGTGTCTAGGTCGGCTTCAGTTATTCCTGGCTTTGCTGCTAGGACTTGAGCTTCAGACTGCTTAATAGCTACGTGGACTTTGCAGCTTAGAGACGCACGTTCGGCAGATTCATCCCTCACTGGTGCAAGATCCTCCGTGGTAGTGTAATAGGGGCCAAGGTCCCGAGCTTCACCAGTGGTGAGCGTAGGCGGGAGGAAGTTTGCGTGCCGAACGTCTATATATGAGAGAAGTGGGCTGTCTACCAACAACGTCTGACTAAACGATTACCAGGTAGTATACACCAGATTGACACCGAGTATCAAATGGGATGCTCAGAGTTGTCTGTCCTTGTGTACAAAAATTTCTGACCTAAGTACGAAGTTAAGATCTCTCACTTGCATGACTCTGAGATCTGGTTGAAATCTTCCTAATTCTATAACAAATCGACAAACAGACCAGTTAGCATACACGTAAATAGCTAAGTAAAAGATTTGAATTTAAAGTGAACAAAGGTTCTCTGTACCGTTCAACACTACACGGCGAAAATGGACAAATAAGCTCATCGGCAAGCTAGTTGCCGCTCACCCAAACGAATTCTCCCTCCAAGTTCCTGTTGGAATCGGGAAGGCATGATATCAGCCGTACTCGCATATCCCTAGTTTTTAGGTAGTAATCGGTCTTAACTTTTCCGCATAGACAGTACATGAAGTTAATATCATGGTGGTTTAATTGAAGACTAAATATTTGGTTTAACCTACTAACACAACTCACCACTTGGTAAAAATTGGAGGGGAGTTGGTTGGGACACAAGCTGTAAAATCTAAGGGTACTTATAATGAGAGAGTCCACGGGGAACCTAACGCCACCCTCAAGAATAGCCATTAAGGGGAAAAATACTGTGCTTAAGTCAGAACGCCTATGGAGGTCGATATCACCCTCGTGAAAGTAAGCGATATCAACATCTCCAAGAACATTAAAGGCTGCTTTAAAGCTAGCCAAGGACGCTTCAGAAGAGAGGAGGTGAGAATAGCTCATTCCTAAACTCGAAATCAAGGGTAGACCAAAAGAAAGAAGATAGAGTAAAAAAGAAAGATGAACTTATTGTAGGCTCTAGGGAACGATGTTCTGGGCTGGAGAATGTGTACACGAGAGAAACATGCTCGACGATGAGGGAGCTGAAGAAGAGGGGATGTAAAAAAGTGAAATGGGAAGTCAGGAGAAGCTATATATAGAGGGTAATGCATTTAATGAGGCAGAAGGCGGGAAAAATCCCTCCTAACCCTTTTTGGTAACCCCACCCCCCCAACATGTGCGGGCATGGTACACGAACTGTCAGACGATTATCGAACCGCCGGGTTATAATTACTGACGTGACAGCTTGGTGCAACACTACCTTTAAGAAGGCTTTGATAATCATCCTGTCTACACAACAAATGATGCTCGGGATTCTCGGGGGATCGTCAACGCCACTTAGATTATCCTTGATTCGTTCCTAGTGATCTGGCACGAATCAAGAGGGGGCTATTGTACGGGGAGAGGCCCTGAGCCCATTGGGCCTTGAACTCCAGTTTTGTGATAACGTACGAGACAAGGCCTCAGGCCTATTGGGCCATGGGCCCTCACTTTGAATAACAACACCTGATGTCCTTGGTTCGAACATACCTCGACAACTGGTAAACCCCCCCTCCCAAGGATGCTTCTTCTCGGGATACAAGGTCTCAGCAGTTCAATATTACCTTATGGAATATCGCCGTCGAACAACTTTTTGGAAGCAGGAACCAGTTCCAATGCCATTGCCACAGTCCCCAACGGAACCCCCACTAAGACCACTTTGAAGCGATGGAATTGGACCCCCATCTCCACTAATAGTTAAGAGTAATCATAACATTTCCACTTGTCTCAAGCTATCAATAGGAGAAAAGAATGAGGAACTAGGGTTGCCAATTTTGAAGAGAGAGAGTGAGAACTGAAGAATAATCAGATTAAGAGAGGAGAGTGACAACATGAGGAAGGGTTTGTACAAAGAAGGAGAGTATTTGGGTCGCAAATCATAGTGCCACCCATAGTAGGAAACCCAAAAACTGACAATACAAATAGATTGTGGGCCCATTATCAATTGATTTTTGGCCCACACAGTAGTAAGCTAGTCAAGTATTAAAAGTTCAAGTTTGTTCATTTAATCTTTTTTTTTTTTGGAATACAAGCCAAGCTCGAGCTCATTAACTAAGATTTTATGTTCAAGTTTGACTTATTTTCTTATCGAGTAAGCTCAAGCTTGTTTACAAACTATTTGATTAACTTATTGTTTTCTTATATATTGTGAAACCATGACTAAAATATTTGACCTCTTCATAATTCCATGAAATTCTCCTCTGGATAAACTGTCTATATCATCAATAACATACAAATAATAATTTAATATTATATGAACATGATGCCCTTTTTATGAAATATATCTTCTATTACCTATCAAAAAAAGAAAAAGAAAAAGAAACTATTGACAAACTTATACAATCTAATTTCAAGTCTATATAGATATATTTTTTGACAAGTATACATATAAAAATATAATATTATATACATGTTCATGAGTTTGTTCACGAGCACAATTTTATGTTTAAACTTGACTCTTTAATAATCGAGCCTAAACTTAAGGCTTGAACTTGACTTGTTTTCTAAAAAAAAAAAAAAAAGAATATAAACAAGCATTTTCTCAAGCTGAGTTGAACTGTTTATATACCTATCTAGAGGCAAGCATCTTTGATTGATATATTAACACTGCATAACATATTAAGATATCATTTAATTGAAAAGAAGATTTTTTTTATAATCTAAGTATATATATATATATATATATATATATATATATATATATATAGAGAGAGAGAGAGAGAGAGAGAGAGAGAGACACACACACACACACACATACACACACACACACACACACACAAACACAATATTAGCATCTCTTGGTGGGTTCTAGTTAATTCAACTAGCAATGAAGCCATGACTTGGAGTTAGTTGTCAACAAAGATACAAATTAATTGTATCTTATTACATTACAATGCAATAATTTATGAAGAGGGAACTTGTGCGTCTTTGATGAGTATGTTTACTACTAGGTAGTAAGTGGAAAATTATTTTGTTTAAATTTTTTTAAAGGGAATTGGTTTGTTTATTTTGTGTGTAAAATTGGTTGATTAGATTTTATTTTTGTTTTGCTATTGATAATTTTTGTTGTTGGGTTTACTACTTGTTAATTTTGTTTTAGATTTTAAATCTATAATTTTTTTATGGCCTTTAAGGGGATTAATATTATTGTTGAGGGGGCAAGTGTAAGTTTATTGAACCAAATTGCTAAAATTAATAATATGTTTTAGTATTATTTTAAACAAAATTTGGGGGCCATTGCTCTCCAAAGTCAAATAATAGCTATGTCCCCTTAAATTCAACTAATAAAGTTTTTTATAAAACATTGCTATCTTGGAAAATTATTCCGCATAAAAGTATAATGATGTAGTACTCTTTTTTTTCACGCATGAACGATGAATGTCATAGACTCATAATGAGAGTACTACTGTTGATACGAGAAAGAATAATTACCCATATGTCTTTTACATACATTTTTCTAAGCTAATACTATTACCATAGCCGGCTCTAACATATAAGCAAGAGAAGCAATCACTTAAGGCCTCGGGTAAAAAAAAGGCCCCCTAATTTTAACCGATAGAGTTATTTCTTTCATTTTAATATTATTAATTAAGCTCAAATATTAGCCAATAGATAAAATAGTAATTTTTTACGAAAAAGAATTCTACGTTCACAATATTTTTCACATTACTTTCACAATAAATTCTAAGTAGTAGGATGTTACTAGTTGTTATTGGTGGTTAAAAAAATAATTTCATTGGTGGGTTCAAATTAAAACTAGTACCAACTTAATACCTAGAATTTGTTGTGAAAATATTATGAATTTAGCACTCCTAAAAAAAAAAAAGCAATACACAAAAAATTTCACAAGATTTTTTCACAACAATTGAGTTGACAAATTTTTACTAATTCTCATCTAGATCCACCACTAATGTCACTTTTTAACTTAACATTATTAATCTGTCACATCAACAGATGTGAAATATTTTGTCAATTTTTTTGCGTCTATAGACATTCTCAAAAAAAAAAAATTACAGGTGGTTCATATTAATTAGTAATTTTACATTTAATAAGATTATAAAATTTAAACAATATTTAAATTATTATTTTTAAATATATAAAATGTTTCATTTTATTTTTCGCCTTAAGCTCTTAATGCATAAAGCCGCCCCTTACTATTAGTAACATTGAGTTTAAATGAGTAGACGTGACGCAGTTGAACATGATGCTAATAATGCAAAAGTCCAAGTCGAAACTGTTTTTGTACAGAGTTTTTGGTATCTGGCCAGCCGCTGTCAATTCCTTCCATGTGAAGTGCTTGTTACAACCCCGAGGGCCGGCTTTGTGTATAAAATATTCCCAAACGCCAGCATTACACCACAATTTTGTCATGTTTCTTACTTTTGCTAAATGTTACTATAGTCTCTTATATATATCTATCTCAATTTTCTACATCTGTATCAGTGGGATGGGCCTGTATTCCTCTGGATCTTTATTCTCTTATATATACTCAGCTTATAGTGGTTAGCCACTAAACTAAACTGTTTCTTTATATATACATACCCTCTTTCTCCTTTCTCAAACCTCATATGCAATAACTTTCTCTATCTTTGATAGGTTTTGTTGATCCAAATCTCAATTTTCATTTCTTATTATGTGTATTTAATGAAAGTATACCCTTGTGGTTTTTACTTTTTTTAGTCAGGTGGGTATTGCTTGTGTATATAGTTGCATAATGATTAATTGGGTTGTGGATTTTTTGCTTTTTTATAGTTGTTGCTACTTAATAGTCGTCTAGCTAGTCCTTTCTTTACTTTTACCTTATGGGGTGGTCTTTTAAGGGTTAGGGTTTGTACTTTTTCACCTGCATGGGAAGATCAACAGTCAGTATTGGCGGGTGCAGCATCATTAAGATTCACAGACTTTAAGGGCCTCATTGAGTGGGATAGCTAGCTAGCTGGTACAAGTGGTCTCTTACTGGAAAGGTTTCTTTCTCATGTGGGAATCTTGATGATGCTGCATCAGCAAGTATGTGGCTATACCTATTCTCCACTTTTGGATTTCTAAGAGACAGATTTCTCAGTTTTGATCAAGGTGATGACCTGGTGGGAGTTAGTATATGTGAAAGGATTAGGCCGACCACAAAGTTTGAAGGTAATAGTAACTATTTTGTTCTTTTTTCATTTTTAGCACTGAAAAGTGAAAACTTTCTTATTTGGCATTAATCATACTTTTTGTCAATTCCATGTTGCAACTTTTGTTTTTACTACTCTGGTGTTGCTACTCAGTTTTTAGTTTTTACAATTACAAGCTAAACAGCAATAGTAATCAGAGCTGGGATTTTTTTAAAAAAATTCTTCGATTTTTTTTTTGTTGGGGGGAGGGGGGGGGGGTTGTTTCTGGTTAAAACGAGTCTGTGTTAATAGTTTTTCCTACGTTGGCGCTATAACATGAATTTGATATTCTTCCTAGAATAAGCTGATTGAATAACTTTGGTTCTTACAACGGAAAACTCAAAATTCTCCTTTTTCTGTCATAAAATTATAAATTTTGGAGGTAAATTTTGTAGTTCTTTTGCTTGTCTGATATTCGGTTGCTTTTTTCTCCATGTTTTGTTTTGGAAAGACTTAGGCCTTCCTACGAGGATGATACAAACAGAGTTAGAGGCCTTAATTACTACTAGGATGAAGTAGTTCATATTATGTCTTGCTATGTCGATCTTCCTCTCTTTTTTTTCTCATCAATTTGGAGGAGTTAAGGAGTTAGAGATTTCACTTAATAAAGAGGCCACTAACTGTCTTACTATAATCTATTAATGCAACGTATATAGTCTACCAAAAGAAAATCATATAAATAGTTTTGAATCAATTTAGTTTGTAATTAACATAAGCGAGTCCTTCTAAAGTGATTTTTGGTGCAATGGAGAATGTATGGAAGTAGATCAATAATTGAGGATGGCTTGCAAAAATAGATAATGAATTAGTGAAGGATGACGTTAGAGAATATATAGTTGGGTAAAGTTCCAACAACTTAAGCTAGCTCTCAATAGATTGTCGTATCTTAATAAGTAGAATTTATTATTTCTTAAACCTCACTTGATATATCAAATGTACCCAAAATTTAATTTAAAAAATCATTACTTTGAAAGAAGTTTAATCATATTTTATTAGATTTTATAAATGGTCACCACATATTATATCCTTTACGGATAACTCACAAGATAATGATCTAAGCAGAATATTTTGTGTAGTATATATATTGTATTTAGATGTTGATTTTTGTAGATAAAATTCTCTTCATATGTTGTATTACTAGGTAAGCACATTAAATACAAAAGCAATTACTAATTATATGAACAATACAAAGACCAGGTGGTCATTTTTCTAAAATTTCTTCATTTAGAATCACTTTATGATATGAGAGCCATCATGGCCTTACTTGCACATTTTTAACTTTACCCATAAACCCTTAACCTATTATCAAAAAAATAAATCCTTAACCTAAGAAGACACAAATCATATGGGTTTAATTGAAAGCAGGAGATATGCTTGGCTTTCTTTATGGAAGATTTCTAATGCCCAAAAGATTTGTGACTACCTTAATCTGCTAACGCTGCATACGAGAAACATTTTGTTGAAAATAATGACTTTGCATTATGGACAAGGTAAAATCGCCTACTCCACGGTTGGATTGCCGGTATCATATCAGAAGAAGTACTTGAATTATTTGGTGGACTAAACACTTTCAGCCAAAGGACAAAAGCTTTAACAGCTCACTCAATCACAGACAGATAGAATGATGTTTGGACCAGTTTGGTGCATGTCCTAATTCTGCAGCTTCACCACATATGGCTTCAATAATGGTAAGCTAGAATCTAGCATTCCTTATTCTTGTTTTGATAAAATAATGGTGGGAAATGATGAAATCTTAGACATTACACATATTTGGGGATGTAAACTTAAAAGTATAGGAACTAATTAAAGAGTCAAAACTCAAAGATGTTCTTGTGGTTTCGATAATTTAGAAGAATTTATTATCAATTAGTCACTATACATGTCAATTCCCATATAATGTTGAATTCTCAAATGGTTTTGTGATAAAGAACAAGGTGACAAAGAAAGTGATTAATTTCCTGAAGAAATAGATCTCAAGCCTTGTATGAACTGAACTGAACTCACAACATGGTGAAGCATTTTACTCTAATAGATAACAAATGGTGAGTGATGAAGTTTGGCATCAACACCTTGAACATCCCAGTTACAGATTAGCTAGTATGAAAAATAAATTAATTTTCAGCCAAAACAAATTGTGGAAGTATATTTAGTTGTTGTCACATTGCTAAATATTAGTGTAGGTTTCCTTTATTTTTTTTTATCACTCCAGATTATTTAGACCCCAATCAAAAAGTTAAGAGTCTAGCCAACACACTCTCATTCCTTATTCATATTCCGAGTCTTCGTCCTTCATGCCTTCAACTGAGAGTCAACTTCCTCATTCCACATTTAACCTAGCCGAGCTTTTCACTCCACCTCTCTTGCCACCATTTCAAAGGACCCTCACCTCACATAACTCATGCACCAGTTCCTGATCCAACGACTATTCTCCATCATCTTCTCATGACCCACCATTTACTCAATCAAAGGTGGGAAATACCAAACTCAAGTATGTTCCATGCTTCCTTGGGTGTTTCTACACAAGGAATCCTGCAAAATTCATCTGAGGATATCCTTATCCATTCAATCATGGGCTAATCCGGCTTCTTCCAACCTTTCTGTTTGTTCTATTCAGACATCTTAAATCAGATTGTTTAACTTAATATATTAGCCAAGTGATTACTTAGATTAATTATTTAGATATAAGTTAAACAAGCATATATATCATATCATGCATAATAGCAAAAAAGTAAATAACATCTCGATATGATGATTCAGGAAACTAATAAAACAAACCGTTTCAAGGTAAAAACTTGAAGAGGATTCGACCTAACTATTCTCAAGGTAAAACAAATCCACTATAAGAGAATCCAAGTTTTTATAATCAAATTTAGCTTTAAATCTATTACTACCTCAAGTATTAACTTACTAACACGATCACATGCAAGTTCTGAATCCACAAGCTCCTTTTCTTCTTAGATTTACAACAACACAAGCACCCACACTTGTGACTTTGAAATCCCACTCAAAGGTTTTAGATTATTAGGAGATGTTGATTTTTGTAGCAGCAACTAAGTTCTACCACCGCTTGATTGTAGATCTTGCTCTGGTAGACGCTTATGTAATTAGAAGGTACAAAACCTTTCAGATCTCATAAAAAGTAACACACAAGTCTTCCAAAAGTCTGAAAAACATAGCTAGGATTTCCATTTTATATGTGGACAAGTTAAATTGAAACCCTAAACGTTTTTGCGGGCTTAGGCCTGATTTAAAATTTTGCGAAATTTCTTTTTCTGCGATTCTCGATTGATTGGGCCTGATTCTCGATTGATCAATTCTAATTCTTAATCGATTGAGCTTTACAGATTCTGACTCCTCTTTTCCGCAGTCAGCTCGAACTTAAAGGTTGAAACATACACCTTTGAGCATTGTCTAATACATAGATTAGACATGTTTTGTTCTCAGTTTGCAAACACATACAAAATATGATTCTAAACATTTAATCCTAAATCTTTAGAACCTAACACTATCTCAACGGACATCCAAATATGGACATCAATTGATTTGAGGAACACACACATGCAAACCTTCTAATATGCATGATTGTTACTATCGAAGTGTGGATTGAAACATTTAGTGATTGAGAATGCTCAATCACAACTGGGGTCATGAATCAAACTTAGGAAATAAATCTACAAAATCAGTATACCAAGCTTTGATACCAATTGAGAACAATCAAATCTAAGTTGATTAATATTTAGATCCCAAATTTTAGATTACAACTAAGATATTTTAGGCTAATCTAGCGGTTAAGACCAAATTAAGGTGATTGAAAAATTAAACTTCGGAAGGATGATATGCTAAGCATGGATAAGAAAATAAAATGTACAATCCACATAATTAAATGAAAAGCACAATAACACAGTCATAACACACGTGTTGTCATAGAAGAAAACTTGACAACCAAGCAAAAAAACCTCTCTATGACCTTATCGCTGGAACAATCCACTAGAATAGATAGTTAGTTGTAGTATATAATAATCACAAAATGCTCTAAGCCTAGTGGTATCTATGTACTCAAGCCCTCCAAATCCATACTCGTAACCAACTCCACAAGTCCTTTCTTTACTAGTATAGCATCTGAATCCATGATTGAGCTCCAATGGCATCTTCAACCCACCATGTCCAATGATTTCCCAATTAAACACCAATCAACTCTCACAACTTGGAAGGTAGTGAAGGAAGTGATGTTATTAATCTCCTTTCATTATATGTGGAGAGGGAGAAGGTAGAGAGAAATAGGGTTTTAATCTTAGGGTTTATCTCAGCTCTCTAACTCTTTGAAGTTACAAAATTTGTGGGAAATGAAGCTTAAATAGATAGGTAAGGGGTTGGTACTATAGAGAAGTTTGTAACTAATTTCTCTACTCTGAAAGTATCTCTCAAGCCAATGTCTTCAGTGTCCAGTGAAACACTTGGGTAATTGCTTTTCAAAAACCAATTTAGCCTGACACCACAATTTCACTTGAGCGAAATCCTTTAACTTGCAATTCTGAATTCCAACTTCCACCATCTTTAAATCAATACAAAATTAAATCCCCCCCCCCCCCCCCCCCCCCAAATATTACAACACAATGTTCATTAAAAAGATAAAAAAAAATTATAATCAATTTGTCATAGAGTTTGCAGTAACCTCTCTCTCTCTCTCTCTCTCTCTCTCTCTATATATATATATATATATATATATATATATATATATATATATACAATTTGACTTTCATAGAATTTATATATTCCATGACACCAGGATTAGGGGTTATGATCTTCTAGCCTTATTGTGGTGGATTTATTAACTGAAAAACAACAGTTTTACATAATTAATGAACCTGACCAAAGTTTCGCCCAATATATGGATTGTCCTTTCGTTTATCATTATTTCCTTTAGGGTACTATATAGCTTCACTCATTTGCCTATTTGAGATAATCTCATATCCAAACTTAAATTGGTTTCTGGTACATGACCTTACCATAAGAATTTGGTAGATAATAGACCATGGTTTTAAGGTTGTTGTATTCGATTAAGAGACTTGCAGTTTAATTAACAGCTTTCTAATATTTAAGGTTCAAATCCTCTACCACAACTATTAACGTATCAAATAAAAAAAAAATTTTATCATATGAGGTTTATTTATAACTCTAAGAGCACTCACAATAAGGTTGCTAAAATGACTAAATAGTCATTTTAGCAACCAAAACATCAAAAATATACACTACAGCAAAGAAGGTAAATTTTTTTTTTTTTTGACTAACTGTTACAGTGGGCTGCTATCTCTAGCAACCCACTACTGCTAGAAGGTATAACAAAAAATTATTTTTTATTCCCACACGTTTCCATTATCTCCTTGTCTCACTCTCAAATGCACAATTCACTGCCCTTTCTCCCTCCAATCTCTCTCTGCTTATCCCTCTCCACCAAACCCACCACACCGATCAAGAACCTAATCCGCCCGGAGTCCGCCGCGTGCTTCCATCCCAATCCGCGGGTAGGTCAATCAGTGCAGTGGGTAGCTAGTATGGTGGGTGGGTCGCTTGCTGTCATGGGTCATTTGTTGGTGTGGCTGGGCGCTTGCTGTCGTGGTTGTGTCGTGAGTTTTTAGAGTGGTTGGGTTGTCGGTGTGGCTGGGTTGTGGGTGTCGGTGATGGTGGCTATGACTTTGCTCTGGTGGTTTGTGGTGGTTGTTTGTGTAAGTTGTAGTTGTTTATTATATTGAATATATTATTTTATTATGTTTTTTATATTATTTTAATGTGTTGAATGTTAAAATAAATTCTTTATTGTAGGGTATATTATAAAGTGGATTGTTAAAATAGATAAAGTGGTTTTTTGAGTTGTTAAAAGCTAAATTTTATAAATGTTTTACTGTGAATGCTCTAAGCCATTAAAGTTGAAATACATAAATCCTCTACATTCTTCTTGATTTGGTACTTCTCTTTATTGCTTCTTGAATATTTTCAGGAGGTAAGGGAGGGAGGGTAACCGGGTAAGGTTTATGGAATGCTAAGTGCAATGAGAATGGTGGAAGCGCTCTCTACAGAACCAAATTTTGTCATGATGCCATTGTCTTCGCTATTGATATAACACCACACGGTATGTGATACTGATTCACCTCAGCTTTACGTGATGCTAATACTGCTAACACTCAGACAGGTAATGAAATTAGATACAATGATTGTACAAGTTTCATATTGGCAAAATTCAAAAGAAAAATGATGAACGGTGACCAAGATATGAAAATGGTTTTTATGTTGTGGTTTACCCTCCTGATTACTAGATAACGGAGACTATCCAGACAGACTGAAGCTTAATATATTATGATAGTTTAAAGTACTACCAAGTGCATCAATGCCTTTGTGATGTCACTGCGCAACATGGTTGTTGATTCCAATGTTTTCTATAGCAAGAATTTATCAATATTCACTTGAGAAAAATTGTCCTTTAATTAAGAAAGGAAAATGTTTGGTAAACATCCCTTAACATTCATAGTACACCAACTCCCAAAAAAATAAGGAAAATCGTGTTTTGAAGTCATTTTTCCTTATTTTTGGAAAGTGTGTACTCTGAGTAATGGATATTTTTCTTAAAAAAAATGTGTGTTTCGTTTTCATCTGCAAGAAGATGATTTCTTTTTCATCTAAAATGTGTGTTTCTTTTACATTCTTGTTTCTTTTATTTTCTTTTTTGAAAATTTAGCTTCAATGAAAAGACAAATAGTTAAATTGATTCTATTTATTTCAAACCATCTTTTTGGCAAGTATGCACGTCAAATTATCATTTGGCCTTTTGTTAGATATGGTGGCTCATTTTATAAATTAGAATGTAATTTCTTTTTTTGGAGAAATTAGAATGTAATATTGATCTTTAGTATAAAGGAGCAAGTGGAGTGCATGTAGAAACAATATATCGGCTTCCAATATTTATACATACCTGGGGACTTAGAAGCAGAAAGAAGATAGCCCAACTTGCAATCTCATGGATGGGACATGCTAATATGGAGCCTACTAATAATTGGAATTCAAAATCTACCAAGTCACGTTATTCAATAATTAAGACTTTTTTATGCATTTTGTTATTCTCTATTTAAGCACAATTCTCAATTCTGTAAAACAACTTTGGGATTGGTAATACATTTTTATTTTTTAGTTTTATAACTAGTGTTGACTTTAAACACGCTTGGTGCTAACTCCTAGCAACCCTAGATGTTTACTCCTAAGTTTTATCCCTTATTTCTCCGTTGGTTATTTTTCATTCACATTATTTTGGTTGTCTTGCATCAAGAGTATGAGTGGTATATCAGGAATTCCAATGTACCAAGTTATGGGGTTTTGACCAATTATGTACATGTTGCAAAGTTTGTAACATGTACATACTGTGTTAGAAAAAATTTCCATCCTCGTGGGGATATGCAGGTAAAAGTTTATGTTAATTTTTTCTCGAGTTTGATTTATCTTCAGTACTTTTTTAATTGAAATTTTATTTTATTTTAATAAAAAATTGTCACATCATCCATTAACTAAGTAAAGGGTAAAAATTAAAATCCATTACCACTTGCTTTTATGTATTTAAAACAAAATGAAACTTCCAGTTAAAAAAATATCGAAGGTAAGCCAAACCCTTCTCTCTCACTCTCTCTTGATTTTTCATTAAATTGCTTAAATTGACAATCTTCTTCTTCTTCTTTCTCTCTCTCTCTCTCTCTCTCTCTCTCTCTCTCTCTTGTTTGTAGGTTTTGGTTTTTGCTAAATTTCCCCTAACTTCCATCATATGCTAGGAGTTCTGTCAATGGAAAAAAGTAAAAAACCATCAAGTTCAGAATTCAGGAATTGCCAGAAAAGAATGAGGTAAAAGTTTTTTCTACTGTGTATAGATTTTGCTAAGAATACTTTGAAGAACGCAGATAGGAATTAATGTGAAATGATCACCCTGTTCCAAATACCGAGTCTTATTTTGCACTTTTGGTGATTTCACCTGTAATTTTTTTCCTTTTGAAATAAGTTATTTAATGTTATGACTTAAATTGATTTAATCAGACAAGCATGATAGTTTCTGGGCTTTTAAAATCTAATAGTCTACCACTTTTCAGATAAGTTAGACCAACAGATGGAAATAGCAAGAGAAACCAACCAGTTGAAATATAAAACTCTTGGCACCAGTAGTTTCTTGGTTCTTAATTTTGTTTTTCCCATTTTCCTCTCTTTTTAAATGGAAGATTCTTCAGTAAAAAAAAAAAGAAAAAAAAAGGAAGATTTTTATTTTTTCATCATGTCTATTGTTTATTTCACTCTTAATGGATCTTATTTGGGCCCAAAATTATATCAAAGCAAGGGACCCAACCCTTAAAAAGTATTATCTGTGGATCCAGGTCCATCAGCTGACTGTCCTAGAGCCCTTTTTTATGTGGGGAAGGAAAGAGAGCAGGAAGCTGAAAATTTAAATCATGGACAACATGACCAAAAGGGAGCGAGAGAGACCCAGAAATCCCCAGTTTGAAAAACAAAATCATTTATTATGACTTGTGTTCGTATATTACTATTAATTATACACTAATATAGAGGCCAAATTCAAACGTCATTCTGACAATATTGTCTACGATAAACAATAATTTTTTTTCATATGGACCTAAGTCATCCAATAATGACTGTGAAGACTGATTCTTCTTTGTCTGATTTTTTTTTTAAAAAAAATTATTGAAAGAGAATTTTGAAGTAAAAAGTTAATAGAATGGACCATATATAGGACCAAATTATAGTAAGTATACATAGAGTAAAGTTTGACCTGTTTTGATTGAGTGTAGTACAAAGGTCCACGTTTATAAGGTGCACCTCTCCCACCTCCATGACCGCCCTTGAACAGCTCACATGTTAGCATGTGGGCAATCCAAGTGCTACTCTCAAAGCCCACATGACTAAGCTAAGCAAAACATGTTCACATTTTCCACCACCAAAAAAAGAAAAGAAAAATGAAAAAGAGTTTAAGAAAAGTTAGAAGATGTATTATATTTAATATTCTGACCATAACAATACATGTGACATTATTTTGACCCAATTCAGGATTTGTTTGACCAATCAAATTCAAGATTCATTTTTCATTTTAAAAATTGATCATATCAAATAATGAGAAATTTTATAGCCACTTCTTTTTTTTAATTAAAAAATAGGAATATCAATTACAGATATAAATTGGTATAAAAAAAATACTACTATAAACATATTAGTTCATTGGACATCTTTGAACCGACCCAAACCTACTACATCCCTTACATAATATTGATAAACAAAAGAAGGATTTTATTACTCTGGTGTTTTGTTCTCTACCAGTCCTATCCAAAATGTTAATACATCCATTCGCTTTACAATACATGTGACAAGGATGCACCTTCCAATCCCTGTCCAAAAGGAGTCTAAATCTTCTGTCCTATTTTTCTTGCTCCACTCTATACTCCACCAATAAAAACATGCCACATATTCTCAATCCATCCAACCACCATTACTCAACTACCAAATAAACCCAACAATTCTGAAACCCATGCAAGCCAAACGTGTTAGGTGTGATCATTCAGAGCTTGTATATAAAAGGGTTAAAGTATAACCCCTTCAAGACTCTAGACTTTCAAAACAAACCAAAAGTGCTCTCTCTTTCTCTCTATGTGTTACAATTTTGGCATTTTGTTATGGATTCTGATACATGCATTAGATTCAAACGAAGAATCACTAATATTGGAGACGAACAAAAGATTTAACAAACAACAAAGATAGAAAGATTTAAAATATTTGGATTTGAGAAAGACATAGTCTTGTAAAAAAAGAGAAAGACATAGTCTTGCTTTGAATGATGGTGATTCTAGACCTGTAGGTGTTTTTGTTGGAGTGATGGTGGTTGGCAAGGGGCAGTGACGGCTTGGATGTCCGGTGTGGAGTAGATTGGGTGATGGTGGTTTCCGTGACTAGAGAATCAAAGGGCGATGGCTAACAATGCCGGCATGTTTGGTGGCGGTGAAGGGCGGTGGTGGTGGTAGGAAGTGTTTGGGTTTTGTTTTGTTTTATTTTATTTGGTAGTTACAATAGAAATGATAAGTCAATAATAGTAGTATTTAATTCATTAGGTGAACATATGACAAGTTTTTATTAGTGGAGTATAGAGTGAAGCAGAAAAAGTGGGACAGAAGATTTGGATTCGTCCAAAAGGTCTTTGCAATCCAACACAAGAATAGACAAAACAAGATCAAAGCAAATGAAGCTATGGTCGGTATGGTGCTACTAGAAAGGATTTTCAATCAAGCTTGTTAATTGTTGCAAGAGTTCTAAATAGCCTGCTTGACCCCTCCAAAACCTATCTGCCCCACTAGGCCTACTTGGAAACCTTCTGATCCTAGTGAATTGAAAACGAATTTTGATAGGGCCATTTTTGTAAGCTCTCATGAAGTAGGTATAGGGGTGGTTGTTCGAAACTCTCAAGGAGAAATCATGGCGGCTTTGTCTGATAAAATTCTCATGCCATTTTTTATACTAGTATTTATAGGACTTCCCCTATTTGTGACATTTTTTTTATTCCAAAATTTCCCTACAGTCTATGTTTAAGTAAGGGCTAAACTTGAGGATAACACTATAAAAATATAAATTTAACTCTCACCTAAAATATTTCCTACAAAATAGGATCACTATTCCACTAACCCACTTCTTCAAAGCAACTATATTAAAAAAAAAAAAAAAAAAAAAAGTTAAACAAAGAAAAAAAAAAAAAGTTAAACAACCTCAAGTTGCTGTTGTTGTTTTTTTTTTTTTTTTTTTTTTCCTTTAAAAAAAAATCATCCTCACTTTTATCTTCCTATCATTTTTTTTTTTTAAATCCTAAAGTTTATCCCAAAAAAACGAAGAAGATATATACACATTTGATTACAATTTAAAATGCTTTAAACTTCTTTTTAAAAAACTAATTGCTCTTAACTTCTTATACTTATCTCTATATATTTAGAGGATTGGGAAAGTTAGTTATCACTTTCTCAAAATACCCTAATTTAATTAGATAGTCTTACTCTTAAAAAATAAAAATTAAGGATAAAACTGTAATTGAACAAAAAAAAACTGCAATTTCCTCTCAATAACTTCCCACTAAATGAATACTTTCCTAATAGTCTAGTAACAGTGGTTACCAACAAACTTCTCCTAAACTCAAGCACCATTTTTTTGCTCTCAAAAATTTAATAAAAAGATATGTGTACGGATTTTTTTTTTTTTTTAAATTTTAATTTCAACTTTTGATTTAACTCTTACCCAGTTAAAGTTTTTAGTTCCAGTTTGAATTCCAACGTCTAAAAGGTTTTAGTTCTAGTTAAAATTCTTTTTATTAAAAAATAATAATAAAGAAAAATATTAACAATTATATATAGTTTTAAACCTTTTTTCCCTCTTTCTCACTCTCAAATATATTTCTTTATCTATATATATCCCTTAAAATTAGGCACTTCCATTTCTCTTTATTACTTCTGAATGGCAAGTCAGTTGCCAAAATCAAACATGAATAAATGTTTCTCTTTCTCCTATTTAATCTTAAAAAAAAAAAAAAAAAAAACCCTCTTTTTCTCTCTCAGAGAAAGGAGTAGCCCTTCCTACAAGGTGATTTTGTTTCTTTCTTTATTGTTTTATTTCCCATATGATTTTGATTGTTGTATAAGATTATGATTTATTTGTTATGGAAATTGTAAGAAAAAAAATTTTAAATAATAAACATTGTATAATAACTATTTGTAGGATTATAGGAGCAATTTTAGCTGTTGTATATATGCTTTTATGGTACCAAAAGAAAGAAACTAAGTACCGAATGAGATCAAAGTCAATGAATAAAAAAGGTTCGAGAGATGGCATCATTTTCTTACCCTATTTGTTTTTTTTTCCCTTTTTTCTAATTGAATTCTCTTTAAAAGTTATTATTTTTTGTACATGAGTGAGTTACATGTGTTAATAGATTCTATTTTTGCATTATTTTTGTAATTTTGTAACATTGAACTATATAATTTTGGGTATTTTTTTTTTACTTTATTTTATTGCAATTGATTTGTCCATGATTATAAGTCCTATAATGGAAGGACATGAAAATAGGGAATATCAAGAAGGATGAAATCCCTGTAAAAAATGAGGTCATGAGTCAATGCTTAGTATTTGTAGAAAAATTTGTACCCCAAAAAAGAAGAAGAGAAATTCTCATCGCACGCGCAGATGAGGCTAGTTAGTGCTTAAGGAGCGTACGATGAGGCTAGTTAGTGCTTAAGCTGGAGACTTTGGTTGCTAGAAGAGCTGTTTCTTTCATCCACAAGCTTGGCTTTCACAATTCCAGTTTTGAGGGTGATTCAAAAATATTGGTCAACAATCTTTGTCACAAAAAGTTGCTACACTCTTCGTTTGGTCTCCTTGTTTAAGAGTCTTTGTCTTTGTCTTATGCTAACTCTTCACTAAGTTTTTCTTTTATATTTTTTGACAAGACAATGTTTTAACTCGTGCCTTAGTAAAAAAAAATTAGGATTTCTTTTCTTGTATTTGTTTGTATGGGGTATGTTCCATCAAACCTCCATGATTGTTATGTTATAGATCTTTTCACTATGAAATAAAAAAGCAGATGTGTCTTTCTTCTAAAAAAAAAAAAAAACAGAAAATAATCGTACCTTGAGTTGTTAGTTAAAAAATAACTAAAGAAGAATCTGATTCTAAAATTATATTTCAGTGTCCTACTTCCCAAGCCATATTGAGCCCTTGTCTTACTACCCATAATTTAGCTGTATTATTGAGGCTAGTTCCTTACCTGATTGAGAATCGATTGATCCACTTGCCTTCACAGTTTCTGTGTGAAGGTAATCGAAGCAAAGATAATCAATAAAGGAATTTTTAATCTAATTCTAAAATTAGATTTCAATGTTCTCAAGCCATATTATATTGAGCCCTTGTCTTACTATCGTTAAACCCATTAAAAGTTGTCACATGGAAGCGAAGATAATTGATAAAAGGATTTTTATTTATTCATTTTTTATTTGTTGAGGTAATTGATAAAGGAGTGTTGAATCTTCTTTAACCGAACAAAGTTCTATTGTCATTAGGCCACCTTAATGTATCATGTCTAGTACCATGAATGTGAAACAGGATACCTTTGATAATATTTTGAATTATAATGTATCCCAAGTCCCAATCATTTCTAGTCCAGATAAAGAGACCGTCCTGGACATGATCTAAGCGAAAGTAATGGTCCCGATATGAGTTGTTGGAGAGCCCCACAAGTTAGCCACTGGTCGAACCATAGCTTTATTTAGGAGCCATGCCCTAGTTTCCATCTTAGACCCTTTTTGAAATAGGAGCATCCTACTTGTACTAGGATAGATTTCCATATGTGAGAACCCCTGTAAGATTTCGAGGGCATTTTAGGCAAGAAGAATGGGGAAAGTACTTAGATTTCAAAATCATAGCCCAAAAAGTGTGTTAGGGTTAGGTTTATAATCATTAACCATGTTATTATGTGGGGTCTACTTGAACCTTAAGGCTCCACATGCTCTGGCCTCTGGGGAGTAGTTATGAGATGCAGGTCTATTGGTGAAAATTGGAGTTCCTAGATAAAACCCTAGCCATCGATAAAGTACTGTAAGTTGGTTTGTCCTTTTCATATTTCAACTCAAAAATTTTCCCCATAAATGAGTTTGAATCCAATGCTTAGGATTTTTCTACTTGATATGGAGGTGACATTAATAAAACAGTAAAACTTAGAAAAGAATTTACTGAAAAGTCTTACATTTTAATGACAATTAATAGTAGTTGATGAATAATGGTGTTTTTTTTTTTTTTTGGAGTGGTATTAATAAGGATGTTTATTACTTTACTTACCGGCTAAGTTAAAATGAATTGGGATCAACACAAGCCCCCATAGAATGACTTTTAAACAATCTTCATATTAATATATAGGAAGATAGAACATCTAAATCAAGAAATCCGTACATCTCAATAGGAGTTTAAACTCTTTGTGACTACTATCGCATATGCTTAATTAATTATATCCTTTAAATTATTCCAGGTGATGTTGAAAATTCTAGACAAGTTATACTTTGTAATAAGCTCTAATATTATTGTAAGTGCACAATTTGAACCCGGTCCAATCACTAGATGAACTTAGGCCCAAAGAGTCTTATACAATGAAATTTGTAGAGTTTGAGTTTGAAATCTAGGTTAGGGATATTGGAGAGCTAATAAACAGACTAGAATGCTGCAATCTATACAAATAATAGAGGAATATGATAAAAAACTCTCATCGAACGTAAGCCGAGGACCACTTGTATTGTCTTTCTTTCTCTAAGCAAAAGATTACAATTGATCTTCCAATTTTTTCTTCGTCCCCATCTTCATACCTCTCCTGTCCTCTTATATCCCTCTTCTTCTCTTTTTTCTCTCCCACATGTCGCACAAATTTTCCTCCTAGATACTTGTCCCATCCATTACCTTCTTGAAATCTTCAAATAATAGCTAGAAGGCTGAATATTACTGTTCAGAGGTCATTCCTCTATTAATGCGGCCAGGGAGGTAGATGCAAGGCCTTTAATGCGGTGGTAGCAGCTTTTTTTCTCAGATATTTCTCGCACGTTCCTCTTTCTAACGAGTGCTTGGATCACGCCTTTACCCAACAGATTTTTCAAAATTCTATCTCTAAATCCTTTAGCACGTCTCATGGCCTTTACTGGGCCCGTCCGAGGAGATACTCCTCCTCGGACAATTCCTCTGCCCCTTGTAGCGCGAACTGGCCTATAGGCCCCAAAGACTCTGATTAAATAGACTTATACCAACAAACCAAGCCCAAGGCCTAAATGTGCATTTAAGGATTTTTACCCCCCACAATAGCCCCTCAAAACTTCATTTTTCCCCCCATTCGAGGAGAGAAATGGAGTTTTGAACCAACAGCGCACCCTCCACACACTTTGCATGCCGCCACATGTGTAGGGGTCCTTTCGTTCCTTTAAAACCGCCCCTGAAGCTTCGAAACTTGGAACACTCGCATTAATGACTGCAAGTTACGTCTTGTTCCCCACGTTCAACGGTGAGATACGCATCCAACGGTCCGGGTTTGCTCTAAAAATTTGGGCGGGATAATTCTGATTCAAGGCCGCCTCCCACACGCCAAAACGCCTAGGAAACCGAATCTCCATCCATCCTTTCAGAAATCAATCAAGTCTAAGAGTTACTCACTCTCTTTCCTCTCAAGAAGCTCGTGAAGAATCGCCTAACTTTTTCCCGTAAGTTCTCAACTTCCTTTACTCATTTCTCCTCGACTTTTGTCCTCGGCCACCAACTAGACTCTTCCCCTTCTCTAAACTTTCATTCTCACTCCCACCAGATGGGTAGATTTAAGTATTTAGTAGATATCAACACCGGTATGGAGGGTTTTCGGGCCAAATATCATATTCCCCAAGATGTAGGATTGAGATATTGCCCAGTAGAAGCCATAGGTAACGCTAGAAGAAAGGGAGAAGTTATCATCCCCATCATTGCATTCCTAGAAGATGGGATGACCCTTCTTATGAGAAATGTAACCAGCGAATACCTACGTAACCATAGGTTATGCCTAAATCAGTGCATACCAAATGTGTTTAGAGTCTTAGGTTGTGTCGACGCTTTAAATGAACAAATGGGCCTGAACCTCATATGGCACGACGTCGTTTACATGTACGAGTGACATAAACTTAAAAGCGTAGGATACTACCTTAAATCCAGATCTAGCATTGTTAGGCTCATATCCTGTCTTCCTAAATCCAACAAAAGCATGAAAGACAACTATCTTATCGCCTCGGGAAACTGTTCTGACGGTCCTCACTGCCTAGTCGAATGGGGAGACCTAGGTGTGACTTCATAGGAGTTAGATTCCCTAACCTGTGACTTAGTCCCATTAACTTTATCGTTTTTTGTTACATTGCGTATTACTACACCTTTCTTTGATATTTATTGTTGATCTAACCATGCTCGTCTCCTCGGATGTTTTTCACAGATAAACAACACGTACGGTCGCGTCTAAGTCTTTGCAGCGTTGCGGACCTCAATCGCGTTCTTCGATCCGAAGTGTTTGTTAGCGAAGACCTACAAGTGAGAGCAGCCTACCTGATATTAGGATACGATCCTTTATCAGACGATTTCCAAGAGATTGACAACGCGATCACCGCAGGAGACCAACGACGCAAAAGGATAGATATTTCACGACAAGGCTTCCTTTCTGACCACGAACTCCCAGACGACCCCTCCATCATCCTATACTCTCGCCCCATCACAACAATTCCTCTCTCGGCACATTCCCAAACAACAGCTATCCGAGAAGAACTTGTGTCCTCGCAACAATTGTTGGACGAGGAGATTGACCAGTTTCGCCTTAAAGAAGCTAAGAGACCTCGAGAGGATCAACTCGTCATCCTCTCGGAAGAAGAGCACGTGCTTGCAAAAACTTCTGGCATAAAGGGTTTAATAATAGCACAACCCGACTCTAGCTTCGAGGAAGACGACATGTCTACTCTTAGGAAGCTAATGTCTAAGAGGAGCATGAAAGCCTCTAAAAAGGGTACGGTTGAGTCGCAGATCCCTCCCCCACTGCCACCACCACCTCCTCCCTCTGATCCTAAGATTCCCATTCTGGAGCCTAAGAAGAAGAGAAAAACGAGGTCGAGGAGGCAAATATGGAGAGGCAGAAGAAACTAAAGCAGCAACAATAACAGAAAGTAGGCAAAGGTAAGGGATGTACCTCTTCAATAGAGAGTGGGGAGAATCGTGACCTGGTCGAGGTACGCCGTACACAAGCCAACTGGTCTCCCAAACTGAAGCTAGATGGGGCCCCAATCTGCTGCCAATCTAGCATTAGGGCGTTCTAGCAAGGACACGCTCATCACCTAGCTGAGGCTTTGGAACGGCCTCTTCTCCTACTAAAGGACATGGATGCCCTAGATAAGATAACTCAACCACATCTTTTTCTCTCTCTCAAAATGGACTTGGCTTTGGTGAATGTCTCGTATTCACCCTCACCTTACTGCTTTTATTACACTTTAGCGAAAAAATCGTTCACATGTACTTTGAATTTTCTTTAACAATAATGCATATATTTTAATACTTTAACGCAGGCCATACAAGAAGTTTTTGCTGCAAAAAAATGGGTGGAAGATTCTCGGAAGAAGGCTGCAACTGAACTTGAGGTCAGACAGGTGACCGAGAAGGCCTTAGGCTAAGCCCTTGCGGAGAACGAGAACCTAACCAAGCAACTGACAGAGGAGAAGAGGGAGAGAGATGGTGCCAAGGCCAGCCTTAAAACAATGAAAACTCAGGTGGAAGGGCAACGCAAACTTCTACGTCAAAAGGACGAGAACTTGTCCAAAGCCCAACAAGAAAACTCTGACCTGAAGAAAGAGCTTGCTCGAGTGAGGGAAGCGTGGAGGCTGCCAAGAAGGCTGCTTACAAAGAAGGGGTTGAGGCGATAGAAAATCAACTGACAGAGGAGTTCGTAGAGCTATGCAGGGAGTACTGCTAACAAGTGTAGGCAGAAGCTCTGAATGTGGCAGGGATTCCCACGACTTCCGAGTTGAGAAAACCTGAGAACATTTGGCTTCCTCAGGACATCCAAGTGCTCGAAGAGCTTCCTCCTGTCGCACCTACCCACGAGATAGCGCCTTTAACGCATCAATCCATCATTCCAGAGCCCATTCCAACTCCTAAAGAACCTGTTGGTTCTGACAAAGAGAAAGAACAAGGCAACGAAGCCGAGAAGCCTCCAAGCAAGAATGTTGCGCCCAATGTTCCTCCACTAGTGGCAAAAGACAAAGGGAAACAAGTCCAGACCTCATTCGAAGCGGAGCTAAAACAAATAGAGGAGGACATCAAAGCAAAAGCGGCTGCCAGCACATCCAAGCAAGACCCCCTTACCAAGGTTTAAGACCTAGGCCAGTTAGGACTTCAGCCCCTTTTCTCCTGTAATAATTTTTGTATTAGGGCTTTCATTTCCAGTGTATATCTTGACAAAATTAATAAGAAATTTGAAAGGTTTGATCTTCAACTAACTTCCAATCTTCAGTATAAAAATATTAATTCGCTTCTCCTTAGCGCAAAATTACATGAGTGGAATAATTAACTCCACCCCCTAATACATAGTAAAGTTTTTACAACATTTCGATTAGCAGTATTTTCAAATAAAAGTACATACGCTTAGTGTATATATGCGAATTATGCCTTAAAACCATATTATATGTAATACAGCAATACACAATCTAAAACTGAACTTAGCATTTAGTTTGGGGCATAAAGCAATCCATCAAACTTATTGTGGCTCATCAACACATCAACACTCATGAGGCATGGTTTCTGCTAATTTCTTCGAAGTAGACAGTTCGAGGACCCGACGTAACTAAGGTTCTATTTAACAGTCAATAAGATATCAATTTTCACGAGGTATGTGGTCCAAGGACCATGCATAACCAAGTTTCTGTTTGATATTTAGAAATAACGAATTGAAATGTTAATTTCCTCAAAGTAGAAGGTCCGAGGACCTGACATAACTAAGGTTCTGTTCAACAATCAATAAGATATCAATTTTCACGAAGTATGTGGTCTGGGGACCATGCATGACTAAGTTTCTGTTTGATATTTAGAAATAGTGAATTGAAATGTTAATTTCCTCAAAGTAGAAGGTTCGAGGACCCGACATAACTAAGGTTCTGTTTAACAATCAATAAAATATCAATTTCCATGAGGTATGTGGTACAGGGACCACGCATGACCAAGTTTCTGTTTGATATTTAGAAATAGCAAATTGAAATGTTAATTTCCCCAAAGTAGAAAGTCCGAGGACCCGACATAACTAAGGTTCTGTTTAACAATCAATAAGATATCAATTCCACGAGGTATATGGTTCGGGGACCATGCATGACCAAGTTTCTGTTTGATATTTAGAAATAGTGAATTGAAATGTTTATTTTCCCAAAGTAAAAGGTCTAAGGACCCGACATAACTAAGGTTCTGTTTAACAATCAATAAGATTTCAATTTCCACGAGGTATGGGGTCCGAGGACCATGCATGACCAAGTTTCTGTTTGATATTCGTAATAAGTAAATCGAACTGTTACATAATGATAATTTGAACAACGAACGACAAAAGTGCTTTTCATTAATAATAATACCTTCGTAGGTTATTTACATTCCAAGGGCGTTGTACAATTTTTTCATCTAAATCAGCTAAGCGATATGACCTTATGCCCGCTACAGAAATGATTCGGTATGGTCCTTCCTAAGTTGGTGCTAGCTTTCCCCACGCTGGATTTTTGGAAGTAATCATGACTTTCCTCAACACCAAATCCCCAAGCGCTAGTGGCCTTAGCTTCACATGTGCATCATATCCTCGTTTAAGCTTCTGTTGATAATAAGCCAGTTGGACCATGGCGGCCTCTCACCGTTCCTCAACCAAATCCAGGCTTTTCCCCAGGAGGCCATCGTTATTTTCCGGGCTGAAAGAACTCGTCCTTAATGTGGGAAACCCTGATTCTAAAGGTATCACCGCCTCAGCCCCGTAACTCATGGAGAAGGGTGTTTCTCCAATGGATCTTCACGGCGTAGTCCGATATGTCCACAAAACATATGGCAATTTCTCTACCCATCTACCCTTTGCGTCATCCACCCTCTTCTTAAGTCCACTGACTATAACTTTGTTAACGGCATCGGCCTGACCATTTTCCTGAGGATAAGCTAAAGTAGAGTATCTATTTGTGATGCCCAAGTTATTACAATATTTCTTGAAAGCTTTACTATCAAATTGCACGCCATTATCTAAAATAAGTGTGCGAGATACCCCAAATCTAGTGATAATGTTCTTCCAGATAAATTTCTTGGTGTCCACCGTCCCTAATATTTGATAAAGGCTCAGTTTCAACCCACTTGGTGAAGTAATCAGTTCCCACGAGTAGCCACCTTTTGTTTCCCACAACCCTCGGAAAAGGCCCAACTATATCCAGTCCCCATTGAGCGAATAGCCAAGGACTAGACAAATGATTAGGGACACCACCAAGCTGATGAATATTGGGAGCAAACCTTTGGCATTGGTCAAATTTTTTTGCATAGTCCTGAGCTTCTCTCTGTATATTGGGCCACCAATATCCCTAAGTCAGAGCTCTATGGACTAAGGATCTCCCCCCAGTGTGACTTCCACAAATTTCCTCGTGCAATTCTTCCAAAAGTGCCTCCGTTGCTTCAGGGCGTACACATAGCAGGTATGGCCTAGAAAAAGAGCGTTTATACAACTTCTGATCCTTAGACAACCAGAATCGAGGTGCCTTACGATGAATTTTATCTGCTTCAGACTTCTCCTCGGGCAGAACATCGCTTTTTAGAAAAGAAACTACGGGTCCATCCAGCTAGGTTCGAACCTTATTAGATGGATACAGACGGCACTTGCAGTGGTTAAAGTCGGTTTCAGCAAGTCTTCGATGAGGATAATCCTAGGCAGACATTGAGCTGAGGACGTCGCTAAAGTGGCCAACGAGTCCGCATGTGTGTTTCCACTTCTAGAAACATGCGAAAGGATGAAAGAATCAAACTTGGATTGTAAACATTTGACTTGGGTCAGGTACTCTTGCATTCTTGGATCCCCAACCTTCATGGTCCCCGTCACTTGGCCCACAACTAATTGAGAATTTGAGGACATATGAACTGTCTTTCCCCCCATTATCTAGACCATATCCATACCGACTAAGACAGATTCGTACTCAGTCTCGTTATTAGTGGCCAAGAACGCTAATCTTAATGATTTCTCAAAGGTAATTCCCTCAGGGGATACCAAAACAAGTCCAATGCCTGATCCCATCTGGTTTGCTGCCCCATCAACATACGCTTTCCAAACTGGAGGCCCTTTGCATGTGATCATGCCAACTGATTTTTCATCCATGTGCGATTCCTTTGCAGTTTCTCCTAACGATGGGTCGGCGAACTCTGCCACCAAATCAGCGAGAACCTGGCCCTTCACCGAGGTGCACAACATATATTTGATATCGAAAGCTCCCAGAATAGTTTTCCACTTGGCTACCCTCCTCGAGTAGTCAGCACTTCGCAATACTGACTTGAGAGGCAGTTGAGTCAAAACCACAACGGTGTGGGATTGAAAGTAGTGAGAAAGCTTTCATGTAGCATGGACTACAACCAGAATTGCCTTCTTCAAAGGCAAATAACGCACCTCAGCTTCATTCAAAGATTTGCTAACATAATAAATCGGTATTTGTACTCCACCGTCGTCCCTTATCAAAACCAAGCTGACTGCATGGATAGCTACAGATAGGTATGCAAACAGGATTTCATCGACCTCTGGCCGAGACATGATGGGTGGTCGGGAAAGATATTCCTTAATTTGTTGAAAAGCTAAAACGCACTCCTCAGACCATTGGAATCTTTTCCACTTATTTAACAATTGGAAAAAAGGTCTACACCTATCAGCGGACCGAGAGATAAATCTGCTGAGAACAGTAGTCATCCTGGTCAATTTCTAAACTTGATTCGAATTCTGAGGTGGTTGCAAGCCCTGAATGGCTCTAACCTATGCCGGATTTACCTCTATTTCTCTATGAGTCACCATGTAGCCTAAGAACTTTCCGGAGCCCACCCCAAAAGAACACTTTGGGGCATTAAGGCGCAACTTGTACTTCCTAAGTGTTTGAAAGGTGTCGTCCAAATCTTTCACATGCATAGGTACTATCTTACTCTTCACTACCATATCATCCACATATACCTCAATGGTCTTCCCAAGCTACGATTCGGACATCCTAGTCATCATCTTTTGGTAAGTAGCCCCTGCATTTTTCAAACTGAATGTCATTACTTTATAGTGATGATTCCCCGTAGGAGTAATGAAGGCAATCTTCTCCTGATCACCCAATGCCAAAGGTATTTGGTGATAACTTTGAAAGGCATCTAAAAAATTCATCCAAGGATGCCCAACCGTAGCATCCACTAGTTGATTGATGCAAGGCATTGAGAACAAGTCTTTTGGGCATGCTTTGTTCAGGTCTGTGAAGTCCACACATACTCTCCACTTTCCGCTCTTCTTTTTTACTACGACAGTGTGCGCCAACTATTCTGGTTAGAAAACTTCTTTAATAGCCCCAGCCCTTTTAAGCTTGAGCACATTTTCCTTAACGGCCTCGGCATGTTCTTTCGAAGAACGCCGAGGTGGTTGCCTCCTGGGAATAACGGCAAGGTTGACGTTCAAATGATGGCAAATGAAACTTGGGTCAACCCCTGAAGCCTCATAGGATCCCATGCAAAAACATCGATATTATTTTTCAAACACATCACCAATTCCATCTTCTCTTGGTGTGGTAGCCCTATCCCAACTTGAAAGAACCTTTCAGGGTCATCATTTATGAGAAATCTTTCCAACTCTTCACACATGGCCTCCTCTGCTGTCACTGCATCGAGGTCATCCAGAGTTGTTAATTGCTATAAGTCTTCCACAACCGAGGTCGAGGATTCTGATTCGGCTTGATGCAGCACTGCGGCCGATATGCATTGCCTTATTGGCTACCAAGAATTTCTTCAATCAATCCACCCAAGGGAAATTTTACTTTAACATGCAAAGTTGAGGAGACAGCACCCAAAGCATGCAGTCAAGGCCTGGCAAAGATGGCCGTGTATGGAGAATATGCGTTAACCACAATGAAATCTACCTCGACCGTTTTCGGGCCTGACTGTATGGGTAAACGAATTTGTCCCTTTGGTATGACAGTCTTCCTTTCAAAGCTTATCAACGACGAATCATAGGGAGTGAGATCCTCCAGCTCAAACTTAAACCCCTTGAATAAGTCAGGGTACATAATATCCGCACTACTACCCTGATCGACCATCACCCTCCTGATGTCATAATTCCCTATCCTCAATGTGACCACCAGGGCATCGTCATGCAGTTGAATAGTCCCAACCTTATCCTCATCAGAGAATCCCAAAATAGATGTATTCCCTTTGATCCTCTTCGGCCTTGAGCCAAACTCCTCGGCCTGGGAATCTGACACTGCCATAACCCTTGTAGGATAGGAACCAGTCCTGCCAGGTGCAGCGAAGATGACATTAATCGTTCCCAAGGGCGGCCGAGATGAGTTGTTCTTCTGATTATTTGAACCCGAATGATTTCCTTGTCCGTTGGGTTGATACAGGTGCTGCTTCAATTTTCCCTCACTAACAAGCTGCTCTAAATGGTTCCAAAGGGTCCAACAATTCTCGGTAGTATGGCCCACATCCTGATGATAGTGGCAAAAAAGGTTCTGATTTCGTTTCATAGGGTCCCCCGCCATCTTACTAGGCCACTTGAAGTAGGGTTCCTTGCGGACTTTCTCCAGCAATTAGTGCACTGGTTCTTGGAATACGGTATTAACTACTTGAGGAGTGGCTGAACCAGATTGCCCAGAGAAATCTCTCCTCGGCTTATTGTTATGGTACTTGTCTGACTTGAAATCCCTTCTCTCCTGAGGGATAACCTTTGCCTTACCCTTACCTTGTTGTTGATCTTCCTTAACCCTTTTGTACTCGTCGATGCGATCCATGAGGCGACGTACACTCGGTATGGGCTTTTTGGTCAGAGATTTCCTTAAATCGTGATCAGTTGGGAAGCCCACTTTGAAAGTGTTAATCGCCATTTCGTTAAAATCACCGTCAATTTCATTAAACATTTCCCAATATCTATCAGAATACGCTTTCAAAGTCTCACCCTCCCTTATGGCCATGGATAATAATGAGTCCAAAGGCCGAGGGACTCTACTGCATGTAATGAATCGAGACGCGAATGCCCTAGTAAGTTCCATGAAAGAATCGACAGACCCCGACTATAGTCCGTTAAACCATCTCATAGCAACAAGTCCCAGGCTAGAGGGAAAGACTATGCACATCAAGGTTTCGTTCTGAGAATGTACCGCCATCCTTTGATTAAAATGGCTCACGTGTTCGACTGGGTCTGTCCTGCCATTATAGATGGTGAAGGTGGGCTGAGTGAACTGCCGTGGGAGCCTTCCCTTCTTGATCCTACGTGAGAAGAGTGACTTGGAGAGTTAGTGCAACGCTCGGCTCATAGCATCGTTTCCCAAGCCCCTGGAGGGAAACTTCTTATGCTTACAACTTGGAAGCTCATCCTTCTCGTAAGAAAAGGTTTCGCTAGGGGGAGTCCTAGACCTCGGACTATAACTACTTCCCTAGGACCCCCTAGAGGAAGGATTGGACGGAGGTGAAGCCCGCCTTCGTCTGACACGGCGAATGGCTTGCATTAGGGTGTAGTGTATGCACACTTCCCTCTCAATCCCTCCGACGCTCAAGACGCTCAAAATAATCTTCGCCCTAGGACCCTTGAGACTCTGCATGATGCGAACCTAAGCCTGCTATGATGTTTCAATTCCTTCAACACTAGATTCCTAC